>NC_138541.1:47713295-49067454 GCF_964234715.1 Podarcis melisellensis
TGTGCAAAATCTATACAGTATGACATTTTTTCACCTTAAAGTTTGGTAAGAATAAGCATGTTAATGTTAATGAACTGAGTGGTAGGAAATGTGTGTGTTTGTGTGTGTGACTGTCATTTAAGGAGACTGGGAGACCCAAAGCAAAGGTGGAAGCACTTCTTGTCTCTTGCTGACCATACATTGCTACTTCTGCTGTCCCTGTCCACCCAGAGCAGAGCTTTCCAAACTTTTCATGTTGGTGACACACTTTTTAAACAAGCATCATTTTGTGACATAGTAATTCAGTTTTACTAGCAAACCACAGGTTAAACTAATCCCTTTTCAGCCCTGGGAGGAATGCGGGGAACATTCACCCAACACACCTACACACTGCAGCTGACACACTAACAGGTTGCGACACACAGTCTGGAAAGCTCTGACCCTGAGTAATTCAGGCACAGGAACCTTTAAATTGGGGGTGGGCAAATCTGTCAATTTCCATTTCACCCAGTTTCTCATCTTATTTTTTTCAATCTTAAGTTCCACTCTCCACGTTTTAACATCAGCTTTTGATCTTTTTAAAAAAATGTCCTCACAATAATTCATCATCATTGCAGTGCAAATTTCTCCTAATATTTATATATTGCACCCACACTTATGTGTGCCATTTTACCTAATATACAGTTCTCCAAAGAAATTCCCCCTAAGGTAAAGCATATATGTACATTATTTCCACTATGTGCATTCCGGTATATGCCTTTTTGTACACATGGAAGAATTGCATTGCAAAATTTGGAGAAGGGCAAATTTTGAAGGATGGCTGTATTTTGAAAAGTGTGAATTAGGTAGAGTGGCCTCTAGGCTGATGAGAAGGGCAGAAGTGGTGGTGAAACACTGCCGCATGTGCAGATGGAGACACCACCACCATTCTTCTTCTCCATTAATATGTGCCTGTCATCACCACCCTCCATTTCAGTGCCTCTGAGCTCACCTTTGACGTCTTCATTGGGGGTGGGATCCAGAGCTAATGGGGGGAAGGACCATGGTGGTGGTGGAAGCAGCAGCAGCAGTAGCAACTGTACTCTGTCAAAATAAAAGAGGAAGGCATCAGCTGTGGTGGCCCCAGGCATTTGACAGAGTAAGCCAATGCTTATGAAATGTCCTGCTATCATAACTGGGCTAGTTTCTTATCAGCCTCAGCTCTTCTTTTTGTTATGATGAAGTTCTCTCTCATTGTCTCAGGTGCATTTGTTGCAGAATAAGTTATTGTAACTTTCATTCGCAAAGGTTAAATAAGGAACATTAAAACTGGCAGCTGAATGTGAATTAAGCACACAGGAGTTATTTGTGCTGTGACTTTAAGGAAAGGCTTTCTGTAATTACACAGTGATTAACAACTGTATTTGTATTTTCTTATCTAGGTGTCATAAACATCCTCTTTTTGAAGCTGAATTAATACAAGCTGTGAAAAAGGAATACTGATGGCTCTTTTCAATACAGAACAATATTTTGCTTGAGGATTATGCAAATTAGTTCTTAAAGTCTCATTAAATGATAATATTTAAGCTCAACATCAAAAAACAAAAAAAGAAAAGGAAGAAAAATCCAGTTAAAATTCTGGTCAGTCAAGCGTGGTTGGAAGGTAACACCTTACCAGGTATATTATGCAGAAGCTCTTCTCTAAATATTTTATTTGCTTCTAATATTTGTGATATCCCAAACATCCAATTTCTCCATCTATTTTGATTCCACATTTATATTTCAAAAAATTTCCTTGAATGTAGTCAATACTGAATGGAGCATTGATTTGACATGGGGGGGGGGGAGTTTTGCAGGTTTCTGATGGAGGAGCTTCTGCTCTCGATGTTACTTTTCTGCTGTTTCATTGCATTATTTGCTTCATGAAGACAGCACCCAGTGGATTACACTCTCAAAACTTATTCACCCTTTAAAAGGATATAGAAGAGACTTATAGAAAGTTAAACAATGAATGCAGTGTTGCTTTAAGAATAATTTATTTTATCTGTACCCTGTACTTTTTTAAAGGTGGTCATTGATGGAAGGGTTGAGCTTTACAATGACCCTGTGAGAGTGTTTAAACTGTGGGACAACCACTTGCCTGAGGTCATGAGACAAAATCACGGGGGACACAGATCTAATCTCATTTAAAAGCCATCAAATCAGTGGCCACCATCTCATCTAATGGCAGTGAATTCTATGAATTAACCACACATTCCATTATGAATGTAGCGAATTCAATGCTACAAGATGTGATAACGGCATCTGAGTTTGATGGCTTCAAATTTTTTAATTAAAGGGTTCCAAAAGGCAAGGATACAAAATACTCAAATAGTGGCTGGTGCCCACTGAGACTGGTGGGGTAGAGGAATGGGCAACTAATGGTATGTGGGCTCAGGGATCACAGTAGCCAGACACAACAAATTAGGCCTTCTCCCCAGTCTCCTCTCTTGCAAAAGACACCAAGTACAAGGCTGAAATCCTATGCTTGCTTACTTTGGAGCAAGCCACTGAATTCAGTGGGACTTATTTCTATGTTGATATCATATTGCTTTACGTATACCATGTACATCCAACGCAACGATGGCATAATGGATTTTTGCCAATCATGGCCACCTCGCGGCTGCTTCAAGCACCCCTGCAGCTGTGGAGGTGCCCAGTCAGCTGGCCAGCTGGGAAAGGCGCAAAGCACCTGCCTCCACCCTCTGCAAGTAATAGCCCCGGGCAGGGAGGCAAAGATGAGGCGTGTGTGTGGATGCTGAACCTTCCCCACCTTTCCAGCTCCAGCCTAGCTGTATTTACTCAAAAGTAAGCTGCTGTCCCACCTCCCCAGGGAGTTCTTTATTGGTAAAGGTGGAATTGGACATTTTGGGGGCATGTTGGCTTCCCACGTGCACCAAGGGCCCTGGGAGGGGGAAGGTGTGGGGTTAATAATTTGTTATTATTTTTATCATCATCATTTATTTATACCCCACCCATCTGGCTGGGTTTCCCTAGCCAAATATAATATGTTTAAGTTGAAGAATGACAGTGGGAGTGTGGTAGATCACTGCCAGTTTTTGATACTGGATGGTGGATCGCAACCTAATGGAAGTTGGATGTGCCTGGTGTATACCATACACTAACCATCTCTCTGACACACACATGAAATGAATGAAAGCAGGAAGGAGTGATGCAGCCTCTGAGCAAGAAGCTGGGCTAAGGGCAGAGAATGCGTTATTGTACTATGGGGAAAGAGGACTCAGGTTCTGGCCTCTGAATGGTTCTGGTGGGCATCACACCAGTTCCAGATAGCAGAAAGACATCTCTGGGAGGTTCTGTGCTTCACAAGGTCACCCTCCCAAGTTCAGTGTAATGGGAATGTCTGTCTTTATAACCCCACTTTATGGCAATGTCTGGAGAAATCTCCTGTATTTAATAAACATCTTCATTTATTCAGCTTGATTCTAAACAAGGTTAAAAAACTGAGGCTTAGATGAGACTGGCAGTTGGACAGGCATCATTCGTTACTGAAATATAACATTGTGCAATTACAGGGATTGATGTCAGTAAAGCATGTGCTAAATAGAAGTACACTCTCATAAGATCTATTTAGAATAAATCAGAAAGGACCTGGAAGTCACTGTTAATATGAAAAAGTGTGAGAAACCAACTTGTTAGGATCTGCTCTTTGGGTGCTTTCTTGCACACTTATTATGATAATGTGAAAAATTTCCATCTCTGGGAAGGAAGAAATCACACTAGTTGGTGCTTGCCTTAAAAGGAAAATAAAGTAACAGCCCCAGAAGACAAATATAGCTGGGAAAGACAGTGGGAGATGAAGATAATGTGCTATTCACCCATCAAATCTTGCTGTATTTGTTTTCCATTCACTTTATTTACAGAGAATAGGCTTGCTTCATAAATATAAAAACAAAATTACAAATAAATGAAGTAAAAGAAAGCTAAATAACCTTGGCTACTCTGTAGATTGTTTATGATGATCAACTCCTTCTGAGATTCAGATCAAAAGCTTGGCTTTTTTTACATGAACAGGCATCTGGTTCTGAATGTGTAGCATGATCCACAATGTTATTAACACACACACTCTCTCTCTCTATATATATATATCTATATAAAGGCATAATTAAGTAGGCCCTCCTTTTGACACAGCTTCTGGTACCCATGGTTGATTTTTCTTTAAAGGTTCTTGTGTATGTTTTCATCGTCAAGAATTTCAATTTTCTCCCTTTGTCTCTCTCCATAAGCTATCGCTTCCAAAAGAGCACTACAGCTTTGCCTTGCTATTTGTTTCGAAGGACTTCTCATTAAACGTACACTGCTGGACTAAAATACATGATTACCCTAAAAAGTGCTGACACACACACACACACACTTCATATTACTCCTTACATTGGTTGGCCTTTGGGTGAATGTTAAATCAAGGGCAAGAGCATACATTTCTTCAGACGGCCAGCATTGAGAGGAAGATGCTTCATATTTTCTTTTGCACTGGCAGTTTTATGTATACATATTTGTGGGTGAAAAAAAACAAGCTAGAGAGGTGGTCTTATAAAATCTTTTAAATTTTATATGCCCCAAACACTGTAATTTTCAAAAAGTTCAATTATAACAATCATTATTCAGTGTGAACTGAATAGAAACTAGATTAATACCCACACATTTTTTTCCAAGAGAATTGCAGAAACTTTTGTAAGACTTTTCTTAGGGATTTGTTGGAGCAAAGGCACATTTATGTTTGAAGAGCCACTTTCATTAAGTCCCTTTTTGAAGGCACTTATTGCTCTGGAAAGTAACATTATTTTAAGAGAAAGCAATTTTCTTCCTTAAAAAAAATAAAATAAATCCAGCCATTTTTTAGAAAGCCTGTGAAATGCAATTTTGTTTCTTTTAGATCCTTGAATATAGCAATCATCGTGATGGTGATTTAGAATAAGCCTTCTGGCTTCATTAAAGATACAGTTGTTGCCATCTTGGTCAAGAGGAGAGAAAACAAAATGATGCATCGAATATTATTTTTATTGAAGCTTTTACAACTCTCCCCTTACAAATGGTTATAGCCGCCCACTGCCCCCATAACACTATGTCAAGCATTCCAACTGGAGACAGATTTCCCTATGCCAAAGGATGCAGTGATACGTGCTCATTCTGCTTGCCTGTAACAAACACAGAAGACGATGTGTGTTTGTCTCTGTGTGTGTGTGTGTGTGTGTGTGTGTGTGTGTGAGAGAGAGAGAGAGAGAGAGAGAGAGAGAGAACACAAACACATGTGCATACTCTCCCATGGCTTGTTAAACTGGGGTTGTTACAATGGAACCAGCACCAACTTTTGACTCCATCAAATGCAATGCAAAATCAGTACAACACAAGGACCTTTGGAGCAAATTGCTTGGCTCTTGGAAAAGCTGGCATGATTAGGTGAGTGGGAAAGTGTCGTATCCCACCCAAGTTCATAATGTGTTCAATTAAAAATATATTTCTTTAGCACTCAATTGCCAACTGCCTGAACTGAATTTCTAACCTCCCTCCAATAGTACTCAAAATCCTACTACCCAATTCCATCTCAACCAAAGCTCTAAATCAAGCGCAGAGACTTCAGGAGTAGAGGAAGTTCCCCACTTCAGTACTTCAACCTCAAAGTCATGGGGAACTCTAAACTGGGTGATGATGAAGAATTGCCCTACTTCTTTCTGCATGTTTGCAGGTAGACTGAATAGCTTAATAGGATTCATGTCAAATCTCTGTCTCCCTGCTATATTTGACACAGACCCAAGCCTCACCTGACAAAATTAGGAAAATACAGCCAGCTCCCATCCTACTATCCTTCATACAGGTATATCCGAAACTCTAGTTTTTGCTCTAAAAAGGCCTAAAGGCAGTTGTGCCTGAGAGACATGGGAGACCACCTTGCTATCCTGCTTCTCAACACCACACCTCACTGCTGGTTACTAAGAAGGGGAGGGCCACAACAAGGAATTAATCGTGATGTGAGCACAGTGTTGGGAGCATCAGACTGGACCCATTGCTGCTCCCACACTGTGCTGAGCTCCCTGCTGCCTTGTTCTCCCTCCTCTCCCTCTTGGTAACTGGCAGCAATGCATGGTGTTCAGAAGCTAGGAGAGCAAGGTAGCCCCACTTGCACAACCCCACTGACCACATTTGCCTGAAGGCAAGACACAAGTCTGGAGCCATTTCTTACCTGTTAATTTCAGTCTCTAAATAGTTCCCAAACCCAGGCCAGATTTCCTTAGATTTCATAGCGACATTTATTTTGGTTCCACCTCCCTGCTCATGACCTGCCTGATGTCGCCCCCCCCCCCCGCCGCCATATTTTTGCCAGCAAATACCAGACTCAAATGTGGATACAAGAAAAGTGTGCAAATGGGCTCTGAAAATCCTCAACTGTTTGTAGGCAGAGCACAGACACGATGAGTTGTTACACTAAATTTATCTGGGGGTGAGATAATTTTTATATCAGTTTCTCATGGGTAGGATCCACCTTTAGCAGTGGCAGGAGCACATCTTAGGAGTTGGCTCCTTTGCCTGCCAGTATGGAGGTCTAAGCTGGATGTGCCAAGCTTAGGTTGTGTGGCTTAAGCAAGCCATATTTGTGTTTCTATGCAAATAATTTAGAAATATTTACCACTTTGGAACCTCAGTTTTACTGCATGTCTTTCCTGACTGCTGTATGGGAAAGCACACAAATTTGACCTTTGAAAAGTTTGTAAGCAAATAATTCTTAACTCCAAAAGCAACTTAGATGGGGATATTTTAATGATCAAACGGCTTATATTTCAATGCTTTGCTTTACAGCATATTTTGTGGTTTTAAATCTCTGCTGGGATTCTCTAATCAATGAGTACTTGACCCAAACCTGGATCTGGGCATTCAGAGAATTCTTTTTTTATTATTATATCTGGCATTTTTCGTTCAACCAAAATACAGAACAAAAACAAAAACAAAAACCAATAGGTCTCACAGTGGCCAACAATATGCCTGCAGAAAGCCAGCAACCAGGGGAAGAGCACAGCATTCTACCCACCTGTGATTGCCAGAAACCAGTTTTCTGAGGCAAACTGCCTCTGACAGTGGAGATAGAAGATAACCATCATGGCTAATAGCCACGAATTTGTCTAATCCATGTTGATGGCCATCACAGTCTCCCAGGGATGTGAATTCTATAATTTAACTATGCTGTTTTATAGACCATGTCCAATGGCAGAGTTTTCCAACACATTTCTACGGAAGGAATGGCTTTGTTCAGAGTGCATATGAGGATGTAGATGGTCCTCATACCTGCAATTCATACACACAGGGCTCCTTTGTGTGCACACACAGTGTGCTCTCCTGTGCTTTAAGAGAGCCCTACTTACCTCCATGAGCATCAAGAGAGCCTTCCATTCCCAGCTGTGCAAGAGGTTTCATTATCCACCTCATCCTAAACAGATTTCTCTCTTTTGAAATCAAGCAGCAACACCTTTTTTAAAACCCTCATTAACTCTGCGAAAAATGTTATCAATGGCTTAAGTATCACATTTGGCTGTTTGATAACTTCCACTCTTATATGTGACCTAAGCGGTTTCAGCACAACTGTCCTGCATATCTCTGGGGCATCGTTTAATATCACCATATTGATGGCTGCAAGAGCATACAATATTAAAGAACATTCCTGGCTATTATTCAAGCTCTGTGCATAAGTCTATGATGAAAGCATTACTTTGCCCAACAGAAAAATGGCTTTGGTACATTAATTTCCCCCCTTTTTTTCTCCCCACCCCCCACAGACCATCTTAGCCTTAGGACGCCTCAGGGCCATGCAACTCAAATAACCATCTGAGAATATGACACTATTTCCTTAGGTTTCACTAGACAAGGTGTCCTTGTCCCACTTTACTTAGGTCATTGGAACTAACATACAGTTTCAGAAAACTGTCTTTATGATTCTATAGTCAGTGCCTAGGCCATCTCATATGAATGCTACCACTATTCTGGCTCCTCAGATGTACCCCACAAAATAATTGTACTCAACTTCAGGGCATACAAGTTGGTTAAGAATGTTTCTTTGATTCCTTTAGTACTTAGTGCAACCTTTCCCAACCTGCTTCCTTCCAAATGTGGTTGAACTTCAACTCTCATAATCTCTGACTGTTGGTCATGTTGGGCCTGATAGGAGCTGTAATCCAAAATATCTGAAGGACACCAGGTTTGGAGATATGACACTGGGGCATACAAAAGAATCTTACTCCACAGCTGTTAGATCTTAGCATAAGTTAAGATGGAAAGCATTTTTATAATTATTTAACACATCACTACTGAATGTACTCTTTCACAGAGGAGCCAACTCCTTGGGGCTGTGGGGGATTCAGCCCCCACAATAAAGTATTTGCGGGGTCCAGGCCCCCACAAAGTGCATCATGTGATTGATTATGCAGGGAGATGCTTACGTGGGCTCCCACAATATTTTATTCAAGTTGGCACCCCTGTTCTCTCACAGCATAAGGTGCAGCTTTCACTGTATGTGAAGAAGCAAACATTTGCGTGATTGAGTCATTTGGCCAGTTGCTCCACTTCAAATGCGCACAGGAAGATCATATTAATATAAGAACCAAGAAAGAGCCTGGTGGATCAGGCCAATGGCCCATCTAGTCCAGCATCCTTTTCTCACAATGGCCAACCAGATGCCTGTGGGAAACCCACAAGCAGGACACATGTGCACTAGCACTCTCCCAAGCTGTGATTCCCAGCAACTGGCCTACTCAAAATGGAAGCTGAAGAAGCAAAAAGCTGGAGAACTTGACTCTGAAGTGTAGCAAGCAAAAGGCATTGCTCTACTGACCAGAAAAAGGTTAGAATACTACTATTTATAAATTCTGATGAATCTAATGAATGCTTTACATTCCTTGCCAATTTGCAGGAAGTATTGTATTAATCCCTTCAGCCCCTGAAGAAAGTTCTGAGAACTACTGTAAGTACAAGTCTATACAAAACTGGGGAACCTGTGGCCCTAAAGATCTTGTTGGATGATGAGTATTGCTGCTATATTATTAGTAGTATACTAATACTAATGCTAATGCTAATAATATCCAAAGCCATTTATTTGCTAGTGGAAGCTGGAATCTATCAACATCTGGAGGGCCAGAATTTCCTCACTCAGTTGGCAACCGTTTCAGACACTGAACTTTAAAGTTCAAGACCCTGACACCCACTGTGAGAGGAGCAGGTTGGTTCTTTATGTATCGGGACAACAAATTGTGCACAAAATGAACGACAGCAATAGCTAGAGTTGGCTGAGGTAACCAGAAAGTTAAGGTCAACCAAAACAAGCTCTTCAGTTTCTGCATAAATGAGCATCCATTTAATCACAATAGGGATAATATTCTAATGCCAAACATGCAACGCGGAAAGCAAATGAGAAGGAGCTGGGAGGGTTTCCTGGGAATTAGTCCATTAAAGGATAACATGGGGGAAAGAGGGAAAAAAATTAATACCAATCAAGCTCCAAATTACAAACTCCTTTGCTATCCAAAGAGCTTCCAGGTGCTGCACTGGCACTCAGAGGAGCTGAGCCTAAAGGCATGGGGACTGTTGGTGACACATAATCAAAGATATGAGCAGGTGCAGCTATAGAATCTCCCTCAGGCTCTGAGGCTCCTTTGAGAATGAGGATAAAAAAAATATATGCAGCAGCACTGTGTTCACAGTATCCATGGGTAGTCATTAAAACTAATGTTTTCAATAAGAAATGGATGCTAATTATTCTCTTAATTTCCATTCTGGCCCCCTTTGATTGATGTAAATGAATGTTTCTAGTAAGTCTAATAAGGAATGTAGTAGGACAATGGAAAGTCCATCTGTGATACATGAGGGGAGTTTTGTTAAGTATGCACAACGTGATTCTACACAGGACCAATTTTTTTTTAAAGGGGGGAAACATTTTGTAAAGCTGCTCAGCACACTTTCGTTAAAGTGTAAAATGTTTTTGAATTATCCACTACTCTTCCTGCCAAAATATTCAATGGTTTATTCAACAGGGGAAACAACAACAAAACCACTAAACTTTCAGAATTGAAGTATGGCCCAAAGTTAATGAAAATATTAGACAACTTAAGAGGCTTTGTGAGAGAGGAAGCCAACTTCTAGTAAACAAATAGAAGGCTATGATTGCTGGTCTAGGTAACAACAGCTAAAATGTTTAAAAGCTAGACCCCAAATTGCAAAACTGTACATCTCAGTATGCATGCAATCAACTTCCAAATATTAGTAGTAACAACTCAGTACTAGTATATTGTAACAATACAACTGAAGGTCAAACTCAACAGCAGCCTTTAAGCTTAAAAACAAATTGAGCTCAAAGTGAATTTCACCACAGAAACACCCTTTATGGAAGTAACCAAGCAACACTCAATTTCACCCCCCCCCTCCATTCAGCCTGAGTTTGGAACAGTGCCTTGTCTGCCTGAATTTTATGTCTTATGTTGTGTCACTGATAAAAGCATCCTCCAGTATCCTATCTTGAGCTGGGTTTTCTTTTCTTTTTTTAATTATTCAGCCTTATGAGAGACTCCATTATTTTATTTTATTTTGCACTAATAGAGGTGCCGGTTTTTAGTTTCTAAAGAATAACACCACCACCAATAATAAATTGCATAATATGAAAGAACCACATTATTTCCTCAACCATCTTCAGAGCAGGATAGCTGCATTCTTTTGTCACAATATTTATTCCCCCCCCCCACAAAAAAATTGCATTTCTCCCTTAGAATTGCAGCAACGTAGCCAAGGAGCAGCTTAGAGAAGACAGTTGACAAGCTCTGCAGCATTCCCCCCCCCCCTATTTATTTTAAGAACCACAGCTGACCTAGATTTTCAGCAGGTCATTAGGTGGTGACACAGTTCTGACTGTATCTCCCTACCTGACACAGAACAAACTTGGGCCAGTCACTGCGATTTGAAGCAAATGTCTGAAAGGAGGCCTCAATGAGTGGCTTCTGCACAGACACCAGAAGGTTAGGCTATAATACAAGTCAGCGTGACCTTATAGGGCATGGCATGGTGCAGCTGGAGAAAGAGTGTGTGTTTCAATCCCATTCTCTGAGAAATGGCAAGGCACAGACAAAATGGGTTTTAGCATCTACCCAAAACTTGGTGCAAATGCTTTCCACAGGGAGCCTATTCCCCAGCCTGAATACTTGTAACTATGTTTCTAACTCACTTTCAACTGAATAATGGCCCCAGCATAGCTCAGGATGTTGCCTAGCACCTTTCTGAGAAAAGAGGTTGCATCAAGAAAGATTCTACTTCATAAGCATGTGAGTGAACGTTTATCTATCTATCTCTCTCTCTCTCTCTCTCTCTCTCTCTCTCTCTCTCTCTCTCTCTCTCTCGTAAAATATTTACTCTTCATCATGCAAACTATATCCTGGTTCTTTTGTCATTTGGACTGGTGAGCAGCACTCAGTAGGCCAAGAACTATTGTGGCATGTGATAACCTCAAACAATCTGATTTTCCTTTTTTTTAAAAAAAAATGCTTTTGAAATCAGCAAGAGCATTGCTAGTCCTCCTCCTGCTTTAAAGTAGCATATGTACGTATATTAGTTGTATGTGAAGACCCCCAAGACCACCCCCAAAATAAAGACACAATAGACACAGAATTTAGTTTAAGGTTTTTGGCATTAATTTTGGCCACAACCTTATTGATTACAGCATGTGAGTGGTTGCTTAGGCATTGGTTCCAGACTACCTGAACCTGCACAATGGCAGGAACAGGACTGATACTGGGCACCACCGTATGTCAGTAAGAGAAAGCATCCTGGGGGAGTGAGAAGCTGGCTTAAATCTCACAGCTCACCCCCAGATGCTCCCAGGTGCTCTGGCATGGCCCTATCCATGGGGTTCGGACAAAAGCAAGGCGAGCCCCCTGGATTCCTTTAACAGAATTCCCTAGCAGCAGCAATGGAGGGGCAGGCAGAGCCAACCACATCCCCTCCCCAAAAAACTTTACAAAGTTGTGACGATTTGATACACGGTAGGCAAAAACCAAATGGCAACAGCCAATCAGCCAAATGGCAAAATTCCTACCGGGCCCCTGCTCCAAAACAGACGACCCCTAGACAGGCATAACAAGGCCAAAGAACAGCCCTAAATATAGGGAGGGAAGGAGGGAGATCCGATGCACATCACAGGAAAGAGAAAGCTCCCAGCAATGTGCAGCAGAGCCAGTGTGGTGTAGTGGTTAAGAGCGGTAGCCTTGTAATTTGGGGAACTGGGTTCACGTCTCCGCTCCTCCACATGCAGCTGCCGGGTGACCTTGGGCCAGTCACACTTCCTTGAAGTCTCTCAGCCCCACTCACCTCACAGAGTGTTTGTTGTGGGGGAGGAAGGGAAAGGAGAATGTTAGCCACTTTGAGACTCCTTCGGGTAGTGATAAAGCGGGATATCAAATCCAAACTCTTCTTCTTCTAAATAGCCCCTCAGTACCCAATAAATGACCCAACAGGCCAAATTTCTACCCCAGCAACCGAGGGGCAACCAATGGGGTGTGGCTATCCAAACGGTCCCGCCCCACAACAGGGAGACAGTTTAGGTGATCTCACCGCAACACATGCCCTCCATGATGGAGGACACAATAAAGTAGGAAGTGGCAAAGCTCTTTAGATAACAAGCACCTAAGAAGTATCACCACAAGATTGCAATAATTATTATTTATTTATTGCAGTGCTTTATATTCTGCCTTTCCAGATACAAATCATCCCAAGGCAGCTTATGTACACTGACCCAGAGAAAGAGTGCAATATCAACACAGAGCAAAACATAAGGAACTTTCCCTCAGGACAACTGTGTCAGAGTGCCAAGTTGCTCCCAAGAATGAAGGGGCTTGGTGCACAGCACTTGACTCCACGCTTGGCCTCCTCCACCCCCTCAACATTGAGGTGGCCCAACCCCCTTCCAACAAATATTGAGAGGGCCGAAGACACCTTGAGTGCCTAGAGTTGGCTACTGGTAGTAGATGACCCTGTAAGGGATGGATGAGTCCAGCTGCAGCAGGAGCAGCACCTGATGTCTTCCTAGCCTTACCTCTCTTCCTTCCCTGGGGTCCTTTTCAGGTGGTAGTTGGTGGTGGTTGGGGAGGGGAGGGGAGGAAGGAAGGAGCATAGTCCAAAATGAAGGATGATCTGCTGATTTCTTCACTGTCCTTTTCTTGCTCTCTGTTGCTTCTCAAAGGCAGTTGGGAGTTGGCCCTGTGGAAAGTGGCCCTGCCTTTCCCACTTTACTGATAGCTTTAGAATGAACATATATCATAACGTATCCTTGTTCCGATAAAGCATTGTTGGAGAACTTGACGGCTTACTAGGCTGCCAAATGTTCTAACCCTACAAAGCTTCTGCAGTCACTTTCATGGTGAGCTAACTGACACTGGAATTTTTTTGAATTTCTCCTGTCTATCTATGAATGAGACTACAATAATGGAGAGCCACTTTTGCTGTCTATCACTATTTTTTATGTTCTGTATGAAATGAAAACGTATTGCATAGCCTGTAGGGTGAACCAAGCACCATAGACGGTGCTTCCCTTTCTCCTTAGGGACAGTTCACCTATGAGTCATCAGGTGTTCTCAGTCAAATCAGGGCTGCATACTGACAATCAGTGCTCTTTTTCTAGAAAAATAGGTGCCGGTACTCACCATGAAGTTGTCACACTTTTTAACTAAAAAGAGAGAGCGAGGTGCTGGTACTAAATACCCTTGAATACCCTTGAATATCCCTTCAGAAAAAGTGCCGCAGACAATCGCTTTTCAAAGAGTTACAGATTGTAGGAAAGAGCCAAAACAACAAACACATTTAGAAGAAGTTAGCAATAAAAATAATTGTGTAAAAACTGAACTTACTAAAAATGGGGGAAAGTTAGCTATGCCAGTGCCATGCAACAGTGCCATTTTTATTTAAGTGTAATGACCAACTGGAATACTTTGTAAATTCTGGGTTGGGGCAGAAGTGAGGAATGACCCTGTATATTATATAACATGCATGGCTGGACATTTTGGTTGACAGACATATCCCAACTCACACGTTCAGTGGTGAGATGGGGATAAAAATAATAATTTATCTATCTAGAGAACAATTGATTCTGAGTGTCTGCAAAGGAGAAACCCTCTCTGGCTTTCAACTGACTGATGAATCATAGATCAAAACCCTGACTATGAAATATTGAACCTTTATAGCTCCTCAGGCATAAACTGGCCCTTAATGATTTGTGCATACTAAAGACTGTTTGAATCCAGAATGTAGTCAGAAAGCTGGTTGGATATCACTTCCAATCCCAGACTTATCTCTGTTCCACACTGGATAATTCTAAACCTGATGTATCTAAAAAATTAATTTCATTGATACAGTCTGGTTTTCACTAGGGAAACATATCAATATGCCCAAATGAAAGTGTTAAGCCAAACAAGTGTGTGTGTGTGTGCGCGCGCTATATGTATAATCACCCCATGTTGCTCATACTCTGTGAATAGCGTAGTAGCTGACATGCAAGGTGACTATGACATATTGCTCACCTCTTCAGCATACAAATTGCCTTTTAACCTTCGATTGTACCTGCAGCCACCTTGTTTTCTGGAAGAGACATTTGGATACTTGCAAAATTATGTCACCTCTAAAGACAACTGGAGGCCAATTCAGTCCTGACATGTCTCATCTTTCCTAATAAAAAATGTGCAAGCGTATGCAGGTGGAACATAATAGATTGCTGCCAAATTGGCATGCCAGTGATGAGAATGGTAACTAATGTTGTGACAAATTTGCTTGGGGTCGCAAGAGGTCTTAATGTCCATATCAAGAGGAAGGAATGCATGCTTGTTTCAAAGCACTGGCATCAAGCCACTTAGCAGTCCTTTAGTCTTATATAAAGATATTTCAGGCTGGTGTCACTAGAAAGTTCTCTTTGTTGGTTTTTTAATCCATAAGACCAAAAAAGAAAAGAATATGGCGCCACATATTGAAAGGTTTTTAAATAGCACATCACATTCATCATGTTCTCTCCTATCCAAATTGCTTTGCTAATGCTGCTTCCAATCCAGCCAATCCACTTTTAAGTCCCACTGATTTCTGTGGGTCTTTAAAATTATTGACTTCATTTGCTCTTAATTTGTAATTTCAATATGGACTTAGAACCTTATCCAGTTCATGCTTACATAGAATCACATCTTGTTCCACTCCGGTAGGACTTCATTACAAGTAGGTGTGTTTAGGATTAAAGTCTAAGGCAGGCATAGGCAAACTCGGCCCTCCAGATGTTTTGGGACTACAGCTCTCATCATCCCTAGCTAACAAGACCTGCCTCTTGGGGGTAGCTAAACAAACCTGGAAACTTCAGGTCAGCCCTGGAGGTCTAGCAACCACAATTCAAATGCCTCTTTTGATGGGTTGAGTGAAGGTTTGGATTGAGATAAGGTGCCCTCTGCTCAGTTCTACCTGTTAAGTGGCCCCTACCAGCTGACTGTGCAGGCTACTGGGAGGCCTAGAAAGTCCTTAAAAAGTGTGTTCCAAATGTAGGAAGGGGACAGATTTGAGCTGGCATGGGATCGTCCGGATCCTGAGCTAGTCTTGCTGCTCTCAGGGCATCAGGCCCATTCACAGCATACCCTCCAACATTTCTCCAATGAAAATAGGGACATCCCATTCTATAATGATAATTTTACTATTTATACACCACTTATCTTACTGGGGTGTTCCAGCCACTCTGGGCAGCTTCCAATATATATGAAAAACATAATAAAACATCAAACGTTTTAAAAAAATCCCTATACAGGATGGCCTTCAGACAGATAACTTCATGCTCTTCAACATTTTCCCAATGAAAATAGGGACATCCTACCATACCCTCCAACATTTATCCAATGAAAATAGGGACAACCTAAGGAAAAGTGGGACATTCCAGGATAAAATCAGAAAGCGGGATGGCTTCTCTAAATTAGGGATGTCCCTGGAAAATAGGGACACTTGGAGGGTCTGTCACTGCACTAGCCTGGAGCTGGTACAGGAATCAGGCCCAATCATCCTTCTCCCCTATCTTGCACTGTGGCTACTGTGAATGGTGAGGCTGTGGCAGTGGTTTGGCCACTCTGCAGAGCCATGCTGGTGAGGGGCTGGGGCATGAACTGCAGTCTCAAAATGGCTCTGTTTTAATTATTTGCACCCTTCATAGACTCATATTGTAAGAATCACATTCTGTGCATTATCATACTTAATGTTCGTGCAGCCTTTTTAGGTGTTCAAAGTGCTTCACATGCTTTATCTATTTGCAGTCTTTGCAACAGCCTTTATTGATAGGTCAGCATTACTGTTCCAAATTGCAAGGGGGAGCAGGACGACTGAGGCTGCAGAACAAGAAAACAAAGACCTTGTTTAGGGCCATCTAGTGAATTTGTGGCAGCTGTGATAGGCAAACCCATGACTCCTGATTTGCAGCTTAGCTACGATACTGGCCCAGCTCTCTAAACAAGGAAACCCACACACACACAGAGGATGCTTGCATGCCCACAGAGGGATAGCCTACAATAAAAGTTGTCAGTTGATTTGTGTAATTACATTTGTATTTTCCAGGCAGGCTACTTTTTGAATCACAGGCCAACTCACTTCTTCTCATTCTATTTGATTCTTACACCGGCTGCCTTCACATTTGGCTATTCAGCGTTTTGTCTGTAGTTGTCCCCGCTGGTAATACTATAGCTGCTGCTTTCACTGAAATTGTAAGCTACACCAATTCAGAGCCGTGCTAATGCTGACATTTGATTTAGCATTGTAAGCAGCTGCAACAGTGGTAGTCTCTCCCTCTCCCTCTCTTTCCTTTGTATGTGTGTGTGTTTTGTTGCTGTTGTTGTTCTGAGACATCAATAGGGAGTTATTCTAGGAGATATATTTCTTTTGTTGGTGTAAAAAGCACAGTTTGTCTTAATTATCCCTGACGTTTCAAACCTCACACGAGGCACTTCCTCCAGAGACAGAAACAACAACCAATCTCCTCTAGAAACTGAGTGTGAAACGAATAAATAAAGTTCTGGTTGCTCAAAAGGCACAGTGAGACCTCTGTTTTTACATTACGGGGGGGGGGCAATCACACTAGTCTTGGTAGCTTGTTTTATATGTACCCCCCTTTTCAATCTAAGGAAATGCAAGCTATTGATCAATTAAGTAGGCACGGAGCACACAGATACTGTTCATTGAACATTCAGGAGAGGCCCTAACCATGACCCCTTCTGCACGATACATTTAAAGCAGCATCATATACCACTTATGGTTAGGGCTTCACCCACCCACATCAGTCCATCTTTTGTGTCAAACATCTGCTTACTACTGAGCTACGCATGCATTGCTGGGTGGTTGGATGTTGGTCCAACTAAATCTATGCAAAATATATAGACCGAGCCCCCAACCTGCCAAGAAACAAAACCAAGCTGATTGGGGAAATACCCAGAGTTCAAGAGGGGAGAAACTGCTGGTGGTATCTGCCCTCAATGTCTAGGAGGACAAATTTCTGCAATTGAGGGTGGGATCTGCAGTTCTTATGATTTAGAACCATGCACAATTAGGGTCCCAGGTCATGTGGAGATTTTCCACTGATGTTGAAATGTGGTGAATGGAACTTAAGACTGAGAAACCAAGAAACTTAAATGGACATATTTATCAAGCCCTCTCTTCAAGCCCTCTTTTCTAATAAAAGTTAGAAGGATGCTAATGTCATCCAAGAACCTGATTGCTTAGAGGAGGTGTGTTCTCCAGATGTTGATGAACTACAGCCCCCATCATTCCCAGCCATTGACACTGCTTGTTGGGGCTGATGGGTGTTGTAGTGACATCAAGAGGGCCAAAGTTCTCCAACCCTGGCATAGACTTAAAGGTATGTCCCAACTGCAATCTCCTAACTCATGCTGCACCTATTTTGGCTTCTCAGAAACCTCGTGCCCTCAGCAGTAGGCACGTGAAATATTCTAGATAACTTCTACAATATATGTAAACTGCTGCTAGAGAAAGTATTGAAATGTAATGGAGAAATCCTCATACCACCTAGTGGACTGAAATGCAGGCTGTAGGCTCTTCCCAGCAGGTATAGATGTTATGTCTAAAGTCACACATGCACATCTGAATTCTAGCCTCATGAGAATGTTCAGGCACTTCTAACCCTACATAATGGAAGAGATTATCAGATGCACTTGGTGTGAAATGAATAAAATGCAAAACAGGATGCTGCACTTTGAAAGGTCCTTGCCTGGAGAGAGAATTTCAAGAGCAGGCATCCCTTCGCCCCTGGGAGAGATCAATGCTTTAGTTCTCTAATACCAGAATATTTAGGGAGGGTCATGCCAAATCATATTAATTTTAATATCAAAAAACCTGCAAGGCTAATAAAAGGAGAAGAAATAGCCATAATGTCACTTTAGCCTAGTGCTTTAGATGCAATATCATGAAATGCAATTTGCAGGAGCTTCCAAAACAGTTCTTTTCATGTGGCTTTTGTCACTAAAATTATTGATGTCCTGCCAGTAATGAAACCGGGGCTTCAGCACCTTCTCTGCATTTATGGAGTTGCTGCAATTGTGTGCAGTAATACTCACTGCATACAGCAATTTTATTTTTTCAGGGTTTCACCCACAATGACTTTAATTCCAGCGCAGGCTAGTTGTGAGCCACGATTGAAAATGGATTTAATGGTAAATATTGAGACTCCCATACAAAACTATTGCATTATTCATTCGTTAGCTCCAAAACAATGGGGATTGTTTGCAGTGACTGGCAGGTGCAACAGAAATGCCTCAGGAGTATTATTGGCAGTCCCTGGATGCCCAGCTAGGAAGCACTCATACCAAGAGACTATTTGTGTGACCTGCACCTTTATGAGGCCAATGCCTATGCAGCTGTGATGATCAATGCCCAGCACAATGCTAGACTCTTTATACAGGATGATAATGAATAAACATCACATTTTGGAATAGTGCATTTATACATATCACAGCAATGATACACATAGTCCGCATGTGGAGGTGACGATTCATGCAGTGTCTGAGCACAGGTCAGCCAACAGCCCTGGACAGTTTTGAGCTACTTGAAAGTAGAAAACATTTGCTATTTTATTCTCATCATTTCTGTATCTGGAATTTTCCAGGTCAAGCAAGCACCCTCTCTCTCCACCCCTCTCCCTCCCTCCCTCCCTCCCTCCCTCCCTCCCTCTCTACACACCCACCCGCACCCACCTGACACCCACCTCAGCTGTGGTAATAATAATTATAGAAATGACTTATACATCACAGCAATGACCGATCAGTCCCAAACCACATAGAACTATTGAGGGTGGCAGTCATTTCTTACATCTGACTGCTGCATGCTCCACTGCTATTCACACGAATCCTTCCTCCCACCCATTTGCTCCAACCTGATCAGTGCCTTATGCTCACAACCTAGTTTTAAAGACCCACAGTGGAGGCTATGACTTGCAACATAGCATCATGGGCAAAGGATGTCTATGTGCCATCGCTCTTCAGGGGTAGTGCATTCAGCCGGTGAGTTTGCTGTACACACCCTACGAGAGCGTGCTATCCTGAAGGGATTGTATGCATTAACTGTTTTTATTTTATCTAATTTAGCTTCCTTACATTTCTATTCCACCTTTCTGCCATGATTGAACCCCAGATGGTATACAAGTGTTTCCCAGGAGATTGCTCATCTAGGCACTGGCTAGATCTCGACCTGCTTAGCTTCAACAAAGTGGTGACATCAGGTGCCTTTAGACGATACTCTAGGAACAACTTCATTGTGACCTTCCTTCCTTCCTTCCTTCCTTCCTTCCTTCCTTCCTTCCTTCCTTCCTTCCTTCCTTCCTTCCTTCCTTCCTCCCCACAACTGTATGTTACCTTTTTAATTTCCCTTTTTGTTGGCAAGGAGACTGTCTCTTTTCGTGTATGTGTGTGTATCCTATAAAAACAAAATAAAAATACTTTGTAGAGACATTGCTGTAGATATTTCAAGAAAGGTGGGAACGAAGAAATTTCTGGAGGGAGCACAGCACTAAGAGTAGAAGAATGCAGCTTGTTGGAGTGGGGAGGCTTGGTAGAATATAGAACAGTTGCAATTAGCAGCATAAATGCAGCCATAGAAAAAGAAGCTTTCAACTGTAAGTGCTTAACAAGTTCTAAAATATTTTTCATAAATGTGGAATGTATAATCTTGTGTACCATTTTTGACATTCAAGTATTTTTACACTATTTTAACCATTCATCGCAACTTTATGCTCCTCAAAAACAAAAATTATTTTAAACTAAAATCGCCACCCCATTTCTGAATATCTTGATTGTTAGTGCTACAAATTTACTCATTCTAAATTATATGTAAGAATAACGATCAGTTTAGTTGAAATACTATCATTTCTAGTATTTTCTCTGATTTATACTGTGATTTCAGAATGCCTTTCAATGAAATGTTAAGAATGCATTTAACTTGTCAATAGGGAGCACATTTTTAATGCTCTTGAAATAATTCAGAATCATTATGCCATTAACACATCTTTGCCCTGGCCAATACTGCTTTTCAGAGAGAAATTGAAAGTATTCTTAGAGCAACGGAAGTTACTCAGAATGAGCAAAACCTCTTTAACTCAATGCTCATTTTTTAAAAACAAGAAGCATATTGTACCTTGCTTGTTGATGCCATGTTCTTCATTATTAGCCAAGTTACAATGTAAATAAAATGTTGCAATAGAAAGGCATCTCAATAATTCATGAATCCATTACAAAAAAAAATCCACAAATTGCGTTCCAACTGATGAGCTGCATTTGTTGTCTAAAAAATAAGTAGACAGGGCATGGAAACACTTTTTAATGTGATGCTGTACACTGAAGGAAAGTTCACACTGAGATGACTTTGAACTGTTTCATTTCTGGAAGTAAACACAACTGCATATTTGAATATAGCCAGCCTTCATGAAAGCCAGTAACCCATTGAGACAAAAGCTAGCTGCAGAGGGTATTATTAAGGAATGTGCACACAATACCTTGCATCCCACAATACTCAGCCTCCCAAGGAGGACACACACTTTAAGCCCCTCCTTGTCCTTGGAGACAGTGGGGGTGGGGGTGGAGGAGATTCTAACAACCCAACTCTCTCTCTGGGATTTTCTCTTCCACCTCTGTGCCTCCTTGCAACTCTTTCCTGACCTCTGACTTCCAGGCCTCTTCCTCTTCCTTCTGCTTCATGGGTGGCACAGAACCCCTCAAATCTCTTCCTCTTGCCCCCAGCCTTTTCTGCCTACCCTTTGGACTGATGCTTGTCCCTGACACCTTGGGTTTATTTCACAATTCTTAAAGAAGGAGATTGGACATGTAGGAATTTAGTATGCAAGTATTAGTATTCCAAAAATAGGTATAATGGCTATGTCATGACCCTGGGACTGGAGTCCCCTCAACATTGAGGACTGTGAGGCAGAAAAGAAATACATTCAGGGCCAGCCTCAGAAGCATGTCCATGGATATTCAACGAAGAAAGCCCACTTCTCTGATTCCAAGTAGCCATCCAACAGAGCTTTTTTGGAATCTGTTAACATATGCTATAGGACATCAAGTTGAAGACCTTCTGGAAGCCCCCTGTTAATTGTTTGCAAGGCACTTTGAGACTAAAGTCACTTGCTTCTGTAGAAATATTTTTTATATACAGTCATACCTCAGAAGTTGAACAGAATCCGTTCCAGAAGTTCGACTTCCAAAATGTTTGGAAACCAAAGCATGGCTTCTGATTGGCTGCAGGAAGCTCCTACAGCCAATTGGAAGCCGCGGAAGTCCCGTTGGACGTTCAGATTCCAAAGAACGTTCACAAACCACAACACTCACTTCCGAGTCTGCGGCGTTTGGGAGCCAAAACAACCAAGTACCAAGACTTTCGACAACCAAGGTACAACTGTATAATTTTTTATTGAAGCAAATCAGACCAATCAATACAATAAAAACAATAGAAGTATAAATGTAAAAAAGAAAAAAAGCAGTACTCTATATCCAGAAAAGACTTAAAATGGGCCAGTAAGGCATAATAATAATAATAATAATAATAATAATAATAATAATAATAATACTCCACCGTTGAGCTACAGCTCTTCTCCAGTGGTCCCCCTGACAAGAACCCTGATCTGTGAGAAGGAAAGGAGGCCAAAGGAAGCAAATAGAGAAGACTGCAGGCTGTTTCAGCTGGATGGTCTTTTCCACAAATTCCTCTGAGCAAACTGACACCAGTCGCTCTGTGGGAAGTAAGAAAAAAATGAAGGGGGCGTTGAAGGAGAATATGTCTGAGTCCATTGCAGCTGTACTGCAGTTCCCCCACAGGGTCAACTAACATCAACAGATACATGGAGAGAATTCTTATGAATTGTTCCATTTTGATAATGTCTTCTTTTACCACTGTTTCTTGATTCTACTTGTAAGCTGCCTTGGAAGGATTTGTACTCTGAAAGGCAGGAGATAAGTAGCATACTAACTAAATGAATGAATTGGTGTGTTTTTTTAACGTAAAGAAAAGAGGAGTATGATCACCTGTCTCATTATTTGAGGGAAGCTGACCTATTTCCATAGGAACTGACAAAAAAGAATACATCCTTGGAAGTTTATTCTGTACAACTTACATTGTCTCCGTCTCTTCATAAATACTTCTTGAGCTGTTCTGTATCTTTTTGACAAATTTAAACTGAATCTGCCAATTACCCTAATAAATATGGATAAAGTCAAAAAGGTATATTTGGGTTGCTAGCTTCTTCTTTTTTTACTCCAGGTGTGCCGACTGAAGCCCAATAATTGCTGAAGAGGCACTTCTGCACCTTTATGGCTCCGTCTTTCAAGACTAACAATGATCCTCTTACAATGACTCTTGATCTCAATAAATACTGCTTCTTTCATCAGCATAGCTTGAGTTCTGCTACCATGACCATTTCTCACTTTCTCAGTTTTAGAGGGTTACTTCACACAGTCGCATTGGAAAAGAGAAATCTTTGATCTGTTTCAGGCACTGCTGTTACTTTTACAACAAGGCTTCATGTTCATAAATTTATCTGATTTTTTTAAATTAAAAAAATTGCACAGAGATATGATCACCCCTATTGTTTGTTTGAGGCAAGCTCAGCCATTTGCATATGAACTGGCAAGAGATGTAAGATGGTAGAGGAAGGTAGAGGAGGACTAAATCACCCTAGGTGAATATTGGGGAGAGGGCGTTGCCACAGCTGTTTTCTCTCTCCCCCCCCCCCCCGCTGCTATTGGATATTTTTTTGGAGAGGTGAACATTACCGTGTTGTACTGAAAACAAAAAAAAATTCCTTCCAGTAGCACCTTAAAGACCAACTGAGTTAGTTCTTGGTATGAGCTTTCGTGTGCATGCACACTTCTTCAGATACCAGTTGTACTGAGTGAGAATTGAGTGTATGGGGCAAAATGGTAGTTGCACAGAGAGTGTGGTCATTGAATGATTGTATATTAGGGGGTAGTTTTGTGTGCCATGAATATGTGTGTGAATAATTTTGATGATTCTTGTGTTATATGTGCTTCTTTTTCTGTATGGAATCTTCATGATAATACCATTATCAACTTGTATTTTTCTGATGTTAGATCTCAATCTATTTTGATGTTTTGTATGCAATTTGCTCACAGGGTTCTTACTCGCTTTCCTTATACGAATTGTTTATATATATGAATTGTTGTTCCTTATACGAATTGTTTATATATATGAATTGTTGTTTAATTATAGGACTTAAAATGTAGAATTTAATATTAGTATTGCTTGGCTTTGAATGTGGGATTTGCATTGCATTTATTATATTGATTTTGTTGTTGTTGTTAGGGTATATTGCTTAGAGAATTATGCTGAAATATGAAGTGGTTTGAAAAGAAAAGAAAAGAAAAGAAAAACAATTAGAACATAAGAAGAAACTGCTAGCTCAGGCCAGTGACCCATCTACTTCAGCATCCAATTTTCACAATGGCCAATGCACATGTTGCTTAATTAATATATGCATAACTAAAGTAGTAGAATTATGAAAGCTGAATCTCCAAATAGTTTCCCTGTGGAAATTCAGGGGTTATTCTAATGCAAAAATCCAAAGAAGCATGTTTATTGAGTGAGAAAGGGATGCACAAAGCATGGCCTGGTCAGACTCAGAGACCCTAACAACTCTGAGTCGTTAAGGGGGAATTGAAACAGGGCTGTGTTTTTGCTCCAACTTTCTTTGGCATATTCTTCTCCCTGTTGCTCTCGGATGCCTTCAGTTTGACTGAAGACGTTGTATACTTCCATTCAAGGAGCAGTGGGGGTCTGCTCAACCTGGCATATCTCCACACGAAGACAAAAGTGTGGCAGGTTCCTATCCACGAGATGTTGTTTGCAGATGATGCAGCCTTGACAGCACACTTTGAGGAAGCTCTACAGAAACTCATCAACATTTTGCCCAAGCTTATGTGGCATTTGGCCTCACCAGCAACCTGACAAAGACCAACATCTTGTGTCAGGGCATCACTCTTCCATTGTCTATCAAGACAAATGGATACCAACAATGTGTCATTATCACTGAAGGGTCAACTGTCCTTAGTGCAAGGCAAAATAAATATCAGACATAAATATATTTCTAAAGTGCTTTGTTTACATACTGGATAATATTTTTATTAGGTGTGTAAAAAATAAAAATTTGAGACTGGAATTGGGATAAATGTCATAGGGTTAAAAGTTCAACCAGCAAGATGTAACTGTCAGGACCGGGTAGTTTTCAAACCAGGAACTTCCTAGGTGGTTCATAACAGTCCCTGATGATGAGCCAGGTAGGGCTACGGAACAGGGGTGTCGAGTCTTTGGTCCTCCATTTGCTGTTGGCCTCCAACTCTCATCAGCCCCAGAAAGTAATGATGGAAGTTGTAGTCCAGAAGGCTACACATTCTTTACCCCTGCTAGAGAGTAAGTAGTAAAGGGATAGTTCTCCAGGTTGGCATATGGCTTTGCACACTACCACCCAGCAGTCCAGTTTCATCCTGGTCCGATTATGCATGCTTTCATGTCAGGCCCACCCCCATGGACCTCTCCCTTTGTCATTTCTGCAGTAAGTCTGTAGCTTAAGTGGTAGGACACATGTTTTTAAAAAGCAGCAGGCCCCAGGTTTGGTCCTCTGCATCATCAGTTAAAAAAGACTTCACATGGAAGAGCTGGAAAAGATCACAGTCTGTCCATAAAGGGCTACTGTTAGAGGAACCAACACATGGCAACATGGACCAATGTCTGAAGTCAGTGTGAGTCACCTTAAATGTTAGTGTTTTATTTAGCCTTGATTCCTTTCTCCTTTGGCATCTACTCCTATCCTGTTCATTGAAGTTTCCTATTTGGAGTCAGCTCCTGTCTTTCTCTAGGATCATGAGTCTGTCTTGCCCTGTGACAACTGCCTTCTCCTTGTGTCAACAGTCTTGCTTCCAATAGAGGAAGGGCTGCAGGTTCAATCTGGCATTTCCCGGTAGGGCTAGCAGAAACTCTCACCCATAAATTCTGGAGAGCCACCTGCTAATCAGTGTTGCCAATATTGAGGTAGATGGACCAATGATCTGACCTTTGTTTCTATGATAATATTTTGTTTGTGTTGCTGAATGTCATTGCCTGCTGTCTATCCATCTGACAGGGATGTATGCTTTCTTCAACAGTTTTCCTCCTTTATGAGAAGCACAGACTTACAACACAATTGAGATGGGCCATCACTAGAGTGATGCAATGAGTCTTTGTGCACAAAACCTCCCTTCATGCATATGCCACCCATCAGCATGACAGGGATTTTGCTAGTTATATAAAAAGGTGTGCAGACATTCACTTTTCCCATTAAGTCTTGTAGGACAAAAATCAAACAAAGGCGTTTTCATATTCATGCAATTTTGCAAAGAAAGATAATGGAATGGAAATATTGAACATTCATCTATTTTAATTAAAAGATATATATTCATACAAATTTTACTACATGGAGAGAAAAGCCCAGCCAAACCTGTTGGGTATTTTTATATTGAAATGTTTCAAAGTAAATGAAAACCAACATATCAATTACAGCATTTAAGCAATTTTACTCTTACAGTTATAAACATAATGAATGAGAAATCTATTATACAAAAATTGTGCATTTTAAAAGATTAATCTACAAAGATGGGAATGTTTCCATAACAAAGCTGCAGAAGAATCTTGAAAACGTTCTAGGAAATAGAAGTTTAATGGTTCCTCAACTCAATTGTTAGGCAGGAACTCTCCATTGAAGCCCACTCCATTCTCCAAAGGGTGTCAATTTATTTCTAATCATTTGGAGGTATTCATGAGTTCATGCATTTGTTGAGGCATGTGCAGAAGTAGTTATTATCCTTATGTTCACTGTATCAAACCAACATGAAATTTGCACTCAGGGGCTTATTTGAAATATATTTAAAGGCTGACTAAGTGCTCCACTTCTTCAGATTTTTTTATGAACATTGGTGGAAATAAATCCAGGGGAGGAACCAAGATGAAGCTTCCCACTACAAAATATACATGAGAATGTTTTTAATAATAAGCTGGTATTCTATGAATTACCCATTAGTTTAATCTCTGTGAAAAAGATTTGTACCAGATCGAGTCTAATTTATTCCATTAAGATATATATATGTATGGAGACGATATCTTCATTTAAGGCTTTCGTAGACCTAGTTTAAAAGAAGTTGGGTGCTTTCTCAAAGATAACTACACCATGGGTTCCAAGTCCTCACTTCAACAGTAGTAATTGCACCACAGAAATAGTGGCTAGTGCCCACTGAGGCTGGTAGGCTAGGAGACCAACAGTAGGTGGAGCCAATGACAGGCAGGGCAAGTAGGTGGTAACTAGCTGGGGAGAGGCTGTGATTGATGGGGCAGTGCTCCATGCACACTAATAGACTACCCTCCATTGCAGTGCAGTATTGGCAAGCCATCAGAGACCCTTTGACCCCTCACAATTATGGTCAATGGCCCTGTGAATAGTTATTGCTACCATCATCATTTAGAACCCTCCTTTGCACAGCAGGCTGTTAAAAATGATAACTACCTACCTACCAACCTACCATTATAATGTGGCAGGGGAAAGCAGACTAATTTGCACATTATTATTTTGTTTGTGGTCAGAGAATGGAGCAGCGGATGGTGAGTAAGACAGGGTGAGGAAACCATTTTCAACCTGAAGGCTACCTTCCCAATTGCCATCCTTCTGAGATCCATATCCCAGTGGTGGGTGGAACAATTGATGTCACTCTTATCTTTGTACAGTGGACAACAGCCTAGCCACATGAAAGTCAGAGGTTTCTACACTTGCATCTCTTCATTTAGACAAGCAAGGGGCACTATTACAGTTCAAGGACACATGGCAGCCAGGCAAAAATGCCTGGAGGATGGTAAAGTGAATGGGATGCATAGCCCAGGGAGAGTCCTGAGATCCAGGCTGGTTCTAGACACATCAAAGAAGCAATTCAGTTAAACACATTGTAAACTTCATACTGGGAAATCCCACTGGCGAAAAACAGGAACCCACAGTGCCATCTGGGGTCACAGTGTTATAACACATATAAAGTGCTTTAACTTTACGGATGTAATTGAATCTCCAGAGAGAGAAGTCTGAAGGACTGCATCTGAGCCCTGTGCTTGAGGTTCCCCACCCACAGAGTAGTAGGTGGTGACAGAAATACTTTGTGGATGCAGGGAGTCATCTATTTCCTGCTGGGGACTTGGAGGCTACAGTGGTACCTTGGTTTTCGAACAGCTTAGTTCTTGAACGTTTTGGCTCCCAAACATCACAAACTCGGAAGCGACTGTTCCGGTTTGTGAACTATTTTTGGAAGCCAAACATCCGATGGGGCTTCTGTGGCTTCTGATGGCTGCAGGAGCTTCCTGCAGCCAATCAGAAGCCGCACTTTGGTTTCCGAACATTTTGGAAGTCGAACAGACTTCCGAAACAGATTCTGTTCGACTTTGAAGGTACGACTGTATATCCCAGCATCTCCAGCATGAAAATAAACTCTCTGTACCTCAGCTTCTGCCTGAGAAGAGTGGATATAATAGTGGGCTAGCAAAATTCAGGGGCTACAGGCAAAATTGGTGGCTTGTAGCAGGATACATCTTCTGCATTTCTGTTTGCAATAATCTATCTGTTAAAAAGTGTTCTAATATGAGTATTTTGTTATGTCCATTGTCCAAGAAAAGTAAAATCAATAAAACATGGGGAAATTGCTGTTCTTGTATGCAATCAAGGAGAGGCTACTGTAGACTTGTGGTGTTGAAGCATTATTAAAAACCACTAGACTGTAAAATCCCTCATTTTGAAATTGGAATTAAGTAGTTTTCTAATGCTATTAAGCAGAACTGAATTTAATGCAGCAGCGGCAGTTTAAACACATTATAAGAAGCAAAATTAAATTTAACGAATATTTTCAAATTATTGTTGTTATTTCAAATGGCCATCATCTCTCTTTTTTTTTAACCCAAGTCATTCCTCTAGGATTTTCCTACCAGCACACATATCTCACACATTTGTTTCTCAGGCACAGCTGCTTTGGTCTCAAGTGTGTTGGATTTCTCATTGCAAGAAAGTATTTTTCAGAACAGAAGCTCAAAGCTCAGTGATTGTTCTGGATTACTGGTCCAGTAAAATTGTCCACCGGTCCTGAGATCTGAGATTACAATACAAGGGGAAAAAGGCATGCTGCCAAAGGACTTTAATCTACCAGATATTGAATGCACCAGTATCCTTTGAAGTGACGTAAATGGGGAAGTTTAAAATTAAATGAAAGCTGAAAAATCAGTGAAAAACTCATGATGTAAAATGGAAATGCCTTATCTTTACAAACATAAAGAGATCTAAATGCCAGTCAAGGAAGCAATAAAAAATAATTTGCACTTGCAGAGATAACATTGGCTTTGGTTTATTACTTCCTGAATCTTGAGTATGTGTACAATGTATGTGTACATTTAGAAATACTTTAACATAACTAATGTGGAGAGAAAACCAAGAGATGCACTTAAATGCACATGCAGTATGCTACTCATCTATGTACATATTGTACATACCCACTCTGCATACCACAATACTTCTTATCGTTCCACCGTTGCCTAGAGTGTGCTTATTTATGTCACTGCTTATTATGTCTCCATCAGTAAGCCTGCGATCAGGCCTTACTCTCCCAGATTATTAATTCTTTTCCAGCATTATTTGGTTTTCCTAATTTCCCTTCTACTGGTTATTGACTGAACCAAACAAACATTACTAATTCCTCCTATGCAGTCTCTTGACTCTGTTTACCTTCCCACCTATTTTCTGGCTCTTTCCATTTACTCTACCAAGCGCTTCTGCTGCAGCAGCTACTGAATCTGGGCTAATTCACATTCCCTTCAAAATATGCTGAAATGCAGATAGAGTAAGGTTACCAGACGTCCCCATTTCCCAGGGAGAGCCCACAGATTTACAAATCAGTCCCCATACAAAATCCATTGAAGTTGAAAAGTGTCCCTGGATTCATAGAAAAAATCCTGGTAACCTTATATGGACTTAGCTGGGGTGCATGTTAAACTGTTACATACCATTGCTTTGCTTCCTGTCCAACTTTTGTTTATTGTTCAGTCCACATCAACATTTTACTGTTCATATTGACCCAAGTCTTGAAAGCTTTCAGAAGGGCATGAGAAAATTACTTCTGCACACTGAAAAATTCACCTTGTGGGCATGCAAGTAGCCTTCTTATGACAGTTTATCACACCCACATTTACCTTAAAGGTAGAGTGAAATCAGGTATATTCATATAAAGTTAAGCAAAATTTGTTGAATGCTAATAAGAACTGTTCCTGCTTTGAACAAAATTGATCAAGTATTTGTCCAGAATGGTTATGGTAGCTCTATAGTACATCCATCAAAACATAGCAGCAAAGGGATGAAAGTGGCTTGGTGTAAAGCCTGAAATGTGAATCCAACCATTTAAATTAAGGAGTACCATTTACCTATAAGGTTTTCTTTTTTCTGATCAGCTAACTACCCATCTGGTGTACTAAAACATTTCCAAAATTAGCATGGATGGAAAAGATACCTCTAAAAACTAAACCATAAATTTCAAAGACAACACATGGTTCCCTCTTGATGTGGGCTTACAACGATAGATGAAATGAATGAAGCATAAGAAAAGTGTGCAACAATCTAATACATAATACTGGATAACTTACAGTCTTTTGTACCATTGTAACTGCTGAACCTAAAACACAAAGTTCATACCAGAAGCCAACCACAGCCTACATAACACTGGCTCGGGGGCTATTCTGTGGTTTTCATTGACCATTGCTATTGTACGATACCATTTCAGCAGCTTCAAATTCTCCCTTGGCAACAAGCAAGTGCTGTTAGTAGCTGTAGTGTACAGTAGGTTGGTAGTATCTGCATGTTGGGACAAATAAAAAGTTGCTAATAAGCATCTTTTTCTACATTATCTAACTATGATAATGCCATTTTAGGTGAAATGTTTCCAGATATATAGATAAAGACTCTCCTCCCTGAAAGAGAGGGGAGTGGTTGTGGGCGGGAGCCCGAGCACCACCCAGCAGGGGGCGTTGCCCCCTGCCTCCAGCTCACCTGGCTGGCGCTCACGCCCCCCGGTGGCCACCCAACCAGGTGCCACGGTGGGGGCGTGTTCAGCAGCCTTTTGCTGCAGCGCCAGCCTTTCCCTGGCCTCATTCCTCGTCGTCGTCCCGTCACGAGTCACCCACCCTCCACTCCCTTTTAGTTAGGGCTTAGGTCATTGGCCTTGCTATGGACCTTAGGTTGGTCGCCCGGGGGGCCTGGTAGGAGTTTTTCCATTTGGCAATAGGCTTTTTGGTTTTTTCGCCTACCTCGTAGCAATCGTCACAACTTTCGTGGTATTGGTGGGTAGGTTAGGCATTGGAATACTGTAATGTGTTGTGGTGTGTCGAAGTGCTAGGTGTGGCCATCGCCTATGCCTTCAATTTTTAGGGGTATTCCGTTAAAGGAATCTGGCGGTCGTGTATTCTGTCCGATTCCTGCTTGGCGGGAGGCCATGGCACGACCCTCGGTGACAGCAGGGGTGAGCCTATAGTTGGATTAGCATCAGCAGGTGATGAACCCCTGGTGAATAAACCCACTTGTTTTGATCCAATGCCTAAGCCAATACCTTTTCATTGCTGTAATCAATAAAGTTGTGGCCTTTTTTAGCCCATTAACCTTATATCACGTGTCCTTGTGTCTTCATTTCACTTCGCGGTGGTCGGGCCCTCGAACCACAACAAGTGATATTTTTTACATGTATCGGGAATAGCCAGGATCCACACAGGTCTATGCAGGTTAGAATGTATTCTGGGTCTGCTGATTTCACCTTCTGTTCCTTGTATATTGTGGAATGCTGGAATGGAGTATGGCCAGTCTTTGGAGTGAGTACAGGGATGCTATATGACTACTTTTCTTGTGTTTTGAATTGTGTATTTTTTCACGTTGTAATCTGCCTTGAGTTTTAACTATGGGAAGATGGCATACAAATAAAGTGATATATGTATCTACAGGTACTAATAAGTACCATTCTGCAAATTATTATCACTACTATTTATTAAATTCAATTCTTCCCATTTTGCAGCAATTTGTGATGATGATGATGATTTAAAAACAGTCATGAAAATCTGCCAGCATTTCAGTGTTAATTTATCCGGAACAACACATTTTTTTACTCAGTTTAAAATGACATACACATTTTTTGCAAGCCATCTTCCACAATAAAATGCATGTTGTATAATGATTTTACTAAAATATCCATTTTATGCACACTGTTCTCTAACATACAAATTTTTGTAAACATTGCTTAGTTGGAGAACTGCATTGCAAAATTTGGATAAATGCAAATTTTGAAGGATAGCTGTTTTGGTTCACATATTGTTTTGGAGTGCAAATCTGATAGATTTGCCTTTAAATGTGCCCTGAATCAAATATTTTCCCCATTCCTATTCAAGAGGACTCAGGCATGTGGTTATCATATTGTATATATTTGACCTTGTACTTGACATGTAACCGGAGCCAGCTAATTTATAAGGCAACCATGCAGGTCAACACTTTCTTGGAGGCTGAATTATTTGCTAGATAAGAAGAATTTTCACTTTTCAGCTACATCTTGTGTTTTCCTGCTTAGGTAAACCATGAGGCGAAGGAAGTATGACAACAGACAAGGGATCACAGCAATGGCAGGAGAGGAGATAGGTAAGAGACCCCTGGTCCAGAAGTGATAAGAGAAGAATTAGATTGGAGGGCACAGCTGTGCTCTGAGGACTGACAAATGGGAAGCAGAGATTTTAGGGCACTAAAATGCCCCAGTCTGATCCAAGGCTGCAGAGTGGAGAGAAGAAAATAAAGCTTTTAGGGCACTAAAATGCTTGTGTGATCCAAGGTCCTCTCAAGATGTCCCATTTATTGTGCCTTCATGTGCTGATCATGCCATCAGTGCGATCCCATTTTCAGTACTATTTGCACCTTCAGAAGTTTGGGGACAATCATGCTGCTTAGTTTCCATTTAGTGTATATCCTGTAAGTCTCTGCTATAACCCTACAGCTCTTCATATAATAAATACTCTGAGGTTCTTGGTTTTTTGCCCCACTTTTCTTGTGATATATTTTTGCCCCACTTTTGTTGTGATTTTGTTTGTTGTCCAGAAATGACAACAATGTACTTGCACTGGGAAGACACCACAGATCAACTAATAAATCAACCACTTATGCACTATTGTTGTGTCAAGAACATGCTGCAGAATACACTTGCAATAAAACGCCAGTCTGAAGAGCCCCTAAGAGAACCAAGACTGTGTTCAAGAGCACCCCAGTGTTCACAAAGAAAGCAAAGGTGCCTTATCCCCCATATGCAAAATCATGCTGGCATTCTTGGATGTTTCTAGCTAGGAGCCTAGCGAATGACAAAGAAAGAAATAACACAAAGCAACGTGGATCAAATTGTTCAGAGGAGCATTGGAGCAAACTACAATAGGCTCTCATCCAGCCAAGCATTTATTCAACACTGAGGTGAAAAGGCACGTTACTGACATTTGGAGATAATTCTAAGCCAAGGACGAGTCACATGGGCAGAAAATAACATTAGGAGACATCTTGAGAAACACATGATAAATATGTAGGGAGAAATAACCCTTAATAAGCATATTAGCCAGGAAGATGACTACAGAGGGAATTGATAGCGGTCTTCAAGTACTTAAAAGGTTTAAATGCCAGAGAGGTAGAGGAATTATGCTGGATGGAACAAAGACATAAAACTTAGGATAATAGGATGAAAGTCAAAAAGAAAAGCTCAAGCTGAATAGCAGAAGCAACCTCCTGACTAGAAGATTTATGAGGCTTTGAAATAATGTCCCCAGAGCAGTGGGGAAAGTCTCATCTCTACGCATGCTTCAAATTTCACTTGACAAAAAGGCAACTGCCTTACATTATCAGGGAGATGTGACACAGGGCTGAAAAATGTTGCCTTAGACTTTAAAGTGGCTTGTGAGTCTCACTGGTGAAATGAGAGCAATCAGTCTTTTCCTCCCCCCCCCCCATTAAATATTTGTCATTCTATCATAAAAAAACAGTGACATACATGGGTATTCTAGAAACCTTTGAGCTTTGTTGTTTTAAACAGGGATGGACCAAAGCCCCTTTCAGGTGTTATATTAATGTGTGTGCATGTGAGAGAAAGAGGTGCTAGAAAGCAGGATCATGTGTGTTAGTCTTCCATGTATTAATAATAAGCTCTGAAAACAGCCCTTACATAGAGAACTGTATGTGAATAGGGCTCACCGCACACAATCAAAACTCCTTGAAAAGGCATGGATCACACAGAAAAGCCCTCTGTATGTACAAGAGTGTGTGTAATATTAACAAGGGGTGGGTGACTCAGTACAGTGGTACCTCGGGTTACATACGCTTCAGGTTACGGACTCCGCTAACCCAGAAATAGTACTTCAGGTTAAGAACTTTGCTTCAGGATGAGAACAGAAATCGTGCTCCGGCGGTGCAGCAGCAGCGGGAGGCCCCATTAGCTAAAGTGGTGCTTCAAGTTAAGAACAGTTTCAGGTTAAGTACGGACCTCCGGAACGAATTAAGTACTTAACCCGAGGTACCACTGTATGTAGAACTGAGGCCTGCAGCATGCCTCTCCCTTCCCATGTGTTCAGATCTTATCTGTGCTGGGCTCAAGACCTTATGGACTGATTCTATGTTGTATAGATTCATGGTTCATGCGCGCAGCACAGTACTCTGCTATGCCTCACTCAGCGATTTCATGATATTTTCACCTAACCCTGAGTAAAATAGACCACGAACCCTACTCAAAGTACAGTCGTACCTCGGTTGACGAATGCCTTAGCAGTCTAACGTTTTGGCTCCCGAACGCCGCAAACCTGGAAGTAAGTGTTGCATTTTGAGATGTTCTTTTGGAAGCTGACTGTCTGGCGGGGCTTCTGCAACTTCCAATTGGCTGCAGAAGCAGCACCTTGGAAGTTGAACATTTTGTAAGTCAAATGGACTTCCAGAAGGGCTTCTGTTTGGCTTCCAAGGTATGACTGTAGATCCACCAAAATTAATGAACATTACTAACTGAGGTTCATTAGTTTCAATGGGTCTACACTGAGTAGGACATGGTTGACTACAACCCTTGTTTTTCTGCTTCTTTCACAGGGGGCTAGGCTTAGTTCAAACAACCAAACAATGTATAGGCAGTGTTGAGTACTTATAATCTGCAAAATTTTAGAATTGGCCCTACAAAGATAATTTACAATTAAGCACCACTCCCACACTAGCCTTTGCCAGTTTCCACCCATGGCCCCTTCCAATATATTATCTGCTTGTTTGTTTGTAAGTCAGTAATTATTGTACCCTTATGCACTCTTTTCCAGAGAAACTGAAAGAAATGAGTGCTGTGTGGAAAACTCTGCGTTTGTTCTACCATACTTCATCAAGCAATGAGAAAAACAATTGCTTTCAAAAATGATCAGAGAGGAGGAAAAATCTCAGGAAAGTTCTCATGGATGGGTTACAAGGGTTTTGATGCACTAACTTTAATTGTGAGGTACCTAAGGGGTGTTTGTGTCTGAGTGTTCTTTCTTTCTTTCTTTCTTTCTTTCTTTCTTTCTTTCTTTCTTTCTTTCTTTCTTTCTTTCTTTCTTTCTTTTTTCAGCCTTTCCCAGGTGCCTGCACTTCAGTCAAAGTCCACACAAGAAGAAATCATGAGGTATCTCCTTCCCTAGGGCCTTTTCAAATCAGAGAGTGTGGGACAGCCAGGAGGCTGTAGAATACTTGAAAAATGTTGAATGGGAAGGGAGAACATCTTTAACCATCTCACAGTGGCAGGGTAAGCTCAAAACCCTGCCCCAACCGAATTTCTGAAGTGCTTTGAGAATGAAGCAGAAAAACAGAAGCCTCTTTATTAGAAGAAGCCGTCTGAGAAACTGGAGGGCACATTTCATCACAGCACTGATGAAAATAGGGGTGGGGTGGGCTCGGAGTTGTTCACGATCATAAAGTATCAGTTTAGGGCCAGTTCTGAACTGTACAGGCTATACGTACCCAACCCTACCAGGGGGTGGTTTTGCTAGATGGGCCAAGCCTAGCCCCAGGGCAGCAGTCGGCAACTATGATACTGCTTATTTCCCACTCCTAATGCGATGTATTGCCTGGCCCCATTGCAACAGTGGGCAGTGATGTCCTGATGCTGCAACATTTGAAATTCTGCCTAGGAACCCAGGGCAACAGGGACAACCTTGCACACTCCCCCCCCCCAATATTTCAGGCCTTCCCAAGTGTAGGGAAACAGAGCTTAATAATTCCGCCCCATTTCCACACAGTTTGATATCTCATTACTGCTTGCTGAGCAAACTACGGTAATTGTCATGGTAGCTTAAGTGACTTTATGGGATCAGGCTGCCTGATTTATACATTTCTGGCAAGTTGAAACTATCTCTTACCATGTAGAGCTTTTTGCTTTACTATGCAGCCTATATATCACAATAGAACCCTGGCATCCATTGGTGCCTGCATGCTGCACTGAATTTGAAAAAAAGAATTTGGTCTTAAACGTTTTCTAGTTGCCCTAATTCAAGCAAGGGGGGGGAAGGGGACCTTTTCACAGTACACTTTTTTTTTCTTGAATAACATTTCCCACTCTAATTTATGCAGGCGATATTTAACAGCATTTGCTAGACAAATGACAAAAAAAGTTTTCTTTGTATGCTGCCATTTAAATTGGTCCTCGATGCAGCCTATTGGGAACAGTACTGATAACCTCCTTTAGACTGAACAATAAGTAACTTGTGACTCTCATAACCATATTTCAGCATGCTAAATCATGGCAGTGGAAATAAATTTGTACATGGCTGGTGAAGTATGATGTCTATTGTAAGACAGATGCATTTTGAAGCCTTTTTCTTTAAAAAAATAAAATGAGAGAAGAGTGTTTTTGTTCTTTATTGATGGACCAACCCAACCATAAAAGATGCATTTCCTCTTATTTATCATTTCAATTCTGCTTATTATTACCAACACAGTGAAGTGGCAAATACAAATGCTAATTTGAGTATACTTTCAAAGCTTGTTGGATGGGCTGTTTCAAGACACACCGTGCAGATGATTTTAAGAGGAAAACAAACAAAAAAAGAAATTACAAAGTGCTGTAGATAAATGGATACGGAAACCAAACATTTATCTCTTTGAAAACAAAAACATTGGAAAATAAAAATTAAAACAGTTTTGGGGTGAAATTAGTACAAATAAAACAGTTGGAAGAAACCAATTTTGAAGTTGGTAAGAAGGAAAAGATAGTATCCTGGCCTCCATAGAGACATAAAGACAGTCTTTTGAAATGGTCAATACTTTCATCTTTCAGCATCTGAGAATATGTTCAAATAGGAGCAGAAGAAAGCTTGGTTAGGGAAAGTACACTGGGCACAAGCAAAACTTTGGCAATTATGGCTCTTTCTACAGAATGTTGTTTCTTCAAACCTGCACGTGGGTATTGGTCAAGACAACAGAGTTTCAGTGCTAAACATCCCTACCTCATAGTGAACACACAATGCAGTTTCTTAACAAATAAACATGCATAGAACTGAACTGCAAGGTATTTATTTGCTTAATTTGAAATGTTTGGAGTCACTGTGGTGTAGTGGTTAGAGTGTCGGCCTAGGACTTGGGACACCAGAGTTCTAGTCTCCACTTGACCATGAAGCTCACTGGGTGTATATTTTGTGTAGTCAAATCATAGGTATATGAATTCCTCCTAAATAAAACAACAACAACAATTATAATAATAATAATTTATTATTTATCCCACGCCCACCTGGCTGGGTTACCCCAGCTACTCTGGGCGGCTTCCAACAAAATATTAAAATACAGTGATCTGTTAAACATTAAAAGCTTCCCTAAATAGGGCTGCCTTCAGATGTCTAGTAAAAGTCTGGTAGTTGTTCTTCTTTTTGACATCTGATGGGAGGGCACCCGGGTGGGTGCCACTACCGAGAAGGCCCTTTGCCTGGTTCCCTGTAACTTGGTTTCTCGCAGCGAGGGAACCGCCAGAAGGCCCTTGGCACTGGACCTCAGTGTCCGGGCAAACGATGGGGGTGGAGACACCCCTTCAGGTATACTGGACCGAGGCCGTTTAGGGCTTTAAAGATCAGCACCAACACTTTTAATTCTGCTCGGAAACGTACTGGGAGCCAATGTAGGTCTTTCAAGACCAGTGTTATGTAAGAACAGGGAGATGGAAGTAGAAACAATTGACAACCATTCTTCTTATCTCATCAGTTTAAATGGTGTGATTGAATACCCTGATTCATTTAGACTTCCTTCCATTTAATATAAATTAATGTTTCAGGTGGTGAGACCATGCATGTTTCTGCAATGAACATTTGAAAACAAGCACAATCAGATTTTGTGGGAATTTATGGGAGGGAAAGATGAGGCTCACTTAAGGGAAATGGAGGGATGCACTGAAGTTCTATTCACATAACAGCAGGGGTAGGCAATGTGGAAACCTCCAGTTATTTTTGACCACATCTTGCATCATACCTAGCTATTAGGCCATGCTGGTTGGGTACGATGAGAATTTTATGCCACAGCAAGTTGTTGGATAACATGGCTATGACGCAGATGCGACAAAATCAATCTAACCTAAAATTTAGAGGAATACCAGAGGATTTAAATGAGAATATTAGAGCTAAAGTGGTGAAAGAGCTGGCAATATGGCTAGATAGAAAAGAAGAAGAGATAAACCATTGCTTGGTAAACATATTTCGAATAAGAATAAAATCGGCCAAAGCTAGAGGGAAAAAATTGCCAGGAGATGTAATAGTCATGTTTAACTCATTGGAGATAAGAAATGAAATCTTGAAACAGAACTATGTTAAAAGGTTATATATTGAAGAAAACCCAATTATTATTTACAAAGAGATCCCTTCGAGATTTCTTCGAAGGAGGGACCCATATAAAAGATTAACAAATCAACTGAAGAAAAATGGGATCTTGTATAGATGGGAGTTTCCAGAAGGTATTTCATTCTATTTCAAAGAAAAAAAGTTTAAACTGTCCACTATCTCAGAACTTCAAAAATTCGCAAGGAGATACGAGAAGGACCTGGGGAAAATGATGGGGGGGGGGAGGAGGTAGAGGAGGAGACAGAGAACCAGCAAGGAGAAGGAAAAGGAGGGTGTGAAGAAGAAGAAAGAGAGGAGAGCTTAACAGGAGAAAGAGAAGAACTAGAGAAAGGAGACAAAGAACACTAGATTGTACATAGGTTCAACAAGCTAATTAACAATATATAATAGATGGCACAAAAAATACTAAACTGGAATGTGAATGGATTGAATAATAAGAATAAAAGGAATCAGATTACACACGTACTATTGAAAAAGAATTGTGACTTAATATGTCTCCAAGAGACGCACATAATAAATAAGCATAAGAGATTACTAAGCAATAAGAGATTGGGAATAGATTTCGTGACATCAGATAGAGTGAAGAAAAGAGGGGTGGTAATATATATAAAGGAAAAATATGATCCACAATTATATAAAGATGACCAAGGGAGAGTAGTTATTGTTCAGATAGTGTTTCAGGGAGAAAAAATAATTGTCGTGGGAATATATGCTCCAAATGACAAAAAATCAGCCTTTTATTTGGAATTAGGAGACAAATTGATGGAATGGATAGACCAAAAAATGATATTGATGGGCGATTTTAACGGGGTGGTATCTCCAAACCTAGACAAGTCAACAAAAAAACATGAGAAGAAGGAAGGTAAATTACCGAGATCCTTCTTTGATATGGTAAATAATCTGGGACTGATTGATGCGTGGAGACTCAAAAACCCTACTACAAAACAATATACTTTTTTTTCAAACCCAAATCAGAGTTGGGGGAGAATAGACAGCATCTGGATTTCGAAGGAACTAACCCAAAATCTAATTAAATCGGTAATTCTTCCAAGAATTATATCTGATCATAATGCGGACTCCATTGAGTTAAAAGGTAGGGATATCCGAAGAGTTAGATGGAGAATGAATGAATTTTTATTTAATGACCAGAAAATTGTAAATAAGGCAATAGAGACAATAGAAGATTATTTTAAATGGAATTTAAATGGGGAAACCGCCATAGAGACTGTGTGGGACGCAGGAAAGGCAGTTATGAGGGGTTTTTTAATACAGAAAAATAGTCAAGTAAGAAAAGAAAAAGAGACAAAGAAAGAACAGATCCTAACACAGATTATGGAAAATGAAAGAAAGTTAACTATTAACCCCAACGAGGAGACCGCAAAGCAGAATATAAAGATATTACAAGCTAAATTTTCTACAATAATTGACCAAGAGGTAGAATGGAAAATTAAAATGATGAATCAGAGGACATTTGAGTCAGCAAATAAGATAGGCAAATATTTGGCGTGGCAAATAAGAGAAAGAAGAAAAGAAAATACGATTAGTAGGATAAGGGAAGGAGAAAGGATTGTGGAAGAGCCAAAAGAGATAAGAAAAATATTTCAAAAATATTACAAGGATTTATATAAAAGAGGAAAGGAAACTAAGCAAGAAATAGACTATTTTTTGCAAGAGCACCACCTAAAACCGATTTCTAAAGAAGAAAATGAGATATTAGACCAGACAATTACTCAAGAAGAGATAAAAAAGGCTATTAAAAGGATGAAAAGTGGGGAAGTGCCAGGGCCTTTCGGCCAAATATTATAAAACACTAAGTAATCAAATATCCCCAGTGTTAGGAGAAGTGATGAATAATATATTAAAGGAAGGAAGGATCCCGAATACCTGGAAGGAAGCATATATTACCTTGATCCCCCAAAAAGATGCAGATGCCCTGGAAGTGAAAAACTATAGGCCAATTTCATTATTAAATAATGATTATAAACTATTCACAGACATAATGGCAGAAAGACTAAAAAAGGTTTTGAACAACAAAATACATAAAGATCAAACGGGTTTCCTCCCAGGGAGACAATTAAGGGAAAATGTAAGGAATCTGATAGACATTATTGAATATTTGGATATGAGTATAGACAGACAAGCGGCCTTGGTATTTATAGACGCTGAAAAGGCGTTTGATAACATCTCATGGGATTTCTTGAGGAAAAGTTTGGAAACGATGGGAATGGGAGAGAAATTCAGAAGAGGGATAGAAGCAATATACAAGGAACAGAAGGCAAAATTGGTAATAAACAACACCACAACAGAATATTTTGATATATATAAAGGAACTAGACAGGGCTGCCCCCTGTCTCCTTTATTGTTTATAACGGTATTAGAAATACTGAATGAGAGACTGAGGGAGGCAACAGAAATAAAAGGAGTCCAGGTAGGAAAGAGGGAATATAAAATCAAGGCCTTTGCAGATGACATCGTACTAACCTTAGAAGACCCAAAAAATAGTGTAAAAGAAGCTTTATTAAAGATTGAAGAATTTGGAGTCGTGGCAGGACTTAAGATAAATAAAAATAAAACCAAAATGTTGGTTAAAAATTTAACAAAGGAAGAAATAACAGACTTAGAGAGAAGGACGGAAATTGCAGTAGCCAAGAAAGTGAAGTATCTTGGGATATGGGTCACAGCCAAGAACATAAATTTATATAAGGATAACTATGATGTCACCTGGAGGAGTATAAAGAAAGACATGGAAATATGGGGGAGGATGAAACTCTCTTTTCTGGGGAGGATAGCGGTTGTCAAAATGAATATTTTGCCTAGAATGCTATTTCTATTCCAGACTATTCCCATACTTAAAGACCTGAAACAATGTAAAGAGTGGCAGAGAGCTTTGGCAAAGTATATCTGGCAGGGGAAAAGGCCACAGATAAAAATGAAAATTTTGATAGATAAAAAAGAAAGAGGGGGTTTTTCTCTCCCGGACCTAAGTTTATATTACGAAGCGGCCTGTATACTTTGGTTAAAAGATTGGATTAAACTGGAGAATAGAGACCTGCTGGATTTAGAAGGTTTTAATAATTGGTACGGATGGCATTCATACCTTTGGTATGGGAAAGCGAAGGCTCACAAGAGCTTTCTAAATCATATCTTCAGGGGACCTTTATACCGAACATGGGAAAGGAATAAAAATCTCCTTGAAAGAAAGACCCCATGGTGGATCTCACCGATTGAGGTATTAACGGTGAAGAAAACAAATTTGGAGGGAAAAAACGCCACCTACGAAGAAATGTTAAGAAAAACAGATCAAGGGCCAAGACTTAGACCTTATGAAGAGATAAAAAATCTATTCAGTGGGTGGTTGCAATACCATCAGGTGAATGATTTGTTAAAAGAGGACAAGAAGAAGTTGGGTTTTGAGGACAAAAAATCAAAATTCAATGTAGAAGTAATAGAAGGTAAAAACAAAACCCTATCTAGAACCTATGATATACTATTAGAATGGTACACAAAGAACGAGGAGGTCAAAGAGGCAATGATCAAATGGGCAATTGATTTTGGTTATAACATCGACTTTGAAAGGTGGTTGGAAGTGTGGAACCGCAACATAAAGTTTACAGCATGTATGTCCCTGAGAGAAAATATTTGGAAGATGCTATACAGGTGGTATCACACCCCTGTGAAGTTGGCCAAAATGTATAGATTAAAGGATAAGAAATGCTGGAAATGTGGGGAGGTGGAGGGTGACCTATATCATCTATGGTGGACATGTAAAAGGGTGAAAGGCTTTTGGGAATTGATTTACAATGAGCTTAAAAAAATATTTAAATACACCTTCCCCAAAAGACCCGAAGCCATTTTGCTGGGAATGTTGGATAAAGAGATCAAAAAAGAAGATAGAACGATATTCCTCTATGCCACCACAGCAGCGAGAATTCTGTTGGCACAATATTGGAAAGTGGAAACTATCCCCAATATAAATGATTGGCAAATTAAAATGATAAAATATGCTGAGCTTGATAAATTAACAGGTAAAATAAGAGACCATGATGAACAGAAATCTCTGAAAAATTGGAGTAAATACTGGAACTACATTGGAATGAATGTTTAATGTGATTGGCGGGGTCAGAACAATACTACCAGCGTGTGAATTTAGGTTTACAGATCAAAAATCAAATACGTGAATGGAAGTAAATATTTGATACTTACCAAAAGGATGGAAGGAAGTCCAGGAGCGGTTTTTTGTTTGTTTGTTTGTTTTTGTTGTTGTTGTTGTTTTTGGTTTTTTTTTCTTTTTCTTTTTCCTCCTTTTTTGTGAAGTAGCCGGATTAATCTCTCTTTGTATAGTTAGAGAGAGGAAAAAAGTCTGGCTTGTATATTTTTATTTTTTTCTTCTTGTAATTTTTTTTTTGTATTTGTTTGTATCTGTTTGTATGCTTGTTATGTATATAATGTTAATAAAAATGTATTTGGAAAAAAAAAAAGAATTTTATGCCACAGCATTTGGAGGATGCCATGTTGGTTACCCCTGACTTAAACGGAGCTCACTTATAACACGCTCACATACAATATTAGCAGTGGATGAACTTAACATATTCTGTGCACTTACTGTATAGTACAATTGTACAGATAGGAAATGGAAGCCACTTTGCTGACCAAGAGGAGATGTGCAGGATACATAGCATTAAATAATTCAGACCTGCAAGTTCTGAGGTCTTTCAAGATATCTAGCAGTTATCTTAAAGCAAGTCATGCCTTGTCATGCAGCCACCACTGAGATATTTATATCTCTCAAGGCCCACTGGAGATTATGTCTATTGACTGGAAAATGTACACAACTCCCCCTTCATGGGCTTATGCTGGGCACATTTTCCATGAGGCAAAGTGAAAGTGCAAAATGCCCAGTTAGGCAGATTAATTGCTCAAGTCCCAGTACCCCATATTGGTATATATGGTTCTGAAATCAGAGCAGAGACAAGTTTGCCGCAGCAATCAAGTTGTTCTACAAAAAGCTGCTGCTCCATGACAAACACAAGCAATGTTCAGATAAAGAATGGAGCAGGGGGAAGAGAGACTTACATTACAACTTTGTGTTGTTCCTAGATAAACAGGGAATTTTAATTTGTGGCAGCATTAATCTGGCAGCTGTCAGTAGCATTAAAGTTGCAAATAAAATTGTTTAGATAAAAAAAGACTAAGGAAAGCAGACTCCCCACTATCCCCATGGCTTGATATTTATTCTGTGTGACATGAGCCTCAGCTCACAGACTTTGGCCTTGTCAGTTTTCATCTCTGTGAAAATACATGAACTGTGGATTTGTTTCTACCAAATGAAAAAAGAAGAAAAAGTTATATAATTTTTTTAGAGGGGTGGGGGAGGTGGCTTTACAAAAGAAGGTAGAAACCATTTGCAGAAAACGCACACAAAAATATCAAAAAAAATCTATCCTATCACCATGAGGATACATTTTAATTCAGTGTTACAAATTAATGCTGAATTCCTGAAGCTCCCCTATTAGTGCTAAATGAGTTCATCATAATTGCTATTATTACCATAAATACCAAATGAATTAATAATGATTGGGCCAATATATTACTGTAGTCTGCATTATCATCAGAATTGGTTATAAAATCTTACAATTAAACTGACAATTACTGCTCAGTCCCACTTAGTGGGGGTGCTGGTGGTATTATTAATTTCTCTGCAGAGAACGGAAGACACAAATAATTCATGTAGCCCCTACTCCATTACTTGGAAACTGGATATAAAAAGACAGTGGCATCTCAGACTGTTGCATTTTTACTGGGAAACAAGTGCCTTTGATTTCAAAAGAACTTACTTTCCAGCATGTTTGCCTAGGATTGCAGATTTTTTTGGCAAGCTGCTACACAGCATGTTTTGCTGTGCCGAAGAAGCAAAACATAGACACTGGGTGTTACATTTCCAGTAGCAGCACAAGATAGTATTTTCTGCCATTGACAAGTGGAACAGGAGCTAGCCGTGCACCACAGATGCTGTCAGTTCAGCACTGAGTAGGGTGAGGAAACATGCAGTGCATTAGGGCTCTGAGGGCAGTGGGGTACCAGCCCTGTCGGCATAGAGCAGATATGAGGAAGCTTTGGCCATCTGTCTATTGCATCCACTCCAGCTCTCCAATAATGCAGTTTCCAAAGTGTAACCCAGCAATACATCTTGGTCTGGGAGGGGACACTGGTGGCCCTCCATTCTTGTGGTCTTCCAACTTCCATCTGCTAGACAGAATGAGTTATGGTCAGGCATGATGGAAGAAGGATGTTGTTGTTACTTATACAGTTCATATCCTGGTCTTCCTCTCAAAGGAGGCCAGGCCAGCAAACTTATCAATAACAATATCATTAAAACCTCTCTAAAAAGCTAAAAACAAATACTTTCCCTAAGCCAAGAATTTTGCTAGGAACAGTGTTTGTCTCAGCCGTCAAATGCCTGGGTAAATAGGAATGCTTCCACATTCCTCCTGAAAGTTAATAATGAAGGAGACACTCACACCTCGCCAGAGACAGCATTCCATAAATGGCAAGGGGAAAACTGGTGGCCCCATCCATTGCCTGGAATAGGAACAGCACAGGGAGCTGGCTTCCTCTCAGTCAGAAAGCCAGGCACCAACTACTGGTTGTCCTTGGACTGCAGAAATCAGGGAAAGTACCACCACTCAGAGGAGAGGTGGGGAACTTCAATCCTCAAGGCCCAAAGCTCTCCACCCTCCTTAAGTGGTTTTGCCTGGCTTGAAAGTGTCCTTGAATTCTGATAATACCTCTTGCCTGCCTGGAATGAAGATGGAGAGGTGCAAGGTGTATAAAGGTAAAGGTAAAAGGACCCCTGACCATTAGGTCCAGTTGTGACCGACTCTGGGGTTGCGGCACACATCACACTTTATTGGCCAAGGGAGCTGGCGAACCAGAGCAGTGCACGGAAATGCTGTTTACCTTCCCACCGGAGTGGTACCTATTTATCTACTTGCACTTTAATGTGCTTTCTGCTAGGTTGGCAGGAGCAGGGACCGAGCAACGGGAGCTCACCCTGTCGCAGGGGTATAGAACCCTCTAAATATATGTGTTTGTAAGGTGGGCTATTGAACAATGGCTAGAACAAAAATGAGGAGTTGCATCTATTGCTCTATCCATCACTGACATGTGGTATCTGGAAGGCTGCCTAGGAAGAAAGGTTGCCCTTGGTCTAGAAAAGGTCTCCCATCCCTGATTCGAAGGAACAAGAGCTGATGGGGTAGTTAGAGAGCCTTTATGCAAGCAAGATCACCTGGCTGTAAGGGGAGATGAGCCTGACCTCCAACTGGATATAATTGCTTGCACACAACTTGCCAATTTGCTCTCGTTTTGTCAAAAAGATCGCCTTCATCTATGTTTTCCTGCCACTCCCTTCCCTTATGTGCCTTGAGCTTTTAGTTGGTACTCAGGAGATCAGAGTCTGTCTTTCAAGGTTTTTGTAATTGACATGAGCTACTTTGGGAGACAACATTTGTCTGAAAAGTGGGATAAATAAATAAAATAGCAGGCCAAGCACCAGTGAGAGGAAGCAACCAGGCTGGATAGAATCAGTGGGGGGAGAGCTGCAAACTTACTCTCCAGTCTATGATGCTATGGAAATAAATTCCATTGCAATCATTTCAGACAATTTATCCATGATTAGGGGTTGGGTCCTGATATAAGAACCTTCACCCATCCCACATTGCTCAGGTGGTTCCCTGACCCTCCAGAAAGACTTTGCAGGAGGTATAGATGTATGTTCTGGTGCTGGGAAAAACTTTCTTTCGGTGAACTTCTTCAAGTTATCTTTGGATCCAAGCCCAGGTCTTTTAGTTGCCTTTTCTTTCTTTCTTTTTTTAAAGAAACTTGATTAGACTAGAATGAAGATAAATAAAAACAGACTGGAAAAATAATGTCCAAAAGTTTTCTTAGATGTTCAGAATAATGTGCACTTACTTATTTGATCTGAAAGATTTTTTGACCTCAGGATCTATAAAATATCCATGCTGTTCAGAATGGTGGATTTTTGTTTTGGGTTTCTTTTGACATATTGATTCATTTAAAAGGAAAGGTCATTGTCTCAGAAAAGACAAGGAAGCAGTTTATTTCTTTAATGTCACAAGTCATGGAAATGTACAATACCAGCCCATTGTGGTAATAATGGTGTGTTGGTGTGATAATTCATCAGTGAATGAAGTCCCCTGGGAAGAGATCCAGTTCAAAATCTGCATGCCATCTGCCTCAGTCATTTCCCAAGTATATCTGATCATAGCCCTGAGCCGTTAACAACACCATAAGAACCAGATAGCACCAAGTTAAGTTTCCAGACCTCTGCCCATAGAAAGTCTGAGGACCCCCACCTGAACTACATCTTGACAGTGGGAATAATTTTTCCCAAACTAGTTCTGGGAACATCCCCCCCTTTTTTGATACCATTTGATTCCAACTCCCATCATCCCAAGTCAGAGAAATGGTGTGTTCTCTGCCCATCTGCACACCCTCAACTAGGAAGGGAAATATAACTGTAAGATGGGAAGAGAAATTATTGTGAAAGTGTTCTGCTCTGCTCTTGTGGGGTTTGAAGGAGGAAGCAGCAGAATATTTGTTATCTTTTTGTTGGCATCCATCTGTCTCAGGAGACAATGGGGGAGTGTGCCTTTGGGGGTGAGGTCAAGCTGTTGGCAGGCAGGCTGCAGAACCTGCTGTGGCTGTAGAGAATGATGTGGGAGAGACACATTTTGTTGCAGCTGGGGCAGAAGAAGACATGAGAAACATGACAAAGGGGGAATGGACCTTCTTACATGTAAGAGAAAGAGATCCAGAATACATGGGAGCATTCCTGTGCTGGGGAGCATGTGTGGCTATTTCAAACACATTGGTGGTTCAGTTGCACAGGTCTTTGGCAAAGGGATAATGCAGTTTCATATTTTCCTGTATAATGTTAATTGGGTTTTTTGTTTGTAGTAAAATTGTTGAAATAGAAAAATAAACACACATGCTGTTGCTGGAGAGATAAAACTTCTGAAGAGTATCCAGAACAAATGTTTTGGAACTGTTTGCTTATAATATTCTCATGTTGCCAATAAGAGAAAGAAGGACTGGGTTTGTAGCTACGATATCTGAAAACCTCTCTGCTATCATGCAGGTTTGGACAATATCCCATCTGTATGGACCCTAGACAAATTTATACATTGGTGACTTTTTAGCAGGGAAAGCCAGATTTATTTTTTCTGTTCCTCTGCTGTGCTGGAAGTTCACTGCATGTTGCATTCAAAACATCCCTAATTAAAATTTACTGGTGACAATTTCTAAAATTAGTTTTAGAATTGGACCATGCACAGTTTGCAGCAGGTCTCAGCTCCTTTGACCCTTTTACACCTTCCACCAGCCTCTAAATTACCAAGGCAAATATTCATATTGATCACCAGAAAATAACAAGTGGTCTTGATGTGATTGTTGATTCCTTTGATTGATGTAGTGTTTTACTAGCATACCCATGTACTCCTAGGGACTAGTTAGAAGCAGCACACCAAAAGAATCGCAATACACAAATGATGTAGTGATGGCCAATGATGTGAACAGCAAGAGTTATGAAAATGAGGGAAGGCGAGTGGGAAAGTCTCCATCAAACAGGCTTGATTTGTGGCTGGGGCAAATATTTGTAGGATAAGAAGTCTGCTCACCCCTGAAGCCACACAGAGCTGTAATTTCTCCCAGCTGAGAGGCTGGTCCTGCTCTGCACATCACAGACTGCACCGGGGGGGGGGGGCGATATTAACAAAAAGGATTTTAAAAAAAGATCTAGAGCAGATGATTGATTTATTCAATGTTCAATTACTTATGATCTATAACTCCTTTTCAGGCACCCTGTTTATCTTTTGATAATATTATTATGTTTACTTTTTAATATCTGTTGATCTTATCTATATTTTCTTATGAATATTTTGTAATCTTTTCAGTTATTTTGACGAAGTGGTATATAAATCTGGTCGAATAAATAAATAATACAAATAAACCTGACTAATTGTGCCTCTTATGCACTAAGCATTTATATGGCCTTTGTAGTGCCACAATTGCTTGTTCAACAGAACTTCTCCCCCCCTCACCTGTGTACCCCCACTTGTCCCCAAACCAGAGGGTTGGGGGATCCCTGAAGCATATTGGGGAAGTGTGTGGATGGGTTGAAAAGAGGAAGAGAAGTTCTATTGCTTGGGTTGAAGTCATTCCACTCATGCAATGACTTAATTGTGTATTTGCCAATATTTAGGGTGACAGTCAGTTTATCACCATACAATCTGTAGCTAGATAAGAGTCTATGGTATAAACCAATCATATCCCCTGTTCCACATTTCACTGCTAACTACAGCAGTTACAAGGAACTTGCAGCATAACATGTTTATGGACATAAATATTTCATTTAGCAGATCGACCAAGAACAGTGAAATGAGAGATCATTAACTAATGTCCTAATTAGGCTAATCATGACTAATTATGGTTATTAGACTAATGGGCTTAATTCTCAAGCACAGTGTAAGTGTGGCAGAAGGTTAAGAAGCCTATGACAAATTGATTTTAAAAATATGATCTTGTGCATTTACACTCATTTATGACAAAGGAACCTATATGAACTGAATAATAAAATGGTTCTGTATAATGTCAAGTCATTGAGTAGTGTTAGCTCAATTAAAATTAGACTGCTTTTATTTCACTGAAAACACGCTTGCCCCCCAAAAGTAATGATTTGGGGTTAGTTTTAAGGTTCCTTGATATGCTGATTGCTATTGGTCATTAATTGTTTGTTCCAAACTGAAATATATACAGGGTTAACTATGAGCACTCAGTGCTTGGAACGAACTAATTAATTTAATTAATTCAAAGATAACTGAATTACACCTGAAAGTAATTGCTATCATTTTTAAATGAACTGACTGAATTAAGCTCTTTTGCAGCAGAATTTTGGGAAATATGAATATCTCACAAAGTGCTTCCATGAAAGGAATTTAATTTAGTTTTCATTTTTATTCAACTCTGTGTTTGATTGTGGCCACTGCATTTACCACTTTAACCTATCTGAAAAGTGATGCTTAAATATAATAATTTGCCGGGGTGGGGTGGGGAATAAATAAAACATTTGTTCACAGTTGTTCATGTTACACACTATGTATTTTTTAAAGAAAAAATATTTTGTGTGTTTGTTCATAAAGCCACTACCCCTCCCCAGGGAGCGGTGTTGCAGGCAAGCCACGCGCTCTCCCCATGTACAGTGGCATGATGACATCACGGGGAGTCCCAGCCACATCTTGCCCTGGGGTGTGTGGCTTGCCCTATTTAAGCAGCCACATGGCTGGGGGGGTCCTCCCTTCTTACCTTCGCCTTCAACAGATCTGGTACTTCTTTGGAGTGTTCAGCTTCTACATCGGAGTTCAGCTACAGGAGTCGCCGCCGTATTCCATTAAAGGGATCCAGGAGTGTGGATCTCGTCCGAAGCCCAGGTATGAGCTAGGGCCATTCCACAACTGCATCGGGGACCCTGGGGCAGCTCTCAGTTGATGTACATCAACAGGGCTCCCCCTACTGGTGGTTGACCCTTTCTAGACTACCTGCATGGCGGGCAGGAGTCAGATATAGTCAGTTCAATTCCAATGTCTAAGCCAATACAACTCGCATTCTGCAACCAATAAAGTTGTGGCCTTAATTATCCCATTAACCCAAAATACTGGTGTCCGTGTGTTTTATTATTGCACAAATAGGTGAGGGCTCGGGGCCTTGACATGCAAGTATATTTTGTACTTTAGCAGAGTGAAATTCTGAAAACCAAGCACCATGTAAATGAATTGTGAACGGAACTGGAATGGAATGAGTTCCTTTATTGGAAGTGGAAGAACTGCAATTGAAACTAATTCCTTTTTGGAGTGGGTGAACTGGAACTGGACTTCCTTTTTAAAATGAGCTTTCCAAGTGCTGTGAAGGCTGAATGTCATTGGGACCAAAACTACAGAGAGAAAGTGGCAGGAATACAGGAGATGGGTTAGGGACCATAATGAGAAATGAGACTGGTTAGATTAGGTGAGAGGCAGAGGCATTCTATAGCTATTTGGGAGCTGGAAACAAGGAGTGGGAAATGTTTCACATTTCCTGGCTCATTTCAGGACAGGGGTTTGACCATGAATGAGATCTGTGTGTCTGAAACTCAAACATTATATTATTTACAGAGAGACTGAGGCATGAACATGTCTTACAACTGCAGTACTTATTAAAAATGTGTGGACCAGTTGATCTGAAGCTTATAGATATACTAAGAACTGAGTTTGATTGTGGCCACTGCATTTATCATTTAGAAATTTACTATGCTTCTTTAATACCACATGCTTCTTACATGTTTTCTCCCATCATCAGTAGGACACTTTCTTGAGGTATATATTTTTGGACTCACTTTTTATGATTGGAAGTGACTTTAAATTGTTTTTAATGTTGTGTTTTAATGGTGTGACCTGCCCTGAGACCTTAGGGTAAAGGGTGGGATGATGATGGTGATGATGATGGTAATAATAATAATAATAATAATAATAATAATAATAATAATAATAATAATACATGGGCAAATTAGTGCTTTGAATCTCTTTCCCACAATATAATACATTTTATATGTTGTTGTTCTTGTTGTTGTTTTACTAATTACAGTGATACCTCTTGTTACATTCGGTTCAGGTTACGTCTTTTCAGGTTGTGTCCCGCGGCGACCCAGAAGTACCGGAAAGGGTTACTTCCAGGTTTCTCCACTTGTGCGTGCGCAGATGCACAAAATGACATCACACGCATTTGCAGAAGCGGCGAATCGTGACCCGTGCATGCGCAGACGCACAGACGCGGCTTGTGTTCCGTTCAGGTTGCGAACAAGGCTCCAGAATGGATCCCGTTCGTTACCAGATGTATGCATTTATATGCACACATTACACTAATATATTATTTTCAAAATTTTGAAGTGTGAATTATTAAGGATGGGTGTGTTTCAGTTTGTGTATCATTTAAGATAGTGTGAATTACATATGTTTGTCTTCAAATACAAACTGAATTGAATTTCTCTCTTATCCCTACTCAGGAGTCAGTTCCACTGTCCAAATTTGCAGTTATTTTTGAGGCAACGTACATAGCATTGAACTATTGTAACAGTAGTTTGGTGAGAAAGAAGAGGGCTGATCATGCCTCGTTTGTTAAAACAAAGCAGCCCAGGTAGATTGGTCATGTGGGCTGCTTTCTGTCTTAACAAAATGGGGCCATGCAGAGTTCTCCTCTGTACAACTTAGAACACTGCATTAACATTCTGTGAAAGTTTAATAAAAAATGTCTTCATTCTCTCTGAATTACAATTACTAGAGTATTGATTCATATATCCTGAGAACTGCAGAGTAAAATATATTTTTTTTCAGAACAACTTTTATTCAGAGGGTTGGATTCTTATAATAAATTACTTCACCCCTTCTCTTGAAGTTGACACTGGTAAAATGTTTATTGATCTCTTTGTGTACAATTGATTTTATAAGCTAAGTTCCAACCATGCTTAACAAAGGTGTGGTATCCATTGTCTTAGCTTTTCTGAATGTAAGAATGGATAATTGTGCAGACTCCCTGCTTTTCAAGTGGTTTCTGAATTAATACGCTTGTATCTTTGATTTCCCAAATCCCCTGCACTCCAGCTTTTTCAGTATGTGCTTTTCATATCTTAAATGTGCAGCTAAAGTGCAAAATTGGGGGATTCAATGTGTAAATTGATGCAGCTCAGAGCTGGGCTGATTGTAACCCAAGCCACAATCTCTGTAAACCAAGCCAGAATCTCTCTAAAGTTCAGACTAAGCTAATAATTAGCTGTGACCCAGCATCAACACCAGCCTTCCCAATTGCCACAACTGCCTCCTTCCATTTCCTGGCGGTGAAAAGGGATGCCATTGTGCTGGTCTTTCATTAGGTTGCAGCGAGTCCTGGACACTTCATTTCACATTCAGAATGCTGCTGCTACAGAATGAAAGCTATAGCAGCAGCCCCTTTCTGTCATTGCTGCCTCCAGTTAAGCTTGGGGGCAGCATTGGTAAGGGGACTCATGTGTATGCTGTGGTAACTAAAGGAATGTAGGAATGTACCTCATGCTCAGTACTGACTGGCTGGTACTTTCCGGGGCTTCAGGCAAGATGCCTTTCTAGACCTATCTAAAGATTGAAACTCCCCTTCATGGATCACTGCCTTGCCATGGCGAAGTGGCTTGAATAACTCAGAGAAGCTATGAGCTATGCCATGCAGGGCCACCCAAGATGGACAGGTCATAGTGGAGAGTTTTGACCAAACGTGATCCACCTGGAGCAGGAACCGGCAAGCCACTCCAGTATCCTTGCCAAGAAAACTCCATGGACAAAGACAACAAACATATAAAAGTTATGATGCTAGAAGATGAGCCCCTCAGGTCGGAAGGCGGCCAACATGCTACTGAGGAAGAGCAGAGGACAAGTACAAGTAGATTCAGAGCTGATGAAGCAGCTGGGCCAAGGCCAAAAGGTCACTCAGTTGCAGATATGCCTGGAAGCGAAAGGAAAGTCCAATGCTGTAAAGAAAAATATTGCATAGGAACCTGGAATGTAAGAACCATGAACCTTGGTAAGTTGGATGTGGTCAAAAATGAGATGGCAAGAATAAATATTGACATCCTGGGCATCAGTGAACTAAAATGGATGGGAATGGGCGAATTAAGTTTGGGTGACCATCATATCTACTACTGTGGGCAAGAATCCCGTAAAAGAAATGGAGTGGCCCTCATAGTCAACAAAAGAGTGGCGAAAGCTGTACTGGGATGCAATCTCAAAAATGATAGAATGATCTTGATACGAATCCAAGGCAGACCTTTTAACATCACAGTAATCCAAGTTTATGTACCAACCACTGGTGCTGAAGAAACTGAAATTGACCAATTCTATGAAGACTTACAAAACCTTCTAGAAATGACATCAAAGAAGGATGTTCTTCTCATCATAGGGGTTTGGAATGCTAAAGTAGGGAGTCAAGAGATAAAAGGAACAACTGGCAAGTTTGGCCTTGGAGATCAAAACGAAGCAGGGCAAAGGCTAATAGAGTTCTGCCAAGAGAACAAGCAGGTCATCACAAACACTCTTTCCCAACAACACAAGAGACGACTCTACACATGGACATCACCAGATGGGCAGCATCGAAATCAGATTGATTATATTCTCTGCAGCCAAAGATGGAGAAGCTCTATACAGTCAACAAAAACAAGACCTGGAGCGGACTGTGGCTCAGATCATCAGCTTCTTATAGCAAAATTCAAGCTTAAACTGAAGAAAGTAGGAAAAACCACTGGGCCAGTAAGATACAATCTAAATCAAATCCCTTATGAATACACAGTGGAAGTGGGGAACAGGTTTAAGGATTTAGATTTGGTGGACAGTGTGCCTGAAAAACTATGGATGGAGGCTCGTAACATTATACAGGAGGCAGCAACAAAAACCATCCCAATGAAAAGGAAATGCAAGAAAGCAAAGTGGCTGTCCAACGAGGCCTTACAAATAGCGGGAAAGAAAAGTCAAGCAAAATGTGAGGGAGATAGTGAAAGATACAGGAAATTGAAAGCAGATTTCCAAAAAAATAGCAAGGAGAGACAAGAAGGCCTTCTTAAACGAGCAATGCAAAGAAACAGAGGAAAACAATAGAATGAGAAAAAGCAGAGATCTGTTCAAGAAAATTAGAGATATGAAAGGAACATTTCATACAAAGATTACCATAATAAAGGACATAAGTGGTAAGGACCTAACAGAAGCAGAAGACATCAAGAAGAGGTGGGAAGAATACACAGAGGAATTATACCAGAAAGATATGGATGTCTTGTACACCCCAGGTAGTGTGGTTGCTGACCTTGAGCCAGACATCCTGGAGAGTGAAGACAAATGGGCCTTAGAAAGCATTCCTAATAACAAGGCCAGTGGAAGTGATGACATTCCAACTCAACTATTTAAAATTTTAAAAGATGATGCTGTTAAGGTGCTACACTCAATATGCCAGCAAATTTGGAAAATTCAGCAGTGGCCAGAGGATTGGAGAAGGTCAGTCTACATCCCAATCCCAAAGAAGGGCAGTGCCAAAGAATGCTCCAACTACCGCACAATTGCACTCATTTCACATGCTAGCAAGGTTATGCTTAATATTCTCCATGACAGGCTTAAACAGTCCCAGAACTCCCAGAAGTGCAAGCTGGATTTCGAAGGGGCAGAGGAACCAGAGACCAAATTGCAAACATGAGCTGGATTATGGAGAAAGCTAGAGAGTTCCAGAAAGACATCTACTTTTGCTTCATTGACTATGCCTTTGACTGTGTTGACCACAGCAAACTATGGCAAGTTCTTAAAGAAATGGGAGTGCCTGATCACCTTATCTGTTTCCTGAAAAATCTCTATGTGGGACAAGAAGCTACAGTTAGAACTGGATATGGAACAACTGATTGGTTCAAAATTGGGAAAGGAGTACGACAAGGCTGTATATTGTCTCCCTGCTTATTTAACTTATGTTCAGAATTCATGATGCGAAAGGCTGGGCTGGATGAATCCCAAACCGGAATTAAGATTGCTGGAAGAAATATCAACAGCCTCAGATATGCAGATGACACAACCTTGATGGCAGAAAGTGAGGAGGAATTAAAGAACCTTTTAATGAGGATGAAAGAGGAGAGCGCAAAATATGACCTGAAACTCAACATCGAAAAAACAAAGATCATGGCCACTGGGCCCATCACCTCCTGGCAAATAGAAGGGGAATAAATGGAGGCAGTGGGAGATTTTACTTTCTTGGGCTGCATGATCACTGCAGATGGTGACAGCAGCCACGAAATTAAAAGACGCCTGCTTCTTGGGAAAAAATCAGTGACAAACCTAGACATCATCTTAAAAAGCAGAGACATCACCTTGCCAACAAAGGTCCGTATAGTTAAAGCCATGGTTTTCCCAGTAGTGATGTATGGAAGTTAGAGCTGGACCATAAAGAAGGCTGATTGCCGAAGAATTGATGCTTTTGAATTATGATGCTGGAGGAGACTCTTGAGAGTCCCCTGGACTGCAAGAAGATCAAACCTATCCATTCTTAAGGAAATCAGCCCTGAGTGCTCACTGGAAGGACAGATCCTGAAGCTGAGACTCCAATAGTTTGGCCACCTCATGAGAAGAGAAGACTCCCTGGAAAAGACCCTGATGTTGGGAAAGATGGAGGGCACAAGGGGATGACAGAGGACAAGATGGTTGGACAGTGTTCTCGAAGCTACGAACATGAGTTTGACCAAACTGCGGGAGGCTGTGGAAGATAGGAGTGCCTGGCGTGCTCTGGTCCATGGGGTTACGAAGAGTCGGACACAACTAAACAACTAAACAACAACAAAGATTGAAACTAAGACCTTCTGCATGGAAAGAAGATGGTCTATCATTGAGTTATGGTCCTACCTAAGATTATAGGCAGGGCTTTGTTTCAGCTGGAACTTACCACCACTCAGTTCTGTCACCTCTCAGGTGGGCACCATTGCCATTATAAGAGAACAAGGGAGGCATTCATGGTGATTTCCTACACCTCTTTTTCTAGAAAATTAGCACTGATTATAAGGATCATGGTAGCTGGGTTTAGAATGTGGTTGGGAATTTAAAATAAGTTAATTTGGGCCCAATCTACAGTGGGTTCCATTTTAGGTGAACCTATTATGAATGTAGCCCAGGAAAGCTTTGCAGGTTTCAAGTACCCTTCCCTTCTCTATGCAGTGCGGGCTTTGACTAGTCAGTCGCCTTTTGAAGGGGCTAGGTAGAAAAATTTGAGGGAGGGTGGTTTATGCCTGGGGAGACATGCAGGGGGTGATGCCCTTTGGGCCTGCACTGCATACTTTAGGTAACTGCTAGGTAACAGAGCCTGGCTACATGTGTTTGGTTCATTCCCAATGCTCTCCTAGCAAGGAGACAGTTAATTCTTCTCCACAGCCTGTGGCTGCAACACATGTCCAGAGGTCTGGAGGGATGCTTCCTTACCAGAATTAGAAAAACCTTCTCATATTACCTTGAATTTGGTTAATGTTGGTTTGCAGTTTCTCAAACCTGCTATGTTTTAATAAATATAGCCTTACTCCAGTTGTGTTCCATAAGTCTTCTTTTCAGGTATGTGGACAATCCCAAGGACACATAAGAATACATTAGGCAGTATAAGTGGTCTAAACTTGAACAATGTCTAAACAGAGAATTCATAAAATGGAACTTCTTCTATACCCTCCAGTAATCCTAACAGTAAGCACTTACTTGAAGGAAGGTGTGTGCAGGATTGTATCTGCTTAGTCAATGAGTCTTGAAAGCAGATTGCCATGTGAATTAATAGATCCTCTAATAAATATCTTCTTCTTCTTCTTCTTCTTCTTCTTCTTCTTCTTCTTCTTCTTCTTCTTCTTCTTCTTCTTCTTCTTCTTCTTCCCTTTCTTCTAAAACATTTCATCTCAGAGGTGTAAAGAAGTTAATTCTGCAGTATGTGATTGTTTAAAAAAATACCTAGATTTTCTTTTTATCATGTTCAAAGTCCCCCCCCACCCACTCTTAATTTCATGATTGATTTGCCTTTGTTCTTGCATTTTGAATAGGTAAGCAAGAGAAACCAGCTGGTATTTCCAAAATGTTAGTTCTTTATACACCGCTAACATGTCACTTTTCCCCACAAACCACTCCTCTTAACTAAACAGTTTTTTAAAAAATGAGTCATTTCCAAACTGCAGGATTGCTGATGTGGTCTGAAATTACATTAAATTTTGAAACATGTAAAGGATCATTTTCAGTATTGTTAATTTGACCCTTATACTATATACTGCCATCTTCCCTTCTTTAACTTTCTAGATGTTGCAGTTTGTCCATGATTATCCTCAGACATTATTTTGTACCATACCATGTCTCCATACTTGCTTTGTAGAAATATGGTAAACAGAGATACTCTTTAGTATGCTGAATTCTGTAATATTCATGGGTCCATATCTGCTGGGGGGGAGGGGATGTGGATTCGAATAATACAGAATTTCAATCCAAAGGGTAGCTAAGCAGATAGTACAGCAGCCAGTTTGCAAACTTATTACCGTATTGGCCTGAATATAAACCGCACCCAAATATTGTGTCTTCCCTAAATTATATATGCAGTGAGACATGGAGACTGACCTCCTGTGTTGTGGGTGGGTTGGATTGGTTAGCCACAAAACCTGATTGGTAGGTCCCTCGATGTTGGGTTCAATCTGTCCAATGGGGCACAGTCTAAATGGATCGAGGGACCTATATATACCCATGCACATGACCCAGAACTTCCTCTTTCATCTCGTGCATTCGGAACAAGTTAGCAGTGTGTCCTCTGTGCAACCGAGAGACTTTCCTTCGACGGATCGTCTTGGTGATTTCTTTCCGTTATTCTTCCCTTTTTTGTGAATCCTTTCTTTATTGTTCCTCTTTTGAGTTGTCCTCTTTCTCCCCTTCCTTCTCCTTCCCTTCTGTCTAGCAGGGCTTTGCCCCACAGGGGCTTCAGCCCCTGAGCACTCCCGGTTGTGGAGCTTGCCGCTGCCCCTTGATCTCTGCCCATTCGGCTCCCCTTGCAGCAGCTGGTGTCCCTGTAATTGGCTGCAGCTGCAGCTTTGGGTTTTTTTAGCTAACATGACTTTGGGCAATTTGCGACTGTCACTCTCTGGGTGCTTTCATTCAGTGCTTTGACTAATTTTGCTGCATTGAGAGTTCCCTCTCCGTTGCAATATTGATTTCCGTGTGCCCTTTCGAGGAAAGGCTGGTTTGATATTTGTTTGAGGGTGGGAAACCCTCTTCTTTTCATTCCAGCCTCCATTTTGGGTTCCTCTTGCAAGGAGAGGTTCATCCCTGCTTAGTTGTGGCGGGAGCGCCATCATGTTTTGGCGGGAGCACCATTTTAGTCTGCCTGGGTCCCATTAGTATTGTGTGAAGATGCCTATTAAAAGGAATCCCAGTCCTGCTCTCCCATCTAAGAGGGTGATTAGAGGTCCATCTCAGTCACTGCATTCAGCTCCGGCCCTTGCGGTCCCTCAGCTTACGCTGGATCTCTTGAGTGTGATTATGGCTAATATTGATTCAGACCCTGCTGCCATGATTAGGTTCAATTCAGAACTTGAGACACTGGCCCAGCAATTTGGGAGGCAGCCTGATTCTCAGCCTGGCCCCTCCACATCTTCTACTATTTTTTAGGATCGTGGTCTTTTGGATGTGAGCGAATGGAGTGAGATTTATGACCCTTCTAGGGCTTTGCTTTCCCATTATCATTAGTAAATTCTGGCCATGTCATTAACTCATAATTATTATTTTTTACTATTGACTGGAGTCCAATGAAAGACAATAGCATTCAAAATTATGAATCTTATCTCTGCACCAGCAGAAAGATCATCTGCCTTCTTTTGATTCCTTCAGATGCTGCATTCCATTCCAATTTATTTATTTATTTGCTGTATTTCGGCAGCAACTTTCATCCATAGTTATTCACTGACCAAACAATGGCCATTGTTTTGCAATGGATGGACTTGGAGCATAAGTAGGAATATATTCCTTTAGCAAGCATGCATATGAACCAATATATCAGGTATCCTTAAAACCTGTCATTGTGAGCTTCCCTAAATGAAGAACTAGTGTGTCCATCATATTCAGATGAATCCCAACTCCAAAGATAAAGGGGGCTATCCTGGAAACATTTGAGGCTTCAATATTTCACATAATTGGGATTAACCAGCTGATTCTTGGGCTCCAAATTTCTAAAATATAAGTCTGAATTACTGCAGAGCAGAGCTTTCCAAACTGTGTGCCCCAGCCACTCTGGGCGGCTTCCAACAAAACATTAAAAATACATTAAAACATCAGTCATTAAAAACTTCCCTAAACAGGGCTGCCTTCAGATGTCTTCTAAATGTCAGATAGTTGTTTATTTCTATGACATCTGATGGGAGGGCGATCCACAGGGCAGGCACCACTACCGAGAAGGCCCTCTGCCTGGTTCCCTGTAACTTTGCTTCTTGCAGTGAGGGAACCACCAGAAGGCCCTCAGCACTGGACCTCAGTGTCCGGGTTGAACGATGAGGGTGGAGACACTCCTTCAGGGCTGGAAAGCAGTTAGTTTAACCTCTGGTTTGCTAGTAAAACTGAATTACTGTGTTGCTAAATGATGCATGTCTAAAAAGTGTTTGGAAAGCTCTGCTTTAAAGTATTGCTTGCTCTAAACTACTGCCGTGCAATGCACTTTAAATCAGGTATTTTGAAATGCATAAAAGCTGAATAGAGTCTCAAGAGTACTCAGAACAACAGGAAGCATTGGGAACATTCAAGGCTGCAGAAAGAGTTCTTCTTATAATATTACCAAATGGTGGATAACTTTCCAAGGAGTCTTACGTACTTTTTCTCTAAGTTGCAGAACAGGGAACCTATCAGAAACTGGGAAATAGCATGGCATTGAATACCATCACAAATTATATAGATTAAAGAGGGACAGTATAGCTTCAGATTGTGCAGCTTTTCGAAATCAAGAGTATATACAAAGTTATTTTGCATCAAGCTTGATTGAAAATGAATATGCAGTCATACCTCAGATCCCAAACGCCTTGCAAGTCAAACATTTTGGCTCCCAAACACCACAAACCCGGAAGTGAGTATTCCAGTTTGCAAATGTTCTTTGGAACCCAGAAGTCGGACAGGGCTTCTGCAGCTTCCCATTGACTACAGGAGCTTCCTGCAGCCAATCTGAAGCCACGCCTTGGTTTCCACACATTTTGGAAGTCGAATGGACTTCAGGAACAGATTATGTTTGACTTCCAAGGTACCACTGTACTAGTTTAACTAATGGTATCCTTTCCATTCATGAATAAATCCACATTTCTTACTTCTTTTTATAAGGGGATGTAGCAGAAATGCAAACCACAAGCAATAAAATCATCATTGTGAACATAAAATGTATGTTACACCAACAGTCAGATCATAAGTAGTGTTTACGCTCAGCCCCTGAATCCAGTGGCACTTAACTTCCATAGGAATCAGTGTTGCTTAAATATGTTTGCAACTGTTTTTTCTGTCTCAACATTTGGGATGTTTGAAGTATGTGAGCTACAAAGATAGCTTTCCTCTCTGGTGACAGAGATGAATTTATGGTTTCACCTTCCATTACTCAATAGCACTGGGTCATGATTAAACCCACCTTTCCGTGAAGATGGAGAAGGGGAAAAAATCTTCAGGAAACAAAAGTTATTTCTCATGTCAGTGGACAAGGCTCAAACCAGCAGGATACCTTCTCCAACAAAGTTTTTTGGAACTTTTTTGAAAGATAGTAATTTATTTACAAATTTTAAATTTGCGTTCACCTCTTCTCAGCTTTCTAAGGGCAGAACAGCACATTATCTGTGCAAACACATGTTCTCAAAGTCACATTTACCTAAAAACGAAAAACTCAAAGGTAAGAGGGCACAGGGGGAGAATTAGCGGGAGGGATGAGCCCATTTCACCTTCCAATTCTCTATTCTCCCCCAAAGCTGTCCTCACTCTTGATTTTGGAGATCGACTGAAGAGAAAAGGTAACTTAAGTTAGTGTGGAAACCATTTGAAGGAGAGAATTCCACTAGTCTCTGGAATTCTGCCCAACAAATTCTTCCCTAACTCAACATGAAATGCTGGGTTGGAAACCCCACCTTTTCCTTTCACTCACTGCAGTTGTGAGGACAATGTGGTGAGGACAGTTGACTCCAATACACTGCCATGGTTTTTTTTTCTCTGTAAAGATAACTGTACAGTGGTACCTCTGGTTACATATGCTTCAGGTTACATACGCTTCAGGTTACAGACTCCACTAACCCAGAAATAGTACCTCGGGTTAAGAACTTTGCTTCAGGATGAGAACAGAAATCGTGTGGTAGCGGCACAGCAGCAGCGGGAAGCCCCATTAACTAAAGTGGTGCTTCAGGTTAAGAATAGTTTCAGGTTAAGAATGGACCTCCAGAACGAATTAAGTATGTAACCAGAGGTATCACTGTACTCTTTCACAGTTTTTTAAAAAATATTTCTATGCAATAGCACAAAAATGACACAAAGAACAGTCACCATGTGTCCATTTGAACACACAAGTGCCAGTCACAATGGATGTGTCACATTTCTAAGGAATTCAACATCTAAATACCCAAATATAAATGCATAAATAGTGAAATGGGCCTGACCTATGCTAGATTTCCATGAGCTTCTTAAATAATATTTCTTGTATGCTATTCCAGCATGCATTTTAATTCTTGCATTTGTCCAAAATTCCATTTTCCATGCCAGGAATTTCTTATGCCTCTGCTTGGTCTTTGTATTATTTTTCATCATCTTGAATCTCTAAGATGTGATGTTTGTTTTCCTACTTTAGTATTCTTGACCCAAGGGGAAATAATCTAAACATTTTATCTTCCATCTGATCAAAGCCTTTTAGTAACGGTGCATTTATGATCCTGCACCACTTTGCGGAATAATTTTCCATTGTATCTTCCCAACAATATTTCCGCTGAAGTATTTAATTCTCATAAGGCACTTACCCTTTTTAACTGTGCATTTAATTCTTTGCTAATTGCCATCAATATTTATGTTGTTGAACTTTCATCCTGTTGCATGTTGCATAATTGCTACCATTAGATAATCTCCCATAGGCTTTCTTTTCAAATTCACCATGCCAGCATCATTCTCTTCCTGCAAGGCTCAATTTTTATTATTATTATGATTATGTTGTTACTGTTAAACTGTATACTATTTAGTTTATAATTTTAAGTCTCCTACTTGCAGGTGACACCAGCAGATTAATTAAAGTAAGCCTAGTTTTAATTCTAGGCAAATGGTATTAACTAGCACAAACTTCTCTAACATTAACAATTTTCTGTAAGCTAGTTCCCCCCCCCCCCAAAAAAAAAACCCCAACATGTTGATTTAGGCCTGGAGAACAAATGTGAATCTCCAGACCACTGTAGAGAGTGGAAATGCTAGGCTTAGTGCATGATCAGAAATGAACACTAATCACTTCCATTCAAATAAGATCTCCAACTTTGATTGTATTATGTGGTCCTCCCTGCTAAAGGTGTACTGATTCTCATCTCAGTACAGTGGTACCTCGGGTTAAGTACTTAATTTGTTCTGGAGGTCTATACTTAACCTGAAACTGTTCTTAACCTGAAGCACCACTTTAGCTAATGGGGCCTGCTGCTCCTGCTGCGCTGCTGGAGCACAATTTCTGTTCTCATCCTGAAACAAAGTTCTTAACCTGAAGCAATATTTCTGGGTTAGCAGAGTATGTAACCTGAAGCGTATGTAACCCGAGGTACCACTGTACTACCTGCTTCATTTCTTCTCCCTTTGTTTTTTTCTTAGTCCTACTGCACATGACATCAGATTCTTGCTTTTGCTTTGAGTCTGCAAACTCCTCGGTCTCTTTGCTTACATACCCTCACTCACCATATACTATAGGTGTCAAAGATAAATGTTACCAGACTTGCTATCAGAAATGGCAAAATTATAGACATCAGAATAGAAGCCTCAAGAAGTAAAAGACAAAGTGTTGGCTCTGCATGAATTTTGCTGGTCACACTGAGAAAAGCTTTACAACTGAGAAAATCATCAATGTAAGGAACAACAGGAATTAGGTCAGGATCAATTATTCTATGTCACATAGTCCCTCAAAGTATGAACAATTGTGGAAAGATGGATATAATTTTATTTGCAGAATAACAGCAAATTTCTCCTGATGTAGAAGATACAAGCAATTAATTCCATTGCTGGATTAAAACCATGCAGCTGCATCAAAACTCTGCTTCTATACTGGGGGGGGGGGATGCTTTTCTGTTGTTTTGACAGCAAGAAAGCTTCAATTGAACTTAAAATCATTGTTATAGGTTCTAGAGTTCAAATGGAAGTAAAACAGCTGCCACAGTTCTCTTGGTAGTTAAACTTCTGCCACTTTTCAAGGCTAGAGAATGAATGGTGATAGCAAAACCTCTGGCATACAATTTCACCAGCTCTTAAAATAAGCAGATGGAAATGATTTTGTATGTATTTCTGGCTGCCTCCACATAGATTTTGCAAACAAACAATGTTTGTGTCAAGGAATAAAATGAAAGGAACCTTGGGACAAAATATAGTTCAACGCTAATGTAATTTAAGATGGCAAGAGATTCCATAAGAGATTAAATACTTACTAATATCCCTACCAGGTACTGGAGATGAGTTGCTGACAACCAACATGCCTGTACACTAAGATCATCCATGGAGTTGCCTCATCTCTTGTTGCCTCCATTTTCTAAGGTCAGGTGGTAAGGAGAGGGCCTTTGGAGCTATTGTGCACCACATGGGAATGAAATTCTCACTTGATGCCAACTCTAATGTCTTTTTTGTGCCAAGGGATGCTGGACTAAGTAAAGGGAGCAGCATTCTTTTTGTGATATGAAGATGCAGTTCAGCTATCAGTTTATTTCAGTGCCCACTACCTACTACCTTGAACTATCTTGAATGAAGCAGAGACACATTCATTAGAAAACATGATTTGTGAGGAAGGTAGTAGTGGTGGATTTCCTGCATTGGGGTTGACCTTTGAGGTCCCTTCCAACTCTACACACTTCACAAGGTCTAAACAATGGTCCACCCAGTGCCATTTCCCATTTGTAGCTCTATGCATTCTGCATGGTCCTTTTATAAACTGTAGCAGCATTGTCTAAAGAACTGAGTTTGTTTACTTTGAGCTCATTGACCAAAAATTTCATTGGTGGCTTTTTTAATTTTAATAAGAAGAAAAATACCAGAAAATGTTTACCATTCACTTTCCCCTAAACCTTTGTGTAAGAAATTGTCAAAGAAACATAATGTAATTTTAACTTGTGTCAAAAGGAGTTATAGTTTTATGTATGCTTTATTCAATTATAGACTTCTTGGAGTAAATTGTGCCTGCATGACTAGTTCTAATGAAGCTTAAAAGAAATCCTAGTAAATAATAATTATTGAAAGGGTGGTGCGTATGAACAATGGGGGAGCTTTTCTTCTCAGATGTGTCCAATGAATCACACTGGGAAAATGCATTTGATTTGTTTAAGCTATTTTGATTACCATCAAAGAAGCCAGTGCTGAAACAGCAATGAGTATCAATCTCATTTATCTATTGAAAATAATGGATAAAATAAAAACAAATACTGAACTGCATTTGATTCAAAATTCCATTAAAAGTTACTTGAAAGATGACTCTCCCCAAGAAATTAATTCTTGCTCAGCGGAAAGAACTGATGCACTCTAAATGTAACAAACATTCCAGTGTTAGTGTTAATATGTGAAAAGCTCTACTTAAGGTTGTCGAAAGTGACTAAACTTTGTCTTCCTAAAATAGCTGCATGTTTCAGAACAAGTAAATTGTTCCAAGCATTATATTTAGGAGAGGAAGTCATCACAGAATCATCTGAGGCACAATTGCTTACTCAAACCCAATTCACGTGGAAAAGGGAGATCACATGGAAAGCAACAGTGTCTGTGCTTCCTTTCTCTGGAAGGAAAAAGATTTTTCAAGCATTTTTTTGGAGCAATATAGTATTCATCAGAAAGACAGGAGGGCCTGGTGTGCTCTGCTCCATGGGGTCATGAAGAGTCGGACACGACTAAACGACTAAACAACAAAAGTATCCATCAGTGAAAAGAAACAGCAGTTACATTTGTTAATCATTGGGGTTTTGGCCCAGTTTTGGTCGCCCTGCATGATTGCTTCTGTCAGGCGAGAGTCAGGAGCAATGTGTCTCTGTTAATTCTCATTGACCTCTTAGTGGCTTTTGAGACCATCAACTATGGTATTCTTCTGGAGCAGCTGTCTGAGTTAGCAGTGGGTGGCAGTGCTTTGCAGTGGTACTGGTCCTATTCTGGAGGTCATTTCCAGAGGGTGATGTCTGAGAGTGCTTTTCAGCCCTCTGGAGCCTTCAATGTGGAGTTCCTCAGGGTTATTCTCCATGCTTGTTAGGGATTTTTTATTTCACCTGTTACTATGTTATGTATTTTGTGTTTTTATATTGAAAACTGCCCTGTGATCCTTCAATGAAGGGGGATATAGAAATTTTAATAATGATGATGTTGATGGTGCAGCCTATCTGAAAATGTATAAATGATTGGTGTTGCAAGTATGGGACCCTGGAGAATGATCTAAAGACTCCAGGTTGCTGTGCTGCCAACTCAAATCATTTGATCATGTACAGTGAATCCTCATCCCAAAACACTGTTAGATGCTGTAGTTGGCAAGACAGTGACTTCAAGTTACCAAAAATGCATTATCACATTCTGTATTTCCAGTTCTTCTCCAGCTCTCATCTTAAGCTAGAGACTGTGATCATACAGTATATACTTCTGACTTTAGCTGTTACCTGACCTCCTTGGCTGTCTCCTGGCCACCCATTGTTTGGACCATGTCTACTTTTCTGTCTTTCTCCTGGACTTTTATATCCTGCTTTTTGCTGGAGACACTTTTGCAATGAACCATCCTTATCCTGAATTCCTGTTCTTGTTCATCTATCAAACAGAGCATCATAACTAAAAGCCTAGCCTGTTTAGCCATGGTAGCTGACAAAGCATAAAATGGTGGAGCGTAAGGAAGGGAAATAATCTCAGCACAGATTTCCTGGGAATCCTCCCTCTATAGCTTGCAGCTGCAATGCAGTCTGTTGAATTTTAACTTCTCTCTGAAGAGCACTTAAACACATATAGCTTATGGGTCTAGCTGTACATTTGAATTAAACTTGCACACAACAAACAGGAAAAGCACACTGTGTGCATAACTTCTTTGTCTTCTTTGGTTAGTGAGTAGGTATCTTGGGTCCATGCATGAGAACTCTGTAAGTAATTATTCTAACAACTTTTAATGGTTAGCAGAAGGGGGAAGAATGGGATACAGAAGTGCATCCTCTCTCCAACTAGCATTTCTTATCACAAGCTAGGAATGCAATGAATAAGGCTTCCATGCCAGTCAAAGAGAATAATGTACAATCATGTGATTCAAGGACCATTAATCATGGTTGCCCATCCTCTAGTTTTAGGTTGAAAAACATTATAGCTCAGCAGCTGGTGTTGTCAGTGACAAATGAAAAAAGATTAAAATTAAGTGATGTGGACAAAGTAAACTTTTTCTTAAAAAATGAAGCTTCCCTTGTTTGGAAAGAGTTTACAATGCTCAGGATATAGAAAATAACAACCTGTTTCTTTTACAATTTATCTTGTCAAGATCCTGTCAACACAACCTCCGCATTGGAAGATCCTCAAAGAAGAAAGCATATTTGAAAAACCATCAATACTGTTTCTGGTTTCTTTTCTTGGTAAAGTTTGACTGAACCTTAGAGGGAGACTACTTTTGAAGATCTCATGGAAACACAATTGAGACTTTGGCAAGCAATCCGTCTTCTACTGGCACTTAGACAAGTGCTGTTGGTGCAGTTTTTGCACTTGTATTATACATTAGTGCATAGGCTCAATGAGACTGCTAGCTATTGCAGTCTCTTTCACTTTACTGCTTGTATTGAGGCGTACAATAAAACCTAGAGCAACTGGTGCTGTGGGCTTTCACACCACAGTTATATGGCACCTTGTCAGAATCTTGTGGTTATTGAACTTTGTTGCATGGTTCTTATAAGGTTGCATTAGTATTTTATATTATCTGTGCCCTGTGTGGAAGTTGTGTTTGGGCATGGGTAGAATGGGGGGAGAACTCATGAGCTTCTATGATCTGTTGGTAAAGTTATGTTATATTATATTAATGTTATGGTGCTGTGTGATGGCCATACCAGAGAAGAACAACAGGTGCCTTAAGTTTGTTACTTCTTCTGAACCATCACCTCACTCATCAGATTTGCATTGTCATTGCAAAATCTGTGTGTGTGAGTGTGTGTGCGCGCGCATGCACATTCATACTCGCACCATCATCCTTGGTTTGGGAACTAGGCTGTTGCAGTTTTCATCTCAGAAATGTTGGGGCAGAGTACTGTATTTTTTGCTCTATAAGACTCACTTTTCCCCTCCTAAAAAGTAAGGGGAAATGTGTGTGCGTCTTATGGAGCGAATGCAGGCTGCACGGCTATCCCAGAAGCCAGAAGAGCAAGAGGGATTGCTGCCAGCGATCCCTCTTGCTCTTCTGGCTTCTGAGATTCAGAATATTTTTTTCCTTGTTTTCCTCCTCCAAAAACTAGGTGCGTCTTGTGGTCTGGTGCGTCTTATAGAGCGAAAAATGTGGTAATTTCTGTGTAGTGCTTTATCATGCAGATCAATCTATACTCCATGGAATTTTATTTTTTTTTATTTTACATTTATACCCCATTTGCACTTCAGGTGCTGAAGATGGCATACATGGCTTTTCTCTACATATTATCCTCCCAACAACCCTGTGAGGCAGGTTAGGTTGAGAGACAGTAACTGGCCCACTGTCAATCAGTGAGCTTTGTGTATGAGTGAAGATTGAGCCCTGGTCTCACATCCTAGTCCAGCTCTCTAGTCACGTCTTGCCATGTCTTTTTAAATGAGATTCAGAAGCAATATACACAAGTGAGTGAGAAGATTAAAGATTTTGTTCTAAAGCAGCAAGCAATGTATACATACCAAGACTGGCTACATGCAGATCATTAACCCCACTTCCGATGCTTCACTTTCTCAAAACCATGTCCAACATCAAGGAAGGTACCCAGCAGTATCCTCCACCCCTGATTAAGGCAGCTGTGTGGCGCTTCACTGCCTCCCAATGCTCTCAGGACATTAAAGACTGTTCTCACACCATCAAAAAGCTTAACACAAGCAAGGAAGGGCGAAGGAACAGAGGCAGGAAGGTTAACCGTGTCAGATCACTAACTCCTGTTGATACATTTTGTCTTCCAGATGTATTTCCCATACACCACCTTACCATGCAGGCTCCCTATACAGCAGCAGGGAGAAACGACATACACCATAGGTGAAACAGTATGGTGAACAGTACATGTGAACAGCTCACAGAACTTAGCCACATATACTTTTCATAGCAACATCTATGTGGCAGCTGTACACCATGAAATAACTCAGTTACTGGAGTGATATTTTTTCATTGAAAGCAAAATGTTATGAAATAATATGTAGATCATCCAGTAGCTAATCCTAATCCTCTTTCAAGTAGTAAAGTCCCTGCCCCCTGCTGCTCTTCGCAGATGCACATTAAAATATAGAATTATTATTTTTTGGTTGTTGAGTGCCACTTTGTGTGAACACAGGTGTGGTAATATTGACAAATCTGAGAATGTCAAACAAATATCCTTGCCGCTTAAGAAAGTGGATGCTAATCTCGAAAGCAGCACAAACACTTTCTATGTACACTATCAATTAGACAATAAGGCTCAACAGGGCATGTAGTTATCATAGGATAATCATAGCACCAGTGATTTACAAGGCATGAAGCACAGGGGAATTTATCTGTGTAAACAAGTGGGGGATATGAAATCAACTGAATGGAAATTGTTCATTTGAATTATTGCTTTCTAGCTCAGCCTCTCAAGGCATAGCAGATTCTTTCCATGGAGAATTATGCTTGCAATAGATATATTCCAAGTAGAGATGCAACCAGACCTTTCTAGAAAGGGGCAGGGATTGGTTCATATGACCTTTCATATGGCATAAGCTGTGATAGACCGGGAAGAGGAAACAAAGCTAGGTGTAAAATATTGAAAGAGGAAGCTGAATTAAGGCCCGTTGACACAGACAAATTAATTGCTCATTGATTGCTCAGCACCTCACATGCAAATGTAAATCCAAAGCATTTCAGCAATATGTTTAAACTTAATTCACTTCTGAAAAGGAATCTGCTTAACCCTCTTGTGTGACTCAAATCTGAATTAAGTGGAATCAGCATATTCATAACTGTTTTGCATTTGAAATGCTCATTTCTCATAAGTGTTACAGTGTATCCAATTATGGTAGTTTGTTTTGTTTATAATAAACAATTATGAACTGTGAAACACATGGCACTTAAATCATACATTAAATCAGGATCATGAATTCAGATATTGCTCTACAGATGGGAACAGCTTTCATTGCAAAGCAGTGAATGGCTTATAAAAATACATGGAGTTCTGGTGCTGCAGGTAATATGATTCATTAGATTAAAATGCTGCTCATTTTAATAGGACATTTAAGTATTCAGATCCCTTTCAGAATCTGTCAGACACTGTTGCAAATTCCAATTCCTGTTCAGCAGTTTCTGTAGAAGGATTCTAGAATGCCTGGATGGTGATGAAATCTAGTGACAACATTTGATCTGTTGCATGGCTGTTTGTTATGGGTAGTTCAGATGTTCAAAATCTCTCCATGTGGAGGTTCCAGAATCACTGGGAATTTGTATGGAGGAAGTCACACCCAATTCAGTGTGTCCTGAATTAAACCTGCTGCCAGTGATCCATGCAAATACAGGTAGCAGATAAATTGCTATAACTGGGCACCAGGGAAAATTAACCATAGATTATCTTTCTCAGCATTTCATCTTCCAAGTGACTCTCACAGCTACTTGCAAATTTCGGGACCATCCTGTGTTATTTAGAAATGAGGGGAGGTCTGCTGTTTCTGATTATTGATTGGTACAAACAAATTTACTCACACTCTTCCGTAAAATGTTGAGCTCCTTTGCTCCTCCCTCCCTCCCTCAAAGCATTCTTTCAGCTGCTACCACAATCTCATCTCTGATGTCCAGCCCATATTCTGCTATTCTGCATTCTTCTATTCTATAAGAATGAGGGTCTATTTATTACATCCCATGGGGGGTTGGCACACACTGGGACAGGTAAGGTGGAAGGCAGAGAAGCTAACAATAGGCTGAGCCAGTGCTAATGACAGGTGGAGGCAACCAATCCAGGTTGTGTCCCTCTGTCTGCTGAGTTCTGCAAAGGGAAACAAAAAGAAAAAGGGAGCTGACAGACAGGGTTATCTCCTGGACCTGCTGTAAGTGATAAAGCAAGCAGGTGGGGGCTGGCTGAAGGCAGGTTGATGTTGGTGGGGCAATGCTCCATTCACACTTAATGGACCAGCCTCCATTGATTACATCCCTAATCCAGCTCTCCTGTCATGCCCTGCTAGATGAGTTTTTGCCAGAGGAGGGCCCACCTCACAGTCCTGTGCTGGGATACAGCTACCAATGGGACAATTAGTAACTGGTTTCTCTTCTTTCCAATCTTAAATTTGGTCCATTTCTGCATTAGTTCAGATATTTTCCTAATCACATTTTTTAATGCAATCTCCCCTAAAATGCACACATCTTGCAATTTCCCTAATCATTCATTTCCATAAATTATAAACTACTGTGCTTTGCTGCAAGTAATCCTGGGAACTGTGTAGGTGAGAACAGTTTATATGTCTGTGAGAAAAGCTAATTCTTGACAAACCTTCAAAGAATACAAGTTTGAGTGTTTTTTGAGGATTGTCCTGGCAACTTGGTATAATGCCAGTTTGCTATTAATCCAGTTGCAAGTATGTAGTGCATGTATATGACCCACATATTTAATAACTTTGCTTTTACCTGCTGAGATCAGAAAAGGTGACAAGTAACAGTCAACAGTACTGTGGAAATGGTCTTCCATATTCTCAGATAAAAATATTGTTTTGTATGTAAATGTTTTATGGGTTTTTGTATTAGCTTTTACTGTAGTCTTTAAAAAGCATGACAAATTTAAGTGATTAAATTTTTTGTAGTGAACCAATTTCCTTCATCTGAATTGTTTCCTCAAGTCCATAAAAAGATTATTAGACTTAAAACTATCTCCTGCAAATAACATTTGGGAAATATCACTCATTTTGTTTAATTCTAATAATTTTAATAAGATACACACTGAGCATTAATATTTAAATTCACTTACCAAAAATTAGGGGTTTTTCCACACAGGAATATTTGTTCAGTTTTACAGCTAACTGAAGCTCAATCCATTTGCATTTCAGAGATCTAGTATGAATTAACAACTTTGGCCTTCCACTGTAAATGAAGTTCATTTATTCTCTTGTTCCATACAAAACTCTCCCTAAGGACATGATAAAAAAGGAAATGTTGACTTCCATGAATGTTGTGTGTGCTGTGAAAAAATATTGTATGGCAGAAGAAAGCTTGAGTGATCATATTGATATGAACAGAGGTTTAAGTGATCTTATTAGATTAACAGAAACTAGAATCATTTGTTCATTCAAAATAAATAATCAACTGCAACATTTTAAAGCAAATCAATCTTTATATGCTAGATTAATACTATAGGCTGTCAAAGCAGTGAACACACTGGGATTGGAAGTCCCCTACATTCCATTAAATGCATATCCTATGAGTGCGTGCTTCCCATATTCAGTAACTGAATTGTATACCAGGTCTGGATGAGGTTTCACTCACTCCAAAGCAGCAGATGTAGAATTTAGAGGTGCTCATAGATTCACTGCTTTCATTGTAGGGCCAGGTAACCTCAGCGGCACAGAGCGCCTATTACCATCTTCATTTGCTGTGCCATATATGACCATGCCTGGACAGCAACAGCCTTGCTATACATTAGTTACTCAATGATTAGACTACTGAAATGCACTGTATATTGGGCTACCCTTGCACTTGGCTCAGAAGCTGAAGGTAGTGCAAAATGCAGTAGCTAGAGTGCTCAGTGGGACACATATTACAGAAGTGTTGAAAGAGCTGCAGTGGCTGCCTATTACCTACTGAGCCAAGTTCAAGGCTTTGTTGTTGAAATTGGAAGACCTAAACAGCTTGGGACCAGGATGGCCAGCGGACCACCTGCCCTGGTGCACACAATCTGATCTTGAAGATCTTGCAAGGAAAGATTAACAACTGACGACAACAAAATAGTGAGCCTTCACCCACCCTCTGCAGTGCCCTCTCTCCAGAATTTAATGACCTTTACTGCCATTTAAAAACTTAGAAGTTTATCCATGCTTTTCTCAACTATGATTCCTTTTATTTCTCTTTTGTACACCTGCTTAGTTCTATTTGAGATAGACAATAGAATCATAGAATCATAGAGTTGGAGGGTACCCAAGGGTCATCTAGTCCAACCCCCTGAAATGCAGGAATCTCAGCTAAAGCATCCATGACAGATGGCCATCCAACCTCTGCTTAAAAACCTCCAAGGAAGGAGAGTCAACCACCTCTTGTGGGAGTCTGTTCCACTGCTGAACAGCTCTTACTGTCAGAAAGTTTTTTTTAGTGTTTAGTCGGAATCTCCTTTCTTGTAGCTTGAAGCCATTGGTTCAAGTCTACCCTCCAGAGCAGGAGGAAACAAGCTTGTTCCCACTTCCATGTGACAGCCCTTGAGATATTTGAAGATGGCTATCATATCTCCTCTTAGTCTCCTGTTTTCCAGGCTAAATATACCCAGCTCCTTCAAGCGCTCCTCATAAAGCTTAGTTTTCAGGCCCATGACCATCTTCATTGTCCTCCTCTGCACACCTTCCAGTTTGTCAACATCCTTCTAAAATTGTGGTGCCCAGAATTGGACACAGTATTCCAGTATTGTCTTTTTCTCATTCCCCCAGTTTTTCCTGAAATTTTATTGAATACTAAAAAATTTATTACATAGAGATTTTTCAGCATATCAAAAATACATAAATCAGCCCCTTTGATACCCAGATTTAAGAATACAATTATAAAAACAATACAATCTAACAAAGATCTGAAACAGTAAAAAAGACAAAGTAAACCTGATCACTATCAATTACCTGCCATTTTTAAAACAGATAAAATATCTTCATGCTATGCATATTTTCAAAGCTTAGCAGTGTACAAAGAGTGAACTGAGCTCCTTTACAAGTTTCTTCTTTAGAAGCTGCACCATTGAAATGATCCACACTGGAAGATGTATTTTTTATAGTGTGAGACTCACATACACAACTCCCCACATTCAGCACAAGAGAACTTTCATGTGAAGGTGTTGGCAGCAGTGAAACTCAAGTGTCATACTAATTTTACTCTACTATTTGTGAAAATTTCATGTGTGTCAGCCTGGAGTAGCAAAGTAAAATGAATACTGTGAAGTAACAAGTAATGGAAGTACTTTGCAAAATAAATCATAGATTATTTGGACTGTAATGCTCAGCACTGAGTTGCCTAACTTGCGATGTTTATTGAACTAGATATAAGTGCATATTATTTATCAAAGCTGACAAGTGAAACGGTAACATGCCCACAGTATAACTTTTGATCGCTTTTCTATACGAAATCAAGATCTTTCTCCCTTTGTCCAGACATGAAATGGTAATAGAATATAGTGGAACTCAGTCCAGGACTGAGTCCAGTTGTATTATATGGTGTAATGTGCTCTGTGAACCAAAAGCTCACTAATTTAACGTAATATTCTGTTATCTTTCATTCCTTCAAAAGCACAGGGAGTTAAATTTTGACTCACCCAACTCCTCTTGATGCCTTCTCTTGAATTTAAGGAAGAATGAAACAATCAGATCTTAAGCTTGGGAAAGAAACAGATGTTTCTAAACGCAATGGTAATTTTACCCAATTTAATATATGGAAATTTCTTAACCTTACTCAATCAGGATCCATTTTTTCAATCCCACACCCCTCCGCCCACATATACCCCGGTTAATTAAGCCAATTAAAAAATATACCAGATCCAAACTCCATTCAGCATTGGGTGTTTCTCTCTTAAGTCTGGCAGAGGGAAAACAAGCCTTTAAAATAGTGTTTTACACTGGGTCATCAGGTTATGTGACCAAGCCGAATGGATTTAGGATGCTTCCCTAGTCCTGCCTCCACCATGCTACTTTTGGGGGACTTACACCAGTCTTGGCTCAATCAGCTTCAACTTATCCAGCTGAGTTCTGGCTATGCCAGGATGAGCTCGTTACACTGGTGTGCCTTCGGCTAAGCCAGGTTTGGAGACTTAATACAGTCTGAGTCAATCTAAACTGGTAATCAGCTGGCTGAGCCAGAAACCTGTTGCATCCTAAGCTGTTCATCCTGGCACGTCATTCTGTAGGGTGACCCACAGTATCTCTTCTCTTTTCTGTGATATTATGCATCATTGAAACTCCCACTTGTAAGCATTTCACTTTTTAGGCAACTGGGGATTTCTTTCTTTCTTTCTGAATGTTGCTCACAAACTTTGAGCTTGTTTTCTTCTACACAGTGGAGCTTACCTAAAACGCAGATTCTAAAAATGCACCCCCTCCCCCCCCAAACGAAGTAAATAAAATACATTTCAGTTCCATTTTGGTGATTTCAACTCTACCCAAAACACAGGCTAAGCCTTTAATTGTGAACACCTTGTAGATTGTCTTTTCCTGGTCAATGAAACAAGGGCACTTAAGCAATGGCCAATTCATAGATGTCTCTGGGGTTTGCTTCAACCCTATTCACTCAAATCCCAGGTCAACCTGATTCAGTCAGATTCAGTCAGGTAACTGTGATTTTGCTGCATTCAGTGCAGAGGACTGGCCATGGGTCTGTGTGGACTTCAACCCAAAACAGGTTAAGAACCCCAGGTATAGGACATTCGGCAGAAGCAAATCTTGAGCTAGCTGTTAGATGCATATTCAGTGGCTGGAGTGAAAAATCTATCTATCTATTGACACAACATGCACATTGCCCCTTAGAAACAGAAGACATTGCCTGGTCCAGACTGAAATTTACAAAGGATTAAATTAATTTCCTATAATAAACATGTCATGCTCCTAAGTCTCTGTTAGTGGGGGGAAATGTTGTTGTCTACTTGTTTCACACCTAGACTTCTATGGTCTATTTGTTGGACACATCTGTGATTTTTGAACCATTTTAAAGAAATCAAAACAAAACAATCATTTGCAATTCAGTAATAAATGCCAATCCTTTGACTCTTATTTTCTTTCTCTTACTTTTAATTACTTTTTGTCAGCAATGTATGCTAAATTAAGTAATTCGTATCTGAGACTCACACATAGTAGTCCCCCTTGAGGAAAATAACATTATATGGTTCCTTTTTTCAACTTCCTCCATTCTCAAGGTGCCTGTACTTCTGGCGCACAATAGTAGATACCTGTAAAGTAGTATCTGAACAAATCTGCTGTGGAAGGCCATGTTGGCAGTTTGGCTGGAGAGTACTGGGGAAGAGTGGGGAATAGTATTGACAAATATGTATTTGCTAGGCCTTTAGATGAACTAAGGTTAATTAAGGCTCTATGGCCCCAGATGCAACTGTTCACAAATATCAATTATATAATGAAGGTTTTTAAACTTTTTTTAAATTGGCATGGTATCCTTTTATGAAACCACATATTCTGTAGATCTAACAGCTATGACTTTATGAGTGTGATAAAGACTTCCAATCTAACATACTGCAAAGGGCTAATGAGATCTAGGAACATAGTGAAGTCTTTATATGGGGAAACAAGATGGAATGAACTTTGTCATTCAGATATCCATTGATATTCTCCTGCAAGATAAGGTCACCAGTTTTCAAAGTGCACAACCATGAAATGAAAGGAAATTAAAGGACCAATGAGGAAAATGATTCAGCTATGGAAGAACATCTCTAGTAAGGATATTAGGCAGGCTGCTGAGAATTCTACAATTTTCTTTTGACAAACGCTAGAGAATTATTTTTTCCGTGTACATGATAGCAGAGATCTGATTAATAACGTATTACTAATCTTATCAAATAATTAAGTTAAAAATGAGTGTCATTCTTTTATGTTAAAATCTTAAGATTTATGGAGAGTAAAGTATTATTCAGTGCGCAAGAAATAGATCATTAAAAGGCAATTTGGATTGTGCCAAATCATAAAAAGCAAGACCTTAACAACGGAATAATTCTACGACTAATCAGAAAACCTCGGAAATATTAACATTTGAAATACCTTGCAGAATGTAAACTGACTTAAACTTTTAGCAGGAGCTTGTTTTCATACTTTAGTTTCAAAGAATCAATTTTAACTGAATTTTCAGCCTCGTGATCTTAATGAGCTCTCTTGCTGTGCAGAAAGTTATTATTGTAAATAAAATCAAAATAATTAGAATATACTTTCTTTCCTTGTTCACAGAGGCTATCTTACTGTCGTGGAGCACCAGGGATTGGGGTGGCACAGGCTGGAAGAACTCAGTTGCAACATTACAAACCTGATGGCTGGATGCGGGATCTGAAGTAGAAAAGAACAGAGCTGATTAAAGAAAAGATAGGATTAGACTGAATTCATGTTTTAGGCCCATAACTGCAATATGTGGTCTAAGAATATTGTAATAACAAAAAACACCCATATGAAACTGAATTCAAACTTATGAAACAATGCCATAACTTCAAGTGATGTTTCCAAGAGAAATAAATCTTTTTTAAAAAACCAAAACCAAAACCCAGAAATTGAACATTTTTCTCATCTTTTGCATCACACAACACCACAGAAACAGAAAGTAATACATATCTGATTTTGAACAAATATTATTATTATTATTAGTAGTAGTAGTATATTTATACTCTGCCTTTTCCCCAGACAGAGACTCAATGTGGCTTACAGATAAAAACAATTAAACATGTGTAGAATTAAAACTATATATTAAAAACATACAGATAATCACAAAAAGATGGCATAGCACCAGCCCCCTCATTAAAAGCAGTCAGTTCCCCAAAGCCTGTTGTCTTCACCTGCCGGTGAAAGGACAACTAAAAGGAAACTAGTCTAACTCTTTGGGGAAGGCAGCAGCCACTGAGGAGGCCCTCTCAAGCTATGCTGTATAAATGCCAAGGGACTGAAATAATATTGTGGTTATCTTTGCATGAGTATTTATGCTTTATTAATACATGATAAACTAAGGCAATAGGCCATTACATTCCATGGACATTTTCATAATGGTCTCAGCGAAGAGCTCTCCATTCTGGTCTCTAGTTCTATATCAGTTCAACCATCCATTACCTGGTCTCATAAAGACTCTTAAGTATTGGAATTAGTTCACAATACTTTCACTAGAACGCTGACTGGAACAGGTAAAAAAGGTAAAGGAACCCTGGACGGTTAAGTCCAGTCAAAGGCTATGGGTTGCGGCGCCCATCTTGCTTTACTGGCCAAGGGAGACGGTGTTTGTCCACAGACAGCTTTCCAAGTCATGTGGCCAGCATGACTAAACCACTACTGGCACATGGAGGACCGTGATGAGTGCCAGAGTGCACGGAAACGCTGTTTACCTTCCCGTTTACCTATTTATCTACTTGTACTGGTGTGCTTTCAAATTGCTAGGTTGGCAAGAGCTGGGACCGAGCAATAGGAGCTCACCCCATCACAGGGATTCAAACTGCGACCTTCCAATCAGCAAGCCCAAGAGGCTCAGTGGATTAGACCACAGCCCTACCTGTGTCCCCACCTTTACCGCTGACTGGAATAACTCTTAGGGATCATGTAATACTGATCCTTGAAAATCTTGATTGCCTATTTATTCATTTCCAGGTAGAAATGAATATGCTGATTCTGACCCATAAATCCATAAATGATTGAGGCCCAGGTATCTGAAGAAATACTTTTGCCTGTATCAACCTGTCTGGGTCTTTAGATCTGGAGAAGTGGGACCCTAGATAATTGTCACTTTAGCAAGGAAGGTGCATCAGGTAGTGGCACAGGATTGGGTATTCTTGCAGGGTTGGGGTTTTTTTGCCCCAGTTATGATATGCCCTTCCCCTGGAAGTATGACTGACACAAAACATGTCTGCCTGGACATTTGTGTACTGTTTACCTAGATTCAAGTTTACTGCTTTATGTGGAAAAGTTTTAATTTTATATATATATAATCTGGTCTTTTTTGTTGGGCTGCTGTTTTAAACGATGTTGTAACCTGCCCTGGATCATTTGGTGAAGGGCAGGTTAAAATAGTCTTAATTGATGCAAAATAATGCACCTCTGCAACTTGGGAAACCTGGGAGACACAAATCTGTCAATTTAGTTTCTCCCATTTTGATTTATCAGCATTTTGGTGTATATACACTTTTTGTAAAGCAATTCCCCTTAATATAATGCATCTTTGTACATAATTTTCAGTGACATACCGTATTTTCCCATCTGTAAGACACGCCCTATTTTGGGGGACTCTAAGAAAATGGGGGAGATGTATCCGTGTAGAAGACACCCCCAAATTTTTGACATTATTTTTTAGGGAAAAACCTAGTCTTATACATGGAAAAATACGGTATGTCTTTTATGCAAACCTTCCCCCTAATACAGTATATACATCTTGCACACATCATGTGTTTAGAGAACTGCATTGCAACAATCAGAGAAGTGCAAAGAGAAATGTTTTGATTTGTGTATTGGTTTGAGAAATGCTAATTAAGCTGTTTCTCATTAAAATGCAAAGTCAAATTTCTCCCCAAGCCCACCTGCAATTCAGGATTTCATTTTGATGATGAATTCTGATGAAGTGGACTTTAGCCCATGAAAGCTTATGTCATAATAAATTGCTTAATCATGAAAATCCCATCTTCAGTCTGTCAGCATACTCTCCAGGGTTGTGCTGTGGGATTGGGGGAAATCGCTAAGTCACAATATTTAAAGTCAGATATTATACAACACAATATAAAGAGAGGAAACTCTGAATATTGAGAAACCGTAAGGGAGATCTGCTTCAAGAAGCAGGCACTATCCTTTCTTTCCACAGGGGTTTTCAAAACTGAACAGATGGCTGTTCTTGGATATGTATAGCTCAGAGACTGCTGTAAAAATAATAAGAAACCTGTATGCTTAATGGGCTGTTAGTTAACAGAGGTGTAAGCAAAGAACATACTAGACAGGTATAATGTCAAGAAGAGGATTGTATATCAACGATATTGTTCCTCTTAGCAACTTGTGCTATTAAATTTTTACTGTATTTCCATTTTATGTTTAGCAATATTTCACCACATCATGCCACTAAGCTGGAATTCCAGCTATACCTTTCTGCAACAGCTTGTCCTTAAAACATGTTGAAGGTGCCGCAAGATGCACAAGTTTCTGGTTCCTGGATTGACAAAGGGAGCCTACAAAGGTCTATGACAGCATTTGTCTTTGCACCTCTAGTGCAAGACTAAAAAGGTTTGATGCACTGTGTCCTATTATGTCTGCTTCTGTCAACATGTCGCATCCTGAAGATCACAATAATATGATGTGAAGTGAGCTGTGACACATCAGTGACACTTAAAAATGCTTTCGCACTCAATAATTGTCAGAGATGAAGTGGAAGAGTTGCCTTTCCTAGTTTTCTCCTGTCAAGCTTTTGCTACTTGACTAATGATATGTAATGTAATGTTAAATACAGGGAATAATGTATATAATAGAGTAGCAATTAAGAAGCCATAGTAAGGAGCCTGCTGAATGGGAAATGGAGAAACAGCTACATAAAACAGGAGGGAAATGCTCAAAATAGATGATGTTCCACAGGAAGCGGAGAAACAACAAGAATGTCCTGAAGTTTTATATCTAGCTGGCTAAAAAGCCAGTGGCTTCCAAGTACAGTTTGCAGCATATTCTGATTTCTCTCTGTTTCTCATTTTTCTGGTCTTAATTACAGATCTCCACACTTCCACATAAGTTTCTCCCTGTGTGTGTGTTTTTAAAGTCCTTATTAATAGCATTTTAGTGCAATTTCCCCCCTAATATACATGTTTGTATGCTGTCTTGCCCAATATACATGTTTTTCCAAGGCTATTTTCCCTAATACACTGTATTTTTGTATGGTATCTTCACTAATATGTGTATTTTTATGCACACTTTGTCCCAGTATATGCATTTTCATATGGATTACTTGCCTGGATAACTGTACTGCAAATATTGAAGGATGGTTGTGTTTCATTGTTTGTATTGTTTCAGAAAGTGAAACTGGGTAGGTTTGCCTTTCAAGGCAAACTGAATCAAATTTCTCCCTTTTGCTGCATTTTACTTTCTTTTCTTCAATTTGATATTGTCAAATAATTTGAGATCTCCTTAACTTTTGGGTGATTCTATGCTAAATCACCATTCATGTGTGCCACGTAGCTCTCTGCTTTCAAAGAATTTCAAGCAGGAAATCCTTCTTGAATTTTTACTACATTTGCATCACAGATAGTTAAGGTAACATACATTAGTTAAGGTAACAGACCCTAATAGTTTAATTTATTTAATGAAGGTTTATTAAATAGGTTGTCTGGAAACCACCAGAATACTGGCCAGAAACCACATGTAATACTGGCATCTGCAAGGTAAAAGGTACAGCAAAAGGACCCCTGGATGGTTAAGGCCAGTCAAAGGCAACTATGGGATGTGGCACTCATTTTGCTTTCATGACGAGGGAGCTGGCATTTGTCTGCAGACAGCTTTCTAGGTCATGTGGTCAGCATGACTAAACTGCTTCTGGCACAACGGAACACAGTGACAGAAACCAGAGCGCACGGAAATGCTGTTTACCTTCCCACCATAGTGGTACCTATTTATCTACTTGCACTGTCATGCTTTTGAACTGCTAGGTTGGCAGGAGCTGGGACATAGCAATGGGAGCTCACCCGGTTGTGGGGATTCAAACCACCAACCTTCTGATCAGCAAGCCAAAGAGGCTCAGTGGTTTAGGCCACAGCATGAGAAAAAAAGACAAGATCATGGAGTAAATTAAAGAATGTGAGAAGAAGCTAAGATCGAGACCGAAGTCAAAGGAGATTTTGAGAGAAATTAAACTTTATCAAGCACAATATTCTAAATTGATAAATCAGGAAGTGGAGTGGAAAGTTAAGCTAATGAAACAAAGATCATTTGAATCGGCAAATAAATGTGGAAAACTGTTAGCATGGCAGTTGAAAAAGAGACAAAAACTAAATACGGTCACAAATCTAGAGATTGAAGGAAGAAATATTCAGAATCCAGTGGAGATCAGAAAGTGTTTCCAGAGATATTTCAAACAACTATACACTCAAGGGCCGCAAAATGAGGTTGAGATAGAACAATTTTTGATAAGGAATGGTCTACCAAAGCTGTCTCAAGAAAATAGAACAATCCTGAATTATAAAATAACACAACAAGAGATTGAAGAAGCCATTCAGAATATGCAATTGGGCAAATCTCCAGGGCCAGATGGGCTTACCTCCAAATATTATAAGACATTGAAAGATTACCTGATACATCCATTAATGGAGGTTTGCAATGAAATTATGGAGGGGAAGAAGGCACCGGAATCGTGGAAAGAAGCTTTCATCACATTGATACCTAAATTAGAAACTGAAAAGACACAACTCAAGAACTACCGTCCAATCTCCCTCCTAAATGTGGATTATAAAATATTTGCAGACATTTTAGCAAGTAGATTTAAAAAAGTTTTAAATGAAGTAATTCATAAGGACCAGGCAGGCTTTCTCCCAGGTAGACATTTGTTTGCTAACACAAGGAACATTATCGACATTTTGGAACTTTTGCAAACAAATATTAATACAAAAGCAGTGTTAATATTTATAGACGCGGAGAAGGCCTTTGATAATATTTCATGGAAGTTTATGAAGAAAAACTTGGAAGGGATGGGAGTGGGACGGGGATTTGAGAATGGGATAGACGCAATTTATTCAGAACAAAAGGCTAAATTGATAGTTAACAATGTGGTGACGGAAGAGTTCAAAATTGAAAAAGGAACACGACAAGGTTGTCCTATCTCTCCTTTGTTATTTATTTCGGTCCTGGAGGTGCTCTTGAATATGATTAGAGGGGACCGGTTGGTGGAAGGAATTCAGGTCAGAGCGAAACAGTATAAACTCAAAGCTTTTGCAGATGACCTAGTTTTGACCCTACAGGAGCCAGAATCTAGTACGAAAAGGGTATTACAATTGATTCAGGAGTTTGGTCGGGTGGCGGGATTTAAACTTAACAAGCAAAAAACTAAGGTATTGGGAAAAAAATAGACACCTTCAGAATCAGAAAGGTTTCAGAAAGAGACAGAGTTAAACGTGGTCAAAAAAGTAAGATACATAGGGGTAAACATAACAGCTAAGAATCTGAGTCTATTTAAGGATAACTATGAAAAGTGTTGGTCAGAAATTAAAAGGGATTTAGAAGGTTGGTCAAGATTGAAACTTTCCTTGTCGGGCCGAATTGCTGCTATAAAGATGAATGTATTGCCAAAAATGCTGTTTTTGTTCCAGACTTTACAGATTGTGGACAAAATGGAGTGTTTTGGGAGGTGGCAAAGAGATATCTCCAAATTTGTCTGGCAGGGCAAAAAGCCCAGAATTAAGTTCAAGATATTAACTGATGCTAAAGAAAGAGGGGGCTTTGCCCTGCCAGACTTAAAGTTGTATTATGAATCAGCAGCTTTCTGCTGGTTGAAAGATTGGCTGCTTCTTGAAAACACTGACGTTTTGGATCTGGAAGGTTTTAACAATGCTTATGGATGGCATGCATATTTGTGGTATGACAAGGTTAAAAGTCACAAAGCTTTCAAGAACCATATTGTCAGGAAAGCAGTGTTTAATGTCTGGACAAAATATAAAGACTTATTGGAAAACAAGACCCCAAGGTGGTTATCACCAATGGAAGCTAAGGCCCGAAAAAGACTCAATATGGAGGCCAAATGGCCGAAATATTGGGAAATATTAGAAAAAGATGGAGATAATTGGAGGCTGCAGAGTTTGGAGAAACTAAAAGATAAAGTGCGAGATTGGTTACATTATGCTCAGATTAAAGAGGTTTTTAAGTTGGATAAAAAGATAGGATTCCAGGTGGAAAAATCAAAGTTGGAAACGGAATTGCTAGAACCTAAGACTAAGGTACTTTCAAGAATGTATAACTTGCTGTTAAAATGGAATACACAAGATGAAACGGTCAAATCGGCTATGATAAAATGGGCACAGGACATTGGGTACAATATCATGTTTGCTGACTGGGAAAGGTTATGGACCACCGGTCTGAAATTCACAGCATGTAATGCCTTGAAAGAAAATATTATGAAAATGATATATAGGTGGTACATGCCCCCAGTCAAGCTTGCAAAAATATACCATTTGTCTGACAATAAATGTTGGAAATGTAAAGAAACTGAAGGAACGTTCTTTCACCTCTGGTGGACCTGCCCTAGAGTTAAGGCTTTCTGGGAAATGATATATAATGAGTTGAAAAAGGTATTTAAGTATACCTTCCCTAAGAAACCAGAGGCCTTTCTTTTAGGCATCGTTGGCCAGAGGGTGTTAAAGAAGGACCGAACATTTTTTATGTATGCAACAACAGCAGCAAGGATACTTGTCGCCAAGCACTGGAAAACCCAAGATTTGCCCACACTGGAAGAATGGCAGATGCAACTGGTAGACTATATGGAACTAGCAGAAATGACCGGCAGAATCCGAGACCTGGGAGAAGAGGCAGTGGAGGAGGACTGGAAGAAATTTAAGAACTATTTACAAAAATATTGTAAATTGTATGAGTGTTAAGAAAGATGTAAGATTATAAATAATATGGCACCATTAAGTTAGTTGAAAGGAATATGAAGATAAGTGAAAATCTAAGAAAAGATAAATTTTGGATAAATATTATGTTAAAATTAAGCTTTTAAGGTTTGGGTAAAAATATTTAAAATCAGGGACACAATATTGGAAAATTATAAAACAAGAATTGAAACAAGGTGATAAATTGCTGGTTAAAGTTTGATAAACTTGGAATGCAGGATCGAGAGATGCGAGGAAGTCCAAAGAAGCGTAGAAAATATGGTTGTTATAATGTTATATGTTACTTTGTGTTTTTTTTTATTGTATTAAGAAAATCTTTAATAAATATCTTATAAAAAAAAAAGTGGTTTAGGCCACAGCGCCACCTGCCTCCTATATTGACATTTGCAACACAATGCTGATTTCATAGTAGATGCCATCACTCAATCACTGCAGCAAAGAGGCAAATGTCTAGATTTTCTAGACCCTTTCCAATCCAATGTCTGCTTTGCCTTGCTGGTAACCGTAGCCACATGCCTAAAGTGGGTGGGACCAAAGTGGAAAATTGCATATGTTCAAAGCCCCAAAGTGGGAGGGGTTGAAGTTGCAGCTGCTTACCCTTATTTATGAAGCATTTGTGCTGATTCCTTTTTCTCCCCCTTTAATCTCAAGGTATTTGGCTTATTTATTTCTACACAGAGCCAAGATGTCCCTCCATCACAGTGAAAGGGCACCTGGTTATGAAAGCTGGGCAAGGGACCGCTGGGCTCTTATTGTCAGGTGAAAATAGAGATTGCAGCAAGCGATGAAAAGTACCGTTCTTAAGGAATATAATGCGAGAGCACTTGACCTGCAGAGTCTCAACTGAAATAAACCCAGCTTATCCTCGATCAGTAATTTCCCCTATGCTTCCTCTAGTGGTAGCATTTCACCTCTTACATATGGTGCAACAATATGCCCCCAGCATTATTTTATATGTGCTATGTTTCATTTATGTTTGCCATGTCTTTTATTTAAGGACACTTGTAAAAATATTTTTTTATATAAAGATGGCAGGAGTCATCATTCATCTTTGTTATACGGACAGGTTACCACTTACTTGGCAGCACCTACATGATTTATTGGGGAAAGGTTCTCGATGCCTGCGGCAGCAGTTTCCAGAACTTGTTTGAAGTGAAAGTGATCTCTTGCTTGTGACAGCCATGCATGCTGCTTGGAATTTTTTTTAAAAAAATAAATAAAATAAAAACAAATATTCCCTGATTTAACACGGGGAGCAAAGACCTCCATTTCTTCTTGGTGAAATCACTACCTCTACAAACAAAATGAGAAACATAAATCCAGTGTTATTGAAAACAAATTCTGTGATTTGATTTAAAATGTGCTTAAGGCTCTTTTCTTTTCAAGGGGCAGATCTGTGGATTGAATTATTCCTCTATTTCATTTTATTTTCACCTGCTCTTTTTCTACATGTATTTGCCAATTTGTTGTGTGTTTTTACATCTTTATCCGTTCTGTGCCACTGTTGATGAATTATGTATTGATGGATATTTGAGGTAGCAGGGTGACATTCATCAGCATATGAAATACTGTATGCTAAACATTTATTTTGATATTGTGCATAATTTTAGTTGACTGAAACATACTCTTACGTGGATACCTATTTCTTTCTCTTTTTTGTTATGATTTAGAATATGTTTTATGAATCACAGAACTGGAAAAGACACTGGCCTTAATCTTGAAGAGCAGCGGGGAAGATTTTTTTTGTATTAATAAAAATGTACAAGCACACACCATGAGCACGCCTACACACAGCTTGGGCTGGAGCAGCATTTGTTCCATGGAAATCAGAAAGAAGATGTGACTGCTTGCCCATTCCCCACATGACACAAGTCCTCCCTTGAGTTTTTCATGTAAATCAGATAAGTTAGAAAGGGGATGTTGGTGGGGAGAAAGATTCTGCCCCTCCCAGGGGACCTTGCAGTGCACCCTAGGAATTCCAGACACTCTGAAGCAGCAAATATACCCCTCAGTACTTTTGAGTCCTTACAAAGCATGGCAAAAGTGAACAAATGACTTTGAAAGTGCTTACAAATAGCAGGAGGGATTTCAGGGACTACTAGCTGTCTGCAAATCCCAGAGCAAGGTGAGAGAATCGCCCAATCATTTCCCCAAGCCCTCCAGATCTTGGGGAATGTAGTGGGCATTTCAGGCTGCATTCTTACGCCAACTTCTCTGGGAGTGAGCCCTACTAAGCTTAATGGGGCTCCTTTCTGAGAATACATGCATAGGATTGTGCTGACTTTCATTTCATGCTGAGCTTTGCAGGCAGTTTGAAGCAGCCAGATCCTTGCCACTTCTGTGTGAAAGCTGAGCTTTCTCCTCCGTCTCTCTTTAACTGCACAGAGATGGAAGGGAGGAAAGGAGGAATCGTAGAGAACCACAAACCACACCCAGAAGCAGCTGGTGGAGTGGGGTGGAGCAGCTGTGCTACTTTCCTGGCAGGTGGGATCCTGTTGGTAACTTGGGTGGTGGAAGTGGGAGTCGGTGGCGAGGTGCACAGTGCCAAGTGCTCTGCCACCTTGCCCCTTCTGCTCTTGATAGGAAAGAGCGACCTACCTGCTGGAAGGCAGCCTAGTGGCTCTGCCCCACAAAGAAAGCTTCTTCTGCTAACATATTGCTAACAAGGCCAAACAAATGGTTGCTCTCCCTTGTTTGTTTTGTATATTTCTGAAAAGTGGCAACCCCCATCCTTGAGATGTCTTGACAATCGTCTACAATGAACTATGCAACTGCATCTGTAATGAGACAAGAACATAATTGGTAAAAGGTAATGTAAACTATTTGGTACTGCTTGGGTGCTTATTAATTTCATTCTTGCTTTTCTATATAAAAACACATTTAAATAAAAACCTCTGCCATCTCTGCTGTCAAACATTTTTGGATGATACCTCTGAAGTCTTCAGAAACCTGCTCCCAATTTCACAACGGGCAAATGGCCCCACAAAACTGAGGAGGGAGACTCAGACCAGCACTAATTTCACAGATATCCCAATAAAACAGTATGTTGGAACCAATAGAGGGTTGCACTTAGATGACGGAAACCTGTCTTCAGTTTTGTACATGATACCTGTAACACCACCATCACAACCAGGTATAGATGGATCTCTATATTTCCAGTAGTGGATTTCCAGTCTGCATCACTTTTGCATGTGCGTATTCCATTCCACTCAGTTTCCACAATAACCTGAAATCACAGTTTGAAGACTGAAAGGAATAAAATAATCTTTGGAATATCAGTGGTTGCAAGGGTGAAATGCTAAATCAGGGTTTCTTGCCTTTCTTTCTAGCTTTGTTCGGTATGTCCAAGAGAGGCCAGTAAGCTGAAAGTAACCACCAGGTACATAGTGACTGCCTGTCATTTCTCTCTCCTTCCTTATTGCTTCTTCTCTTCCTACTTTACTGATGTCATCGTATAATCTAAGAGTCTCCAGCTTTTCTTAGGCTTGGGGACTAAAAATAGCAATTTCACAGAAGAAAAACTGATGACACGCCAAATCTGCCCTCCAAATAACAGGCTAAACTTTTGCACCCTGCCCCTCCCAACAAACAGACACACACACACCAAGCACACAAAAAACAAAAAGCTTTTTGTTTTTAAAGATAGGAGGAACAATATAGCCCTCTGCATACTAATAATTGATATTGATATATATTGATATATATAGATATATAGATATAATATGATACATAAAACAGGTTTTAGGGAGCAACTTTATTGCTGGTTATTCAGACTGAATTAGGTGATCATTAGCTTTATTTTGTCACAATGCATAGGACCAGTGCTTTTTTTCTTTAAAAAATGTTGAGGGCTACTCTCATTTCCCTACTCATATTGAAATACTGCCCCTCAATGAGGCCAAACTTAGATTCACAAAATGTTTCGGGCTATGCGTCCCCCTGCATCCCTCCAGAAAAAAGCACTGCATAAGACTACCATTATCTTTAGGCCTGCATGCATTTTACACTTGAGATAATGGAAATAATGAAAGTGACTGATGTCACCCTGTTCTAATTTACACTCAATGAGGATCCATTGTCATCCTAGGGATTTGAAGCAGTTGACTGTTGTCCTTTTGTACTATTGTTTTATGTACACAAAGGCAAGTTCTCACAAGCAGCTTAAAAGAATATGGCATCCAGCAATAAGAACCAGGTTCTAAAATGCTTCTTCACACTGAGTGGCTGAATTCCTAGTCAGGTATTCCAAATATTGGCTTTGTATGTGTTTTCACTAGTGGTGAATTTCCTCTTTAGAGTGGATTCCCTCCATGTCCTAACAAGTTCTTTGCTGCACATGCCATCTGTATAAAATGGTGGGTGTCATAGTGATTTTCTTTGGGGATACTAGATTATCATTTAGGCTTTCACTACTGCCATTCCCCTTTCCTTGAGCTGTAGCTAAGGTTATTGTAGAAACTGAATTACCGTTTACTTTTTGCATACAATTCATTTTATGCCAGGAATTTCCAAACACATTCCCCTTAGACTTTTGTGTGATGAATGGTTGCTGTTAAAAAGCTAGGAGGAACACAGCCAGCGAAACACATTCAAACCTAACTGGCAACTTAGATTGCTCCCTTCCCACTGCTATCACCACGATTTGCTGATAGTTTGTGGCAAGCAGTAGCTCAGTAACTTTCTCTTTTACAAGTTTCGGTTTTCAGCCCTCCTCCCTCTCATCTCTATGGAGATCCCCTCAAACTCCTCAGAACATTGACATTAAAGCTTAGTTATTACACAGCTAACTTTCTTATGGAAAACCACAGTGTTCCCTTGGTCAAAACCTAACAGTTTCTCCCAGACCCTTGAATTCTCCCACCTCCCTACTCAAGCAAAAGACCTACCTTTTAACATCCAAATGCCTCCTTCTTACCTGGACTTCTAATGCGATTCACCTGATCTGTCTTCCTCGCAGCCGGCTCCAATTAGCCCTGTGAACTCTTGCAGTCTGCTCGAGTCCTCCCTGAGCAGAAACCCTCGCTCACCCAAACAAACAAACCACAGTCCTACAGCACAAACACAGACTTCATAAAAAACCATCACCTTTCCACCCAAAGTACAATCCCTAGCACAGTTTGACAGCCAGCAAACATCTGGCTTGCCTTTTCGAAATATAGAAGGAATCGGATCCTTTAAGGAGCAGCTCCTTAAGAATGACAACTTTAGAGCGGCTGCAAGCTGTGCCTTTTCGTCCCAGAAAACCAAAGAAATGAAGCCTGCCTTTAACAAAGCTGAGTAAAGAAGAAGAAGAATGTGGGGGGGGGGGCAGTGATTGCAGACTGTCTGGGACCTACAAAGAGATGCCGAGAATGTAACGCAGCAGTAGGGAAAGACTGCTTCCTATGCTATCAACTATGTTCAAATATGCTAGGAGTCTCTGTTTTCATAGCCTCTGTCCTGCCTGCTCAATTTACCTGAAACAAACGAGATGTTTCTTGGTGGTGTTTTTCTTGCTTTGGTTTCCATTAGAAAACAAAAAAACTTTAACATTCCAGTGAAATGATGAAAACAGCAATAACACAATAGTCCTCTTCTGGCACTGAAATATGAATTCAGAAAACATGTGAAGGGTTTGTGTATGCCTGTGGTGCAAAGATAAGTGAACTAGCTAGATCTGTCCCCATCACTGTTTGGATTATCCTGTCTGACTTGGAAAGTGAATGTATGAAGCAGGGAGCCACACCTGTACTCTTGGAGGATTCCTACACATTTTAGGAGACAATAAAATTATTTAGGAATGTTAAAGTTTGGGGGGGGGTTTAAGCCCACCATTATATGATAAAGAAACCAAGTAAATTGTGGGGCAGGCACATTAAATTGCCCCAGAAACAAGGGTTGGTTAACAGTAAAACAAAAAATGTGTGTGGGTTAAGACAGGCCACAGCTTTTATGGATTACAGCAATATAAGTGGGGGCGCCATGGCATTGTGGCAATCCAGAACGTTGTCTGTAGGAACCTGCACTGAGTTGGTGTAGATACCTCAAGAGGTGGCCAAATCTATGCCAAAAATTGGTTCCCTATCTTGACTGAGAATGGCAGTCAACATCCAAACATTGACAAGGATCACCACACTCACCCCAAGAACACTCATGCCAAGTTTGGCAATGATATGTTGAGAAATGGCCAAACAAATGGACAAATCATTTCCCAAAATGTATAGTTGATAAAGTTACTTTTAATGTGCATACATTTTCAAATTTTTCAAATTGCAGATTTTTTTTTACTGTGGCTTCTTCTGTAAGTGAGAATAACAAAAAGTATATTTATAGGCAAGATATTTATAGGTCTGTGTAAATCTAAGCTATTTTGTTAAATCTGACCCCAGCATCTGCACTGTTAAAACAAATGTTCACTAAAAGAGAAAATGCATAAAATTAAATTTCTTAGTATACCCATAGCATATGATAGGACCAGAAACCAGATTATTATTTTTTGTAGGGCTGGCAACTTATGAAATGCATTTTTATCAGCAATTATCAGGGGATAACATTGATTTTAATATGTGAAAAGGATCATGAGCTAATTTTAACAAATCAAACTTATGGTTAAAAGTACAAAATTAAAACAACCTGCACCCCACACTCCTGCTAACCTATCACAAATATGCCACTTCCCTGCTAAGATTTGGCTTCAATTGACAGGGCCTTTTCAGTGGTGATTCCCCATTTGTGGAATGCCCACCCTGATGAGGTACATCCATCTCCTCAATATTTATATTTTAGGACAAAGTTTAAAACATTCCTGTTCACCCAGGCAGTCAACAGTCAAAAATACTGTTCCTGGCTCTCCTGAATAACATTTTTTAACTGTTTTGTGGAATATTTTTAAATGTTTTATATTATTGGTACATTTGCTGCCCTGGGGAATATGGGGTGTTAGGGGAGAGGTAGTAGCTCTAGTTGGGGACATGCCGTGCTCCTTCCGAGGTAGTTTGTCCACCTTTTGTCCACACTCAACCTTCGGCTCTCATTTGCGGCTCCTAGAAGCTGTGTGGCAGAGCCACACCCTGGGAAACATCTCTGACTGGCCAGCTAAACTAGGTGACGGCAGCTGATGGGTCTCACACACTCGGTGAATTAGAGATCTCTCCTGCCTGTGAATTAGAGATCTCTCCTGCCTGTCGGTGAATTAGAGATCTCTCCTGCCTGTGAAGGCTTTAGCAGATTTAACAGTTGAGACCAATGGCAGGTACAATGGTCAAGAAGGAGGGTTCTGCATGGGCTGTAGTGTAGGGAAGATGGGACGTCAACTTGGGATGGTAGCCCATCTAAGAGTAGGAAAACTTTGATCCCAAACCTACACTGCCTTACAAGATATCTTTGGGGGAAGAAAAGGCTAAGAAGTAAACCTACACAAATTCAGAGTGATGTCCCTAAGATGGCTGGATAGTGCCTCGCACGCCTCCTTCCAGCACCTCCTGCAGCCAAGCTGGTGCCAAACGTATTTTTCTGCTTTCCTTTGAACCACTTCTCTGAGGCCGAGAGAGGGGTTTTGTCATCTGGACAGCCCAGGACCTCCATAGTCTCTTCCCAGGCTTACACCCCAGAGAAGTCATATTAATGCTGCTAACACAGCGGTTTAAATTTATCCCTGGAGGTGCACTCCATTGTTTCTTGAGACAAATGGATGCCAAGAATAAGCCTTGGGCTCCTTCAGGTGGAAGGGTGGGATACAAATTGAATAAACAATTGTGTAAACACATGAGCATCTCCACACTTCTCTTGACATATAGAAGCTTCTTCTTAAAATAGGCATGTTGTTGAGATCAAGCCTTTATTTTTCACTTTTTGCCTTTGGATAACACACACAGCACATTTACTCAAAAGCAAGTTCTAGCATACTCAGGGAGCCTATTCTGAGGTCAAGGTGCATAGCAGAGCAGCCTTTGGACGTGGCACAACCCCTATTCAGGCTAATCATATTCATTTTCCTGGACCCAATGGACCACAAAAATGGGTAAACACAGGTCCTATAGAGCCAGGGTGCTGCCCAGAAGTAGCTCACCGGAAGGGGTGGAGCCGATACCCTAGTTTCCCAGCAGGTGGGACACTACACATTAATAATAATAATAATAATAATAATAATAATAATAATAATAATAATAAATTTTATTTATATCCCGCCCTCCCCAGCCGAAGCTGGGCTCAGGGCGGCTAACAACAATCAAAAATAGTTCAACATTCTAACACTATGCTTCCTGATGAATAACCTCCTGCGCATCCTTCACAGTAAACAACAGTGACCCACCAGTCAGGAAGCTAACCTTTGCATCCCATTTGGCAAACTGTATTTTAATATCGTCTCTGTGAATTGCCCCATGTCATTTTCTGGTTCCATGAAGGGGAGTGCGTGGGCTGAATTACTGATTCCCTCCTCTTATTATTATCATTGTAGTACTACAGCACATCTTAAAGAGGGCAAAGTAGAGAGGCAATGGTTCAAGGTGATGTGATACATCTGTTTGGACCAGGACCAACCCTAGACATTTTGCCACCTGAGGAAGACCCCAAAACAGCACTATCTCCCTCCCCACCAGGGAAAAGGGAGTCAGGGAAGATCTGCACCAGAAACAAGAAGTTGACATAGGAATCAGCTGCCCAGTTGACCCTACTGGCCGAGGTTGCTGGCTCTCCTTGCCTCATTGATGGACCAGCCTTCATATGGACAGTGGAGAACAGGATGCTTGACTACAGAGAAACTTGATCCGATCCAGAAGGTCTTTTATGTTCTTGTTCAAATTAGACAACCAACCAGACACTGCTCCAGGGTGCTTGCTGCCTGTGGGTTGGTTAATACATGCTTTCCATCATGAAAAATGGGTGCTTGGTTGTGAAGGAATGAAATTTCATCTTTGAAAAATCCAGCTATTTGCCAGTAATCCTCCTTTCTTAACCTAAAGGACACCTGGCTAATATAAGCCTGTATTTACATTCCCTGTTACACATCTCTACAAATTGACTTATTCCCCATCACTGTTTGCAAAAGTGTGACAAAATATGGATATGGCTGATCTTAATTCTCAAATGCCTGATGACTCTGCATGCCTGATTACCTGAATAAAAATCCTATTTGTTTTAAATTCCTACAGATCCCTTTTAAATGGCTTGTCAGAGGCACAGGTACAAAACATCAAATTGTAAATTGTGATGTTCTCTCTCTCCACTTTGTTCTAACTATTCCCTTTATTTCTGATGATCGCGTGTGAATGCCTATGTACCACCTATGTACACAAAGAAGGTATCAATGAAGGTTTGGCAGATTTTGTAGAACTACAAAAATCTGGTGAGGAATAACCCCCTCCCCAACAAACAGTCCAATGAGGACTGATTGGCTTTTGGGGAGGCAGAAATAAAAAACTTGCACAATGAACACTAAACAACAACATCCCATTTTGTTACATGTTATCCTTCCAAGGTAACTAATCATCTAACTAAGGAGATGTAAAGGGACCCCTGACCATTAGGTCCAGTCATGGCCAACTCTGGGGTTGCGGCGCTCATCTCGCTTTATTGGCTGAGGCAGCCGGCGTTCAGCTTCCGGGTCATGTGGCCAGCATGACTAAGCCGCTTCTGGCGAACCAGAGCAGCGCACGGAAACTCTGTTTACCTTCCCGCTGAGCGGTACCTATTTATCTGCTTGCACTTTGACATGCTTTCGAACTGCTAGGTTGGCAGGAGCAGAGACCGAGCAACAGGAGCTCACCCCCGTCACAGGGATTCGAACCGCCAACGTTCTGATCGGCAAGCCCTAGGCTCTGTGGTTTAACCCACAGTGCCACCCGCGTCCCAAAGAGATATAGCATGAGATAATTTTTCCATTTTAAAAAATACCCCATGCATTATATTAGAATAAAGAAATGATGTTGCCAGAGGCCACCAACTTGCTTCCATTTTATGTGTAAATGAGAAAAACTCTCTTCCTTCCATAGATCCTCATTTGCAGAAAACTGGGTTTTTTGATAGGGGCTGTTATGTTTAGAGTAAAGGGTAAGATAACGTAAAGAACTGCTGGACAGTTAAGTCCAGTCAAAGGCGACTGAGGGTGCCGTGCTCATCTCGCTTCAGGCAGAGGTTTATAAACACAAGCGGATATATCCATCTATATCCATTGCTTCAGTGCAACATGCTAAAGAATTCAAATATCTATTCACACACATTTTCATAATATTATTTTTTTGTGGAAAGGCTTTAGTGTACCCAGGAGAAATAAAAAGGGGAGTTCTGAACTGAAAAGCAAACCTGCTTTAAAATTCATGTGGTGAATAGTAAGAATAAACTCTGAAGCAATTTAAAAATTCAAAACACATTCAGCATTACTTGACATTTACAAAGGGACTGTATAAACCACATATAATGCCAATATTCTAGCTTGGTTCCTTTGAATCTACAGTTTGGGGTATATATTTATTCAAATATAAAACTGTGGAATATATTTTAAACGCATTAGTCTTAAAAGGAAAAACGTGCATTAAGCAAAAATTCTATCATGTATTATCAGGATTTGTATGCTTGCATTACCTTTTTCTATGATATCCCAGACATATGGAAACATCTATGTGTCTGGCAGCATAAGCCTAGGCATGTCTACTCAGAGGTTAGCCCTACTGTGTTCTGTTGTGCTTACTTCCAGGAAAGTATATGGGTGGTATTTTAATCTAAATTAAGGAAACAGAAAAAAGGGGGGGGGGGGAGAAAAGGAAACAGAAAAAGAAAAAGAAAAAGAAAAAGAAGTGGAACATGGAAGCACTTTCATTAACTATATTATATAAGTGATTGTACTTCAGGATAATTTTACTCCCTTAGTTTCTCAATGGACTTGCAATGCTTAGTAATAGAACAATGGGAACACTTTACATCTAAACTAGTGTACTCCCCTGAAGCAATTTTGGAATTGGGGCAATGAGTTGCTTGGAAAATTGGATAAAAAGAAACATGTTGGAGCACGGAGGGGAGGAGAACTACTGAATATCCTTCATGTTCACCATTCAAACCACATATATGACTAGCTGTTGTATAATGCTTGATGTAATTGTTAATATATTCCTGCTCCTCACCACACATTGATAAAAAAATATGCAAACTCATTGGACTTGTTTGCATGCCATGCTAAGTCAAACCCTGGTTGTTTTGCTGCTGTGCTACACTGATCTAAGCCATGGCTTGGCTGAGTGTGCCACCTGAACCCAGGGTCATGGTTCTGCTTTCTCCAGACCCATGACGAGCCTGGATTCAGATCATTCTACGATAAGGGAATGCAAACTGAGTCATCCCTGCACAATAGCCTTTGCCTGGCATGTTAAGACTGCTGTCCAAACAGTCTTTGGATACTTAGGACTAGCCATGCAGCTTTCCCCCCAGTATCATGGCTGTTATAGACTAAATTAATTAGTCACCCACTTGGCATTCTTTTGCAAGCTTGAGGTATAATTACTTGACTGAAAGTTGTGATATTGAAATGAAATTGGGTATCCACATTCAGGAAACAAATCTGAGTTTGAATACCAGCTTGGTTTCTGCACCTGTTTTCAAACAGGAGGAGGAAAATGCAACACACCATATAATATGACATGATTGAAACATCAGAATGTGAATTTTCAAGATATAACTATGCATGTACATATCCTGTTCAAACAAGAGCACCACTCACATATTTGTTCTCATGAAATGAGGGAAATGTCTCATACACTGTGCTTTAACTCCTCTACTCTCACATTTGGCATATTTTGTAAAATACCTCCTTTCATATCAGAACGAAATTTCATATGCATAGTTGGGACTCAAATCAACATTTCAAGGTAGAGCAGCAACTTGAGCCTGTATATCATTGTTCCCATGGGGCTCTGTCTCTATGCTTTTGGATTATACTGAAGGGGCTTCACTTCAGTGTAAACACTGTAGGGGTGCATGGGACTCAGAGAAATCCTGGATCTTGAGGTGAGCTGGGTGTCTCAGATATTGTGCTTGCCTGGGGCAAAGTAGGATCTGTGTAGGGATTCCTGAAACACCTTGTGACGCCTCAGTGATCCAGACATTTAAAAAAAATTCTGCAGACAAGCATTTACTAAAAGTGAACCTTTGTCTTGGGCCTTGGGCCTGCTGGACTATGTGATAGCATCTGCCGTGGGATTGTGTACACCAGTAGGACTTGCTGCCAGGTACCCCATGATTCAGGACAATTGGACAGCCTACAAAGCATCCTTGACTGAGGAGGATTGTTTTCTGAAATGCTGAACAAATCTTGTGCTTGATGTACACCCCTACTAAACAAGGAGTTTTCCATATACCAGGACTGGAGAATGCAGTCATAAGCTTGCTGTCACAACAAAATGAAAATGGAAGTCCCTGTTCCTTTGGAGCTTTCAGCTGGATCCCAAAGTGTAATAAACTTTTTCATTGTCTCAGTAATATATACTTTATCCAATGATCCACTTGTGCTGGGTTTTGAGACTCCTGTAAGGGATCACTGTCTGTTTATATGGATGTGGAATAATAAAATAAAACATCATTACTATGCTAGTCAGTAATGCATGATGAGGTACTTGATAACCAGAGGGACAAACCAAACAGGTGATACATAAGTAGTGGCAGATAGAAAATGTCTTAAAGCTACACTGTTCCAGAGAAATGACAGTTTGCCAAAAATTGTATTGACTTGGTTCCCCATTCATTTCCACTGCAAATTGAATTTAATGGCTAAAATTGTTGGAAGATAGCAAGGAGCCACCTTAATTATTTGTTTATTGTGTTTGTTAGATATGGATCCTGTTTTGACCCACTAGAGGATCCGCTTTAGTTTCACAAATGCAATTTTACTAGACAGTATACTCCAGTAATGTTGGCTACAGACTGATAGAAGGAAAGATAACAGAAGCAGTCATAGAGATAATATGCCCTTCTGACAACTACTTCAACTGATATCCCAGGTTCAGAGGAGCCTGCAGCAAAAAGAATCTCTGGACTGGTTTGGAAGATGCTACTTTGGAAAGGTTATTTTAGGCTCCAATCCTAAGTACATATATAAGGAAGAAACCCATCTGAGTATAGTAAGAATTACTTCTGAGTAAATAAGCATAGGATTGTGTTGTTAATTGCATTTTCTTTTAAAAAGGCATCCAAATACATAAATCTTTATGTTCAAGCATACATACACATTTCTTATATAAGCTAAAAATAAAAGATAAAGGACCCCTGAGTGCAGTCAAAGGTGACTATGGGGTACGGCACTCATCTCGCTTTTCAGGCCAAGGGAGCCGGCATTTGTTCACAGACAGCTTTTCAGGTCATGTGGCCAGCATGACTACACTGCTTCTGGTGCAACGGGACACCGTGATGAGTGCCAAAGAGCACGGAAACACCGTTTACCTTCCCACTGCAGAGAAAAAGGGATGTAGAAAGAATTAAGCATCCTCTCCCCAAACCTGCTTTGCAACTCAAAACTTTTAAGATGACTTTACCTGAAACATAAGGTCATTGGACTGAATTACAAATATTTGTTTAGGATTTTGATCAACATGGATTTTTTTTAAAAGGATTGTTAAAACCCATGACAGCATAACATATTATAGGAATTTGTGTCAGTATATGTTGCTTTTGTACACTTTGCTTGCTGCCAGGGCAGGAGTCAGACACAGGTTGGCAAGAAAGGAAGCAAATCTCCGATGCCAGTGAACTTAACTCTTTATTTGAGGAAACAAAATACAACACAACCTGGTGGTCTCAGCATCCCTTCCCAGTAGGTCTTGCCCCTATTGTATTAGAGCAGTTGCCAGGACCAAAGGTTCCAGCCTTCTGCTACCTTTAAGGCCCCTCCCCTCCAGGATGTTTCCCAAGCATTCTCAAACCTCATCTGTGTACCTCTGACCTCTGTCCTGTCACCTCTGTCTTCTCATTACTCTGTGCATTCTTTGAGACCAGGGGGAAGGTTTATGTGAACACAATGTAGCTGTTATGTCGGCTCATGTTTCCAGACTCCTTTAGAAATAAATGCTAACATATTTTTCAAATTCTCTCTATCGCTACACATGCAATTTGATCTTTTTTTTAGTATTTTGAAATATGATTCCATAATTTTGTTTTCGTAATACTTAATTTATATTCTCGCTGATTAAATGACAAAATCGGAAGCATTGTGTGTTTCAGTTTGGCATAGATCTGGCTTGTCAGTGCCAAGTTCTGTTCTCTTTTTTAGAAAAAAAAGATGAGGATTCTGGAGATATTCAGCTCTATTTGCATTCCTAGCAAAGAGAATACACTGCCATCTCCCTGCATCTAATATACGTGAAATGCACATATTGACACAGAACAGCATCTGAGACAAGAAACATTAGTGAAGATGGTCCAGCTCTGTTTGCTCAAACAGCTGAGTAGCAGATGGTCAAAGAGTACAATCTGATGATGCCAAGTGCTGATGAAACCTAGAATTTTCTCTTACCTTGTGAATTCCTTTTGGCCCGGTTTGTGGGGATTCCAGCCTAAAAGCCCAGTGGCATCCCAACTGCTCTGAGAGCAGGGATTGTACAAAGCTGATGTGATATTTTGTGGAAGGCATGCAAATAATGTAGATGCCCTAGGTCACATTTAGCTTGGAAGCTATTTTTTTTTATACATGCCTTGTAGTTTAGCATGCAATATTCTCTCTCTCATTGCAGTTCTTCCCCCCCTTTTAATGAAGCAATCCTAAACATGTCATTGATATGTCAGTAGAGCAGCCCCATATATCACAGTATACAAGACATGAAAGTTGGCAGCACACCACACCCACTTCCTCAGCCCTAGAGCCAGCAATGACCCTTCTACAGCCAGGCAAGAAGATCAGACCCCCTATGCTCCTCAAAACCTCTGTTGTGGAGCACCACACCCAATTACCTGCACATAGGTGAGGAAGTAGAGCCCACTTAGAACAGCAGCCACATAACTGTGGCAGGGCCAGTCCTACCATTGGGCAAATCGAAGTAACTGCCTAGGGTAACTGGTATTTAATGTCATGAAAAACCACCAAATGGCAATTGAGGATGCAATCCAAATTGTCCAAGGTAACAGTAGGGATGTTCATACATTACATTCAAAGAATTTACCATCTGTACCTGTGAATACATGCTGTATACTTGGGCAGTTATTCACAGGTAATGTTCAACAAGTACACATTCTGTGGGCTTGTGCACACAGTAGTCAAACTGTACAAATCAACAAGTGTGTATGCTTTCACACATGCACATGTTTAGAGACAGCTTATACCTGTGTTCAGTGGAACGTATGAATAATTTTAGAGCACACCCCTGCCTGACTCTGTCTTGGAATTCCAGCATATGTTGCATTTCCCCTCCTTATCACTTGGTTTATTTCTTGGGAGATGCCACTAAGGGATATGATAACTGGCAGAGCTGCAAAGAGGAAATGGTAGCATATGATTTGTTTCATATAGGATTTCTCCAACCACCCTGAATGTCATAACATGGTGTGTTTCTATGTATCCCTTCCAGTGAAGCTTCACTCCCATAAGACCAAATGCAGTATTAGGTAATCATTTTCCAAGTACTGCAAAAAAGGAATATGCGAAAGAGTTAGTTAAGCATGAACAGAGAACTTGGGGAATAGTCTTGAAGAAGGGAACATGAAAATTTACTGTCGGGAACAGATAAACTGTTGCTATCATAGGGTTAAAAGAGTAGCAGAAACGCTCTAATCACTGAGCAGCTGGAGGTCATTAGGCTTCCAGGAACATGAGTCTGTATAAATAGTCCCCCTGCTTGTTTGTTCTTCCCCTTCTCCCTTTGGGTGTGTGTTTTGCTGAGATGTGTGGTTCGTCGCCAGGATTGTTTTTTGGTGTTTTGTAAATAAACCTTATTTTTGATTTACAAACCGCATGCTCCAGGACTCCTTTTTGGGAAGATGCTGCCTCTCCTGCCCTTCTTAGCTGCTGCGCGAAATCCTCTGCCGTGGTGAGACTTTTAAAGAAGGAAGTGCACTGGGCATTTACATTAAACTAATTAAAGTTTAATGGGACAGGTTATGGTTGTTTGTACGTCAAGAAGGAGATAAGGAGAGCAGTTCAGAGTGATTTATGCAAGGACTGGAGTGAAGACAGAAGCGGTTGCTGACAACGAAAGCCTCCAAAGCAGCTTGAGTCCTGCAACGTGCCTAGAAAAGTTTTAAAGAGGCACTGCGCAGTTTGTACTCGCTGGAAGACGTCTGATTCCTCAAGGAGCCACCTCAGCAGCTGGGAGACGGTCTACAGGTGTGTGAGTATCGTTCCTAAGCCCCAGGGAGGATGGCAGAGTCCCAGGAAAGTTTTACTGTCCCGTTTACGCGACTCAATGGGAAAAATTGGCAAGATTGGAAGGCTAGAGTAAGGGTTTGGTTGCAAGCAAAAGAGTTGTGGAGCTGTACTGAAGCACCGCCTTTACAGGCAGCTGCAGACGCGTCTGCAGAAGCCAAAGCAGCAGCAGCAGCTTCACAGAAACGCGACAGGAAAGCCCAAGGTCTACTAGTTTTGGCAGTGGGACCAGAGCAAATGCCTTATGTTTCTGAGTTAAAGAACACGCATGAGGTCTGGACGGTTCTGCAGCGGTTAAATTCCAGAAACACTGCGGGGGCCAAGATCCATGCTACAAGATGTTTGTTTGATTTACGTCTCCAACCGGGAGCGTGTGTGAAAGAACATATTGCCAAAATGGTGTCTGCCTTTAATCAACTAAGACAGCTGGGCATTCCTTTTTCTATGGAGCAGCAGTCATACATATTGTTGTCTTCTCTTGATAAAAGCTATGAGACTCTAGCTCTAACTTTGGAAGCTATGCCTTCAACTGAATTAACCCTTGACTACATTTCTTCTCGGCTTGCGGATGAACAGGATAAAAGGCAAAGAGAAAGAGGTTTGTCTTTAAAGGGGAGTTATGCTGTGCCTAAGAGTGTTGATGCTGAGTTTGAGCACACAGTAAATGCTTTTGCAGCTAGACACTGTTTTCGCTGTGGTTCCCCTTCCCATCTAATCAGGAATTGCACACGTGAACCTGGTCAAGACAGCAACAAGGCCGTTACCCCTAGTTACCAGACAAGGAGTTCCAGGGGACGTCGAAGAAGAGGAGGAGGTCGTGGCTACTCCCACAGCACACAGCACATGGCTTCAGCAATGGCGTTGATGCAAGGGCGTGGCCAAGGCAGCAATCTACGCTGGTTGATCGACAGTGGTGCATCTCACCACCTGGTGGCGCCATCTAGTGTACGTTTGCAGAATTGCAGACATTTGCAAACCCCTAAAGTTGTGACAATGGCAGATTCAACTAAACGTTCCTTAGAGACTGTAGGCACAGTGTTCTTGAATTGTTTGCAAACAGAAATTGATGCCTACGTGCTAAAGGGACTGAAGGGGTGTATTTTGTCTGTGTCAGAACTTGATAGAAATGGGTTTAAAACTGTGTTTGAAAATGGGGTTTGCACTATTTCAAAGAATAACGTATCTCTTTTGCAGGTGGAATGCAGAAATGGGTTATATTATTTTGAGACAAGTCCAGATGAAGTTGAACAGGTTCATGCTGGTTGTGTGAACACGCCTACCCATAATTCTTGTGTTCATTTATGGCACCGCCGTTTAGGGCATATTAATTTTCAGTATGTTAAAAGGCAACCTGAATTATCAGAAGGGTGCAAATTGAACAAATGTACTAAGTATTTGGATTGTACTGCATGCAAAAGTGCGAAGGTTCATAGATGCAGCTATCCCAGTTCAGATAGGAAATCTGACAAAGTATTCCAACTTGTGCATATGGACCTATGTGGCCCAATGCCTGTTGCTAGCATGGGAGGTTCAAAGTATGCACTGTGTCTCTCGGATGACAAAACAAAGGTTACATGGTTTTTTCCTCTCAAAACAAAAGCAGATACTGCAGAAACAGTTAAAAATTGGGTTCATGCGGTAGAACTTGAATTCGGTACTAGAGTACTTGCTTTTCAGACAGACAGAGGGTCAGAATTTACCGGGTCTGTGTTGCAGAATTTCTTTAAGAAAAAGGGAATTAAGCATCGTCTGTCTACACCTTATTCCCCCCAAGAAGGAGGCGTGGCCGAACGTAAAAATAGGGTTCTGCAAGAGTTGGCAAACTCTATGTTGTTTGATGCTAAACTTCCTCAGAGTTACTGGGCGGAAGCCTGGCAGGCGGCTACTCATATTCTGAACCGAGTATATAATTCGGTAATTGATACTACGCCTTATTTTGCTTTATATGGGAAGAAGCCCAAAGTTAATTACTTTCGGGTGTTTGGATCTCAAGCCTATGTACTTATCCCAAAAGCGTTAAGGAAAAAGGGAAGTCCAAGGGCTAGGAAACTCATCTTTTGCGGGTACGAACCACATGCCAAATCTTGGAGGTTTGTGGACCCAGGTGGGGATACTACAAGAGTGGTCCTCAGTAGGAGCACTGATTTTTGTGAGCAGTCCGGATGGACTCACTTACACGCTAACCCTGACATTTTGAGAGATGATTTAGGCATTCATGCTGAGAAAGAAAGTCCAGAGAGTGATGAGCCAGAAGGGGATGGTGCACATGGTTCAGATGCAGATTCTGATCAGGCACGAGGTTCTTCTCCTAAGGTAGAAAAGCCAGAATCTAGGAGTGCTCCAACTTCGCCAGTCAGTAGGCCTAGCAGACAGCAAAAGCAAAGCAGGTCACCTGCAACACCAAGCCCAAGGGAGGTATCTAAACGGAGGTCTTTATCCCTAGAGGCACGTCCAGATATAAAGTCTGAGACAGATTCTGACAGCCAACGGTCAGAGGGGGCACAAGAGGAGCAATTGCGCAGGTCAAAACGCGCCACGAAGGGCAAGCCGCCAGAGCGGTTTAAGGTGACAAGTGTATACGTAAATATGGCACAGTGTGAGCCAGAAAGCTATATGGAAGTACAACAGCTTCCAAGCTCAGAAGCCGTAAAGTGGCAGGAAGCAATGGAAAAAGAGATGGCTTCAATGAAGTCTCTCGGTGTGTTTACAAGTACAGAGCTTCCGAAAGGGCAACAAGCTGTAGGTTGTCGATGGGTATATCGTTTAAAGCCCACAACTACTGAAGAGTTGCAATATAAAGCCCGACTAGTTGCAAAAGGGTTTTCGCAGCGCAAAGGTGTTCACTATTCTCAAATCTATGCCCCTACTTCAAGATCGGAGTCATTAAGAATGCTTCTAGCCTCTTCAGCTAAGAAGGGAAATAAGCTGTTTCATTTTGATGTCAATGTGGCTTATTTAAATGCAGACTTACAGGAGGAAGTCTATATGACACCACCACCAGGTTTTGAAGGAGACAAGCCAAACCAGGTCTGGCGCCTACACAAATCCATTTATGGGTTGAAACAGTCCGCCCGTAATTGGAATTCCTGCTTAAACGATGCTCTAGAGAGCATGGGGTTCAGAAAGAGCGCAGCAGATGCGTGTCTTTATCTAAAAGGCTCGGGATGTGAACAAGAAGCAGTTTTGATATTTGTTGACGATTTATTATACAGTGGAAAGGATGATAAACTTGCACAACAATTTGCCACAAAGCTTGGAGAAAGGTTTCAGATAAAATCACTAGGCAATGTATCTGTTTATCTAGGAGTTAAAATTCAGCAAGATGAAAATGGTAACTATTGGCTTAGCCAAGAAGCTAAAATCCAGCAGTTGCTGGAAAGGTTTAAAATGAACAACTGTGCTGGTGTTAAAACCCCAATGGAGTTAAGTTACACAAAGGATGCTCAAACTGAGCAAAAGGCAGAGTTCTGTAATCCCGGGGTTTACCAGTCAGCGATAGGCAGTCTACTCCACATTGCACAGTGGACTCGGCCCGATATAACATATGCTGTCAACATGCTGTGTAGACAAGCTGAAAAAACATCAATGCATGCTTGGCAAGGAGTAAAAAGAGTTTTAAGGTATCTCCAAACTACCAAAAGCTTTCGCTTAAAACTATCAGCAGAGGGCAGCACACAACTTGAATGTTGGGCCGACAGCAGTTGGGCAGATGCTGGACCAGATAGAAAATCAGTGTCAGGAATGGCGATAAAATTTGGAAATGCACTAATTGGTTGGAGATCAAGAAAACAATCACTTATAGCTTTAAGTTCAACTGAATCTGAGTTCAATGCGTTATCAGATATATGTAGAGAACTGGAATTTTATAAGCAACTGGTACAAGAATTGTTTGGAGAATGTTCCCTACCTATCAGAGTGTGGGAAGACAATCAACCTTGTATTAAACTAGCTAAATCAGGTCAATTCAAGGCGCACACAAAACACTTGGATATCCGTTATCAAAATGTATGCCAAAGTGTAAAACAAGGTTTAATTGAACTAAAGTATTGTCCAAGCCAAGAAAATCTCGCAGACGGTTTTACAAAAGCTTTGAGTCCGCAATCTCATAAATGTTTCTGTTCAGGTTTAAATTTGTATTAAGGTTGGTACAGCTCAGTGTTACGAGCGAGAGGGGGTGTTGCTATCATAGGGTTAAAAGAGTAGCAGAAACGCTCTAATCACTGAGCAGCTGGAGGTCATTAGGCTTCCAGGAACATGAGTCTGTATAAATAGTCCCCCTGCTTGTTTGTTCTTCCCCTTCTCCCTTTGGGTGTGTGTTTTGCTGAGATGTGTGGTTCGTCGCCAGGATTGTTTTTTGGTGTTTTGTAAATAAACCTTATTTTTGATTTACAAACCGCATGCTCCAGGACTCCTTTTTGGGAAGATGCTGCCTCTCCTGCCCTTCTTAGCTGCTGCGCGAAATCCTCTGCCGTGGTGAGACTTTTAAAGAAGGAAGTGCACTGGGCATTTACATTAAACTAATTAAAGTTTAATGGGACATAAACCCTGATATTCATGCTATCGCTAGCAATCACATTTGGGAAGAAGGACAAGGTGTTTTTGATGCAATCCTGTGTCCTCTTGCCTGAGACTAAACCCCCATTGATCTCAACAGTACTTTCTTCTCAGAAGACCCTTATAGGATTAGACTAGAAACCAGCTAGGGAGAGTTGTTCCTGCAAGAAAAATCCAAGTTCTTTTCTGACAAATGCCTGTTTACTGCAGTCTCACTGTCAAATGCAAAGTGAAATATCCATATGTCTGTTTTACACTTCTGGCTTTTCTATATTCCTTGACATATGCCTGGTTGTTGTTGTTTTTAAAGCATAATGCTATCTGTAACTGTGTTGGAAAGGATCTGACAAATATGTAAGGAATTCTTTTGTCAAAATGAGCACAAACCCATCACACAGCGCAACTTGAAATATTTGAGCTGGGTTTCTGCCAGGTAGATGTGCATAAACCTGCGAAATGGAGACCTTGGTTCTCAATGCACTTAACTTAGGTGTAAGGCACATTAATTGAAACATTATGATGCGAGTTCAGCTTACAGAACGTAAGTCCTTGAACTTCAGCATATTCACTTGAAAATAAGCTGGATTTGAATTCCAAGTGCATTGTTTTAGGACTCATATTCTGAGGACAAAAGAAAGGGAAGAACTATGCAGAAGCTCACAGTTGATGTCAGATTCCAACATAAATACTGAGCAGGTCAGTCAAAACTGTTTCATCTAGCTGACTAAAAATGACTCCCTGCGTCAGACAGTCCCCACTTGGAAGGTGGTTGGCTAGAGATGGAGGGGGGAGTGGTGAAGCTACTCTTCCTTTATGCCTCCACCCCCAACCCCAATCCTGGAACTTATTATTATTTATTAAATTGTTATACCACCCTTCATCTAAAGATCCCAGAGTAGTTCGCAACAGAAAAGTGCAAAATGAGAATGCAAAATACATAATAAAGCAAGAATGAAAACAAACCAATATCCCCTCTCCCACAAACACATTTAAAAAGCCCTAGAAGATGAGCCGAATGGTTGGTTGCAGAGAAATGCCAGGCACCTAAAGATATGTAATGAAGGTGCCAGGTGAGCCTCCCTGGAGAGGGCATTCCATAAACGGGGAGCCACCACAGAAAAGGCTGGATGTTGAATGCCTGAAGAGGGCTATTCATGTGCAATGTGTTCAGGAACACTGGGAACTACAAGACTGGGCATTCTCAAACCCTCCTGTGCACTCCCATCTCCATTAAGTAGTGCAATGTAGAAAAAGGCATGAAGGGCCAGAGTCTTGTCATGACAGCCATAGAAGGGTCTGGGGTCTATGGCACATAGCAGTTAATTTGTCAGCTTGCACCAGGCATTCTCTGCCAAGAATGTAAGGTCCCACCAATTCCTCAGTTGCCTTCCTTATAATTTCATTTTTCAGGAAGTGGAAGAGACAACAAGGGGATGATCACCAACAGGAAAGAACTAATCAACCAGGTGGAAGTAATGGGAAGCTTGGCAGGAAGTTACCATTGGCCTCTTGAAATTCATTATACGGAGGACAGGGAAAACTGAGTGGTGTTGGATGTGCACTCTGAGCTTTAAGAAAGCTGATTTCAAAAATCTTAAGGAACTACTGGGTGAGATCCCATGATTAAAGTGAAGGGAGTTCACTTTGACAGTGATAGAGGCTACCTCGGAAGGCGGTGGACTTTTCTTCACTGAAGGTTTTTAAACAGAGGTTGGATAGAAATGTGTCGTGGATTATTTAGCTGTGATCCCTGCATTGCAGAGGGTTGAACTAAAGTACCCTTTGGTTCCCTTCCAGTTCTACAATGATTCTATGGACTGTTTTACCAGGGGCATACCCAGAGTATGGCAATCTGAATCTGGAGCCTGTTCAAATAATTTGGATTTTATTTCAGGAGCACACTACCAGTCTGAATACTTGGTGAATGCATATGGCAAGTGCACAGAAGCATCTATTGGAAGTAATTGAAATAATTAGAAAGAACAACCCATATAGAGGGTGGCAGAGAAAACAAGTCAGATATACAGGTTGTAAGTAGTCAAAGGACAATGAATAGTGGCTTTCCATTTAACTTCAGCAATTCTCCAGGATTTACTGCGTAATTTTCTTTTTTTTCATAATCAAACTTTGCCTAATATCCACAGCACTTAGGAAACTTGACAGATATTCTGTTTGTTAATAACTATGGAGTGTTCAAGTTGTTTCTTTTCCTTCTTTTAGATTTGTCCTCTAGGGATAACACAGTGCCGTGATAGATGTGAGTAGCGATGCTAGATTACAATAGTTCTTAAGGTTCATGTTCAAAGCATTATTTTTTTTAGATGGAAGATTCTCCTGGGTAATAAATCTTATTTCTATGGAAAGGTATCTCTGAAACAAATTATTGGAGGCATTCTCACTCAAAAATTGTGACTTATATGATGTTGGATTAGTTTTCTTCACTATTTTGATCCACTAATCCGCTACCTCATTGTACACATTTGGCAATATGAAGAGTCCCAAAGAAGCACTGGAGGCCCCCATCCCTTCCTTTCCTTCTCACTTGTTAAAGCAAAATGATGAAATGTTTTGTAAAGGCTTTAATAAGAACTTCCTCTTCAAATAGAGAGAGAGAGAGAAACATCTTAGGAATCCTTGAGGAATTTGATCACCTCAATTCACACTTCTTAGACTAAAATGCAGATTGGAATGCTGCTATCTACCAGTTTTTACAGCCGATGTTGCAACAAGGTTCTCAACAGTTTAAAAGTACTAAAATATGCATGTGTTTTGAAAGGGGAGACATTTAAATACCTATGGTGAGATAGTTGATTTTTTTTTAAAAAAAAGAACTGCAGACAAATGGAATGGAACAGAATAATGGGTGAAATGTGAAAGTAACTCAGACTGGAAATAGATAGAATTTATGATCTTTAAAGATTCTATGCTGAAACATACCTAAGCACCAATCTTGTTTAATTCTGTGTGGAAAGCCGGAAGAGAAAGCAGCATTCAAATAATCTGTTGTGTGCATTTCAGCAGGATCATATCTAGACAATCTCACTGGCACCATTCCTTTTATGCTAATATAATACAATAGCTTTGGAATACTTTGTTATACTGCTTAAAATATTAGTGCAACAATAACATTAGATCTTTCAAATGGCAAAATGCCCTAACAAGGTCCGATTTCCAATGAGCCATATGGTAATGGCACAGCCATCTGTTTGCCTCAATATTCCTTCCTTGGCAAACCTCACACCCATATGGGTTTTTGGTGCCCTCATCTGTGTATATCATGAACAAAATCAAAAGCAATCATTTTCTTCAAAATTGTATTTGAAGTGATCATACTAAACATAAAGATCACTCCAGCCTTATGTTTCTCATTGTCCGTTTCAGTTTTGTGCGCACCTGCCTTTTGTTGTCTTAGACATAGGTATGATTTCATTTCCAGAATTCTTGAAAGCTGTTATCCCCAGCTGTCAGGTTTGAGGCATCCTAATCATCTCAAAGGGCAGATAGCTCCTGCTTTGTGGATTTGAAACTTCATCACTAAAGAGATGGAATGATCTGTCCTTTACACGCTGACAGGCTTGCAATTTTGTCAGCAAGCACAAAGATGCAGGCATTCAGACAATAAGGCCACACTGAATATATATGAAGTCCTTTTGCATTTTTCATGATAGCTGCTTTCAATGATATCTAAAATAATTGACATGCTCTGTTTAGAATAATTGTAGGTAACCAAGAGAGAGAGTGTCATCTTCCAGACTCAATATATTATTATCAAGCTGAATTAAACCAATTTTTATATCCCATTTAGCAATCTGCTCATTTTAATTTTCACTTTAGCTGAAAGAATAGTTTCCAATGCAGCCACATTTTCAAATATGGAAAAATAGCTGAGCTTTTCTCAAAAGAGATAAGCATTTTCATCCACTCTGAGGCACCAGCATCATCAGCTGGCCTCTCAACAGCTGAACATCTTGTTTGCAGGCAGCAAAATACAGAGATCCTCTGGACATGGCATATTGGCTTTATGTGAGCCATTCTGAGTTATGTGCATAATGAATTGGTTTGTCTCTCCTATCTGTGTGTTGAGTAATGAAACGTATTGATTTGCTGCATTCCCCTTGTTTGTAACTAAGCTTATTCATGAAATACAATGGTTGATTTGGCATGTTTATTGCTTTGGGTGTGAATGATATTGTTTTAGTATGTTACGTTGGTTGCATCGCACATCATGCCCTTTTATGAGGGTATAATTGGATTACTTCACATTTTAACCACAGTTTTTATATCAGCCTATTGGCGAACATTTCAATGATGCTGGGGTCTGCTGTTTGTTCTGTTGAGCTCAATGACAAAACTGCCATCGATTTCAACAAAACAGTTAAGGGGCTGTGCACCACACCGTCATAGTTTGGCTTAATTGCAAACCAGTGGCAGAAAATATTTTCTGTCTCTTAACTAATTCAGTGATTAGGGACATCATTAATCTTACCTTGGTAGGTCAACCTCTGTTTTCACAAATATGTGACTCGTTCATTTTGTTGCTGAATGCAGCAGTAAGACTCTCACTTGACCCCGTGGGATTCCTCTATTGTAGAGAAATAAATAGGTAAGTAGCATGCAAAGCATGGCATTTATCATCTTCTAAAGCACACAGCACTGACTTAGCTCTGTTTTTATAGAAGTCAGTAGGAGAGCTGACAACTCTGGTAGCATTACAGCAGTGGATAATGTGCGTATTAATCAGGGAATTCATGAATTACACAGTAGAGTTGGCTGCAGTCACAATGATCCATGAAGATTTTGAATGCTTCACACTTTACTGAGCTGCACATAAACCAACTTACCTTGGATGTGTTTATAGCCATTTTATCTGGCAGAGATAAGGGGTATGAAGTCCAAAATGTATTCATTCTAACCAGGAGTGGTCCTAGAGACAGTAAGCAATGGCAAATTATCTAAGCACTGGATCCTTCGATTTCTCCCTCACCTTTCTTTTGGTTGAGGATCAGTCTTTGTGTGTGGTTTGCATGAGTGCTGCTTTTTGTACCATAATAAAACCAGACATCTCTAGGCAAAGGATTATTAGAGTGTATTATATGTTCTGTGCTAGGGAGGATCTGAAAATTATCAGCAAATAATTTCCTGTCAGATTTTTGCTTGTACTTTTATGTTTTATGAGCTCCTCGTGATTTTATGGAGAATTCAAGTTCTCCACTGGAGACATCATAGCCTTCCCAATGTCCCTATAAATGAACTTTGGGCAAAATTTTGTTTAAAATTATTTTAGCATTGTTGGAAGAAGCAATAAACTTGGGTCATCCTCTTCCCAGTCTTCTCTTTGCTTCATCCACGTATATTTTGCTTTCCTCAGCCCAGTTCTCCACTCAAAACAGTAGCCACCAAATTCTGCAGCTGACAGCCCCTGTTGCCCCCCTCATGACTATGTTCCATAGAGACTTTTCTTTCATAATCTCTTGTCTATTTCAGTGAAGGTAGGTACTCCAATTCATTTCTCATTATCAAGCCAGCAAATAAATAAATAAAAACATTATTGCTGTGGAACCACCACTCCCATGTCCATGATTGTGGGGTAACAGCTTTAAAAATCTGAAAAATTAATTGTGTTTGTATCTGACTTAACCTGGAAAGTCAAATTTACCTCATGAAAAAAATAAGTTAAATCAGCAAAATGCAATTCAGCTTCCAAATATTTCACTGAAATGAAAACTCAAATGATAAAATATAGATGACTGAAGTAATTCACCTACCTAGACAACCTTCATACAGTCATAAAATTATTATGGTCCTACAGCATCACATGGTTTCTTGCTGGTTCGTTTGGAAGGAATTTAAAAGGCAAGGGTTACCGAAATCCCTGCACAACTCCAAAGAACTGACTGCAGAGTTTCCTGACCCCTTGTGAATCTGGTTTTAGACCAAGAGGGAGATATCAGTTACAGAAATAGATAAATTTCCTCCAGTCAACACTGTACGAAACAGATTAAGTCACAGTGACCTATGTATTGGCAATATCTATGCTGGATTACTGTGACATGCTGTAGGTAGGAATGCCCTTGAAATTGGTCTGAAAAATGCAGCTAATATGAAATGTGGTGACTGGGCTATGCGGTGCGACCTATCATGACCATATGAAGAAGGAGCACCTTTTCCCATATAGACCTGCCTGTGTTTTGAGATCTGGAAGGGAGGCCTTGATGGTGCTGTAGTTATTGGACTGTCATTATGTGGCAACCCCAAGGAGGGAATTCTCAGTGGAAATGTGACAGAGAACTCCATTCCCTCTGAAATATGATTGGCATTGAATCTCATGCATGGTGGCACCAGCTGAAGACACATATGTTTGCAATAATCCGTGCTTTATATTCGTAAAGTTGATGGCATCTATCTGTTTTGAGACAAAATGGAGAAGTGCACATTTTGTGGTGAAGTCAAACTGTTGGAAGGTTACAGTGCCTGCTGTGGCGGCAGAGACCAATATGGGAGAGACATGTTTTCTTGCAGCTGGGTGATGATGAATGTGTCTGGTTGTTCTGCTACAGATGCACCAAGGCATTTCTTCTCTCTGCTCTCCTCCCAGCGGCCATTCTTTGGCTGGTCACGGCATGACCTAACTGCCTGTCTCCAGGCAGTGTGGTCGTCTACAAGGGCAGGGTGTAGTCTCATTATTTTTGTATGATATAGGTTCTCCTGCTGGTTTGTATGTTCATTCATTCATGTATGAAATTTGTATGTTACCCTTCATCTGTAGATATCAGGGTAGTTTAAACTGGTTAATATATACTTTTAGGTGTGTTTAATTGTATTCCTTAAGTGTTTAATGCAACTCTGAGATTGTCTATGGGAATATTCCACTAATGTGAGAAGAATGGCACTTCTCAATCCTACAGGTTCAAGCAGTATTCTACAAAATTATAAATGAAAATTATAAATGATTCATGTCACACAGAATTCCAGAAAATCACATTGCTAATTGTTATAATAAGGCTGCAATCCTATACGCAAGTTATTGGCATAGAAAACATAAATTTAAATGATTAAAGAACACGGGAGTGTTTCCTCTTGAGTTATTTAAAAATTAAATGCTTCTGGTTAAATGTGTTTAATGACTAGAGAAATCCAAATTTTGGAGTGTTCTCCTGGTGATCTGCCTTATGGTTCTAAATTTAACTCTGTCTGCCTGTGTGTTTTAATTTAGTTAAACTTTGGACTCTGTGCTAAATTAAACTGCCCCTTGGTGACTGTTAATTACTGCAATGCTAAGGAAAACTAGAGAAAGATGAATTCACATTAAGCAACATGTTTGCAAGAATAGCTTTTGAAAACCTTGGAGGCAGCAAGTGGTAGATAAGGAAGTAGATGCAACATGCTGGTGCTTTTGATGTAAATCTTTTTCTCTTTCTCCTTTTTCTGAGAGGGTACTAGTGAATGACAAAAAGTATCAGGTGTTTAGTTACACTGGAAATATCAAATATGGCAGGAGAATCAGGCAGATACAGATAATTAAAATAATTAAAACAGAAACAAGATGTTTGGTGGATTTTTTTCCTGGCATCAGATTAAGACTTTCCAGTGTGCCCAGGCATTATAAAAGGGTTATATTTTATTTCAATTTGCTTTTTGGATTTTACATGCTATTTTAGTTGCTATGGTTCTCCATTGAATTATGTTTTGCATTGGTTGTATTTTTGTTGTTGTCCTAGGATCTGTGTGGTTCGTGGCCAACTTCTAAATTATTAGAACAAAGAAAGGAAATTAATTTATTTTAAAGATGGGGACAAACACAGTCGCACACACTAATTGTGACATCTGTTTTCCAAGTGCTGGTCTTCATTTAGAAAAAAAATGATGTCATCCATCCATGAAAGTATGAAATTGATGCCATCCATCCATAAATATCTTTAGGGGGCTGGGAAAAATAAAGGGACAACCCACCCCCCAAAAAAGACTAGTAAATATTTCAGTGGGCTTTGAATCCTGACTAACTATTGTACAATAAGGAATGGAAAACAATTTGGTGCAAGTCCCAGTCATAGCCATTATTATTTCTTCTTTGCGTCAGTGTAATTTCTTCTTTCCAAGCATTTGGGTTTCTTCCTCCTAAGGATGCATTGCATTTCTCTCTGATCTTTCTCGTTGAGCAGTTTATTGATGCTATAATTTGACCAAGGGTTATAATCAAAGCATGCAGGTTCATATAACTGTATTCTAGCACATCAATCAGGGAGGAATAGTTATGCTTTTAGACTAGGAGTAGATATATCATCTCAATGTTTGTTTCTTTTTAATGATCAATTCATGAGTGGACATGGGGGACCTAAAGCAATGATTAATTTTGCTGATCATGAAGGCCTCCCCCTCCCCAAATTGCAATTGGTGGTGTATATACTTCAGTGTCATGATAAAGTAAGACTCACACATGATGGATTTGATTGATAGTGATATCTTTTAGTGAAAACCTGTAATAAATACAATAAATAAATCTAAAGAGCCTGGAATTTAGATACAAAATAAGTGTTTCTTTCTTTTTTCTGTAAAAAATGCTCCAAAATGTTAGTTAACACTTAAGTGACAAAAGTAAAATTCACCAAGAGAAACAAGTTCCTCTCTGAAGACCAGCTTGATCATTCAAAGTGCTAAACAGGAACTTAAATATATTTTACAACTGGATTTCCTAAATTTTTAATTGGTGAAGCACACACACAGTTTTGTGTCAAATTAAGCTTCAGATCTTTTCACTGAAACAGGTTTGTGTTACAGTGTGCAAAAATACAAAGTACCCCCGTCCTTCAGAGGAACCCATTTTAGTGATAGAAAAGCTTCGGCATCCCCACCTTCAGTTCAGAATGGGGTCGTCTAAAACAGGCTCATTAAAAGAGAGATTTGAGCCCAAATTAGCTCAGTTTCAACTCAGGGCCTAAGATATCCCTAAGATATCATCGGTCTAGACATCTCCCCACCTCCTGCACCCACCCACACACTGCTATACCTTCCTTTTTTTACAGCAAAAGTAGTAGCACTGTGACAGTGTCCTGGGTTCCAGCCCCCCTGAAAACCACCACTGCTACTGTTGCGTGGGCTTCATGAAGGCTGCTCTTTTTGTTGCTGCCACCTGGTATTTTTCAGCAAGGACAGAAAGCAGTGGAGGACTGCTGTCACAAAGAGAGATAGTTAAGAGTCCAAGCTGAGAGAACTTCTGAGAGCTTTTGTGGGCATGCATTGTTTCCTCCAACACAGTTTACCTCTTTATTTTTCCCCTGATCTGAATTTGCTTCTGCCTTCTCCTCCTCTGCCGGCCCTCTGAAGCACCTATCTTCATAAGAGCCCACTCCTTGTTAGTGATGGACACGATTCTTCATAGTCAGTTTGGAATGGGCTAATCTAGAACAAACTAACCAGAGCTTGATTGCATGCACATTTTATTGACTTTAAGGTTAAGCTCAAGACTGTAAGTTTTGTAATAGAGAAGTGCTGGTTTTCTGTGATTTCTGGGGTGGAGTGGGGTGGGGAGTGGCAGGAGGAAAAGAGTCTAGATCTGTCTTATCATCTCATCTGTTAAACTTGTGGGAATGGTGCATGTCTACTTGAGTCATCAGGGCCATCTTGGATGAGCTTAATGGAAGTTGTCACAGGTTCCTATCGTAGTTTGAGCACAATATATCTGAATGAAAAGTACTTTTAAAGGTTCCCAGTGTTTTATCCTGACAGGGTGCATGCAAAAATTGATTTGTTCTTTTTTAAAAAATCTAAGTGGTGCACATGGATAATATAAAACCCATTAATAAATAAATACAGATAAAATCAGGAAATCTCTAAAATCAAATATACATATCTAAATAAGGTCTGGGTAGGATTTACATGCAAAAAGAAGACGGAGACCTTCACGTCCTTATTTTATTAATTTATTAACTTCCTGTGTATATCTGTGTATACAAGAGATCACTTTACTAATGCACATTTGAAGTATTTAGAGGTTGTCAATATAGAAGCTGACTGTGATGCAGTTCATGTTTCAGTTCCAGAAGTCCCCACACACTGTTTTTCTGATGTTGTAAAACCAGAAAGAAATCAAAGGTTTGGCATTGACATTCATTTCTCGTTTGTGTAAACAAGACACTCAAGCTTAATTGTTGAATTTTTGTTTTTTCTTCTTCCTTTGTTTTGAATGCTGTTAACTTTTCAGTTAACCCCTTTTCATTTATTTATTTTTAAATCCATTATCTCTCATGGTGGGAATGGGGGAGAAATTCCATTTGGTGAACTTCCTAACTCTCAGTTGAAACAATATGTCAACCAAAATGCAGCTATCCATTGAAATTTGCACTTCTTTGATTTTTGCAATACAATTCTTCACCCAACAATGTTTAACTGAAACTGACAGATCCATGGATCCTAATTTCCTGATATAGTGGTACCTTAGTTCTCAAACTTAATCTGTTCCGGAAGTCTGTTCCAAAACCAAAGTGCTCCAAAACCAAGGCATGCTTTCCCATAGACAGTAATGCAAAACCAATTAATCTGTTCCAAACTTTTTTTAAAACCCCTAAATCAGCAATTTAACATGAATTTTACTATCTAACAAAACCATTGATCCATAAAATGAAAGCAATAATCAATGTACTGTACTATGAAATAAATAAGACAGTATTGTAGATGATAAAAATAAAAATCTTTTTTTTTTTGTTTTGTTACCTGCACTGATGATAGTCATTGTTTGGATGGGGGTGCTTTATCCATTTTTGCAATGGATCAGTAGCTGAAAAACAAATAAACCAAAAATGTCTCAAAAACGCAAAATAAATAGCAAAAAACAAAAGGGACAAACTTAATCCATTCCAGAAGTCCATTTTACCTCTGAAACGTTTGAAAACCAAGGCACAGTTTCTGATTGTTGCAGGTGCTCTGGAAACAATACCTGAAAACCACATTGGACGTTCAGCTTCCGAAAAGCATTTGAAAACCGGAACACTTACTTCCCCCTTTTTGGCGTTTGAGAACCAAGGCATTTGAGTATGAAGGTACCACTGTACTGAGCATATCCAAGTGGAACCTGAATTTTAACTTCATCTGCTATCATCCTCTTTTACCTATTCAATAGTGGTGGTCTTTTTAAAAATAAAATAAACATGTAGAAAGGAGGTCTATCTTTTATTTAGGCAAGCATTTTAGCTGCAATCCAAACTCCCTTTGCTTGGGGCATGCCACTTTCCCAGAGGGTGCCCATCAGTCCATATCTTCCAGTCTCCATTACTGCTACCTCATGAATATGTAGGTGGATAGAAGCACTACTGGTGCGATCTCTGCCAACAGTAGCACTTGGAAAGCCCCAAACTGTGTGATCCAAACTGGGTGGAGAGAAGGAAGCACTGAGCTGTCCCACAATCTACTGGTCCTGAGTTGACCGCACAGCTATCACTTGAAAGCATTGGCCCCAATCTGAGTCTGATTCCTGTACCAGCTCTAGGCTGGCATATTGAGTTTCCTGCCTTTTCACCTTCCACCCTGGCTAGTGGGATTACAGGGTGGTGAATGCAGCCATGGCTCCACCTCTGTGCTATGCTGTGCTGCTACTTAACTGGGGTTTGGATTCTCCTGCCCGATACCCAAACTTATACTTATATTACCTCTGCCCCATTTGAAGGTTTTCACATTAAAAGTTTAGTGTTGGATCCTTATGAATTTCAAATGGCTCTTAGCTGCTTTGATGTGTCATAAGGCAGAGTCATTTCAAAGCAATTCATTTTTCAAATAAAAAAAATATATGCATCGGTAACAGGGAAAGAGAGAAACAAACTTTTGTAGCAGCGGGAAGAAGACTATGACAAGGAAGAGGCAGGCAAATGATACCTATTTATGTCCATGATTAATTTATTTGACTCCTTCCCAACTATCCCTGATCCTCAGTTTCTGGGGGGCCCAGTTACATGAAACTGTTTCTGACTATCTTCCATGAACTCCTTCTGCATTTTTGGCAGTCAGACAGGTTTGTATATTAAAGCTTATTTCCATCTTTTGTTTTTTCAGGGGGGAAACATTGCACTGAGTTGTGTCCAATTTTCTGACTAGCCTCTGGTAGGAGACAGTATTATCATTAGAGCATCTTGTTTAGGATGCCACAGTTGAGTCTGTCAATACTTTCATTAACTCGATTCCAGGGCAATCTTCGCTCAAGGGCTGTGTTATGTACAGAACTGGACACAACGCGACAGGGCTTGGGACTTCAGCCCGAAGCCAGTGTCAATATGTAACACTTTGAAAATGCCAAGCGAAACACTCATTAAAAAATAAAAATAAAACTTCCCCCCAAATCACTGAATTATCTGAAAACTAATTATAATACTTCTTGCCTATTTTGCTCTTTGTAAGTCCAAGCGTATTATTGAATGGGCTTAATTTGACAGGAATCAGTTTAACAAGAGAAACTGACAGAGCAGAGAAATGCATGTAAATTGATGGCTAGTTTGTAGTTTGTGGTAGGAACCCCGCTTAACACCCCCCCCCCCAGATAATAAGACATTCTCACTATTGCAGTGTTGATTTCTTTCTCTTTGATATGTATGCCTCTAGTGTGGTCTGCAGGACTTCAGCTCTGTTTGAAGCGGCATTCTGCAGTTTACTTTTGGTTTAATGTGGATGTTTTGTGGGGAGATATACATATATATATATATATAAATATGTGACCATAAGATTTTATCAGTAGAACCATGTAGAAAAAATGTCAGAAGAGTTCTTTCCCAGAATCCCTATTGCTGAGTTTGACAGCCTCAGTAGATGCAATCAGTGATCCAAGTTTCCCTGAGTGACAGCAACCTTGTATTGTAGTCCATTAATATTGCATACTGCCAATAAAGAAGTGGCGCTGAACCTAAGAGAGTGTGGTTTATGATAACTCTAATATGGGACCAAACCAGACATAGCTCAGGGGAGCCATAATGAGGATCTAGCATAGTTTTCATCTGGGCTCCTTTGAAAATTGGAGACATGGTGCTCTGGGAGATGATGTTTTAATCCATTTTCTCCATGTACTTCAGGGAAAGTCATAGTAACACCTGGTTCAGTCCATAATCAAGTTACTCCAGGTGCATCCCCCACACACAATTAGGGCAGTAACCCTGGACTACAATAGAGACACTCTCTGGTGCTATTACCCACGTATTACAGGCTAGACAGAGGAGTTAGGGACTGAAAGAGAGTCTGGTGCCATTATCCACATTTTGCAGGTTAGTCAGAGGAGACTAAAAGTCTGCATTACAGGGTTGTTATAATCCTATCTCTCTATCATGCTCCCTCTGCCATCTTGGCGGATTTTAAGCCAAAAATTCAGCTTCAGACAGCTGAAGGCAATTATTTAAGGATTTGTTGTGCCAGCCAAAAACCTCTCTTTTGGCAGGATCTTTCTGCATGGAAAATTGCCTATTGTTATCCAAATGTTTCCATTAAAGTTATTAATGGAAAGTATGCCAACAACTGTAAATGTTAGGTTTAATTTGTATTGTATTTAAGTGTGAACATGGTTAACAATCATAGCTCATAGCTTTTGATTCAGATTCTGAAGATTTAACCAGATGAGCCTTAGGACCAACATACAAATGAGCAATGTTCCCACCCCCAGTGAAATGGAAAAGAAAGAAAAAAGAAGCAAAAGTGACACACACATACAAAAGTTCTGCCCATTTCTCCCTAATTCCAATAGATGATAACGACTAGCTCAGTGGCAGAGCATCTTTTTGCATTCAGAGGATCCCAATTCCTAACATTTTCAGGTGTGTCATCAGCATATTGCTGACACTTACTCCAAAACTCTGGATGACCCCAGTCAGCAGTTTTATGTAGATGTTAAACAGAATGAAGGATAAAATTGAACCATGAGGAACCCTGCATTGAAGGATTCATGGGCACTCCCCAAGCATCATCTTCTGAAAATGACCATCCAAGCTGGATGGGAACCACCACAAAGCAGCGCCAGCCAGCTGCTTCAGAGAGATACCATGGTTATGGCAACAAAAGCCACTGAGAGCTTGCGGAGAATTAAAAGGGACACATTTCCCCTGTCTCTCTCCAAACATAGGTAATCATAAAGGGTGACCGAAGTAGTTTTTGTACCAAAACAGGAACTAAACATCAACTGAAATCTAGAAAATCAGTTTCCTCTAAGATTTAGGTGCTTAGTAACATCTGTAAGATATAATGGAATAAGATATAAAGAGCTGAAGATAAAATAAAGATAAATATTCATTTCCACTCCAGTCCCCCCTTCGGTTTCCCGTACCCAATGTCTTTTTTCTGGGGATACTCAAGGGTATGCAGTACCAGCTCTTTAACATGAGTAGACTGAAAGCAAAGAGTAAGGTTACCCTAACCTCCATCATAGAGCTTCAATATGATGATGACAATGTGGTGTGTACACACTCAGAGGATGACCTACAAACCATCCTAACTAGCTTTGCAGAAGCTTACAAAAAGCTTGGCCTATTGCTCAACATCCAAAAAACAACAACAAAGTACTGCACCAACAAGCACAAAACAACCCCTCTGCAGTGCCACAAATCCAACTTAATGATGTAACGCTGGAAAATGTTGATCACTTTTCCTACCTGGGCAGCTACCTTTTCGCAAGGGCTGACATGGACGCTGAAATCCAGCATCACCTGAGTTCTGCGAGTGCAGCATTCTCCCAACTGAAGCACAGAGTGTTTGAGGACCGGAACATTCACAGGGAAACCAAAATGCTTGTTTACAAAGCAAAGCCAAAATGCTTGTTTACTACCAACCTTACTGTATGCTTACTGTATGCTTGTGAAACATGGAGCCCTTATAAACGCCATCTCCAACTTCTCCAAAGATTCCATCAACAGTGTCTCTGAAATTTTTTTACATTTTTTTTCTAGTCACATTGCTAGGGAAAAGATGTTTTTTAAAATGGTGTGAGGTAGAGGTGATATTACTTCACCCCTGAGTAATTAATACTTTCATCATCCACATTCATTATTCTTCAGAGAGTGTGACATTTGGAAATTTTATGACAATAGCTCGCCTTGAAAATGGAAAGAGAATGTGAAACAGATGTTCTTGTTTAGTGAGGATGTTGTAAAAAAGAACAAATCACTAAATATGTTTCTGACAGTAAACATGGCACTTAATTAGAGCCAAAGTTGGGGAGGGGGAGGGGGAAGTGTTCACATCCAACATCTAAGGTCTAAATTTTTGGCATAATAAGCATTCATGGCTTATCCCAAATATAACAGGACAAAGTTCAAATTGAGGGTAGGTCTTAGTTATACAGTCGTACCTTGGTTCTTGAATGCCTTGCGACTTGAACGCTTTGGCTCCCAAATGGCACAAACCCAGAAGTGAGTGTTCTAGTTTGTGAACGTTCTTTGGAATCTGAACATCCAATGAGGCTTCTGCAGCTTCCGATTGAGCACAGGAAGCTCCTGCAGCCAATCAGAAGCCTCACCTTGGTTTTTTAATGTTTTTGGAAGTCAAACGGACTTCAGGGATGGATTCTGTTTGAGAACCAAGGTATGAGTGCATTTGGATCCAAGGCACTCACAATTTGAAGCAGGAGGGATCACTCTCTTCCCACTGTGTCATGCGCACACACCCTAGTCCTTCCTACCAGTGTCCCAGTCACATGGGGCTGCTTAATGTAAGGGTTTCTGTGTCGCTATCTCCACTCAATATAAATGTGAGTGGAGCTGTATTTCTCATGGAAATTGTACTTATTAGATACACATTTAACAAAACTTTGTTACACATTATTAGATACACATTTAACAAAAATTTGTTGCTTCTCACATGCAGACTGATGCTTCAGTACAAAACGTATTTCCTAAATTTTGTTTTATTCTTTAGAGAAAATGACTGTCAGTGGTCCATAGACAAGAAAGAATATGCTTACTTGTTCTGACCTTCGGGGGGGAAAAAGTATTATGTACAAAGCACTGGTGAATTTATTATCATTTTTCTGAAAGGAAGACTATTTCATGGTAATCTGACATTTCCTAAACCATTTTATAAACTGTTCCAAGATACAACAGTTGCCAATTAAAGAAAGCAACAATCAGACTTGAAAAGCTGGTTATTCTTTCATTTTTGCTTTCTTCAGCTCAGAAAGGTCAATTCATAACATTAAATATTTTAATAAAATCTAAAGCCTAGGGTAAATGGGTTTAAAACATTTTGCTTGTTTGTAAATGAGGTTTTAAATGACTCCCTTTTGAAAGAAACAACTCTGCATTTTCATATTTAGTTTTCAGCAATGGAGCAGAGCTATCAGAAAATATGAAAAGAAATGTCAATTGCATGAAAGCTGGCCCTGCCCCCTTTGCACACGTTTGGGGAAGGGGTAACTGTAAAGGGAGAGGGGCATATGAGCAGGCTCACCTCATAATTGGAAGCCATGTTCCCTGTTTTTAGAGACTCCAGAAATGGAATAAACTGCACAGAAAATTGTGCACTCTCCATAAAGACTGTGGGAAAACAGGAAAACACCAGTTTGGAATGCTTTGGTTTATAATATCCTCTGTTGTGGGAAGGCATGAATTAGATCCATTATTCTACCGTATAATATAGCCTACTGGGTGAAGAAGCCACAAGCCCAGGAAAAAGCTCAGATAAGCAAAATATATGGACCATATTCACTTTAGTCCCATTAAAGTAAGTGGGGCCAAAGTGAAGCCCCAAACTTGCATGCTGAGATGTTTGCTTTGCAATCGAGCAATGTATAATCTGAAACTGGTATAGTATTATGTTTCATGATGTTGCTGTGATGCAGTAATTGGTGTGCTTCATAGTCACCTCTTATGGCTTCAGTCGAGGTGCCATTAACAGTCTGTAAAACCTTTCAGGCTAGCCAGGTTGTGCACCAGCTTCTCTGTCATCTGGATTCTTTATTAGTAGCTTACAGCATCCCTCTAATTACGAATCATACACATGGCTAAGATGCTCTCTGTCCTTTATTTTACATAATGCCTGCGATGAAGCAAAAACTTCATGAGGTTCATGCAGGACAAGCCAGAAAGGGCAATTAGCATTATGCTGTAAATATTAAAGGACTTACTCTTTATGGAAACTGCTCCTTAGTAAACACAGCTTATACTATGGATGTTGTCTCTTGAAGGCACCTCTTCGAACTTCTAATCAAGTCCAGAATTGCTATTAATATTATTTGTGCCAGCAGCAAAATGAAAGCAAATTGCTGTGAGAGGAGCGGAATCAGGTATGTTACAAAAGAGGCCCCTTCAGCGAAAATGCTAGACTGTGTTGACGGTAGCAAGGTAATGTGATCTGATTGGACTGCTGGCTGAAAATACTGGCTAGCAATGATGTAAAATGCCCGTCCACAATTCTGAGTGCAGAGAATTAAAAATATGGGTGTTGTCCTTGATGGGTTTGCAGTCCTAAACACACTTTCTAGAGAATAAGGCCTACTGAACACAACAAAACCGACACTACAACTAAGTGGGGACAAACACATTTATTACTTTCAGTTCCTCATCCCCACAAACTTAAATTAAATTTGCTATTCTTCCACATCAGTACGCTATTTCCCCTCCCTCAAAAATAATCATAAGAATTGCCAACATTTCAGTGTGAATTTCTCCTAATGAATACATTATTTGCAGTGCCTTTTTTTCCTGGCGGTACTCAGCGATACACAGTACCAACACCCTCCCCCCCTTTCATATCTTTCAATAAGGTAAATGCAGGATGTGGAGCGCAAGCAACTATGGCTAAAAGGGGGGTTGCAAAAAGCAGGAGGGTGAGATGGTGGTGAAGAAAAGGAAGTCCTTGTTTAGGGTTTCAGTTGTCGCTCTGTCAACAGGTTATACCATTTCCCCTTGGCTGCCCCACAATGCGCTCTTTCCTCCTGGATGTGCTGATATGCCAGTGTCTCGCTGTGCTGCAAGCAGCTGGGCAAGCGCCAGTGCCGCTTCCCATTCATCCCTGCTCTTTCTTTCCAGGTCTGCAGGGTAGGGGAGGAGGAGGGGAGGGAGATGTCCTCCATTCTGTGGCTGGGGAAAGCAGTAGAAGTGAGTATGGACAGTGCGGCTGGTGGCTGGAAGGAGGAGAAGGGAAGAGAAGGAGAAAGGTAGGATGCTGGGTGGGTGTGAAGAGCAGACAAGGCAAGGTGAGACAGAGAGGTTGAAGAAGGGGAGGGGAGCACAAAGTGTGTGAGAGAGAGACAGAGATAGAGAGACAGAGACAGAGACAGACAGAGACAGACAGAGACAGAGACAGAGACAGACAGAGACAGAGAGAGGATCATGGTGAGGGCACCTTTTTCTAGAAAAAACACTGATTATTTGCACATAATTTTGTCAAACACACACATTTTGCAAGTGCGAGACTGGTTACATTATGCTCAGATCAAAGAAGTCTTTAAATTAGACAAAAAGATAGGATTCCAGGTGGAAAAATCAAAGTTAGAAACAGAACTGTTAGAACCCAGTTCTAAGATACTTTCTAGAATGTATAACTTGCTGCTAAAATGGAACACGCAAGATGAAACGGTCAAATCGGCTATGTTATGGACCACCGGCCTGAGGTTCACGGCATGTAATGCCTTGAAAGAAAATGTTATGAAAATGATATATAGGTGGTACATGCCCCCAGTCAAGCTTGCAAAAATATACCATTTGTCTGATAATAAATGTTGGAAGTGTAAAGAAGCCGAAGGAACATTCTTTCACCTCTAGTGGACTTGCCCTAGAGTGAAGGCTTTCTGGGAAATGATATATAATGAGCTGAAAAAGGTATTTAAGTATACCTTCCCTAAGAAACCAGAGGCTTTTCTTTTAGGCATTGTCGGCCAGAAGGTGTTAAAGGAAGATCGAACTTTTTTTATGTATGCAACAACAGCAGCAAGGATACTCATTGCTAAATACTGGAAAACCCAAGATTTGCCCACACTGGAAGAATGGCAGATGCAGCTGATGGACTATATGGAGCTGGCGGAAATGACTGGCAGAATCCGAGACCTGGGAGAAGAAGTTGTGGAGGAGGATTGGAAGAAATTTAAAGACTACTTACAAAAACATTGTAAATTGTATGAATGTTAAGAAAGATGTAAGATTAGCGACAAAACGGCACCAACAAATTAGTTAAAAGGAATTTGAAGATAAATGTAATCAAAAGAAATGATAAATTTTGGATAAATACTATGTTAAATTAAGTTTCTAAAAGTCGGGAACTAAGTTATCTAAAATTGGGGATATAATATTGGAAAATATTATAAGAACTGAAATAAGGTAATAAATTGCTGGGTAAACTTCGAGATTTTGGAAGGCAGGAACGAGAGTCGTGAGGAGGTCCAATGAGGTGAATGAAATGTGGATATTGGAAAACTATATGTTATTTCATATGCTTTTTTATTGTTTAAACAAAAAATTTTAATAAAAAATTATTATTTTTTTTAAAAAAACAAATTCCTCATATATATAATGTGATTTTGCATGTTATCATAATAAATGCATCCATTGTTAGGCACAGTTTCTCCTAACATACACAATTCTGTATACGTTTGCAAAATTCAGAGAAGTGTAGATTTTAGAGGGCAGCTGTAAATTGGTTTGTGTAATTTTTTCCAGAAATTGTCAATTAGGTAGGTTTGCATTAAAATACGAAATGAAATGAATTTCTTCATCACTATTAGTGAGTAAACATGTGTAGGATTTTGTTATTAGTAACTGGGAAATGCTTTCCATAGATCGAATGCAGGCGTGGTCCCTTGAGTACTTCATTACAACACTACCCCCTTCCAAATTTGCTACTCTAAATATGTAGCAGGGTCTGCCTGGTGGTTAAGAATGTCTGCAAGCCTAGTATAGAGATAATTCATACATATGAATGATCTTGGGGTTTGTTCTATGATCAGTGTGCTTCCCATCTCTCTACACGTTTCCTGTCACTCACCACTCATTATTTACAGCTTTCCTTGCACATCATCATCTTTGAGATGCATGAATGTGCTTTCTGTGAGTTCACAGTAAGCACATTCACGCAGGTACTCTTGGGAAATGTAGGTGGAATGACAGCCACTTATTGCACAAAATAGATTTTTATCTGTCTTTATCATAATCAATGAATGAAGTAAACAATAATGGTACTTCAGAGGTAAAGTGAATAACATTGTATGATATCTGAATCTATATCTATCTTTCTATCTTTCTGTCTATCTATCATCTATCTATAATATTTATTCATATATTGCCTCTTTAGAAATGCTTCAAAGACATTGATATTACTAAATGGAAAGAGCTCTATATATTACTGAAAAGAGCTACTGTTATTTGGTATAATAGAAGCATACATTTTTTTACTGAATAAATTTCGTAATCCAGATCATCACCACTGAAAAATAAAACAAACAAACAAACAAACAAATAATAAATTTGGAGGGGTAGTTTAATCTGTCACTTTCCCTGTTAATAGTTTCCTAATCTAGGCTTGTGATATTTCTGACAGATGCATTCTTGACATTTCAGAATGCTCTAGGTCAGGGACGGCCAACTTCCAAGAGACTGCAATTTACTCACATAATTAAAAACTGGCAGTGATCTAACCCTTTTGGGGGGTTCAGGTAAAAGTTGTTGAACTTTTTTTAGGGAGGAAATCCCATATTTGGGGGAGATCAGGGCAAAGGGATAAATTAAAAAAGTCACTCATCAAGAGATCACTAATGAAACAGTCAGCATTGCGGTGAAAGCTCCATATTCTGTTCAAGCGATCTTGAGGATGGGGAGAGGGAGCAGGGCCAGACCAAGGAGCCAGCAATCGATCGTGATCTACCAAAACCTCCCAGGGATCGACCAGTAGATCGTGATCGACCTGTTGGACATCCCTGCTCTAGGTTAATCCCAGGCCAGTTCATCCCATGACTTAATTCTTAGTCTGGCATTCACCTGAATATATAAATAAGTGGGGAGTGGGTATGGGCATAAGAACATAACTGGATCAGGCCAATGGCCTGTCCACTCCAGCATCCTGTTCTCACAGTGGCTGACTGCTGGCACTCATGTAAACCCCACCCCAAACTTTCTAGGTGGGCCAGCTCCACTTCAGACCTCCCTGCAATGGAGGAAACATCTGAAGGAGACTTAAACAAATTCATTTGAACTTAAATATTCTGTTATCAGGCAGTAACTGTTCAGGTGTGTGAGGTGGAGGGGTGGGCCTGTGCTGCTTACCTGTCCTCCCTGTACATGGGTTACTGTGGTTACAAGAATAGAGAAGGGAGTGGCAAGGTCACTGTGGTGCAAACACACTGGTAGGAATGTCTTATTGGCTTCTCTGGGCTTTCTGCACCACACCAGCCTTGCCACCCCCTCTCTCTTCTCCCTCCCTCCCAGGAGACCTCAGTGACTCTGCTGCTGGGAGGTCAAGGAAACAACACAGCTCAGCCCTGCTGACCACCATAGGAGCCAATTCCTGGGAGCCAAAGTCTCTTGGACCCCCAGTAAAGTATTTGAGGGGGCCGCCTCCCAAAATTTGATGGGCATTGCCATTCATATGATGTGTGTGTGTGCTGTGTCATGTGCTCAATTATGTGGAGTAGAACTTTCCTGCCCTCCCCCATATTTCATTCAAGTTGGCACCCTTGCTGACCGCTATGTATATCACATTTCTTAATTAGGAGGTAGAGTCTAATTGCATTCACCTAAACGTGCTCAGAATTATCCTTCAGATGTTCCCTTTCTATGGGTCTGATGTGCAGTCAGTACATGTGTGGATGGTGGAAGCCACCTGTATGTGTGAACCCAAACAGCTGAAGAGGGCTAAATGCTAGACCAGGAGAAAGGGAATCCAGGAAGAGGAATATGCAACTGTGCATGTGAAGATTCTTAATCCCAAGAGCTCCAAATCCTGATCCTGTAGGAACATAGGAAGCTGTCCTATACCAATTCAGACCATCGGTCTGATGCCAGAGATTGTGGAGGAAATCTGGACATATGGCAACCTATGTCAGAAGTGGTTTTGCTGATTTCCCATGTAAATAGCTCAAAAACAGCATTTGGGGGGCAATTTTGGCAGAACGAATTTTTCACTGTTTGAAATATGGAAACCCTAATTGAAGTAGGGACCTTCTGCATGCGATGCAGATGTTCCATCACTAAGCTATGATCCTGCTGAATTCCCCTCTGCCAAAGACTTGGAGATATGCACATATATATTCACAGGCCATAGCTTCATACTTAAGGACATACGCTGAACAAAAGGATAGGATTTGGCAAAGTGTTTCCTTCTCATTATGCAATGAAGTCAGATCAAAGTGTAGGGAAGTAAATGGTTTTGCTTCGCTAATGACATTTTGGGTTGAACAAAATTATGAATGTGAATTCCTAAAGGACTAAGCAGAAATGATGACTTTGAACTGCCCCCAGTTCAAATTTTTATGGCGTATTTATAGAGCTTGAGAACAAATACACTATATGTCACTGACTTTCATCACTGTGGGACGTTAAACAATACTTAGAACGGGGGGAAGGAATATTACAGCTCTGGCCTAGAAAAACAGATTATCCAAGGGCCAGAAAGCACAAATAATATCCCTTTTAATATACTGCATATTGGGGGAGGGGAGAGTTGCCTTGAAGTTTATAGATGACTCAGCATTTCCCATGAAATCCCCTAGCAGAAAGGTGGACCGTAAACAAACGCTGTTACCTTGATGACTCCTCTCCTTCACATCAATGTCTACATATTCTGGCCAAAGAGGCAAAAACTACACTGGTCAACAACAAATTTTTTTGTCTGCGTTTTTTCAGCTGATTTAGGACGAATCTGATGCGCTGAATCCAAAAATCACATTGGTTTTGCTCAATCAGGTCAAGTTTTTGAGTTATGGCCACATGTCGTTTTTTTACATTTTTGTTCACATGTACGCTTGTGTGGAGCATTTTAGAAGAAGTTGGTGGGGGTAAAATGCCATGTCGAATAATTGTTTTGATTGTAAATTATTATTTTAATGACAAGAAGTATTCAGGTTCGATAGTTCTGGGTGATTATGTCGAAAAGGGATCAGTTTGAAGTCATAAAACCTTGAAATCTTCCATAAATTGGTGCGGCAAAGCATAAAGTTGGGGGATCAAAACCCCTGGCTCACTCGAGTACACTGAAGGAGAACTATGAAGGGGTGAAGTATCTGCTGGAGAAAATTGGTTATGATCAGCATAAGTGGTTTATTTGCGTTGACCCGAAGATGGTGAACTTTTTGTTGGGACAACAGTCTGGCTTCACCAAGTACCCATGTTTTCTGTGCATGTGGGATAGTAGGGACAGTGCTCAGCATTGCACGAAGAAGGACTGGCCTGTGCGGGAGGAATTGGTGCCTTGCAGAAAAAGGAACCTCATCAACGACCCTCTGGTGGACAGAGACAGAATACTCTTCCCACTGCTGCACATCAAGCTCTGCTTAATCAAGCAGTTCACCAAGGCTCTGGTCAAGGATGGTGACTGCTTCACTTACTTGTGCCAGGCTTTTCCAGGATTGACCATGGAGAAGTTGAAGCTGGCATCTTTGATGGTCCTCAGATCCGTCAGCTCATCAGAGATCCAGAGTTCGGAAACTCAATGAACGAAGTGGAACTGGAAGCGTGGAAGGCATTTGTTCTGGTAGTGAAGAACTTTCTTGGCAACAATAAGGCCAGAAACTACGCAGAACTTGTCAACAACATGTTGACTGCTTTCAGAAACCTGGGCTGCAACATGAACGTCAAGATGCACTATCTATTTTCACATATGGACCGGTTTCCTGAGAACCTGGGTTCAATGAGTGACAAGCAGGGGGAGAGATTCCATCAGGACATGAAAGAGATGGAGACCAGGTATCAGGGTCTCTGGGATGCAGTCATGATGGCTGACTACTGTTGGACTCTGAAGAGAGACCTCCCTGCCTCTGAGCATTCCAGGAGTTCCAAGAAATGGAAGTTCAAGCCCTGAAGTTTGAAAAATGGTGAAGCAACATGCAATTTACGTGTACTTACCTTTATCAATGCCCACCATTCAGTTTACAGTAATCAATGTTTCTATCAAGTAATCAATATATGTTGTTGGAAAAACATTTTTTTCTCTTAAAAACATATTTAGGATGATATGTGTTGACAAAAATCAGCTGATAATGCCACAAAAATGTAATCGATTTTGTCACAAGATCTGATTTTTTTCAAATCAACATAGCACAAAAACCTGACCTGATGGAGCGAAACGGATGCCATTTCCTGATTCAGCAGTGCAAAAATACCCTAAATCAGTTGTAGAAATCTAGACAACATTCAAAAAGTAAAAAATTGTTGCCCAGTGCTATTGAGCCTCTGACTGGAAGCCAAGAGACAAATTACCCACCTACAGCAGCTTATATCCCCGAGCAGGCTATATACATTTATTTATGTGGGACTTGAACTAATTTGTTTCAGTTTAGCTGTTCTGTACTTGAGCAGAGAAAAGGCACTCTAAGCCTAAAATAGAATCAAGGTGTGGGGCGGTTATTCAAGCTGTATGGCAATAATTGAACAACATTCTTCATCAAGGAAGGACCCTGAAACGGTGGTGAAAAGAGGTTGCCTTGGGTTGCATACTGAATTGTTGATCTCCCACTTTTCTTCTCTTGAACCCACACTGCACCTGCCAACCTGTCCTATATTGCTGCTGCTGGTGGTGGTGCTGCTTCTGGGTCCTGCTGGGTTGGCCTTGTTGTTGGTGGTTCCCAGTTTGTGGAATAACCTCTGTTGAGATGCGTTTGTCTGATCATTATTAACTTCTGGGATGAATTGAAATACACTGCTGTTTACCTAGGCATTTGTTGGCTGAAAGATACTGACATTATATATGGTGTACAAAGGGAAGAGAAAGTGTAGCCTCAAATTAAAATATAGAATACCCATCAGAACAACAAATCAAATATAGTGTTCCTGGCAATGAAATACAGTAATCCAAAAGAGAAGGATTACAATGTATTCACTTGAAAGATTTGTCACTACATACAATTAGTTATAATACAAGGAACAACAAACACTGAATTATAACACAATGATGCACATGATTTGGAAATCACACTGTCATATTTTATTGGTCCCCCCCCTTAAGTTGTGGAATTTAGGTAGCTTTAGTAAATGTATTGGGACGCGGGTGGCATTGTGGGTTAAACCACAGAGCTTAGGACTTGCCGATAAGAAGGTAGGTGGTTCAAATCCCCGCGATGGGGTGAGTTCCCATTGCTCAGTCCCAGCTCCTGCCCACCTAGCAGTTCTAAAGCACGTCCAAGTAGATAAATAGGTACCGCTCTGGCGGGAAGGTAAACGGCATTTCCATGCACTGCTCTGGTTCGCCAGAAGCAGCTTAGTCATGCTGGCCACATGACCTGGAAGCTCCGTCGGCCAATAAAGCGAGATGAGCGCCGCAACCCCAGAGTCGGTCACGACTGGACCTAGTGTTAAGGGATCCCTTTACCTTTAGTAAATGTATTAATTTTGGTCAGCATTCTTATTTCTTCTTGTTTCTTATTTATATAGTGCCATCGATTTGTAAAGCACCTCACAGGGTGCAAAAGTTTACTGGGGCTTACAATCTAAAATTTGACACAGAAAGAATGTGTGATTATTTCAGAACAAAATTTTAAAAATTCCTTCCAGTAGCACCTTAGAGACCAACTAAGTTTGTTATTGGTATGAGCTTTCGTGTGCATGCACACTTCTTCAGATACACTGAAACAGAAGTCACCAGACCTTTATATATAGTGAGAGGGTGGGGAGGGGTATTACTCAGAAGGGTGGTGGGAATGGGTGATTGGCTGATAGGTGTGGTAAACCTGTTGACGACTGTTAACAACTGCAATTGGTCTTACAGGAAAAAGCAAGGGGATGGCTAAAAATAGCTTTATCATGTATAATGAGATAAAAATCCAATGCCTCTATTCAGACCAGGTCTGAAAATATATAAGGGTCTGGTGACTTCTGTTTCAGTGTATCTGAAGAAGTGTGCATGCACACGAAAGCTCATACCAATAACAAACTTAGTTGGTCTCTAAGGTGCTACAGGAAGGATTTTTTAAATTTTGTTTCAACTACTGCAGACCAACACCTGTTATTATTTCAGTTACATGCACTTAGCCATGGTTACAGAATTAATTACAGTAGGGCATGGGAACTCCTGGGGAGTTGTGTGTGTCAGCGTTTCATTAAAAGGTAGGTCTTAAAACAAAAACAAACAAAAAGACAGTCCCTTTAAAAGGTACATCTTTAAGAGGAATGTGAATGAAGTTAACTGGGTGGTATCTTGCAGAGATTCTGGAGAAAGGGAGAATGGATTGTTGGCCAGATTCAACTAGATCTATTTCATCTGGCAAGCAGATAGAACAATTGTAGTAACGCGACCCTGAATTCCCCCCGAGATATCCGACGGATTCCACTGAACTGCTTTGCAAAATGAGGTCTATGGACAAAATGATTTTGTTGATCACTTGTAAACAGAGAAAACACCAGAACACGGATGGGGAACCTCAGGACCTGGAGCCAAATGAGGCCACCAAGGCCTCTTTATCAGAATTCTCTGCAGGCTACCACCACCCTCTTCACAGGCCTTGCACATCACGCACCCTGCTTTGCAACCTGAGGGTTTTTGCCTGCCTGGATTGTGCCCTTAAGCTATTGCTTGCATGGATGGAAGTTTGAATTTGTGTAGAAACTAGCACTGTACAAAGGTAAAATTCACATCCATTGCTCTGTCTCCATCTGCCTCTGGTCTTTCTCACCACTGGCATGTGGCCCTCAGAAGACTTATCAAAAGGAAATGAGTTGAAAAGCCTTACCCACTCCTACACTGGAGACTGACAACACCTAGTAAACAACAGTCATAACAATAATTAGTGCTTGACCCAAATTATATTGGTGCAGTATTGCAAGGTAGGTCAGTATACCTCACACATTTCAGTGGGCGGCTGAGGCTGAGAAAGAGTGGCTGGTTTTATTTATTTATTTTGTTTATTAAATTTCCATACTGCCCTTCCTTACAAGATCTCAGAGCAGTTCACAGAATAAAATACAAGACAAGGTTTAAAGCCACCAGGTGAGTTCAATCTCTGATTTTTGTCTTCTGTGTTTCTGGGGTTTTTCCTGTTGTTATTCTGTTTCTCACAGCTACAATAAACCTACCATTAAAATTATGGACTGGTCATTTCTTTGTCAGAGGGCAAACAGGCAAATTTAGCAGGGGATCAAATACTATCCCTCCTCTCTATATATAAATGCCCCACTTTTTTCTGGAACTGTATTAACAAAAATGTTCCGCATGAAGCCTTTCACTTTTTAGAGTTAAAACAAAACAAAACCCTAAACCTCAAATGCCAACCTTTCCTTACTGAAAAGTTAGAGGGTGTTGGAAACGCTGACCTTGACCAGAAGTTTTCAGCACTTGATAAGCCATAGATGTGCCCTTGGGAGAAAACCATTAGAAGTACTCCAAAGCTGCTTACCAATACATATTTGATAGGTTTTTGCTTCGAATAAAAAGCTAACCAAGATATAGAAAGCCTTTAAAGCGGATGTGAGTATACTGGAGTGATAAGACCATCCTGTCTCACAAACATTCCTTATTGATGACCACTGATATTTTTGAAGACCACCGCATGTAGAGACGCCTTTATACATTAATGATTTATTCTGTTTTCTTGATTGCTATTTTTTGAAATCCGGGGAGATTTTGTACCAGGAAAAGTGAGAGTGATGAAGGATTTCCTTCCCCCTCTCTTTTCTCAGGTGCTGAATGTTTACCTTGCAGATTCTGATAACTTTATGCAGTGATGCTCTTCAAAACTGCTTAACTTCCTTTCATAAATTGCATTTGGAATCTTTCCTCTTTGCTGCTGGCAAACTGAGCCAAAAAGACAGCTTCCCTGTCACTTTTATTCAAGTGAAACCGAATAACCAGTTGTTTAACCTCTTTCGGAATAGTAAATGACATCCTCACCTGATTGTGCAATGGATTTAAATACATACTCATGCATACATCTGCACAAAAACAAATGCATAGTGATTGAATCACAAAGTGGGCAAAGTGGCAAACATTTTTGGTTTGTGTTACAAAGATTTAAATATAACATTAAGGTAAAAATACATTTTAAAATTGCAAGTCAGTAGTACTTACCATATGAATCCTTACCTAAAATAAGAAACAGCAAGCCAGCTGTCATTCTAACCATAAATGACATGTACTGGTCTCCCTGAAGTCAATAAGAAATGCAGGCGTGTGTATTTGGGGAATATGCTTAACATTATCCTACCAAGGAGATTCAATTAAAGACTGTTGAGGGCAAGTCATTGCCTAGTAAAAACAAAACTGTTGACCTTGATTTCCCTCAACACCGAAAAATTAGTCAACAAAGAAAAAGCAGAGTACAAAAGGGTTTTGAACCAATTAAGTCTGGGCCAGATATGAAATTATCCATTTAGATTTATATGCTGAAGGAAGCATTACATAGTGACATCACTTTTCTTTACCTGAAAGGTATAGGCTGTTGGGGCTAAGAAAAGAGGAATAAAAATCCCCCATCTTTTTTTTAAAAGGTAAGCTTAGCTTTAATGGAAATGTCATCCCCCCAATGATTTGACTTTGAGAAATGCCATACTGCAAACAGTGTTTGACTGACTTTGTCATCTTGTTTTTAACTGAATTTGCTACAGGAGCCAAGGAGTGACATTCCATCAGGGTCAGTTAACATTCCCAAAGTCTTGGTGAATTTCACTTCTCCTTTGAGATGCAGGTGGAGTGGGGTTAAAATAAACCATTTTATGTGATAACCATTATGATGATGATGATGATGATGATGATGATGATGATGATTGTTGCTGCTGCTGCTGCTGTTGTTGTGGTTGTTAATTCACATTAAGATGCCCAAGCATTTTACAGTACATCAAACCAAAAATATGAAAAGCCAAATACAATTGATTTCAAAGCATAATGTAACAAACAGTCCAAGAAAACAATTAGTACAAAAATTAACATTAAGTTCATTTTAGAAATATCAATCAGGAAAATACATTATGAACTGATACTATTTATGTTAAGACATAAACCACATGGAGCAAAACTTCAAAGTGCAGTCAGGCATTAATGAATAGTATAACAAGCAGCCATAATAAAAATGATAATATAACTACATTATAGCACTAACAGTTCTGCAATTAACCATTTGTTTAAAGTGTATAAGTGGATATAAAGTTTGCCAACGGATTAGTTAACAGAACCCAAAGCAGTTCCAAAGTTGATGAAACAAGACAAAAGAAGAGATGGAGCTTCAAAATGGTGCTAAGAAATAATAATAAAAAATGTAGGTCTTGTAAAACATTTAAGCCCAATGTGTTTCACTTGAAACAATGTCCTTGTTGCACTCCAAAGCCTTTTTCAACCAAAATCTCTTGAGCTTTTCAGTTTTACTTAGCACCATGTTCAAGCTCCACCTCAACTTTAGCTTCTCTTGGTTTTTTGGTACCTTCCCACTAAGTTTTCTTTCCACTCTACTTGCACCCTGTTGATAGAGTTCTGCTTTTTAGTAGGAGGAAGAGATGCTTCAATAATGTGGATACTTAGTGCTCTTCATTAAACTCTGGTTTTGAGAAGTTCTGATAACTAGCTAAAATTGAATGAATCTGAATGATATCATTTGCAGAGCAGAGGAGAAATGGGTTTGCAGTATGTACAGAAAACAATCAAAAGTGGTCCTGAGCCCTTTCCTTCTCCATGCATCTGTTACCTTTATACCAGGATACTGCTTTTGAAAAAGGTTGGACTCCCGGAACAAGCTATAGCTTAAAAAAGTAGATACATTTGTAGGCAATTGTGTTTAGTAACAGGGCAGATCCTCCAAGTGTCCCTATTTTCCAGGGGTGTCCCTGATTTAGAGAAGCCATCCTGGTTTCTGATTTGATCCCGGAATGTCCCACTTTTCCTTAAAAGGTAAAGGGACCCCGACCATTAAGTCCAGTCATGCCAGACTCTGGGGTTGCGGCGCTCATCTCGCTTTATTGGCCGAGGGAGCTGGCGTACAGCTTCCGGGTAATGTGGCCAGCATGACTAAGCCTCTTCTGGCGAACCAGAGCAGTGCACAGAAACGCTGTTTACCTTCCCGCCGGAGCGGTACCTATTTCTCTACTTGCACTTTGACGTGCTTTCAAGCTGCTAGGTTGACAGGAGCAGGGACCGAGCAATGGGCGCTCACCCCATTGTGGGGATTCAAACCGCTGACCTTCTGATTGGCAAGTCCTAGGCTCTGTGGTTTAACCCACAGCGCCACCCGCATCCCTTCCGCTTTTCCTTAGGATGTCCCTATTTTCATTGGATAAATGTTGGAGGGTATGACAGAATCACAATAAGTTGGGGAGAACTGGGTGAGGTCTGAGAGAGGATGTCTGCTTCCCCCACCCTCCACAAATGATCATTCAGCTGGACTGAATGTTACAGTGCCTTATAGCTGAGAATGTAGGTCCTAAATTTGTCATTCTTTTCAAAGTGTCATAATTTCAGATAAGGCTGTAAATGTCAATGTATATGAGCAGTTAAGCAATAATACTGCAGAGAGACCGTAGAGGTAATAAAACACATGTCTATATTGAAAGGGTGAAGGCCAAGTGGTTCCATAAGCTAAGAAGGGTTATTGTTTGTAAGCCCAGGGAGTGTTTTATTACAGCTATATTTTACAAATAACTAAACCAGACTGAGAAACCAAGTACTTTGCATGGAGAGTCCAGGTAGATTTGCATGTGGATTTGCAGTCCCGTGCTTCTGGTATTCCTGTTTGTGTACCCGAAACTGACTGGAAATCAGTCATTTGCCTATTAGCCCTTTTCAGACCATCAGATGGGGCTGACCACACATTACAACAAACAATCCTAATGGAACGAGCATTATCACATCATGTTTCATTTCTTATCTCGTGTACACTGCATTCATTAGCCTCAATGCTTACGGTGTTTAGAATGTAATCCTATGCATCTCTTCTCAGACACCCAGTTTAATGAGACTTACCCCCAGGTGATTTCATACAGGGCTGTAGCTTTAAACTCACACTTTTACTTATTATGGAATGGATGTAGCTGAAAAACATTAAGCTACCGTTACCTTGAGAAGCAGTCATGAGAACAAATAGGCAGTGCGAGACCATTTGATGCAGTGTTCATACATTTATTGCTTATTGTTATCCCACCTGTTCCTCAAGCATCTCAGGACAGCACACATGCTTCTCTCTTTTCCATTTTATTTAGGTGGGTTAATCTAAGATTGACATTCATCAGTGCAGCTTCATGGCTGTGTGTGGAATGGAAACCAGGTCTCCCTAGTTCTAGTCCAGTACCCTAACTAATACACCACCTTGGCTTTTATTCATATGTACATGCAGTAGAGTCAAGATGCATCTACCCAGTGGGGCTTTCTGTGAGTGCAAATATTCATTTGGATTGCAGACTTCAAATGAATGGGTTTTGGGGGTCACCTGACATTATTGCAATATCAAGTGATTGACAGATGGGAGACCCTAACCACTTGTCAATATTGCCCACAGGACTGCTGGTGGTCAGAAACTGGCCAGATCCTCTTTCTTACCACTGGACTATGGTTGGCCTTCATTTGAATTCCTATCAGATCCATAAATATCACAATATGATTTTTTTATGTTACAAGTTTCTGCAGGACTCTTCATAGTGCTGCAGAATCTAGACTTTGAAAAAGCCAGCTGTGCTGAAGACTTTTATTGTTTTGATAAGAGCAGAATTGTTGAGCTCTGCTAAATGCCAGAATGAAACCATATCAGAATGTAAAATGTTAACCAGAAGTGCCATAATGACCTGAGAAAAAAGAAGTATTTAAAAGCTGAGAATCACAAAAGATTTCTGGTATTTAAAGAGAATATATTGTGACTTTTCCAAACACGAGATGATCTGAATTCTTACTGGCAGCTTGCAAAAATATATTGGAGTTTAAGAAGCATTCACATGAAAGTATAAAGGCAGTCAGTTCCCTGATGTTTTACACAAGTGTCCCTGGTCTGTTTTGAAGTAGATCAGTTCTGTCAAGATAGCTTCTTCCTCTTGGTAATAACAAAAATATGTAAATGACAATAAAGCATTGCCTTTGCCCAAGCCATTTAATTCAGCGTTTTAAGTATGAAAGCTCTAGTCAGTTTTAGTAGATAGTGTAAATGTTTGAGATCAGGTACTATTCTCCAGTGCCTGATAGTAACAGTTTAGATGTGATTAACTCCTTTTGAATAATCTCATCTGCATGTCTCAGTACCACATTCTAAGCTTCAGCATAATCCACAGTCTGCTTTGACTGGAAGCATAACTTTGGGGCACAAAGTGCTCATAATGCGTGGACAGTTCAGTTTCTAGCCAAATATTCATCTCTTTGTGTTCAGATATCTGCACAGTCCTAATTAATTTTGATTGGATAAATAAACTTTAGACCTCTGTCTCCTTAAATCCTTGAGTCCTTCAAGCACAGTCAATGCCTATAAGCCATGACACCTTTTCCCATAGCATGCTAGCAGCAAAATCCAAGAGTGACGGAAGAAACTTCAAAAGTTGAAGGTAAATTCTTAAAAATTGTGCGAAAATGACTTTGGAAAAACTTCAGAGTTAATTGTAAGGCTCAGAGAATTTCGTTTAACTGCAGGTGTCCTATAAAAAACATGATTCCAAGCCATCAAGGGCATTGGAGGTCAATACTGGCACTAACTGAGCTTGGAATGGGCAGGTAACCAATTCAGCTGATATATGTAAGATCAGCAAAGTGTGGTGTTTTACTGATGTGCTCATGCACTCTTGCATATGGTAAATCTCCACTCAGTAATAATATTATTTATTAATTAAAATATTCTTATCCCAGTTTTTCACACATAAAGGGATGCTCAGGGTAGCTAAGAACTCCAAGAATACAAACACTCATACAGTTGCTTGAGAGGATTAAGCAGTGGGTTTGGACTAGATGGTGCACAGTTCTACGATTCTGTAAACAATTTTTAAAATCCTAAATGATAACACAATGATCTGCAACATAGCTTTCAATGAATCAGAATTTAAGAAACATCACTTCCAGAATGTAAGCATTTAAGGATCATAACAGTTTAAGACTCTTGATACAGCTGTCTTCTTCTTCCTTGGAGATCACTCGTAGCCGAGTAAGATTGTCTTCCATTAACACGGTTTTAACAATGAATCCGTAAGTGGCTAACAAGGTCAGTTCTGGGTCCACATGTCCTTCCACAGTGGGGACATTGGTTCCCAGGCAGGAGTTGATCACGGTGTGGATTTGACAAGCATGCCTTCCTCTAAGCACGTTTCACCCTTACATTCTGAGTTTGAGTGTCTTCAAATCTGTGACACCTTTGGTAAAGGTTGTTCTCCAACTGGAGCCCTCGCAGGCCAGTGTTTCCCAGTTGCCAGCGTTTATATTACATTTTTTTTTAGATTTGCCTTGAGACAGTCTTTAAACCTCTTTTGTTGACCACCAGCATTGTACTTTCCATTTTTAAGTTCAGGATACAGTAGTTGCTTTGGAAGACGATCATCAGGTATCCGCACAACATGACCAGTCCAACAAAGTTGATATTGAAGAACCATTGCTTCAACACTGGTGATCTTTGCTTCATCCAGTACACTGACATTAGTTTGCCTGTCTTCCCAAGTGATGTGTAAGATTTTTCGGAGACACCGTTGATGGAATCTTTCTAGGAGTTGGAAATGGCGTTTATAAGTGGTCCATGTTTCACAAGCATACAGTAAGGTTGGTAGTACAATAGCTTTGTAAACAAGCATTTTGGTTTTCCTGCGAATGTCCCGGTCTTCAAACACTCTGCACTTCAATTGAGAGAAAGTGGCACTCGCAGAGCTCAGGCGATGCTGGATTTCGCATCAATGTTGACCCTTGTTGAAAAATAACTGCCTAGCTGTATGTGGAATTACATTGAAATACATTACTGCAACCAAATATACAATTACATTTGTTTGGTAGAATTATATCAATGCAAACATGTACTTGGTAATGTAGAGATGGTGGGAGGGAGAGACATGAATTGAAGAAACTGAAAGTTTTGACAGATTGCACATTCATAGCATCATTTATTTATTTGTTTAAAAAACAGAACAGTGAAGACCAGAAACATCTACCTAATCCAACATCTTGTTTTCCAGAATAGCCAACCGGTTGGTTTTGGGAAGCGAATAAATAATCCACTCCTATTGCTCTAGTTTCCAGGAGGTACCACCATCCTGAGCAATAGCCATTGATAGATTCATTCTTCATGAATTGGTGGCTTCTTATTGCTTTGGTTCTCACTGGAAACAATACAAAGTCATTTGGAACTCCAAATCCAGTGAGAATTTTTGGGGCAAGAAAATTGAGGAAGCATCCCTCATCCTGAATTTCAGGAAGCAATAGCAAAATAATGATCATAAACCACACATAGTGTAGACCTTTCTAATAATGTGTCTGCCAGGTAACCTACATCCTACAGTTTGGTCATGCAGATGCTTGTAAGATTCCTGAATGGCCAGTTTAGCAGGAGGGAAAAGAAAATGAAGCTTTAATTGAGTAGGGGTAATATATTTTCTTATTTGGTGCATCTGCTACAGGATCCTTTTAGTTGATATCTTGCCTGTTCCGGTGACTAGTAGTCATTTTCGTGACTTGATGGCTTGTTAGAATGAAAATTAGTATCTTCCCTAAAGCAGTGCTTTAGGCTATGAATAATTTTTTATTCAAACACACTCTGGTACCAGGAGAAATGCCTGTAGATAATAATGGACTGAAGTACCAGAAAATGATAAAATGGATTGCTTGACTCTAGGTAGAAAGTCATCATTGTATCATTTGTAATAATCAGCATGATTTCATCTTCCTTCACTGTATGCAGAAAATACCTTTGAGGTGTTTCCTACTGCGTATCGTAAAAGCCAAGGAAGACAGATTTACAATGTTCATAGAGTAGATGAGCAGGGGTCTACATCTGAGTTGTGTCCTGCTGGGTTAATATTACAAAAATAAGGAGGAACTGGTGGATGCCTGCTCTGTTCGAAAATCTTAGTCCCGCAGATTGCAAAGAGAATGAAACAGAGCGAAAGATCCTGAAACAAGTTAGCAAACTCTAAAAAGAATAATCAACTCCACGAAAAAAGTAAGAGCAGTAATTGTTTGCTTTAAAATTAAAGAGAAAACTAACCACATTCATATCAAAGCAAGGCATCTTCCACAGACATTTTTCACTGATTGCAATTTATTTTAATGAGAAGTAGAAAGTAATTTACTAATTCACACCATGAACTTACAAACCATGGACCCCCCCCCCCAAAGTAGCCTTTAAAGAATCCAGATCTTCAACCATTTGTAATTTGACTCTGGCCAAGTCTCTCTCTCTAGAATGATGACTGTGGCATTTAGTTTGCAGCCCACTTCCAAGCATTTACAATGAAAAATAGCACATTCTCCATAATGTATAAATTGTTCTTGGACTAAGCACTCATTCCAGGGTCCAGAAAATAGTCTAAATAGCTGTGCCGAATGCAGGGATGAGCCCTTCCAAGTGCCTGATGTGATTTATTATTTGCAACACTCCAGAACCATTTCTCTAATTTTTGCAATTTTACAGTGCAATACTCTAAATGTCTACTCAGAAGCAAGCTCCATTGCATTAGGCCACATGGAACATATAGCAATCTATAAAGAAGGAATTAAATATATAGATATACATCTCTGCTGAAACTACAAAGGCCTGTTTGCAAACCAGTTAACACATGTCAAAATCATGCCTGTTGCCATAGTTCTGTAAGCTGGAAGTGCACCAGTTCTCCTTTATTTGAATTTCATTTGCACTTAGAGGGCTAAGCAAATTACATTTGTAGAGGCTCTACTATATTTATAAGGAACTATAAAGATTAATTCCTAGAGCTGCCACCAAAATTTTGCCTAAAGCACAATTAGAAACAAATTTGGGATTAGCATTTGATAAAGCTAGCAAAATCTCTCGGGTGGCTCTGTGCTTTCCTGGGCTGTCATCGAATTTTACCCCTGAAAAGCCATATTCAAAGTGAATTTGCAACTTCTCCCTCAGGCAAAACTTCTGAGGAATTTCAAGAAAAGACAAACAGTTTTGAGAAGCTTTATGGAATTCCACACTAAGGTAGGGGTTCACGTATTCCCATTATTTAAATAATTACTAGCACTTTTATTGCCTTACCATTGGAAGGACACACAGTTTATGGCTAGTTTCTCCTACTGTGTGGTAGCCTTTAAAATAATCTTGTGGTTGAGATGTCAGAGAATTCTGATAAAAATGGAAATGTAAGCAGAAATTGCCAATATTCACTTATTTGTCCCATGTCCGGAATGAAGATAAACTCTGTTAAGATAAATATTTGCTGTAAAAGCAATTGATAACTGAACCAAGTAAAGAATAATACTGTCCTGTTGATGACAACAAAACCTGTCATGGCTGGCATTCTACGTTTCATAGAACCATATCTACTCATTTGGATTCACTTTCATATTCATGCTTCATAGGAATTTTCTGCAACTTGAAAATATGCCTCAAATATATATGCAGATAACTAGAACTTATAAGCAGGGCTTTTTTTCAGGGGAAACTCTCAGGAACACAGTTTTGGAACCTCTCAGGTGAGTCCTGGCACCTCTTTTTTTAGAAACATAGCACTGCTTACAAGTGTACTAAAAAGAAATAAATCCAACATACAGTAACTATTGAAAGTACATGTGCAACTTGCTGGGCATTAAATCCATTCAGTTTAAATGGTGTATCCCCCCCCCCTCGTTTCCCTTCAATGCTTTTTTTAGCAACTGACAGACACTATTTAAGTATGCAGAGATAAGTAATCTCCAATCTTCTTATTAAGACCTGATTTTGTGTAAGCATATTCGTAAGATATTTTTATGAGAAAATATACTCGATCTCTCCATCTCTCCATCAATATGCCAGAATGTGCTTTCTGCAAACTTGTATGTGCATGCTCTTGCCCTCTCTGTTGGTCAGATGCCATTGCTCAGTTGTTTATTTTCTAAATTCTTCAACCCCCTGGTGGCTGATAGCATAGAATGCTCTCTGGAATAGGACCCAAATGTCAATTTCCTAAGGCGGCATTTCAGAAGCCTATCATGAATAGTGTCAGCTGTCCACTTGTCCATCTCAGTACAAGTTATGGGCTGTCAACCCTTATTCAGGTGGCTACATGAACACATTCAGATGCCTGACACTGAAGTGATAGTCTTGGATTGTTGTTTGCAGTATTCTGAAACACTATAAATAGCAGAAGCGTGAACTGCCCTCAAACTAGGATGGACAATCCTTAAAAGAACTTGGCCATTTTCAGTGGTCAAGTTCAAAGGCCTCAGAACCTTTATAGTGAGCTGGGATGTGACTTCTGATATGAAGCATGTTCCTATCCTCAGAGCTGTGTATAACCTCAAACAAATTCTGGAGCTGTGAATGGAAGACCTCTATCTCCCTTGGGTTTTTTGTGTGCATTGGATAAAGTGTATTGCAGGGCTATTTCTGGGAGTAGCTGGCTTTGAGAGATTGTGATGGATCTCAGCATGATAAGGAGGAAGATAACATCATGTTAAAGACATAGGAGAGCTGCAACTCTAAAACATCAGGTTCTTCAGAAAGAATGTTACTTTGAGAGACAGTTTACATTTCAGGAAAAGTGGATGGTGTTTTGACCTACTTTATTTTGTTCTTTTGCCCAATGCAGAATCTGCCTGCGTGTTCTTATCCTTGTACATATAAGGACATTAAATCTGTTTGTTAGTAAACTTTTTGCCTGGTTTCCCAAACACCTTGTGGACTCTGCTTTGAGTTCTTCTTGGGGAGACTCAACAGAAGCTTTTAGGCTGATTGGTGATGTTGTTGTTTAGTCGTGTCCGACTCTTCATGACCCCATGGACCAGAGCATGCCAGGCACTTTTGTCTTCCACTGCCTCCCGCAGTTTGGTCAAACTCATGCTGGTAGCTTCGAGAACACTATCCAACCATCTTGTCCTCTGTCGGCCCCTTCTCTTTGTGCCCTCCATCTTTCCCAACATCAGGGTCTTTTCCAGGGAGTCTTCTCTTCTCATGAGGTGGCCAAAGTATTGGAGCTTCAGCTTCACGATCTGTCCTTCCAGTGAGCACTCAGGGCTGATTTCCTTAATTGGTGATAGTCAGCCTTTGTAGGAAGGACTACAATCTGGTGGCAGCAAATTCTGAACTAGGAAGAGTGGCCAAGCAGAAGGGTGAATTCTGTTGATCCCCAGGCAGCACAAGGCCCAGGGTGACTGGGATTCCATCACAGAAACGAAGGAGGGAAAACTGTTGGCACCTTTCATTTTTATACTAGAGGAAGAAACATAGATGAGTCATTGCTTCAGAAGCTGGTATTGGTTTTCTTATTTTTCTTTCATGGTACATATCAGGGTTCATTTTGGTCTGCTTTTCCTTCATCCTTCTTTCTCCTGCAGTAATCTCACTCTGCTTTTTCTTACTCTGTGCCAGCTTTGCATCTGTTGTTCGGAAATGCAGAAGTATTCTTCCCAGGTTCTGCTTATCCTTTGTGTTTCTCTCTCTTTTACTTCCTCTGAGTAAGGTCCTTCTCAATATCATATTTTACCTTGTCCCCATATTGTTCCTAATGTTAGGCAACCTTGAAAGGCAGCTGAACAACTGAAGTTGGCAGCCCATCTCTGAATTCCAATCATGCTACACATGTTGTGAATGCTGGTTTTATATAAGATGCTTGAGAATATTGTGTGATGGGGAGTTCAGTTAAATTCAAATAAGATTCAAAGGGAGGGGAATCAACTTTCAATAGTTCTATTGTGGATTCAGGTTCATAAAGGATTGCTTGACTGGTTTCAGTCTCAGAGAAAACAAATGTATCAATTATATAAATACTGCATTGGCAGGTTTCAGAGTACACTTTCATCCCAATTCTACCTGGGGAATGGTAATGAGCTCGCAAGTGCTTCTGAGGAAGCCTAGGGGGGCTTGTTTGCCAATTTTCACTCAGCTGAACAGCAGCTGTGGCTCCCAGTGGCTTCTATATTTTACTAAAATCTCTTCTGTGTCCTGAAGGATTATTCCTATCCCCAGTGCATGGATCATTTGTGCTCTCATTTCCTCCTCGGTGTAAAGCATGTACCTTCTTCACTATGCAAAAAAAACCCCAAAACTGGCTATGCATTTTCAATTTTGTGCCTTTGTAAATATTCTGTGGCTCTGCATTCTCCTCTCTTAAAGAATGCTTCAAATAATTCACAAACATTTCCCCCCGTATTTTGTTCTATGACATCCATGCTCCTGATTTAAACATACCTTTAACTTTTTTCAGATCTTACTACCACTACATTTACATAATTCGATTGACACCTGAGAAGCCATTCCTTCTCCTACATAATGAAGGAAAGACTGGTTGATCCAGCTACACATGGTGGAAAGTAGCATTAGACCTCATTAATGAATGTTTGTGCTACTACAAATAGATAATAATGCACAGGGATGGCCCTAACATTAGGCAGAGTGAAGCAGCTGCTTGAGTTAGCAGATGTCAGGGATGGCAGCCCAGAGTAGTGCAAGGTTTTGGAGGACAGAGTTGTGTTTGCCACACAGCCTGTTCTGCATCCCCTAAGCTAACACGATGTCCTCAGGTGCAGTGAAAAATCCTGCCTTGGCAACAGTGTTGTAAGGTTTAATTGCCAGTCTGACTAGGTTCTGTATGTGGAATGGGGGAAGCCAGTGCTATTTTTCTAGAAAAAGAGGTGCCAGAACTCTCTTGTTCTCTTAGAATGGCAATGGTACTCACCTGAGAGGTGCGGGAACTCAGTTCCAGTGAGTTCCAGCTGAAAAAAGCTCCGAGGGAAGCACAATCTTATCCATCATGACAGTGAGCAAAATGTGTTGGACAATGCAAGTTTGGTTAAAATGCAAATGAATGTAAACATGTTCTGTACAATTTCCAGTACATTTTTAATCTACTCAAAACCATTCTTTTGATTTATTCTTTCATGCCTGGTTCAGTGGGTAATTTCATCTAGCGTCTTCTGATATGAGTGACCTATTTGCACAAGTAATCATAATAAGACAAACATCTTCAGTCCAGATGAACACACTGGACATGATCTGATTGAAGCGATGCATTTGGAAAACCCACTGATTTCAGTTGGAGTGATTGAAAAATGCACTTCAGTAGGAAATCAGTAGGTCTTCAACAGTTTCCTCTGGCTGGATCATACCAATGGATTTCATCCAAAGCCATCTCAATGACCTATTAGTACTCTGTAGAGTTCCCATGACCACAGAGCACACTGAGGCTAAAATCTGTGTGCTTCAGTTTCACACTTTTGGTAGTTGACACATCAGGTAAGAGAGGAAATATGACATAAAGTATCCAGAAAATGATTTCAGGAAATGGTTTGTGTTTCTGTATCCTGACCTATTCAAGGTGCTCACCTCATTTATAGATTTTATTTGCTTCCCTGCTCACTTTATTTACCTCTTCATTACACACACACACACACACACACACACACACACGTACCATCATCCAATATTAAGAACAAAAGAAGAGCCTGGTGGATCAGGCCAATGGCTCATTGGCCTGTGAGAGCATGCTGTTCTCACAGTGGCCAATCAATGTGGCTTTATTTATTATACTATTTATGAGATGAAATAATGAAATAAACTCTTCTAGGTGTCTCACAAAATAAAAAAAATGAATAAAAGCAGAACAATAAAACCATACTACCATAAAACCCACAATAAACTTAAGAGATATGCTAGCATTGAAACCAACTAACCCCCTCCCCCCAAACCAGCACAACAGAATGTCATGCACAGCCCAGAGGTAATAGCATCTGATTCAGGTTTTCTGGCACTGTGTGGAGTAATCACACAAGGGACGGGGTGCAGGGATAAGCACACTGGGCTCCACCCTCTTTGTTGGAGGCTATGTATCTGAAGCGGGGGCCTTCTGTCCTTCTGAAGGCTCTCCCTTGCTCTAGATAGAACACTAATTTTCCAGAATTTCAAGACATAATTATAGGAGTCTCCCTGTTTCAAACAGTTGGCCTCCAAAATCATAGAGGCTGACATAAACACAGATGTGGGAGAACTATGGGGCCATATCTCATGATTACCTGGGATAAGAACACCTGAACAGGGCTATACGGTTGACAACGTCTCAGTCATCTCACTTTGTTATTAACACTATTTTCTCAAGTAATTGACTCAGTAATGCTCTTAAAACACTTTACTTCCGTGTTCACCGAGAGTAAGCAGAGAGTAAGCAGGAAGAGAAAGAAAACAAGAGAGGGAAATAGGGAAGTAATTAGCAGGTATAGAACACATTTTGAGAATTTAAAATGTTTCACATTCACCATCTCTGTGATCCAGTTGTTGGCATGATCAATTCCCACCTGGAAACCTATGTCCCCACTGTAGAAGATCCAGAATTCACCTCCACAGTCACTTACGGACTCACTGTTCAGACTGTGTTCATGGAAGATAATCTTACTTGGCTATTAGTGATCACCAAAGAACAGTCCAGTAATGTAGGTCAGGAACATTGTGCCCATATTGCTGAAGAAGACTGTGGCTGAGATAATAGTGACTTATCAGGAACCATTTAGTGAGTCTGTGGCTGAGTTGAAATCTGAATTGGAGACCTCCCAATTTGTGCTGTTAGTCTAGGGTTACCATATTTCAAAAAGTGAAAATCCAGACACAAGTTGTTGGGGTTTTTTTTTAGTTTTGCCCACAGTTGCTATGATTTTTTTTTGCTATGATGTTTTTAAGAAAATTCACCAAAATCTACACTTCTGCCATGGGTTGGCATATAACTGGATTTTCCCAGATATTTCAGTGAATTCTGCCCAGACACTGTTTCTGATGGTCGAATCCTGGCTATGTCTGGGAAATTCCAGACATATTGGAGCCCTACAAGGTACATTGGCTTTCCAAGGGAGAAAGCTGGTGTAAGGGCATATGTAGGCAAATAGAGAAGGAGTCTTTCCCTTCCTTTTACCTCCGGGGCCACATTCTAGACATTGTTTGCAAACTATATTACTGAATTTTTAGGAAAGTGTTGGTTTTGGTAGCTTAGGGGTTTTTTTGTTATTTGTTTTAGTTACTCTGGTATATGCAAAATTTTCTAATAATATCATATTTCATCCTATAATGAATTAGATGGGATTATAAACTATGCTCTTTTGGAGAGGAAAAAAAAATCATTATGAGAGAAGAGTATCCAGCAGAGAAGCCACAACAACACAAGGATTCCGTGTGAACACTTACTTTTTCAGAGAGCTTAGACAAATTTTACCAGGACTTTGCTGCTATCTAAAATGCTTCTTGAAATGGTATCTATATACCATCTGTCTCCTTGAAAGACTAGCTACTAAGTGCTTTTAAATCAATAGTGGTTTTCTTTCCATTGACATTTACAGGTTGCGGATCTCTAATGGCTGTTCATGTCATTGTAGTAACTTGAACTATTACCAGACAAGAACAAAAATAGGTAAAGTAATTGGGATATATATATTTGCTTCTTACCATTAGGTGTACCTTCTGTGTATATGGCATAACCTGATTAATGAATTAATCATATATGTCTAAAGCCTTTGTTAGATATTCTGAATCCCTCAGATTATCTGTAGGGTCAGATGAAGAATGGGAGTGGGGTCTACATTTTGGAATGAATTGACTTGACCTCTTGTGCTTGAATTAATGTACAGTCAGAATGTGGTCTGCTTCAGAACCTAGACTATTCTCAATTGTTCTATGAGAAGGTCTGAAGGATCCATTTCCTTCCTTCCTTCCTTCCTTCCTTCCTTCCTTCCTTCCTTCCTTCCTTCCTTCCTTCCTTCCTTCCTTCCTTCCTTCCTGGATCTACCTGCTAGGAAGCTACAGTCATCCTTTCCCTTCTGTACAATTTCCCTGTGAGGAAGAGAATATTCTCTCACACTGGCATACTGTCCCTCACTGGACCATTTCCATCACCATGGAAGTTGATACATTTTCTAGTTCCTCAGACCAGTTGTGTCTGTTAAAAGAAATGTTGAAATTCAGCTCTTGGACCACCTTGTAAACTTGTTGGCTGAAACATGTTTTTGTCTGTGTCTTGCTTAGAATTCTGCAAATCCCCCCCCCCCGCACCGCTCCACACCACATGCCATTTCAAACTGGACTGAATAGATGGAACAGGTGTGTGAAATCAGCATGGGCCCCAAACCAAGGATGGAAAGTGTGGACTCAAATGCTAGTGCCACCCCAACACCCACACAAGTTGGAGAGAGTACCGGTACTTCTGCAACGAGAAGACATTTTTGAATCCCAATTTACCAGGCTTCTAAATCATGCAGTCAGTCAGCGTGAGTAGGAAATGTACCCATCTCCAACTCATGGAGAGCCATGGGGATGGCAACAGGGAAAGCTGAAGCCTTCATGAAATAGCAAGTTTCCCAAGGCTCCCATGTAGCGAATAAAATACAGTGCCCAAACAGTGGGATGTAATGTCACCTCACAGGAATGGCCAGTATTCATTTGCCACACACCGCTGTTTCCTGATAGAAATAGCAGCACTCTTGTGTACTTGCAACACCTCTTTATTAATACCAAACATCATTGTCTGAGGTATGCCCTCTTCTCTATACCTTTTTGGCTTGCTATATTCACAATTCGCTTTCCAATAGCCTGTCTTTCAGTGATTTAAAGGCAGCTCTGTTGGCTAGAAATATGCTTTGGAAAATGTATCCATCCTGTAATATATTAGGAGGGACGCCTGAAAAGTTATGCCCTTACGTCAAATGGATTTGGATAGGTCTGCAATTAGTCTGAGAACTTTTTAACCACCCCTCACATTAACATTTTAAAATTAACCTCCCCAGCTGCGGTGTGGCACATGACAGCCTGTGCACTACAGTGTGCCTTATTGCTCATGTGCAGGCATCTGCATGGATGTGCAGTATAGCAAAGGCAGGCTGTGCTCTACTGCATAGTGTTCGTGTGCATGCATTTACATGTACAGTGGTACCTCGGGTTAAATACTTAATTCATTCCAGAGGTCTGTACTTAACCTGAATCTGTTCTTAACCTCTTAACCTGAAGCACCACCATAGCTAATGGGGCATCCTGCTGCTGCCACGCCGCCGGAGCACAATTTCTGTTCTCATCCTGAAGCAAAGTTCTTAACCTGAAGCAATATTTCTGGGTTAGCGGAGTCTGTAACCTGAAGCGTATGTAACCTGAAGCGTATGTAACCCGAGGTACCACTGTATGTGTACTGGGGGAAAGCCCTGTCCTTCCACATTCAGAGATCTGACATTGGGAATTCTTGAAGACTGCATTAAAATTTGAATAATAGCACTTCTAGCAACTCTCGTGCTAATGGCACCTTTAAACACACACAAACACACACACACCTGCCCAGGAAGCAGAACAAGGACACTAACTTGCCAGAGACAACTACCTGAAAATTTGGACTGTCCATGTAAATAGGGAGCATTGATGCATATGATTTATGCAGACTTTCAATGAATAGAGGGAAAGGCCAATATCACATCTGAGTTAAACAGAATGCATATGATCCATATAGCCCTGTCTGGGCTGTTTGCTCCTAACCTTGAATGTTACTGTAATTATGGGGTTGAGACTAGGAACCAAGTTTAGGAGGGAGGGAGACAAGGTGAACATTTCTCTGGAGTATCTTGCAACCATAGGCTAGCCTTTTCTGAATGGTAGAGTCTGCTGGACTTCCAAATGCCTACTGGTAGTAATGCTCTTGATGGGTTGTGTGAGCAGATGCCAAAGTAAAAGAGGATGCTTTTTTCAAGTGAAAATTGGAATCTGCTGAAAGATTGTCTTCCTGTGGCAGCCATTGGACCCAAAAAGACAGAGCTGCAATTACCATTGGAGTGGCTGTTCTTTCCCAGAATCTTTGCTGAATTAACTCTTATCGGGCAGCTTGGCTAGTCTGCAGTGCATCAGATATGTCCATATGCCATCAAACTGAGCCCCAAGAGGACAGCTGGTCAAGAAGCACTAGACTTTCTGTGGTAATTGCCTCCCCAGAGAGCTGTGGTTACAATGTAGATTATGACATAGTCCTTAAATTTCCAAAGACTTTGAGACATGTCTTTGCCTGACATTCAACTGAATGGGAACCATTGTTTTAATACATCAGTGTAGGTGAACTGTGTATCATAGGTCGTTACTACCTTTCCCATGTTTGAATGAAAACATTTTCTTTATTATTATTGTTCAGGTGTCTGAGTGAGCAGCATTGGCTCTCCTGGCTGCCGAGATGAATAGCAATTACATATGGAATTGAGATTGCACAGTGAAGGCTTTGATACGACCTGGTTAATCCTCATGATTACCGAAGAGTAATTTATTTTATTAATATTATTTCACACCTTGTTTTTTTAGAAAATAATCAAGTTGGCATACAGTAAAAAAAAACCTTGTTTTTTGAGAAAATAATCAAGTTGGCATACAGTAAAAAAACACCAGAAAACAAATGTGCACAATGAAATTATAAACAAACGAGCAAACAAACAAATATCTCAATATTATATAGCAGCAATCGTATTAAGAAAAGGGGGCAGTAGTAGCATAAAGCAACTTAAGGATGGTAACCTGCAAATGCTATCTGGAATGAAACAGTGTCTTTCTTAAAGTGAGCAGTGAAGTAGGCTGGTGGGCTTCCTTGGGGTGCTAATCCAGATCCTTGGACACTATGGCTCAAAAGACTACCCATGATTTCTCTGATAACAAGCATGCTCAAAACTGCCATGAGCCTGGGAATCAGGTTTGAGCTGGCAGGCTCTGAAGGAAGGGGAAGAGGAAACAAAGTGGCAGGGGCTGAAGTGGAGAAACCTGGGCTGGAGGAGGGAGACTCTTCTGCTGCTTTGGAGGGGAAGTATGGATGCTGCCTCCACGCTCCACAGTTCCCGAGGAAGTCCCAGTCAAGGAGGGCGCAGACTTGTTGCCTTGAACCACAGCCTGCCTTTGCAAATGGGATAAGTCCCACCCACCCCAACAGAGTGTACACTTGTAATCCTGATATTCCAATAAGGGGAAGTGTTTCATGAATGAGTACACCACACATCTTCTTTAAAAGTTTGGCAGGAGAAGTGGGAATGCTTGTTGGGACATCTTCATCATTTCTGTCCTTTTCTGAATTGCCCTACTCCTGAATAGTGATTCCTGAGCACAGATAGTGATGAACTTAGAATCATGAATGCAGCTCCATAAGGTAGGTCACTGCCATTATCCTCATACAGTATAACAGGTGGAGTACTCTTGGTATGAGACAGTGGCTTGGCTAAGACCAGCTAGTGAGTCCATGGCAGAGATGAAATTTAAACCAGAGATATCCTGATTTATATCTCAGTTCCTTATCTGCTGTGCTACTGCAGCTCTTGAACTGCAGCTCTTGATCAGTGTGAATGCAGGTTTTGCAACAGTTAAAATGATCATGGAGGAGGAAGGTGAGATCACTCATTTCCCTGAGCTAACCTAGCCATTCTCAGAATAGGTCCCTTGAGATCAGCTAACTGAAGTCCATTGGTTTTAGTGGGGCTACCCTGAGTATAACGTATTTGGATATAACTCATTGTGACCTGTACTGGAACGAAATAAAGCCTTTTCTAGGATTCCATGATTGTTGTTTTTTTACTTCCTTTCTAAACGGGTAGATTTATTTTCTTACATTTTCCTGAAACTGATGTCCTCCAATGGATCACGTTGTTTACGATGTTTTATAATTCTCGATATTGTGCCCTCTACTACAACAATAACAAGCAGACGCATGAATGGGGATGGCTATAAATTAGTAGCCTCGGCTCAGTGTGCCATGTAATCAAATCTTTTGTGAAAGCTTCCTGCCACATAATCAAATCTTGTGAATTGTCATTGGCAAGTTTGTGTGTGTGCGTGTGCATGCACACATGTTAAAGCTTCTGTAAGCTTTTCACCACATGGGGTAAAAATATAGTGTTTTCCTTTTTTCTTTCTGAACCATTTGAGACCTGACCTTTATATATTCAGTAATTATATTTTCTGTGCTTAAATTTTATTTCTTCCTAACACCTATGAACCTTCATTTCTCTAGAAGCTAATCTGATTATTTGCTTAGCAGAGAATTTTTCAAAAGGCTTCTCTCCCCCCCCCCCCCATGGTAAAAGAAGCATATTTATTGCACCAGTTAATGAAGGAAATGATGCAAATGCACAAGTGGAAAACTCCTGCAGATGAGTTGCCTCCACTTCTCTGTTCTGTGTGCTTTGGGCTGCGGCTTCATGTTCTTAGCCTGACAGGCTGTTGAACACCTTCAGAATTTTTTATTTACTACAAGGAATGACTGGAAGGGTTTTTCCCCCTCATAAGGTTCATTGTATTGATTAGAATGACTAAGTCCAAAATCGATTCTTAGCCTCCCTGAAGAGTGGGGTTGACTCACCACTAATAGAAAAAAATGGTACTGCACAAACGTTCTTAGCTGGAAGAAGGGGGGAAAAACCCTGCATGTTCTCTAAGAAACTGCAAATAGAAGACAAGTCAAATTGCTAGAAAATGTAGACATTACCCACAGAAAATAGATGGGGTGAGTTTTCATTGCTTAATTGCATACTGTTGCTTGTGTATTTGTGTATCTGTATTAATCAATTTAAAGCAAAACATGTGTGGGTGTGCATAATTTGTAATAGTTTGTGTATTGTGTTTGCACATATAAAGTAGGAAATGAGCACACATGCAAGAGTATGAATTTTGTCAGAAGAAAGAGCAGAACTCTACCAGTTCATCACTGATATATCAAATAGTTACTTGGTTTATTCGAGCAGTTTTCCATTATAACCGTATAAATAAGGGCACAAAAAAGACCTTCAGTAAATCTGTGTGTTTGCATGCAAAAATGCAAACATAAATATACATAGAGAAGCGTTATGGCTGTTTGGCCAACAACAGATTTAAAAATAAATATGTAAAAGGATGGATTTCCTCACAGAGGAAGTAATTGAGGCAATGCTGCAGGATGCTGTCCCATCACTTTTAGAGGGTTCTGATAAATTCATTGAATCAGGTAGCTTGCGACTATCCTTGTTAGCCAGAAAGGCACCTTCATTGTACCAAGGCAGCATACCTCTGATGGCCTGTTCAAGTATGCAAGGGCATCATTTCAAACTTAATGGCTTCTTACATGCTAACCTATAGCTTAATGAGTTAACTGGTTCAATAGAAATTCATTGAGTTTGAGGTGAGAGGAGGTAAAATGAATGGTTATCTGTGGCACTTCATCTTGATGTCCGGTTTACGTACAGGTGTCTTGGCAGAAAGGTGGAGAACAAATGCAGCAGATAAATATGCAAGACATTACTTGTCATCACATGATCAAAATTCATGTTTGAAACAGCCCTGTTGTTGAAATAAGCAATCAATTGGGGGTGGGGAGGGTGCAGGTCACCATCTTACCTATCCTGGGAACTTTATTGAAGTGTTTTGCTTGGCTACTCAATAAGACAAAATGGTGTGACAGAGAATCATTGTAATAAGGAGTGGGCAAATCATTCTATTTATGATACGTGTCATTTTTGCATGTTTTCTCTCATATGGCCATTCTATTCTATTTCAAATTAAACTGGGGACCATTAAAAAAAATGCTGCATGAAAAACCACAGTTACATTTTTTTAAAAAGATCACATTTCTATGAATTTTTCTCTCAAGTGACACAGTTCTGTATGACTGAATTTTGTCCCAAAACACACATCTGAAACACATTTTCTGAGCCATGAACTGTGTTGGAATTAGGGATGGAGAACTGTGCAGCGGACCAACTTAATCTGATACTTCCAAACATGCTTGAGGATTGGAACACAACTTTTAGTGGGATTACATGTCTCCTGATTTCATGATGCAATTCCAGCGCACCAAAAATTACTCGAAAATGTGTACCTTATGAAAAAGAACCATAGAAAATAAGGATGTTATGTGTAGGTATTGAAAAGCATTGAAACATTCTGATTCCACATTAAAAACTGGACATTTGTAAAAAGTAAACACAAGTTACCGGTACATATACAATTTAAATGCAGTCTCTTTACGAGCTCCTTCAAAACACCCAAATAAAATGGGACAGACCCCTTATTGAGTACCAGCAAGCTAAACAGGATGGAATTAGCTGCTTACTCTGAACATTTGGGAAGTATGAAAGCTGGTAGAACTGCAATATGTTTGTGTGTTTATTCATTGTCCTTTCCTTCCTGCCAGTATAAATTAGGCCACATTTCCCTTCCAAGGAACAATAGCTCATGGGCTTTTGTTTTTTGTTTTAAACCCTCACACAGAGGCTTTTAAAGAACTGAATGATTAATAAGGATTGGTAGATTGTGGCCCATGCCCTAAATAACATAGAGCCCACATGGAAAGCAACTTTTCATAGTTTTGCAGAAAAGATGAACTGTGAAAGACTCCTAAGATAAGTCTGGAAGGCAGTTGGCCAAGATAGTGCATGGAATGCTCATGTGGAGAGGACCTCTTTGTTGCATATATATTAATATCATTCTTTTCTACCAGGTGAAATCTTATCAGTGGAATTATTTGTCAAAATAAGTTGATCAATACAAATTGGCAAGCAGGACAGATTAATCAAACCATGTCTGACCAGCTCTTGTTGTCAATGACTTTATAAAACTAATGTCATCCATCCTGTTTGGCATGCCATGGCAGATAAATTGTTAGTCTTGTGTATTGACCTTTGGGGAATCGATACATGTAGAGACTTAAGAAAAAAGTGCTCAGTGGTTTCACCTTTACTGAGCAGGTCTGTCAGAATTTTATAAATATGTGCTTACCTTCTCTTTAGGGGAGAGAGGAAATTGAAGGAAGGAACAATGTTTACGTGAACACCCAACAGCCTTAAATGCTGCAGTGATGAAAATGAGTTCTCATTTTTATTTTTGAAATGTTCATAGGTTTATTGTACTACATTGTTATACAACTAAGATTGAGCTGAAATAGCATTTCATCACCTGCAGAACCCATTTGGGTGCTTTTTCAAGGGAGCCCAACAAAAGTGGGAAAGCTAAAGTGGGACAATAAAATGGATATAAATAGCTCCACTTGTTCATACAACATGCCTTTTAATTGCCTTTAGGGGTCATAAAATCAATCAGGAATGATCTTGTGGCTTCCCATCACTTAAAATAAAATATTGATTTAGCTAATTGAATGGCTCATTCTTTGTGAAAACATAATTATCAGTGGTGTTGTTTGAAATTTCAGAAGCTGAAGTTGCATAGTACCTACTATGCCACTCCCCGCCAGTAACCTTACTTCCATTTCTCACCCTTCTTTATCCTTTTAAGAATAGGAACTGTTGAGCACTGTGGAAAGTAAGAAAGTACATGTGTGTGTGTGTATTGTTGCTGTTGTTGTTTTCATTGTGGTAGTAGTCCCTTGCCTACATTAACCTTAACAGGAAGGTTTCAGAATGCTTTAGGAAATTAATCAGTATGCTCTTCTTCCTTCTCAGCACTAATTGACAAAACAGTATTGCTACAGTTGTACATTTTAAGGACTTGTGTCTGGGATTACATATCCATCAGTACTGTGGTGCTTTGTGTCCTCCGTCTTGGTAGGTTATGTGACACTATTTATTTATTTTATATCCTGCTCTAACTTCTGAGCTTAGAGCAATCTGCAGCAGTCTTCCAAAATGTTAATTAAAATGGTAATTAAATGGCAATGGCACTATGTTTGAGTAGAATAATGTCTGTATGGCTTTTCTTTCTGTGTCAAGGCAGCAGAAAACAGGAGATGAGAAAGAAAAAAACACTGAGGTGTCTGTTGGGGAACAGTTTATGTTTATCTCCCTTCAAATTTAAAACAGGTGGATTGGTGGGCTATGTCTATGTGTTCATGAGTAACTTAAATTCTATACATCCGGTTTCTTCTGGCCATAAAAGAACCTCAATAAGGCTATTCGGGGGGTACTTAGAAAGAAGCATGCCCCATTGAACTCAGTGAGTCTTCTATTTGTAATTGTTAGGGATGGACAAATCTGGCAATCTTGGTTTTTCTCAGTTCTTCAATCTTAAATTCTTCACATTTTAGCAGCATTTTGTGATTTTTGTTTTTTTAAAACCTCATGAAAATTCATCAGTATTTTAGTGTGATTTTTTCCTAAATACTTTATTGACTAATATGCACATTTTGCAAGTAATTTATCCAGACCTAATACATTTGTGCATGTTATTTTTGCCAATGTACACCCTTTCCTACATACTTCCCGCTAATAGATGCATTTATTACACATTCTTTGGTTAGAGATCTGCATCACATTATTGGCATCTGTCTGTCTCAGGAGACAATGGATAAATGTGCCTTTGGGGTTGAAGTCAGACTCAAACAGTTGGAAGTGTTACAGTGCCTGCTGTGGCTGTATAAACCACTGTGGGAAAGACATGTTTTGTTGCAGCCAGGAGAAATGAATGTGTCTGGCTGTGCTGCTGCAGATGCACTGTGGTGTTTCTTCCCTCTGTGCTCCTCCCGAAGGTCATTCCTCCTCTGGTCACTGCTGTGGATACAGCTTAATGAAATGCCATGCATTTTAATGAGAAACTGCCAGATTTTCACTGCTCAAACCAAAATGCAAACTGAAACATGAAATGAAAACTAAATCTAATTTCTCTCCCATCCTAGTAATAGTGGGCTGCAATCGCTACAATAGTTTACCATGCAGTAGCTCCCATGGCCTTCCAGGATCAGCAATATTGGTGAGGATAAGTAGTGCACCAAGATCCTTTTGTTCCGCGTGGATGTCCAATTAATACACACACACACACACACACACACAAGCACACACAATGAAAAGATGGAGCTGCTTCCAAATGCTACAGATACAAGACAATTTATGTGGTTCCTGACCACCCCTAGCATGTGGTGGCTTATTCCATCCCTCATTATACACAACACAATTATTATTTTACTAGACCCAATGATTGGTATCCAGCTTCCTCTGGGGAGTAAAAAAGCTTAAACGAGATGCAGAGTTCCCAAAAAGTAGACCAGAGGCAATTGTACTTCATCCAGCAGAGCTTTACTGACTCTGAAGGCAAATGAGCATAATGGTCACAAATCCAATACATTCAGGATTGGCACAGTCCATAAGAAATCCAGTTGCAGCAGACTTATCATAAACTAACGTAGAAGAACTTATAATAAGACTAAACCATAACATTGTATACAGAGCAGAACACTACGGCCAGAACAAAGACATAGAAAGATAAAGTGAGTGAGTGAGAGCCAGGCTCCTCCTGGCCAGACTATAATAGTCAGCACAACTTTGACAGAAAGATAACAGAACCAGTTTAAACCAGCTGTATCAGAAGGACAAACCCAAGAAGGACTAACCCAAACAAGAAACCTTCTGCCTGTTTCTTTCACATAGAAAGAAAACTTTCCAGAACCCTCTTGAACCAAGTAGAATAGGAAAGATCTCTACACATCAGATCAATACTTTCTGTACAGTGGTACCTTGGTTTATAATCATAATCCATTCCGGAGGTCCTGTTGTAAACCAAAACAGGTTGTAACTCAAGGTGCATTTTCTCCAATGGGGCCTCTCCCTCCCCCCAAATTGGTTGTAATCCAAAAAAATGGGTTGTAATCCCAAAAAGGGGATACACATTCCAGGTTTGACGTGGTTGTAATCCAAAGCGGTTGCAAACCAAGGTACCACTGTACTAAGGAATGCAAACTGACATATTTACTATTGATTGGTAAAGTATTGACATATTTTACTTGATTGGTATCCAGTCACAGCTTTGTCCTTATGGACAGTGCTCCCACTTGTGCAATTCAGGACATCTACTTTTTGCTGATCTCCCTTTCCATCTCACTTAAGGTTTCAATTCACTAGGGCTGCCATATGTCTGGGTTTTTGTCAATTCGGACGTATGGCCCCAAGGCAATTTTTTAAAGAAAAATGCTGTAAAATTCCCCCAAAAGAACTTCGTCCGGATTTTAACTTTTGTGAATATGGCAACCCTAAGTTCACCCTTCCCAATGTGCTAGTGAAGGGAACTGGAAAAACAAGAAAAGGCTTAATCTACACTGGGGGAAATCCTTTCCGCATAGACAAAGGCACCACCAGATACAACCCTATCTATGAATCTAGAGTTGGTGAGCAGTCCTGCCTACTGTAACAGAATGTGTTTTGCTGTGAATCTGTATCTCTAGAGCTGCAATAATTTTCAAAACAAACACAGAAATTTGGGGAGGAAAATAGAAACAAATGAAATAAACCAGACATTGAACATGGTGGAGTGATAAACAGACTGAAGAACCCTATTAGTATTCTATTAAGTAAGCTGAGAGGTACCTATCACTCTTTACAAATAAATAACTCTCAAGGCCACAGAGCCTTTATATGTAGATGTGTTTTTGGTAAATTGCTGCAGGCTTAATAAATTGTAACGGAAGCATGATTGTTAACAAGGCAAATGCATATGTAACAATGTATATGTGCAGACAAAGTTATATGACTTTCAGATTTATGCTGCACACAGACATTGCTTATTGTCTTTCTGCTACACGGCTAGTCTATTAAGAAGTCTCACTCCAAGAGCACATATATCTTGGAAATTGTTTGCTTTGCTCTGATCAGTCTGCAAATATTTATATGCTCTTGGAATTACTATCTAAACTGTTAACCTTACTTTCAGTAGCCATTCGTTTTTGGGAGGCTTGGTTGCTTTTACAAGCTGCCGAACTTTTATCACATCTTTCCCATGCCATAGGATAAAATATTGAAAAATAATAACATATAGCAACCTTGCTGGCAACAGAATGCAACAGGGGTTTAGGAAATGACATTACAGTGGTACCTCAGGTTATGAATATAATTCGTTCTAGAGGTCTGTTCTTAACCCGAAACCATTTTTAACCTGAGGTACACTTTTGCTAATGGGGCCTCCCACTGCCGCTGTGCTGCCAGCACGCGATTTTCATTCTCATCCTGGGGCAAAGTTCTCAACCCGAGGTACTACTTCTGGGTTAGCAGTGTTTGTAACCCGAAGCATTTGTAACCTGAGGTACCACTGCATATGGCTTATAGGTGAGGTTTCTGTACACCCGAGTGACATTATGTATTTTTATTCTGCCCAGGTTTGTTGCCCCCCTCTCCTATATTAAGAGCCCTTCTGAATCAGACCAAAAGTCAGTCCAGAAGTTTGTTCCCAAAGTGGCCAGCTGAATGCATATGGGGAGCCCATAAGCCTAACTTTGATTATTCTCTCAACTTAAGTAGACATTGCAATAAAGATGGGTCTAGAAGTAACTAAAGCAATCTCTTACTCTTGAGTTAGCATTTTTAAAGATCATAAAAATATTTAAAATTAAATTTTAAAAATCATTTTAATATTTAACCTTTAGCCTCAGGGAATACTAACAGCAAAAGATGCAGGAACAAGTAAGCCACCTGTTGATGAAATACGTACCTCAAGGCCAGGGGTGGAACATCCTATTTCGCTACTTGAAGCAAAAAAGGAAGTGCCACCCTGCCTTGCCTTGCCACTGCTCCTGCCACGGCCAACTGCTTCTCCCGCCCCTACCTGTTCTGCCACTACCATGCACCCTGCTGTATCCACCAATGCTGGAGAAGGAGAGCTGCAACCAGCACCAATTTGGGGCAGGTACTAGCCCAAAATGGATGGGATCTTGCCCAAAATCAGCACCCATGGCAGCAGTGCTTCTCTGCCAATGGCAATGTAGTAGGCAGGACACCTGCATTCATGCCTGCTGAGGGGCTTCTGACACCTGAAGTAGTGGCTTCACCCTGCCTAATGCCTGCCCTCCAACATCTCTCTGATAAAAATAGGGACATCCCATTCCATAATGATAATTTTAATATTTATACCGCACATATCTTTCTGGGTTGCCCCAGCCACTCTGGGCATCTTCCCACATATATAAAAACATAATAAAGCATTAAACATTTTTTAAAAAAACCTTCCCTATACAGGATTGCCTTCAGATGGCTGGGGGGTTAGATAACTCCATCCCCTCCAACATTTCCCCAATGAAAATAGGGACATCCTAAGGAAAAGTGGGACATTCTGGGATCAAATCAGAAAGCGGGATGGCTTCTCTAAATCAGAGACGTCCCTGGAAAATAGGGACACAAAGGGTCTGTTAATGGCTTGGCTGCCTCTGATCAAGCCTAAGAAAAAACAGGTTCCTCATGCGTAAGAGGCCATCTCATAACTAGGTAAGCTTTTTTAAAAAAAAGAAAAGAAAAGAAAAGAAAGAGTGTGGGCCTCCTGTTGTCTCAAGGCCTGGTTCATGGGTACCCCCTGTTCTCCCCACCAGTGTCTCAGCAGAGGGTATCAGCAGCCAGGGCAACTCTTGCTCTCTTTGATGTGATTCTAACTACATAATGGAAAGTAGTTCTTAAATAAGGCTAGTGTGTGTTCTGAATGGGTCTTAGTAATGGGCTCATAGACTGAAGCTGAATCCAGAAAAAGGATTAGCTTTGTTTCCTATCTTTTATTAGTTCCAGTCCTGGAGAACCTAGACCTCCAAACCTCCCAGAGGTTTTTCTGCAGAGACACTTTGGACTAAGCTAGTTATTGAATGTAATAAGGAAGATGTTAGACAACGGGTTTATATATTTTATGTAAGAAAGTAATTTGAGCATATACACTGAGATAGCAGAGAATCACTGATGCAAGGTATGCAGTTTATGACACCAGTTGTGTCTGTGTTTTATTTTCTTGCTTGTGCGATGTTGTTGTATTTGAACTCACTAGACAATTATTGTTTTCTTCTGAAAAAGAAAAGACTGAGATCCTAGAAGTAGGGAAAACTGAACTTGAAGATAGTCCAGTTTCTCATCCCTTCCCTAAAAGGTTAGCTGAAGGATGTGGGAGGTCTTCTGGATTCAGACGTGTTGCTGAATGCTCAGATAGAACTACCCCGATTATACCGGAATAATAGATGGAGTTTTATTTTGAACAAGCAGAGCAAGGGGGCAGACTGAGAACCTCTCCTTGCTACACACAAATACAGAGTTTGCATCTCTACAGCTTATTTTCCCAAGTGCTTTTATCTTCAGCCAAGTGCCAGAAGTCATTGGACAAAGCACTTGGGAAAGAGGGTATGAAGGGAGATTAGCAGCAGACATGAGGAAGGTTCAGTGCTTCTCCCTCACATACCCCTCCCTTAACTGCCCCCTTCATTGTATAAATTCATACACATTTTAGGCACTTCTGGGTTGTATCCAGCACTGCACACAAGGGGTTCCCCAACCCTTTGAGAGCCTTCAGAGGAGAGGAATGGGAAGTGTCTGTTGGAGATTCATTCCCCGTGTCTGCAGTCATGGGAGTGTTGTCTATCACATGACGGCGTATGTTTTCATTCCACAGTGTGGGAAGTGACAGAGACAGGATGTTTTGATATTACTGTGTTCCATGAAGTGGGACTATTGTCCTTTGTTCTTTCTTTTTTCCCTGTATGATGAGAAAGAAGAAGGAGCTAAAGCAGAATGCTCCGAGTGTATTATTTGTAAATAAAATTAGATTAGCCAAAATGCTGTGCTACTGAGTTCTGTTACGCAAGCTGCGAATACTCTGCGGATCCCTAAGTGTGATAATGCCTTTTGGCATTAATCGCTGTGATGTTCGGGCAGAAGCTCGCAAATGATTCACCAGGAGGGAGAGAACATGCCAGTTGGGCATGTGTCTCTACCAGGGTCCTACACAAGAGTAGGACGCTCCTAGCAGTGTCATTGCACAAACAGGAACTTGTTATGTAAGTAGAACAAAAGCTGTGGATACAACCCTATGTGTTGAAGTTCCTGGATGTGCTGCTGTCACCTCTTGTTTGTGCCTTGCAATACCAGAGATATTTAAAAGGAGATAGCGGAGAGATGACACCACGTCTCTTCAGCGTGAAACTTCTTTGTAAGGGTTATGAATACTACTTAAGCAATGGGCCATTAGGGCCGCACGCTTATTATGAAATAATCTCAGTCCCATTGAGATAACTACATACCAGATACAGCTGTCTCTCTCTAAGCACCCCAGGGCCAGTTATCATAATAATAACACCTGCTGAGTTATCCTCGACGACGCCATAAAATGTCCTGTATTTCTTTTCAGTGCTGACATAACACAGCACTTAAGTATATTATTTTGACCACAGGAAATTGCCAATTAATGCTACAGTGGTTAAGGAATTTATGTGCTGAGTCTACTGCAAGAACCCATTAACATGTAGCACAGTCAGTAAAGTTCTTATGTGTAGCTTCAGTAAATGTGTGTTGACTTTCTCAAGCAAGAGAATATATAGTAAGATATAGTTAACATCTTGCCTTAGAATGAAACAAGGCTATGATTTCCATTTGTGGTTGATGTGATTGAGATACTTGGAGCATATTCCATACAATTGTTATCAGCTGCATGTGAAATTGTCATAATTTTACAAATCCCATGGATATTAATATTATACTGGATTTACAAACTCCTCCATCCATTCATGTTGTGAGTACTTAAGAGTCTCCTACCCCCCCTCCAATAAAACTAGCTACAATTCCCAGTGTGATTTAACAATCAGCCACTCTTCCCAGGGAACTCTGGGAATTGTAGCTCTGTGTGTGGGCAATAGGGGGTCTCCTAACAACTCTCTCCCTTAGCAAACTAGTCCCCATGATTCTTTGGGGGAACGCCATGATTATTTAAAGTGGCATCGTACTGCTTTAAATGTATAATGCCGATGAAGCCCAAGTCTCCTGAAAGCAATGGATTAGGGCTTAGACCTGAGTATATTTTAATGGGTTGTGCCCATTGCTTAAAATAGCCCCTTTAAAGTTTGTAAAAGTAAATGAAGGAGTTCCATGCATGGTGGTAAAAACTCACGTCTGAAAATGTACATCTCAATATTAGTCAGATTTGAAATTCTTTACTAATTTTGGTTCCTAAAGCACTGTTCCTTCTCACTCTTAATGTTCCCTGCTATCATTCAAATAATCGCAAAGTGGGCTGGGGAGAGAATTCAGTAGGGTAATTTCTGTAAGCCAAGAAATTTTGTAATTAACAGCTCTCGCCTATTTTAGCTTATGCAGATGTAAGTTATTTAATTGCCACTTTACTAGCTCTGCATAGATTGGATGCCTTCTAATGGCATCTGTACGTTTTGTGCTTCACTAACATTATAGGACCCATCACTGTGATCTATATAGGAAAGTATATTGCTTGAGTTTGTGATGGGAGAAAATTACACATTAAATGCTTAATAGAAGAATCCCCCTCCCCAGTGAGTGTCGGAATTGGAGCTAACTAATACTTTATAAAGATCTGATTCTTTCTCAGCTCTGTAACTCTCAAGTTATGCAACCCAAATCAATTTGACACTGGTTCATCATAAGCAGGAGGATTTGAACCATGGTGAATGGAAATGTGGAAAGAAATTAGAATCTGTTAGTCAGCAACAACTTATGTATTTACTTAAACAGCTTTATAATACTGAATCTATATGGCACCATTCCTAGGATAATTAGAACAAAATTAAGTTTTTTAAATTTATTTTTGCCACTTTATCTGAACTCTAAACTCTGATCTGTATCACGTTCTAATAGGTCTTGTACAATCATACAGTGTTGGTGTTTTATGACTATTAAGGTTTGGTACCTAAGCATCATATGGGACGCGGGTGGTGCTGTGGGTTAAACCACAGAGCCTAGGGCTTGCTGATCAGAAGGTTGGTGGTTCAAATCCCCACAACGGGGTGAGCTGCCGTTGCTCAGTCCCTGCTCCTGCCAACCTAGCAGTTCAAAAGCACGTCAAAGTTCAAGTAGATAAATAGGTACCGCTCCAGCATTTCCGTGTGCTGCTCTGGTTCACCAGAAGCGGCTTAGTCATGCTGGCCACATGACCTGGAAGCTGTACTCTGGCTCCCTCGGCCAATAAAGCGAGATGAGTACCGCAACCCCAGAGTCGGTCACGACTGGACCTAATGGTCAGGGGTCCCTTTACCTTTACCTTACCTAAGCATCAAAACTAGGAAAGGATAATCCTAGTTTTAGTCAAATTTAGTTTCTCTTGGGTTCTAATTCTTCCAGTTTTAAATTTAGTTCTTTGCATTTCTGCAGCAGTATGCAATTAAAAACTTCCCTATACAAGGCTGCCTTCGGATGCCTTCTAAAAGTCATATAGTTGTTTATCTATTTGACATCTGATGGGAGGGTGTTCCACAGGGCGGGTGCCACTACCAAAAAGGCCCTCAGAGCTGGACTTCAGTGTCCGGGCTGAACGGTGGGAGTGGAGCTGTCAGAATTCTCTTAGCTCTAAAATGTACAATTCTCCACTTAGCACCAAAATGTACAATTGCTATGCTGTCTAGCAGGGCTGGCTCAAGACATTTTACTGCCTGAGGCAAAGGGAAAATGGCACTACTCCATCCATATACAGAAACCAGTTGCACTGACAGCTGAATCTTGCTGCCTGGCATAGTTATCGGATATTGTATTCTAATGAACCCGAGGGCTACAGGGTGGTTTAGGTGGTATATGACATGTCTGTGGCATACATAGCTCTGATCTTCAGCATAAAACTATGACCAAGGAGTTCAGGGTGTGTAGCTGGGGAGCGGTGAGACTTATACTGCTACTCTCCAGCATCTGCCACCTGAAGAGCTTGTACCACTGTGCCCAATGGTATGGCTCATCCTACAGTCTAGCCAAGTTCAGATCTGCACAAACTGTTCCATGCAGTGTTTACATCTAATGAAAAGTGGGTGTGTCATAGTTCTGGAGCTTGAACTTTCCAACTGTCCATCAGAGCCTGTGATTTAAACCATTATTGTTCATTTTCATTTGCAAAGCTATGAAAATTCTACAGAGATAACTGCTCTCCTTAAGAAGCATGTGTAAGTGAGGGAAGAAAATATACTTTACAAATTTATCCAGTAGAGTGACTCAGTGCCATTTTATACACAATGGTTTCCAATATTTAGTCCGCCACAAGCAAACAGCATCTGTTTTCCTGTATATAGCTAGCAATAGGCAGAAGAGTTGTCCCATCTGATGGTTCAGAAGCATTGCATATGTGGTTTCACTACGTGAAAATGATAGCAAGATTGGAAATTGGGTGAATCGACAGAGTGTGGTTGAAGAAATTACCAAAGATAGGATACACACATAACTCATGTATAGTCTTTCCAAGTTTCTGAAATATAATGTCTGAAGTGGTGTCTTGTATGTTCCCTCCATGAGGAGTTACTTTGGAATTGTCTTCTTACTGTCTAATGATCAAAGCTGCTGGTAGTTGTGATGAATTCTGCTCTACTAGAAACCAACATGAACTCTTGCCATTATCTTGACTACATGGTATTTTCACAATATTTTCTTAAATAGGACAGTGCTTGAGGGTATGGCATCTTATTCTTTGAAATCTTCTGATGTTGCACAGGCTCCCACTTCTATTCTTTTTCAAGTCCTTTTAGGTCACTTTTACATTTAATTCCATTACCTGTGATACCTTAAATTTTGAAACTACAAACTTGACCACTGGAATTTCACTTAGATAAAGCATGTATATACTCTATTAACAGTTTCATCCAGGGACTTTTTTTTTAACTGAGCTACTTGATTATAATTAAGAAATAATGTTCATGGGCATGGAGAACATGAAGAAGCAAGTTTTCTTTTATGGATGATTAAATGCAGAAATGAAGCTGAAGTATTTCATAGCTGCAGTAGCAGTTTTATTAAATGTCTATTTCATTGCCACGAACCACGGCTGAGCTGAAAAAAAAGTTGTAGCAAACAACAACATAGTAAATTACATTTCTTTCCATGGGGGCTATGAAATTCCAAGGAGGCTATTATCTCCATTGTCACATGGAACTGCATGATTCCCACTCAGCCGCCTTATCCAAAGGGGTTTTGCAGGCATGTTGGGCAAGGGCGCAGACACATGCCATGCATATACTTGGAAGGGGGTGCAGCCTTAGGCTGTTTAAACCTTCTTGGCTTTCAGTGCTGAGAGTACAGTGCTCAGAATGGAGCTGAGGCAGCACTGGGCAAAGGTTGGTTAGCCTTCAAGATTGGGTATGAATGCCTGCTGTTGACTATGCTGTTGGCTGCCTTTTTTGGTTACATGTCCACATTCACCTACAGGGTCAGGGCTTGGCTGCTGTATGCCCTCATGTGGGAATTGTGCTGGGAGGGTAAGATTGCCATATGTCTGTTTTTTCCTGGACATGTATGGGATTCCAAGGGCGAAATTACCATGCAGGGGAATTTTTTTTTTTTTTAATCAGCAAAATGTCCGGGTTTTTATGGCAACCCTATGGCAGGGCAACTGGCAGAGGCAGTCCTTGCAAGTCAGGAAAGTGAAGGGGCTCTGGGTCTTCACCAGCCTTGAGTGTCAGCCATAGATTGCTGCCTGTGAACACTAGTGGGATGCGAAAGATAGGGGACAGAATAGGAAAACTAGGAAGCAAGGGGTGGGGAAATAAGGATTGATGATATTTGAGCCTGACTAGTTGCTATGGAAGCAACAGCACGTAACACTGTTCCTGCAGTCCTGGTCCCAGATGTTTCTGTTGGAAGGGGTAATGGCTGGGGGGTCCTGGGTGGTCCATGCAGCAATTGAAAAAAATGCAGAGATGCTCCCCAGGGTTTGGGGTGCATCAGACTTAATAGGTGACCATCCTGAAGACATGAGCGTCAGAAAGTGTCCCACAATGCCTCTTTATAACATCAGGCCTGAACTGAGGGTGGACACAATTCCTGCAAAAGTAATTTTCGCAAAGAAATGAATTTGTCCTTTCCCCACTATTGAACAGCAGGTGCCTTCACTCCATTGTCTCATGACTGCTCTGTGAGGTTGTGTAGGCTGGTAGGATGGTGGTGGGCAGATATGGCTTCCATTCTTCGTGTTTCATAAGCTAACCTGATTCCTTTTTTCCCCCTGATTAGAAGTAAAATTAGATGATCTTCAGTACCTTTTGCCCCCGCTTCACCCCATGACTTCAAAAAATGTTTTATGACTATTTTTTTCTCTCTCTCTTTCAGAATTGCCACAAGTAATTTATCGGTGCATGCAAATGCCTACAGTACAGCCTTTTGCAATAATGATTAATGGCATATATATATATATATATATATATATATATATAGTCCTTGAGTGAGCAGTATTTTGCAATGCTAGGATAGTTATTTCAGGGCAATTATGCATTCACATATATTATCGAAGCTCTACTTTGAGGTCTTATTATGCAGTTCTCATTCACAGAAAAAGCAAGCAAATAAATCTTTCCCGACTTGAAGTCAATGGAGCTATGTTGGCATAAATGCAATCAAGAATCATGCTGCAGGGGACAGAGTCTATAAGTAGAAGCAGTTGGAGCATTTTCATAGATCTATCTGTATATATAAGACACCTATGTGTGAATATGTATTGCTAGACATACACAGTATATCTGTCTATATCTATCATCTACACACACACACACACACACACAAACACACATACCATAGTTGGACAATTTGCAAAGCACTCTTCATTCTTGTCCCCCCACCATCAGAAAGATATGAAAAGAAAGCACTTATATGGAAAATATAAGTGGAAAATGTTGATGTGTCTAAATGCCAATGAGTGCTAACATTTTCTTGATATATAGAACACCTAAGGCCTCCATCCCATTTAGCTCCTGCCGCGTGCAGGGGAAGGAGAATGTATGTCAGCCTGCAGAGTTCTCTAATATATTGTCTAAACAGTTTAAGGCATGATAAAAGAGGGAGGATTTACTTTCAGGGTTATGGATCTAGGATGGCATGCAACCTCCTCTCTGTCAGCAGAGAAGAGGGCTCAAGTGGTCAGCAAGGCTACCAGCAGCAGTTTCCCCAGTGGTATGAGGTTCTCTACTACTGTGCTGGATCCAAAGCCTGTGGACCCTCCCCAGAGGGGCTACACTAGGCTGGAGCAGGAGTGGCTAAAATAGAAAGGGGGGAAGCCTTCAGGGAGGCGGACTTTGTATGAAACAGAATTTCCACCACTCTCTACCTCCTTGGACCCTCTGTTAACCACATCACAACAACTTCCAGAAATTTTCACCCCACCCCCCTTGATTGTGTTTATTTTTATCTATTTTAAACTGCTTTGAGATCGTCAGCTAGTAACTGGTCTATAAATGGAAATACCTAACTACCTATAATATATATCCTGCTTTTCCAACAATTGTCTCTCAGAGAAGCTCACATCAATTTAAACAGGGAAGAGAAAGGAAGGGAAGGCAATTGGAGAGAAAAGGTAGATAAGAGAGATCTGTTTTTTTTACAGACAGAGCAAAGTGGTGAGTTGTAAGCAGCCACTTACCGTATATTCAACAGTGGACAAGCTGATCTTTCTTTGCTGGTATTCTCACTTGAGTAGGCCTTGGTGGCTCATTTTCCTTTGGCTGATGGATGGGGCCAGTGTGTCCTTTTGCTTTTGCATTTGCAGGACAACTTGGGTATTCTTCCTAGGAAGTATTCTGCTCTTTCTCCAATGAATTGCCTCCACACAGGTAATCATACATGCCATGATGTTCTTCCTGGAACAAGGAGAAGCCTCTCAGGTGCCTTGGTCCCCTAGCAGATGGCAGAGGCCAGGGTGTGCTGCCTCCAACTCTACAGTCCCTGGGCAACTGCATATGTAAAAAGGTAAAGGTAAAGGTACCCCTGCCCGTACAGGCCAGTCTTGACAGACTCTGGGGTTGTGCGCCCATCTCACTTAAGAGGCCAGGGGCCAGCGCTGTCCAGAGACACTTCCGGGTCACATGGCCAGCGTGACATCACTGCTCTGGCGAGCCAGAGCCGCACACGGAAACGCCGTGTACCTTCCCGCTGGTAAGCGGTCCCTATTTATCTACTTGCACCCGGAGGTGCTTTCGAACTGCTAGGTTGGCAGACGCTGGGACCGAGCAGCGGGAGCGCACCCCGCTGCAGGGATTCGAACCGCCGACCTTTCGATCGGCAAGTCCTAGGCGCTGAGGCTTTAACCCACAGCGCCAATATGTATACCTGTTGCATAAAACCGGTGTTTAATGAAATGCTTGTTGACATAAAGATCAGGTTCTGTCCCTGAATTGTCTATGCCTTAAGGAGATAACTTAATATAGAAATATAGAGACCAGATGAAGGATTATAAACTGAAACATCAAAATATTGTTCACAGATAGCTATGGAAGCTAGGGCCTTCCTTGCTTTCAGTACAGAGGGACAGTCATGGTTTTCAGTCTAGTGCCTCAGTTTTGGCACATTGGAACCACAAAGTGTTTTTCTCTAGAACATTAGTAGAACTACCAGCGGAGACACATGCAGCTGTGTGACAGGAAAGTTGTTTAGAATACAGCCTGTCACAATTCGGTGGAAACACCGTGTGGAAATATGTCAAAGGTAGATTTACATTTGTGGGAGTTGGGCAGCAGACAGAAAGAACCACATACAAGCAACCTTTTTTTCTGTATCATCAGCAAGTACATGACTGTCTCAGCCTGGGACAGGCAGCACATCTGGAATTCCACATGGACTGGTAATCTACAGATGCCACAGACACAAATTAGTCTCTAAATAGACCCCTTTAGCTTTACCAGGACTATAATGTTTAGTTAATTATCAGGGTAATCATTTTAAAATAATAATATTTGGGCAGCAGTAAGCACCATCTTAAAGGTGATACACATTATTGGGGCTTTTTTAAAAACAGAACAAAACAAAACTATTGCTCCAACTAGATAGATAAATGGATGAAGATGTATTTCTCATGGATCAGAACACAACTACTTTTAACTCTTTTTAGTATGCTTCTTACATAAGAAATATTGTTTTTACACATATTTAAATATATGTGAATGGAACCAATGATCTGACGGACCATGATTCATATGATTAATAAATAAGCTTTCTTCAGTCAGGTGACACCCCTAATGTTTACTTTTGTAGATCAGATTGTAAATGCTGCCTTAATATTCCTCTCAGATTCATTCTGTAAGTCCTCACAACTGTGAGATTTGTTAAAAAACAAAAACAAAACAAAAGTCTATTTATTATTAATCCATTAGTCCCAACAGCCTTCTAACTTCAATACTCTGAAATGACCCAGCATGACTTGGAAAGTGCAGCCATTATAAACCTTCCACCTGCTGAGGAGAACTGCTTTAGGCTCAGTCTGTTGCTTTCCCAGGAGCTTACGAATCAGCATCATAGCTTCATCAGATAAGAACCGGTTGTTGCTGTTGTTTAAAAACTTACAGTACAAAGTTGCCATTAAGGTAATGTTAAACAGAGCTGGGCAGAAGGACTCCTCTGCAACATCCAGCCATTTTCGTTATGGCTTCACAGATGGATTTTGTTTTTGCCATTCTGATTCTTGCCATCATGATTCTTGAAGCATGCAAGTTTTCGCCTTCCTTCCCATTTTCACATAAAGCCCTATAAAATAAAATCTGCCTCTGAAATTCTGTCATGGTTACAAGGCCCTTGAATAGATAGTGAAAATGGCAGCAGTCATTCTTATTGCTCATCTTTATGGAAGGTTTTATGCTGTCCACAGGCAAACCAAGACAAACTGGGAAATGGAGGAACCCTAAACATGTCAAGCAATGCCTGATTTCTCTAGTTTTGGCTAAAACAGATCCTGTCTTCCATGCAGAGCACTTTATGCCTTTTGCGTGTTACATTCGGAGGATGCCAGCCCAGTAGAGCAGAAGAGAACTGTGAATCAGATTGTGGATTTTAGCCACAGGTTCTGTTCCTGACGGTACTTCCAGTGGACTATTTTATTGACCTACTACACATTGCTTTCAAAAACCTGCATTTTGGTAGCAACAATCCACATTGTTGTTGCTGCTTTAAAATTGTAAGTTTGTTTATCTCTCATAAGGTTATCTTCATGTTGCAATTTCACAAAAGTAAACATACTTGAAATTGAAAGATTTCACCATACAAATTTAAAGCTAGATTTATCAGAAGTGCTTAGTATAAAAAATTACCCTTGGGATATGGTTCTCTGGAAGTTGCTTTTGTTCATGCTCAGGGTCTGACTGCTTGCAACATTTCAGGCTGAAGTACTTGATAAAATAGATGGAATTCTTGAGACGCTGTACTGGCCTTCCTTATGGTTTGTCACTAGCATGTCTCTTTGGTTGAGCTGTTTCTACTGTTGACTTTTGCCTCATTGCAGTCTGGATAGCATGGGCTGGTTAGGGAGAGGCTGGTATGTAAATAATGGGGCAAGGTGGACTTCTACATCCCTCAGACTATGGTAATTCTATATGCATTTATTAGGACCACATTGTACTGCCTTTACTTAATGCTCATTTATATGTGCCTTATTCATTTACACAGACTATTATGGAGGTCAGAAACCATACATGACTTCTTCACCAGCAACAATTCTAAAGAGGTGGTGTAGCATAAATATAACTCCAAACAATCTTTAATAATAATAATACTTAATAATAATGATAATATCACTCTGGGTGGCTTTTTCATTGTGCTTTTTCTGTCTTGCATTCACTGTCCTGTGCTTACATGTGCGTACTGTCATCAGTTGGCATGACTACTGAAGGTTGTAATCCAATTTATGTGTATATGGAGTAAAGGTAAAGGTAAAGGTACCCCTGCCCGTACGGGCCACTCTTGACAGACTCTGGGGTTGTGCGCCCATCTCACTTAAGAGGCCAGGGGCCAGCGCTGTCCGAAGACACTTCCGGGTCACGTGGCCAGCGTGACATCGCTGCTCTGGCGAGCCAGAGCCGCACACGGAAACGCCGTTTACCTTCCCGCTGGTAAGCGGTCCCTATTTATCTACTTGCACCAGGGGGTGCTTTCGAACTGCTAGGTTGGCGCTGGGACCGAGCAGCGGGAGCGCACCCCGCCGCAGGGATTCGAACCGCCGACCTTTCGATCGGCTTTAACCCACAGCGCACTAGACCCTTTAAAATCAAGAAACTTAAATTAGTCATGACTAACAAACTCCTATCTGGGACGCGGGTGGCGCTGAGGTCTAAACCACAAAGCCTAGGGCTTGCCAATCAGAAGGTCGGCAGTTCGAATTCCCACGATGGGGTGAACTCCCGTTGCTCAGTCCCAGCTCCTGCCCACCTAGCAGTTTGAAAGCACAAAGTGCAAGTAGATAAATAGGTACCACTCCGGCATGAAGGTAAACTGTGTTTCCGTGCGCTGCTCTGGTTCGCCAGAAGCAGCTTAGTCATGCTGGCCACATGACCCAGAAGCTGTCTGTGGACAAACGCTGGCTCCCTCGGCCTATAGAGCGAGATGAGTGCACAACCCCAGAGTCGTCCGCGACTGGACCTAACGGTCAGGGGTACCTTTACCTTTTTAACAAACTCCTTGGTTTCAATGGACTGATTCCAGTGCTGTGCAGAAACATATCCTACTATTCTTCAGAGATTTTCTTCCCTTTTTCTTTTTTTCTCACAGCACTTTATAATTTCTTTATAATTTCAGTGGGTGCAGGGTTGAGCTTATTTTATTGCTTTAAGGCAGGTATTGCTAGTCTTTTTCCTTCCTTCCTTCCTTCCTTCCTTCCTTCCTTCCTTCCTTCCTTCCTTCCTTCCTTCCTTCCTTCCTTCCTTCTCCTGATCTTTAACTGAAGCATGGGGAACCAGGGAGGCTGGCTACTGAATCACTAAGATATGTGCAGTTGTTGATTTTCTTTTTAAATGGAAGTTCTTCCTTAAAGTTTTAAAAAAATAAAAAATCTTGCAGCAATGGCTTTATTTAAATGTAAAAAGACTTCACTTAAAAAACTATTTAAAAAACCAAAATGTCCAGCAGCCCTTTGTTGGGTTTTCAGGAAAAGCAGGTCCCTGGCTGCAGAATGCAGGCCACCAGAGATGATTTAAAGAATAAAAGAGAGGACCCTCACAAACATCTCTTGGGCACTTTGAAAGTAAAGTGAGCACAACAAAACTCATTTACGCATTTGCAGAAATTTCATAATATTCAGTACAATTTCTTTTCTCATAAATGTCCCCTTCTCTATGTTCCCCCTCCCAGAGAGACCCTTCTCTATGCCTCCCCAGAGAAGTTCAGAGGGTGACAACAAGAGAATGGGCCTTTTTGTGGTGGCTCCCCTGTTGTGGAACACTCCCCAGAGAGGTTCGCCTGGTGCTATCATTAAATGTCTTTAGATGCCAGGCAAAACCATTCCTCTTTACCCAGGCCTACGCTATTAAATAATCTATGTCCTATAAAAGTGCCGGGGAGAGGACTGTTATTATGATGACCATTTTATTATTAGAGTGTCTGTCAGTATACTTTTTACTATGTTTTTATCATTGGTATTTTGTTATGTGTTACTAATGTTATACATCACCTTGATATATTTTGATAAATGGTAGTATATAAATCAAAAAATTAAAAATGAAGATAGTCTAAAAATGCAGGATATATCTTCAGAATAGCAGTAGCCTATTCTTGACACTGAATATACATTCAGGTGTGGTGAACATTGTGCTAGTTTTCCTAATGTTTCTTTCACACTGCAGTACCTGTTCCTTAAATTTTCCATGTGTGGCTTTACATCATGTGAAAAATAAATTTTAATGTGGAAATTAACAGTTTGGGAAACATCAAGGAAATGGAGTAAACTGCTGTGTGAATGCACATTTAGTCAAATACAACCCTGCGAATCTTTATGAAATTATGCTGGATTCTCTCTTCCTGATCCCCAGCTATCTGGACAGCTTATCTTTTTTTATTATTATCATAATAAAAAGTGACATCTTGAAGATGTCAGTCTGAATAACTTTTAGACAGCTTCCTGTTGAGAGTTGTAAAGGTCACACACATGGCTTGAAGAGTGTATTGTCACTTTGCTTAGCTTTAATATGACTCCAACAACTTTTTATTGCCTTTTCTATTAATATATTCATTGTGTTGCACTTGTTTGTTTTTCAGTTTGCTGTTGACATTGGGATTGAATTGGTTTATTTGTTATTCTGACTGCAACATTCATAATCAATAATAAATATCATCCAAAATGAAAATAATAGAAATGGTATTCTTGGGCGGAGTCCCTTGTGGACATACTTTATTTCAATATTTAAGAATAAAAGAGACCACAAAATGCCGCAGCGTTCACTGTTCTGTAATTCTCCAAGAATAAGTTGTCACAGAAAATGTAAGAAGAGTTGACTCAAGCCATGTTGTAGTTTGAAATCATATCCTTGTCTCCAAGTCAGAGACTATCCATCTTCCCACCTTCCGAAAGAAGAAAGTGTAAACCACAAAAGATGGTAGCCTGATGTATTCAGCATTTGCAATTTCTTGAACAATGTGAAAGTAATATGCATTCTACCCCTCCCCCTGCACAATAAAACAAATGCTAACATTTGAGAGTTTATTTCTTTCATCAAAAGATTGTCATGAATACACTTAACTGTGTATGTAGTCAGGGATAGCCCCAAAACATATTGCTGGATGAGGCAGAGGACAAGATGCCCAGTCCCTTACAAGTGCAGAAGCAAACTATGTTGGCATCCATCTATCTCAAGAGACAATGGAGTACACCTCCGGGGGTGAAGTCTAACTACTGGAGGTCCCGGGCTGCCCAGACAACAAGAGTCCACTCTTGGCCTTGCTGATGTGGTCCAAAGGAAAGCAGAGCAATACAGTTGGCACTAGCCTCGCTGCAGGTGCTGTCAGAAGGAAGCATACAATACACCATCCAACCATCTTAGGGACTCCATTCCAGATTTGTGCAGGGTTTACTCCTTAGTCCTCTCTTCTCCTGAAGATGTCCTATAAGGCAGCAGGTATGAATCTTTCATAGAGTCACAGAATCATTTCCCTCAGGGTTTATTCCTGAAGCCTTTCTCAATAATGTGTTTAACTGCAAGGAAGCAAAGGTTTGGGACTAGAGTTTACCTTCTCCTAGATGGACTACCTTCTTAGGTTGATGAGCCCCATCTGGCCCTCAACAGCATGTGCTGTTGACTGGCTTCTTAACTGTTGGACCCACTATTGGTCTTCTCTGCTCCATCTACTAGAACCTGTCTTCACATGCAGTGGAAGTCCCTAACTCATTGCAGGTTTGAGATGCATTGGGTACCCTTACCTGGTTTATCTGGCCTGTTGAAGCCATTTCCTGGGGTGTGACTGCTATCTCATGCTAATAGCTTCTAGGGTCCACAAGGTGAGAGCAGAGTGCAGGGTGGAGACCAAAGGTGGACAAACTACCCCAGAAGGAACATGATATGCCCCCTCCCCTGATTTACTACCCCGCTCCTAACACATGCATCCCAACTTGACTGGCATTTACTTCAGTACTGCAATGGGAAAGAATCATCCACCACACTGTGCTAGTATTGGTAGGGAATCAGAGGCCTCTGGTGTGCATTACCCCTGAATTCCAACAGATGAGCATGGCAAAGGAGCTCAATAGGAAGGCTTAATGGGAACTTTCACCCACCACCACCCAGCATCTGCCACCTGAAGTGATTGCCTTACTCTTCCCATTGGTAGAGTCAGCCCCGGGCTTATTGTATTTAAGAAATGAAAAGCAAACATCCATGTGCCCCTGGATTGAATGCCAATCTTTCTACAGTTGATAATGGAAATAAATGTCATTGTATTCTTCTAAATGGCAACCATTATTATTTTCACTTCTGTATGAGTTTGGGATATGGAGCAAACTCCATACACTCACTGAAAACAACAAACCAAAAGCATATAGCCCCTAGACTGATATATTCTTCACACTCACACAAAAAACCCAAGAACCCAGAAGCTTCTCATAAACGATTGTGTGTTTGCTCTATTAGCAGTCACCGTAAGTTGCAGAAGAATGTTTTTTGGATTTTTAACATATCACTTGTTATGATAAAAGCTGTAAGAGCTGAATACCTGGGCTGTCATCAGTGCCACTACTGATATTTTGCATTACATATGAAATGAACAGTATAATTATCTATAACAATTTCAAAAGAGCCCAAAGAAAATCCATGTTTCCTGTTAAAATTATAGCTGAAACCTTAGTAGTCAAATAGACTCATAAATTACATAGAAAGCAATGTAGACTACACCTAGAATAAATCTGTCCTGCAATTGAATTGGAAGCAGTGAATCCTGTTGTGTGCAGCTCCCAGTTACTTGCTGCAGAAAATTTGACCAACAGAAAATTCACCTGCAGGTTTGTTTGTCAAGACTAAAGTGTTATATAAGAAGCATTTAAAACCAGCGAATCCATTAGCTACGTGGGAAATCCATTTTTATTGACTCGTGGGCTGCGTCTTGATTTTCCAAGGCAATTACAACTGTGCAAAAGATTTGCATTGAATGTTATCACTCCTGCTGCCTGCTTTCAGATAGTTTAAATGTGAATCTCATGAAGTCCAGATAACGTATTATTTTCTTTCTCTGATTTGCCTCTATTGATAGGACCTTGGCAGAACTGATGGTAATTATGTTATTGAGAAGAATATCTAGACCAGGGCAATGGCTAACCTAACTAACCACTGTTCCAAGAAGATCACTGGGTGATCTCTCAGGTTAACACGTCTTACAAGGTTATTATGAGGATAAAATGGTGAGGAGGAGAACCACGTGTCCCATTTTGAGCTCTTTGAAGGAAAAGTAGAATATAAATGTAATAATAAATTAAACTCTGCCTAAGCATTGAGTCCAAGCTGGCTTGGACTAATGGAAACAGAAGTCCAACAACATTTGGAGAGTAAGAAGGTAGCCATTCCTTATCTACAGAAAGCACCCACACAAGTCCACCTGTGTCATCCAATGTATACAGTATGCAAGGATGCAGAAATTTGGAGTGCGTAAGGGAATGCTTCCCCCTGTATCACTTGACCAAGATTCTGACATCAGTGTAGAGGAGGCAGCTCATTGTCCCACCAGCAAGTTTAGATCTATATGAGGAACTCCATTCTGTTGGAGGCACAAATGATCCTTATGCTCTTAGTGAAAACTGGATTTTTTGCTCAAGGCTTTAGTATTGTTCTTATGATGAACTTCAATTATATCATTTTTTTCCCTTTTATTCTTGGTTTTAATAATTTTATGATATGTTGATTGTTATAAAATGTGTTTTGTTTTATAGAATGTTTTGAAATGATTTGTAAGCAATGCTTGGATCAATTATAAAAGGCAGTTTAAAAGATGAATGAATATTGCCAGGTCATACCTTCCAACATTTCTCCAATGAAAATAGAGATGTCAATGATGATGATGATGATAACAGAATTATTATTATTATTATTATTATTATTATTATTATTATTATTATTATTATTCCCCACCCATCTTTCTGGTTTGCCCCAGCCACTCACTGGCTTCCACTATACAGGGCTGCCTGTATAGTGAATATAACTATACTGTATAACTTCCCTATAGAGGGTTGCCTTCAGATGTATTCTAGATATTGTATTGTTACTTATTTCCTTGGCTCGGGGGTCACATAACTCCATACCCTCCAACATTTCTCTGATGAAAATAGGATGTCCTAAGGAAAAGCGGGACATTCCAGGATGAAATCAGAAACCTGGATGACTTCCGTAAAACCAGGACTGTCCCTGGAGAATAGAGACACTTGGAGGTGTCTGCCAAGTCATGTGGCCAAGGTGAATGGGTTTAGGATTTAGCCTTATTGATATCCTCTGGTCCTGACCCGCTCCACCATGCCTTTTTTTTTTTTGAGGGGTGACATACACCAGCCTCAGTTCAACCAGCTTCAGCTCATCCAGTTAAGCTCCAGCTGAGCCAGAATGAGGAAGTTACATCAACGTTATGTTCAGGCAAGCTGGGGTTGGACACAATGTTGGCTGAGCTTGGCTGAGCTGGGAATTAGCTGGCTGAGCCAGCAATCCACTGTACCCTAAGCTGTTTGCCCCAGTGGACCTTGCTATAGGATTGCTCCCTTAAGCCAGTGACAAAACTGGAGCTATACCAAATTGACAGGGACCATTTCTCAGCCATTATGTTTGGCTACATTCTGCAGGATGAGGCAAAATAGTGTCTGAATATGAGAGCATTCTTACTTATAATCTGAATGTCAGAGTGCAAACAGATTGTGCCATGCGTTACAGCAGTGAGTCATACTGTTTGACCCGGCAGCCGCCAGTTAGAAATGGGAAATAAAATCACCATGGAGTTAAGATTTTTAATTCCTCAATTAGCCACATGAGTTCTAAAAATTTTATATTCTCCTAAACCGTACCCTATGTGCCAATTTGGATTAGCTTCAGATCTAGCATTGACATTTAACATACATTTGCCATAGTCATATGAATAGGTTAATATCATTTATATGGATCCAGCTGAAATATCAGTCCATTTGCCTGGCTTGAGACTCATAAAATCAATTCCTCTAGGTTCTTATGCACCTTTTATTCCCTCCTGCCCTCTCTTACCTGACAATGGACATCTAGATCCATCAGCAAAATAAAGCGAGGGGAAATACACACAAACTTCTTGTTAAGCTCACCTATCCCCAGGTCACCTAGTTTGTCAAGCAGGGTGAGTTTTCGTTTTAAGACCCCTCCCCTGCAAATGCTTGCTCCATCTCTGCCAGAAACACAAAATCCTACTACATGGTCCCTTTTTTAAGCCTTCCCACTATTGAAGGTGACCAAACTCCAGTTTTTAATAGTAAAATCATGGCCCTGTTTCAAAACCAGATTATTGAGGACTTTGGGGCAATTGACACGGACAGTGGGATTTAAGAGGGAACAAGCAGGTGCTGTTTGTTATAATTGAGAAATGTAAAACTTTTGCTAATGACATACTTAGGAATTTAGAAATTCTTTCACTCACACACACCCATGTAATGGCTGTAATGACGATGGAAGAAAGACAAGGCTCCTCTTTCTATCCATATCATATCCATCTTTCTAAAGCAAGTCCATGCTCCAAAACAAATCCCTGAAATCTTCAGAAATTCTTCTTTCAGTCCCTGGGAGAGTGCTTTAAAACATGATTCTGAATGTATCTTTTCATGAAATTTCACTGCAAGTGTTTTGGGAAACATTTTTTTGAATGCATACTTGAGTGCTTCTAGCTCTCTGGATCTGAAAGGGGGGGGGGAATCTAAAGAAAACAGCATCTTAAGAGGCATTTCAGTAGGAAATGCCGAGAAGATAATTGTTTCTTCCAATGAACAAAGACATAGGGTGGGAAGAGTGAGAGTGAGAGAGACATAGAGAGTACTTATTATTCCAAGCAAAGTTTTGCTTGTACTCCAAGCATCCCTACTTATCATGGACAGTCTTCCTGGTAAACTGCAGTATCTACCAGTACTTTGACATTTGGGATGGAGGCCTTTTTTAAAGAAAAAAAGGTTGTTGAGCATTTAGAGGTGTAACTTATTTGTTTGTGTTTCTTTATCTAGTGCTTTCATATCCTACTGTCATCATAGCATTCAAGGCAATGTCTACAGGGGTTCCCTCATGGTCTCCCACACAGGCATTGACCAGACCCAGACTTGCTTAACAGCAGCAAGGTAGATGCACCATGTACCTGAAGACCAAGCTTCCCTTATCTGGTGCTTTTCATATGCTTTGGATTGTGGCTCCCATCATCCCTGACCACTGGCCAAGGCAGCTGGGGCTGATGGGATTTGTAGCCCAGAACACCAGAAGAGCACCAGGCTGAGGAAGGCCACCTTAGACCATGCCCTAGGACTTGTTTCCATCCCTCTCCTGAAGTTTTCTTCACCAATGTCTTCAGCTTATCAACATCTTGCATTAAAACCCAAGTCAAGACAGCAGAAGAATATAAGAAGCTGCAATTTACCAGGTCACACTATTTATCCATCAAGACTAGTGCTGTCTACTCTAGTTAGCTACAACTCTCGCAAAATGCATTCTTTGTAAAAATAATAATAATGACATTTTCCTAGCATGGCTTTTAATTGAAGCCACAAAAGCAAAAAATAATAAGTAGGTGGGGAAATATACATTTAAACTGAACTGAAGTTTGATTACAGGTGAATGATCTGGGTCTAATTTGTATTTGCTTTGTTTACAGAGTTAGCTATTAATCCTGTGTCATGTACCTGCCGCTAGGTATGCCAATCTTCATGCTGCCCACATTTCCCCTCTTGCCTTTAAATGCAGGATTAACAAATGCTCCTGCAGCTGTTGATCTACCAACACCCCATATAGCAGTATTCACCCACTCTTTATTTGTGTCATTGGGGAGCGTTACCCAGTGCTTTTCTTTTGGGGGCACTCAAGGGTACGCAGTACCAACACCTCTTTTTTGTTGTTTAAAAGTGTGGCACCTACTGTAACAACTTCATGGTGAGTACCAGCACCTCTTTTTCTAGTACTGACGTTACCCTTCAACAATATTACTGTGAGAAACCTGTCGTGCCCAGTCATTTTTTCTTTAGAATGTTTTAGAGTCTGTAAAGCAAAGTTTGTTTCATCCAGTTTTCCTTGTGCATTCTATAATGGCATTGGCCTCCCCTTTGTCTCATCCTCTTCCACTGCTGCCCTGATCCAGATTGGAGAGGGAGCACAGCTGGTTTTTGAGCAAATATAAAGATGTCAGGAAGATGTCATTCCACAAAACAGTGACTTATAATTGAAATGCAAAGCATGAGGATTGTCACAGCCATATTCTTCTACTTAACAGAATACTAGTGGATGGTAGTCAATGCAAATTTTTACTTACAGTAGAGCCACTGAAGTAAATAAACATGACAAACATGGTTTCATTCATTTCAGCTGGATTACTCTGAGTAGGACTTAGCTGAATACAAAACAATGTGATAAACATTAGAAAAGAAATAGACAATATGTTGCCCTCCAGATGTTGACATGGGTCTCTATTTATAGACTATGCTGGCTGGGGGCTGGGGAAAACTATCATCTAATAATTTCTGAAGGCCACATGGTAAATATCAAATTTACCATGAACAAACAAGCAATAGTATCTGGAGTAAAAAAAGAAACAATGCTCGATAAGAACAATATTAGAGTTCAACAGACTAGAAGATGGAAGCAGGTTCAAGTAACTCCTGTATCAGTAAACCTTCAGGTAAGACTTTGGTGGTAGACAGTTGAGACATTCTGACACGGGAATATTATATTGTTATATTATTTGCTTTGTGCAGGGATTCTGCTGTGATGATTTCATTGGCCTGGATCTGTGGACTTTGGATTGGCTCCAACATGTCTGTTTCTGCATGCTTGTGAATATTAGAAGTCCTTTATGATTGTAGCTTTACCAGTAACCTTCATCATTTCCTGAGTCACCATCTGCATTTTTATTGGATCTGGCCCAATAATTACTTTCCCCTTTCAGAGAGGAATTAAATGTGCATTAGATGTATGAAAAGTGCATAAGTCCCTGTAATTGAACAGTTAACTTGTACATGAATTCCACTTTGTACATAAGAGATGCAATTTGTGCACTGAGGAGATATTCAAACAAATTGGCACTTCATTCCTCTGTGGGAATAAGACTTTCTTTCCCAATCACAGCTTTTCACAAGAATTAAGCAAATTAGGGAAATAAAGGTCATTAGCTAAAATTAGATTGTACTCTACTTAACAGGTGTTTTGGTCTATTTTACCCTGAGGGCAAATCTCAATGCTGTCCAAGAAGTTAATTGTGCAATAATTGTACAGTTTGCACATTAATTTCTAACAGTTTAGACTGTGCTGTAGTTTTATTGAACTTATTGGCAGTTGCTTTCTTTACATGTGAGCAAGGTAATGACTCTAATGGGTAGATTCAAACTCTGTCCTGGGACCGTTTAGCAGTTTATTTTATTAATTCTGAATTGTATGATAAATAACCAGAGAGAGAAAACCTAGACTTTGTGGTCTAGCCCACAACAAAAAGTTGTTTTAGTACTGGGTTAGGATAAAAAGAATTTTCATATTTTGACCACAGTGGTCAAACTCACAATTAGGGATGCCCCAAATCTTCTTTTAAAATTTTGCTACTCCTATTGTCCTGGGGGAAATTAACTGCTAGTTTTAGAAAGCTCTGGGGAACATAAATTGGCTAAAACATCAAGGGGTGTGTGGTTTGTGACATCTTCCCTTCCCACCATGATTCAGGCACTGCTTGAGATAATTTGATTGTGCAGATACCAACATTTTTGCTTTATGGCAGCTCAACTGATGATACACCAAATTCATGGATTACACGAGACACGGTTTATACAGAAGACATCCTGAATGCTTTAGGAGACATAATATTTCTGGTCATGACTCATCCCTCAAGCTTCTACATAGAAGGTCAGTGCACATCTCCATTCATACAAATGGATCCCAGAGGCTGGTATCCAAATCAGCCCCCTGCAATGCAGAATATGCACCTGTCCCAGATGGGAATCGAACCTGCAGCCTTGGTGTTATCAGCACCACTCTCTAACCATCTGAGCTGTGTGTGTGTATAGATGCTTTGGTCTGAAACCCCAGAGAACCACTGGCCTTCTCAGTACACAATGCTGACCTAGATGGTCCAAGGCATAAGACAGCTTCCTGTGTCCACACCTTTCAGAGAACAACTAATGTATTGGCTCAATGTTCAAATGAATATAGTAGAAGAAAGAAGAAAAGGAAAAGAAATAGGATTTTGTTTTTTAAAAAACTGTTTTCCCACCATCTTTACATTTCCCAATATATCTATTTTTTTATGATAACATTTATATCCCACCATTTCTTCAAGGACCTCAGAGGGGCCTACACACTTCTCCCCCTCTCCAATTTACCCTCACAACAACCTCATGAGGTAAGTTGAGCTGAAAAACAGTAATTGGCCCAAGGTCACCCAGTGGGCTACATGGCTGACTTCAGATTTGAACCCTGGTTTCGCAGGTCTGAGTCCAGCACTCTAACCACTACACCACACAAGTGTATGAAGGGTCTCTGAAATGACCTGGGCAAGTTTAGGTCCCCACCTTTGTGATCCCTCCCTGGCTAGCTTGCTGCCACACCACCAGCAGAATAAAAGCTGTGGGGACTGGAGGCATCAGTGCAGTTGCACTTGACACCAAATGACTCTGAGAAGGCCACCACCAGACTATATGGCTGGAGCTGCCACAATCCCACTTTGTGGCCCAGAGGCATTCTGGGTAAAGTACGACGATAGCAGCTTCATCATGTGGTCCAGAAATCCCCTCAGCACTGTCCCATCCTTAAATAAAAGGGTTTAAAGGAAAATAAATATTTGCCAGCATCAGCTGTGCAGGATTTCTGGGATACTTGGGCCTCAACAGTTGCCTGTTTGTTCCAGATCTTGATGTTAGGCCTGAGGATTGGAAAGGGGGCACCTACTAGCAATCCCATCATCACGTAGCCATTGAAAGCAAAGGGGCCTCTGTCAGAGAAGAACATGAGAAACCTACTAGACAAACATGACAGCTCTGTCAGGTGATTCATTGGCTTTATTTTTACCTTTATGGATTTTGTGGTGGTTGTTGAGATCCTTCAACGTGGAACTTTCACATTAACAAAAAAGTAGGGGAAAGTTAAACTTTAAATACAAGCAATGATGGGATACAGCTTAAAGTGTGGAGAATTCTGGCCAGAATACCATCTTGATTAGGAGCATTTTAAAGGTTAAGGAGGGATGCCTACTCATTCTTCCTCTCTGATAAACAGCACATATTGTGGGAAATTTGTTTCCTTGAAAATCTGGAACTTGTTGTGTACAAGATTGTTAAAGTATCTTGTGAAGTTCTGCAGTTTATATTAATTCCAAGGGTATTTTTTTAACAAGTAAGAGTTGTGAATAAACGGTGATAGACACTATACTATGTCTTTTAGGCAGTGCAACATGGGTTTTGCAACCCAATCCTATGCTCAGAACTCTACTAAGTTCAGAGAGACTTGTTTCAAGTATGTGTGTATAAGATTGCATCCCAAAGGCTCAAGGGGATTTGCTCCAGGATAAAATCATTGAATATAAAAGAGTTCTTTGATTCAATGTGATCATTGACTATAAAAGACATTCTTTGATCCCATTTGCCTAGCAGTGTATTGGCAAGTATTGGTCCTTTAAGCTGAACTTTCTAATCACCTATTCCTGTATTTCACTACAGTGGACCCCAGAAGGGCTATTTTGTCTGGCAAAAATTCATGTAGGTCAACAAACTCACCAATATACTCTTATGAATAAGTTGACTGCAAAAACACCAGGATTTCTTGTTCTTTTTAAGGTTCAAGTTACAAGAAAGTTGACTATCAGTTTGAATATTTTATTAACCATATGTAAAAATGACATTTTCAACTGCTTTTCACTGCAAAATGTCCTAAACATTTTACATGGCATACATGAGACTGTGTTTAGAAACTTTAAAAGTATCTTTTTACAGAGCCTCATTAATCTCCTTAATATTGTCAAGCAATACAAACAAAGCTCTGCTTAAATATTTATTCAAATCTCTTTTCCAAGATGAGGTCAGGCAAAACTGAATATTTAAAGCATATTCTAAGTATTATGTTTAACACCCAGCACTCTATATAAATTGCCTCAAAATGTCATAGGTTGTGTTAATGTGAAAAGCTTTCCATGAGGGACACTGTAAACTTTTAATTGATGAAAGTTGCTTGGTTTACCCTTGAACACCGTCCAAAAATAATAGCAGTACACCATCAGAATGCTCAGCCTTTCTTTTTGATATTTACCTTCTGTGAGGCTTTAATGCCAGCATGTTATGAAAGAATATGAGCTTAAAAGGATGACATAAGGCAGGAAATGGCTTTTGAACTATGGTGGACATCAATGGACTATTTTGATTGGGAGCAACCAATGTCCAATTTCTCCATTATTACTGAGGGAATGCAGAGCTGTGGCCTTTTATTCTTATTTTAATATCATTTTTATTTCACAACTCCAGTAAGACATCCAGTCAAATATATATTGCACTCTTAAGGTGATTGAAGTTCCAAGATCTTTGGCACAAAGCTCTGGAGTGGAAATATGGTCTGCAATAAGCTCTACAGGTAAGAAAAACTCTGTCCCTATTTGCTTTCTGTGTTAACACAGTTGATCTCATTAGTATGTACTTAAGGCTTTTTTTGAAAAAAGGAAAATATTCTCTTGTCCTTTCAAGGAGGTAGGGTCATTAATGCCTCGCATTCTTATGTCAGGGAAGCTCCACTGTCAGTGAAATGGAATTCTGCATAATCCTTATTTAACACCATGTAGCATGCAGAGAAGACCATTATCGCTAACAGCTTGTGTTACTGGCAAGAGTACAGTAAACAATGTGGAATATATTTGCTTTGTTAATTTCTTATGCATCATGACTTTAAGCTGTGAGTGCCAAAGGAGAGAGAAAAAGACATTTTATGGGCTGATAATGCATTCCCTTTGCCCACCATTTATTCCTCAGCATCTGACATGTTGCCACCCCATGCAAGCAATTTAAACTGTAAATTATGAGTCAACTGCATATAAAGGGTTTTTGTTTTTTCTAAAAAGATCATTTGAACTGAAATGATTTCAAAACAATAGTAATTGATATGATCCAAGTATATATTCCAATGGAGATATTGTCCGATTCTTAGGGGAAAATAGAAAACTCATTTTCCATAATGAGCACCAGCAGAAAAGGGGGACACAGCTTCTCTGTCAATAGCCTCTGTACTAAGTAGTTAGAATTGGGTGGGTGAAGGGTCTTTGGAAGGAGCATAATTAGAGATTAGAGATGGTAAAATGCTAGATTGGGAATGCTTACAAAGGAACTCACTCACCCAGTTCAGACAACACCAAGTCAGTTAGAGCTGAGCTTATCTCCCCCAAAGTTCAGACCTGTAATAGGCTCATGAGGTACAATCCCTCCCTGCCACCAGATGCCCACTTTCCCATTCCCCCCCCAAAATGGAAGGGGTTAAGCATGAAAGCACAGAGAACTTGCAACAGCAACAGTCAATTATTTTTAAGGAGTGGAGATGATGCAGAGGGTCACAGCTACTGAAGAGCATGGGAACACAATTTATAATACCTCTGGACTCTTGTGTTCTTTGACACTCTAACCCACCACTATGCCACAGTTGCTGGACTGATCATATGCACAATGTTGCTGAATGCATGCCTGTTACCTCAGTAGGAAAGTGGATTCCAGCTGGGATAATTAGAAGTTTCAGCAAATACTGGAAAAAAATTGAGACGGTTAGCTTCACAGACATTACTCCCAAACCAAATATGTATACAGTAGTCCCTTGGTTTAAGAACAGCTTAGTTTATGAATAACTAGTTTATGAACAACACTGTAAACCCAGAAGTAGGTGTTTTGGTTTGTGAACTTTGCCTTGGAAGCAGAACATGTTTCGTTTCCTGTTGAGTGTGTTCCATTTGTAAATTCAGTCCTCCGCTGCTTTGGAAAAGCACACCTTGGTTTAAGAACGCTTTGGTTTAAGAACGGTCTTCCAGAACGGATTAAGTTCGTAAACCAAGGTACCACTGTATTAAGTAAATAGTGCTGTGCTGAACCCTCTCCTTTTGCAAGGAAAATTTGGTCCCTAGAAAAGAGGGGATCATTGGCAACATTCTTGGGAGAAAGGTCATGCTGGTAAATTCTCCACCAGGGAAATTGGCTCCATTCTGGTGCAATCATCACAACTTTGGCTGTAAGCCTTAATCTTGACTGAAGGAGAGCTCTGCATGTCCCTCCAATAAAAGGGTATTCTGCTAAAGGGATCCATGAGAGTCACTTCTGTTCACATACCCAGGTGGGGGCTTGGGCCACAGCACTCCCACGATGGCCATCCCATGGGGTGGGGGACGATGTAGGTCATAGGACTCCCCCACTGTCGGATTGACCTTGGGTATACTACTGGCCAGTAGGCCAGAACTCAGTGGTATCCAATGCGTTTGCCAAACTTCTAACACCTGTAATTGATAATGTTGTGGCCTTATTTGACCCCCCCCCCCCAAAAAAGCACTGTGTTATGTCTGGTTATTCCTTTGGAGATGGGGTAGCAGGTGATGTGGTGCATTGGCACATAAAGGTATCCAACCTTTTCTTCTCAAGTTCTTTCCTAGTTCAGAATCACCCTACCTCAAATGGTTTTTCATCTGTGCAATGGATATATTAAAAAGCTACAGAGATCATTGTCGTGTGAAAAAGTAATTTGGCAGAATGGTTTTGATCTTTAAATGTTATCAGTACCCTCTCTCTAATAACACAAGAAGAAAGTTGCTGGATTATGCAAAAGACCTATCTAGTTCACCATCTTGTTTCCCACAGATACCTATGGAAGTCCACAATATGAGGGCAATTGGGGATGAGGTGACCCAAATAGTATGTTTTATCCCTTCCCTAGTCATCTGTAACCTGCAAAACATACATTTCTTGTCTGCTGCACATGGAATCAGCATTCCTTCTTTCCTCAGTCCAAACTGCTCAGGGTTCTTTGGGTTAAAAGGGGTAGGTATTAATAGAAAAATAATTTTCTCCATTTTTCTCAAGAGTAACAGAAACATGACCAATAAAGGAATTCTAAGAGCAAAAATGAGCTGTGTTTCATTGAGCCTGATTACTTTAATTTGAGTTTTTGCCAATTAATTCAAAGGAAGCTTCTAAATGTAACTAATGAGATGTATTTCCCCAGCTATTAATGAGTAAAGTTTTCTTTTAAAAAGGGGGAGGGGAGAGAGAGAATTCAACTTCACTTCTGCTATCTTTGCAGAGTGCTGTTAAGTATTCCACAAACAAGCATCGATCACTTTAGAAACTGCTTACCTTTGTACTTAAAATCTGACACAACTATGAAATAAATATTATGAGAAATATTCATCAATCATTATCTTGGTGTTTGTTTGTTTGTTTTTAGAAGAAATAATGATCTACAATAATGAAGTTTCTAATAGTGTTTTATATCTTTTTAAATGTCACTGTTCTGTAAGTTCACTTTTCTGTAAGACACACGTGGTGACATCTTTTAACTCTGTTTTCCATTATTGTCTCGTTATACATTCCCCCCACCCCCCGTGCAGCCCCTCTGTTCAGCCCCTCTGTTTCCTTTCAGAACTAAAGCACTAAACTAAACCTAGTATTTAAAAAGATCTTTCAACATTAGACTGGGAGTGGGCTCTCCCTTGTTTTGGTGTCACTGGCAGTCAACCATGAGTCTGTTCCCTCCAGTCCCACCCTGCTTGGTGCAGACAGTTTTCTGCAGACTTTTTATTTAATACACACACTTTCATGTAAAATGCACACTTTTAACATAAAATGCACACACTTTTCAAAGCAATACATAAGAAAAGCCTGCTGGATCAGGCCAGTGGCCCATCTAGTCCAGCATCCTGTTTTCACATTGGCCAACCAGATGCCCATGGGAAGCCTGCAAGCAGAGGACAACACTTTCCCCTTCTGAGATTTTCCGCAATGTATTTACTGCCTACCTATTACTGCCTCTAACAGTGGAGATTAAACATAACCATTAAGGCTAATAGCCACTGGTAGTGTGATCTTCCATGAGTTTGTCTAATCTTACGTTAAGGCCATCAGTGTTAATACATCTTTTACGTATAATATGTACGTGTGCAAACAGGTTTTTGAACCCATTCCCATCTAGGGAGTGTGGTGGAGTCTCCTTCTTTGGAGGTCTTTAAGCAGAGGCTTGACAACCATATGTCAGGAGTGCTCTGATGGTGTTTCCTGCTTGGCAGGGGGTTGGACTCGATGGCCCTTGTGGTCTCTTCCAACTCTATGATTCTATGATTCTATGATTCTAGTTTCAAGCCTGGGTTTGACTGAATTGGCCAGTGTTGCCCTGACAGATGACCTTCAAGGCAGAGACAGGGAGAATGCCACTCCACTGCTGCTGTTGGATTTTTCCAGCAGCTTTTATAGAATTGGGCATGGCATCCTCTTGGACGGTTTCCATCATTTGGGAACTGAAGGCATTGTTTTGCAGAGCATCTGCTCCAACCTGCAGGACCTGTATCAGAGAATAGCACTGGGGAACTACATGTCTACATCTTGGCACAAATCTCCCATCCCATGATTTTCCAGGTTAACGGGCTGCAAACATTATTATTTTTTTCCTGGAAGCAACTAACACGATAATGAGTGCCCTGCTAGATTGTGCTAGATTTCCAGAAGTGCCTTTTATGTCATGTATAAAATCACATAAAACGCAAAAATTTTCAGGTAAGGGCATGTCAAGGAAATGAAATACAATGCTATCTGAATGCAGCCCAAGTGTTTTGTTTTTCCTTCATCTCCTGGGCTGCTCACATATGGCAGTCTTTAGTGGTGGCAAATCTCTCCCACTAGCATCAAAGTTAATATGGGATTGCTCTGCCCATCTCAAGCAAAGTGGAGTGATACTGACTTTAATTCATATCACCAGCTGAGTGGTGGATCCAGCTGTCAGAATTACCCACATCCTAAGGCATCCCTGTGCCTTCACTGAATACTCCACAGAACACATTTCACTATGAAATAATTTCTGATTTCTTACAAGGATCTTGGAAATGAGGAATTGTATCTGTGAGGAGTAGAAAGTGCTATGTTTCTTTCCTTTAGACAACAGGCTCTTACAAATCAGGAGCAAATGATGCACAAAAATCCCTCGGTATCTTAAAGAGGGGGAAAATTACATAGGTAAACAGATAAATCTTCAGTACATTTGTCTTTATGGGAGCAGTTCCTGCTGTTGGTCTCTAACCTGTGGGGCATTATTCTTCTCTAAATTGCCAGTAGTGTCCCACAGCACTGTGATAAATAGAAATCACGGAAAGAAATAACATTCATTCTAACACAGAGGAACCTTCCAGGCAGTCGCTAGACTCTGAGAACAGAATAGTTAGACAAAATAGATTAGTTGCAATCAAAGTGTATTTCATTCTGTGTCTCTTTGAAAGAATGTTAATCCTAGCTATGTGTAAGGACTTTGTGCCAATCATAAAATAAGTAATATTACTTAAAAAGCTGTCTTAAAATTTAAAGGCAGACATGAAATTCCACTTCTCTTTTGTATATTATCAGTGATTTAATCCCAAGAATGCATTTTTTGATATATCATTAAGAATCATAGGGCTATCTTCTTTTTTTCTTATGCCAATCAAGAGAACGAAGAAGAAATAGAAGGATTACAGTGCAATAGAGAAGAAACAGATGGTCTGAAGGACAATACAGCATCAAAATTTCCTATTGGAGAGCTTGGCTGTCTATGGTAATGGTCAGTTTGAACCTTCAGATTTAAGAGAGACTATTTAAGTAAATGAAAGTAGCCTTAACTCTCATTAGCTGAAAGAGAAATAATGAACCGTTTGCTACACAGCTAAACTAACCTGCTCATCTATGTTACTGGAGGCGTTTAGACTATTGCAGTGATGTCTATTTGCTGTTCTCCATCAATTTCCCCAGGTCATGGTAGTGAGGCATCCATCACTCTAGAGTCCCACACTGTGCCCAGTCAGGTAAGAAGCTACTGTTCTTAGTTCTCCCACCAGCAGTAATAGAAAGCATTGAAACTGGGTGTTGTAGGGTGGGGCACTAGCAATTTTGTGTTTTCTGGATCCACAACCTGCAGATTGTGGGGTGCAGTGGGGCTCCTGAGGGCTGACACAGGGGTAAAAGTAAACACACCCTCTTCTGTCTTGGCCAATGTGAGTGGCAGGGTTTATGATGTGGCAGTCCATCTGCTGCTATGCTCTGACCCACTGCTTCCTGGCTAGGGTTAGGATCCTTGTTCTGGAGTCTTTCTTCCTAATAGCAGAGAAGACTGGTGGTGTGTATGTGTGTGTGGAAGCTAGGAGCAGAATTCTGGGATTAGCTTTTCAATAGTGGCATCAATCATCATTGTGTATTTCCCACAATGCCCATGCACATGAATTGGACCCTTGTCTTGAGTCTGGCATGTGGAATGTTACTGAAATGATTCTGAAGATATTTTGGATGGCAGGAACATAACTCATGGAGGCAATATATTTCACTGGTGCCAATGTTTACAACCTACTTTGGGGTCTTGGGGATATTTTGTTATTGTTTCTCTGTAATTGTAACTGCATCTTCCGATGCTTGCATCTGTTAATACCCAAAGCTCAACTGAAAACCAACAATAGCATTCTTTATGTATAAAAGAAAGAATATAACTCATTCATTTTTTGTTATTGTTCTTTAAAAAAGTTCATAATTAAATAATCATCATCATAGCATAGCACAGCATAAATGTGGACAGTAACAAAATAAAACAATTAGAGTCTATTTATGAAATAATCACCATACAAAAGCTACAAAAAAGAGAATAACATCAGTGTCATATGTAAATAAAGCAAGTTGGCCGGGTGAGCTACAAAACCAGCTGCAAAGCTTTGTAAGGGACTGAAACGATTATTTTTATATCTAGTTTAAATACACATACCTTCCATTTTTTAAAAAGAAACAGCATTGCTGAGAAATCCAACACCACAAGAGTATTAAAATATATAACAGCCCCCATTCAACCCCAATTATAAACTCCAAGTATTGATGTAAACAACCCAAAGACGCAATAAGAAAATCCAAAACTTTAGAAGCAATCCATTGGAAATAATATATCTCAGATATACCGGGGGGGGGGGGATTCAATTGGCAAAGCTCCATTAGGGGCTTTAACATGCATATATTGTTTTATATTCAGAAGGAGGCATTGCTGCTGAGATCTCTGGACTATTCAAGATCTCTGGAATATTCAGTGCATGGATCTCAAGGAAACAGAGAAGTCTTTATCTCATCTCTGCCCACAGTGTATACTTCTCAACAATGAGCAAATCACAGTATTCAAAGCCATCAAATGGAGCAAGGTGGGATGAATTATTCCCTTCCCACCCCCACACTAACTGTGGCGTAGCTCCCAACAGTAATTAGGAAACAAGGGTAGACATTGACTTGGTAGTCACCTAGGTCATTGATGTAAAAAATTCAGCAAAATGTGGACTCAATCCAAGGGATCTGATATTACTGCTCAATCAATATTAGTAGAATATCCTGAAAAATATACAGAGAGAAGGATATGCATGTTATGTCAAGGGTTGTTATATTTTAAACATAGGCATTGGGCCTATACATTCTTATTGTTCATAGTTAGTTGAGGGTACACTTCTACCTTTTAAATATGAGTGAATTTGTAAATCAGTTTTTGATGAACAGCATAAAAGGCGGGTGCAAAACAAGGGCATGAAAAATATATTAACAAATTTAGCATTGAAATGTCCTTGCTTTTTGGATGAAGTCAGATAATTTCCTTCTATCGTTTCCCCCCCTATTTAAATACCCTTTAATCAAGAATCCAGTGTTCACCATCACTGTTTGACTTCTTGGAGAAAAAGACATGAGAGATTAAATGGAATCATTTATTTCATGTCGGAAACTTCTCAGTGCCTGAACATCTAAATTGGGTGTTCAGGGAAATAAAGGGGAGTAGGCATTTCAAACATAAATAGGCAGTGATTAAACTAAAAACTTGTAAAGAACACAATGATAATCAAATCTTTAAATTCTTCTAGAGTTTTAGAAAGAGCATGCATTGGAAACGAATGACCAGATCTGACATTATAAAGACAAAGGCTGAAGATTGTACATTGTTTTGAAAATTGCATGTAAAGTAGAAAGTAATTTCAAGATAAAATGTTGTCGTGGGGACTTGCAGTACTTCCAGAACAGAGGATAAAGATCAAGCATAGAATTTGAGCAGAATATTTAGATGACTGGATCCAGTATGCTCAACCAAGAAATATCTGTATAGATTTCCCATAAATAGGAATGGAAGATTTTGCTTGCCAGATTATAGAACCTAAATCCTTGAAATGCATGCCGGCATAATGCTCTGGGTTCTCAAAAACAAATTAGCAGCATTGCAGAGACTAACAGACTCATCATGAGGACTACTCCCTGATTACATATCTTAGAACCAAACTAGATGCTACATAGATGCTACAATGGGTGGTATCCTACCACATCATTCTTATGGTGGAACCACTGCATCAGAAGTTACATATTAGCAATGGAACTTTATTGTTTGAGGTCAAACTCCAAAGAAATACAACAAACTGTCCTGACTCCAAGTCGCTGATTAACACAGACTCAGATGATGGCTTTCCCCCAAAAGCTTTAATGTTCAAGTCACTGTGATACATATCTGAAAAGGCTATTGAAAGGTACAGCAGGCAATACGCATACCTACTCAAACACACAATTACAAAGACACCAAAAGCGATATGACTACTCAAGCAAATACATGGATACAACAATGGTACTAACCTAGCAATCCTGTTATAAAGGAATGAGATGGACACGAGTTAGCAGGGCAAGTGGTTCTGTTCCTTAGCAAGCAAGCTAATACTCTGCCTGGAAGTATTGAACCTAATCCACCTGTTCATGCCTCCATTGGCATCTCTGGGACATAGGTGACAGGGAAAGTGTCACTGCCTCCTGTGAGGCTGATGGGACAGGCAAAGCATCCCTCTCCTGCAAAGCAGGGCTAGACCCAGTGTAGAGGAACATCTCCCTCACTTGGACCGTTCCCAGGATCCTCAACATTAGATTTCCCTGGAGCAGGCAGCAACCTTCCCAGTCTGCTGGAGCCCTCCACATAGTCCTTTGCAAACCACCCCTCAGTGACATCCTCAGTCTGCTACTGTATGACACAAACAGCCATTTGTATTATATATAAGCCTGTGAAGTTATATTTCACTACCTATATTTTAGGAGTAATAAAAATTCAAGACCTTCTGCTTTGTTCTCCTTTACAGGGCAATCCAATGCTTGTCCATTTAGAAGGAAGTCCCTCTGAGTGGGGCTTCCTCCCAAGTAAGTGAGTGCTTACTGCAGCCTTAATTATAGTGTTGTGTTGTGTTACTTTTTATTGTTCAAAAATAAAAACATTTAAACTAAAAACCAAGCTCCTTTAACAGGGTTATGATTCCATCATAGGGCATATCAAAATACTCTGAATATAAGGCTAACTGACTAATCTAGTTGTTCGCTACTGGTGGTAGCATCAGCCCTGTTGTGAAATGCGTTTTGTTTTTGTTTTTAAACCCATTTTACTTAATTGGAAACATCAGGAAATTAATTCTTGAACCATACAGCTGAGAGCTAAACCACACATTACATTAAATGTGTGATCCTATTCATATATATATCTATCGCTCTCTACTTCCAGATCAGCTGGAAGGGCAATTCAGAGAGAAGAAGAAGAAGAGTTTGGATTTGATATCCTGCTTTATCACTAACCGAAGGAGTCTAACATTCTCCTTTCCCTTCCTCCCCCACAACAAAGTGGAGCTGAGAAACTTCAAAGAAGTGTGACTAGCCCAAGGTCACCCAGCAGTGCATGTGGAGGAGCGGAGACGCGAACCCGGTTCCCCAGATTACGAGTCTACCGCTCTTAACCACTACAGCATACTGGCTCTCAGCAGTGCTAGAACGGGCTCTCTACTCACCCCTCCCCATGTTACGATCCCAATGAAATCATTTTTCACTTTTAAACAAGGTAGCCAAGGTTATTCTTACAGGTTGGCAACTTGGTATGTAGTTCTAGACCAGGGGTGATGAACCTTTTTTATTTTTATCCTGAAAGTTACATTTCTTACTATGTATCTTTCCAGGAATCACATGACAGAGGGGTGGGCAGGGTCAGAGGCTAAAGTGGGCCACTACCTTACTTTTGTACGGTAGGCTATTTTATATTTTCCACAGGGATCTCTCTGTCCTCCATCCATGAAAGCAAGAGGCATTATTTGAGTTTGATAATGCATTTCACCAGGTAAAAACACTCAATGCCAAGTAGGGACAGTGGGTGTGATGCCTTGGAGCAAGTCCCAAGAGACAGATTCAATCCCTGGGTTTGAGGTCCTTCACTCCCAGTCCAGAGCATCCTCAGCCATGTTGGATAGGGCTGAAGAGTGTTATAATCCAAAATATCTGAAAGGACCAAGCTAGGGAAGGCTGACTTAGAATTCCTTTCTTTGGAAACCACAATATACACAATTTTAATCAAATTAACAGGGCTAAATGCATCCTGGCATGGTGAGAGATTGTATTCCCTATGCCAGCATGAGTCCCATTTTTCAAATGGTTTCTTGAGCTTGCTAAAGAACCATTTTTACCGTCTGAAGAATCCTCCACACAGACACATTCAAAAAACATCTTAAGCAGGCACAATTAATGTAACATAATTTTATGGTTCATGTTTAAACATAATGTGAAAATTGGGCATTTGCTAATCTGATGTATTGTAGTATCATGAAAAATGGAATCCTGCTCAAAATTCTATGCTTTTAGGTTTTTTCTTTTTCTTTTAAAGGAGAGACCACATCTTAATCTAGAATGAAATTGAGCAGACCCATGGAGTTAGTTAATTACTTTTCTTGGAAAAACCTAGCAATGTGTCCCCCAAGGTTCAAATTTGCTCGAGCTTTAGCTTCCATTTAAGCAGTAGACACTGCTTAATAACATATTCCTTGTCAAAGTTTTTGCCCCGGCTAATAATATATATTTTAATAACTGATTTTAAAAATCGGTAGTGATTTTTTGCTGATCTAACAATGAGTCAGGTTACAAGGAAGTACCCAATAAGGACCTAATATGGAAGAGCATGGCACTGATAACACCAAGGTCACACGTTTGAGTCCCGTATGGAACAGTTGCATATTTCTGCATTGCAGGGGGTTAGACTAGATGATCCTCAGGATCACTTCCAACTCTGCAATTCTAAGATTCAATGATTCTATTCATGTAGACATAGCAAAGTATATGCCTAATAAAGTAGTTCTTTACATCTGGATGTATCTACTACGGATGTAAATGGGATTAACAGTAACTCATTTCCCCAAGGGAGATTTTTGGAAGAGAGGGCAGGCTAGAGATCTCTGTCAAAACAATTACCAGTCCTGTCACCAATAATTCCTCAGATTACTTGGAGAAAGCCACAGCAGTGCATCTGCTGCATTTTTTAAAAAAAATCTATGCGAGGTTGTAGTGAATATATGCCTTCTACAAACCGTTAATAAAGCAGAAAGAAAGGGACTGAGTATTATCAAACAATTGCATAGTGTGACCTGTGTTTGTTTTAGCCCCTGGTTCTTTTGCACAATTAATTAGCTTGAAACTAGAAATACTTGAAAGCAAGGGAAATAGAGATAATGGAAAGCAAGGAATAGATAACAAATTAATGACTGCAATAGACATTTTGACTACACATCTGTTCATCCATCAGGATGGTTAAATAAGGCTCTGTGCTCAACCAAAGAATAATGCAGTGTGGCTTAATCCATTTTGGTGCAATGTTGCTATTAATCATATATACTGTGCATGCCTTGCTGTGATTAACAAATAGCATGCACGATTCACTGGACGCAGGTTTCCTGCTTTACCATCCAATTCCCACCCCTGCAACATGGAACAGTAATACATAAGATCTATCAGTTATGAGGGTGGGTGTTTCAGGCCACCAGGGTCTCAGTTAATGTATCCAAAGGGTCATCAGAGCTGTTCTGTGTTTCTAGGTGCAGTATATTGTTACATCAGGTATGCAGCTCTCATAGGAGTTAGTATTAGGTGGAGCAGCACAAGGCCTCTGTTTATTTCACAATAGATGTGGACGCAGGCCTGTGTAGAGAAGGGTACAGGGGTTACAGATCATAGCTGTTGTCCCATGCATTGTGCTTTCATTAAATAACTACATCTCTAGTCTTCTTAGAAATAAAGCTATGAAGAAAAATGTGTAGGTACTCTTGAAAGCCATTTATGTGAAATAAGCCCACTTGGCTGCTCCTGTCATTCACTGTTTTTAGCCAAATAGTGAGGTCAGAGCTTAAAAAAAAAATGTAGGAAAAATCTGTTTTTTAAAAAATGTTGGCTCACTAAATGTGGAATGAAACTAGACTGCTAGTTTATATTGGTGGATGATTGCAGCAATGAGCTGAGAGAAGGAAGTGATCAGAAAGTGTAGGAGACAATTCCAGTGCGTCCTTTGACTATGATAATATATATTAACATATATTGTTAATTGTTAATTGTTAAATATTACAACTTGAATCCATAATCATTCCCCCAAATCATGGATGGTGGCTTGGGAAAGCCATTTCTCTGAATATTCCCCAGAGGAGGACTATTTTCCCATGTTCTGGAGGAACTTCAAAGGCAGAAAAAAATCAAACGTTTGTCAGAAAATTATTTTCTGAATAATTTCAGCTCAGTTTGAAGTTAAACCCTGGTGCATGAAGCAGGAATAATGCACCTGTATTCCTGTGCGGTTCCTGATTCAGCTGTAGACATACTTCTTCTTTTTTGTAGCACAGGAGTGACTCGCATTTAGACTTCAGTGCACTGTGATGTGGAAAGAGACACTCAGATAAAGGATAACCTTTCACAGAAAGTGGAAGAACTGCTCCATCAGTCCTAAATGCATTCACTTTGAAGTACAGACCCCATTGATTTGAGCTGAACTTACTTCCAAGTATCTGTGCTTGTGCTTAGAATCATAGCCAATGATTAAAAAATGATACAGAGGATAGGAAACCCTGTTCCTTGAGTGTAGCAAACCTTAGAGACAAATATGGCCACACCCAGAGCCTCAGGTTTCAGCTGTTTTGTCAATAATACATGAATTGCCATGGTAGGCACCAATGATCACTCTAGCTCAGCACTGTGTTCAACTAAAGCTGGTCAAACAGATACTTCAGAGTGGTTCACAAGCAGGTCATTGTTGCCAGTCCCCCTGTGACTTCCCTCACTACTGGTTTGCACCTTAGTATTGTCGTATTATTGGTGGGACAGCCTTTGAGTGCCAATGGCAATGCCATATAGTACATTGGTACATAACGTATCATCTGCTAATATGACTACTTCACTCTTTCATTACTGTATTTATATAATTTATGAATGAGTGAAAAAGCACAGATCCTTGTGTGAACATCTTTCCGTCTTTCTTCTCATTGAATAATAGAATTGTAGAGGTGAAAGGGACCCCAAGTGTCATCCACTTCAACCTCTTGCAGTGCGGCAATCTCAGCACATTGAAACCATACCTTGACCCTGCTTAGCTTTGCAAATGTGTTAGCACTTTTACTGCTATACCACCAGTAATGTCCAGGTTCCCACTCCAAAATGTTGTTTTCTGCCTTGAACATTAAAAAAAATATTAAATCTGGAACATTATTCAATGTTTGGTGAATTTCCTGAAGTGTATTTGGTCAGAAACTAAATGACTGAAAACACAAGTAGACTATTTCTGTTGGGACCTCCCCTCTATTGTCGGTATGGTTGCTGCTATTTTCAAACAGCCAAAAAGCTCCTACAAGTTGGACAGACAGAAGCTGTCCTGACTCTTTGTAATTTTTTATCTGATAGAGCTGAACACAAAGGGAACTAACTCCTGAACATGAGTCACAAATAGATATATCATTTTAAACCACTAACTGATCTAAAATAAAGTTAAGTCGGAGTCTCTTGACCATAAGGAAGCTTTTAAAATGGAATTAGTGGCAAATAAATCAGAGGAAGCTATCCAGAGATAAAACAAAAAAACAAAAAAAATGAGACAGAACTGTGTGGGCAAGCATAGAAGCCCTCTAGACAGAAACCATCCAAAAATGAGAATACAACAAATGGTGTGTGTGTGAAGGGGGGGGGGAACTCTCCTAGCTCTTCAGACAGAAGATTTAGCATTGCAGTCTGCCCACAGCAGTCTGTTACATCCTCAAAGGCAATAATTATTGCAGAAACAGACATTTGAGTAAATCAGATAATTAATCCAGTGCAGCTGGTATTAAAAAAAATTTGGCACCAATATTGATATCATTAAAATTTTGGCACCAAAGAATATGAGGAATACCTAGGGGCAAGTTAAATATGTAGAGACCTAGTAATTTTTTAGGGGCTAGAAGAAGGAATACAGAGGACACCCTATTTTATTTTCCAAGACACCTGGCCCAGGCTCAAAAAATTTAAAAAGGGCCAAAGTTTAAATGCAATTGGAGGTTAGGTAGCTTTGAAACATTTTCGTTGTGAATTGTCTTCAACAAGGTTGAAGGGAGTCATCATTAGTTCTCCAGGCTTCTGCCTACAGCTTGGGCCTCTAATTCCCAGTAGATGACAACAAATTGCATAAGCCTTGTGGGTGCAAAGGAAATCTGCCTAACATATCCAAAATATTGCTTGCCTAAGGGCGCATTGGACACATAGCTGAAAGACTCCTGATCCCAAACCAGGCATGGCATCTGCCGCAGCACACTCAAAATGTAGTTTTCAGCATTGTTGGCAATCTCCTTTTTAAATTCATAAAGAATAAAAAAAAAACATAAATCCTTTAAAAATTAAGACCCGCAGGAATTTATTTATGATTGTTCATCAATATTTGAAATATTACCGATATTAATATGGCAATTGGCTTTTCTATATATCCAGTTGTCTACAATATGCTGTATTTTGAAAAGTTGTTTGCTCTCTTTGGGTGGATTTTAGCTAAGTCTTACACAGAATAGACTCACTGAAATTTATTATGTTATGGCCATTATTTTTAATGGGTCTATCCTGGGTAAAACTTAGTTGAATTCCCCTGTGCACATTTGGACACCTCTTAAAATCCTGTGACTAAAATTTGCTTTATGGTTCCTGAGATCAAGGAGCAGGTTTTTGTCTATGTTTGGATACAACTGGGCACAATTTTGAATCAAGATGGCAGACTGAACCTTTCAAAACTATACTGGCGCACTGGTTCTTTTGGTTTCTTAGCATTCCTAAGCAATGCCGGGCACTTTCTACTAGCTCCTGGATGAAGAAGAATGTCACTTTAATTTATGATTTCTTTACATTTCCCAAGGATGATCATGATGTACAGATTGAACAGCACTGAAAAGAGTCAACAAACCAGAGCAAAATCAAGATCATGTCTCACTTTGCTTTCTTAGTGGAACAGGGATCAGTCCAGCAATGGCAAGTCTGTTATCTATGATGGCTGTTATCTAAATTTCACAGACAACCTCAGTGGTCTCTGAATGGTAGTCAGCAAAGCATGCCTAGCTAATTATAATTAGGGGTTAGTCTACCACCTAAAATTAATTTTCAGGTGTGCTAATATGAAGGCTATAAATATATTTTTCTTTACTTTGGCTCTGTCTCACAAGGGATTTACATGTTTCCATTGTAGCTGAAAACGGCACTGAACGGCTGCTAGCCTAGGGGTGCTTGAGAATTCAAATTTCTGTGAATACCATTGCTAACTCACAGAGATCTCTTGCTTAAATAACTAGGCAATGCTCCCTGTTCTGCCATGCTACACTGCAAAGGAAGCCAAGGAATACTACCTGGCTGTCTGTGCAACATGAGACATTGTTCTTTATTTTCCCACATTGTGCCAGAGGTCAGGCTATGGATTTGCCTGGACTGGTGACTTGTCCAGTCTTCCAGTGCTTCACTCTGGTAGCCTATTGCCTGTGCTCACAATGTAGTGCCATAAGACAGGGAATGCTGCCGAGCTGCCAAGGCAGTCTTAAGATGTACTCCCTTCTTGATGCCCCACAAAGTGAACGAAGATTTCCTTGTTACATCTTTTATTCCCCCCCCCCTTTCTCCTTACAGAGCTACAATACTCAGAGTTCCCTGACAAAAGGAACTGTCTGTTAAGCCACTCTGAGAATTGTATCTCTGTGAGAGGAATAGAGGTCTCTGAACAAGCATCTTTAGCAAACCACCATCCCCAGGATTTGGGGGCGGTGGGATCCATGACACGAGGCTGCTTTTAATGTATAATGCCGATGGGGCCTTCATGTCATTTCTTTTTTCTAACCACTCTGATGGTTAAAATTGCACGTAGGATAATGAGGGTTTATAGGAGTTTATAATTAACGTTAGGCATTAGTGACCTGCTTTCAAACACTGTTTGCAATTATTACAATAATTAAAATATTGTGACTCGACACACGTTTCCAAATTATGAACACTATTAGTTCCCTTATCACAAGAAGTCCCATGAGACTCTCCTACTCATCTTGTCCCTGCAGATTCAAGGACTAGCTGGCCTGTTTTCAAAAGGTGGCTGTGTTACGAATATTCATATCACCATCTTTATCACCTTTCTCTGGCCACCTTTTAAATTTCATCTCTGCCGTCTGTTTTTCTCTGCTGTCTGCATGACACTCTTCTCATCAATGTCAACTTTATTTAGTAATGTATACATGGAGCAAGGATTAGGTCAGTTTGAGGTATAACGCCACTACTACTTTTCCACCAACATTGTAGAAAAGGAGCATTTAGTGGTGACTAAGTGGTAATCTTTTTTCTTTCCTTTTCCTTTTCTTTTTTTGATAAAGGCTACTTTTGTGCTGGTATGAGTTATTCATTCTTCACTAATTCCCCCCCCCCCTTTTTAACAAAACATTGCTGTGATTCTACTTTATGGCACACGGAGACTCAATCTTTTCTATCTTTTAAGCTCTTTCTCTTTCATTTTGTCTTTTAGAAACCACACAGACATTTGCCATCAAGGGTCCCTTATAGTCATTACCCTTCCATGTATGTTGGCTTTCTGTTCTTACATCAATGACATAGATTTCCCCCCTTTGACTCTCCCCCCTTTTCATTCTTCCCTTTTTAAATAATACATGCACAATTGTGCTATAAAGACTCATCAAAGTCACTGTGGCTCAACATTTATCTGCAATGAACTGTCTTTGTCATTCATTAGTCTTTCAAATGTTCACAGACTTTTTTTTAATCTAGTTAAATTCTTCAAAACGGGTCTCTTATTCTCTCATCTCTTTGTGAGTAAATTTTCTTTCTTGCTCTGTCTTTAACTTGCTGAGCATCATATGATGGCACTTTCCACAAGGGGTGCCAACAGGATTTTGTGGAACCAGGATGTGTATTGGGCCAACTTGCAAAAGAGGACACCGTTTTTCATTGCAAATATGCTTAGCGTCACATGCAGATTTGTGTCATCATTGCAAGTGGAGTGAAGGGTTCTAAAATAAACTAGTGGGCAGACATATAACAAAATGCCTGAGAGACAGGTAAAACCTTTCACATTATTGCATTTCCATTCTAGAAAAGCCATAGCCTTTTGAATTTCTGCCTTGTACAGAGCTGCTAAAGGCACAAGAACTCTACTTTTCCCCAGTGCCAACCCTAAAACAAAGCTGAGAGGCTACCACCCTATAGCCACTTATCTGAAGTAAGCACCATTAAATGCAAAGAGACCTATTTCTGACTAGATGTGTATATAGCAAATTCTTACTAAGTGCCTGGTTTTTAGCATCTGCACAGCAAGAAGTATGCCTAAACTTCTTTCCAAAGTTTTCACATTTTGTATTTGCCATTTTATTTGGGATATGGGATTTTAAACCTCCACCTGCACTTATTATGTAAAGTAGTAGCATTAGCAGAAAATAACTTACAGAGAGTTATTCAGACCATGGAAAAGATCCATCCTGGTTGCTGGTGAGGGGGTGGGGCAATGACTCCATGCATTACAAGGACTAGAAAAGGAAGCAGAAGCAGGAAAAGTAACCTAGAAAGGAAAGCCACAGCTCTTTAGGACAGGGATCCCTTTCACCTGGCGTCCAAACAGTGCACTTATCAATCACATCTCTGACTTCTCCCCTTGCTTAAAAGCACTGGAAGGCAGGAGCAGCTCAGTTGGCTCATTTCAGAAAGATCACTTGCACATCCTGCTTCACAGCTTTCTTACTAGGAAGACTAGAGAGACTTAATTTTAAAAAGAAAAGAAATAAAGTTAAGAGCCCGGAGCCTATGCAGGCTATGTTAAGTTTTTGGATGCTTTTATACATCCCAGTTCCTAATATTACCAAATGTACCCTTGCCTCTTTTTTGCAGCTGGAATTCACCAGAATAGTTCCAGCACCTCTCAGGTGGGCACCATTGTCATTATAAGACAACAAGGGAGGCATTCGTGGTAAGTTCTGGAACCTATTTTTCTAGAAAAATAGCACTGTAAGGTTCAAGTGGAATTACCATTCACTGTTCAGAGGGTATACTTTTTTCTTTCTCTTTTTTGGGGTATATGCATCTTGCTGTATTCCATCTTTACAGTGGGTGGAATGCAGCCCAGTGATCAATGTGTCATCCTTTCGCTTCCTGACTCTTTCTCTTGACTTCTCACCACAGTTATAGCACCCTGTGTTTGTTGTTTTGCCTGGTTCTGAATCAGCAGGCACGGACTGTTGTTGTTTTATTTATTTTAAAAGAATGTAGTTGTGCTATTCAATCTGCATTATTTATTTTAAGGGTGTTGCTTCCACCACCAGACCCACTAAATTTACCCAGGGTTTGGAAGGAAGAGCCACCAAAGGCAATATCGGGCATCTCAGCTCCTCTGCAGAGCATCCCTTTCTTCTATATACTGTCCTTCACTTTGGGACTAGCCATGTCCTTGTAAGTGAGTTTCGGACTCCAGTCCGAATGTTTGATGTGACTCTACCATTCTTTCTCATCATGCCTATACTAGGACCTTGCTTTTCCTTGTTTACCCATTTCCACATTCTTTCCTGCACTTCCTATTTCATGCATTCCTTACATGCCAGAGTGAGTGGGAAACTGCAAAAAAAGGGTGAACTTATTTACTGCTTGGTATGGAAAATATATTGTGCCATTCTTAGGATAGATCATGTGCGCACAAGCATATCTTTACAAAGGTAACTTGTTAGTTAAAAAAGAAAATTGATTCACTTGCTTTCTTTATGCAATTTTTACATGAGGTTGTGTGATTTTGTTCTTCCTAACAAAACAACACTTACATTGAATGCAAGATTTTGTGTTCTATTAAACTAGAGAAAAGAAATGTGCTTAAATAGGCACAGGTAGTGTTTAAGTTACATAGTGTCAAGGCTAATCTGTAAATGCTGGCTATCTGAAAGAATAGCACTTGGAAGAATGGTTGCCATTGATGAACAATATGCATTCTTTCATTTTCTTGATTGTATGAATAGCAATTCTGGCATTTTCCATGTATATTTATTTCTTTTCAGATTATTTCTGTCTTGTCAAGTGTAGATTTAACCATTAAGTGTTTGAAGCATGCATTGAGTAATCACTTATGCATAACAAACATTAATTTGCTTAGATTCATGCCAAAATTTTGGATAACTCTGAGTGATAGTCTTTCAGAAATTTTATGCCTTCCTATTTTAAGAGCTGCCTATCAGCTTTCTGTGAATAGAACTATCACTGTGGATTAAGGCAACATTTTTCAACCTTGGCGTTGTTGGTCTAGAACTCTCATCATCTCCAACCAGTCTAACCAATGGCCATGGATAATGGGAGTTGTAGCCCAGCAACATCCAGGGACTCAAGGCTGAAGAGCAGTGGATTAAGACAATCACTGACCAGACTTTTGGGCTTGACAAAGGAATGCTACTGAGTTTTGAAAACTAAGAGCTGTTTGGAGTACTATGGAGCTATCTCTATAGATCAGATGTTGGGCAGCAGATTTGACTATCTGTTGAAGGTCAAAGTTGTGCTTTTTGCATGCGTGCTACAAACCATACATTCTTTTTGCATGGTTCATCATGCTTTCATTTAGATTACTTCAATACATTTTTGTTATGCAAGAAATAGGGATGGGCAGGTCTATTGATTTCAGATTCTTTCAGTTTCCCATTCTAAACAAAATAATAATAATAATAATAATAATAATAATAATAATAATAATAATAATAATAATAATAATTTATTATTTATACCCCGCCCATCTGGCTGAGTTTCCCCAGCCACTCTGGGCGGCTAAATAAATAAATGTGGACAAGAAAGTCAGATCCAGAACATAGGGCCCAACAAGAACATTCATTATTGTTATTAAATACTATGGAATATTGAGGCCCATTAAGGAAGAAAGGTGGTATATATATGAAATAAATAAGTAAATACTGCCATAGTGTAAAAACTACCAAGAGACAGTGAAAGAAACTTGGAGGTCCAAAAGAAGTTGTGGTGGTGGGGTGGGTGGGATCACTGCAGTTCCTATCTTCTGCTCTTGTTTGCAGATTGCAATGCACAAATTATCACCGTATGAACTGACTATCTCCAACTTGCTGCCCTCCAGATGTTGGGCTATGAATCCCACCAGCCTAGCTGATGGCTGGGGCTGATGGGAGTTGTGGTTCAAAACAACTAAGGATGACCAGGTTGGAGAAGGCTTGTCATAAACATAAACATAGCCTTGTAGGCTGATGACACACAAAGAAAAAAGACAGCAGTTGAAAACCACATCTACCCCATTAGAAATGGCAATAACTTATTTGCTTGCCCTTACTCATGCAGTGCTGCCAGGCATTTTGAAGATGGGTGAGAACTTTAATTTAAAACACTACATATTTGTTTCATTTTCAGGAACAGAATATTGGTCTTAGTAAAGGCTGTCCTTCATTTGTATTTATTCCATACGAAGCTATTTTCAGCAGGTAATAATTACCCTTAACAATTCGGTACAAGTGACTTGCGGTTTACATCCATTAGCATTAGGCAATGAGAAACTACAATGCTCACCATTTTCACCACAATCCATCCATTAAATCATGCTTCCTTCTGCAGGGACAATATATTATCTTCCTCACCCAATACTGATTAATGACAAGTGTGTGTTTGTGTGTGTGTGTGTGTGTGTGTGTTGTATAAGTAACATTTTGACATGCACATTGTTGGGTATCTTTAAATCAAAAATTTCATTAAGTGGGATACAAAAAAAATAAAAAACGGTCTGAACTGCAGAAATAAAGAAGAATATCTGAAAGGTAGGCTTCTCAAATGTAAAGTGTCCTGTTTCATTCTCATCCATTCGCTTGGAAAAAAATGATTATCAACAGTTTAATTACTGCTCTCTTGACACTTGCAATACATTTCCAGAAGCAAGTCTGTATATTTACTTAAGACTAAGAACCAGACGACTAAGCTGTCCTTTGAGGTGCTTCCTTCCATCATCCATATTTTTCCTACCTAATCTAGACAGCAATATTTTTCAATGATTATGTCATTTCAGGACATATTTTAAGCTGCACAAACAGGGAGAGCACAATAGCCTCAAAATGAACAATAAGAACTCTGAGGACAAGCCAACTCTTTTGCTGTAAATGGCAATATGCCACAGTTTTCTACATGAGGAAGAGGATCTGGTTGGGAATCAGTAAAATATCAATAAATACTGTTTTTTTAAAAATGACAAAATATTGCAAAGGCCTGTCTAAGCAATACACTTTTCAGAGACCTCGGGGTCTCACATTTGATAAACACCCTGTGCAATGACAAATTTTGGCACTCCACCACCTTTCTCGTTCCATACTAAAGCATCATTGTGACACCCCTGAGGCTCAGTGCCTAGTGCAACCAAACCAGTCACACTTCCCTAAATCTGCCTCTGATGACAAGGATGGTTCCTACCAAACCACTGCTGGTAGGGAGTTCCAATGGGCAGCACCTGCCACACTAAACACACAGTCCCTGTTAAATGTCATTATAGTTTAGCTAAACTTCAGGTGGCTTAGGAACCACCAGAAGGATCTCAGTGATCGGGGTGGAGCATAAGGGGTCAGACAGTCTTTAAAGTGCTTTGGGACTAAGTTGGTTGGGTTTGAAGAAAGTTGGCATCCAAGAACTAGAAGGCCATCTACTCTGCACTGATGGACACACCTCTCTGGAATATTGGCAAATGTTGGGCAAACATTATAGCCTGAATTCTTTTGAAACCTATATGGCGAATGAACCTTCTAGCTGCCAAACTGCTGAAGAAACTAGGGTTGGTGTTTAAAGGCAAGCTGGATGATAAACAGTAGATGGCATAATCCTCCAGGGACCTGAGTGCCTCCTAAGAGCTGCTCAGTGTTTTCTACTAACAATGACTTCAATAATGGGTTTCCATTATTTTAAATGCTGTGCCCTCTTGGCAGGAAGCTCAGCAAATTGATGTGCATTATCTATGCAAAAGATTCCATGTGCTGTACGGCAAGGAGTGGAAGCATCTGATGGCTTAGGAGAAATATGTTGTCTCTGACAAAACCAGGGTTGTGAGAGCTCATAAAATGACTCACCAGGTGCCAAAGCAACTTTAGGAAGGCATAAAAGATTAAATAGACATCTATTTTTCTTATTCTGTGGACCTGGTAACTAACAAATAATCCTAAATAAATCTGATGCATTGCTCCCAGCTGACATTCTAATACTCCCATGACCTAGTCCTCATAGCTATATCTGCCAAATAAATTTTTTATACTAATAGGCTCTTTTATCATGTGGTGCTACAAGCAAATTTGCTACAAGCACCCACTGTACGAAGGTGAAATTTGTCTCAGAGTCTTGAAATTCATCAATTACTCTCTGAGCAACTGGTTCACTACCATGTGTTAATGGCTAGAAGCTATATAAACACTCCTTGATTGCATCCTGGAGGGAGACACAGAGAGAACTGCACCACAATTAGAGCCCTATTAGGGACTCTTTTTGGCTGGCTAAGTGATGCATTGTGATGGCACAATGTATAGGAAAAGTAGAGTGCTGAGTGCTGATAGGACTCCTGCAACTGTGACTGGGCACTGGGTCAAAGTGATAGCATTGTTTCGTATACAGCTCTTAAAAATGGGAACTGTTAGCTGAATGACAGATCTCTAGCACTGTATGAGCCAGGGACGTTTAATATCCATTTTTCTATTTCCTTCATCCTTGGAGGGGGATAATGTGATTTCCTTTCTCTTTTGATTGTCCAGCCCAGGAAGGAAAAGCTGTTTTGTTTTGTGCTTTTTCTTCCGAGGATGCGGGTGACAATTAATCATTGTATATGTCTAGACCCCATGGTAATCTTTGTTCATGTTCCTGTCTCAACATTCATCTTTGGCACCGTCTGTTTAGCTTTAATACAGTCCAATTGATTTGTTTGCCGTTGCAATGCTGTTCTCATTCTTTTCCTCCTGGAACATCTTTATAGCACAAACTTGCCACATTTTCAAGCGCCAGCCGACAAAATTGATTTGCAGGATTAGAGCACAAAACATAACGGTATGGTAATAGTACCGAAGTGTGTGTCTCCATCTGCCTGCCTATCCCTGCTGTTATTCTAACACATCAGGAGCTGTGGCAATCTTTCCAAAGAAAAAAGGAAGCATCTGAAATGGGCTCTTTTAAGTGGAATAAGAATGCTTCAAATGTATGGTGTGCGTGTGACCCTAGACATACTTGTGAGGAAGCAGGCTCCATTAAACTTGGTGGGGTTTATTTCTGAATTGATATGTGTAGGGTTGCACAGTCAGAAGACAAAATGTGTCCAAATATATATATTTAAATGTGTAATTTAATGCACATGTTCGGGTGGTTGTTTGAAATGCAGATTAATGCAGAATTAGAACAGAATAGGTTTATGAGTGGTGAACAAATGCAAGGGGCATGAACCAGAGACAGCTTCCCCAGCCCTACTGCAACATCTAAGTGCTTCTAGTCATGTCAATGGGAGTATTTGTAAGTTCCTTTTAAATTAAAGAATCTACCAACTTGCTGTGAAGGCATCAGATGTACGTGGCACTAAATCCCCCTGCCCATTTCCCGAAGCCCTGTAATTTGCCTTCACCATCTCGCCTACCATGTGGCACACCTGAATCCCCACTTGCCACAGAAACTGAAGGAAGGAAGATGACAAGCCTGGAGAGGGAATGAGTGGACAGATCGTTATGAATGAACCAGCTCCCAGTGAAGGCTTGCAGCCAACTGAAGAAAGCAGCCAGGAACAGAGAGGGTTAACTGCCAGGCAGGATGAGCATCGGCTAGTGCCACTCGCCCACCCCTTGGAATGCCATTTGATAAGGGAATGGCGGAGAGCTGGCCGGAACCCAGCCAACACTCTCAGGAAGTGCCAATTGGCGCGAACAGAGAAGGAAGCAGTTTGTCAGAATGGGAAGAGATTGGAGCTGAGCCAATCCCTCCTAAGTGTAGGCTAAGGGGAGGGCTGTTAGACAGGAAACAAAGCAAGAGGTGCAAAGTGAGAAAGTTCAATATCTTCCGTAACTGGAAGAAGTCTTCAGAAGAGTCATCTTCATTGATGATAGTGGAGGCTGTGTTAAAGTGTAGCTACCATTGCTACACTGGGAGATCTGAAAGGTGTATCTGCAGGGTGCAAAGTGGTAACCCTGTTTTCAATCTAAGCATGGCTGAACCTGCTTCTGAGATATGTCTGCATGTGCTGTCAACAGCAATCCCTGCAATAAATCTATAAAGCTGCACCAGACTCTCATTTCAGAAAACTCCTAGACTGGGTCTTATGGTTACTTTTTCATTTCTATGTATCTGGGTTGTTTTCTACTATACTTTAATTAATCCAGCTTTCTTCCACTAAATGTTCCTTGTCTCTTTTAATTCTATCATGGCTTAATTGAGTTGCCTCCCTCTTCCCTCTCTATATTTCCTTACTGTGAGTTGGACTGTCCATTCTAAGCCATTCTAAGCCTCTAAAATAGCCTACAAAGTTATTTCAGAGCTGTTTGCTGAGAGCCACTGCTGCCACTACTGCCATCATCAGTTGTTGCCCCCAAATGCTGTTTCCCTATCTCCTTAGTAATCTCAACCACTTCCGTTGCTCACTTCCAGATTCTTAATTTTATGCTTATACACATGTGTGTGTGTGTGAGAGAGAGAGAGAAATTAGTCAGAAGTCAGAAGTATGTAGTAGTGTGGGTAGGATAAACCGCAGGCTGGAATTCAAATTCATCCCTGAATACCTTGCTCCACCCTCTGAAGAAGGTTAACTGACACAAGAGCAGGAAGCAGAAGGGGAATCTGTATCAACCCAAATGAGTAGTTATCACAAATAGCCCAGTGTGGCATTTCTCAACCTTGAATTCTAAAGCAGAGACAGCAGGAAACTGAAGAAGTATTCTGCAAGCCTGAATAAGAATGCTAGACAGGATGAAACTATTTATATTGAAATCCAATATTCTGTATAAAGCTTCTTAACTGTTTTTGGATTTTTTTTATTGACTACTTGGTTCATACCTTACTGTGAAGACAAGCAAATAATAAGGAAGAATTGAGTTAAAAGACAATGAGATACTTTTACTTTATCTGAGAACACGTCTTACAAATGCAAGTCAGTCAGGATGAACATTACAACTGGAATCTGGGATAGCAGAGATAAGGCATCTAGCTCCTGCATGCATGCACAGTTCTTCATCCAGAGCTAGGAGTATAGACTTGAAAGCCTGCTCTTCATTGCATATGATCCCAAGATGCATCAGAGTCCACACTCTATATTTTTTTATTTAAAAAAACCATTTTTGTAACCTTCCCTCATTAAATATTTGTTTATACCCTTTATCCGTAACTCCCTTAGGAATTTATAGAAAAAGCCCCCATTAATCATAGATTTCAAGTTCTTTAGGGCAAATCTTTTGAAATTTGTTCTGTGCTGCATGTGTTCCATGAAACTTCCATGGATGTATCAGGTGTATTACCAATAGTAAACTGAGTGGGATTATCTGAGAACAGCAGAGGGACCATAGGCTCTCCTCCTGTCCCTTTAGTTAGCCCCCAGTGACAGAACAAATCAGTGACAGTCACAGCTACCACATGAAAAAGGTGACAGCTCAATGCTCAATGTAATTGCCAGTCATTTACCTACAGCAGTTCTGGTTTTCCTAATTGAAAGTGGCTGTCTCCTTCAAATGTGAACAAATTAAATGAAGTGCACTGTGTATAGGCACACACTCCTATGCACACACACACAATGTGGGGATATTGCGGGGGAGGGAGGTGGAAATCAGCATAGCTATACTAGAGAGGTACAAAAATGCCCTATATAGATAAGACACTTATCTATATAGTGTCTGTCTTTAATCATAGCACATTTTGCCCACTTTGAGAGGACACACTGAAATGAAACCGTTTTGAAATGTCTGCAAAAGTTGTGCTGTTCCTTTGGAAAAATCAGTCAATATGCCATATGCTGTTTCAATGCACTCCAATTACCCATCTTTTCAGAGAACAAAAATGTTACCAAATAAGGGTGCAATGCTTTCCGCTATCAGTACCCACACTCAGAGGAATCTCCATAGAGCTCAATGCAGATCGCTTCGTTCATTCTCCATCTTAGTAGAGCCGTGTGGCTGTATTTAGGCACTAAGCCAGGCTTTCATAAAGAAATGAAAAGTTTGTGCTCCTTTCCCATATCTTCATCCCATGCTCAGTCAAATTACATGATCTCTAGGGATCATATACCTTGACTCTACAGACAATGAGGGTTAGATGGGGATATAGAAGTTGTACATATCTTATTTCTAAATTCTTTTCTAAAATGCCCAATCATACTATGCACTTCTGCATATATATCTATGTCCTTCTGTGCTGAGTGCAGAATGGGTGAGAAATAAGAAATAAGAGTGCCTTGGGCACCCTTTAATACACAGTAAAGGATCACATCCTATGAATTACTTCATAATTGTTAAAATAGTAAAAAAACCCCATTGATTCCAGTATTCATAAGCCAAACAGATGTTCATGGAAAGCTCACAATCATGATAATTAGCCCTTGCATTGTATATCCACCAGGCAAAAGAGTAGGAAAATCCCCCTGTGGTGGCAGTTGTGCGAGGAGAAAGGCCACAAAGATTACAGTTCCTCAAGCTTCTCCCCCCCCCCATTTTTACTCCCCATTTTTACTTGTAGCCTGTTTCACAATTACTTAATGTTATTACTGCCACCAATGCCTTTTTCTAAAAAACCCCAACCTTCCCTAACTTCCAAAGGCTTTGCAGTAGGCAGCGTAATCAAATCTTCATTCTTTCCACTTCTTCGTGCTTGCATGTTTTGCATTATCAGCTGGATAATTGTTTGGAAAGTTGTAAGATAGATTTCAATCATGTGTGAATGAATAAAACTCACCTCATATGGAAATTCTTCTTCCGACTACAAGAATTTAATCAGAGTGGTTTGATTACTTTCCCATGACACATGCTATGTTCTGATAGCAAGCCCATCTCATACATATTTGCACAATCAAATGAATTTTATTGATTAGTAACACTTAATGTCGCCTCAAGCAGCCATTTGAGAGGTTTCTTCCAGTTTCCCCCCCAAATTGATTGTTTCATATTTGAAAACGTGCAAAGCTTATTACTGATTTTCTCTCTCTTTTTGTGTAGCCTGAAATATTAAAAGAATCTCGTCCTCTTGGGACTGAGATTGGCATAAAGTGTTTTCAAATCAAATATTTGGCTACAGAAGGAAAATGAATTTATAAAGCCATGAGACCTTTTCTTGTACTTAGCACTTCATCTCAGTGAAGGAGACAGCCCTGAGGCATAGTGAATGTCATATAGAAGTTGAAGGAGGTGCTCCAATAGCTACTATGTGCATTGGCCTGATTTTTTCAATTGGTTCAACATTTATAGATCCCACTGACAAGCCATTGCAAGTAAGGACAGCAAGCTTGCACTATAAGTAAAGGTAGATTAATCATGTCCAAAGCATCCTTACTGGACCTACCCTATACAGTGTCCTCTGGCTATGAAATAATGATCCCCATCATAGGAAAATCAGGGGACACATCATGCATTGCACCAGGCACTGTGGGTGTTTTCAAGACATGCAGCAATATCATTGCTTTGGATTCCTTGTAGAAAGAAATGTGGGTAGTTTGGACATCCAAAACTATTTCACTTGTACCTCAGATGTGAGACAACTGATGGATCATTATTCCTCACAATGTACTCCTTGTATAAAATGTCTTGGCCTTCAGTTTGGCAAGAACAAAAGATAAATAGGCTGTCCAGGTACAGTTCCCCTGTTTCCCAAGCGTCCTTGCATCTTGCATCTCCTTGTTGCAACCCTAGTTACTGTAAAAACATAGCACCACAGGGGAACTAAACTCAGAAGAGATTGCTATATTTTGCCTTCTGCCTGTGCTGACAGAAGGAGCTGTTATGCCTCATCTTCATGTAGAAGTAACAGAAGACTCAATATCCAAACAGGCTCAAATAGTTACTGAGCTTCCAGGTGTGTTAGGAATTGACTGTGGGATTTCAGCAATAGGTTCACTTATAATTTCAAACCAAAGCTTCTTTGACTGAAACACATTTGTCAGAGGTCATTTTTCTTATATAAAAATGCTTTTTTATATAAAAAGGGGGCGAGACTACAACTGTTTCACTGAGCTTTACTGTATAATTATCAACTGCAAGTTCTTCCTGCTAAATTATGAGCCTTTTGCAGAAGGCTTGGAAAGAAGGTTGGATCTGACCTTTGCTTATAGTCAATCTGCAATTTGAAACAGTTTATTAATTAACAAGATCTACCATTCTAAGGGAAATCTGATATTAGGAATTCTGCCTAGCAACAAACCCCTTGCCAGCCACCCCTTCATCTGATCTGGCAGTACTAGAGTCTGCATCCAATAGCAATCAGCCTTGCAAGCAAGGGATGCACATCCTTTAATCATCTGCCAGCAGTGCTCTTTAACAGTTCACACAAAGCAAAGAGATTACTTTTTGTGTCAGGGTATGCATTGACATAAATCAGACATTTAAAATGGCAGCACAGAGAAAGCCAATAGACAAATATTTCAGTCTCTCTGTACATTCAGTGTTTGACCTTAAAGCTGCCATACTTAAGCAATGCAGATTGATAAACGTGAGGCTGCTGGATGGGAGTTCATTTACAGATTTAACAATCCATCCCTTGATTTGAATAAAAAATATTGGATATTCAATTCACTAGAGCTTAAGCCCCCAGTTGCAGGATCTCAGTGTGTGTAAGCTCCAGCTCCATTTGTATCAGTGGACCTCTTATCAAGTGATAATAGACCAAGTGCCATACTTCTGTTACTGGGATCTGTTCCTTTACCTTTTAATCACACCTTGAAAATAAATCTCCCCTGCGTTGACTGTCTAGTTACCCATTCATCCATATTCCATTGCTCTACTGTCTACTCTGTGCATACATCTGTAGAAGTATGTTCTTCTTATATAAGCTGACATGACAATAAAAGTAGAGGCTCACTTCACATTACATGTACAGTAAATGTCCAGTCATGGATTGGAAACCCTATAGTGGGGGGCGGGGGGCGTAAATGGCTTGGCAGCATGACTGGAGTAGACAAACATGTGGGGGAAATGGTTAAAGATTCCTTCACCTCCACTGCTACTCTAGTTCAAATTTAGCATCCTAATGTTATATTTCGTTTTAAAAACAAAGCAGAACACCAAAATCTGAGGTCCTTTGAGTTCTGTTACACACATGCAAAGGTAATAGGAAGATAGGTTGTTAGTTTATCTGTAAAATGCCACGTTAGATTTTGGTCTCTTTACCACAACACATTAAGCTCTGCCTTCATGTCTGGCTAAGCAATCTAGTAATCTTTGTGAACTACTACTTGTAAAGAATTGCCTGTGGTGTAGCCTGCAAAGGCATTAAGTCCAAAATGACAGAACTTGGTGCCATAACTGGGTGTGAAAACATGGGCCCATGGCATTCCATCACTGCAACAGGGTGAGGTTATCCTTGGGGGTATCTGTGGAAGGCTAATGGTTCTCCATCACAAGAAGATTGTTTCTTAAAGTCTAATTCTTTTGTAGACCTGTTGAGTTCAGTGGGCATGCTCCCAAGTAAGTGTGCACTGAACATGGCAACCAATCCTCTGTTTTGTGTAATGAGGAAGTTCCTAGGGCTACCAGAGAATTACATCAAAGCCACAAGATACTGCTCATGTTCAGACAGACTTTATCATTCCTGGTACGTTTCCATTTCTCCCATGACGTAATAAATTATTAAAAGGTCCTCTGCTCCTTCATTAAAATTGTTTCTATTCAAATTGGCCCCTGTGGGTTAACGAGGGCTCTAAACATGCTCCAAATGGACCTCAGGTTCATAGGTTGTTGATTTATTATTTGCCCCTGATGGAATGCCGCACTAAAAGCTATTCTCATTCATTTATCTGATGTAATACATTCACAGTCATTATGCAAAGCACAGTAAGATGTACTCCCGAAATTAGAAATATTTCTTCATTCCCTTGGAGCTCCACATGAGCATGCACTTGTATTAGGGGATTCATTATGGAGGTCTTTTGAATCCTGATGGATACCACTGGAGCAGGTCACAATCCCACAAGCCATTATTTCCATTGGAGCTAATGGCTCATTGCCATGGCGGCTCATAGGAGCAGGATTTATTGTGTAAGGGAAATGTAAATCGTGCCACTGTGGCATATGCGTTGTGCCTACTTGTCTATGCATATTTAATACTGTGGAATAAAAGACTATGCTATGATTAAACAGAAGAGAAAATAGAGCTTTTCCAACTGTTAGGTGCTTGAGGTTTCTCTCAGGTTAAGTTGCTTAATATGGAGTCAGTCAATAATACATTCCCGTTGTTCAATATTTAGATTTTGCTGCTGTGCAAACAGAGCACAAGAGCTCACATTGCAGCATGAAGACACTTAACCAGCTCCGCTTTCAAGGCTGAACTTAAAAGTTTATGGAAAATGCTCATGAGTCTTTGCTTATATCAGAGGGCCATATTAATGCCACACAAAACAGCAAATAAATTATGTCTGCGGGCTGCAAATATTTAAGCATTTGAATATTTTGGCATTTATTTTGGAGGGTTGCCCTGTTTTCTTTTCACCTCCCATTTCGTTCTGACTGTGGAATTATACAAATATTTACAACGGTTGTGGTTGCCAGTCACAGTTGACTTCACGCCAAGGGCCAATCATGCACAGTTAAGAAGCATGACATATGCTTGTAAATCCCCAATTCTGCTGCAAAGCTTTAAACAAGATCGCAGGTGAGATCCATGAGTGCCACTTTAGCAGACATAACGAATCAGAAGAGGGAGCTCGATTTTGGCAAGATGCATGATCTAGTAACATCCAAAACCATCTCAAGTGAGAGATGCTTGGAGCCAGCATCTGTCTTAACTTTCAGATGCCATGGAGAGCACTGACTCATCACCAGTAAAATTGAACTGCCAATCAAATCAGGTTTTCTTTTTGTGTGTGCATGGGGTGGGTGCCAGCTTGTCCATTGTCCCAGACTCCAAAGCACCTCTTTGACTTTGGTCCAATTCAGGACCAAGCCAAGACATTTTGCAGCTTGAGACAAAGGACAAAATGGCACCCACCCCTTGCCTCTTGAATAAAATATAGGGGGGCAGATAAGCCCTGCCCTGCATAATCAATCAAAGCACACATCATTGGAATTGCAATGCCCATCAACTGGGAGGGCAATCCCTCAAATATTTTAGGGGGGGTGGGCTGAAGGGATCTCAGCTCCTAGTGGGGTGATGCCTATTCTCTACCTAATGGGCCCTATTTCAGTCTTTGCATTATCAGAGTAGCACTTAGCCACGGTCTCGTCCCCTGACCCCATCACTTCAGTGACATCTGTAGAGAAGGTAGTTGAATTGCTTTAGATGCCTTTCTTTTCCAACTGAATAGGTAGAGTCACATATCTGGGACTTGGAGACAGGGCTTCCAGGTCAGAAGGCGTAGCTTCAAATAGGCTTCTAAAAGTGCCCTCTTTAAATAAATGTTCTAATGACTTTATGAAGAGATGAATTAGTGCTGTGGCAATTCTAGGCATGTATACCAGACACCCTGTCTCTTGGAACATGAAATGACAATAAATCATGAAATCTAGGTCTCCAGGTCTTGGGCACTTATGGTCTTGCTGAGCCTGCTACAAACAATGTTCAACTGCCTCGGCACTGGTCCACATAAATAAATTGAAATATAATTCCAATATCCAATCCTCCATCGTCTGAAACTAACATATCACATTGTATCTTTGTTTGCACTTAGATGCCACTGACCTTCCCACTCTTGGTGCAAGTGAAAGATGGAGCTTCTTAACAAATAAGGAAAACCCCTGCTTTAGGAAAAAATTAGGAAAAGGTAACAAATAAATCGTCTTGTGTCACAGTGTCACTGTGCTTCTCCTCAGCCATATTTCACTAAGTTTGGGTGTCATAACAACCTTCTACACAAGGTTAAATTTTGCAATAATGTTGTGTTAGGGAGAGAAATTTCTCATGTATGGGAAGTGCTACAAACCTGACAGTTTTACTGCAAAGAAATGTCACATAGATATGTTAGCACTCTAAAAGAAATGCTAGACTAGCTTCTACATTAGAATTAAGAGGTGTCAATCATTTAACACTGCATAAATGTCACCACATTTGCTAAATGTTAGCCTGAAGAATGACATGAATTATTTGTTTCAGGATATTGCATATTCTAGACCTCTACCTATTGCTTGCATGCAAACTTCCCATTTTCTTCTTTTAAATTAAACTTAAGTCAGGCGAGCCATAAATTAGAGTGTAAGTATTTTCACTTGGCATGACCCTATGCTGCAACGCAATGCATAAACAAACAAAAACCAAGGTTACTATGGTGGAGAGGGCAGGAGATGAGCGTCTGTAGGAAATGAAAATCCACAGAACACACAAGCGGACTAGTCATTCGGAAGCGGATTAGAATATCTGTTGCCAACTATAACACTGCCAGTGCCAGAAAAGGCTAATTCCTGAGAGAGCTTCCAGCTCCCGGCCTAATGGTGGATAGTCTGCTTTGAATTCCTGTATGAAAGGCGAGATTTGGCAAAAGCAGCTTCTTTCCTCTCTGCTGTACAATGATGGGAGGAGGAGAAGCACTCTTCCAAATGTCTTTCTGCAACAGAGCCTTCAAAGCCACAGGAAAGCCTATCCATAGGAATTCCTAAACAAACACAGGTGTATGACCAAGCAAGGCAATTACTATCAGTGTGTAATACAGGAGGGGGAAAAGAAGCAGACATGATGTTGACTGTGTGAAAGCAATGTGACTGGGGGGAGAGGAGGGAGTCAGGACCGCAGGAGGTGGGAAGGAGGAGTTTAGCACTTTCCCTTATCTCGGCATCTCAGTGAAAAGCTTGCATTGGTGCCTTCTACACTGAAAGTACGTAATAGCAGCTCAGAGGACAGGGATTTTCTTCATAGAATTTTATCCAATGCTATTTTTATTAAATGTTTCCTATTTCTTTTCTTCTTCTTTTCACTGCTTTTAACATTTTAATGGTAGGCCACCATATGGTGGCTGGGACTAGAAAGTGGGATAAAAATACACAAGAAAATAATGATAAATACATGCCAACTTTGGGATTCAGACGCCCGGATCATACCTGCGGATAGGATGCAGCAGGTGAGAAAGAGAGAGAGAACCAACTCAGGTTGTCCCTTACACTAGCTATCAGTGCAGAACAGGAAGTTGTCTGTGAAGGCTACCTAGGAAGAGATAGGGGAAAGCCAGGCATTCAGAGGGTTGAGTGGCCTTAGAGTGGAATTCCTGTCTGTGATATGATACAACCTGGATATAATACGACCATTAAGAATTGCAGGTAGCTATGTAGGGAACTTACCTTTTCCTGCAAAAAAGAATGGCTAATTTATTGGGGTTAACTTCAGAGTGTTATCCCAGGACGACACCTTGGCAGGTAATTATGCATACCAGTTGTGGGCACTGCAGTAGGAAGGGTTAGAACTACCCTTTTATAGTTAATAACTTGCATTGTGTTATGTGTCTTAATAAGGTTGTGGCGTGTTTAACCCCATTGGGGTGGGGAGCAGAAAGAAGCAAATCTGCTATTTGCTCCTCTTTCCAGATTATTAATGAAGATGTCAAATAAATATGGAAATAATTGCAACTTTCTCCTCTGCATGTCATCCCAGAAGCATATCCAACTGGAAAGATAACCAAGGCTTCCTGTTTGGGCGTTTAAGCCTAATATAAAGCTGTCCTTCCTTCCAATGTTGCTTGTACATGATATACAGATTAATGCTTATCTCTTAAATTCATTCCTGATAATGTCTCCCTTCCCGAAGACCCTTCGTAGTGTGGCGGGTTTTGCAATAAAATGCTTTGAATTTGACAAGGTGCTACCCAAAATTGCACACAGTGTTTCAGGTATGATTACTCTGGGCTGATGTTGGCTGATGTTATTACCATCTTTTTTTCTACTATCACATTGATATTTTCATCAAAATAGCTCAGCCCTTTTCGGTGCTGCATTATGTTATGCACTCCTGACTAATTTGCTCCCCATTACCATCTCTATGGCTGTTTAAGCTTTATTGCTTTTCAGGTTTCACTCCCGCATTCAATAGATCTGCTTTGGATTACTGTATATTCCCCCCTCTGATATTATTATATTGCTGTGTTCCAAAGTGAATATCATTTTGTTGCTAAGGCCATGTTTCCAATATCATAGCTCCCTCTCTATTATTTCCATGCCTTGGCTGTTTTTTTTATTTTGCAATGCCTCCCAATTCAGGATAATATGTGAATTACATTAACCTGCTGTTTACTCCCCTTTCCAGATCATTAATGAAGATGTCAAATAAATATGGAAGTAATGCCAGTTGCTTTAGTTCCCACTAGGCACCTCCCCACAACTTCATACACATCAGTGTATCATTATCCTTTGTTAACGGTCGTTCAGTCACGTTTCAGTTCACATGACAGGTTTCCAAGCCTATTTTGATTAATTTTGTAGAAAGGATTTTCATGACAGCATTGAATAGGCTGAAATGTTTTGTGAAGGGCCAGAGATGAGGTCAGTTACAGTTATTTCTGTTCCCACAACTTTAAAGATGTTTCCTGACAATCCAAAGTTTTATCACCATGGACTCCTTTTTTTTTTTACTCTACTACACATGATTGGCATTATCATGTGACTGTCAGTGTCCCACTGCCCTGGCATGACCCACTATTGATGCCTGCCATGATGCATTTTTTATTTATTTTATTTTTTTTAGTGTCAGGCAGTTCAGAGTCACCTTTTAATTTCCAACAATTCCACAACACAGTTGTACAAAATTTATCAATATGGGTTTGCTTAAATTCATGGGTGCCATGTTCTCCCCATAATTTCTGAAATTAGTAAATGTGGGTTTTGAAGTCAAACCAACTTCCTCAGGGGCTAGGTTTAGAGAGATGCCACCCAGGAACAAGGACAAGCATCGGAGAAACTCCTGTGGGCTGAGGTCCCTTCGCCTCCCCACAATGAAATATTTCAGGGGGCTGGGCCCGTCCCAAAGTTGATGGGCATTGCCCTTCAAATTGTGTGCATGTGCCACATCTTCTGATGGATTATGTAGGCTGGGGCTTACCTGAGCCCCTGCAATATTTTATTCAAGTTGTTACCCTTGAAGACAAGTGGTAGCAGAGTCAATACCCGGACAAAAGGTGAGACATTCAGCATCAGACAAGAAAGTGGGAGGCTACCAAGATAAAAGGGGGACCTGATGTCATGACAGGGGGGGGGTGCCTTTTGCAAAAGGTATTTGAAATGGAGGTTATAGATAGACGGTGTGCTAGAAATGAAAGGTAGGAGTTGTTTTTCTGCAAAGTCTGCTGGGAAGGAGGAGGAAAAAGGTAGAGCTCCATGTGGGGGCTGAAGGTCAGAACCATCTGGACAAGCTAGGACAGAGGCAGAAAGATGGCATACATGATGCCTTGGACATCCAATGCTGCACTGCAGGGGGAACAAGCCCCTCTTGAGATGTAATGTTCTGAACTCCCAAGTAGACCCAGGTGTAAATATATGTTAACAAACCATATTTCTTAAAGACATGATGATCTCTGCTGCGTCTTGATTCCCAATGGAAACACAAACCTGGGTAGGTACTTGAACCTCCACCTCCCTGGAATTTTGCTACCACCTGGCAGAGATTGGGGGTTGCATGCAACCTTCATAACAGTGTGTTGAAAATTCAGTGCATGCGCACACACACACAGACACAACTGAACCCAATGAAAAATTATTACAAGCCACAAGAATGGCATCTGAAAACAAATTCATTTTGATTGTTCCTCTCCTACATTAATGTGTCTTGGAGATGGCAGACACCAGCACTCCGAATGAGCACTTTCAAAGCTTCTACTTTCAAAGCTTTCTTCATTTTGTGTGTGCTCCAGAAATGAGAGACAGAGGTAATGTGTCCTGTTTCAAAACAGGAAGTCTTGCCCTGCTCTGCCACTACCGCCATTGTGCTCCATTGGTGGTGACAGCAAAGTGGCACTGGCATTGACGCTGAAATTGGCACCAGTGCCACTTTTCTGGCAGAGGTGGTGGGGCCCGTGGGGCGGTTGTGGGAGCGCTGCATCAGGGGGCTTCTGCAACTCAGTAGGGCCTGGTGAGAGAAATTACAGCACAGGAAGACGCTAGAAAAATCTGCTTATGTAGAAAAAAACGGTGAGGGTAAGATGGAGTCCAGAGAAGAATGTGCCACTTCTACCTCTTCTCCAATGTCCCAGAAACCTTTTCCTAGTTGCTTCATCTTAATTCCCCTCTTGCTCACAACTAAATTTCATTCTGTATTGGTAAATGGAGGTCATGGGGTAAACCCCTGCAGAAACAGTTTTCTACTGTGTTAGGGATTGATGTGATCTAAAGCCCTGTTGGGTCACCCCTATTTTGGGGTTGATGTGACCCGAAGCTCTATTGGGTCACTCAGCACTGCCAGCCCCATGGAGTAACACATTTTGTACCTTCTTCACACTAGTGCCCTGTCTTTGCTCATATTGGCTTTGTTGACATTTCTGCTTATCACACAGTCCAGACAGAAAAGAAACATTTCTTCCCTCAAGACAGGTCTATTTCCCCCATGTGCCAGAGTCTCTTGACCAACATTTTCGTCTATTCCATTTCACAGCTTCTGGAGTGATGGCCTTCACCATGCACACAGATGCTGCCCAAAATGAGCCCATTAACACTGTTTGGGGGCTTCTCTAGACATCTGGTTGCTCACTGTGAGAACTCAGTGTCCCTAATATGTGAAAAGATTCACAAATATTTGGGCTCTCCAACTATTAACTGCACAGCAACTGATAATTTTGATTCATGGCTTGAAAGTGGTATTTTATATCACTCTTTTAGACAACATCATTCCCGAGATTCTAGAATGTTGTGATTTAAAATAGATAATTATGCAGTAAAATAATTGATGTTTGAAGTTACACTTAGATTTCAATACAAAAGACCACACTGCTTACTGCGAATATTTTCATTATCTTCTCAATGACTTATGCTTATATTTCTTCCAGCACTTACCCCATTCAGCAATGGATGGTAGGGCTGAAGGAAATAGGCACTTAATCGGTCCAAGGGTGGGAGGCACTTGCAACCCAGTGTGGCGGCTCCTCCCACCCCCCACCCCCCACCCCCGCGGAGCCACACCGTGTTTGTTTCAGCTGTTGCCCCTTTGCCTGGCCACCACAATGCTCTCTGGGTTCCTGCCATATCCAGGTTTGAATTTGCACCAGTCCGCTGTGGCTTGGGGGGGTGGGCCCAGGGATTGGACCTGACTGCTGAAGTTTTCACTCTGGTCTGCTCCCAGGGCAAATAAACGTAAAGGGCATTTCATAGAATTGTGCTATATACTAGAAGTGAATTATTGTTTTCATATTTCCTCCGCCACCTATTATTTTCTTTTCAAATTAATAGGCAATGTCACCTAACAATTGTGCCAAAGAATGTCAGGGTCTCTGCAGAACTGATTTGTTTATAAATACCTGCCACATTTGCCTTTCCTCATTCTTCTACATGCATACAAAACTAATGTAATGACCCAGAGTATGATTTATCCGAATTACCTGTTTATCTTCATTGCTGTTGTTAGCCTTTGAGATAGGAGCAGCACTTATGGTGAAGAAGCAGAAAGAGTGAGATTTCTATTTGCATTTGTGCTTCTGCTGCAATACTGCCTCCGTGTTTAGTTATTTTCTATGAGTGTCAAATAACTGTTCAATTAGGTAGTGTGTGTAGAGTTACAGCCAGAGCTAATTAGTCTCCGGATGAGGATGGACAAATCATTCTCTATCAGTTTCACTTGCATTCAACAATAAATTCATTGAGTCTCAGCTCCATATTAATCTGTGATATATACCGAAACTAAATTGTGATATTTTACAATACATTTTTGGTCAAAGAAACATTTCTAAATGTATTGTCTCTCAGTTTGACTTCTTTTTTTTTGCCAAGAACTTTTCTAGAATATTTAGAGAAAGCAAAACCAGTGGCTACATTTTGAGCTACAAATTTGTCTGGGGAGTGTAAATCAATATTTATGGCATTGGGATGTCTAAAATTCCTCAAGAAGGAATTTGTTAAAGATTGCCCACATATGAGTCACATAAAGCGAAGAAGCAGGGACTAAGAAGAGCACTTTTCACAGTGGTGAAGGGGCTAGAGACATCTGTAAAGGATTCCTGTTTGCTGCTGTTACTTGAGTCTGAACTTTATAAGTAAACCTTTTTTGGTCTATATGGGATCAGAAATTTGTATGTGTATTCCCAGTAAAAACTTGGAACCAGATGTTCTGTCAGCCTCAACCCCTTTCAAGGTATTAGTAGAGTGCTATGTTTTGCTTCAGCCCATGGATATATATATATATATATATGCTTTCGTAGATTTTCACGGGTACAGGAATGCAGGTTTTGGTGTCCTCGGGTGTCTTCCCGTGTAAAAGTTGGGGTGTCTAGGCGACGTTTCGACGAGGTCTCACTCGTCATCTTCAGGCTGGTGCTTTCGGCTTCTTGTTACTGGAACAGAGCAAGATCTCAGTGTTTGAGTTCCTATAAATACTGTTGAGGGGGTGTGGTGTATAGCCTCCAATGTTCTGGGCAGAGAGGAAGTTCCCAGGCTAGTGTGCCTTTTCTTCTTTTGTTCCTTAATTACTTGAGGGATATCTTGAGTGATTTCTTGAGTGATATCCTGAGTACCACTTAGGTGGGTCATTAGGTGTGGATTAGTTGCTAAAGTCTTTGTGTCTTGACCTCTTGAACTTTGTGAAGAGTTTTTCTGAGAAGATGGCTGTACTGCACTTAGTTGTGCTCTGGCTTGGCTTCGTGTATAGGGGCGAGCTGTGGTTTTGTGGCCTGTGTCAGCCAGATCTGTGTAGGGATTGCAGGACGCTAAATTTCTCGCCAAGCAACTTCAGCCCTATGCAGAATCCATCTCTTCACACGTTCCAAACTCCTTCCAGTTCATAGAAACAATAAAGAAGCAAAACCTACATCCTAATGACCTACTTGTGAGCTTCGATGTTGTATCTCTCTTCACACAAGTGCCCATTAATGAAGCCTTGACAGCCATTCAAAACAAATACAATCCCCCCGAATACATCTTGGACCTGACCAACCACTGCCTAACCAACACGTACTTCATCCACAATGGACAAAGATACAAACAGATAGAAGGAGCACCTATGGGATCACCCCTCTCACCGGTCATCGCAAACCTGTACATGGAACACTTTGAAACCAATGCTTTAGACAAGTCAGAACACAAACCCAAACTTTGGCTCAGATATGTTGACGACACCTTTGTAATTTGGCCACACGGGAAGGAAAAACTGGATAGCTTCCTCACACATCTCAACAGCCTACACCCCAAAATACAATTCACTATGGAAATAGAAGCCAACAACCAACTTCCCTTCCTTGACGTCCTAATCTACAAAAAACCTGATGGCTCCCTAGGACACACTATCTACCGGAAAAAAACACACACCAACCGCTACTTACATGCACAATCACACCACCACCCTGCACAAATAAACTCCGTAGCCAAGACTCTCATCTCCAGAACCAAACGCCTGGCTGACAAAGACCACTTGACAACTGAGTTACAGAATCTCTCAAATGTGTTAATTGCCAATGGATACCAGCAAAACAGGGTTACGAAGCTAATCCAAAAAGAAACACCCCCCAAAAACCAAGACACAGAAGAAAACAATGGCATGGCCCTCCTTCCTTATATCAAGGGCACTACAGATAAAATTAGCAAAATCCTCCATAAACACAATATCAAAACAGCCTTTTGCACCAACCAAAAAATAGCCAATATCCTCAGAAACCCCAAGGATAAAATCCAGTTGGAAAACCAAGGGGTCTATGAAATACCCTGCAAAGTCTGCCCAGCCACGTACATTGGACAAACAAACAGACGAATAAATGCACGTACCGCAGAACACAAGAATGCCGTCAAAAAAGAAGAAAAAACTTCCTCTCTTTTCCAACACATGAAAGAAACAGGACACGAAATTAATTTTGCAGATTCCAAATTGCTCTTTAACATGGAACATCACCACAAGAGAATAATCATGGAAGCCATCGAGATAGAGAAACACCCTCACAACATGAACAAGCGTGACGACACATCCCGCTTGCCAGACATCTGGAAATTAGCCCTCCCCACAAAAACTGACACCAGATCCAGAGGCACACAGAACGCTATCACCAATCAACCACACCAGACCCAAACCCAGACCCTCTTCACAGATAAATTACAGACACCATCCAGTAGCCAAACCATGGTGGCACCTCCGGATGCTGCACCCCCCTGCAATCCCTACACAGATCTGGCTGACACAGGCCACAAAACCACAGCTCGCCCCTATACACGAAGCCAAGCCAGAGCACAACTAAGTGCAGTACAGCCATCTTCTCAGAAAAACTCTTCACAAAGTTCAAGAGGTCAAGACACAAAGACTTTAGCAACTAATCCACACCTAATGACCCACCTAAGTGGTACTCAGGATATCACTCAAGAAATCACTCAAGATATCCCTCAAGTAATTAAGGAACAAAAGAAGAAAAGGCACACTAGCCTGGGAACTTCCTCTCTGCCCAGAACATTGGAGGCTATACACCACACCCCCTCAACAGTATTTATAGGAACTCAAACACTGAGATCTTGCTCTGTTCCAGTAACAAGAAGCCGAAAGCACCAGCCTGAAGATGACAAGTGAGACCTCGTCGAAACGTCGCCTAGACACCCCAACTTTTACACGGGAAGACACCCGAGGACACCAAAACCTGCATATATATATATATATATATATATATATATATATATATATATATATATTCATTCTCTCATATCATTTTCCCTTCATTTTTCACCACACATAAGTCCCAGAACTACGGTATGGAATGTGTGGCATGTAGGAGTCAAGTCTAAAGGAATGATGGTAAATAGAGTTCTTACCCTTTAACTGCCATGACTCATTCAAGACAGCCATGATTTTAAGAGCTCCATCCCAAGGAAGTCCCATCAAGTCCCAGCCAGATTTTAATTAAACAACATCTTTCCCCACTATGTGTTAGTACTGTGTATTGGGAATGAGGGTTTATTTGAGAGCAGAATCTCATATTCTCAAGTTGGATAGGCCATTTACAATGAGTTTTGAGATTGATCAGGGACACACAGACCCTAAGATTCCAAGTAGCTCTTCTGTCGCATTTTTTTAAGGCACAACCAAGCTGACTGGTACAACACCCAAGTTTGAGACAGGAAGGGGTGGAGAAATAGAAGTGGTGGATTCTTTTGTTTTGATAGACAAGTACAGTATATCTCTGCTGTTTCTGGGATGGCTCATCAATCTGGACAAGTCAATGCTCTGTACAGGGTGAGCACCTGCCTGAGCCTACTAAACCATCTGCTTATCAGTCCTGACATAGGCAAACTGGGCCTTACCAGGCAGACATAGAATAGTGGCTTGGCAAATGAAATGGATTTTACCTTGCCTTTAACTGGAAGAGAAAAGCGAACAAAATGAAATGTCTGACTTCCAGCTGTAAAAAAGTGTAGAATACAGATAAACTTCCAAATGTATAAACACATTCTCTGAAAGTAGGAATGATTTTATGAGATGCAACCATAAAACATTAGACCTTCAGGGATGTGTTTATGATGTGTTTAGTGAGGACTGACCATAGATCCCCCATAAACAGCCTGTTAGATGTAAAGATGCATTGCATCTGTGTTTCATGGTGTTGTTAAGTACATAGTCATTCAAGCCTTAAGGATATCAAAAGGCTCTTTTGTTTCCTCTCTATCTCCCTGTAGCTTTATTCTCTTGAAATTCAGAGGCGATGTTGAACTGCAGTGGACGTAGATGAAAATGCCTTCTTTTAACATAAGTAATTATCACCTAATGGTGATATGGGATGAAAATTATGATGGATGTGATTAAATTATTGGAGCACTGCTAGATCTTGCTCAGGATCCTAAATTGCATTTCCATCGGCAATTCAGGCATTGGCTGTGGCGGTATGCCATAAAACCAGCACATTATGTCCTGAAAACAGCACCATAAAAGAGATTCACTACTACTCTTATTCTCACCAGTCACCAGAGTACATTTGTGGCATTGTTCCAAGAGGGTGCAAAACTTTTCTGCTTTCTTCCTAGTTGATGGAGTCCTTACCCTCAAGTTCAACATATATGATACACATTTACATTTCTGTTTCTGCATTTTCTTTTTTTGAGGGGGGAGGGTGTCTGTGTGGGTGGGTGCGGCATGTCTCTTCCCAGAGCACAGATATCTGAAATTAAAATGCACTTCGAATTGCTGTCCTGCATCTTAGTGATTTATGAAAATAAGCATGTTGTATGAAGAAATTTTGTTAAACTGTTCCACAGTGATCAAGGTCAGAGGACATTTGCTGCGATTCCCCAAATGGTTTCAGATAGGAGAAGCTTGTCTAATGACATTAAGGCTGGGGAACAAGAGACAAGCAACTGGGCAGCAACGGAGGGAGCTAGGCATTTTCTGTCAAAGTACCCAGTGGTTCTTCATCAAATGACACAGTTATTGAATGCTCTCCAGAAAAGAACAGTAACTGATTTAAAGAGACTCCATCTTATCAGAAAAGCCACTGGATAATCATTATTTCTTCTAGCTCTCTGATTCAAATAATGAAGTAGTGTAATCACCGCCCAGTGGCTTTACCATCTAGTTCCCTTGCCTCTTGTGCAACCTTCACAATATAGAAAGACTACAGCAGAACATTAAACAAACAGCACGTGTGCTTCAGAAAGGCACTTTTGAAAAGGGAGCTCATCTCATCCAAGCAAGAGCATCTAGGCTGCATGCAAAGGAAATATGTTTGGATTTTCTTACTAACAGATTAAATTTCCATAGGGACATGCACAAATAACAAGTATTTGCTCGAGGACACATCTGTGATTGACCTGGAGGGGGTGGGAACCCCTTAATCCCTTCTCTGGCATTGTCCATGACATCTACTGATGAGATGGGAGGTGTCCCATCCCTCACTAAAATTAGGCATGAAAGATCCATTTGGTAGTCATCAGAAGGCTTTTTCCCCAAGTCCAAATGTGATGGGAGTCACAGTTTGGGATGGGAGTTGTGGCACTTTGTGTTGTGCCTTCAACCGTCTTGGACTGGCAAAACATCTGGACCCAAAACCATCTATTGCTCCACAACATTCCCTGTGATAAACTGGCATTGAATTATTTTCTTCAAGGGTCATAAAAAGTAATACCTGGGTTAATGAATTAATGCAGTTATACAAGAACATTGCAACTCTTAAATTAAGCATTTAAATTCCAGTGCCTAATGAGTCCCACCTACCCTTAACCGTCACATTCCCTGAAAAACACACACAATCCCCAACAGCAAAATTGATGTTGGCTGAAGTCTGATTACTTTCAAAACCCTGCTAAATGTTGCCATTTGAGAGCAATAAGATAAGCTTCCAATTGAACTATAGAAGCAGACTTCCACCTCTCTGGGTGTGGAACAACAAATAAAAATGAGTGCTGCATGCACAGTTTGGCTCACAATCTTGCTACTTCTGGCTGCTAGAGCTTCAAGCTTCAAGGAGAGTTATTCAGTCCATCAGCTGCTGAAGAGGAAGCATATAGATGGATGTGGTCCTTCCACTTCCTTTTTGCAGCGAGCTGTATAAAAGAGTATAAAGCAATTACAAAATATACCAGGTCAGCAGTTTAAAAAATCATTTAAACTGGAATAATGAGGTTTTCAGTAACTGATGAGAAACAGTGAGTGGGAACCAGCTGTACTTTAAAGCACAAGGTGTTCTGCAATCTGGGTGCAGTTACTAAGAAGGCCCTCCTTCTTTCCAATTCAGCCATGCTTCCACCCTTGGTAAGACACAGAGACTTCTGCTCCTAGGGGGTGGGAAGGATGCTATGAGGAGGTGATTCCTAACTTAGCTTGCACTCAAGCTTTTCTATGTATGCCATTGATCAAATATTCTGAAATAGTAAGCCAATGAAGGCGTGAATCAAGAGAGAGGACTTTGGTGAATCTCCACTGAAATGAATGGGGAAAATGTTTCCTGTCAGAGCTGGGAGATGTTCCCTAGGCACCCAAAGCGCTCTGCTGAACAACACACATGAAGTAACTTCAGCAGGATGGCCAAGGCATTAGCCAGCCACAACTGCTATCTTTCTTTTTCTTTTTCTTCTTATACTTAAATTGCTTTCTATTGGGAGCACAAATGTTATAGGATGAGCAATCCTGTTTCAAATGAAGACCTTGGCTAAGTTCAAGTGTAGTATATATTTAATAAAGATCAAGGACAACGTTGAATCACTTTATTTATTTATTTATTTAGGTTAAACTCAGATTAGGCAGATTAGTCTCCATGCTTCTGCCACAGATGCATTCTGGAGCCAGTGAGAGACTTGAGGGTCTGGCCCAGAATAATTCTATTCAATTGGATTGAATTGAGCCTGTATTTAAAAAACAGAAAGTGGCTTCAAATCATTACTGGGCAAGTCTGCCAACATTAACTCTAAGAAAGTCTTTGATAAAGAGAGCTTACAAAAATAAATTTTCTTTTATCAAATTGCTTATTAGATATAAAGGGTATTATAATTATAATGGAGTGAGTCGGCTAGTTGCCAAGAAGCAATTAAGGAAACACAGCATACACTACCAATGTGATTGAATTTAATCAAAGTAGCGATAAAATAAATTGGTTAAAATGTTTCATCTTTGAGAAAGTCATGTTTCTGTTGTGAGCTGGGAACAAGCATTAAAAGAAGAAAGGACAGTTTTCAGGAAGGCCATTGTTGGTACCTGCTCCTTTGTCGCAAGCGGAAAAAAAACTGGTGAAAAACTGCTATCAGAGAACAAAATATTTGGGTGAATGTTGTTTGTTTGTTTTTTTAAAAAAAGAATCAGTCCATGGAACTGAGCTCAAATGTCTGTCTTATGGTCTGCTATGTGCTACTGAAAATAATACCTGCAAGCTAACCAAGTCAAAATGGTCAATAGGATATTGCCTTATACTGAGACAGACCAATGATTCATCTAGCCCTGCACTGTTTACAGTGTCCAAATTCTCCAGAAATTCAGGCTGGGTTCTCTCCCAGTCCCACCTGGAGTTACTGGGTATTGAATCTGGGGCTTTCTGCATGCAAGTGGTTGCTCTACTGCTGAACTAAGGCCCTTCCTCCAAATGTTGAATTTGGGGATATTCATTTTCACTTTAAGCCCCATCTATAATGAGTTAAAAAAGATAATAAGATTTGATGTTTTTGTTGGTCTGTGTTGGTGTTCTTAAATCTCAATAAAAAGCATTTGGGGGAGAGAGAGGAAAACCCATGCCTGTCAACAACCAAATTCCAGAGATTATTGATGCTTGGCCAAGGAATGGTGGGGTGTCAAACTCTCTTACTAATAGGGTTGCCTATAGTATGGTTTTCTGTAGAGAGGAGAACTGGAAAGAGTGGAGCCACATCCATTGTATCCTTCAAGGATAGTAAAATGATTTTTAACAATATTAAAACTAGATCCACAGCTATTCCCAAATATATATGGGGGAGGACTTCAGTAGGCTAAGAAAAGGGCAGAAAAGAAAAACCACAGGAAATTTATCTGATTTTGTTCCTGAGAAATTTTGACCTATAGAACTTAAGTGAACAGCAGGTTGATTATCCCTGGAATTTAATCATTTCTACATGGCTTTTGTGGAATCAGGGTGAATCAGTGCAAAGGATGTGCATACCTCTCCGTTGCTTCATTTCAGAATGTTTGAAGAGCATGAATAATATGGAGCCAGTTTTACTAGCAGAAAATAGTCACTGCAGTTTGAATAAATCCAGGATTGTTACACTATATTCATACCACTGACCTTCTGTTCAAAGATCAGCATGTTAAACCTGCTTTTCTTATCCGCTTGTGATATTTTTCATCACATGAAGCAAGAAGATTACTTTTGCTATTTAAGAATCTCCTCTTCCATTCTTATTTGTGAAAGTATACAGGAATGTCTATGGCTACATTAAAAAGCGGTAGGCCTGTGCAAATAGTGAAAAGCTGGGTTGGATCCTAAGCCTCTTGCAGTTAGTTTCCATTGAAATCAATGGTGTTTAAGTTACAGCTAACTTTCCCCATTGATGTAAATGATACCCAAACTCTGTTAGAACCAGGAGGTTGGATGCAGACTATCTGCCAATCAGGATGCTGCAATATCACTGCCATATTGAAACAGCATCACGTTCTACTCTGCTGTGGTAATATAACTGCTGATACACCACTCCTGTCTTAAGAACCTTTATACCAGCTCAGCAGACCCTTCTACTCTTCAAATAGAGCCAATAGTGCAATTTAAGATTACGGTAAATTCACTAACTAGCCTATTGTTCAGTACTATGGGGTGTATGATATATACCTGGACCTCTATGAAGGAGTTCCTATGTGTACTATAAGCAGGACACACTTTTCTATGCCTGAAGAAAGCATTTCCCCTCACAAAAGAAAACATCAAACAATAGCACATTTGAGAATGAGGATTGCACCTTCCCTAGCTTCTTCATATCAAACTAATAATGAAGCAGATAGTGTAAACATGTTTGACGGGGTATGTATACATGCTGGAAGATTATGGTGTATGCCATTAATTCAGCTGTGTACTCTTCCTCTGACAAAAAGGTCTCACTCCATTCCCTGAACTCTGTCAGTCGTAGGTGTGCTTGTAGATGATTTCAGGTTTGGTACTGACACTGATGTTCTGAAGACTGCCCCCTGAATTCTGTGCTCCTCACCTGATCTCCCACCTTCCATTGTATTGCGTTTACTTAAATCAGTCATGTTCAAAACATTTTGAAATAAAATGTTCCCCACAAAATATTGTAGTCAATAGCTGAAGTATACTTACTTGCTGACCTTTGATTAGGATCAGTATTTTAATCTTGCACTTGAAAATTACCCTTCAAAAGACTCCAATTCAAATTGCCAACATGACATGTCTTTTCTAATGTGATGTGACTGGAATGATAACACTTGCTTTGATGTGCAATGTAATCCAGTGTGACTGATCAGATGCAACCTGCCATAACACAGCATAGGGCAATGCATCATATTGGAAAATTAAAATCAAGTTGTTTGTGAGAAGCCACAGTAAAGGACTCCTATCCGATCTTTAAAAAATATACAATATTTAATTTGAAAATATTGCCACTGGTGGAAAGATATTGATGAGGATGACATTATGTCAACATTGCAAAAAATGCATCATCATCATCATCATCATCATCATTATTATTATTATTATTATTATTATTATTATTATTATTATTATTATTTTGCTTTATTCATACACATGACTCAAATTGATGTAAAAACACAACAGAAATACTAAAAACAATTTCAATCATCACACAACTAATAAAAACCTAAACATACACGAACACATCTATACAACTAAAAGCAGGTCTAATGGATCCTACATAAAAACCCACAAATACTTAAGAACGTTTCAAAATAAAGACCAAAAGCCTAGGTAAGAAGGAAAGGTTTTGCCTGGTGACTAAAACTAGACAAAGTGCCAGATGGGCCTCATTGGGGGAGAACATTTCACAAGTGGAGAGCCAGCAAGAAAAAGCTCACTCTTGTGTTGTCACCCTTTGGAACTCCCATGGAAGAGGAGCACAAAGAAAGGCTTCATTATAGAATGAACTTCAGTTTATTGTCTCTCATCCAATCACTTACTGAGACAAGATATCAATCTAGTGAATGCACTGCCACACCTGCAGATGTGAAGAAGTAGAGCTGTGTGTCATCAACATAATGGTGACAAGGTGCTCCAAAACAACAGGTAGATATAGATGTAGATATTAAACAAAGATGGGGGATAAGTTTCAACCCTACAGAATCCTAAACTGAAAGCTCCATGGGGCCAAGCAACACGCCACAAGCACCCCCCCCCTCTGGAAATAACTATCCAAGTAGGACTTGGAGCCACCTCACAGCAGTGCCCCCCACCCCCAGCTCAGACAGCTGCTCCAGAAGGGTTGATGGTATCAAAAGCCACTGAGAGATCAAGGGGAATTAACAGGGACACACTCCCTACCCCCGCCCAACAGAGGTCATCATCCATAGTGACCAAAGCAGTTTCCATGACAAAACAGAGCCTAGACCCTAATAGGAGTGCATTTATAAAATTGGTTTTACCCAAGAGGGTCTGGATCTGCACCACAACCGCCCAATCAAAACCTTGCACCAGGTTAAAATAAATCAGCTGGTATTTACTTGATTTTCCAAATCCACTGAGAGTTTTTTAAGGTGTGGTCTGATCACTGTTTCCTTTAAGCAGGATGGAACCACATGCTCTTGCAAGGAGGCATTAATTGCCATCATAGCTCTGTTCGTCATCCCTAACCCACTGCAATTACCTCCACTATCCCAGCTGATCCTATCCCAGGCATATCTTTCCCTCTCGCCCAAAAATTCAAATGTAAAACAAGATGGTGGCAGATTTATAATTACGTAAGGACTATCCCTATAAGAGAATGAAACAAAACAAAGAAACACAACCAATACCCTTTGACTCCAGATGTTAATGGTGTAGCCTTGGCCCTTCCCTTTCCCCTGAAGCAGACCCACAAAAGGGGACATACTCTTGAGTGCCATCCGCTTTGAGATTGCTGTGACCAGTGGGCCTGCCACCAGCATTAGCCCAGGCACTGATATAGCCCCAACGCCCCTTGGAAGTTGAGTCCAGATAGGATCTCAGTCAATCAACAGGGGGTGGCAGCCACAAACTGCCACTGGGAAATAACTCCGATGTACATTTTTATCTATTTTCTCATTAACTGATTTTCTCATTAACTGAAATTATAAATAATTTTTGCTATCCTACAAGATAGTAAAAAAGACTGCTAGTTAGATATGAAAATGAAGTCCTCTAACATTCTGGCCGCCTCCTCCTCCTCCATTTCTTTACTTTCCACAATGATATGTCGTTTTCTAATGTGATGTGACTGGACTGATGGCATTCATTCTGCTGATGTGTAATGTAATCCAGTGTGACTGATCAAAAGCAACCCGCCACCTCACAGCACAGGGCAATGTATCACATGTGGAATTTCAGCAGAAGCTGTATTAAGTGTGTCACAGAAAAACAAGCCTGTCTATATCCTAGCTTCTTTAGCTGATCAAACCTTTGTAATTCTGTTTCCCCCTGCTCTTCCTTTGCTAGAAACAGGGATTGGCAATATAAACCCTAGTTAACCAATTACCTTCCTTTTCTTCATACACAGGCAGGTGTACAATATGGTACAGAATAATGGAGAGAGAATGGTATGGAACTATTCCATTGCAATGTTCTCCTCTTTATCTTCCTCAATCTAGTCAGTGTTTTCAGCCAGGATATCATATGGTCAGGATTGTACTGGCTTCTGGCTACTCCTCAAATTGCTCCAATCAGCCATTGCCAAGGGGAATTAACAGGGAAGTGTTTTTAGGAAAGTAATTGTACAAAATACTGGGATGTGCAGGTTTTCGCTGTACAGGACTGTCACTGTGGCATCTTTCTGACCACTTAACAACCTAGTTAAGCAGGAGTACTTGGATGAATGCATTCGCAATGCTGACTCCATTGTGTTCCAAAACTGCCACAACTCCAGGTTGTTCTGGACACTCTAGAAAAGGGGTCACCAATGTGGTGCCCTTAAGAGGTTGTTGGATCACCATTCCCAACATTTCTGGTCATTTGCCATCCTGATCCTAGTAATAGTTCAACAGATTTGGAGGGCAGCATGTTGGCTACTTTTGGTCTCATCTGAAGCACCCAATGACTCAATGTCCATGAGAATATTGGTATTTTCATTCAGTAACAGCTCTGCTCATTAAAAAAATAAATATATTTTTTAAAATTGTGTGGCCTTTTATAGAACTTTTAATATACATTAATCACGGTGTAACTCAAAATAGCCCAACGTGAGTTTTTCAAAAAGTCATTTTATTTTATAGAGATTTCAAGAAATTATTGTATCAACAAGAACTATGAAAACATGGTCTGTACAATAAGAGACTGTACATTAACAATCATATATCCATGTACAGAGAAGATTAATATAAAAGAGAATAAAAATTCTGAAGTTTAAAATTATAGTTAAAAGTCCAGGGCATTCATTTTAGCCTTACAAAAACAATATCAAAGGAATTGACAAGGAGCAGTGGGGAGGTATTTATACCCCTCCAATCAGTTCACCCCCCCAAAAAAAAAATCCTCAAAACAAGCCTGTGAAGTAAGGTAGACTGAGAGTGAATTACAGGCCTGAGGTCACCCTGTAACTTTTTTGGCAGAGTAGAGATTTGAACCCTGATCTACCAGAACCTAGTCTAACTTTCTAAGCAATATACCACAGTGATTGTTGATAACACCTAATGTTAAATCTGGTCCAGGTGTCTGCTAGATTCAGCCAAAGATGTGCTGTTACCCAATCACTCTTTACAAAAACATCATTTCTTTTTACAAACAATTTCCCTTTCATTTCCCTTTTTTTAATAGAAAAAAGACTCATCCTTCTTTCCCCTCAGAATCCTACTTATTTTAAACTTCTGCCATATGCTCCCCAGTCAGTGAAGACATATGGTTCTTATTACAATGCCATATGCCTAGTAATGTTGTATTGTGTATTGCCACAAAAAGCAAACATTTTAAATTCATGTAAGAACTCAGTTTGAATTATGTTTTCTTCTTCATTCCTTGACATTTATAAATATTTTCAATGACATATGTGAGCAAACCCTTAAAAACAAAAAATAACTTCCCAAACGCAAAAATGTTAGGATGTAAGATCTCTCTCTCTTTAAAAATGTAATCTTTAAACAAAGATCATAGCATCATCCTAAGTACGGGACAATGTACAAGAGGACAAGTATTGTTTTATGTAAAGCAATAGATCTTATTTAATGCATTGCATATCCTTTAGTGCAGCATCACATTCTCATTCAGGTAAGCCAATCTGCACTGGATACAGGTTTTTGTACATCAACCAATTCCACTGCCAGTATGCCAAGTTATTGTGTCCAGCATCTGGGACTGCAATGACAGCTTTGGTAGAACCGATCATATCTGGGAGAGTCAAGGGGACTCTGCATGGAAGCATTGAAGACAAAGGAATGTAATATTTGCAAATTCCTACATGAAATGACCTAATCTCCACCTCTTTGAATAATGTACATATTGGAACACCAGGTTTAACACTTCTTATAATGTTGTGATGAAATTCTCTGTAAATGTATCAATATATATGTATTTTGAGAGAAAAGGGATATTTAAATATATACTCAAATACATGTTTTGAGGGGATTTTTCTAAATAAAAATATTGTATTGATGCAGAAGCAGAACAGAATGAAATCATGGATGAAAAGACTTGGAAATGTCACAGACTGGAAATAGATAGATTTATCCATCCCTGTCTGCAAAGGATGTTTACACTTTAATTGGGATACAAAGAATATCTATTACTTTTGATGCCAAAGGGAACAATCACATATTTACAAGTGTGTTAATTGGAGAAATGCACCAAGTATAGCAATAGGTATAAAAATAGTTATCGTGGACTCATTGGTTGGAGGAATAAAACCACTGTTTATGTGCATTATAGATTTCTGTATATCACTCTATAAATATTTCACACTAATCATGATATAAGCAGATTGTTACAAATAACAAGGAGGTCTAGAATCCTGAAAAATTATAATTTACTATGTAAAAAGTTGATAGTGGCAGTGTTTGACTATGGGCAATAAAGACTGCATGAAAGTGTAAAGAACGTGGCTTATTGTCCTTCTACAAACAGCTTTGTCACTTGTATTCATCTTTCTAATCCTGCAAAATCATTACCCTGCCTGAGACACACACACACATTACACCAGGCTGGGGATGGGTGGATTGAATGAAGGCATCCCTCTGTCAGCTCAGTCATCATCCTGCCAGCCATAGAGTAAAATTGGCACTGATGCAAATCACCTCTTCTGGCCACTGGCAGCCCACACTGGTAAAGCCTGGTGAAAGCCCCCCAAATTGGGGCATTCTGAGGGTGGAGTAAGATGGAGACTGCACAGCATCCACTGGATCACAAGCAACTCTCACAGCCAGTTCCAGCCAATGTAGATCCTGATCCAGGCCTGATTGTGGCACCAGACTGGAGCTGGTGCAGGGATTGGGCCCAGTCTGCCTGACCACTCAACTTTCATTGCTGCCATTAGTGGCCAGGCTGTGGATGTGGTAGTAGACCAGTCACCCTGCAGAGCCTCAGGGTGGATTGGATTGCTGTTCTCATGCAAGTATGTGTCAGGGTTTCATCCAGTCTCCATTTCCAAGTGAACTGGCCTGATCTAAAGTTCTGGGACTAACATGTGGATCCAAAAGCAGTTATCTCTTGGTTTCTCACTTCTCTGAAATTTGCAAAACAGTTCTCAGCGTACACACACACACACACACACACACACACCAGAATGCATATGGAATGAATATTTTAGGATAAGATTTATTACCAAAATGCATCTTTTATGACAAAATCCTCCAAACGAAATGCACATTTGCATGGTTTTTTGTTTTGTTAAACGAGGGTGATGTGGAAATTCAATGGGTTGGAATTATGAATAAATACCTGTGAAAGTGACATGAAGCAGAAATAGATGGATCCATCCAAATTCCCATCTGACACTTGGGGAACTGAAGTTGAGAGAGAGAGAGAGAGAGAGAGAGAGAGAGAGAGAGAGAGAGAGAGAGAGAGAGAGGGAGGGAGACACTTGTCCAAATCTAGTTGGGGAAACTTGGCTTGCATGTACTTTGCCAAATCAAGGTCAAGTCCAGTCTTGCCTGAACAGAGCTGCTTATGTGATCTAAAAGGAAACTTACAATGGAATTATCTCAAAAAGCTATTGAGGTTGCAACAGTGAGGAATGGACACATGTTTTCTCCCTCCTGGAAGCTTCCTTGAAGAGGAGGCAGAGTTGCAACCTTTGGACTAATGAAAGAAAGTGCAAGAGAGTGTGCATATTTCTGCAGTTGTTTTTCTTTAATCAAGCACTCAAAGCAATAATGGGCCTTGTATACATAATATAGCGTAAGACTGTCTTTTCCTCAAGTTGATTTGATTTGAAGATTATAATAATTCTGTACGAATCCTGGGAATGGATAGAGATTGCATTGAGATGGAGGTAGAGAAGAGGTTATCTAAAGATGAGGAATGATAAGAGCTCTGTTGAAAGCTTCTATTGTTTGGAAAGAAAGCTAATGGAAGAGCAGCTCTTCAAAAAACAACAAAAAAACAACCCTCTTGCTGTACTCAAAACTTCATGTTGCCTAGAATTCAGGAAAACACTGAGGAGGATAAAAAGAATGTGGATCTTATGTCATTTTCAGAAATACATACAGATACCCTGCCCACTTCCAAATCATCCAGGATTCAATGATAATAAGGAATTTCATATGGAGATCTTCCATTTTGTTACTTTGATATATATTAGGAGTATGCCATAATAAACCTTGTGTCACAATGGGTGTATTATTAAAATTATGAGCTGTTTCTATATGTATTTTGGTTTCCAAATTAAAGGCAACTAAATCCAGTGGTATTTCTGAAAGAAGTAAATGAAATTCACTTTTCTCCATGAACCCTCATGAAGTGAGAGGGGCAGGATTTTGACTCTTGTTCCTCTTTACCTAAAAATAATCAAGAAGTGGCTAAGTGTTATATATTCCTGTTTGTACAGTTGGTCAGTCTTTGCTATTATATGTTTTGAGATTTTAATGAAAATTTCAAATCTATGCCTGGGAGAAAGAGATGGTTCTTAAAAGTTGGAAAGGGGGGGGGAATGAAATGTTTTAAAATATGTCATATGTTCATTAATGCACAATAACATTGTTCAGTCTGCTCAAACCAATATTGGCTTTGAAAATGCACATAAAACTGCTGGAGTAACATGGCAGGAGTTGACTTCCCATCTGGAGAGCAGAAAATAACTATTGGCTACCAAGACTGACCAGAAAGCATAAACATAGACAGTTCAAATAGGGTGGGGGGGTCCAGATTTGATTACAGAAAATTTGGATTCTTATCAATAAACCTGTGCTGGCAGTGGCTTCTTCCTAGGCTTTGTTTAAGAAAAGGCAGGCCATTTGCAGATTGAGGTGACTGTTTCAGGCGGAAGATACTGGATGACAGAGCAGCTGTAGTAATTCACCTCCACACCAATGTCCTTGAGACCCCAAAGCTAGCGATCCCTAAACTAGTCTTCTCCCACCTGGTGTGGCAGAGGAACCTGTCCCGTTGCCAGTATTTAAGCAATATTTAGCTGCCAATCTGATTGCCTTATGCTTTGCCTTTTTCCTTAGGCAGCAAAATGTATTGGGCCAGCTGTGGTTAAATATCTGAAACTGTGTAACAGAATACCTAAGCTAATAGATATGTTGAGCCCATGTTATGCAAGGAAAAGACAGCAGACAGATGTAATATCTATTTTTGACTTCTAAAATGGCAGCCACATCTGGAAAACATTAGCCTTCCCACTTAGTGGATAAATATAGTAACAGCAGTAATAGGCGTACTGAAATCCAGCATCTGTGGCGGATCAGTTCCAGTGAAAATTGTATCCCAATGCATAATTGAAAAGACTAGAGGACATTTAATGGCACCAGAAATAAGTATACCTTTACTAGCACCCACTGCTAATTCTGTACCTCTCCAGCTTTTAACACCCTGCAAAGTGTAAACGAGGCAACAGAAGGCAAAACAGATTACGTGATGTTATTTTCATACTTGGTTGAAAGCTAACATTTATATTAAGATTGTTTTCATATCTCTACTTGTCCATAATAAGAATGACATCTTGATCTGACAGAGCAGAGCAAAGAAAGAATACTGAGCCAATGGGATGGTTTTTAGGATCATGGTTTGGCTAGGCGGACATGGCATTTTTAGTACAGTATTATTTTTGTTCATTTCATTTCTATACCACTTAATTTTTTTAAGAAAAAAAATCTCAAAGCAGTTTACATTAAAACATCAAATAAAACAATCCAGAATAAAACATTACAGAAGAAAGTCAAAGATAAGGTATACATTCCAAAGCATTATAATTAACAGAAAACTAAAATATTAGCATAAAATAAAACATTATAAAGGAAGTCAAGTACAGAATGCACATTTAACACAGCAAAGATAACCAAAAAACAAAATTGTATTAACATTTCAAAAGCATGATAAAAAACTAAGGTGCTCAGTGATCTATAGCATTCAAAACAGCTGGCAATCATCTGTTAAGACACTCAACAGATAATCGGTAGTGAAAGAACTTGTCATGCCCATTAACCAGTTCCAGCTCCCTCAAGTCACATAACCTATGACTTTGTAAGATTTTTATGCTGTGAACTGTCCTGAGATCTATGGATATAGAGCAGTATGCAAATTTAAAAAATAAGCAAAGAAGTTATGGTGCAGGAGGTGGAAAATTAACTTTAGAGGCTAGAGAGGTGAAAAAATTGCTTGGCTAAAGTCTCAGTAGCCTACTTGTGTTAAATTTAAATGTGACTTAGCATTTCAGGAAACAAAGCTCCTTGTTACTTCCTCTCTGACAATCTCTGGAATTCGGACCCTGGAAACAACAGCAGCAACATGTTAGCAGTACTCCCCCCCCCACCGAACTTGGGGAAGGAACTCATGTCACCTCTTTGTCCCACAAGTATGGAGAAATTGCGGCCCTTGATGTTCTTGGACTATACCTCCCATGATCTTTGACTACTGTCTATTCTGACTGGGGCTGATAAAGGTTGGAGTAGATAAAAGGTCACAAGTGCCACATCTGAGCATTACATGAAAGGGATTATGAGACCTTCCATCTTCTACCTCTTCTGCATGGTCCATTTGCATGAGGGATTATAAATATCTATTTCCCAACTATGTACAAAGCTGACCTGAGTCACAAGGCAAACATAAAAAAACCTGGATCATTTGGATCCATGGGGTACCCCATATTGGCATAAAGCGTGTTCACATAAAAGAGAGCACGTGTTGCGGTTGGGGCCGAACAAAACCCCATGTTAGTGACCAGGCCATAGATGGCTATAGGCCTGGGAGCAGATTGGAGGATGTTGTTACTGGGGCAAAATTGATGTTGCCAATTTAGGGGTGGGATTAATGACCTTATATAAGCAGGGTCCACAGCTTTCTCTTTCTCTTTTGCTGTGGACACCGGATCTGCACCGGAGCGAATACAGCAAGAGTTGGTTGTATAATCTTTTCTTAGCTTTTCCCGTTTTCCTTTTCTCCCTGCTTTATTAATTATTTTCTCCCTTATCCTAAACCTACCGTTGGTCCCAGTTACTCCTGGCCCAGGGCCGGCTTACGGTCCGGTTCTCGGCCGAGGCAGGGAACAGGGCCAGAGAAGTACCCCTTGCCCCTTTTAATTTTGTTTTCTTTTCTTTCTTTTATTTCATCCCCATAAGGGATCGGGGGGGGCCCAGGGGTCGTTGCGGCCTAGTCCGACCCGGCTTGGGCCTTGCTCTTGCCTCCCAGCATATCACTGGGGGTAGGCCCCGATCCGCGGGCGCGGCGCGCCGGATCACCGGCCCACCGCTGGGGGCCAGAGGGTGCTGGGGATCGTTTCGCGGCCGCTGGGGTTCCCCGCGGCCTGGCCTGGCCCGGCTGGGCCTGTAATTTAGCCCTCCAGCACTGCGGCTGGGGCCCTCTTGCCCCCCCCGGCCTCCCCCCCGGCCACCGGAGGTGCCGGAGGAGGCCCCGATTCCCGGGCGCGGTGCGCGCGCAGGCCTGGTAGTTCCGGCGATCGCGCCGCGCCGGGAGTCGCTGGCTTACCGCGCGGGGGCCTTCAGGGAGGCAGTGCCCGCCCGTTGCCGCTGGGGATAGCCCCGCGGCTTGTTTGGGCCCAGTTGGGGCCTTCTTACCCCCCGGCCTCCCCCCGACCACCGGAGGTGCCAGAGGCGGCCCCGATTCCCAGGCGCGGTGCGCGCGCGGCCTGGTGGGCCCGGTGACCGCGCTGCGCCGGGAGTCACCGGCTTCCGCGGTCTGGTTGGGCCCGGCTGGGGCCTACTTACCTCCCGGCCCTCCCCGCGCTTGCATCGGCCTTCGGGGGCGCCGGAGCGGGCCCTGACCCACGGGCGCGGTGCGCGCGCCGTGCTGGTGGGCCCCGGGGGAGTCGCGCTGACCGGGGGTCGCTGGGGGGGCCTGCTGGTGCCGGGGACTGCCCCGCGGCCGCCGGGGATCGCGCCGCGGCCTGCTTCGGCCTAGCTGGGGCCTTCTTTCGCCTTTTCCTCCTTCCTGTGCTTTTCTGGGGCCTTGCAGCCTGAGGCCTTTGGAGGGAGTGTTTTGCCTCCTTGTCGGGCCTGAGTGCTGGCATCTGGTGGCCAGACCTTGCTATTGCAGGCCTAGCGGAAATTGAGCAGCGGCCTCCAGTGGCCGCAGGGGGTAAAGGCAGCCCTTAAATTTTGATACTATTCACTCTGCCTCCTGGTGGTTGTGATATTTTCCGCAGCTGTTCAGCCACTGCTGGGAATTAATTATTTTAATTTAATTTCCTTTCTTTTTCTCTTTTTCGACTCTCAATTCAGGGATTTAGTTCCTGCTTCCCTTTTAATTTTATTAATTTGATATTAATTTTAATTTATTTCAATTTGACTCCAGTAGTAGGTATGGCTCCAAAGAAGGCAGCAAGAAGGCCTGGCCCCACCACTTCGTCAAAGCGTCCTATTAAGGGCCCGTCTCAGGCCTTACGTTCTCCCGAACCTGGCCGGTCGTTGCAACATATCCAGTCCATGGTTTCTAATTTGGCTGGCGACCCGCTGGCGCTGGCAAGGGTGGAGGCGGAGATGGATGGCCTGATACGCCGTTGCTCTACCCCGTCGACCTCCTCAGCGATACCAGTTCCTACCGCGGGTGCCTCCTCTCCAGCATCGTCATGCAGTGAAGATGAGAGAGTATATTTGCCAGCCGATGGGTTATTACCTGACGCGCAACCGGCCCCGTCCCTTGTCCTGCCTGGGCCACGGGTTGTCACGCAAAGGGGGCGGGGGCGCACTAGGGTCGGGGCCAGGAGACGGGCATCGACGCGGGGCCAGGTTGGTCGGGGTTCCCCTATTCAGTCTACTGTGGTACCACGTTCGACTGTGGGTCATTCACAGGTTGTTTCTTCTCAGTCACTTCCAGGTGCCGTGCAGCCAGGTGATGTTTCGGATTCTTCTGTAGAGGACAGCCTTCCTCTACCTGCTAGGGCATCTTCTGGTGGGCTCCGCCGCCGCAAGAAAAGCTCTAGGAGGCGTGCCAAGAGGAGACGCAGAGGCACCTCGTCTTCTTCATCAGGTACTTCCTCCCTGAGTTCTAGTAGTGACGAGGAATCGTCCCTTAAGCTCTATTGGGGGTTCGGGGAGAATTCGGGGCTCCCAAAGTGGGTCTGGGAGCGGAGGGCCAACTCCCACAGGGCCAAGTATGGGGCGCTGCAGGATTATCGTGATGGGGCACTGGTGCCGGACGTAAGAGTCTCTACAAATTCGGCCAGGGATATCATCCCTGGGGCCCACCTCTCTGCCAAACTGCGGTCCAGGATCCTGAACGGCCGCTACGTTGACATTTTCTGCCTTGCCCCCCCGCTCGAAGGTCAGGAGCCCTTAGACAAGGGTCTGCAGGTATCTAAGAAGCGGTCGGTCTTGTCAAAAGCAGACAGGACCTTTGAAAGGTGGTTAGATAGCTTCCAGGTCTTCGCTGGAATCGTGTCCGCAGCTTATCCCAGGAGATCGCTGCATCTCTGGGTTTATCTGTCCATTGTCCGTTCGGCCTTTACGATGGCCGGGGAGACTGCCGCGCTGGCCTACGATCAGAACTTCAGACGTAGGGCAGCCAAGATCCCCACAGCCCGCTGGGATCGGAAAGACTTGGATGTCTGGACCACCTATGTGGCTCCCCGCATTGATAAGAAGCTTCCCGATGCACAGAAGTTCAGGGCCGCCCCGGCTAGGCTGGGCCGCAAGCAGTTCTGCTGGGATTTTAATAAGGGTACCTGCTCACGGCAGCCGTGCAAATACGCGCACATCTGCGACAAGTGTGCTGGGAACCATCCTGCAGTCGCATGTGCTGGGGGACGCCGGCCCTTTCGGAGAGGGGGAGGCTCTCAGCAGCCTCCAAAAACCACTGCACAGGCCCCTGCTGCTGGAGCAGGAAAGTAGAGTCTTATCCTCCTTAGCTCACACTCCGGTAAGGTTACAACCGTTACTGGCATTGTTAGAATCCTACCCCGATACCAAATCGGCGTCCTATTTACGTGAGGGTTTTTCTGTAGGTTTCAGAATCCCGGTAGTCTCCGCCCCAGTGGCTAGGAACCCGGCAAACCAAAAATCGATCAAGGATATGCCAGATGTGGCGCGCAAGAAAATTGAGAAAGAATTGGCTTTGAGTCGCATGGCAGGTCCTTTTGCCGCCCCTCCTTTTCCCAAATTCCACATTTCTCCTTTGGGTATAGTTCCCAAAAAAGCTCCGGGGGAATTCCGCCTGATTCATAACCTCTCTCATCCTACAGGCACGTCAGTAAATGACGTGATTCCCCCGGAGCTTTGCTCAGTCAAATATGCTTCCCTTGATCACGCGATCAAGATGATTCGGAAGTTTGGGCAGGGTGCCTTGCTGGCAAAATGCGACATCGAATCGGCTTTTCGGCTCCTTCCGATTCACCCTGATGATTTTTGGTTACTGGGGTTTCAGTTTGAAGGAGGATTTTATTTTGATAAAGCGATGCCCATGGGTTGCTCGGTTGCCTGTGCGGCTTTCGAGTGTTTCAGTTCATTTTTAGAGTGGGCCTTGCGTGAAAAGACCGGACTGGGTGGAGTCACGCATTATCTTGATGATTTTTTGGTCGCCTCGGCAGGTAATACTGGGGACTGCGTGGCGTTGTTGCAGGCCTTTGCTTCCTTAACGGAAGATCTGGGCGTTCCTTTGGCGGCTGGAAAGACCGAGGGCCCTTCAACGCAGCTAACTTATTTAGGTATCTTGTTGGATACCGTGGCCCAAACCTCTAGCTTACCGCCTGAGAAGATAGTCAACCTGAGACAGGTTATTGAGGACCTCCTCCCCTTAAAAAAGGTTACGTTGCGGCAGCTACAGTCGCTGCTGGGCCATTTGAATTTTGCTTGCAGGGTGGTCTCCCCCGGGCGACCTTTTTGCTCCCGTTTAGCCAAACTCACCTCGGGCTTGCGAGCCCCGCATCACAGGGTACGCCTTCCTAGTCAGGTGCGGGCTGACCTTGATATCGGGTTGGAGTTTCTGGAGGACTTCAATGGTGTGTCCTTGTGGCAGGACACGCTGAACCTGCACAACGACTTTCAGGTACATTCCGATGCGGCCGGGTCTTTGGGGTTTGGATTGTATTGGGACGGCAGGTGGTGTGCTGAACGCTGGCCGCCCGCTTGGCAGGGGCAGGCTATTACTCGGGACCTAACCTTTCTCGAGTTTTTTCCCATTGTAGTGGCAGTGCACTTATGGGTCGAGCAGTTCAGGGATCATCGCGTTTGTTTTTGGACTGATAACCAGGCGGTGGTGAAGGTACTGGCCAAGCAGTCTTCACGGTCTCCTAGGGTATCTGCCCTCCTACGGGCCTTCGTCCTCCATTGCTTGCGTTTTAATATTGTGTTTTCTGCTCGTTTTGTCCCAGGAATTTCTAATGAGATTGCTGATGCTCTGTCCCGTTTTCAGATGCAGCGATTCAGGTCCCTGGTGCCAGTGGCTCGAGACCGTCCGGAAATTTTCCCGGATCATCTCTGGAACCTTGGCAGAACTTAGTTTTACAGGGAGTAGCTGCATCTGTTGCACCTTCTACCTTGAGGTCCTATGAGAAGGCCTGGGCAGACTTCTTATTATTTAATGGGCAGTCTTTGGGGGAACTTACCACCTCCCATTCCACCTCTCAGGTGCTCCGGTATCTGGCGCATTTATTCCAGATGCGTCGGGCGGTTAGGACCCTTCGACTGCATTCAGCAGCTATTTCCTTTTTTAACAGGGCATACTTTAATAAAGACCCATGTCATAAGTTTGTGGTCCGTAAGGCCTTGGAGGGATGGGGGCGACTCACTCCTTCCAGGCCCATTCCTAGACGCCCCATTACTTTCGAATTGCTGGCGCAAATGCGATCTAAACTGCGGAGCATATGTTGGTCCAAATACGAGGCTCGGCTATTTTCTGCAGCCTTCTCATTAGCTTTCTTTGGGGCCCTAAGGGTTGGTGAGGTGGTCCTTGAGCCTAAGCAGGTTGGAGGCTCAAGGGGTTTGTTGATTCAGGACGTTAGTGTGTCTTCCCGTGACCTGCAGGTTAATGTCAGGAATTCGAAGACGGACCAATTAGGCAGGGGCGCCATTATTACACTCCCTGCAACTGGTGAGAGGGGCCCTTGCCCAGTAAAAGACCTTACCAAGTATCTAGCTTTACGTCCCGGCGGTGAAGGCCCCCTTTTCGTTCACGAAAATGGCCGCCCGCTGGCGAGGCACCAGTTTACCAGTGTGTTGCGCAAAGCTGTCGCGGCTTGCGGCCTTCCGGCTCCGGAGTTCGCCCCTCACTCCTTTAGGATTGGAGCGGCTACAACCGCTGCCCACTGGGGTTTATCGGTGGAAAGGATAAAGGACTTGGGTCGATGGAGATCGGATGCATTCAAGGTCTACGTACGGAAATAACTTTGTGTTATACTTACATGTGTGTGTTTTAACCCTAGGTCGGGCTGCTATCCATATCTGGATAGTTGGGCACAGTATTGTGCACTGGGCTGCGGAAAGAGCTCGCCAGTCAGGGCTGGGTGAAGGCCTGGGATTCCCGCAGCATGTACGTGTGTCCTGGATTTCCAGAAGGGGGATGCTGTGGAGAGAATTTTTACCTCTCATGCGAAGGTGTGTCCTCCAGTTCGGCCCTCCTTCAGCGATTGTGGTACAGCTCGGGGAGAATGATATGGTTTCCTCTTCTTGCTTCAGGCTGCGTACTGCCATTTTGCAGGACCTGGGGGAGTTGGCGGCACTGGTGCCAACTTCCAAGTTAATTTGGTCACAGCTACTTCAACGCCGCATATGGCGAGGCAGTCCTTGCCCTGCTGCCACCGAACGCACAAGGAAGCGGATTAATTCCGCTGCAAGCATGCTGGTGGTGAATTTGGGCGGGTTCGTTATTCCTCACCCTCTTATTTCATTCAGGGCGATTGAATTTTATAGGGATGACGGGGTTCATCTCTCGCCAGTTGGGAATGATGCATGGTTGGATGCTTTAGTGTCCAAGTTGAGGGTGTGGCTTGATTTGTGAGTGGTTGGCGGCGAGCGTAAGGGCTCGAATGGCGGTTAGGCATTGGTTAAAAATTGGTTGGTGGAGGGGTATGGATTGGCTGTGCCTGCCCCTCCAATGCTGCTGCTGACGGGTATTCCGTTAAAGGAATTCTGAAGCTTACCATCCCCTTCGTCCAAACCCTGACGGCAGGGTGCGGGCCGCGTAAGCTTCAAGGGACAAGCGCGGAGTAGCTGAGGGCCTGTGACGCAGCTCCGGCTGACTCTGTCCCTTGTTCCTCCGAGACTGACTAGGGAGTCAGTGCTGTCCCCCATGGCGGGGGAGGACAGATAGTCATAACCAATGCCTAAGCAACCACTCTCAATTTGTATTCAAATAAAGTTGTGGCCAAAATTATGCCAAAAACCTTAAACAAAAATTATGCGTGATGTGTGAGTTATTGGGGAAGGGGTTTTGGGGGACCTCAACACGCAAAGCGTGTTCACATAAAAGAGAGCACGTGTTGCGGTTGGGGCCGAACAAAACCCCATGTTAGTGACCAGGCCATAGATGGCTATAGGCCTGGGAGCAGATTGGAGGATGTTGTTACTGGGGCAAAATTGATGTTGCCAATTTAGGGGTGGGATTAATGACCTTATATAAGCAGGGTCCACAGCTTTCTCTTTCTCTTTTGCTGTGGACACCGGATCTCCCGCCCGCCCTCCCTTGCTTGGGCTTGCGCCTTGACCTTGCTCTGCCTGTCATGGGGTCGCCCGTCTTAGTGCGGGGGCCCAGTAGGAATTTACCAATTGGCTGATTAGTGTGTGCCTTTTGGGTTTTGCCTACTGCTTAGCAAATCGTCACAACTTGTAAGGTTGGCGGTTAGGCATTGGTTAAAAATTGGTTGGTGGAGGGGTATGGATTGGCTGTGCCTGCCCCTCCAATGCTGCTGCTGACGGGTATTCCGTTAAAGGAATTCTGAAGCTTACCATCCCCTTCGTCCAAACCCTGACGGCAGGGTGCGGGCCGCGTAAGCTTCAAGGGACAAGCGCGGAGTAGCTGAGGGCCTGTGACGCAGCTCCGGCTGACTCTGTCCCTTGTTCCTCCGAGACTGACTAGGGAGTCAGTGCTGTCCCCCATGGCGGGGGAGGACAGATAGTCATAACCAATGCCTAAGCAACCACTCTCAATTTGTATTCAAATAAAGTTGTGGCCAAAATTATGCCAAAAACCTTAAACAAAAATTATGCGTGATGTGTGAGTTATTGGGGAAGGGGTTTTGGGGGACCTCAACACGCAAGGGAGAAAAGGGACTTCAATCAAAGGGCTTTGTATGCCTGAAGGCCTGCTCAGAACAAAGCTGTAATGGGAGAAAGTGGTTTAGTTACTGTAGCTCCAAACGTTGCCTTTTAATATATTTGGTACATTAATGTGGGCAGTAGTTGAGAAAAATGATCAACTTTGGCAGAAACACTGCTACTACACAGACTTTGACTGCTTTGGATAGTCTAATGGGTCAGAGTGACATTTTTAATCCGGCCAATGTTAAAACTTTAATAGATAATGTGACAAAAGTGAGATGAATAGATCCTGCAGCTTTTATTTGAAAGGTAAGTAACACACAGAGGAAAACACATTTAGATTTCACATACCTGAATCCACAATCACTATATACAGCGGCTAATAAGGCCTGTGTTATAATTTCATGGATACAGCCTCTTAGTTTTTTCCTGAACAAAATCATACAGCTAGTTACATTACCCAGCTGGCCTTGGTTATACAACATTTTTATTCACTTCAATGACTTATCCTTGAGTAACGAGGCCCAAAGAGATCAAGTCATGTTGTTAAGAAATGGCAAGGCACAGGAGCAGCGGACCATTGAGTCATGCAATGATTAATTAGCAACCGTATTTTTATTACAGTGCTGTACTCCTATGCAACAGTAAATCTTAGAAAGCTAACTTTTTAATGTCCAGTAATAGACTCCTGCCAGTTTTTCAACCTCAGCCTCGGTCTTGGGACTGATTCATACATTACCTCCTACATCCCCTTTTAAAAAAAAGAAAAAGTTCCCACAGGCTTTGCATACCTGGCAAAATGTGAAGTGCAAAATGCTGAGAGCTATGTACTTTGCAATCATCTATTTTGTATCCCAAACCAAACTATACTCCGCAATGTTAATTGAAGTTCTGAACCACAGCATCTGAGTTCTGTTTAACTGATGTGTTGAGAATGCAAAATTAGTACATTGGCATATCTGGTTATTTTGCATATACACTTCACATTGCTCCTGCAATAATAATAATAGTAGTAGTAATAATAATAATAATAATAATAATAATAATAATAATAATAATAATAATAATTTATTTATACCCCGCCCATCTGGCTGGGCTTCCCCAGCCACTCTGGGCAGCTTCCAACAAATATTAAAATACAGTAATGCATCAAACATTAAAAGCTTCCCTAAAGAAACAGGGCTGCCTTCAGATGTCTTCTAAAAGTCTGGTAGTAGTTGTTCTCTTTGACATCTGGTGGGAGGGCGTTTCACAGGGCAGGTGCCATTACTGAGAAGGCCCTCTGCCTGGTTCCCTGTAACTTGGCTTCTGGCAGTGAGGGAACCACCAGAAGGACCTTGGCGCTGGACCTCAGTGTCCGGGTGGAATGATGGACAGTGGTACAGTGGTATGTCATTGGGGTGGGGGGGGGAGAACAAAACCCTTTCCACCACTGGATATCCAGCTCAGTCCCACAATTCCCAACCAGGAATCTCAATAAGCATTGTATCAAATATTCAAATCTATGTACTCTATAGATTTCATATATTTTTTTCTGAATGACAATTGAGATATTTCAGGACCTGAAACGTTTTGAAATTTTCTCAATCTGCCATAAGTGAACAAGGCAGAACATGGAAACCTTAAACAATAAACAGGTTCAGTAAATAATGAGTGAAGTCTCATAATTCAGTGTTAGAGTACATGCTTTGCATGCATACGATCCCAGGGTTCAATCCAGGACACCTCCATTTAAAATAAGGATCAGAGAGCAAAGCTAGGACCACTCTCTTTGTGGGACCTTGGGAGCTGCTACCAGTCAGATTAAGGCTAGATGTTTATAAATACCAATTGATTTTAATGGGAAAGTTGGGTTTTCATTATAGTACCAGAGAAAGTGGTCGTGATCGCTAGCTTTGTTTTTGTTTTTTATTAAAGAGGATTATTTTAAAAATGTGGATGATAGGTCTTTCATCAGCATCAGCCATGATAGCAATATCTACTAGGGGTTGAGTTGGGTCTCCTTGTGGGAAGCAAATAATGAGGTGGAACGAGATGATTTAGAGGTCTTTCTCCTCTCTGAAATGAAAGCAAGATGTCAGTTACCCCACAAGTCAGATCAGGGACACCACAAACCCACAAAGCACTTGGTCTCTCTCTGTGTGTACACACAGAGAGAGAGAGAGAGAGAGAGAGAAAGAGAGAGAGAGAGAATAACTGCATGTTTTCATGTATCCCATTTCTCATGGGCTTTGCAAGAAGTGAGGCTGTCCAAAATGTTGCCTGCAGAGCACTGAAGAGCTTTGTAATGTTTTTTTGTTAAGGCTCAGCATCAGAGTATATATTTTTTTTCTTTTTAAGTTGAAAGCTTCATTTAAACTTTTTGAAAATCCTTTGTTGCTCTGCTTTAACAAACAAAAACATCCAGAGCATTTCAGAACATCTCAGGATAGGTAACAAAAAATTCAATGACGCACAATGACAAAACTGCAGTTGTGGGGATGCCTTTATAAGCACCATATAACACAATGTTTATTGAACACTTGGAACCCTTATTGCTTGGAAACTCTAGTTTAGAGTCAGGACGGATGACTCTATCAATTCTAGTTTCTCTCACTTTCTCTTTTCCCCACCCAAACTTACCTTTAGTTTGCTACATTTCTGCATCAGTTTGCATTTTCTAAATAAGTCTTCATATATAACCATTTTAATTGTTCGTTTCTCCTAATACACATATTTTATATGCAGGTTTGGCCCACTTTTGCAAGCAATTTTCCTAATAATATGCATTTTCTACGTTACTTTCCCTAATATATATTTTGGAAACATTTTTTTGGTTGGAAAAAAATCATCACAAAATTTGAAGAAGCTTGAATTTCAAAGGATAGCTGCATTTTGGTTCACATATTGTTTCAGGAAGTGTGACTTAGGTAAATTCATATTAAAATGTGAATGGACCTGAATTTCTTCCCCATCCTTTGTACAGGGTAGGAGGAGGCATCCTGTTGCCTGGGCAACCATGCAGTGCTCTTCCATACTCTCGCTGTTCTTCGTGAGTCAGGACTTCCACATGGTTTTAATCATCTGCTGGTCAGGCAGGGGGTTTGTCAGGAATCATTCCAAGGCCATTCCACATAAGAGTTATCTAGCAAATAATTGCCCACATAATGGGAGTTTAAATGAAAGTGCACCTGATCTGGATGACTTGGAACCCACAAAGTTGCTTTGGAAAGAGCATTAATAAAATGTTGGTGTTCGTGAGTTGAACTGGGACTGTTACAGAAGCCTCCTCATGCGTTTTCAAGCTGTCTGCATTCACTTTTGTAAAGAGTGCTGTATATTTGTGACACAGACCCATGCAGCGCACTTGGGACATATGCAACTAGGCTTCCATATGAAGAAGAGCTGCTGAGTCAGCTGCCACACAGACGTAAAAGAAGGAATCAATTTGAAATCCATTAACTTGGATATTAAAATGCTCCTGTATTTACATAAGGAAGAGAAACTTCTGTCAACTCCCCTATTACCTGCCACCAACACACCATTTCCAAGGGTTTTACAGTCTGTAGAGCAGGATTTCGTGGCTTTAGAGGAAAGATGGAGGTGGAAAAACCCTGTTTCATGAATGTGACGTTCACTCTGTTCATGTAAGGAAAATATGAATCCAAGCCCTTGTAATTAATTGCAATCAAAATGCAGAAATTGAGGCATTAGGCCTGCAATAAGATGAGCAATGCAAGCTGGTTAAACTCACATTAGGGCTGGATTGCTTGCAATTCTCACAGATCTCTCAGCTTGTGACAGCTCAGTTGCCTGCCTATTAACAGGTAGGCAGAGGTTATCTTCCAGGATCTTTGTTGACAGATTGACTGTTTTCATGAGGTTGGAAAAAAACATATTATTGCTTGAAAAGATGAATGGAAGAACAACATGTGGAACATTCTGTAGGGCTAAGTTTTCTAAAGCCAAGGAACTGCTGTGAAATCAGTGCGATTGACGCAGAAGTCTGGCCGGCCTGCTGCTTAAGAACGCGCTGCGCCAGATTATTTTTTTCCTGAAAGAGCATCTTGCTTGCTGTGACAGTTCTTTTGCTTGACTGGTTAAACTTCTAGACTGATCGAATTTATTGTGTGGTGAGCCACATGGAAGCTGTCTTGGCTTGAACCATAGGCTCCATGAACTGTGGAAGAATTTTCTTTTCTGTTTGAATTATGATAGCAGGCGATATTAGAACTGTGATCATGAAATACTAGGTGATGACTTCAAGCTGTTTGTTTTGCTTTGCTAGACTGTTGTTCTGTAACAACACCTATACTTTTACGTTATCATACTCAATTAGGAGAATGGTGAGTTATGAAGGCCACCATTTTTTCTTTTCCTGCTTTCTTTTGTAATGTTTTGGGGAAACATTTCTTCATCAGATATTATTCTCCATTGCATTTTCAAGTCTTTTGTCTGTGGAAGAGAGAAACAACAATTTCAATAGCATTCTGACATTCACACACCATAACTCAGTAGAAAAAATGCTTGCAACATAGTTCTATGCAAGCTCATTCAGAAACCTCACTGCATTCAATACTCTCAGAATAGTGTGCATAGGATTGCAGTCTCACAGCACAGGCCCATGCATGTCTAACTTGGAAATTAATCTCAGTGAATTCAGTGGGGCTTCCTCTCAAGGCTGAAATCCAGTACCCAGGGCCAGCCCAATACATTTAGGCAACAGAGGTGAACTAAATGGTCTCCTTGCCTTCCAAAAGGGAAGAGGGAAGAGCCAAGAAAATTGCTCTACTCATCCTTACTGATAACCTCCTCCTTTTATTATCTAACAAATTGTATCCTAACCCTCCACCCCACCTGAAAATTATATTCTCCTTTAGCAAAATGTATAGGCATCAACTGCTACTTCTCCTTTCATATTCAACAGCATACAGAAGCAGACAGACTGGCAACTGAATGGTACCCTGATGATAAGTCAGCATCTTCTACCACACCTGAGGACAATAGGAGGCCCAGAGCAGGCAATGTGATGCACACAGCTCTGCTTAGGAGGCGCAGGGCAAGCAAAGTGGGGTGCACAGCTCTATCCTCCAAACTCTCACTGTGCTTCTTGTCTCTCATCACCCACCACCTGAGATGGTTGCCTAACTCAGCGTAATGATTGTGCCAGCCCTCCCTGAGTTCACTCTCCCAGTTGTTGTCAGCTGATCTGATCATCATGCATTATTTTGGCTTATTTCTTTGGTATTGACTGCAATACTATATATATTACGTTAAACTGAACATCACTTATGTCTGTTGTGGCTGGCTATTTAGCAGCCTGTCTGCTTGCCTCCAGCTAATTAATGAATTCTGGACAGATTTGTTAGGCTGTTTTGCAACTGGATACAGTTGTTATATCACAGAGCGTATAAATTCTGGCAAACTGGGGATTTGATGGTGTTCTAGTTTTGAAGTGTGCACTTGTGTGAGAAAGAGAGAGTGAATCGTGAAGCTTTTCCTTGGCAAAATAATTGTTTTCCCCCTCATTCTTCAATAAGCCCCACTCCAGCCCCGCAACTGAGAAGATTCTGATGTATGTGAAGATAATGGCCAGATCACTGAGCTGTGTTCCTGCTTGTTCCAATGTGCATGAATCTAAATTTGTATAGAACTCTTCTGTACTGGCACAAAGACTCCAAGGGGTGTGGCAGGCACAAGTGTCAGAATCAGGGTGGGGCAAATGGAGTGTGTACATTGTTTGAGGTGGGGCAGATTGGTACAGACTTGCTGGTCTCTCAACATTAAGGGGTGTAGAGTGAATCCCCCTAGGATGACCTATTTCAAATTATAATAATTAGTTTCCTTGAAAACTAACCTGTCAAGAACTTATACTCTGTGGCCTGGGATTTCTTCCTCATTAGTTCAAATGTAGACAAGGGGCCATTAAAGAGTTTTGAGGGAAATGCACTTTAAATACACTGTTCTCTATTATTTCCACACATCTTTCAGTACAAAGCTTTTATTGGGGAAAAAGAAAAGGTCATGAGACTGAGAACATTAACTTCTAGAGCCAAGTCCTGGTGAGCCCGAGTTCAATGTCCTCCATTGGTGTAACACAACCAATAATTTTATGATCAGCTGTTGTGGCACATGCAGACTATTTATTATTATTTTTAACACTGATACTAATGCTGCTGCTGATTTCTTATTGACTCAACAGGGTTTTCAGGGTTAACATGTGCTTCTGATTCTTGCTCATTTTAATTTTTATATTGATATTTGGGGTTTGTTATCCTTTCAATTTTTATATTATTCTTAAGATTACTGGAAACTACCCTCAAAGTTGTAAAAAATGAAGAAAGACTATAAATTACTCAAATTAATAAATTAATTGCCTAGAATGTGTGGTGGATCACCTCAAAAGTAGTGAATTATGAACTAGAGAACAAAAAATGAAAGGCAAAAAAAGCTACTGATACATCATTTTTAAAAATATAACCCAGAATTGGCTAGACAGGTGGGGTGGGGCCATACACTAGATTCCCAAATGGACTGCTGTTGCTTACAGGATGAGAGAGGCAAGGTACAAATGCACTGACAGAACCAATTCTGCAATCCTGAAGTTGTGACTGCAGTGTGCCAAACTCCCTGCTTGCTCTCCTCTTTCCCTCCCAGTAAACAACAGCACCCCACCTGCCAGGAAGCTAAAATAGTGGCTCTGTACCACCTGATGAGCCACTTCTGCTAGAACCCCAAGATCTAGAAACCAGTGCCAGGTGCAAAAGACATACAGGTAGCATGTATGCAGTTGTGGCCAATCCCCTGCAGCCTCTCCCCTCTCCTTCCTGGTAAGTAGCAGTGTCTCAGTTGCCAGGAGGTCAAATGAATGCTGCTGCCCCATCAAGCTTTCTACTGCTTCCTGGTGGCCAATCTGTGTTGGGCTACAGGGGCCAGCAGTTGTGCAGGCCTGCTGTATCTGAATCATAGTGGTTTTTGGTCCCTGATCTGCCAATTGATGAAATAATCCTAATAGCAGAAAGCAGTTTGAATGGAAACTGAGTGGTTTTGCATAATTCTTTGAAGAGCATAAGTAAGGAATGGTCTATGCTGCTCTGTTCTTAATTCTCTCAAGAGATTTACAGTTCTTCAATTCAGGAAATAACAAATGCCTTTAAATCATTGTCCTTTCCCCTCCCACAATATACTATCAAGAAGATCTGTTGCCAAACTGTGGCTCGCTCTTGTTTATTGCCGACATATATTTGCTGTAGTCTAATTATATATCAACTAGCCAGTTTAAGAGCCATAATGTGCACAATTGTATGCTCGTTAGCTATTGCTGTTGTGTGTTCTTTTTATTTTGAATAAAGAGACTTAAAGCAATGGATCTATAAAAGTGCCAATTATTGTGAGAAGCATGTGTGACATACTTCCTTCAACAATAGCAGCCTCTTATTTAGGAGGATAAAGTACATTCACTTACATCGCTGATTCTGAAGGCAGAGGAGATTACTGAGCTATTGCAAAAGCTCCATTCCCCTCTGGAGAAATTGCCACAGGATTGTGTCTTGGCTGTTCATATACCGTGTACCTACTCCATAAGTTACATCTGTTGCCCTGAAGTGTAGCTTAGGATACCTCATGAAGAGTGTGCTTTCTCTGACCATCATGCTGCTTCTGGGGTAGTCTGTCCATATTAGGTCTCCACCCTGCACTCATCTTTCATCTGTGGCTCCTAGAAGCTGACACCATGTGACAGCAGCCATACCCTGGGAAATGGCTTCAACTGGCTGGCTAAACCAGGTGAAGGTAGCTGATGGGTCTCAAAACCTTGGTGAGTTGGTGGCTTCCCCTGCATGCAAAGACAAGCTCCAGCACTTTCAGTGCATGAGACCAGTAGTGGGTCCAACCGTCAATAAGGTGGTTTCTGCGCATGCTGTAGAAGGAAGTGAGGGGCAGATGGGGCTTGTCAGCTCAGGTAGGTAGCCCATTGATGAGAATAAAAACTCTGATCCTAAACTTCCGCTGCCTTGTGGAAGACCTTCAGGAGAAGAGAGGGCTAAGGAGTAAACCCTACACAAATCCAGAGTGGAGTCCCTTAAACGAATGAATGGCGTCTTATATTCCTCCTTCTGGCAACTCCTGCAGCAAAGGTGCCAAACATTTTGCTCTGATGTGGAGTGCTGAATTTAAGACTGGAAAAATGAGAAACTGAGAGAAAATGGAATTGACTGATTCTCCCATCCCTAACTTGAAGTGAATTATTCCTAGATGTCCTTTCTGAACATATCATATGGTAGAACCATTGGGAGACTGTGGTGTAGGATATGCATGTGGTATTCATTCCTTTCATGAGCTTAATAAGTCCAAAAGATTGGTCTAAATTCAAAGAGGGAGGGCATAGTTAACTCACTTATTCCAGCTATTCTTGTTGCTGTTTGGTTATCTACAGTTGTGGCCTCTCTTCCTATGCCCTGGGCTGCCATTATTGTTCATAGCTGCTATTCCTACACTCTAACAATTAATTCCAAGCTAATTCTTGTGTATGTGTGAGCATGTACATCCCCGTGATGTTGTGCATTGAAAGTTGAAAAAGTATGAAATTATTCCTGTATTTTGGTTCTGTTTCTTTCCTACCATTGAAAGCTACCCTGAGACCAACAGCTAGCTTGTGGCAACTTCACAAGTTTCTTCTGGGACAGTCACCTTTCAAAGGTGTCAAACAAATGGGAATAAAAGGAGTTCCTGCAAATTAATAACAATGGAGAGGTAGCACTAGTAATGCTCCAAGAAACCCTTAAACCAGTCCTCAGGGGCAGAATAATTGTCTTCACTTCAGACAAGAAAAAGCACTGGGCAGAGGAAGCTCAACTCCCCAAAGACCTTTTCTGCAAACATTGGAAGCAAAGTGCGGAGAGGCTGAAACAGAAGAAGTTGTTGTTAAAATGTTCTGAACACAACAGGACAGAATTAATTCACACATTAAATGAAAATCTTAACCACTACTATAGACACAGCAAAACAAAACTATTATAAGCCTGAGCTTAAAGTAAATAACTGCTTGCTTTCCAGCTGAAAAAGTAGCAATTCAATAGAGCAATAGCCCACATTTTCAAGTCATTACCGAATACAGTAAACAGCAAAGCACATTTAGTGTCCTTTGCTGTTATGGGCAACATTCTTATCATGGCAAAAGGATCTGAGAGACTGCAATATACTGCAGCAACTTTATGCCATTATCAAAATTAACTAGTTGATCAGCAGCCAGATGAGAACTGTGATTGTACCACCAAGAAGAAAAAAGCTGGAAGGTGCTACATGGGCAAAACCTTCCATCGGGAACGAGGCAGGGTTGTCTGTGTTTGCATGGTTTGTGCCTTGTGCAATATCCAGTTCCTGGGCATGCCTGCTGCTGTGCTCAGCTGTGTGAACTGTTGATGGGAAACAAGAAACAAATCAGCACAAAAGCTTTTTTATATTGCATGCTTTGCTACATTTTCCTTAGTAGATTAATTTTCAGAGTAAAGCCACCACTGGTTGCTTAAGCTGTGTGAGGATGTTTGTCAGGGGAGGGACAACTTTGTTCCTGATATTGACTATATCTGGAAATAGGTAGCCCCCCATATTACTGTTTCAGCATCTGCTTTGGATGATCCAACCTATTGCCGCACTTGGAATTTATCTGCAATTCCTTTCAATCCAACCATCAGAGACAATAGCCATTTTCACAGTTGATTCTAAACATATTGATTGACTGGCAGCAATGGGGTGGAAAACAGTAGGCCATGCCTTCTGCCCTCATTCAGCTGGTGTGCCTCCCCCACTTACTAAGGAGGAGGGTGGCAAGGTAGGAGATGCATTGCGGTGCTGCCAGCACACTGGTAGGCATGCCAGATTGGTTCTGCCAGTGCACCCAGCACAGAAATTTCCCTGCTGCCTCCTTTGCCTCCTTCTCAGTGGCAGCAAAACACCAGCCAGTAGCCCAGCATTGCCACTCCCCGCCACCACCAGAGAAACCCTTTCTGACCACACTCACAATGTTTTCCTGTCTGCCTACACCATTTCCCACTTTATTTAAATGCATTACTGACATGAATTCTTGTGAAGGTTGTTTGCAAAAGGGAGTCTGAGTTTGTCCCCCTTCATGAACATATGCTCCTGCTCAGTTTTGGAACTGGCTGCTTTGACGGTGGGGATCCAAGGCCAGTATGGAGCTAGCATAGCAAAAAGAAAGAAACAACTTTCTGCCCTGGAAGGGTCAGGCCTGCAAGGCTTGGAGTGCAGCAGTGGATCCCTTGCTTTACTACTCCATGGCCCCACTTGCGATTACTCTGTTAGGGACAAATCATCTTGCTCATAAATGAGGTTTGTTAATAGCTTGAGATTTTCTTTAGTAGATGAAAGGAACTTCATAACTTTAGAAGAATTTAGAAGATTTAGAAGAAGTAGTGGTAGTAAATTTATTACTTTCCCTTCACCATCAGATCCAGGACAGGTTATGCCAATTTAAAATTCAGATTATATGCACAATTCAGATTATAGGCACAATAATTGGGGGTGACCTGAAAACTAAGTCTCAGGTGTTAAGAGGTACATTACAAACATGCATTTTGAATATATAAAAATAAATGTACCTAGGCTGAGAGTGTCAGAATAATCTAATATCAGCAATGTTTAAACATCATTTGGCAACCATTTTAGGAAGTTATTATCAGTTTATCGCTGTCAGCGTATTTTTATTCCTGTATTGAGAACACGTGGGTACTATCATTCTGTAGAAATGAATTGTCAAAACTCAAATAGGTCCCAGATGCTGTGCATTATTTTCAGAACTTTTTAATTACTTTGGGGGGAAAAACACAACCACCTGTAACCTTCTCTCCCATTTCCCTCTAACAGCTTTGTCAATCAGTGCAGCCAGAAAATTGAGTATATTTGTTTTACACGGGAGAAACAGTTGGTTTCAGGAGCAACAGTAATTAAAAGAAGCAATAGAGAAATAGAAGAGAACAAGAAAGGCTGCCCAGGGCAGTGTAGAAAGTAAATTCTCAATAAGCCTCCCAGCCAAGTTTGAGACAGATTGCAATGAGAGTAAGAGGGAAAAAGAGGCTTGACAAGACAGGGGTTGTTGTTTTTTAAAGCAAGTATCTGTTTCAAATAAAAGGATCTTCATCAAGAAGATGTCAACTGCAACCAGAACAGTATCCATCAATTCTGAACTTGAAAGCCTAGATTGAGAAAGGCATATCCAGTTTGTCCAATTATATTCACAACCGAACTTGTCCAATTCTTCTTTTTGTTGAAAATAAGGAAGATTATATTTACTATCACAGCCACAGGCTTGCAAAATAATCACTCATCTGGTTGTCTGGGGTGAGTATATATCACCCCCAAGTGAGCAGACAGTAATCCAGAATCCCTTCTTTGCAGCTTTTTCCGAGAATGAGCTTGGTCCTTTCAAATGAAAAGAAGTCCCTATGTCATATGCTCATTCCAGCACTGGATGAGACCTTAGTACTATGCATGCATTAATGACCTGGTATTCGCATGCTGTAGATGTCTGCTTTGCTTTAGAAACTGTGTGACTTCTGTGGATGCTTCCTCCTTGCCTTTTGCTATTATTCCTTATAGATAAATTAAGGTGTTTCTCACATTTAATTTATTAATCCATGCTTCTTTCAGGAGGATTACTGAAATAAGCAAGGGGCTTAGGAACTGGTTTCTAATTGCCATCTCCATCATACATACACTCATTCTTTAAGTATTAAAATAAATTGATTGGCAACTTGGCCAAACCTAAAGATGTCTTCACATATAGCAGAGTGGTTTTTTTGCCTCCTGCAAGCAGTATAATATGTAAAGCTAGGACATTGTGCTTAGTAGATGTAATACAAGATTGATATTTACAGTCATTAATAATTATATATGTACTATTAGCTTCCTCCTTGAGGGCAATTGTTAACTCTAAGGTTCCTACCTGTAATTTATGAATACAGTTTATGAATCTGTGATTTCTGAAGAGGATAGAGAGAAAACGTTTGTGAAAGGAGAACTCTTTGTTGTGTGTGTTTTTCTTTTAAAAGATGGCTTCCAGCAGAGAAGATGAAATAAACAGATTCATCCATTGCTACTCTGAAACATAAAGGTAGATGTGGTTGCCCTTACTGCGCTATCCTTCTGCGACCCCTGACAACCCTTTATTTCTTACTGAGGCCTTCAGTTTACTCCAGTTACTTGCATTACACTTATGGTTTGCCATTCTCTCACTGTGCCCATTTAAATCAATTCAGCCCATTGGGTAGGGCATAGCAAGACTATGCCTTCCTTCCTTCCTTCCTTCCTTCCTTCCTTCCTTCCTTCCTTCCTTCCTTCCTTTCCCTCTGTATGAAGTCTTAAGCCAACCCATATACGTAATATCCAACATCAGCAACAACAACAGCAAAAATATATTACCCACCCTTCACTCTTAGATTGCAGGGGAGGTTACAGCATTAAAGCACAATATCAAAACAACTTAAAATAGCTTACAATCATAAATATGAGGTGGGCCCTAAAAACATACACTTCATGTGTCAGCAGCCAGGGTACTTTTGTGCATCCCTGGAAGCGATATAATGAAGGTGACAAATGCGCTTCTGGGGAAAAAGAGTTCAACACCCTAGGGGCTGCCACGGAGAAGCCTATGCTTGTCTCAGCACTTGATGAAACCTATTTCCAAGTGAAGAGATGTAAGGCTACTAAGGTAACCCAAGTATTGCTAAATACTGATTAAATAGTAACATCAGGCACTGGTGTCAATGGAAGTGGGCATTGCCTCCGTGTATGTGTGTGTGTGTTTAAAAACTAATCAAACAGGACTTCCGGAGGCGGCGCGAAGGGTAATGGCTGCCCTTTCCTAACTGGGAAGGGAGCTCCGTCCGAAAACGGGTCGTCCGCTACGGCGAAGCGGAGACCCACACCGGAAAACTGCAGGCGGCAGAAGCCTGCAGCCTTGGGACCCGGCGGGCGCCAGAAGCTGCCCCCGAAACGTTGAAGGGACCCCGTAAGGGGCTCTGGATCGCGGAGGAGGCAGCGGCGCTGAGGGTCGTTCCGCAATCGGCGGAGAGAAGCCGCGAAGCCGTTGCCGGTGAGCGCCGACCTTTCTTCCTGGATTTGGCATCTAAAACATAACAACCCGTGAGTAACAGAGACTTCTGATCAATTGGAGACCAATTGGAGACCAAAGAAATTGAATTTGGCGGAAAGCAGAGGACGAAAAGAAAAAGGAAGTCCGTCTTCCGCTGCTATTGAACTTGAACGCAAAGAGCTGGAGGAGTGGAGGCTGTAAGTAACTTTTTTACTGTTTGGATCTGAGCATCTACTGAACTGTACTTAAAGACAGAAAAGGAGTTTAAGCATTGGATTTATGTGTTTAGCATGGACTTTGAAATTTTCTTCTGCTGAAGTTACAATTTAAAGAGGGAAACCAGGGCGGGAACTGCCTGGCAACAGTAGCAATCAGCTTGCAGACCTAAACATTTTGATACATAAACTGGGAAAATTTGAGAGGTTTGGACTTGGTTACTTTATAACATCAATTGAAGTACCAGTAAGCACTGTTCTGAGACATTGTGTTTTTATAACACCAACTCTGCCAAAGATTTAACATTTGAAGGTTTTTGGGACTTTAACTTTTATTTTTGTGGTAATCCTTCCTGAAAGACATTTTAGGCTCCCCCTGGAGGTTTTTGGACTTAACAACAGGGATATTGTTTTACTTTCTATTTCTCGGCCTGCTGGCGAAGTGCTGCACCTGGGCCGTCTCTTTCTCATGGGAACAACTCAGCTTGACCTTGACTATTAGATAAGTTTGGAATGAGTGGCGCAAAGAAAAAAGAGACCAAGGAAAAAGAACAAAGACCAAGAACGAGACAAACAACTCTAGCCTCAACTCTACAGCAACGTAGATCGTCTGTGCCTCTTTCGCACTCTGAGGAAGAAGCTGCCTCCTTGCCACAGGCAGGGGGTGGAGAGACAGAGGATTTACAACTGGAGGATATGGCCTCAGGATCAGCTTCTTCTATTTTAGAAAAAATCTATGAAAAATTGGAATCTTTGGACAAGAGAGTGGAATCTTTGGACAAAAAGGCTGATGAGCAAACTGCGAAAATAGACCAGAACACAGAATGTCTAAATAGAATAACTGGGCAAGTGGCACAGAACACTCAATCGATTGCAAAACTGGAGGAGGCTTCAGGGGAAAACAGGAAATTGGTTGAAGACACTAGCCAAAGACTTGGACAGTTAGAAAAAGAGGTAAGACCACTCAACAAACAAGTAGGTGAACACCAGACCTATCTTTCGATGATTGAATTGAAAAATAGGGAGAACAATTTAAGGATAAGATCCGTACCCGAGGTAGAAGAGGATAAACTGACTGAGTTCCTGACTAAAATATTTTCCGTGCAGTGGAAACTTGAAGAAAAAGATTTCAAAATTACATCAGCCTTCAGGCTGGGAAGATTGACAAGAAAAGACAAGCCCAGAGACTGCCTGATTACAGTGAGATCAAGGGAGGAAAGGGATAGAATCTTGGGCCTACACTACAAAAACCCACTGGACATTTTGGTCAAAAGAATCGAATTTTATAAGGATATCCCTAGACAGCTTTTGGATTTGAGATCAGAATATTTGGAACTAGCAAAACTACTGAGGAGCAACTCAATTATCTTCAGGTGGGAATTTCCTCAAGGATTATCGTTTACTTTTAGAGGAAGGAAGATCAAAATCAGAACATTGGAAGATAGAGACAAATTTTTGAACCAGTTCGGAGAAGACCTTCATAAAGGACTTGGATCATTGCCGGAGCCTGGAGCACCAAGGGAACCGGCACCCCCGGAGGACAAAGTACCACCCCCCGAAAAATAACCAGATTTCTACAGGATGTCTCTCCAACTTCTGAGCTGGAACATAAATGGTTGCAACGTTCCCGAGAAAAGGAAGAAAATCTTTCATATATTAAAAAAGGAAAAATTGGACATTATTTGCTTGCAAGAAACACATGTGACTAGGCTCCACAGAAAAGTTTTGGTAAATAAAAGACTCGGCCAGGAATTTATATCTTCAGACAGAGTAAAGAAGAGAGGGGTGGTGATATATGCAAAGGAGAGCCTTTCACCTAAATTATTATTCAAAGATGAACATGGCAGAATTTTGGCAGTTGAAATACAATATCAAGGAGAAAAAATTATGTTATTAGGAATTTATGCACCAAATGAAGGGAAATCAGAATTTTATAAGAAGTTGCACGAGAGCATGCTGGAGTATCTGGACTTTGATAACATCATTATGATGGGAGATATGAATGGGATTGTATCAACTAACATGGATAAGTCGCAAGGTCAAAAGGTTACTAAAGATGGCAGACTACCAAAGACCTTTTTTGAAATGACAGACAATATGGACTGGATTGACATTTGGAGAATGAGAAACCCCTTGGGAAAAGAAGGAACATTCTTCTCTGAAGCTCATCTGACTTGGACAAGAATCGACCAAATATGGATTACTAGAGGTCTGGCACCTAAGGTCAGAAAAGTGGAAATCTGCCCAAAGACCTGCTCCGACCATAACGCTTTGAAAATGGACTTGACATTGTTACCAACCGGCTCCTTTCGATGGAAGATGAATGACAACTTATTCAGAGATCAGGAGATTATTAAAAAGGCCCAAAAAGTATTGAAAGACTATTTTGAGATAAATCTGAATACAACGGTGGAAAAAAGAACAATTTGGGACGCAAGTAAAGCTGTGATGAGAGGGTTCTTAATACAACAGAATGCTATTAAGAAAAGGAAACAAAATGAAAAGAAAGACAAGATTCTGGAAAAAATAAAAGAACTAGAAAGGAAGTTAAGAGTAAATCCGAAGTCGCAGCCGATCTTGAGAGAAATCAAACTTCACCAGGCACAATATTCTAAATTGATAAATCAGGAAATAGAATGGAAGATTAAGTTAATGAAACAAAAAACATTTGAATCGGCAAATAAATGTGGGAAACTGCTGGCTTGGCAGTTGAAGAAGAGACAAAAGTTGAACATAGTAACAAATTTAGAAATTGAAGGAAGAAATATTCAGAACCCTGTGGAAATTAGAAAATCCTTCCAGAAATATTTCAAGAAACTATATACTCAAGGGCCGCAAAATGAAGTTGAGATTGAACAATTTTTGAAAAAATATAGTCTTAAAAAATTTACACAAGAAAATAGACTACTCCTGAATAGTCAAATAACACGACAAGAAATTGAACATGCCATTCAGAACATGAAGCTGGGCAAATCTCCAGGACCAGATGGTCTGACCTCCAAGTATTACAAGACAATGAGTGACTATTTGATTCAACCTTTGTTGGAGGTCAGCAAGGACTGGGAAAGGTTGTGGACCACTGAGTTGAATTTCACTGCATGTAATGCTTTGAAAGAAAATGTAATGAAAATGATATACAGATGGTACATGACCCCAGTTAAACTTGCCAAAATATACCATTCGTCTGATAATAAATGTTGGAAATGTAAAGAAAATGAAGGAACATTCTTCCACCTCTGGTGGACTTGCCCTAAAGTGAAGGCCTTCTGGGAAATGATATATAATGAGTTGAAAAAGATGTTTAAATATACCTTTACCAAGAAACCAGAGGCCTTTCTTCTGGGAATAGTCGACCAGAAGGTGTTAAAGAAAGATAGAACATTTTTCATGTACGCAACAACAGCAGCAAGGATACTACTCGCTAAGAATTGGAAAACTCAAGATCTACCCACACTGGAAGAATGGCAGATGCAACTGATGGACTATATGCAACTGGCGGAGATGACTGGCAGAATCCGAGATCTGGGAGAAGAGAGGATTGAAGAAGATTGGAAGAAATTCAAGATTTACCTGCAGAAATATTGTGACTTAGTGGAATGTTAAGAAGGATGCTTGGTTATAAATAATTGGCCATCATTAAAATAGATTAAGAATTGATGACAAGAGAGATTAAGAGAAATAATTAGTAGGAGAATTATTTTATGGTATTTTAGCAAGTGGTTATAGATTTGGAAATAAGATGATAATTTGCTTGACAAAAATTTATTAAAGATGTAAATGGGAGCGGGAGGCGTGAGGAAGTTCAAGGATATTATGAAATTTTGTTAAAACAAAGTAATAATATGTGTTGTTATTGTATTCTTTTTCTAAAAACTCTAATAAATATTTATAAAAAAAAAATAAAAACTAATCAAACAGCAAGTTTTGATCAGGTACCACTTTTACAGCAGCAGCAGCAGAGAGTTTGAAATGTATAATTAACATTCTTCTTACTTTCCTCCATGAGAGAACTGGAAAGGTTTTGTTTGTTGGTATATTATGTAGCCTTTGGTTCATAGCTGTTTCCATTGCATCAAAGATGAGCATTCAGATCGTGAAGGATTAGAGTTGGCTAATATGAAAAGTTGTGTGCTTTTCATTCTGCTTCCTGAAGGACGTGTTAGGCTTGCACAATTATGTTTATGATAATTACTGAAAAGATTGTTGTCCTTGATCGTGAACATACTGCACTCAAAGATTTTCTCCCTGAGCTGGTGTGCTTATTGTTCAAGGCAATTGTTGTTTCAGAAGGAAGGTGTTTTGGCACCTCCTCCCTCCTGCTGCTTCTTCTCCTCCATCCTTGCTCTGTGTGATTCTCTCGCAGTGCGGGAGGAGAAGCTTATTGTGCGAAAAAAAATCCATCACTATGACTTACAATCATTTTTCTTTTTCTATGTGATCATGACATCTTTCTATTGATTAAAGTTTTTTTATGTCCTTTTGCTTGATACAGTTGCTCGGTCAGTCTGAGGTTAAAATGATATTGCCTCCACCTAGTATTTAAGGCAATCTCTGCAATCTAAGCTGTCAACCTTTTGCTACACTGTCTTCAGTTGCTTTACAGTTTGTCAGAATCCGGTGTGTTAACCGAACTGAATATAACATGTATCAGCATATGAGATACTTTTAAGGAGGCTGCTGAGGTGTGTAAAGGAATATCTGTACTGCACATAACTGTATTTATCTAGCTGAAAAATCTGCCCATTATTTATTTATTTCTAAGGCAGGTGCACCAGTTAGCTTTTGTTATCTAACAAAGGGAGCCATTAAAAAAGGGTGTGTTTTTCATGATTAATAATAATAATACATTGGAAATACCTCTGGAGAGTTTGCTTCAATGGCTAAACTAATACATGATAAATTATTTAGAGAAAGAGAGAATGGCATGATTAATTTGTAACAAACTGGACTCCTTTTGTGTAGCATGCTAAGAAAGAATTTTTTTATTATTATTATTCAAACCCCATGCTAAGAAAGAAATCTGAATGGTTACCTAAAACAAATCATGGCCGTATAATGTTTTGAAAGATGGAACTGTAGGCTCTGTTATGGCACGCTGAATTTTGTGATCTTACAGTTGTGAACACATCTTTCATTTTGTTTTTTCCCCTCTGGCAGATCTTTAATGGAATACGATTTGGGATACAGTGGGCAGTAACCAATGTTAGTCATACTCAGTGTAGATCCAGATTGAAACACTCTTTGAAAGGCTTGATTTACTTCTGCCAGAGCAGGAGGCTCCCTTGTTGCTGAATCTGGTTTGCATCGGTGTAACTTTATGGTGGTTTAACTTACACTAGCTTGCTCTATTGTGCAAAGGATTTTGCTCACTTTTATCAGGGTACTAGGAGGGAGAAGGGGCTGTTTGCCCAATCAGATTCAGACTCTCAACTCCCCCTTTAGCATCACAGGACTTCTTCTTCTTCTTCTTCTTCTTCTTCTTCTTCTTCTTCTTCTTCTTCTTCTTCTTCTTCTTCTTCTTCTTCTTCTTCTTCCAAGTCTCTGTTATACATGCTTGCTCCCTCGTACCGTTTCCCCTAATATTGCTACAGATCACATAGCTGCAAAGGAAGATGCTCCTGTTTTTCAAGGAATGATATTGAGTTACTTGGAGTGCACTTACTGAGGAAGAACAAGTAAAATGGGTGTCAGTGTTTCATTTTCACCCGTCACTGGAATTACAGGCTTAACCAAATACATTGAACTATTTTCTAGTTTGTAATGAGCAAGGGCAAGAGTCTGATAGCTCCCTGCCACAGTTCCATAGCAAACACGGAGGCTAGTGATTAAAATTCAGTCTCCGTGCAAAGATCTGGCACCGCGGCAGTCTGAAATGGACCTCAAATAATCTTGGGGTAATAATTGTTATTTATATAGAAGCTACAAATGTATTGGCCGATTTCACAGCAAAATAAAAAGAGAGGATTTCCTATTAGAGTTGCAACTTCTTTCCTGACAGGTGCATTTTTGCCTTGACTGTGGGTCAAGAATGAAACATCTGCAGTCTTTCTGGCATGAGGCGCCATGATGAAGGAAGCTTCACCAGTTCAGCTTCTGCTTGGAAGGCAACTACTGAAGGTACAGAAATCCTCTTCCATATGTGTGGGAGTGTAGTGGGAAGAGAAGCTACTGTTCATGTTACTATCGATCCAAGTAAGACATTAATGCACTAGATAAGTCTATGTTCAGATCCCTATAATTTCTTTAGGAACAAATATTTCACAGCAGTTGGTGTTAGTATCCTTGTTGGCAAAAGCAAAACTCTCTTCTTCAGCTGCCATTTTGTGCACCCAAGCACAGGAAGGCTACCAGCACAGAATTAGCAGCCATGAGTTTTCTTCCATGCCTGAGTAACTTTCAAAGTATCTTGAAAGCTTCAAAGTGCCCCCTTTTGTAATACAGCATTGCAGGAGCCTTTGTGGTTTGCCACAATTTTTTTTGAACACTTTATTAGATAATAATGTTGCTTCCAAGGTCAGTAAAAAGCTGTAAGACATTATTTCTTTTTTTTTTTTAAAAAAAGCATATATTTTATTTGTTCACAGAGCAGATGTAGCCCAATGGAAAACAGTTTGGCTTCATGGGAACTGCCTAGTGATATTAACTCATCCAAATGATGGCTCTGTCAGGTCACATAGCATATTATTCCTACCACCATATCCCCTTTATGATATTCTACATCAGGGTTATATGGGAGATGCTATCAGTTTATCTGGGGTTCATATCATTTCAGCCTAACTTTATATGAAAAATAAGCCACCGTATGCCCATCAAATCAAAACATTTTCTGTAATAAAGGAAGCCTCCTGCACATAAGGTGGTCAGAGTTTCTCCAGAGCATTTATGCTTCTAAGAACCCAGGCCTTCTGTTTCTTTTCCACAGATGTCAGTGCAGGTAACTATGTATGGTATTGCTGCCTAAGTAACCAAATTCTATTTTTCTTGACTCTAAGTCAATTAAAATAATGTGGAAACATAGCTAAATTATTCTGCCTTTCCAACCTGCTGCTTTTGAGGCAAAGCAAAAAGAAGGCATTGCAAAACTTGGAGAATACTCGTGTTGAAATTGTGTTTAGCTTTCAAATTCATGATGTCCCAAATTTGCCTCATTAGTCCTCAGCCTACATAGAGGAGGGGACAAAAAGGGCAGAAGAAATCATTTCATGCAGAAGATGCAAGGCAGTTTCTGATCCTTGAAATGGTTTCATGTTGAGTAGAGCCATAGGCCCAAACCTACCAAATACTTTTTGTGCAACAGCTGTACCTTTAGCAATTGCACCATATGTCTTATGCTCTACCTGCCCAGAACATCAAAGGAACAACTGAGGCAACCAGAATTTTTAAAAGAAGTTTCTCTTTTGAGTTTCTCAAGCCACCAGCTCATCCATGTGCCATCAACTTCCAGAATTTACACAGTGCACCAACTGTTTCAAGACATCTGCACCTTCAGGTATCCTGATGCAAAAAGTAACTGATAAGCATGGCCACTCAGTCTGTGAAATTTGAAACCAGTATCATACACACAAGCACACATAACTCTCCACAACTCTGGACAGTCGATATTGTTGAGAACTTTTTCATATCATGCAGATATAATATGTTGAAAGGGCCAAGGCAGCAGTTGCCAATGGCCCAGAGCCACCTCTTCATGCTTGCTCTCCATAACTTTGCTTCTGCATCTGCTTCCTCTGGCCACACCACCTCCTCTCTCTCCCAGTTGCATGTAGGATGGCCCTGTCCACATCCCTATCCACTGGTAGAAGACCTTTAGGAAGGAGTAATGGGAGTGGAATGGGGCGACAGGAGAACTGGAACAGTCCATCAACCTTTCTAATGTAGAGGGGCATGGCAGGGGAGGCATGCCAAAGACCCCCACAATCCTGGAGTAGCCCTGTGGAGAAACATATTTCCTATGTTAATACTTCATGTGTGCACATGTGAAGGGTTTCTGCACTGATATGCATATTTCTCATAGTAAGTGACCTCATTAATGCAGAAACTATCCAAGTAATCAGGCCAGTGCACACAATAAGTAGCTTAGACATAATGCAGCCCCAAGGAAATAGCAGTTTTCAGCAGTATGCAGGTGGCCACCTAGTTTGTTGGGAGTTAAGTAGACCCGAGTGCCTGTGTCAACCCAGTAAGGCACACATTATGCAAACTGTGGTGTGAATTATGCATTCCCAATTAGAAGGCTATTGGCACAATCTCCCAAAGGTTATGCATCTTTAAATTCTGTTGATTTCATGGAGTGAGTTCAATGTATTGACAGTCCTCCCATCAGTAGGCCTGATCAGTAGGTAAAATCAGTGGCCCTAAGGTGCTGGTTACATGCCTGTGCTATGAGTCATCTGAATACTCACACAAGACTTGCAGTTGTCTTTACTGAAAAGTAGTGCACTAGAGATGACACTGAGGAATCTTTATTTTGTTCTGTTTGTCTCTATCTGTCTTTATTTGAAATCATTAGCAATACAGTGGTACCTCGGGTTACAGACGCTTCAGGTTCCATATTTTTGGGTTGCGCACCACACCGAACCCAGAAGTACCGGAACGGGTTACTTCCAGGTTTTGACGCTCACTCTTTGCGCATGCGCAGAAGCACCAAATTGCGACCCGCGCAGACATGGCACTGCAGGTTGCAAATGTGCCTCCCACACAAATCAACGTTCACAACCCGAGGTTCCACTGTAATCACAAAAAATTCTATTCAAAATATATGTATCACTTCACAATGTCACACAATTAAATACATATAATATGAACATCAGAAATGGCAGAATCTTCTCCTGAAAGAACATTCAAAACCTACTTGGACTTGCCGTTGTGGGAGGTAATGCTTTTCTTCGCAACATTGTGTAAATGGCATCCAGTTTCCCCAAAATGTTCACTTGCTGTATTTTTCTCTTAAATAAGACGTGTGATTGCTGTTATAGCAATTTAATGAATTCTTTCCAATGAGGGATTAATATGCCTTCCAGTGTTTGGTCAATAACATCCAATAATGACTTTCTTTATAGAGGGTGACAATATAGTTCAGCAGTATCAACGTGGCATCTAAAGGGACTTCACACGTTTAGTTGTTATTTTTATCACTATCTTTGCTGATGGCTGATTTGCGCAGTCAAACCACTGGCTGTTGTAGTACTCATGCACATGTGAACCAGCCCCTCCAAGTGCTTAACTTGAAAGAAACCATCTCTGCTTTATTTCTCACGAATATTTCTGGAGGTATTGCAACTTAATTCACCAGCATGCAAGCACCCAGCAAGGCCTTAGACTTAAAGACACGCAATTTCCATTTCTGCCCCTCTTTTTCTCTACATCCACTTTTAAATATGCCTTTGATTATGAATGGCATGAGCTGTTTAATTGTCTCATTATTCAAATGAAGATTTCCATTAATATGCTCTTCAGGATTAAAAGGCATTAATAAACATATCAAAGAGAGGGGAATAAAGCTTTGGTCCTATTAATGAAATAATGTTTAGTTTTTAATACATTTTTTGTTCCATTGTTCTCGTTATTAGTTGAAAATGTAAAAGAGTCCATGTAGCAGAAGCACAGAGGATGAATATTTGACTGTGTTATCTGTATATTCTTCTGGGTAGAATATAAAGAGATATTTATATGAGGCATTAAAATGTCATGGGAATCAGTTTTACTCCTTGGTTGGGGGGGGATACCTTTTCTTGATTCATAGACATTGGGAAAGTCTGACATCAGATGCATTTTGTGCAAGGAATAGCAGAAGAATATGGGACAGCTATTGATATGCCAACATATTTGTAAGAAAATAATGTATGTCCGGCATCAAATCTACCCTTCGAGTGCCAGCTTCAATGTTCATTCTTACAGAAAAGTCATCCATCTACCCTGACATCTGAAGTACAGTGAACAAAGTTCAATACACTTCAGATTCAAACAGGAATGTGGAAAAGTGTGAGGACAAATGGAAATAGCAGAATGTAAGATAAATATTGCTACGTGTCACTGAACAAACCAGCAAATGTACAACACAAGATTTATGGCATCAGCCCTGGAACAAAAAGAATTTACAGTTCTGGCTAGAAATATATCATTTAAACAATATGAAGAATTCTAGAGAATGGAAAACAAGCACCAGTGAGATAGGATCAGTGACATTGGTGTCTAGTAAGTATCTTCAAGCAGTGACACGGGTGGCACTGTGGGTTAAACCACAGAGCCTAGGGCTTGCCGATCAGAAGGTTGGCGGTTTGAATCCCCGCAATGGGGTGAGCTTTTGTTGCTTGGTCCCAGCTCCTGCCCACCTAGAAGTTCGAAAGCAGGTCAAAGTGCAAGTAGATAAATAGGTACCACTCTGGCGAGAAGGTAAACAGCATTTCTGTGTGCTGCCCTGATTCGCCAGAAGCGGCTTAGTCATGCTGGCCACATGACCCAGAAGCTGTTTGCTCCCTCGGCCAGTAAAGTGAGATGAGCGCCGCAACCCCAGAGTCGTCCGCAACTGGACCTAACGGTCAGGCGTCCCTCTACCTTTACCTTTAAGTATCTTCAAGAATCCTACAACAGCCAGGAGAAGCTAAGGACTGAAATTAGAATGATGGTCCCCATCTTCAAGCACAGATAAGTTTTGTTTGGTGGGTTTGTGAGAAAGGAAACCATCGGCCAGGGAGCACCAGAGCCAGGGATATTAGATAGGGTACAGCCAGTGCTGGCATCAATGAGAGGCATAGTTGGGCATCTGCTGAGGACCCAGCAGGGGAGCCCAGCAGCGGAGCCACTGGCAAGATCCCCTGGGCTCTGGTGCACTGACAAGACAGATTCACTGAGGGGGAGGATCACAGAGGGTGCATTGCCTAAAACTTGTAGACAACACTGGTTATAGCAATTCTAGAAAGGTGTTGGCATGTCCCCTGCTGTGGATTGGGGGTAGTCTCAGAAAAGGTAGACATGAATGAGAACTGTAGGTCTGGGCACTTTCTCACAGAGATAAAAGTAGTTCATTGCTGGAGGCACTGCTGAGCTCTTTCTAGCTTTCATTTACATCTATCCTAAAGTAGGGCTGCCATTACTGGGATCTCAAAGGCAGAATTGAAAACTTGTGGGGTGGGAGGGTTTGTGTTTTTGTAAACAAAAACTCAACAACTTTGGGGTATGTCAAAATAAAGCTCAACAACTTTCAGGGTGTCCTGGTTTTTACTTTTTGAAATATGGCAACCCTACCAAAAGTCTAAAGCTGGGGAAAAGAAAAACCAGTTATTGCTGTGGACTTTAGGGATCTTAGTTATCTCTACTGATTGCTTTTTCAGGCATTAGTATTTCCTTTTTTATTTCATCACTCACTGTGATCTTGGAAAGGACATTTGGGCATCATTATTTATTTGGCAATGTCACAAATGTCTAGGTCTGGTGTTTTGGATTAGGCAGGGATTTATGCTTTATACAAGGTAAGTAGTAAGTGCCACCCATGTTTTCCAATGGCAAAAAGTACCCGATTTGATAGGAGACAGGTGACACACCTGCAGAGAGACCCAGGGAAGCAGTGTGTACACACACACACACACACACACACACACACACACACACACTTTTGTCCTCTTTTTTGAAGGTGGGCTTACTGGCCTGAAGGCCTGACTACATTACTGCCAGCACCTTGCTTGGTGCCTGTCTTAGGGATTGGCAAACTGAGATGACTGTTTGCAGAACAGATATAAAGCAGAGTCATTGTTCATTCCATATTGGATGTATGTGGCTCTGTTTGCTTCCTGTCCCACTTAAAATACCTTTCTCTGCAAAACTTTTTGAAGGTTTCTTCTTGGAATTTACATAAGCATAGGATTAGCTTAAAGATCAGCCTAGTCTGATCACCAAAGCTGATTAAGGATCCAGAGATGGATGTTCTTAACAGGTTCACATTTATTGCTTCCTCCAGAAGTAAAGTAGATGTTTCTGGATGCACTGGCCACCACAATGAGGAAAGGGGCTGCATGGGGTATATAGGGAAAAATCTCCTTCTGAAAGCAAATTTGCAGAGACGGAAGAGTGTATTTATAGAATCATAGAACTGTAGGGTTGGAAGGAACCCCTGAGGATCATCTAGTCCAACAATAGCAAAAAGGGGAACACATGTTTGAGCCATGACCTACCAGACTTGTCTGAACTGGATTCAGCTTGGGGTTTGGAGGGTTGGTGCTTGGAGAATGTTGTTTTCTTCCACAACTATTTGCCTCTGTTATAACTTTTAGCTGTGACAAGGGAAATGGGCCTTGCAGTTTCTGTAGTGGTGGTGGTGTAGCAACAACTGGCTTCAGAGCACTCTTCCAAACTGAACGCTTTCCAAGCCGAAGCCCTCATTTCTGTAGGTTACTTTCTAAACTGCAAGGGAAAATGCCTCTCCAATCAAGCAGAACAGGCTCACAGGAGGGTGTCATACACCAGACCAACCTTTTTGTCTATCTAATACAGGATCGTCTTCTCTATCAGCAGCTCTGAGGCATGGATCTTTCTCATCACAAGTTGTCTGATCCTTCTAATGGGAGATGCCAGGGACTGAACCTGGGACTTTCTGCATGAAAAGCATATGGCCTAGCTTTGCAAGCTATGATCCCTTCCCAAATACAGATAGCCTAGACTTTATAGGATGATCAAAACTAGGATGTTATCAAGTGTAACTCACTTCCAGGAATTGCATGCTTTTGAAGAAGAAGAAGAAGAAGAAGAAGAAGAAGAAGAAGAAGAAGAAGAAGAAGAAGAAGAAGGTGGTGAAAGAAACCTTGTTAAAATGTAGTAGAGATGGGGATATAATAAGAAAACAGAGAACAGAGAAACAGAAGGAGGAGAAAGAACAAAAAATCCCTCCACAGATTTCCCTGTAATATTTATAGAGATATGCAGTAGAACCATAGCAGAGGCTCTTAGCCCAATGGTGTATCTAAATTAGTTCCTAAGTCAAAGCAGTCTCTACATTATTTAAAGTATTACTCATAGAGAGGTCAAAAGGTGAGCCATTGGCTCCCGCGACATGGGCAGGCCTGTCCCCATCAGTTGGCACGGATAGAGTCCTTTTTCAAATAGTCTGGACTCTTGCACTAAGGAATGGGGTAATTAATTCATTTTATTATTTAATTAACCTATAAAGAGAGTGCTTAAAATGTCATTTGACCATGACCAGGCAGTTTCTAAATGTTGGACCTGTGCACTTTCCATCACATTTAAAGCTACTTACTTCTGTGCTTTCTGGCTTTCAAACAAGATTACTTGTACTGAAGGGGCCAATGCAGAGCCCACAGAGACTCTCCTTAATCCCCAAAAATGTAGAAACAAGGTTTTGTCTTATCCTGTCTCTTTTGAGCCTGCGTTAAATTGCGGCTTTCACAAGCATCACAGTAACCCTGGAATCAGAGAATCAAATTGATTAGAAAGCCTATTTAAGATGCTGAATGGACGGGAGTCTCTAGCAGCATAATGAATTCTTGCTGGACTCATTCCTGGCCATACACAGTAACCTGATGGCTTTGACCTTTTCTTCAAGCTCACCTTTCTGACTCCAGCACTTTGGTTAAAGTGTTATTCCGCTGTAAACCTCAGTTATAGAGTGCACTTGCAGCTTAACTGGGTCAGACGAGAACAGTGAAGACAAATTAGCTTGCCTTAGATTGCAGCACTGAAATTGTTGTGTGATTGTGTTAGTATGAATGACTGTGCTTTGCAGTGTTGACCTGCTTTTCTCTGCCCTTTCTTGCTGAATTCTTAATCATATAGGGTCAGTCAAAGTCAGGGATATCCCCCACCCGACAACCATATTATATGTAGGTGAATATTCAATATCACTTTACATGGATCGTCAATCAAGCATTTTGCATTTTATGTCTGTGGGAGGCAGATTCTGAGATTTAAGAAAAAGAAAGAAATGTCACCTTTCACTGGGGCAGCTTGCTATAAGATAATAATAATAATAATAATAATAATAATAATAATAATAATAATAATAATAATAATAATAATAATAATAATAAATTTATTTATATCCCGCCCACCTGGCTGAGTTTCCCCAGCCATTATCAGCTCCTGACTCCCCCACAGCCTATGAGAGAGGGAGGGGACATAGCATTCCATCTAGCTGGAAGGGGAGGCTTAGTGAATGTGTTGCTTCACTGGTGCATCCATGTTGTTCTGCCCCCCCCCTTCCTATTGTGGCTGCTTAAGCATTGCAATTTTAGCATTGAACTGATCTGAAAAGTAGCCCTGGTGGACCAGCCTCCACTGTACACAGCACATCACTAACCAATAGGAGAAATGAGTAATCTGCAGCAATATGACTGACTGGAGGTGCTCAGCAGCATGATTCATGCCATCCGCTACTGAAAATCATGCTCTACCTTGGGAAACAACAGGTGATATAAATGCAGCCCTCTAGATGTTGAACTCCAACTCCCATCAGCCCCGGTTAGCATAACTCATGACCAGAGGTGATGGGAGTTGTAGTTAGTCACAGGTTCCCAACCCCTGGTGTATAGGGATTCATATGTTGCCTGATGATTTCTGCATATTCTAATAGGTCTTCCCCCATTTCATTTCCCATAATTTTTGTAACTTTCTTTTTGAGCTTAGTGCGTCTCTCTCTCTCTCTCTCGTTATATTTGAAGCAATGTCTGTGCATGTGGTAATGTGTGATAGGCACAGCTTAGCAATGGCTGGTTGCAAGCTTCCCATTGCCACATTTGTTATAATAACAATAATATAATAAAAAACACTGCTATGTAAAGATATTTAGGCAGAAAATATATTGCTTTTCCTGGGATTTGTACTTATATGAACGGAGCTTACTTATTAAGCAACGTCTCATTTTCTGCAATATTAATTCTGCAATTTGGAAAAAAGCAACAACACTGGCCACTTTTCCAGGGGTACTTAGAGCTGTCTCTTTGTGCATATGTGTTCTGAGAATACCTTAAATGTATAGCCGCCCCCCCCCCCCAAAAAAATAAAGGCTCTTCATCCAGTTGTCACAGCTTGACAGCCATGCTGATGTGGTGCCCTGTGTCTTGTAATGGTGTGTTGAAACATTATCCAAAAAGTCACTTTAGCAAAGTGCCGCTGTTTGCCTTATGAGTAAAAGGTCAATTAGCAGGGAATCTTTGGGTTGCTAGAGCTAAAATACCTGTCCTTGGAGAGTACTCCTCTGCAGTTCTTCGTAATTCTTGGGATTTCAGGTGGGTGAGGGAGTGTTTTGTATCTTTCTTTTGATGCCTGGCTTTCTAATTGACTCTATTGATTTACAGCGTGTAGCATGAGCAAACAAATTAAAAAGGCACAATTCTCTGACTTTCACAATTGTGAAGGGATGGGAACACTGGATGGATTCTGTCTTCGGAAAAGCTCAAATTTCTTGCATGTGTTTTCTTTCCTTAGGTCTTTTTTTCCCCCCCTGCTACAAGAGAACACCCACATCTTTCTTTTTTACTGGAGAAGCATGGCTACTGAATAACAACTAGAAACCACTGAAATGAATCATACAGCACAATAAAAAAAAGATGAGGCAATTTAAAGCAGTGCCGTCCAGTACGTACATGGAAAAATTAAAGCAATGCTGATCCTCTGTAAATGCCACTGACCACAATAGAATTAGGACCTGCTAATGAGCTATCATTTACAGACAGCTCCTTTTTGAACTATGGGGGATTTGATCAGCAAAACAAATCTAAGCAATTTGGTCAGGGAAATATGAAATAATTAACACTGAATTGGATGTAAAGCAGCTTATGCACTCACATGATAGGTAATGAAATGTTTGTGCTTCCAGGCAGCTCACATGTGTTGGATTAACAGATCCTGGGAGCAAATAGTCAGAGCTGGCTGCCTCCTGCTTCCTTCCCACCAAGGTGGAATAGCTGTGTCTATATTAGAATATACAAGGGATGGGCACAGGCTCAAATCGCAAGGTAAATAGAGGGATGGTCTGGATGAGATTTTCACTTTGCTGAGTTGGATTGTGACATTAGTAAGGTGGATCAATGACTCCCTAAAGTCCCAGGTCACTCTGTGGATGCTAGATTGCAAGCTACTGAGTGATAGTGTGGTTTAGAACATTAGCTTTAAAACACCTAAGACTTGTCTTCAAATCCCTGTGCTGCATTGAAGCTTGTTTTATGGTCTTATAAATTCCCAGCATACCATCCTATGGAGTTATTGTGGGGATAACATGAGATAAGCAACTGAGGATCAAAATATAATCAGAAAGTAATCTGTTTGTTGATCAACAACTGAGATTTTAAGAAACTGGGGGCCTGTGTACCCAGTGGTCTATCAGAGAAGGCCTTTTTCACTTGAAGATAACAGCAAGAAATTTTATTTTATCAGCCTGTAATTTTCCACAGTCAGGCTGCATCTGCCTACTTATTCTCAAACTCTTCCCATTTCTACCACATCAGACTGGTGGGAATGGTTTGATTTTAAGTCAGCTTTCTTCAGCTCATTTCACTTGGCTGCCTTGACTTTCTTGTCAGCATTCAATATTTTTGCTCTTATCTGTAGGTTGAGGCTTTTCTGGACCTATACTTATCTTCGCAAATATCAAATGTCTATGGATGAATTCACTCATCCTTAAAAAGTCACTAGCTTTGTATATTTATCCTAAAACCAGAGTTAAAATTCAAAGTTAAAATTCCCAAATCACTTAGATTGTATACCGTGATTGAATGCTTCATAGATACCCTCTAAAAAAACAGCTTTTCTTCTTGACATTTTTAACTCTTTGAGGGAGGTCACTCGAGAACAAGAGCAAAGGAAACCAACTGAATTAGCTCCATAGCTGGATGGTGAAGGCATTCTTATTTTTTTAAGTACCACTAAAATGCATGTTCTATGAAAGGTCCAGAAGGTCCTGCATTCATTGTATGCAGAAGCAGTTTTAGGGTGGCACTGGGTGCATCATTGCAGGGGGAACCACAACAATACAGTAGAATGGAGCACAACAGGTGGGAGGAGCAAATTTAAGTGTTGCACAGGGTGCCACTGAAATTTGAGAGAACTTACAAGGACATGGGTGCACCTTCAGGCAACCTGACTGCTTCCAGGGCAAAGAAACACCTCATTTCCATTGTCCCTCTTCTGGCTATGGGAATGGAGCTGACTAGGGTTGGAGATGGGATTTCCCCCCACTTTTTTCCTGCAGCCAGGGAGCGGGTGAAGGGTGCTGGCTTAATAGAGTACTACATAATGTAAACATAAGTTTTATATGCATTGAGGAGGGCATGGTGCAACTAGCTTCACTGAAATTGTGGTGGTCTAGAACTGAACCCACAATATCTTTAAGGTATGCCTGTACTTCTTCCACCCATTGCATTGATCAGAGCAGGATTTAGAAGATCTGCATTCGTTGCCTATTTGTAAAGAAAATAATGACTCAAGTTAATGAGAATAATAATCTATCGTGAACAATATTGTGAATGACTTAGCTTAAATACATTGTTTCTGCCTTTCCCCTTCCTCTGCAACCCAGTCCATAAATGTCCGGAAGGTAAAAAGGACAAGATTGCAAGGTAGTAAATTTCTGCATGTTTCTACAAAATTAAGATAAGTGCAAAAAAAAAAAAAATGTCTAGCAAGCAAAATGAGTGAATGTAATATGCCTAGACTTTCAGGATTTGCAAGCATGCAAATACTTCAGTTTGTGGTCAGCATTATTTAGAGAGATTAATTTCCAAAAACATACATTTTCCTCTTAAACAAATGGAGTAATAATAAAATAATCATACCTGTTCAAACAGGGCTGACCAGTACAAAAGAAAGCTCTTAGGACTACAAACTATGTAATCCTGCAATACAAATAGAGACAAATGTTTCTTTTCTCAGCCTGGAGTTCATTTGCTTTAACTTTTTCATTTATCCTGCTCCCTGCCACTTCACTGCAAAGGTGTAACTAAGACATCCTATGTTTTGTGTATTTTACTGTACTAAAAGGAGGAGCATACAGACTCTGTCATAATAAATACATTACATCAAAATACACACAGAAAGACTTGTAACTGATCAAAAGACCACTTGCATATATGAGCAGATTATATAGAGAGTGTATATGTTATTTCAAGTTAAGATGTATGTATATTGCAAGGCTAATTATTTGCTGAGATTAGCATCTTTTGGTGGTGGTGGTGAAGTTCTCTTGAAATTAGGCTTTGAGGAATGTGTACCTTAAAGAATATAGAGAATACAGTGATGAATAATGGAAGGCCCATTAAGTCTTCTACCTTCCCCCACCCCACCCTGTTGAATCTTTTTAAAATTAGTGTTAGAGACAGTGTTCGATAGAGAGCATTCAGCATCCTCTATAAGGAGCTGCTGTAACAGTACCTGACAGAGACAACAAATCATTATTAGTATAAAGAAGTTTGGAGATATTGGTGTGTGTTCATCTCTGTGGGTCTGTTTATCATACTGGACTGTGTGCAGGGTACTCAAGAAAGCTTACTGACACATGCATATGCCAAAATACTGATAAAGATAGAAACAGAGAACAAAACACAGCTGTAAATAAAATATTGTGCCAGGTGCCACAAGAAAGCAGCAGGGATAGCGCAGGATAGTACGCACCCCGGAAATGATCTCTTTCAGCTTCTGCCTTCTGGAAGAAGGTATAGGGTTATTAAGACAAGGACTAGCGGCCTGAGAAACGGTTTCTACGCTAATGCAATTCTGGTTCTAAACGCAGCATAAGGGATCTCTATAGTATAGTTTATTTTAAAATTGGGTTTCAGAGTTTTTAGGGGTTTTTGAATGTTTTATGTAGTTTTTATGTAGTTTTATGTAGTTTTATGTAGTTTTATGTAGTTTTTCAATTTCATTGTTCTGCATGGGACAATGACAATAAAGATATCGTATATCGTATATATTAAGTAGCCCTAAAATAACCAGGAGTAAAATTGAGGGGAGGATAAGGAAAGTATGACACTGGCTAAGACTAAGGTGCAGGCAACAAACAAGTTTTTTAAAAAATATATAGATTAGGTAGGGGACTGAGATTGACTGGAAATTGATGGAAAACGGGTATGCTGTGTATAAGAAAGGCTGAGCATGCTACATAAGAATAAATAAAAGATAAGATGAATAAATGCCACCAAACTCTTTCTAATGTTAAGACAACTTACAAAAGAGTGAAAGTTTCTGTGATTGGAGATAGTCTCGCTGTACTGGAAACTGCGGCTGGCAATAAGCAAAGTCCAGCTCCCTTCCTTCCTCTCCTTTCCACGCTGCCATTCTCCTTATAAGGTGTTGCTTCACAGTTCTGCAATATTTTGGAGACTGGCTCTTTTGTTTTTTTAGAGAATGCTTTGACCTCCAAATTGGTCAGAATAAATCTGAACTTATAAAATGTGGTTTGGGCCAATTTGGAGTGCCTTGATCCAAATCTGATTTAGCCTTAAACGGCCCAGTTCGGCTCAGAATTCAGGATTTGTCCAAATTAGTTGCTAATTGTTTCTACTTCTAAAACAGATTTTTCTTTATATTTGTATATGATATTTAATATTGTATATTATATACAAATATAATATAATATATAACATATTTGTATATACTGTTCATATATATCTATTTCATTTTCTTTATTTGTTGTAGCATTTCTGTTGAAAACAGTGCCACAAGCGGGTTCTGAAATGCTGCTAGATCCAAACAGCCAGGCTTGTTTCCTTGACTTTAGGAAGGCTCAGTATCCACCCTTCTCCCTTTTAATTCTCAATCACCATTATTAAAGCATATTCCTTCGATTTTGCTGTTAGGGATGCTTCTCTTAAATGCTGTTGGTGCAAGATGCCAAAATCTCATTTGAATTCAGTCCCAATTGCAATATAGCTTTAAAAAAAAGCTTTGTCAGGGCTTAAAACAAATGAACTGAACTTTGAAACAGAACACATTTGTAGTATCATATTCATTATTAGAGACACACGATCTCAGCCAATTTGGACAAATAAGCATTTTTATTCCATTTTCCAGAAAATGCAAGTTAAAATAATAATACTTACTCTACTTACCTAAACACTGATTTAGGCTGGATTAACTGCAGAGTAAATAATATACAATTTTGGATAAGCTGTGCTTTAGGGAAGATTAACAATATTGCTGATACACTATTCTGAATTCACTAAACTGATTTTTTCGCTTTCCTTTCTCAAAGGCAGCTTTTCAGTGTTTGTTTGCAATTTCCTTATGCTGTTTTGACAGTTAAGGATATTGATTTTATTGTTCCATCTTGTCACAATAAGTACTAGGGAGGCATGCATGAATACTTTAACAAGAAGAAATTAGTCAAGTATATGCCTGCCTGCCCGCTGCATGTTGCAACATGGAAATAAATCTGATTAGACCCAATGTTTTGAGATATATCCAATTGTCATATTAGTATTCCCCATTTTATTGCAACGTAATAAATACTGGAAATTATACAAGCTGACAAAAATTTATTCCGCACTCCACACTCAATATGTACGCATCTGTGTTCACATCAAAGGGAAATTAAATGACTAGAGTTGCAAGTAAAACTTAGGTAAACTTAATTGAAACATGACCAATGGAGTTTTCTCATTAGCCTTTTTAATACTTGAGGAATTGCCTAATTATCTGAACAATATAAACTGTGGTGCTCATGTATCTCAGCTACTGTTACAGCAATGACATTGAAGATGCTTTTCATAACTTTGGAGATGTAGTGATGTAGTTGAAGCTGACATCTGCAAACTCTCATGAGAGAAGGCAGTGGCCAAAATAAGCATCAGTACAAGGAAGGTTTGTAGTTTTGGAAAGTTATTTATGTGAATAATATTAGTCTTTCTTGCAGGGTTGTTGCAAGAATTATGGACCTTTTGTGTGTTTGTGTGTGAAGCACTTTGAATATTTGAAACACACTGGATGTCCAGTAAGCTTGGGAAGTTTGTCTTCCAGCTGCCCCTCTTACCTAGGAATGGCTCTCAGGAATTGTGTCACTATAGCTGCGCTGCCAGCCAAGTTTATGAAAATCTTGATAGTATATTTGAAGGCCAAATTCTGTACATGATCATATCAGCTGAAGCATTATTGGCTTACCCTTGCCCTAGCCTTAGAAAGGATGAAACTAGAAGAGCTTGTACTAAGGCTTTCCTAGCCTTAGAAAGGATGAAACTAGAAGAGCTTGTACTAAATTAGGTAATAGTAAGAACTCAACATTTTCGTTTTTATGTGAATGTTCTGAGCCAATGCCCAAGCAGCTGTAAGGGGTTTCAGCACTCATTTGGACCTTCCTAACATTTCCAGTATACTGCAATATGCCAACATGGCACCAAGTTCTATAATGGCAGGTGGTTGGTGAAAATACCTGCCAGTTTTGGATTGCTCCAAACCTCCCTTCTCGGAAGGAAGCCTGGAAAAAAATCACTAGTTTTCTTGCTGCCGCAGAAAGCAATTCAAAAGTTTGAAGATAATGAAACAAGCTGCAGTTAAACCATGGTTTAGAGTTAGTGGAATGACCCAGACCTCCTCTAGGGTTCATGTGCTCTCCTTCCCTTTTCCTCCAGCATGGCTGTATGGAGAAGATTGGAAGCTTTACCGTCTATTTGTTAGTAACCACAGTTAAGCATTCAGCCCTTAACTGTGCCCCATCTTAACTATGGGATATTGAAACAAGCTAACTTCATAGCTGACATCCAACCCTGGACACTTTGTCTCTGCTCTTATTATTATGTTATGACCTTGGCAATATGTTAATGGAATTAGCTCAGCATGTTGGAAATGGGAACCTTCTATGAAGAAGACTCTAAAGCAGTGGTTCTCAACCTGTGGGTCCCCAGATGTTGTTGGACTACAACTCCCATCCTCCCTGAGCTCTGGCCTTGCTAGCTAGGGATGATGGGAGTTGTAGTCCAACAACATCTGGGGCCCACAGGTTGAGAACTACTGCAATAGACAGTGTTAAACAAATGATAGCCTGCCCCCCACTTGCCCTTCTCCACGCTCCCCACCTTTCACTTCCAGTAAACAACAGCTACCTGCCTGTGGAAAAGCTAATGTAACAATAAAACAATGAACAGGGTGGTGATGCAATGACTAGTGCAATCTGCACAGGATAATATCACCAAGGCAACTATCTGTAAACAAACAATAAATGTCAATAAAAATGACAAAAAGGGTTTCTTTCCCAAAGTTTAACAAACTGAAGGACATAGTCCTCTTTCTATGCTCCTCCCAATAGAAACATGCAGATGGGGACAAATATACCCCTGCTTTAAGTCATTTACATACTGTTTTCTCTTGTATTTTATTTACCAGAAAGCTCGAAGACGAAGCTCTTTAGTGATGAAACATCTGTTCACTGGAACGACGTCTGAACACTGAACCACTGGTATATCACAAGTGGACTCTTTATTCACTGTGTTTGCAATTGTTTAAGAGAAACCTGTTTAAGAAAGAAACTACTTTTGCCATTTTTATGGACTTTGTTTGTTTATAGATAGTTGCCTTGGTGGTATTATTTTGTGTCGAGAAGCTAGTGTAGCAGCTCTGCCCCATCTGGTGAGCCACTAGTGAAGGCTACTTTCAATGAAAAAGAGTGATTTCTAGTACTGGAAAATCAGCTGACAAAGGAAGGGAGGTAGTCATCCTGGAATAAGCAAATGAGAGACATGTCTACATGAGCAGAGGGTCACCATGTCTACTAGCAGAGACCCACTGACATTTGCAGTGACATTTGATGTGAAGCATTACCGTGGATTTGTATGCAGCGAGCAGCAGGGCCGTCAAATTAGCTTTACATTTGCAAACGTCAAATGGGAAGCTTACAGAAGTGTCTGTCACTTTGCCAGCCATGGTTTCTCAAACCACTCTTTCTGAATTCCATGTTACGCAATTGCTGTTGCTCTACGCCACAAGTGTAGAAATAAGTCTGCTTCAATTTAGTCAAAGGTGCCAAAGCAAATTAAACAAAGGCCCGTTCCCTGAAGGGTGTGAACAGTGAGCAGTCAGCAGGCATGCAGAAAGGGAAAGAATGCTACGCTGATTTCTATCTAAATTTCACTGTTGGAACATACTCCAGTTAAATTTAAACTGGCTGCCACATATGTTATTTTGGCATGCTGTCATTGTTACTTCCATTAGGGTTAAGTCTCAGCAGAGATGTTAGCTTGATACTGCAGGGAAACTAAGACCATTACAGAGAGTTTGGCAGCATATTTCAGTGCTACTATCCATGACCAGACGGGCAGACATGTTATGTCTATCAGTTGTCATTTGAGATTGTCATGAATTATAGTGCCCTGGGATATGGCTAGACAGTCACCCTGGAAACTCAGCTGGGAGGATGTGATAATCTTTGATCAATTAATAATGTTTGAAAACTTTATGACGGCTGACAATGTTAGATTTTTCTCAAGGATTTCAGACGTTTACATTGCCAAGTGCATTACACTGCTGATCACAAGTTGCCAAACTGTCACATAAATTAAACTGTTAGGTTTCCTCCCCCCACCCAACCCCAGTGCTCAAAAAGGAATGGGAATTTTCTTATATGCAGTGCAAAAAATAAGCTTTCGAAAATATCCAAATGGAAATATCTAATTACTATTACTTCTTCTGAACATGACTGTAGATGTGCTAAAAAGCTTCATCCTTGTTCAGGTACCTAAAAGGGTGTATGTGACTGCATAGATGGGGGGAAAGGGATTGTATCTATTGTATGTGCAAGTCGAGAATCCTGCTCCTGCTCCCTTCCTGTTAGGGTTCATTATTCTAAGAAGAACCTACAGGTGTGCAATTGGGCACATCTCAGAGTCTGTTTGGCTATAAACTCAGCTTTTAAATATTAAACCATTGGGATGCAGGTGGCGCTGTGGGTTAAACTACAGAGCCTAGGACTTGCCGATCAGAAGGTCGGCGGTTCGATGGGGTGAACTCCCGGTGCTCGGTCCCAGCTCCTGCCAACCTAGCAGTTCAAAAGCACGTCAAAGTACAAGTAGATAAATAGGTACCGCTCCGGCGGGAAGGTAAACGGCATTTCCGTGCGCTGCTCTGGTTCGCCAGAAGTGGCTTAGTTATGCTAGCCACATGACCCAGAAGCTGTATGCCGGCTCCCTCGGACAATAAAGCGAGATGAGCGCCGCAACCCCAGAGTTGGCCACAACTGGACCTAATGGTCAGGGGTTCCTTTACCTTTTTACTTACCATGCAAATTAAATATACTACTGTTGTGAACGTGTTGCTGATTTAAAGTTACTTGAGGTTAATACAATTGGTGGTTTCATTTGAAAAATATATATGACTAGATTGTAATGTGTTTTGTGGCCTTCTGTGTAAGATATTTGCTCAAATGCTGGTAAAGTTTCTTCAGTCAATATCGTTCCTGAACATACTGAGTTTTGTTCAGCTTTGCTTTTTTTAAGTCTCTCTTTCTCTCTGTGTGTGTGTGTGTGTAATGCATATATACACACATCCCTTGTAAAACCTATGTACCTGTATTTCAATTTTTTAGTTTTTAAAATAATCAAAGCCGAAAATTGCACCCACATTTAGAACATTCATTCGTTTATCCCTCTCTGGTTTACCTTTCTGCAAAAATATGCAAATTGCTCCAGTGCTTTGTCACATGTTCTTTTAAAGCTCCTCAGATGGATGATAGTAGGCAAAGAAGATTGACATCAGAGCACAGTAGCATTCCTACTCCTCATATAAATCCAAATAGATACATTTTAAGGAAGTGTACTATTCTCTATGTTTCTGCACAGATAGAGGGGAAATGCACTGATCCTGTTTTGTATAACCCTTCTATCAACTTTCTCCTCATACATTCCACCACCGCACCTGCACACGCAATTGGTTAATATTCTCAGACACTAGATGTTAAAAGTGTACATACATTTTAGAACTTACAGTCCAACTGAAATAAATTATCACGTACTTCACTGCAGTTGGGGGCTCCTGTATAATCAAACTGCAGACTAAATGAGCACTCTGATGAATACATGACACCACTCTAGCACAGAATTCTTATTATCATAGCCCCCTCCTTGACTTCCTTCCTTCCCTAATGGATAACAATAAAAAGACCAGGAGAATCATTATGTCCTTAATGGGAGGACACAGGCAGGTCCAGTTTCTCAAAGAGACATATCAAAGGGTCACACTGACTTTTTACTATCTCTACATTCTGCAGTTCCCCTGTTCATGTGCATGATAGAAAAATGACTGAACTCAAAGCAAATTGCAACTAAATTATTCTGATAGCCAGGAAAAGAACCATAGAACTCTAGAGTTGGAAGGGATCCTAAGTGTCATCTAGTCTGACCCCCTGCAATGCAGGGATCTCAACTAAAGCATTCATAACAGATGGTCACACAAACTCTGCTTAAAAACCTCCAATGAGAGAGACTCCACAACCTTCTGAGGGAGCCCATTCTGCTCTAACAAACAGCTCTAACCATCAGAAAGTTCTTCCTGATGTTTGGTCAGAGTCTCCTTTCTTGTAATGTGAAGCCATTGGCTTGGGTCCTCCCCTCTGGAACAGGAGAAAACAAGCACCACCCTCCACGAGACAGCCCTTTAGATATCTGAAGATGGCTATCATGTCTCCTCTTACTCACCTCTTTTCCAGGCTAAACATACCCATCTCCCTCAACCATTCCTCATAAGGCTTGGTTTCCAGACTTTTGATCACGATTGCTGTCCTCTTCTGCACATATTCCACCTTGTCAATATCCTTCTTAAATTGTGCCACAATTTAAGAAGGACCACAACCTTCAGCAGGAACTATGATGAGGTAGCACCATGCACTATATTTGGTAACCTTTGGGCAGAATCACCACAAACAATCCCCTGCCCCCCCAAAAAATTCCCAAGCACATTGGGAAGTACTGGCTATTAACAATGTGCCTCTTTGCACTGGCGGAGGAAGAGGAGTGCGGGGGGAGCGCACTGCCCCCGGCAGCACGATCCCAGTGGGGTGCCATTGCGGCTGCCACCCCACCCGCACTGGGTGCCACTCCCCCACAGGCGGGGTGCCATGCCCGCCTGCTCTCCTCCCCTCAGTGCTGGAGCATAAAGCTCTGCCACTGCCTCTTTGCTGAGGTGTGACACCCTTTTGCTATCACTTCAACCATGAGAATCAAGGTGATTATAAATGTTCCCATATTGCTAAGGATTCAGAATCTGTATCGGTGGCCAAGTGTGAAAAGGGTACATCTGAGTCAAATGTTCTGGGCTGATTTGAGCCTGTAAAGTTTCATGTTCTACAGGACCATACATTGTGAATGCTGTAGGCAGTTGTGACATTTTTGTCACCCCACCTTGCCAGCTGGAAAGAAAGTTGATACTAGTATCTGAAAATGTCACTGTCTGACAAAGTCAAAAGGTAGTCTGCTTGCAAGGCAGTTAATCACCTAATTCCAGTGTAATTAGCCACTGCAATATGACATTCTGTCCTATATTTAAAACTGTACTGCTTGACAATGCAACACAGTCATTTGTTTGTCCTTACAACCACAAGGTACATTGTGTAGAAAACAGTGACAATGACGCAGAACTTTGCAAAGGTCTTGTTCCTCTTGCCTTGACAACTGTATTTTCAGTTTATTTTAAAGTTACGAAAACAAATACACCAATTACAGTCAGTCTCAGTTCCATCTGAAAACCTTTGTATAGTTTTAGCAGCAATGACAGACTTTATATACAGATAAATTCAAGCTAGTAACGGTTGATAAAATCTAGAGGCATAAACCATAGATAATTAAATTTCATACAATACTTTAACAAGACAACAGTCTCTCTCTCTATTAAAAAAGGCAGCATCTGCTAGTTTTAATACATTGTTACCTTAGGCTGCATACACATGTAATATTTTCAGAGTGATTTGATTCCTCTTTTACCTCTACAGTGGCTCTTTCTGCCCTATCTAGTTTCAGTAGCTGGATAATGAGACAAATTTACAGTGCAGTCTCATGTACATCTACTCAGCAGTAAGTCCTATTGAATTCAATGGGCTTACTCACAAGAGTGTGCATAGAATGGTAGGCCTAATGAAGTAAAGGAAAGCCTTTTATTCCTCTTTGTGGGAAAACCTTACAATATAGGAAAAACCTGTTTGAATGCTTCTTTAAAAGTTTTGATCCTTGGAGACGTTAGCGCTAGTTTAGAAGAGGGTGTACAAACTCTGCTCAGTGGGAGAAAATGCTTTGAAAGACTGTTTTGATTAACCTTTGAAACTGAGTTTGCCAAATTCTACTGTTTAGGAGTGCTTTTATTCGTTGTTAAATTAGGTTGGAAGCCATTATGAGTTCACAATCTTAGAATAGTTTGCAATACTTAAGAGCTTATAAGAATTGCAAAAAAAGCCCAAAACATGCACACTCTCAACAACTGCTACAGAATCAAAAGTAAAAGGATCCAAACAATAATGCCATTTTTTTTCTGATGCGAAAGCTTGTTTTCCTATCAGCTCCTCAGAATGAGCCTGCCTTTCTTATTACACTGTTTTGTTTGCTCTCCTCTGATCTTTTGCCTCTTTATTTAGGATTGTGTTCCCTGGGACATACTTTATTCCAGATTTAATGGAAAGAAATATTGCTGCTGTAGTCTTTCACTCAGAAGGAAACAACTCTACATTATTTGTATACAGCCCTCACTTGAACTCGGAGACTTGTATTTATGCATTTGGCAAGGAAAGTATAGCAGATGCTATCTGCAAGGTTTTGAACCTCCAGTTTTGGAATTTATGCTTTTCTGAAACAATAAACTGTTTGGGGTTGTAGTGAGGGTTTCACACAGGGAGTTTTATTGACCAGTATTTCAAGCATAATATTCTCTTTGACTTTAGCATCTATAATCTTTATTATTATTTGTGTGTGCGCGTTCAGTACTCCTTTAATTTTATTTAGGTATAAGCATACTGATATCAACATGCAGCTCTTTATGCAGAGAAAATAGAACTTTATTACAGGTATAATTGCTTGGGTGTTCTTCATAGTAATATTGGCTGTTAGTAAGCCAATTCCACATTCTTTTTTTAGATACTTTATTAGCAGGCAACTTACCGGGTATATGAAAGCTAGAGACCCCTGTCTGGCTGTTCCTTTCTATGAGGTCAGGTGGGTAGTCAATGAGACTCTTTCTTCATCATAGCAAAACACCCATTTCAAATATATTTTGTGTGGCCAATTTTGTTATCTGTTGAGCACCACACATAGCCTGTCATATTTGCCTCAACCTTTGGTTATTCATAATTTGGTTTCTGATTACATTGGTTGCTGTTTTATTATCACATCTTCTGGACTGTTTTGATTTCTCTTGGTTAATTAACAGAGGCACCAATTATTTGTTTCTACCTTTTGTTTTATGGATCATCTCCCCCCCCCCAATTGATTTCATCCATAAGTTGATTTGAATATGATGACTGCTAGCAAGGTAGAACACAATTTCCTATACGAAATAAATGAACAAATTAATAAGCAGTATTTTGTAGGCAAGTTTCTGGTCCAAAGGTTTCAAAGGGCTAATGTTAAACGATGAGTCCAATCAACCACACAATTGAACTCTGAATATTCAAGTTTATCAATAACTAGCTTTGTAAACTCCCCATTACATTATTAGCCAAAATATGCCAGAGAAATGATGAGCCAGAGATTCAGACTCCAGAACCTAGGTTCCACTAATACCCCCCAGGACGTTTACTCTCATATCAATAGCACCTACATTCTTATGGAAGAAGTCAATTTTTTCAAGCGTATATTCCATTGTCTTCAAGTGTGTGGTGCTTTTACACCCTACAAACACAATTGATCCATGCAGTAAAACAGAGTGAAGTGCTTGAAGAGGTGCGTATAAATGATAGCTCAGTGATCTCCATGATAAGTAGCTCAGTATCTGAAATACAGCAAATTACTTACAACCTACTCCCAGGCATTAATTCATCTGTCTGAATGCTCTTTTTGGAAGACCCTTGTCAGCTACGGTCCCATTAAGTTTTGCTTACTGTCATTTGACTTCTGATGATCTCCTTGCCTTGGTGACACATTCATTAGTTATATCCAGTCTTGGCTGCTTCAAGGTGCTTGTGGATAAAGCACCTTTTATCTGTATTTGCTGGTGTAAAGTTCAGTTTGTTTACAATGTATGTGGGTTTCACAGTGTGGGGGATAATAAAAAAGTTGATTTTGAATTACATGGTATCAGCTCATGGCTGGTGACAGTGACAAAATTACCTAACACTTTGGAGGAATGAGGTTCTTCATATTTATACTGTGGTGGAGACTTGAAATCTTGCACTTTGGCTCAAAAAGGTCTGTGAAGGTTCTGCAGTGGTCTAGTGGGTGGGTGGGGAATCTAATTATCTTTAATCTGACTGGCTGAAGTAGAAGCAAGCTGCAGTATAACTAGTTGGTCTCTGCCCACAGATGGGCAGTATCATAGTATGCCCACAATATCATCTGGTCCACAAGCTGTTATGCAACACTAGCTGTCCTTGATGAAAGCTAAACAGAGACATGCAGTGTTTAGAGAAAATAGGTAAGAAGAAGTATGCTTGCTCCCCTTTGGCAATTATTAATCATCAAGTAATATTTGAGGGTATTATGATTAGCATCAGCTTTGCCAACTAAGTATATTCTAGGTACTAATGTTTGGTTTGGGCACTTTTCATTGATCCTTCATTATCCTAATATAATATCGGCTTTTAAATAATATATTTATATTGACTTCTTCAGGAAAGGACTTGCAGGAAATATTTAGCTGCTACACTTTAGTGCATTTCAGTTTTTGCCTAAAACAATATGCTGCTTGCTCTTCATTGTTTTTCATTGCCCATAGCACTGGAAGGTGGAAATCTGATAATTAAAAGCAGCTTTAAATATCAATGAAATTCAATCAGCATTACAGTGTGTATAAAGCATGTCAGATTATTTCATTATAATGTCTCATTTTTTGGTGAAATGATTTTTTTTTAAAGGGACATCTTGATGGATGATTGGTGTTTTCTGATATGCTCCAATAGAAGTATATTACAGTTGGAGGATGGATCAGAGAAGGAAAGGAGATTATAGATGGCTCATTTCCATGCACTGCTTTATCAGGAAATAAATGCTGTGAATGAGATGGTCACTGAAGAAGGACCATTTCATGATGCTGGGCATTGCTGGTATCTCAGTTGTAACACAGTGAGCAAATAGTGAGAAAGCTGCAGCCTAGGGTTGGTGAGATAAAGGAAGATATACCTTCAACTCTGTTGCAAATTGGAAAGATGGTAAGTGCAAACAACAACAGTTCACTTCTGTAGTAATAGAAGAAAGTAAAGGACAAATCCACACTCCCTGTTCGTTTATGCTCTTGGCAGGTTCTCAGATCTCTTTGCTATTTGTTGTGTATCTTGGTTTCCTTACAAATGTAAGATAGCAGATATAGTTTAACTGAGAACTCCATCCACTCCTTCCATTGCCAATTTCTTCTCCATTTGCCACTGGATTCTCTGAAAGTTAACCATCTAGACAATTGAACCTGATTACATGGCAGGATACAATACAGGATTTGTAGTATTATGCTAGCATCCTAGCATCATCTCAATTACATCCTGAAGCAACTGCTGCAACTGCTGGGCTATCACAAACTGTGACCCATCAAACTGAATGCATTCCAGCTATATGGAAGCTCACCAAACACTCAATATTTTCACTTGTTTTTCTGTCGGCTGTGAACTACAAAATCAGGGAAAGGCTGGCAACTGTACCACTGCATGACTCATGGTCTGTGTCCAATCTGGCTGTGCCAGTCTGGGATAATGTGAATAAAAATTGAATTTTCTGATGAAAACATTTTACCACTGAACACTAAAGGGATGTCAGATTATCTCCATTTCTTTTTTCTTTTTTCCTCTTAAGTTCAGTTGCCTACATTTCCATATCAGTTTGCAATGTTATTATTAAAGAGTTCTCATAGTAGTTCATCTGCATTTTGGTGCAAATATCTCCTAAGATGCATTTTTGCAAAGCAATTTTTACCCAATGCAATGCACTTTGTATGCCATTTTAACTCATAGGTGTGCTTTTACCTCACTCTCTGCATTTTTGTAGACATTACTTGGCTGACGAACAGAATTGCAAAATTTGGGGAAGTGTAAAATTTTATAGGATGACTGTGTTTTGCTTTGCATATTGTTTTGGAAAGTTCAAATTGGGTAGGTTCGCCTTTAAATGGGAACTAAATCAAATTTCTCCCGTTCCTTTTAATAGGCATTTCCTCCACATACTGATCAGCACAACATTTAGTCCCTTTAGCTTTCAATTGCATTATATTACTGTGGAATCACACACACACACACACACACACACAGAGAGAGAGAGAGAGAGAGAGAGAGAGAGAGAGAGAGAGAGAGAGAAATATTTTCTATGATGCTATCTTCCAGGTAAGCATGTGTAAAATACAGTCATAAATTATAGCATGGATTAAACCATTGCTACCCTTAATAATGACCCACCAGAAGATCATTTTTACATGCTTTTAATTTTTTTAAAAGGACCCCCCAGCTAGTTTTTTTTAGTTGCCCCAGAATGTTATCAATATTTTTCTTCCCTTCTTTTCCACTTCAAAGATGTAGAGAGCCCCTATATGCATATTTTGAGTTTTTTCCTACAAAATATATTTGCCCCACATCTAGTCACTTTTTTGTCTGTTAACTGCTGGCAACAGACATCATTCCATAGATCAGCAAGTACAGTTCTTAGTCCCTTTACAATGGTACCTCGTGTTACTAACGCTTCAGGTTACAAACGCTTCAGGTTACAGACTCCGCTAACTCAGAAGTAGTACCTCGGGTTAAGAACTTTACCTCAGGATGAGAACAGAAATTGCACGGTGGCAGCGGCAGTGCAGCGGTAGTGGGAGGCCCCGTTACCTAAAGTGGTACCTCGGGTTAAGAATAGTTTCAGGTTAAGAACAGACCTCTGGAACGAACTAAGTTCTTAACCCGATGTACTACTGTAAATCCTTGGGCAAGACACTTAACAGTTTTCCTTTTTAAAAAAAATTAAGATGCACACATTTGCCCATTGGCAGCCTATGTGGCAAAGCTTCTGCTGCACAGGGGTGTTCAGGAGTTTAATGAATTAATGTTTGCAAAGTGACCTGGGATCCTGCCATGTGAGTTGTTAATTAAGTGTGGAGTAGTAGTATTATTAAATTTGCATCAGTGTAATGCACTCATGGTATTGCACATTTCATGATGATGAATGGATTGAAGTTGCTCAGAACAGAGTTACTGGGATGGAAATTCTTTAATGTGCAGTAATGGTTAGAGACTGAGGTGTAACACAATACTTAGTGCAATTATGTCACAATTATTGTCTCTATTACAGAGTTATATATTCTAAAAATATTGTAAGATTTATAACTAATCTTTGGTTTCTAATGATCCCATTCGGCTGCTTTTTCTGTAATTGGCCAATCTGGACAAAAGCCCAATGCCATGGAGTAAGAAAAGGAGTATGGGAAAGGTCAAAATGTTAGATTTTAAAACTTTTCCTAAGAGGAAAAAAGTTTCAAATAAGAGTAAAATTTTTCTGAAGACATTATAGTAAAAAATAGGGATGAGGCACACTTTATTTTATTTATTTTTATTGACAGATATGGATTCCCGAATAGCAAGACAATGCTTTTTTTATGACTAGAGCATGTGCATATAAATGGTTGCTTCCAGGGTCCACCTGCCAGTGGTGGGAGAGGCCTACGGATGGGGGCAGGAATCATGATCCACTTTGCATTTAAAGGCAAACTTACTTAATTTCCAGTTTCCGAAATGCTATGTGAACAGGGAACCTCAGAAATGAATTTTGCAATGCAATTCTCCAGCCATGGAATGTGTGAAAAAATGCATTTACTGGGGTAAATTATCCAGTGTGTGAGAGAGAGGTGAGGAGGGATAGAGAGTAACAGAAAAGTGCATTACAGGGTCCTCTGAATGTATGCTTGTGTTATGTTAAAGGGATAGCACCTAAAGCCAATAGTATAGTCAAAACACATTGGGTTCAATGGCAGGTAGGATTGCCAAAGTTTTCTGTCCCTGGACTCCCACCCCTCTATCTATCTATCTATCTATCTATCTATCTATCTATCTATCTATCATCTATCTATCATCTATCTATCATCTATCTATCATCTATCTATCTATCATCTATCTATCATCTATCTATCTATCATCTATCTATCTATCATCAGGCAGGTAAAACTGAATGCACACAAGTTAGATGCACGTAAGTGGCATGTTACCTGTATTTTAGGGCAAACTGCTTTGCAAAAATCTGTTCTGACCATGCCATTTTCTTTAAGACATTCCATGATCCTTGCTATTGTAATGAAATGCACTACTGACAATCAACCTGCACACTCTCCACATTGTGCTGAATAAGAAGGAGTTACTTGTGAGTAGCTCTTGGTATGTTGCAGCCCGTGAGATGAAACTGAGGAGTGGGAAAGGGGGACATATGGAAAGAATGAAAATAAAACTGTTATGTGATTACTGTGGATGTTATCACTTCAGTGGGCATGTGTTTCTCAATCTCTCTCTCTCTCTGCGTTCTTAAAATCCACGGCTTTTCGAGGGAAAGATATATTCTTGCCAGAGGCAAAAATACTCTACAATGCATCCCTTAACTTTGCTCGCCATGGTCAGCTGAAACTAAAAATTGCAAAAAGATAAAGTGCTTCATAAAATCATGGTTTTATTGTATAAGTGCCCTTATGAAACTGATTGACTATACAATGGCATTATATCAGAGTAAGGCTTACAGTATTACAGTGACCAGATGTAAGACTTATTTAAGTCGGATTCAAAGTGAAATATGTAAGAACTGATTTGAATACTAATGAACAGGAATCGTGAAGAGGGAGAAGGGTAACAGTGTCAGATACTAATGTTCCAGTGATGATGTGGTCCTCCCCAAATGGTTGTAGACACCGCGAGCCAATGTAGCAGAGCAGTTAGAGTGTTGTACTAGGACAAGGGAGACCAAGGTCCAAGACATTCGCTGGATGTCAGATACTAATATCCTTGGAAAGGGGGTAAGCTGCTCTGAGGATTGTAGCTCTGTGGGGGAATAGGGTCTCCTAACAAATGAATTGCACTTCGCAGGACTATCCAGGGGAATTCATGACTGTTTAAAGTGGTATGATACTGCTCTGAATATATAGTTCAGATGCGGCTAGAGAGAACTTTCTGATCATTCTTTATCTCCTGCTATCATCTCAATATGAGAACATTCTAACCACAGGCTGCCCATTACCTCATTTTGAATGACTCCCAGTGCTGATGCTCCCAGGTGAGCATAGACAATGCGATTCTTCTCACATGCAATGTGGCCTTTGTCTGGGCTTTGTGCTATCTGCAATGCAAATTAATAATGAAGATAACAATCCCAAGTCCTTAGCATGATTTTCACACTGAAAGCCAATTTAGTTTTTCTGCCTAATTAAATCAGAGGTAGGTAGGTACTAAGTGAGCAAATCCCATTGTACAGTGGTACCTCTGGTTACAAACAAGATCCGTTCCAGAGTCCTGTTCGCAATGTGAAAAGCCAGCAACCTGAAGCACCATATCTGCGCATGTGTGTGGCGCAATTTGGCACTTGTGCACATGCGCGAAGTGTGATTTAGTGCTACTGCGCATGTGCAAGTGACAAAACCCAGAAATAACCCTTTCTGGTACTTCTGGGTCTCCGCGGGACGCAACCTGAAAAAACGTAACATGAAGCGGATGTAACATGAGGTATGACTGTACAAAAATACAAAAGAAAATAGTAATAATCCAATGAATCAGCTGTGTTCAGCCATTTAAAATATAGACAATTTCCTGAAGTTGCAGTAAAACCTCTAGGTATAAGATAACTAAATAAATATATCATTTTCGAAGCTAGAATCTTTGAATCTTATCCTTTTTAAAGCCAAGAAATTGCTATTGATTCAAGTCTGTGTAATTAGGTAATTGTAGACTTGGAAATACACATTTTTAAATGAAAGTAAAATGTAAAAAAAAAAAAAATCAAAACCAAAACCAATTACTACACTAAAGAGTATATAAGGCTGCAATTTTCAAGGCTGTTCACACATCTCTCATACACAGTAATTAAAATTACTGGTTTCTAAAACTTCCATATAATTATATTAACTTCACAAAATCTTTTTAAATGAAACATATTTTCAATCTAAGCCAAGTTTTCTTGGGGAAAAAAAAGAACGACAGAGCACAAAATAAACACATATCCCTGGGGAATACATTTACAGCTGTTAAATCTCGTTGTAGTATTTATTTAATTAAAGTATTGATAAGGTTGTGAGAAATCAGTCATTGCTTGAAAGCGCCTTTTTTTTTTAGGTAATTTATTAAGGTAAATTCCACATGATAGTATTTATTAATCGTTTATTGTAAGGTAAACAAATGTATCTAATAAATTTGGAACATGGCTAAAATCCGTGGATTGGGCTACTGAAGCATCGTCAATTTTCATTAGTTTTTCTAAGTTGACATTTCTATAATTTGTACCCCAATCTGGTGGTTGTATTCAATGCATAGGAGAGACACTGCAAATGTCAAATAGCTGTTGTTTCACCAGGGTAAAATCCACAGCCGCCATCAATACCTGGCAACCCTGGACAGCTGCCAGGGTTTCAGCACCCTGGCAAAACTCATGGCTAGTGGCCCTAAAGCCCCCTTGAGGGTTCCCCCCCCCGCTCAGCACTTTGAGCACTGCTCAGCAGCCGAATATGGCCATCTTTTAGACTTCCCACAATGCCTAGCATCACTTTGTGGGATCATAAAGTGTGGTTATTAGCAGATTGGTATGTTAACCAGAAGAAACTTCCTCCCTCCAGTAGCAGGTCAGTAGCAGTAACCAATACAGGCATGAGGGGACAGGAAGGTCAGCATGGTGGGAATACAGTGGTGGGAGCATTGGATTGGCTCTGCCACTGCATCCACACTGCACAGAATTCCTACCACCTTGCCTCTCACTTTCAGCTACCACAGGTGACTTCTACAATGCAACCCAACCCTGCTTATCACAAAATTTTGCCCTATTTGGAAAATAGTGGATATTTGAAAAATTCAATCATTGTGTGAATTTCAAAAATCAATTCACTTATTCTGCACCTTCTAATCTCGTGCACAGATCAAAACTACTTGATTTTGCACTTTCTGAATGTCATCTTGCAGGATCAAAATAGTATCAAAATATATTAAAACTGTGCATTTTGAGATAAAACAAGTTTTAAAATATGCATATTTCAATGCAAAAATGCACATTTCTTTCTTGCTTAAAAAAGATTTAGGTGGAAATGGAACAGAACAGACTTATGAGTCTGCCAAAGTGACATGGACTACAATGGACTGGTTCACTCATCCCAACCTAGAGCAGTAATTTCGAAGTATTTTCCCGTTTAACTGGAATATTTTTAATTGACTTTATAAAAGCATGTGCTACTTAAAAATATTAGATTTGCTACTAAGAAACTTAAGGCTGCAATCATTTGCCTAGAGTAAGGTCCATTTAACTAAGTGGACCACACTTCTGAGGCCACATGGATCTGATTACACCATAAGAACACTAACCAGAACCAATGGAAAGTAGTGTAAAATAGTTTTTGTTTTTTTGTCATTTTTTAGCCAAGGACAGCGCCAGAAGAACTGTTTATTGAGCCTTCATCCTGATTTCTTTGCAGGCAGACTAGAGGACCTTGTCTACAGTACTTAATGAGAATTCATCCTGATGTATTTTTGGGTAGGTTAGACAAAGTTGCATCAAAGCAAGCGTTATCTCTCACTTTCCAGTGCAGTTCCCCATCATTTTTGCCAAAAAAAGAGAGGTCCAACCATTGGGGAAGTGGGTTTGATGTGGAAGACCTTCCAGTTACCTACAATTGTGCAACCTGACAATCATGCAACCTGAATTTTCCAATATGAGAATGAATCTCACCCCCAAATGGCAACAGTCTGGAGGCACCCTAACTTAACAGCAACAAGTTCTCCAGTGGGGAATACTCTGCCAAAGCAGACCCCAGCAGGATTGAACCCTTTGCTCACCAGCTGATGAGTAGACAGTTCAGTCCTACTCAGGTTAGCTGTACCTATCCCTGTCCACCTAAAGATGTCAATTAACTTCAATTACTCCTGCCATGAATGGTCACTATATGTCTTTTGCATATATTTAAGCTTTAATTGTATCATTTCGCTGCTATTTAACTGTTTATATTTTTCACTAGACCAATGTGTATACACACACACACACACACACACACACACCAGCTGAAGATAACAGTTGAAGTGGGGTCAAGTCCAACAAAGCTTATAGACCATCATTAAATACATATATATGCTCATCTTCAAGATGCCAAAAAACTTGTTACAATTATTTTTTTCTTTTTTTAAAAAAAAAGGATCTTTCAGGCTCCTTGAAACATCTAATCCTCCAGCAACTGTTGCTCAATAGCAGAAAATAAATGCAACAAACAAAACTACTCCCCTGTTGAATAGTATATGGCAGTTTTATAGCCAGTTTAGCATTTTAACCTCTTGGTTTGTTAGTTTGTTTTTTCTTGCCAAGATTTTCCCAAACGCTCTCAAGCCATTTCCCATTCAGCTGCTGCTCAGTTTTTACAGACACCCTGCAGATTATATAGGTAACCTTCCATCCGAGATTGTAACACTAGAGTTGGGAATCTGCATATATTACTTTTGCATCCTCTTCTTTTTAGTATTCTGCAGTATTCCTGAACATTTTGTCTTACTTGCCAATGCTGAATAATGTTTTCTTCCTTTCTTTTTATGTTGCATTTTCATTTGCAAACTTGTGATCTCCAAAACCTTGTAATATTTCTAAGAGGAAATTAACTCCCAGCATCCAGCTCACCCACAGTCATTTGTCTAGATTCAAGGGCATCAGCACAGCGGGAATCTCTTTCAGTGCTGATATCTCATTTTAATGCTCTGTTTGTTTCCTTTTAAATATTTGAACTTTACTATTTCAATATTGTCTGTAAGCTAAATTCAGACTTTCTGCCCTTTCATTGGCTCCCCGTAGTTTTTAAAATTTAGAATCAATAGCACACTTTTGCAGAGGCTGAAACCATTTTTATGAGCCTCTTTGCAACTGTTGATACTTGTATCAATCGAAATAAATAATTCAATATTAGCAAAATGTGAGTTAGCTAGTGGAAGGCCTCATCTCCTGAGCTGGTTTTGGATAGAGGGTATGCTCAGTGTCCTGTCAATGAGTTTTTACACTTAGCGGGGCAGGGGAAAATCTTCCCATTTTACCAAGATTCCAGTTTTGTTTTATTCTGAAGCACTGGTCCAATTGTGTGAAGTGGGGGGATACGCAGTGTTCATCCAGGCTAATATATGATGGTTTAAATGATTGTAGTTCACAGAAAAAAAGACTAGTCTATTCCCTTTCTTTTGCTGTGTTATTAGAAGTATTCCCCTAGCTGACATAAGTCATATCCTTACACTTTAAACAAATATAAGCATATTTCTTATCTTATAAAGGGGATTTTTGCTAGCTTTTTCTTTGATGGTTTGAAGTTTGTCCACTAGTGTCTGGTAGAAACCCAGGGGGTTCTCCACAAAACAAACTACAGTACAATGGGGATGTGAGATCAGAAGAATTTGGGTATTTATTTATCCTGTTTCTCTTGACTTTCTGTGAGCTTTAAAAAGTGAATTTGTTCAAAAAGCCTTTCATAGAATTGGATGTTTCAGACCCCTGCTATGCTGTAATGGCTTTTAAAAGTTCCAAGATGCTGTCTGCAATTATACTATCTAATATGACCCAATTCCATCAACTTATTTAACCTTATTTAAATGTTTGGATGCTTTTGTGTGTAAAAAGCAAAAAGCAATTTGACGTGTGACTTCTGAAATTGATACTTTCAGCAGTTCGTGCAGGATGTGTTTCTTATTTGATTTTGAAATATGGAATGTTAATGTTATATATTTTCTATCTGTAATATATCTATCACACATATGCCTGAAACCAAAATGAATTAATCTTTCTGGAAGATTTCAGCTTGGTCATTGCTACTGCATACACTCCCCTGGGCTCAGATTAGCAGGTATTCTCTTTGTTGAAAACCTTGGTGAATTGAAGAGTTCCTCTTCTCATCTGCTCATTTCTTTACTGTCAAAAAAATCCTATTCTATATTTAAAATTGGTCTTCTCTGAGGCAGAAATGTTGTTTTATAGTCTTGATGTCTCCTGCGTTCCAAATGAAAACTAAGATTTATGATGCCCTAGAGATGCCTTTTGGTTTCAGCCCTTCAAAGAGAAATGTTACTTTAGGGACAATGTTGATATCTGCACAGTCCATTGGTTATTTATTATGAAGAATATAAACTGTCCAGAAAAGGAGACAACCCTGAACATGGATAAGAGAGTACCCCCATGTTTGCTTTCTATTTTTATGTGGGGTTATGAATATTTATGAGATTTTTTTTTTTAAAAAATGACAACTCCTTTGTATGAGACAGCTTTCAATTGCTGAGTACCCTAGTCAAAATCAAACTCCTGCTCATCTTTAAGCTTTGTCTCTACAGAAAGTTGTTAAAACAACCTCCAGGGTGTTCATTTTCTGTCTTGTAAAACAGAGACATGTCCTTTCCTTCTAAAAATAAAAAAGCAGTAATAAACCCTACAGTTTACCATGGGTTTTGGTTGTGTGTTTTGTTTTAGCACAAATGTAAATGAAAGAACCAAGGACTACAGTTTTCAAATTGCTGTTTCCGGAATAGCTGTATTGACTTCAACTGAACTGTTTCAAGAAAGTGATGCGAGGATAGTAGCATAATAGGTTCGATTATTTTCCAGCGATATCATACTAAACTTTACCACTGGTTGCCAAGAGAACTCTGCAGTAAACATAAGAGTCTGGTCAGAAGGGTCATCCTCTGGTATACACTAAATTACACAGTAGAGTAATTGGATTTCTATGTCATCCTCTAAAAGGTGGATTTTCTGTGTTTCTATAGCTGAGAGATCATAGAATCATAGAGTTGGAAGGGACCCTGAGCTTCATCCAGCGCAACACCCTGCAATGCAGGCATCTCAACTAAAGCATCCATGACAGATGGCCAGAACCTTTTTCAGTATGAAGGCCACAATACCTTCTAGGAGCTACATGCCCATGGGTGAGCAGGTCCAGAGGCAAAAGTGAGCAGAGCAACAAATGTGAATTTTCCCTTGTGCAGTAGGCAAGCTTCTACCCTCTATCCCTCGTCCAGGCAAACAAGAAGCATTGTCAGAGTTCAAGGACACATTTCTATCCTTGAAAAGGGGGTCATAGTGTGCAAAAACAGAGCATGCCAAGGCCAATAAAAGGTGTAGCCTAGGAAAAGAAAGGGCTTGTGGTCTGAGCAGTAGATGTGGACTGTGGAGAATTCTGTGGGTTTGAGAAGGGTACTCACTGTATGAAGTAACCTTGCAACAGGTCTGAGCTAATCCAAGGGAACAGCAGGAGTCCAGAAAATTTGGATTGCATTATTTGTGAACAGCAGATCAACAATTAAGCAAAGCATCTAGGGCTTGCTATACAGGCATGAATAAGGTTCTACCTAGTTCTCACTGAGCTATAGAGGAAACCACACACAGGGAGGGGAAGGGAGTTCCTGCAACAGGCCAAGCATTTCTCTTAAAGAGACAGGCCACATTGTTCCCAAAATGTAAGGTTCCTCATCTCTGCTATTGCCAGGCAGTCAATAACTATAGAATGTGGGGAGCACACACTGACTTGGTACTCAAGCTGGCAAACACAGAAGAAAAAATGAGACACTCTTACTTTAGTGCACAAGTTTGGTATGCATTTAGTAGCATGGAGAACATTTGGATATTCAAGGGTAGAATTTGGGAGAGATTCTAAACAGCATGAATATGGCAGGTTTTACAGGCAGATCAGACATTCTTATGAGCATCCTCAGCAAGACTGACAAATAAAGCCATACTCCAGTGATGGTTTTAGATAAGAAAATATGAGATAAGGTTTATTCACTAGTAAGACAGACATATAATACAGTGTTCTATGAAGACGCTTGTATATTTTTTTTGTCCATTGTATCTGATAGAGCTAACAATTGTGTACTTTAGTAGAGAAGATTCCACTAAAAAGCAACATGGCAAGCCATTGCCATGCAACCCCTATGCAGTCCACAGGTTCTCTTGCATCCACCACTATCACTTGAGGCACATGTGGTCTCAATGGCACACAGCAGTGCCTTCTACCCACTTTGTCTTTATCTATCCAGCTGTGCTTTATCTGGACACAGGTAATAGAGGGAACTTCAATAATCTATGTGCTGTATGTGGGGCTGCCTTTGAAGATTGTTTAGAAACAGCAGCTGGAGAAAAAGGCAGTAGCCAGATTGCTGTTGGGAAGATGGTGATCTGATCATATAACTCCTGTTTTAGCATAGCAGCACTGGTGGTTTCAAAGTATTGGTTTTAATCTGTACAGCCTTGTATGGCTTGGTCCACAATTCTTAACAAAAGAACTTTAATATAAACCGACTCATCCATTGGTCAATAATACTCATACTAATACTAATCTCTCTTGACCAGGCTTCTGAGACTTACCAAAGATGATCTTCCCAGTTTTTATGGAGTCCAGCCCATCTCCTGTTAGGAATCGACTGGGGGGGGCAGGGGGCAACCGTAGTTTATGCCACAGTGCCCAAAATCAAATTCATTACATGATCCAAGTTCATTACATCTAAGGAGTTAATATATGTGTCCGCCAAGAATTTGCTTCACTGCTGAGATTTAGAAGGGGATTAATTGAAGCTAAACTGTGTAACAAAGCATGACATAAACTGACATAAGTGGTCCACTGATGTTTTCTTTCTTTTCAATGAAGTAGTATTTCTCCCTTCCTAGTATTTCTGTATTTAAGCAAAATCCATTGAGACTTAAAACAGATAACATATAATTAATTTCAAGCATTTGATCATACAGTGCATATACTTGTAACTGATGGCTTGGTCTTAGAACCATTCAGCACATGTGGTTGAGGTGTTGGGGGGGGAGACACAGAGAGAGCAAGCAAGATTAGTTCAATCCAGCTGTTTGAATCCCAGAACTATATGCTGTTTTAAAGTTCCCCAATTACTGGTGCAGTTTTGTAATGTAATATATATATATATATATATATATATATATATATATATATATGCAGGTTTTGGTGTCCTCGGGTGTCTTCCCGTGTAAAAGTTGGGGTGTCTAGGCGACGTTTCGACGAGGTCTCACTCGTCATCTTCAGGCTGGTGCTTTCGGCTTCTTGTTACTGGAACAGAGCAGGATCTCAGTGTTTGAGTTCCTATAAATACTGTTGAGGGGGTGTGGTGTATAGCCTCCAATGTTCTGGGCAGAGAGGAAGTTCCCAGGCTAGTGTGCCTTTTCTTCTTTTGTTCCTTAATTACTTGAGGGATATCTTGAGTGATTTCTTGAGTGATATCCTGAGTACCACTTAGGTGGGTCATTAGGTGTGGATTAGTTGCTAAAGTCTTTGTGTCTTGACCTCTTGAACTTTGTGAAGAGTTTTTCTGAGAAGATGGCTGTACTGCACTTAGTTGTGCTCTGGCTTGGCTTCGTGTATAGGGGCGAGCTGTGGTTTTGTGGCCTGTGTCAGCCAGATCTGTGTAGGGATTGCAGGGGGGGTGCAGCACATCTGGAAATTAGCCCTCCCCACAAAAACTGACACCAGATCCAGAGGCACACAGAACGCCATCACCAATCAACCACACCAGACCCAAACCCAGACCCTCTCCACAGATAAATTACAGACACCATCCAGTAGCCAAACCATGGTAGCACCTCCGGATGCTGCACCCCCCTGCAATCCCTACACAGATCTGGCTGACACAGGCCACAAAACCACAGCTCGCCCCTATACACGAAGCCAAGCCAGAGCACAACTAAGTGCAGTACAGCCATCTTCTCAGAAAAACTCTTCACAAAGTTCAAGAGGTCAAGACACAAAGACTTTAGCAACTAATCCACACCTAATGACCCACCTAAGTGGTACTCAGGATATCACTCAAGAAATCACTCAAGATATCCCTCAAGTAATTAAGGAACAAAAGAAGAAAAGGCACACTAGCCTGGGAACTTCCTCTCTGCCCAGAACATTGGAGGCTATACACCACACCCCCTCAACAGTATTTATAGGAACTCAAACACTGAGATCCTGCTCTGTTCCAGTAACAAGAAGCCGAAAGCACCAGCCTGAAGATGACGAGTGAGACCTCGTCGAAACGTCGCCTAGACACCCCAACTTTTACACGGGAAGACACCCGAGGACACCAAAACCTGCATTCCTGTACCCGTGAAAATCTACGAAAGCATATATATATATATATATATATATATATATGCTTTTTTCTTTCAATATGATCCATAAAGATTTTGTTTGTGTGTGTGTGTGTTTTACCAATGTACATATGAGTGCTGATAAACACTTGTAAAAGAATAAAAAAGCAACTTACATAAAACTATAGATATGATTGTACTATGATTGTTTATGGTTGGTACCATGGACAGGGGCACTGGTTTCAAGGAAACAGCAAAGAAAAGGGATATTGATACTGTGCAACCATACCCACAATCACACTTCAAATTAGGGTGGGTGCACATATTCAGTGTTTGATCAATGCACATAAATGTACATAGATAGTATGTGGGGAGGAGAAGATGAGATCCAAATTGAAATAGGAATGGAAATGATAGCAAACTGCTCGTGCTCCAGTTCACTGCAGAAATTCTCCTTGTTAAACCAAAGTTCAGCAGAAGTGGAACGCAAGACAGAGCAAAGCCACAGAAGAGAAGGAGGAGGAGGAGGAGGAGGAGGAGGAGGAGGAGGAGGAGTAGTAGTAGTAGTTTGGATTTGATATCGTGCTTTATCACTACCCTAAGTGGCTAACAATCTCCTTTGCCTTCCTCCACCACAACAAACACTCTGTGAAGTGAGTGAGGCTTAGAGATTTCAGAGAAGTGTGACTAGCCCAAGGTCACCCAGCAGCTGCATGTGGAAGAGCAGGGAAGACAATGCCATTCATGTGGTCCCATTTTATCTGCAGTGCAATGCTCTAAAGTATACAGTCGTAATCTGCCCAGAGATCTTAAATTTTTGACTGGCACAGATCTATAATAAATAAAATGAATAAATATATGGCGAAAGGTGGTATCCAATGTCAATAATATTCAGAGTCCATTCATAAAAATCAACAGGTCCATTAATTATAATGGCTCTCAGTGTGACTTAGCCTGATGTCAACCTAATGCTGTAAGTCAGCTTATATGCAAGTTTAGGATGACTGAGATGTGGGTTGGACAGCCTATTTCATAAGATCATATTCCATTTGATAATATGGTGCAGTCTTAAAAGCAGTTACAGGAATTTTCATTTGGCAAAGCAATAAAGCTGCATTTTTTTTTAATTGACTAAGTTGTTTTCTATTAGTTGTTGGAATCTCTTGACAACAATAAATTTCATAATGCTTCCTAAATTTCAAATCAACGATCTCAAAGATGGAACATTATATCAATAATGGATAATATACAAATCAAATCTAATAGCTGAAATGCAGTTTGTACCTTCAGGTGTCAGGTTCAATCATTATTGCCATGTCTACTGAAATGGATAATATGACGCTACTATTTTCTACAAAGATTACTTCCTTTAAAGACTGATAAGTCTATATAACATCAACATCACAAACACTCAAAGTCTTGCTGCTTTTTTGTATAAACATGAAGAATCTTAACTTCAATTGGGAGAAAAAAATAAAGCATTTGAAATCTCCAGCTGCAACTCTCATCTTCCTTGAACTTTACTCTTCAAAAATTATACCTTACTATATTGTAGTCTAGTGAAGTGCTACCCACCAATACATCTAGATAATTCTGTTTCAATATGTCTGGAATTTTTCATCAGTGAGCTGCTGCATCTGTTTATGTCAGTTCATATTTTGAAATTAATTTGAGATACATATTTATAAAGCAAACCTTGACATTTGCTCTCAAAGCACAAAACATGCAAAATACCAGGATAGCAATGAATGTTTTCCATTTTGTCATTCAGCCTATTTTTCAACCCTGTTCAGTTCTGCTCAACACCATTGTTTTCTCTTCCTATCACTGCTTCAGAGTCACTTCTTTTGATTGCTCTGATTGGGGGTGGTTTCTGCTTCCTATAGAAATCCTAGTCAGACATGGACTATGCAGTAAATATTTTGATGTGGCAGTACTATCTGATAAATCAGATTTGGGTATGTGACTGTATTTCTGATGCCAAACAAAGCTAGTGAGTTTCTCCATCATCATTTTTGTTTGTCTGCTCATTTGTTTTTGTTTGTATTAGTAACTTTTAGTCAAAGAGACTTACAAAAAAAAATAGCAAAAATTTAGCAACCGAAACCACACCAATAAGAAGGAGAGAGAGACAGAAAGACAGAAAGATCCAACTCAACCCCACCACATTGGAAAGATCAGAAAAGATCATATTAAGTATTCCTTAAACAGTGGGGCCACCACAAAGAAGCCCCATTCTCATGTTGCAATCTCCCTCAAAGAAGGCACATGCAGAAGGACCTCAGAAAATGAGTGCAGGATTAAACTTGGTTCATGTGGGGAGAGATATTGGGTTCCTGAGCTGCATAAGGCTTTATAGGTCAAAACCAACACTTTGAATCAGGTTCAGAAACCAGTTGGTCATGCCAGGATTGGTGTTATGTGTTCAGACCACCTTGCTCCAACAACCGGGCCACTGAATTTGGCACCAGCTGCAGTTTCCAAAATGTCTTCAACAACAGCTCTGTGTATCACAGTAATCTAATCTAGTCTAAAGGTTGCCACAGCATAGGCACCATAAGTTAGGCTACCCCTGTCTGGATAGCCTTGCAAAAGTCACTGGTTACCTTGAACTTTATTGCTGGGATGTCCATGTTGCTTGTAGAGTGGACTTGTTCGCAGGTTTGTCCTAAATGTACACCCTTGACTACCTTATGCCCACTGCTGCGATGACCAGTCAAATCAAGAGCACCCAATACCAGTTGGCTGAAATTTGAAAGGTAGGCGTAGGTCAGCTGAGACCACTGGGAATGGAGATTATTGTAAGGGGAGGGGAAATGGGTCTGGTCTTGTGGGAATCTAGGTGAGGATGTAAGTAGTTGAAGCCCCTTAGACAATACAAAGGTCTGACTCCATTTGAAAGTATTAAAACTGAACTAGTTTTTATCTGATTTTGAAACTGAACAAAAAACTGAACTTTTCACATGTATTGTGGGCTATCATATTTAAAAGATAGTTCCTAGTTTAAAAAACTATTTCACTTTTCAAAACTGATGTGTAAGCTATAACTTTAAAACTGAAATTTAAATTACACTTATTTTAAAAAAAAACCTCCATTCATGTTTGGTGCAGGCTTGGTTGTAGGTTATGAAGTGCAGCCTACACCAAGCTTGAACTCTATTTTTAAATTTAAAAAATGTAAATTGCCTTCTAGTTTGAAGTTGTAGTTTATGCTTTAGTCTTGAAAAGTGAGCTAGTTGTTAACTGTTTTTAAAACCGAACTGAAAGCTGAAACTTGCATTGGACTGAGGTCTGCTCAGGGCTTTCTTTCAGCTGGAACTTACTGGAACTCAGTTCCAGCACCTCTCAGGTGGGTGGCATTGCCATTCTAAGGGAACAAGGGTGAGTTCCGGCACCTGTTTTTCTAGGAAAATAGCACTGGGCCTGCCCTTACACTTAGCTTAGGTATCAAATATTTGAAAAATATAGACTTTACTATTATGGAAAATACATCTTCTCTAGTACAGTGGTACCTCAGGTTAAGTACTTAATTCGTTCTGGAGGTCCGTTCTTAACCTGAAACTGTTCTTAACCTGAAGCACCACTTCAGCTAATGGGGCTTCCTGCTGCTGCCATGCCGCCGGAGCACAATTTCTGTTCTCATCCTAAAGCAAAGTTCTTAACCGGAGGTACTATTTCTGGGTTAGTGGAGTCTGTAACCTGAGGTGTCTGTAACCCGAGGTACCACTGTAGTTTGTACTCAAATAATGGAAATAACTGTGAAGAGAGGGATGGAGTCTGTACATTGGCTGGTGATGCCATAAAAGTACTAAAGGCTCCTTGGGAGGGTTTTTCCCTTTTGCAGTTCCTTGGGAGTAGGTGCATTTGAGGGTATTCATCTGTAAAAGCTTACCCTATTACAAGGTACAACCTATTATCTTGCCCTCCATTTCCACTTTTCAGTAATACTATATTGCGCCCACATCAGTGAAGCAACTCAGTTGGAGCACAGAGGCTTGTAGACATGTGGAACATTATTATATAATAGGATCCTAATTTAATAAAGTACTAAAATGCCCTTTCAAATAAACCAAGAGAATATGCAAATCCAAAATTTTGGGGACAACCTTGTCATTCTGGTGAAGAGTAAAGGGATCAGGGGAATCTGCTTTGCATGTCGTTTTGTTTGTGGTATGAGAAACCAAATGGTCTGCAGAAAAATTGGATGAATTCCAATTGAACAGCTACTATTCAAATTAATAGTGACAGCTCATTCTGAAAAAAGTGGTTATTTTCAAATGATTGATATGAACTCAAAGGGGTGTGAAGAACTGCAGCATTCATATTGCTCAGGAGCTGTTGACAGTTTGGCATTTCTCTAATGCAGATTAGAAAACAGCCAAGACGTTGCATTTTGCATTCCCATTAAGCGTAGAGGCCATATTAAATGTTTTATCATTATTATTTACAAAAATATCCGGTGCCAAAAATCCCAAAATCAAACCACCACTCTATTCATTACACCAATAGAACTGGAGATTTCTTTGGCTATTGAGGAGCCAGAAACATAATTCCTAGCTATAAAAAATATTTTGAATGCAATCCAGATAAAGCAAGCCATGTTGCTTTAGTCTCACTAAACTCAGAAGACCTACTGCATAGCCATGCACTATCAAATGGGTCTTAAGTTTATGATGGCACATAAAGGGTACCACCCTGAAGATAGAGGAAAATCCCATTGACATCAGTGGGAATTACTTCTAAGTTACCAGGTTTAGGTATTCTATTGCACTAATAATCATTCGTGTGTGTGTGTGTGTGTGTGTGTGTGTGTGTGTACAGTAACTTAAAAGGGAAACCAGCCCAGAATATAGGGCAGGCAGAGATCAGCTGGGTGAGGAAATGTTCAGGAAAGGAATTAAGGGAAGGAGCTTATAGTGAGATCTTTGAGGATTTCAGAGCCAATGATGAGACAGATAGCCCCTGTATCAATAGCAGGAAAGAGCTCTGCAATTACAGAGAAGTGAAGCGGGACCACTGCCTCTGGTGGGTCAGCACTTCCACACACCCTGGTTGCATCTAAAGCATATATTTCCCCTTGCAGACATGTGCCTCAGTGTGTGAGCTAGCATTAAGGGTCAGCATGGCTGAGCATCTATCTAGGGTCTACAACCCACCAGAGAGCTCCTCCTCTTCACTGTTGCAACCTGCTTGTTCACTAACCTTTTGCTATGGTCCAGAAGGAGGACCAGCAGATGCCACTGCCTGTTTAATTTTGACTCTTTGTCTGGCAGGCATGCAAGTGGTACCAGTGATGAGGAAGTGGAGGAGGAGGAGCAACTACAGGTGTTGAGGAAGTAGAGGGGGCAGGCTTCATTGGGAGAGGGTCCTCCAAAATTTAGAGCCAACACTGGTCCAGCTTTAGGGGTCATGCCTGATGCCAGAGATGGGACCAGTGGCATCAGGTTTTTGGCTATGTCAGCTTCAGGGCTGGACAATGAATGGGCCTGGATCTTGCAGGACTACCTTAGGACATAATGGATCCTTGCTCACTCCTGCTGAAACAGCCCATTTCTCCAGTAGGTATACCACTATTGGTAGCTTCCACCAATACTCTGCTGGTCAGAGTAGCAGAGCCTATCTGGAAGCAAAGCCCAGAACAACTTAACAGAGCTAGTCAGAGGGAGCACTCTGTCTCCTTAAATCTTCCTCTAGTGTGGCAGATTTGGGAAGGGGGTGTTGGATTGCTGTGCCTGACATTATATTAAAAATAAAATGAACTAGGATTATATTACAAGTATTGCATTTCTAAACTAAGCATACTTAGCATACCGTATTTTTCACTCTATAAGTTGCACCGCAAGGACCACAAGACGCACCTAGTTTTTGGAGGAGGAAAACAAGAAAAAAAATATTCTGAATCTCAGAAGCCAGAACAGCAAGAGGGATCACTGCACAGTGAAAGCAGAAATCCCTCTTGCTGTTCTGGCTTCTGGGATAGCTGCGCAGCCTGCATTCGCTCCATAAGATACACACACATTTCCCCTTACTTTTTAGGAGGGAAAAAGTGAGTCTTATAGAGCAAAAAATACAGTACTCAGTTTAGAGGGCAGTGGCATGAAATCATTCAATCTCCCCAAACTTTCAAACTGTATATTTGCAAATATATATTTCACTGTACAAGTATTGTTATTTTCTAGCCATCTCTGTTAGCGCTGCTCATTGGGGTACTAGTATTTTCCTAGCGTATTACAAAGGTTCTTTTCTTCAATCTTGTTGTTTGGCAGGCACTGAATCAAAACCAAAGAAAACAGTGGCTCTTTGCAGAAAGAATTAGTAGGGCAATTTCCCTCCTCTCTTATAGTCACACACACACTTGTACAGAACATTTCAAAGCTTCTGCTACATTGTAAACATCTTCAAAGAAGCACTGCTCCACTCATGTGCTAGTATTGGACAAAGAACCATCTTCCTTTAATTAGGAGACAAGTGGACTAATGCTTTTGCTATGCACCTGGCCACAATGACACAATGATAAAGAGAGTGTGTGTTCTTGGTGGGTGGGGCGGGGGTGTGATAAACTGCATGAAAAAATATTGGTTTATGCCCCCCCCCCGAAACATAGTTATTTGCCAAACCATGAGTGGGTGAGCACTTAGACCAAGGGTGGGGAAATCTTTTCAGCTTGAGGATCACATTCCCTTATAGGCCTCATTTCATGGTCCACATATCAGTGGTGTTTAGGCCAGTGGCAAAAGCGAGCAGAACACAATGTAAATGTACATATATAGATGTAGCCTTTTGTACTGGAGGCTAGTTTATATATACTCTCACACCCCCTTCTCTGCCCTCTGTCTGGGCGAGCAAGACATATAGCAGGCTCAGGTGCAATGAGCAATGAGGTTCTCAGGGTTGGGACGTGGGAAGCAGTCATAAAGACAGAACAACATTTTGGGATTGAAATGGTCACAACTTTATTGATTACAGATGTCAGTAGGCTTAGGCTTAGGCATTGGGTATGTATCCTGAACCAACCAGCTCATTTGCTAGCTGATAATTCCTTCAGGGTTGATCTTGGGTTAAATATCACCCTATGATGTACATCAAATCAGGGTGATGCCATTTGGAAGAGTTATATGGTCTGTTAACCCACATCTGGGCATTTGAACAGAATCCTTTCCCCCTGGACTCCAGGGTACCCTGATTCTTTGATTGATGAAGGGCTTTGGGGCTCCAGGCCACCTCCTGTGCCTTTTTCACCAGCATTGTGACAGTTGCTGTGAAGTACGCAAAACCTCCAGAGAGGCTCAATTTGTTTGCAGGCAAATTCCTTCCTGGCCCCAAATATGGCAACTGAATAAATCCATAGCAATGTTTTGGAGCACGCAGTGTCTACCTACCTTCAGGCAGTGCCGAACTTTGGGGTGGGGAAGGGTGAGACATCCATTGCTGACTGAGCTACCAAGTGAGAGAAGCTAGGCAAGGGTCAGCTTCAATCAGGTTCACCCCAGACATTCCACCCATTATCTTGCCTGTGATCGGTTGATTTGAATCACAGGTGAGGCCCATCAACCCCTGTGGCTGACAGAGGTGCTGACACTGTTCACTGACCATGTAGGAAGAGATTTGCCACCCCAATTTACCTGCAGCTGCGGTGGGCCACCACTGCTGCAGCAGCCAAAATGGTAAGCAGGGTTTAGGGACACATATTAGCCAGGCAAATACTTAAGGAGGGTACAATGGGAAGCTTGTGAGGGTTGTGGCCTGGGGAAAGGGAATGTGACCTGGGTAGAGTCTTGAGAGTTTGGCCTCCAAGTCTTTGTATCACTTTAAAAAAGAAACACAACTCATTACTTAATATTATGATGTTGCACACAAGGAATCTACATCAATAACATTAAATGACTGCAGCAGTTTTCAGAGTTAAGTCGTTCTATAGCTCATACATTAGTACGATATAATATAATCACACCCTATAAGTGAAATGTCCTCTTCAAATGCATTAATTCTCCAGCCATCATAATTAACACAAATCAGTTACTGCTTCCATGATAATTACTCAGTAGTTATGTCCTGAATTCTTATCCCTGGAGTACTAATTGGGCAAAATGAATACATCCACTATAGTAAATCAGAAGAATGAGATACTTAGATAGTAAGAATGTCATCTTCAGACTTTCACGCTCTTATATTTTGATAGGTATCAGCTGGGAACTTTTCAATAGGCATTAAATGGTGAATGGAGAGATTTATTGTACCTTTAATACACATTCATGCTTTGGGAGTAGGGTAGGATCACACTTCCCAGGGACTGAATTCCTCATTATGACAGCTTCTCAATGTTAACCTAAGGTTCTGTATTCATGGTTCGGTCTTTGGCTTATGGTTTTCCCAAGAAACACAAGGGCTTCATTTGTGCAACCGTCATGGAAACTCAAATTAGCCAATTTAGTGAAGCAATAACTGCAGGGAATGAGAAACATTCTGGCAGAAGTCATTCAATAAGAACAGCAGCTCTGCACAAGGGGCTAGCAGAGCAGCAATGGGGCAGGGATGAGGTGAGATAGCAACAAGGTAAGGGTTGCTCGGGCATAGCAAATATTATTTGAGCAAATAATCTGCAAGAATTTTGAACAGAAGTAAAATAACTCATTATTATTATTATTATTAATTATTATTATTATTATTATTATTATTATAAAATCTATTTACCACCCTATACCCGGAGGTCTCAGGGCGGTTCACAGAATAAAATCAAAATATAAAACCACAAAATACATAATCAAAATAAAAACAACAACCCAGTAACTCCCTCCCCCCACAAAAAACCACCACATTTTAAAAAGGAATAGGATGTCAATCAAATCAATCAGAGGCCTGGTTAAAAAGGAAAGTTTTTGTCTGGCACCTAAAGGTGTATAATGAAGGTGCCAGGCAACCTTCCCTTGGGAGAGCATTCCACAAATGTGGAGCCATTGCAGAGAAGGCCCATTCTTGTGTTGCAACCCTCCAGACCTCTCGAGGAGGAGGCACACGAAGAAGGGCCTTATAAGATGATCTCAGGGTCCATGTAGGTTCATATGGAAAGAGGTGGTCCTTTTGGTTTTGTGGTCCTGAGCCGTTTAAGGCCTTAATTGGGCCCAGAAACTAATTGGTAGCCAGGCAGTCAGACCAGGATCTGTGTAATATGCTCAAACTGTCTTGCTCTGGTGAGCAATCTGCCCGCTGAATTCTACACTAGCTGAAGTTTCCGAACCATCTTCCGATGCAGCCCTATAGATAATGCATTGTAGTAAGACAACCGTAGTTAGGCTATCCCTGTCCAGATAGGGGCATGACAAAGGACTGAGGAGTACCCCCAAGCTACAAACCTGCTTCTTCAGAGGAAGTGTAACCCCATCAAGATCACCCATCTAGTCTAGGGAGCCGCCCACTAAAAGTGCCAAGCCTTATCTAGATTGAGTTTCAGTTTGTTGGTTCTCATTCAGTCCATTACCGAGGCAAGACACTGGTCCAGCATTTTGACTGCCTCACCTGCAGATGTAAAGGAGAAATATAGCTGAGTGTCTCTTATAAAGTTAGTGAAATTTCTTGATGGGGGTCATCTTCAAAGCATCTCTTTTTTGGGTGGCTTCTGCATAAATGCTCCAAACTAGGAGCTTTGGTTATATGCTAGGGTTGGGACCCTGGTCCTCATTCCACTGTAATCTAGGAAATTCTACCCCTTCTCTTCACTATTGTAGACAGCTCCATGTATGGTTATGAATATGGATACAGAGCTTTTCCTGGCATTTAAAATACTTGGACAGCCTCCACATACACAGAGAACTGCTGAAGCCTAGAACTGCTTTTGATCATGGCAAATGTGTTGCAGGGTATATAAATGTACAACCACTTTTGGACACAGCATTAATACATTTCTTCTATCCATGATCATTCTGCCAAATCCAAAGGGGCTATCAACTTGAAAGAGTTCACTGAACCCATTGGATTCATGAAGGGAAATCATGCATAGAGAAAAGAGCATGAAAGAGGAGAGGTAGACATGTCTGGCAGCTATGTTGCTGTTCAGCTAGCATAGCTGTGGATATGAATGTGGCCTAGGCAGGGAAGTGATTCAACCATGTTTCAGCAGGATCTGAAGCCAACACTTTTTGGATGATGCATTTTAAGCATCTGCCACAAATACACACATACTTATGTACCAAATGTCTGTTCAGAAAACATTAGACATGGATTTGTGCCCAAGCTTTTTGGGCACAAGTAAAATAAAATAATGGATTTTTAGTTGTGGGCAGTATAGTAATCCTTTTGGGGGTAATATAGTCCACTGAAAAGCTGTTGTAGTTATTTGATATTATAACACATGTCCTTTTAACACATTCAGTGGACATTTTAAAAGAAATGGATGTTTACCAAGCTGCTGTATTTCCTTTAACAACAATATTTGTGATCTTCCATATACTGGAAATGGAAAATAACTTAAACCATCGCTATAAACTGAACTGCTGTCAGTAGTAAATAGCCAACTTTTAATAGCACCGTCTGCAGACTATGACCCACAATTTCATGCATTATTATTTATAAAAGTGTAGGGTCGTTAACAATACACTGTTTTATAACCTGCAAAATATATTAAACATAAAACATCAAAGCCTAATCCAGAAAGTTCAACTGAGGGCCCAGCAATCCAGTTTCATTGAAAATGCTTCAGAAAAAAAATAGTCCTCATATTTTTCTAAGCATCTGCAATCCTATTTACAGCCATTTTGGTATGAATCTGGCACAGAGGGCACATTTAAATGACACTTGAGAATTTGTCAAGGTTTCTGAGACTCAGCAGCCAATGCAGATCTGACTTTATTGTACACTTCTATTGCCACCACAGTGCTCCATGAGATTCACATCAACACATCTTTTTCTGAAGGCTGTTCCACAAAGCGTCTCTGTCACAATAGAAAATGGTGCTTCTGGTGTCCACCCTGAGAAAAAAATGAAAGTTTGATCCAAAGAAAAGTCATGGAAATGTATGCTACGTACAGGCATCATTACATTGCTGAAATGAAATCCCACCACCACCATCAATACTCATTTGGAATAGGATGGGCAAATTCATGAAATGATGTTCTGTCCCATCACTGTGTGACAGATTCAGGAGACTTCCCTTTTAAACAGGTTGTTAACACCTTTCTTTTTACATGGCTTTTTTTGTAACTAGTGTTTTTATCTGGTGTTTCTACTAGTGCGGGTGGCGCTGTGGTCTAAACCACTGAGCCTCTTGGGCTTGCCGATCAGAAGGTCAGTGGTTCGAAACCCCATAATGGGGTGAGCGCCCGTTGCTCTGTCCCAGATCCTGCCAACCTAGCAGTTCGAAAGCACGCAAGTGCAAGTAGATAAATAGGTACTGCTGCAGCGGGAAGGTAAACAGCGTTTCCGTGCACTCTGGTTTCCGGCATGGTGTTCCCTTGTGCCAGAAGCAGTTTAGTTATGACCCAGAAAACTGTCTGTGGACAAACACCGGCTCCCTCAGCCTGAAAGCAAGATGAGCGCCACAACCGCAGAGTCGCCTTTGACTAGACTTAACCATCCATGGGTCCTTTACCTTTTTTCTTTTTTCTTTTTTACATCTATCTACCGTATTCTCTGTCTTAGGACGCGAGTGGCGCTGTGGGTTAAAGCCTCAGCGCCTAGGGCTTGCCGATCGAAAGGTCGGCGGTTCGAATCCCCGCGGTGGGGTGCGCTCCCGTTGTTCGGTCCCAGCGCCTGCCAACCTAGCAGTTCGAAAGCACCCTCGGGTGCAAGTAGATAAATAGGGACCACTTTCTAGCGGGAAGGTAAGCGGCGTTTCCGTGTGCAGCTCTGGCTCGCCAGAGCAGCGATGTCACACTGGCCACGTGACCCGGAAGTGTCTTCGGACAGCGCTGGCCCCTGGCCTCTTGAGTGAGATGGGCGCACAACCCCAGAGTCTGGCAAGACTGGCCCGTACGGGCAGGGGTACCTTTACCTTTACCTTTACCTATTCTCTGTCTTCTGTCTACCTTTATCCTTATTTTGGAAAGTTGTTTCTCTGTTCTCTATACATTTGGACATCTCTTAAAATGTTGTAACCAAGTCGAGCAATATGGTTCTAAGATAGAGGAGGAGAAGTCTGTCTATGTTTAGGTACCATTGGATGCCATTTTGAATCAATATGGTGGGTTGAATCATTCTAAACTCTTAAGATATCATAAATAAATTTTGTGTGATAGTTCCAGATAAAAGGAGCTGCTTTTTTGGTTTGGTTTGGTTTTGGCTATATTTGGATACAATTGGATGTCATTTTGAATCAAGATGGCAGACTGAACCTTTCATACAACACCAATTTTAGCCACTGATTTCAAAACTACACCAATGTTTTAGTTTCATAGACTATCTTAGTAATTCAGGATATGAGGCTGCTAGTGAGTGTGTGTGTTTTCCTGTTATGCAGGCATGTAAAGGCAGTGGTCAGTGAACATCCATGATGTCCGTGCCTAGCATGTCATGTTTCTCCCATAATCCTAGTTAAAGTTTAATAGTTGTGAATGAGTAGCTGATAATGGAAACATAACATGTGCATTTTGCATCTGATTTAATATAAGGAGCATGTAGCAGGGAAATATAAGAGGTTTTATCATCCTTTAAACAAAGCCACAAGAGAGGAGAAATGCCTGTGCTACATAAAAAGTCAACATGGAAATGGGTGCTTTCTGGATATTCTACAAATTGTATGCTCTGAAAGTTAAGGAAAAGGATGATCAATATATTATCTCTACTAGCAAAATAAAAATTGGTTCACAAGTAGAAATATAGCAATTTATTGGAAGAAAGGATAGGTTGTTATTGTTTAGTCATTTAGTCGTGTCCGACTCTTCGTGACCCCATGGACCAGAGCACATCAGGCACTTCTGTCTTCCACTGCCTCCCGCAGTTTGGTCAAACTCATGCTGGTAGCTTCGCGAACACTATCCAGCCATCTCGTCCTCTGTCGTCCCCTTCTCCTTGTGCCCTCAATCTTTCCCAACAGAAATATAGAAATTTATTGGAAGAAAGGATAGGTAGAAGAAATAATTGTTTTCTGCATCTATGCTAAATAAAGCTCTTACATTTCAGAAAAACTATAACTGCAATGTGAAAGATAGAAATGCTTATACTGAAACATCTACCCCAAGTTTGGGACAACAGCCACCTTGATGTTGTAAAGCATTCCAGACCTTGATATTACTACATTGTTAGTTTGTAGCTTTGAACTTTGTACCCCTATGTAGACTTCTATTGTTATCTTTACCTCCCTTACGTCTGTCACATCCCCAACGTCCTGTGTCAGTAACCAAAGCAGTAGAATCAAGCCCTTGCCTTTGCCCTTATATAATCCTTAGCTAATCTGACTCTATGTACCTGTATAACAAGCTTATTTGTTATTTAATATTTAGGGCTGATTTTATCTCTGCCATGGGAAGAGGAACTGCCAGGGCTGGCTTCACAACCCTTCTGACTTGAGGACAGACTTGCCATCTTCTGCTGCTTCAGGGAAGGAATGTCCCATTGTTGCTATGTCTCCCAATAAATCACTGGTCCTCTCTCCTGGATTCCAGGATTCCCTCTCTCCTGGATTCCCTTGGTCCCCTGCCTGTACCACACACTCTTTGGAATCCTGCCAGTCCCTGCCAGTGCAGGAGTAACTGAACCTCAGGCTAAGCCTTAGCTAATAGGTCAAGCTACACTGCAGTGCTCTAAAGCTCGAGGCAAGTGAAGAAAGTTGGCCTCAGAGGCGGTTCTTATCTGGCTCCTGGGTCCCACCAAGGTCATACTATGAATCCAGGAGGGAGAGCAAATGCTGCAGAGAGAGGAAGAGGGAGTGAAGGTGGCCTTCCTGTCCTTAAATAGGGAGCTGGCACCACCCCATGTAATGTACAGGGGGTACTATGGTGACACAAGGTGTCACCAGGAAGCAAGGACTGACTCCCTGATGGCTCTACAGGTTGCAAAGGCAGCCCACTGCTGAGACTGTGCAGCTCAATGATATCTCTTGATGAGATACTGGGACTTCCTGTATAAGACTTGAAATCATAAAAAAAGGAATACCACCTAGTCACCCCACTGTACTGCTCCACCCAGTTGCTGCCTGTTTGAAACTTTTCAAAGTTGCTTGGCCAGGGCTGGTTGTGGGAAGGGAGGTTGGGATCTCTCTCCATCACATCTCTCTATCACATAATAAGGTCTAAGGCAGACACCCCAAACTCGGCCCTCCAGATGTTTTGGGACTACAATTCCCATCACCCCTGACCACTGGTCCTGTTAGCTAGGGATGATGGGAGTTGTAGTCCCAAAACATCTGGAGGGCCTAATTTGGGGGTGCCTGGTTTAAGGTAAACCTTAATAAGATCCATTTTGTTCTGCCACATTTTAATTGCAGGCAGCACTGTTTTCATTCCACTGCAGTTCAGGTTCTGACAAAAATGTTTTTGCTCTGCTGAATTCTTTTGTAATTAATGATGTAGTTAATAATGTCATCATTATGTTATTCCACAACACTGATCTCAATGCAAAGGAAACACAATTCAAAGTATGTGAGGAAGGCATTGTCAGTTATGTTGCCATTTGTGGATTGAAAACAGCAACAACAGAGAATACTGATCATAGTGGCTGGATGGATTACTATTCTGGATATGGGGCAAATAGGCAAGCATCAACCATTTCCGTTCTTGCTTCCGTTTTCACTGGAATTCTCTGACATGACATGCCTAACCAAATTGCTGTTCCTCCTTGATTTCTGCTGCAGTTTCAGCACACTGAATTTCAGGCAGTCAGCATGGTAATGGAGATACGTTAGCGAATCTGGGCTTGAATTGTTGTCCTTTTCCCCTGCCCAAGACAAATGACCCAAGTCACCTTTACTGCAGAATTTGTGAAGGAGCAGCTTTCTGCTCATGGTGAGCCTGAGGGAGCCAAGTTTGTGTCAATGGCTATAAAGATTGCCTCCCTGATATTAGGTTTATAATGCATGCCTGTATAAGTTTAATAGTTTAGAATCACAGTTCTGCCAAGCATAAAACAATGTCTGTCTATGATGATGATGGAAAGTATTTAAAGGAGTTTAAAAAACAAAAACCAATAAGCAAGCAATTTGTTTGCACTTCCCACTTTGTCTTCCTTTGCTCAAGGATTTCTATTAGGGAAAAGCAAGTGCATGGAATAAAGAAGCAGCCAGTTATTTGACTTGTGCTGGACAATAAATGTGAAGCTTGTTAAAAGAGTGATGGCAGCTGCAATCCTGAATATACTTATTTGTAACCCTAAGAGACATTTGTGAGACCATTTGAAAGCAAGTGGATGCAGGATATTATCCATCTCTGGGCACTCACGGAACAATCAGGAAGCTCTGTTATAACAAATAGAGTTTCTGAAAGCCTTTTTCATTTATTAAAAAAGAAAAGAAAGAGAGGGTGGAAAAAATATATGAGGATTTCTTTTAGCGGCAATACGCCAGGTGGTTTAGCGGAACCTCCATTAGGCAGCTTGATGGTAGGCTGTATGATTTACTACCTATGTGCTACCTACGTATAAGAAAGGTCTAAATTATTGTTATACAAAGGTTTAGCGGATATTGAACTGCACAGAGATGAGTAGACTAAAATGGATTATGCTTGCTACCAAGCTCACATTGTATTATTCTACAAAAGAAGACCAAACATCTTGAGTTAGAGATTATTATTCTTTTAAAAATGACACCAATATAATTTACAGTGGTCCCTTGGTTTAAGAACAGCTTAGTTTATGAACAACTTGGATTAAGAATGCTGCAAACCCGGAAGTAGATGTTTCGGTTTGTGAACTTTGCCTTGGAAGCAGTACATGTTGAGTGTGTTCCATTGGTAAACTGAGTCCCCCGCTGCTATGTGAAAGCACACCTTGGTTTTAAGAACGTTGTGGTTTAAGAACAGACTTCCGGAATGGATTAAGTTCGTAAACCAAGGTACCACTGTATTTTTTTGTATAGTTTTTTTTTTTTAAAGCTAGCCCTACCTGATTTTAGGTGCCATGCTAGTTACTTACAGTGCAGTTGTGAGTGACTTGTAGTGCAATCCTATGCATGTCTACTCAGAAATAAGTTTAATAGTTTTCAGTGTGCTTACTCCCATGTAAGTGTGTAGGCTTGCAGTCTTAACAAAATACTATTCTATGATTTTAGAAGCACAGAAGGGCAGAAATGCTTGTCGGATTTATATTGAGTGGCATTGGGCGCCATGCCCCTTAATTTGTTGAAGGGGTGTCATTTGCTGCTGTCGCTTGCAGTGAAATGTCTTGGGTTAGCCCTGAATTTGAAATAGACTATTTATAGGAGGTGGACAGGTTTCCAACTGTGGTCCAGGCTGATGTTTTTAAAATCTGTTAAAATTGAGAATGAAAATGTTTCTCACCAGCGAGATGTATATTCTCCATGCCCCTAAGTATCTTTCTTCAGAAAATGGTGAATAACAGCAAACTGAATAGAAACCCCGGAGTTGTCTGCCATAGAATTTCACTAACCAGATGTGCCCATGGGCATGAGACTTTTTTTGACAATTCTCCTCGCAGTCTCCTGAAAAGTCTGTGGGGGGAACCACCCCCCCGGAGGGGAATAACTGTGAAAATGGTACTAGAGGCTTCAGGAGAAGAGGCTGATTATTGAAAATCAGCATCCCTGTCTCCAACAGAGAACCTCTACTAGATTTGACTCATTTCCGTAGACAAAAAAGGTATTCTCTTCTTGGAACAGCAAGGCAGGGTCTGTACAATTTTGCAGTAGTTGTAAAGTTCAAAATTGACTTCTGTTGCTTCAGAGTTATACAATGTGAGAAAATATAATGGCACAGGAAGATAAGTTGATGTACCAACAATGACCTCATCTCCCAGTCCCAATGAATCAATATGGTGAATGTATATTATAGTTTATTCTTTACACCTTGTTAATCATAGATTTAAAAATACACGATTGTGCAAAGTTCCTTGAGAAGAAACCACATCAAAGGGTGAATGCCATCCCACAGACTTATGGCTATTTTCTTATGGCTAATACAATATAATATAAAACCATCACATATTGGAAGAAAGCCACAATAACATTATATATATATATATATATATATATATATATATATATATATATATATATATATTTGCTTTCGTAGATTTTCACGGGTACAGGAATGCAGGTTTTGGTGTCCTCGGGTGTCTTCCCGTGTAAAAGTTGGGGTGTCTAGGCGACGTTTCGACGAGGTCTCACTCGTCATCTTCAGGCTGGTGCTTTCGGCTTCTTGTTACTGGAACAGAGCAGGATCTCAGTGTTTGAGTTCCTATAAATACTGTTGAGGGGGTGTGGTGTATAGCCTCCAATGTTCTGGGCAGAGAGGAAGTTCCCAGGCTAGTGTGCCTTTTCTTCTTTTGTTCCTTAATTACTTGAGGGATATCTTGAGTGATTTCTTGAGTGATATCCTGAGTACCACTTAGGTGGGTCATTAGGTGTGGATTAGTTGCTAAAGTCTTTGTGTCTTGACCTCTTGAACTTTGTGAAGAGTTTTTCTGAGAAGATGGCTGTACTGCACTTAGTTGTGCTCTGGCTTGGCTTCGTGTATAGGGGCGAGCTGTGGTTTTGTGGCCTGTGTCAGCCAGATCTGTGTAGGGATTGCAGGGGGGGTGCAGCACCCCCCTGCTGCACCCCCCTGCAATCCCTACACAGATCTGGCTGACACAGGCCACAAAACCACAGCTCGCCCCTATACACGAAGCCAAGCCAGAGCACAACTAAGTGCAGTACAGCCATCTTCTCAGAAAAACTCTTCACAAAGTTCAAGAGGTCAAGACACAAAGACTTTAGCAACTAATCCACACCTAATGACCCACCTAAGTGGTACTCAGGATATCACTCAAGAAATCACTCAAGATATCCCTCAAGTAATTAAGGAACAAAAGAAGAAAAGGCACACTAGCCTGGGAACTTCCTCTCTGCCCAGAACATTGGAGGCTATACACCACACCCCCTCAACAGTATTTATAGGAACTCAAACACTGAGATCCTGCTCTGTTCCAGTAACAAGAAGCCGAAAGCACCAGCCTGAAGATGACGAGTGAGACCTCGTCGAAACGTCGCCTAGACACCCCAACTTTTACACGGGAAGACACCCGAGGACACCAAAACCTGCATATATATATATATATATATATATATATATATATATATATATATATAGTGGAATCTAAGGCTATGGGCTGAGAAAGTTCATATAAGAGGATGATTCACCCTGTGCAAGGCATTCCAAGTGAGATTCACAAGTTCATAAATAACAATACTTCTTGTTCTTCAGCTGGAAAAATCCAAAGAACAGCAGGGCACTTTCTATGCAGTGCACCCAGAGTGAACTTTGTCTATAAATAGCACTTCTGTGCTTCTGGCTTTCCTATATTTCAGGCTTGGATGCAGGCTGGTAGATCTGAAGTGGAATTTCCATCTTGCTACTCTTTAACACAGGTGCTTCTCGGAAGCTTATCAGCTTCCCTGCTGCAACAGTGACGAGGATGGAACAAACACTTAACCTCATGAGTATTTAACAGCTCTAGAGGGTGAATCAACAAAGCTATCGGTGTGCATACATGGCTGATCCATGCATACAGCTGGAGGTTTTGTTGAGCTTTCCATAACTGCACTCCCACTGGAGGGGGGAAAATGCAGAACTCACTTTCAACTAAGATGTATCTTAGCTCTTTAGCAATGCTAAAGAAACATCTGGATGAATGCAAAACTATCCCCTGTTTATGCACATAGCTTTGTATGATCACACAGCCATCATACGGCTCCAGCTACTATACTTTATGTGTTGGCAATTTCAAGGCTGGATTATTGCAATTCACTGTACATGGGACTGCCTTTGGAAACTACAGCTACTAAAGAATGCTGCAGCAAGAATCTGGGGGGACAAGTCACCATAAAAATGTAGCACTTGTGCTGAAAGCTCCGCACTGTCTATCAATACACTAACAAGTGCTTGTTTTGACCTTTCAAGACTAGATGGCTGGAGAGCCAAATGAAAAGCACCTGCCCAGACTTTGAGGTATTTGAGGGGTGCCCTTCTCAGGAGTTTTTATAAGTTGTGTGCCGTTGTTTCTCAATTTGATCCTTTTACATGGTTTTGTATGTTTTGTGGCATTTTTTGCATTGTGATTTGTTGTTATTTTATTGATTATATCTTAGTAATTCTTTATTGTAATTGATAAGTGTAAACTGTTATTATTTGCTGATATTTAATTTTACTGTTTTCTGTGGATTATTGAATATTTGTTTCAGGATGAGAACAGAAATCGCATGGTGCAGCAGCAGTGGGAGACCCCATTAGCTAAAGTGGTACCTCAGATTAAGAACAGTTTCAGGTTAAGAACAGACCTCTGGAACGATTTGTGTACTTAACCTGTGGTACCACTGTAATAGTTCATATGCTCATGCTGTATATACATGACTCACTAGGGTGAGCTAGCCCATTTCCAGCTGAGTTTATGCATGTTTATTCAGAAGTCCTACAGTGTCAGGGACTGGCTGGATGAGGAAGAGTGGTGGAATCTGTTCAACCAAGAGCCCCCCCCCCCCAGGCAAGGCACAAAGGAAGAAGATTTCATGCCTGGGGAATGGGGGTGGGACCACACCTCAGAGGAGGGAACAAGCTGGGAAGTGCTAGAAGCAGGGAGCTTGAGGGATAGTGAAGAGACGGAAACCGGCCAATGCCCCAGCACAGGACAGGGTGAGGAGGTGTCTTTCAGATGTTGCTGGACTACAACTCCCATCATCCTTGAGTCTATTGGCCATGCAGAAAGGCGTTGATGGGATTTAGAGTCCAACTACATCTGGAGGGTCTCAGGGTTCCCCACTCCTGTCTCACTGGATTATGGTTTCGAAAGGACTCACTTTTTTCTTGAATTTGTCATTTATAGTCATTCAAAATTATAATTCATTTTCATCTGCATGTAATCAGCCATAGTGTTTCAGTTCAGTGTTTTGCTTCAGTGTTGAGTCTTACAGAATAATGTCTAAACCCAACACTGTAGTAAAAGAAGTACAGTGTCCACAACATCAAATCAATAGGCCTGCTGTCTTTTTAAAAAAATTCTTGATGTGAAGCTCATTATGTTTTGGGTGAACTAAGACTTGACATGTTAGCTAATGCATTATTAATACAGAATACTTACAAAAAGAAAAGATGGTTTATTGAATAAAAGAAGGACTCCTATTTTTGCCCGCATGAGAATGCATCTTCTGAGTAAAAATATTAACTTGACAATACACAAACCTTTTTTTTTTGTACTGGGGGAAAAAAGATTAGAAAGGCTAGAGTTGATAACAGGAAATGAGTTTCAAGAAATACATATAAAATTTTAATTTGAAGATGATTGTGTTAGATAAGGAAGGAAAATATTAATAATTGTATAAAACTGTGAGAAAATATAGAGTGGAATGTGGTGAATGGCAGCAGAAGACTTGATGTTACAGTAGCTATAAATTAAACCCCACACAAATGTGTCTTGGCCATTATGGTTGATAGCATCTTTGAGGATTGGGCCCAACAGCAAAATATAAATTAGGTCTTCAAGGAGTAAAGAGCAATATGCAGTATCCAAAGAACTTCCTTCAAAATACCATTTCAAGGTTAAAGCAAGTTTTTCATTTCCCCACCCTCCAACCTTTGCTCATAATGTTGCTCCCATTACTTGCTTTTATGAATAATAAAAATAAGCCAAAAACCACATGAAATTTTATAATCACATCTTTAATACAGGTTGGGGCTGGTTTGTGGTTATTTTATGGATGAGTTGTGTCATCTGAGATGTAACTAAGCCATTTTACTTTCAAAATGTTTTCTTGGCTTCATGTAACTTGCTTGACCATGAAATGTTTATGTCCCTTTCCTTTCATGTTCATGATATACATATAAATGGAGGAGCTGATTTCTTCAGATTATGTACCAAGGCCAGCGCTATCATTAGGCATTTTAAGGTGACTGCCTCAGTCAGGAGATGCCCTTGCTTAAACTAGCCTGCTGTGCTCAAGTGCAGCTAGGGGCACTGCCCCATCATCGGTATTGAAGCAGCTGTTAGTCAAATTGGCTTTGCATGTGCTGTTGAGGATGAACCATCTTGTTCACTTCAGGCAGAAAAATTTATTTGGCTGTCTATCAGCTAATGAAATATTATGCAATTTGCTAGTAGCCGTTGACTATTGGAATGGGTGAGAATTGGGAAGTGTTGAGGGCAGGAGGAGGGGTAGTCAGTCATCGTCATGAAAAATGGCACCTTCTTTTACGGTATTTATTCTCTATTTAAAAATGTCAAAATGCAACATAATCAAAAGCGAAAGTTGCTGTAAACAACTTTAAATAATTATTATTATTGGCCTTGTTCACATATTCTATATCTTCCCCCTTTTCCTTTTTTTATCTTCCAGGTAAGTGTAACAGAGATGGGCATATTATAATTTTGAGTTTTGACAACTTAGTCCTTTTGCAGCAATACATTCCAAACCCTTGTTGATGCTCCCTGAACCTTCCTGATGTAGCTTGACTTGTTGGTAGCTGATTTCACTGGTGTCTTCTGGCACTTTCTCATTTCTGCCCATTATAAATAAAAATAACCACCTTTACATTTTTACAGTAGTGTTCTGAAATGCCCTCAATGTAATATGAATCAGCTGTAGATGGTGTGGATGCTGAACGAATGCTTAGTGAACACTCTGCTCACAGGAAAGAAGCTACAGGCAGCGTTCACTTCATCACAAAGCTTGGTATTCAAAAGGGACTGAGGATGCACATCAAAGCCTGAGATGCCTATCTACCAGGAACACAATCCAGCTAAGCTCCTGTAATTGTGACCTCCAGGCTGGAAGATCACCCCAAGTTCAGCACACACTGATCACCAGTGTTACAAGACTAATGTCTCTCTGACCATTTGCTGACAGCCTGTGGTCAAGATAACAGAGCATGAAAGGAGGAGGATTTAACAATGGATCCTGACAGCTGGAGAAAAGAATAAGAATCTGGTCAGAAAACAGCCTCTTTTGGACAAGATGGAGGGCAAGAACTGTTATCAGCCTGGAGCAGCATGATGCATCTCCTGCTAGAGCCCCACTTCTTCTTCCTCCTCCCCATCACTCTGAATTCCTAAACTGCCTGTCTAGCATTGAGAGCATCTGTAAGTACGACCCTACACAGTGTGTGTTCATAATGATGGGTGTATCAGTGGTATAATAATAGCCATAGCACTACCTTAACATCATCCTGTCTAATTTGACTGGATCATCAATCTTATAGAGTAAATTATCCAGCAAACTGCCAACCAAAATATGGTTTTGTAAGCACAGTCATTGTCCAGAATAAGCCTTTCCAAGGGAGTTTACCTTGTTCTGTGATCTTAATTCCTTTGTTTATTGTTTAGTCAATATATTAATTCCATTTCCCTTACAAAAGTGGATCTTCAAATATCTTCATGCTGTTCATCAGCTTTGAAAGCATCTAATAAAATTTGTTCAGGTAACCTTTAGCCATTTGAAGAAATTAATTTTTAATGTCTGTTGCACTGGAAAGGTGTTCAAAATATTAGACTATTAAATATTTCATAACATCATTACATAAAATTTAGGCGCTGCAGGCCAAGTATCATTGTACATTGCTTTGGGAGATGTTAAACAGGCCCACTGCGATTTGTGCTTTTTCCCTTCATAATTTAATAACATTATTTAAGTTGTTTCTGGCTTGGCAAAATACATCCTTCATGTAGAGATATGGCTGTTAATTAAGAAATCTCCAGTGAGAGGAAATAGGTTTGAGGGTGATGTTTCTGAGACCATTTTTTGTGGCATTGAGGAAATTTAGAATATGCAAGTATAGGAGAATTTGCAAACTTAACATACATAAAGGGCTTCGGTACTTGCTAACTCCAGCACTGCTATAAGAATTTAATACTGCTCCTGTTTTTGCTGTCACTGATTTATCTTTTATTTTCCAAAATCAAGAATAAAATAATATATACTTTAAATTGATTTGTGGTCCCAGTTGCATCACCCCTATCTCTGTGCAGTGTCTCTAGGTGTAATGAACAAACTCACACTGACTACAATCTGGGTTAAAAATGGCCACAACATTAGCGGTTCCAGATGTAGGTGGATTTTGGCTCACGCATTGCGTGTATATTCATTTCAGCCTCCTTCTGAAGGACTGAAATTTTAACAGGGTTGTGCCATGGATTATGGCCTCCCCAAGACAACATTCTACTGGTGTGGCCATCCTCAGGCCATTGCTGGAAGCTCTATGGTCCATCTGCCCCATACATGGCTTCTGGACAGAGTCTTCTACCAAGACTCCTCTAACATGGTACACTGAATCAGCCACTGGTTTGATCCAGGTGATGTACCGCTTCACCCTAAAGCTTGATGACTAGGATTCCACCCAATGCCTCAACTGCCAAAAGTTTTGACATTTATCTTCAGAAGGGCCAATTCCTTCCTAGCTCTGAAGATGGCAAACATTGGGAACCATAGCAAGGTCAGATAGTACAAGGAAGCAAAACATGTTTAGCAAGGTATCTAGGGAATAAAACATGGCTAAGCAAACGACCTTGGAATAAAAATAGGGTTAAGATTCATGAAGCAACACGTGAACTAGAATGTAATAAAAAAAAGGTTAACCAAGACAAATTACAGAACCATGAAAGGGAGAGAAGGCAGGTCTACTCTTCTGGCCAATTACACAGAAAGAACCTGGTGCAGTCGGCTTTTAAGCATCGCTGGCAGCTTGGAGTGGAAACATTGAGCTCATGGCATCCCAGTGGTGCTGATTGGCTCATTTAAATTTTGCAATTTTGGCAGCAAAGTCCGAGCTGCTGGGTTGGCAGCAGACCAGCAAGGGGCTGCAACCACCACTCGCCCAGAAATAGGTAAGCAGACATTGTGGCTGGATAAAAAGAAACACGGCTACATAACATAACTTCAGTTTATTTCATTGAGTTTTGACAGCACTGTATGTACATCTTATTCTATGTGTCAGAGCTTTTTAAAGAGTCAGTTTTATAAGAGAGAGGGAGAAAAAAAACACAAGTACTGTACAGTGAATCTACAATCTCCACATTTACTGTAGAAAAAATGACCGTTATTCTATAGAGATCATTTTTCCACTGAGTATAATGTACAATACCATAATACTTAGCATTCATCATGTACACTTGAATTTTAAAAGGAAAGGTTTGGCTAATGAAAGCAATTGCACAGATAAAAGAAACAATTATGGTTTTCTTTTAAAAAAAGAAACAGTTTCAAACAGTTTTAAGCTCACATGCCTGCAATTCATACACACACCAGTCAAACTGTCCTATGTGCATTAAAATGTTTGAGAAAAGGCGAATTCAAGCACAAGGAAGAGTTTTGTGTGTCGACTAGTTGTGTGTTGTTGTTTTTTAATTGCTTTCATCCATGGATTTCACCTTGGAGCCAGACATAGCTATCAACCTACAGATTTGAAAAAAAGGAACCAGCAGCCTCGAAAATAAGGGATCAACAGCCAAAATAAGGGATTTTAGTCAACCAGCTCCTTTCCTTTCCCCCATAACAGTCAATTGAAGGAGCCTCCAAAACAAATCCAAAAGCCCCCCCCCCAAGAGATCGCCAGCCGCCATTGTACTCAACCAGCTCCTTTCCTTTCCCCCCACCATGTGCCCCTACTCCAGACAGACCTTTTCCCTGGCAAGGGTGAGTGGGCCCTCGATGACGTATCCATCCAATTCTGGGCACAAGTATGTTCAACTACTGAGACACTCCGAGCAAAAGGCAGAAAGCCCAGCCAGCAGCCAAACAAAGCCTCAAGAGGTGATTCCCACAGCACAGAAACCCGGCAAAGGGGATGCAGCAAGGAAAGCACCATCACCTCTCTGCTGGGAAGCGCTGAGCAAAGGCGAGCCCCCAGGCAATGCAGCCGATTTGATTGGCACAAGGCATGCAAGCTCCACCCCCCAGTCATTCTTAGACTCCTTATTGGGTGAGCAACACAGCTAAGCAACACAGTTGGAGCCTCCTCCTCCCTGGCAGGCAGGGAGGGAAGGAGAGGAGCTGCTTCCTTTGAAACCCAGGAAATTTAAGGGACATCATCAATCCGGGACAGCAGCGGGAAACGGCACTGGGATAAGGCCGTTTCCCGCCAAATAAGGGATGGTTGACATCCATGGAGCTAGATAACTTTTCTCCATTTTTGCAACAGAAAATAAAATGTGAACTCGACTTTGCCACTATTAAAGAAGAGTTTGTTCCAGTAGAAATTAAAGAAAGAAAGGAAATTGTGTGACCACAACTAATGACTTAAATTAGAGTGTTTTTCACGTATTCCAGCATATATATTTTTCTTGTATGGTATGGAAATGTGTTGTGTGCATAATTTTTTCAATCATCACAGAAAAAATATGCAAGTAAGTTTTGCATATAGAGGTTAATCTCATACCAGTGATCTTTCTTTGCGTATCATGGTATTTGGACCTTTTCCTAAAAGGAGGGATAGAAATGTTTGGTCAGATCATCTTTTCTTGTTCATAGAGGATAAAATCAGAACTGGGTGAGCTGCACTTTGCAAAGCCCTGCTGGGCTTACACCAGGAGAGTGGAAGTGAAGGGCATGTCTTCCACACCACCAACAGTTTTGAGTGTTGTTTTCCCTTCAGCTTCTCCTCCATAAAGTTTTCTCTCTGGGTTGAGACAGTGTTCACGGAATGAGGGAGTTTCAGAGTTCAAAGTTTGTGGTTCAAAGTTCTCCCTTGATCTGCCCCTGGAACATCCTTTTCTTTTCCCTTTTCTAGTCAGACAGCCAGAGGGGTTCAGTGGCTAGAATGAGAGGGACTTCTCCATCCACAGATGAAGGGTGAGATCCACTCTATCCTACAGACCCTGGCGCAAGGACCAAGTCATATTTAGGGGGTGTGACATGGGAGCCATCAACAGCTCACTGGGCTAACTGCCTAGTGAAATCAGAGACGCGGAGAGTTTTGTTCAGTTCTTCTATTTAAATCAACAAAAATATACGGAGACCATGAAATGTGCTGTTGCTCAGAGTGCCTGCTCCTCCCTCCTGGCAGTTACTTCCTAGCTCTGAGTCCCATCCTGCTGTCTACGTTGGCTGCTAAGGGATTCTCTCTGTCTCTGCTTGGATTTCTGCTCTGTGACTTGCATGAAGCGCCTTGTTCTATGGGAAAGAGGGGACTCTAGCATACTCTCCAGAGACATTGTGTCACTTGGCTGCTGTACTGTTTCTAACACATCTGACTGCTGCCTCTGTTCAGAGCTAGTGCAACTGATATCTCGCTCCTGTTCACCACCCATTATTTCACAGCTCATTTCTTCTTATGGGGTGTGCCCTGACTCATACCACCACGATCCTGGGTCCATACTCCCTTCCTCTTTCCCATCTCTGGAAGCCTCTTGGATTGGCGGTCTCCACTCCTTCTCCTCATCTGCCCAGTCCCTGACACATGGCATGATTTAATTATCATTTGAAATATCTCTATCCACAACTTTAATTGTCATTTGAAATGTCTCTGATCCATGCCCCAGATGAGGCAGGTCAAGCAGCTGGGCTGTAGTTTGGATTGAGTAGAGGCATTCCTGCACTTACTACTGATATCACCATATTTTCCAAAACAGAGTTCAGCGGATATATTCCAAGGCAGAATACAACAGAACTCCACTTAATATAAGGAATCTACCACAATACGCTTTCTATTTAAATTTCCTCATTTGTAAAAGCCAGTTCCCTATAATATTCCAGTTTCTTCTATACCATTGAGCTCAAAGCAAAATATGCAGGAAGAATTCCTACGGAGAAGAGTAAACAAGATGCTTTGGGCTTCGCCTACCATAGTATGCCATTAAAGTTTCAGTGCACTCTGACAGTTTTTTGTTTTATTTATATAAAATATTTCTGTGGTTTAAATTATTTAAAGCAATAGAAACAAATACAGAGGTATTTCCTTTTGACACTCGGAGACAGAGAAACAGTCTTTAGATTTAAAGGCTATACTGGGTGCGTTTTCTATTGTAATTCCCTAGCTTTTTAATACAGTCCATAGGGGGAAACAAGAGAGAACACAAACTTCTCAGATTTATTGTAATTACTGAACTTTTCCTGTGCTATAGTTAAAAGAAGTGCAAATAATATTTAAAAGATGCACTGAGCCAGACCCCTTAAGCAAATATTTTCACACAGTCTTCTATAAAAAGCTTCTCGATGGCAAAATTTACAGAATAGATTTCTACATGACATCATTGTTGAGTGAAGAGAAATCCCCTTGTCTAAACACCCACACTGACAAGCTCCCCAAGAATGGCTGGCGTGCATTTAAAAACAAACTTAAAATGGGAAAAAATAACCACAAATAACTGGCAGTGGTGAGCTTGATAAAGCAGAAAACGTTGTTTTCTTCAGCTCACTCTTGTAACTATTTGGAACATAACCTTCTGAATTATATATCTGGACACAAAAACACATATATTTCCTTGACAGCTGTGCAGTGGAGAGTCTCACATTAAGAGTCAAACAGCTACTGCGCTGCCATCTCCCTTTTAACCTAAGAAAATTTCCCCCTTACTTACAACTCCCCCTCACAGAGAATCATAGAATTGTAGAATTGGAAAGCACTGTGAGGGTCATCTAATCCAACCCCCTACATTTCAGAAATCATTTCCCCAATGTGGTGCTGAAACTCACAACCCTGAGATTAAGAGTCTCATGCTCTACCGACTGAGCCAACATATGAGCCACTCTGAATGAGATTTCTCCTTTAAACTCCTCTGTAAGCCCTTTGCTCTGACCACACTCAAAGTCTATCCGTGTGGCATTTCTATAGATCAGCTGACCTTGTAACTGAATCATGAGTGGTTCGCTTAAGGCCAGCTGACCCCCTGAACAGGACAATTTCCCCTCTTCCTCTCCTTCACCCTGTATGCACTGCCAGGTTCTCTTCGGAGTGGCTCTGCTGTTTAAAAAAGAAAAGGGGAAAGAGCTGTGTATAGAGTGGCGTGAGGGTCTAGTTTTATGCTCACCATGTTCCCGTCCCCCACTTCACCAAATTCAGTTCCCTCCCTGGGCTGCAATACAGAAAGCAAGACAAGGAGGGAAAAAAGTGTAGTTTAAAGATGGAAGGGGGAATGTCTTTGATATTAGCACTGGAATTGTCTGTTTAAGTACAATACTTTGCATTTTGCCTCCTCTTTTCTATAATTATTATTAATGCATGCCCCGGGCACTATCAAAATTGCACAAGTCCAGTAATAAAATTAACTAAAATGTGGGGTGCTTAGTGCTCTGAGTATGGAAGGGGGGGTGCATGTGTGTGCACTGAGGTTCAGTTTTGCTCAACAAATCAGAAGCATCCTTTCTCTTCAATACAGGGAACCTGTTGCTAATAGAAGTGTGGATTTTTAACAATCAATTTTTATGGGGCTTTTCAACTTCCTTTGTCTCTCTGCAACAGGATGCCTCAGTGCTTGCTTGTAAAACTTGTTCAAACATGTCCTGCAGAGAGTCATAGCAAGGATTTCAAATTAAAAATGTAGCCTGGAATGGAGGGTTCTCACCTCAGCAGGAAGTTCCCATGCTTTGGAACAAGAAATTCTAGCTGAAAGGAAGATTGGTATCCCTCCATTCCAAGGCTGCTTTCACTAGGGAGGCACAATATAACAGCATCATCATCATCATCATCAACAACAACAGATTTTCAAAATCCCCCCTCCTCTCAACAAATGAATTTCTCACTCCTTAGTTATTTTATTTTAATGCATGATTTGTGTTATTTTGCCAAGTCAGGATTCTTCAGTTGTAACTATTGGGAGAATTCTGAACACAAGCAAAGTGTGTTGAATCCTTAAATGGTTTTAGTGCTTTCAGTGGTTTAGTGGTTTTAGAACTTTTACTCCTAGCTGAGTAGGGACCCACAATGTTGTTGTTACACTTAAACATTTTAATTCAGTAGAAATAATTTTAGCTTGCAAAAAACATATCTACACTGCTAATGCGATCTTGCTTTTTCCAGTTGGAGTAAGAACAGTTTTGCTATAAAGATTGAATTCCAATAGCTATGCTCAATGTAATTAAATTGGCATATTAACAGTGTCACTTGTTTAAAATCTTAGATCAATGCCCAGCTCTGCTGGCACAATTAACTCAGCCCAACATAAGAATTAGTGCTGTTTGGAATAGTTGTTCCCTCTCTCCCTTTCTCCCTCTCTCTTGGTGTTAAATGTGACTACCCATTAATGGGAAAAGAAATTGAATTCCAAAATTGACAAAGGTGAAGTGCAGAATTTTCACTGCACTACACTCATGATGGTGGTCAGGGGCATTGAGAGGTGTACTTTCTCTCATTCTACAAGTAACCTCTCTAGGAGGTCTGAATGGGTGCAAGGCAGCCATGACTGGACTTCCCTGCAATGGCAGGAAATTGGGGAGGCTGTCAGCCATGCTCCTCACAGCATTTCCTTTTAAAAAAAGTAAATAAATCAGTGCAAATAAATTCTTTTTTAAAGAAAGGACGTCACTTAAAATTAAAATCAGTGAGCCTGCTGATCTCTGGTGCTTAATTGCCAGCCTCCTTGACCTTCCTGGCTTCAGTTAAAATTCAGGGGAAGACGTCGTAAGTTAACTTCTTTTTCAGATCTGGGAGCCATGCAGACTGCAGAGTGCTGGATAAATTGCTATTTCAGGGGACTGCAGTGCCAAAGACACACACACACACACACACACCACCCTCAGCCACTTCACGAAGATATGGCAGTTCAGTCTCAGACCCACTGAACCAACCTGGAATAAAAGAGAAAAACAGCAGCTTCTTTTACAAGGGAATAAAACTTGAGAATTTGGAAAACAGTTTTCTGTACAACACTTGCATGAGCTATCCTGTAGAATAGAATTGGCTGGAGCTCTATTGAGAGCCACATCTTGATAGTGGCTGCGCAGCAGAGATTCCAGGGCCTTTGCAAAAGCTTGCATTCCATACATTTTAGGACAGTGCATTTTGTTTTTTCAGTCAGTATGGTTTCTCAAAATCCTTGTAGTGCTCATCTGGCAGCAGAGAATATTCTCTGCCTTCAAGAAGCTTGACCCCTATGTCATGCCTTATAATGCCTGGGTAGAAAGACTGGAGCTAAATTGAGATTACTGTGCAAAGTCTCAAACCCAAAGCTTCTAGAGGCGTAGAACTCAAAGTCAAATATTATTTGAGACCAAATCCTTTGTTATTTCTTTGGTGCTGTAACTAGATCAGTCTTACTTGACCCTTGCTCCCAATCTGAATGCTTTTCTTTTTGTTTTGGAGATTCGTATGTGCTCTGCTGCAAAACGTATTTTCACAAACAAAACTGAAACCGAATAACATTTCATCAGTGACTCTGAACAAGAACTCAGCATCAAGTCTGAATTTTTCAGTGTGTTGTGATTCCCATATGCAAACAGTAAAACTGATCCTTCCCATGCAAGATGCAGGCTAACCATATAAATGACATTAGATTTTCTATTCACCCTTCTCATGCAGTGCCTGTTCCAGTGAAAGTCTCAAAGAACTGTCCACCAGCAGATGGATGGGTCGCTTTGGGGCTATGCATAGATAAAATGGAGTCGCCATAGATGGGAAAACTTGTCAAGGAACACGAGGGGTTGTTTAAATAGTAGTGTGTGCAAAGTCAGCAGAAATTCATAGAGCAGTGTGCAGATTTCTGGATCCCATTGCAAAGATACTACACAGTTACAGATTTAATTAATTCATCTGGGAAGAGCTACCCAGAAGCAGACTGAAGAAATTTCAAATACACACATACACACTGAGTAAGTGAGATTAGAGTGAAATAATGAAGTTATGTGCAGCCTCGTCTTGCAAAATGGATTTAAAGGGATATTTTGAGGCACTGTTAATAAGATTATTTGATGTAAGGCTATCTGGCAGTATTATAATCTCTTACGAGATGGTCCTGAGATAATCTCATTAGAAGTTAATTAATGACAGACATTTGTATTTTCAACAACAGAGGCCTAGTAGACAGTCAACTCAGAGAAGCAAATAATAATTGGCAAAGGCTGCATTGGTGAGAATAAAGAGTAGCAAGGAATGAAAAGAGTGTGATGGATGCAGAGCTGCCATGGCAGTGTTGGCTGCCAGCTACTGGAGAGATTTTTGTAGAAGACGCATGAAACTATTTGCACATTTCCCCACACACGCTAAATGTATGCCTTTTAATAGTTTAGTTTAGTCAAGTGCAAAGGAATAACAAAGATTACAGGGAAATAAAATGGCTAGCTGAATCTGTATAACAAATTAAAAGTCAGTATTGTGTTTTTTAAAAGCCCTTCCCCCCCCCCCATAGGGCTATTAATAATGCCACCACCAAACTAAAAATGTGTCATTTACTCCCTGAGAATCAGGATTCCAACGCTTATTTCATTTTAAGAATTATTAACAGTTAGAAACTATGACAGAATTCACATTGTATATATGTGTAAAATGCCCATGAAAGAATAACTAAGAGTCCTCTAGTCATCCTGTTCTCATTGGCACATTGGCTTAGGCACAGACTTCTACATGTAGCAGTATTACTACAGTTGAATATTGCCAGTAGGCATTTCACAATATTTAATTCACTGGGTTATATATGATTTGTCTGGTTTCTCAGAGACTAGCTATCCTGGGAGTGGAAGCACTACATTTGTTACTTTGGAAGCAGGAATGGAGAGCCCTCCTAGGGCCACATTCTCTCACGGGCAGCTTTCCAGGGGCCATATGTCCATTTTGAGTGTGGCAGGGTCAAAGGGGAAATGAGATGGAGCAGTGGGTGGGACTCTTGCTACTGTATAATACACTGCATCCCAGCCATGAGAAGTCAGAGGCTTCTACACAAACACATCTTGCCATCCAAGGATGCAAGGAGAATTACCACAGCTGAAGGGCACTTTCTAACCAGACGAAAGAACTCAAGGAGGGCATAGAACAGAGGCTTCTGGGGAAAGGAGGTGTGGAATAAATCCCAAGGACCATATAAAGATGTTTGGAAATCCACTTGAAAATGCGGAGAAGGCCTGCTATGAAGTCAAATGTCCCTATCCAGGAAGCACCATGGTTTCTTTTATGAAGTCAGGCTGGGAAGGTTGTTTTGTACTTTCATTCATAGGTTGCATGGCAGTCCATTCACAGAAGCCTGCTTCAGCAGGTGGGTCTTCAGACGAATATGGAAATCTGTCTTGTACCAAGTCAGTCCTTGGGTCTGCCTGGCTACAGTGACTGGTAGTGGTTCTTCAGGATTATGGATAGGAGTCTATCACAGCCTGGAAATTCTATCATAGAGATAGAAACTGGATCCTTCTGCATCCAACGCACATATGCGACAACTATGCTAGACTACTGAGACCATTCTTAAAACTATAGGGATTACATGTTTTAAATGTGCCTTTAGTTCTTCATTTATATGTTGGGAACAATACTGGCTATCTACTAGTATGGGAAAGACTACAGTGGTGAGGAAGCTTTAGCCACCCAGATGTTGTTTTCTGCCCATATGTTGTTGAACTCCCACTATCCCAGCCAACATAAACAATGGTCCAGGATGATGGATGTTGTAGTCCACAAAATCTGGAGGTCATCCCATTGGCTGCCTCTGAGTTAAATCATATCTAGAGGCTTCCCTGCGCCCCGTGTAGCACAGAAGTGTTGCAATCCAGCAAATTCTGGGGCACCACAGATTCTCCCACCCCTGCAAATAAAACAACTGCATATGTAATATGTATATGACACAGCCTCTGGTTGTATTTTGCCTCTTTTATGATATAAACAGCAATTGTTAACATCATGGTGTGACATATTTGGTATATTCATACCCACAGAAAGGATTTTATTTTAAAGACAGGAATGTTCAACAGAACTGAAGTGGAAGTAGTATGCTAAGAGCAAAATCAATGGCACACCTCAATTCTACATGTGTTCTCTGCAAAGTTAAATAATTCAGTGTATGCACAACATCTGAGGGTACATTCACGTAAACACGCACTCCGTTGTGTAGAGAAATAGACAGCTTATGCAACATTATCAAGCTAGACAAAATTATGATTCAAGTGAAAGACTCTTGTTTGTTGTACCTGTACCTTTTGAATAAGAAGGCTTTTTATAAAAAGTTACATTGATTTGCCTAAAGTGTTAAATGGCATAATAGCCATATACTAAAGTATTGAATAATTTAGGTAAATCAATATTTTCTGAATTTTGGAGGTGTACAAACTATCTTGGGTGCTAAGGGGAATCAATGTAATAAAATAAAAATGAGGTAGTTTATAATGATGGATGTTTGGGCTGATAATAACCAGAGGAAAAAATCTTACTTCACCATTGCAACAAACAAGTTCCAGTCATGTTTTCTATAATATTCCCATCAGAAAACATAGCATTACATAGTCAATTGATTTTAGCATTTAAATAGCTTTTCATTTGCACAACATGTAGCCAAAGAACAATCTCGCTTCTTTCATGCTGTCATTATTTATACTTTGATATGATGCGACAATGTATTTTTATTGTCATTTGAATTATTTTGCATAGCTCTTATTATAAATCTGTATTTTAGAATAATAAAAGGAAGCTCTTTAGAACAATGCAGGGCGTACAATTTAGTGTTATTTAAGATGTTAAAAGAATTATCCTCAGTCATTTTATGTATCTGAGGTTTTTATATTATGTTATACTCTAACAATAGAGAGAAATGTATCTTAGAAAGCAGCTGTGCGAAACTGGCAGTCTGTGGGCGGCATCTGACCAAGCCGTATTGACCAAGCCATCATATCTGTCTGCTCAGTGGTGGCCACTGGTTGCTGGTTATCTCTTTGGACTGGTAGGATAGAAAGGAGAGAAAGCAACAATAGGGGCAGCCAGAGCCAATGACAGGCGGAGCCACTTCTTGAAAATCTGTAAGAAAGAATACAGGCATGTGGGAACTGGGCTAATTGAGGTTGGAGGTGGCAGTGCCCCATTTCTCCTAATGGTCCAGGCCTCCGCTGATGGTGGTCCAAATGGAACTGCAAAGGCACTGTTCTCAGCTACCTCTGCTTTAAGTTGGAGCTAAAGAGTATGGGTGGTGCACTGTAAGCATTGGAGGAAATCAATAATTCAGTCTCCTCCAATAGTCACAGTGATCTTCCCATCTCCTTCTTAGATTATCAGTTGATGCAACGCTTCCTGAAAGATTCTGTTATCCCTCACCTTCCTTCAAAGGAACCCAGAGTGGCAGGGTTTGTGGGAGGGGCTATTCCTTCCATGCCCAGTTTTATCTTGGCCACAACCACTCTTGGTATGCAGCCACTGCAGGGTTGGCCAGAAAGAAATATGGCCCTCAGGACAAAAAATATTTCCCACCCCTATGGTAAAGTTTAACCTGATATATAATTACCTAATTGTTTTTTTAAAAATTTTATCTCAGATTGAATATGCCCACAAAATGGCAGGCAATGCTTCTTTAATAGTGTTTATGGAAGTTTAAAATTACTTGTTTTCATAGGTAAAGGTAAAGGGACCCTTGACCATTAGGTCCAGTCGTGACCGACTCTGGGGTTGCGGCGCTCATCTTTATTGGCTGAGGGAGCCGGCATACAGCTTCCAGGTCATGTGGCCAGCATGACTAAGCTGCTTCTGGCGAACCAGAGCAGCACATGGAAACGCCGTTTACCTTCCCGCCAGAGAAAGTAACCTATTTATCTACTTGCACTTTGACGTGCTTTCAAACTGCTAGGTTGGCAGGAGCAGGGACCGATCAATGGGAGCTCACCCTGTTGTGGGGATTTGAACTGCCGACCTTCTGATTGGCAAGCCCTAGGCTCTGTGGTTTAACCCACAGTGCCACCTGCATCCCCTGTGGTTTAACCCACAGCGCCACCTGCATCTCATAGTAGTGTTTAAAATTGTGCTTTTAAAATTACAAATTACTTTAATTTAGAAACATGTCAGGTTTCTGGTAATAATATAGATTTTATTCTGAGACATCTGACTGCCAGACAGGATCAAGAACAATTTTACAATATATGTGTGTCTATGTAAAGCCCTATCAAGGTCAGTAGGACTTACACTCAAGTAAACATGTAAAGAATTGCAGGTGAAGTATATTTTACCTACCAAATCTGCCTCTGTAGCTACTGGCACTAACTGTATCTTGCTGTGACATAAGAGTTGTGTGTATTTGGGGCCCTTTCATGGGTTCTATTGAATGAACAAGTTTCATGGGTCATGGCTGGAGGGATGCCCAGGCAAAGAAGGCATGTGTAGCCCACATAGCCTTGTTCTCCCTCACATGTTCAGTAAACACATGTGTTTTCTGAAAATGAATGGGAAGAGGACTTTTAATATTATCTCACTGATTTCCAAGGTATACAAATCCTAGAAGAGCAAGGAAATATTGAAGTGCTGCATCTAAGGCAAAGCTCTGAACTAATATCCATTCATGAGACAAATTGTTCTCCTGAGCAGCAGCATTTGAAAGCAATGGTACAAATAACACTCAGTGACAGCGATGTAGGAGACAGGATAGAGGAAAAAGAGTGAGTAGATTCAGTCAAAGTGTCCTCTTTACTCTCTGATGTGGGGCAGAACATCTTGTGGGAAATGTTCCATCGCCTTATTTATTTATTTATTTATTATTTGTACCCCGCCCATCTGGCTGGGTTTCCCTAGCCACTCTGGGCGGCTTCCATAGAAACCAAAAATACACTAAAATATCACAGATTAAAAACTTCCCTGAACAGGGCTGCCTTAAGATGTCTTCTGAATGTCAGGTAGTTATTTATCGCTTTGACATCTGATGGGAGGGTGTTCCACAGGGCAGGCGCCACTACCGAGAAGGCCCTCTGCCCGGTACCCTGTAGCTTTGCTTCTCACAATGAGGGAACCGCCAGAAGGCCCTCGGCGCTGGACCTCAGCGTCCGGGCAGAACGATGGGGGTGGAGATGCTCCTTCAGGTATACTGGGCCGAGGCCGTTTAGGGCTTTAAAGGTCAACACCAGCACTTTGAATTGTGCTCGGAAACGTACTGGGAGCCAATGTAGGTCTTTCAAGACCAGTGTTATGTGGTCTCGGCGGCTGCCCCCAGTCACCAGTCTAGCTGCCGCATTCTGGATTAGTTGTAGTTTCCGAGTCACCTTCAAAGGTAGCCCCACGTAGAGCGCATTGCAGTAGTCCAAGCGGGAGATAACCAGAGCATGCACCACTCTGGCGAGACAGTCCGTGGGCAGATAGGGTCTCAGCCTGCTTACCAGGTGGAGTTGGTAGACAGCTGCCCTGCATACAGAATTGACCTGCGCCTCCATGGACAGCTGTGAGTCCAAAATGACTCCCAGGCTGCGCACCTGGTCCTTCAGGGGCACAGTTATCCTATTCAGGACCAGGGAGTCCTCCACACCAGCCCGCCCCCTGTCCCCCAAAAGCAGTACTTCTGTCTTGTCAGGATTCAACCTCAATCCATTACCTGCCATCCATCCTCCAACTGCCTCCAGGCACTCACACAGGACCTTCAGCGCCTTCACTGGTTCTGATTTGAAAGAGAGGTGGAGCTGGGTATCATCTGCATATTGATGGACACCCAGTCCAAACCCCCTGATGATCTCTCCCAGCGGCTTCATATAGATGTTAAAAAGCATGGGGGAGAGGACGGAACCCTGAGGCACCCCACAAGTGAGGGCCCAGGGGTCTGAACACTCATCCCCCACCACCACTTTCTGAACCCGGCCCAGGAGGAAGGAGCGAAACCACTGCAAAGCAGTGCCCCCAGCTCCCAGCCCCTCTAGACGGTCCAGAAGGATGTTATGGTCGATTGTATCAAAGGCCACTGAGAGATCCAGCAGAACTAGGAAACAACTCTCACCTTTGTCCCTAGCTCGCCGGAGATCATCAACCAGCACGACCAAGGCAGTTTCAGTCCCATGATGAGGCCTGAATCCCCATTGGAAGGGATCCAAATGGTCCGCATCCTCCAGGCGTGCCTGGAGTATTTCAGCAACCATGCGCTCAATCACCTTGCCCAAGAATGGAAGATTTGAGACTGGGCGATAGTTGGCCATACTGGCCGGGTCTAAAGATGGTTTTTTAAGAAGCGGTTTAATGACCGCCTCTTTCAGCGGATCTGGGAATGTTCCCTCACAGAGGGAAGCATTCACCACCCCGCAGAGCCCATCGCCCAGCCCTTCCCGGCTTGCTTTTATTAGCCAGGATGGGCAAGGATCAAGGAGACAGGTGGTTGGTTTCACGCGTCCAAGCTGCCTGTCCACATCCTCGGGGGTAACGGATTGAAATTGATTCCATGCAACTTGACCAGACAGAGCTCTAGCACTCTCCCGCCCCAGCCCTGCTCCCACGGTGGTGTCTAGCTCCTTCCGAATATGAGTGATTTTATCTGCAAAAAAACTTTGCAAAATCGTTGCAGGAGATCTTGGGGTCTTTACAAGGCCCCGGTGGTAAAGGTGGTTCCGTTAAATTGTGAACCACCTGAAAGAGTCTCCTGCTACTATTTTCTGCAGATGCAATAGAGGCGGTGAAGAAAGTCTTCTTCGCCATCGCTATCGCCACTTGGTAGGCTCGACGTTGAGCTCTAACCTGTGTCCGGTCAGATTCGGAGTGAGTTTTTTGCCACCGACGCTCTAGCCTTACAGGTGATCGCCTACAGGTGATCATTCCTAGCAAGTATGTGATCAGCAGTTCAACATATCCCACATAGTCCTTTGAGTTGCTAAAATTTATTACAATGTCAACAGTTTTCAGTGCCTAACAATTCTGCAAGTATTCTAATAAACATATCCACATAATACAACACTTAATACACATTAATTCTGTCCCTGCCCCACCCCACCATGCAAATTTTTTAATTATGGGAACAAAAAAATGTATAGGATATCTCTTTTTTTTAGCTTTGTATACTACATACAAGTAAGATAAACATACTAAATTAGATCATTCTCTTGGGCAGGTGAGGGGAACCTTTGGCCTTCCAGATGTTACTGAACTGCAATTATCATCACCAGCTTGCAAGCATGGCCAGAGATGATGGGAGCTGCAGTTCAGCAACATCTGGAGGGCCAAAGGTTCCCCAAGGCTGCATTTTCTAATGCAAACGACCATAAGCAAATAAGCTCTACCCTACTTTGCATTCACTTAAAAGCACTCTGAAAGCTTTTTCATTTTTCAAACCCTGGTCTATGATCTTTAAAGTTCTGAATAATAAAAAGTGTGATTGTTTTAGCTAGCCTGTTGAAGTCTTTTGAACTGTCGCAGAGCAATGTTACTGTGGAACTATGCAATAGCATAGTTCTTCCATCAAACTCTGGGCAAAGCTTTTGATACTGTATTTTTCCTTTCTCTGTCTTAGGTCATGGGATGTTTGCCTGGAATGTAAATAAAGAGGAGGTTGTGGTGCTGCCTGAACACCATGGCAAATAGCTGGTAGGTTACTTTAACACAGTGGGTCAGAAGTTGTGCAGGTGAACTTTAAAGCTTGCTCAGGTATTCATGCCTCCTTCAGCCAATTTTCAAGTGGCCTCGAAATATCAATTTTTCACATAGGTTGCTCACTTAATAGATGAAAAAAATGATATCAAAAGGACATGTTTCAATGCAAACATTGAAAATGATGATAGCTCAGTTCTCAGGAACTGGAAGGACTGGCCATATACAAAGGGCAAAGTTATTGATATTCTTATGTGAGAAGAAATTGTGGTGCCAGGAGAGACTAGCTGTAAGTTCGTTGTGTAAAACTGGAGATAGGAACAAGGATGTTGTTCTATTATGGACTGAGCAAATGCAGAATGATAGCTGAATGGGTCTTTGGGAAAATAACAGGATATTTGCAAAAGGAAAGGCACCATCTGATTCACCAGCGGAGGACTTGCTATGTGATACAGGATGACATTACTAGCAATGGAATCAAAGACTGAAAATAACAGGATTGATATATGGTTTAGTTCCCATTACTCAGCATTTCAAGGAGATCACATCTACCGCAGATTATGGTCTTTTGCTCATAATTTAAATTGGTAATATCAGGAGTGGAGATTTTGTGTGTGTGTGTACAAAATACGTATGCTCCAGTAGATAGGAAAATTTAAAATAAAAATGCACAATTAAAAATTTCACCAAAGCAAAAGTCGTTTTTATTTAATTTCTTTTTAAATTAATTGTGCAGAAGCACTGATCCACGCCTGTGGACAGCTAGAATTAAATGTATATATTTAAAAATGAATTTTAAAAACACAATTGAAGCAGAAATGTTGTTATTTTAATTTTTAAATTGCCTAGGAGAGCTGATTCACTCCTGTAGAAGGTTGACTGAAAAAAATTATTAGCAATGCAATCCTATACACATCTGTTCAGAAGAAAGACTCATTGAGTTCAATGGGAATTTTTCCCAGGTAAGTATATATACTAGGATTTCAGTCTTAAAAGTTTTCTTCCAATGGAACAAATACAAAACTCAGAACTCTTGATAAAAAAACTAAGCTTTTTCGTTGAGTATTATTAGTTGCCTTGAGCTATTTTCAATTTGAACATTTCTTAATGCAGTGTCTGTGTGGTGTACGTTTATCACTTTATGTATTTGTTTTATTTCAAATATTTCTTAACCACCCTTCATTAAAAGTTTCCCAAGTTGGTTTAAAAACTGTGAATAAATCTTGGGAACCTTGCCCCCATGTTTCCCTACTTCTACACCCTTTCCAAGCCAATTTTCCCAAGTATCATTTCCTTCTGGATTTGTACTTTTCCCTCCAATTTACTATGTTGACAGAAAGCTTCCTTCTTGCAAAAATAAGCTTGTTTGAAAAGGCTGGGAATTGTATGTTGACTAGCTTCCAGAGGGGAGAACAAATATGATAATTTGAGGTGGATTTGGTCGCAGCTCTTACTCACTAGTTCAGAAATTTACCTCAACTCTAATGTTTATTAAAAAAAAAATGCAATTGCATTTGTGCATTCAAAAGTAGATAAATTACCATGTAGTGGATAAGAAGGCATTGCCTTTCCAGAGAGAACAAGAGAGAAATAATTTTATCCATATAAAGACTGTACTAAAAATATTTTAGTACTAGGTAGACAAAATATGCCAACTTCAAAGGAAATCCCATATGTAGGTTTATCTTGCAGATAATAAATGGTGACAAATACAGGCATGGAAAGTAAAAGTCCTAATTTGTCATGAATTACATGAAAGCTTACAAGAAGATGTGCAATATTGGTAGCAATGTTAGCAGTCGTCTTCAGAGGATAATTCCAATTTTCTGAAGCTCTGGAGAGTCAGCGTTTGAATAAAAGCCAAGCGCTTGGTATAGGAATTTGAAGTTTATATCATCAAGACAACCCCCTAGCCATCAGACAACAGCAGACCAAATGCAATGCAGCCTTGTATATTCAACTGCAGTTGCCAGTTGAGAACAGAGATCATGTAGACAGTTTTTGTAAGTATTATAAACCCATCTGTTGCTCCGTCTGGCAAAAAAACACACAGAAGCGCTTTACAAACTCTTCTCACCAATATACAATTGTTAGCTTCCTGCTGATAGCCCTCGTGTAGGCTTCATTGTATAATTATTTCAAGCAGGAAACAAACAGCCCACATGTTCAATAGTAATTATTAGTTCAATTAGCTAACCAGAAGCAGGTGGTTTTTTGGTGTGTGTGGATTTAAAAAATCATTACTATCTACAAATAGAGAGTTTGGTGCAATCTTTATTGATGTAGGGCTATTGAAAGTATTTCTTGGATGAGCACGAATGTCCACGCATGAATCTAATATTCCTTTAGAAGGACTTACTTCCAAGTAGATATGCATAAGATTGCACTGCTGTTTTATAAGATTGATATTTTGGAGGAATTTTATTTATATTCCTAGATCCATTATACATTTCAACACAACCATATTTTATGATATCACTGCATCATTCATCATCATCATCACCATCATCCACTTCACCATGGATGATGATGATGATGTTGTTGTTGTTTGATGAAGGCTGACTAGGACCACCATGGGAGGAGAGAAAAAGCTGTTTTATATGTTCCTGTTTAAGTGTCCATTCATTCAAGTTGAAAGATATTCTTGACTTCCTCCAAAGAGCAGTAGCAAACATGAAATAAACCCTAATTTGTCTAATGAGAAGAAGCAGAATTCAAAGCTTGCTCTTCTAGCTAGAAGTTTGACAGGCTATCGGTGGAGGCCAAGGCCCGTAAGAGACTTAACATGGAGGCCTACTGGCCAAAATATTGGGAAATAATTGAAAAAGTTGGAGACAATTGGAGGTTGCAGAGCTTGGAAAAACTAAAAAACAAGGTGCGAGATTGGTTGCATTATGCACAAATTCAGGAGGTGTTTAAAGGGGACAAAAAGGTTGGGTTCCAGGTGGAAAAATTGAAACTAGAGACAGAATTGTTAGAACCAAAAAATAAATTACTTTCGAGAATGTATAACTTGCTGCTTAAATGGAATACACAGGATGAGACAGTAAAATCCGCCATGATAAAGTGGGCGCAGGATATTGGGCATAACATCATGTTTGAGGACTGGGAAAGGCTATGGAACACCGGAATGAAATTTACGGCATGTAGTGCCTTGAAGGAAAACATTATGAAAATGATATACCGGTGGTACATGACCCCAGTCAAGCTTGCTAAGATATATCACCTGTCTGATAATAAATGCTGGAAATGTAAAGAGGCGGAAGGGACATTCTTTCACCTCTGGTGGACTTGCCCAAAAGTGAAGGCCTTCTGGGAGATGATTTACAACGAGTTAAAAAAGGTATTTAGGTATACCTTACCTAAGAAACCGGAGGCCTTCCTCTTGGGCATTGTAGACCAGAAAGTGTTAAAGAAAGATAGAACTTTCTTTATGTATGCTACTACGGCAGCAAGAATTTTGATTGCAAAGCATTGGAAGACACAAGATTTACCCACGCTGGAGGAATGGCAGACGCAGTTGATGGACTATATGGAACTGGCCGAAATGACTGGCAGAATCCGAGACTTGGGAGAAGAAACAACGGAAGAGGACTGGAAAAAATTTAAGGACTATTTGCAAAAACATTATAAGCTGTATGAATGTTAAGAAAATGCACTCTTTAGGAAATTCTAGCCTCAGCAACTGTTACAAGTGAAATGAAAACTAAAGTACAAGAAGTTAGAGGTATAATCAGGAAATAACTTTATTGTGTTTAAATCAAAACATATAAGAATTGGGATATAACACTTTGAATTTGGTAACATGATAAAATGAAAGATACAATAAGTTACGAAACAAGTTAACAAATTGCTGATGTTTTGTATTACAAAGAATGCAGGGTCTGGAGGATGTGGGGAAGTCCAGTAGGTCTGTTGAAAAGAAAGATTGTGGAAATTTGAAACTTTTATATTCTCTATTTGTTCTTTCTTCTTTTTCTATTAACTTAATAAAAATAACTTTTAAAAAAGAAGAAGTTTGACAGGCTATCATGTCTCCTTGTTTCTGTAATGTATGCGATATATATTTCAGAGTAGCCATGCTTTGCTTTCCACTGGATTCCCTCTCTACTAAAACAATGTCTTTCATTATTCAGATAGATTTCACTCTACAATTTGCATGCAAGACTTCACTGTCAGACTGCTATTTAATGATGTTAAAAAACCCCATCTTCTAAACATTTACTCGACCATTAATGTTTTCTGTGGAGACAATCCACATTCTAATGATAGTTTGTTATTGGCTGATAAGGACACTGTGGAACTGAGAGTGACCATCTGATACTTTGATAGTCTCTTAAAATCTAAAAACCTATTTGCTGTCTCACTGTTATGTTGCATCTGGATGTTTGATTACCAGTACATCTGAAGTTTCAGAGGAACCTATCTTGTGGAGCTTCATCTTTTATTTTTATCAGTTTCAAATATTTTAACAGAAAGAGGAACCATTATTACAAACTTATTTGAGGGGCTGCACAAGCCACAGGAGCTTATCATTTATGCAATTTTAAAGCACATTTTATTACCAGTATTTTATTTTATTTTAATTACCAGCATCATTTTGAATATTACCAGCACTTTCATGTGATTCAAATTAGGGCTAGTCAACAACAGAAAACAAATTGCAGCAAAATTGATATTTTGCTTGACATATTAAAAATGTTTAGCAACTTAATATTTTCAAATATTTTCAAATAACCAATATAGTAATTTTGTTAAGTTCTGAACTTCAATATTGTGATTGACATTAATTTATCTTGATACACAAACTGAGTTACATCTGCTACTAACTGGTAGCAGTGAATTAATGAGTGAATTAAAGACTCTCCTCCCTGCAAGAGAGGGGAGTGGTTGTGGCCAGGAGCCGGACTCCGCCTCAAGCAGGGGGCGTTTGCCCCCTGCCTCCCACTCACCTGGCTGGCACCCACACCCTCGGCCAGGCACCCAACCAGGTGCCTTCAAGGGAGCGTGTACAGCAGCCTGAATTGCTGTGGCGCCAGCCTCCAGCCCTCACTTTTTGTCATCCCGTCGCGAGTCAACAGGTCTAACCTCCTTGCTGTCTGCAGAAGCCAGGGAAGTATTTCGCAAGGCTTAGAGTGGGGGGGGGCTGTTTATTGCTATTGGAGCTAATTCCTTGTGATTGGAGTACTGGGAGTGTTTGGATCTTTGCTTGGATGTAAATTGCTTCAGTTTACTTTTCGTTGAGCTAACTTCCCTATTTCCCCCCACTTCTGGTGTTTGGTTTAATTTCAGGGTTGTTAAGCAGGGGGTTCCTAATTTTCTAATCCAAATCTGCTAGTCTGCTGTCTTCCCCCCACTCCTAGTGCCATTGATGTCATAATGTTGACACAGTCTCAAACAAAAGAAAGCACTTCTTCACAAACTATGGGATTCACTCCCACAAGTGGTAGTGATGCCCACCAAAGTGAGAGACTTTAAAAGAGGATGAGACAAGTTCATAGAGGACAAGACTATCAATGGTTGCTTACTACACTGACTGTGTTGTACCTCCACTGCCAGAGGCTGCACATCTCTGAATACCAGTTTCTGCGAACTGCTAGTTAGGATATCACTGTTACATTCAGTTTTTACTGTTATGCTCAGGTTTTACCCATAGGCAGATGGTTGGCCAGTGTGTGAACAGAATGCTGGATTAGATGAGCCTAGGTTAGGTTGATTCAGTGGGGCTCTTTATGTTCTTGTGTGGTTGGCCACTAGGAGAACAGGATGCTGCACTCGATAGGTCTTTAATAGGAAATGGAATCTTTTGATGTTCCACATACAATTTCAGAGGGCCCCCTGAACCCCAAAAAGCAGCCTTTTGTGGAGGGAAAATTACAAGGAAATCCCCATTTTAAATGAACAGCACAGCATGTGGTTCTTAGGGCCTAAATATATATTTTTCACCTTAAAGAACCAAAAGTAGAAGCTGCAGATTTGAATTAAGAAACATAATCCATTGGGTTATACAATGTTTGGTTATCTCACTACAAAAAGCAATTGCGTTGATTATATTGTATTCATTATGGGCACAATCCAACCTAAAGGATACATTTTAAGTAGCACTGATTTCAATGGGGCAATTAAGCAGCTAATATTTTTCTCCCATGGAAATCAATGGTTAAATAAAAGCCTAATATAATTAGCATTCCAAGAATCAAGAGATGTTTTGCATTCCCTTTAGCTTCCGTTCTCATGTTGTTAATGTACTTCAGTGTACACGTAGTTTAACCATCAGTTCAAACTACTTCATGAAGTGGATTGCATAGTACAATAAACAAGCTAGCATCAAAGAGAGCCAGTGTGGTGTAGTGGTTAAGAGCGGTAGTCTCGTAATCTGGGGAACCAGGTTCGCGTCTCCGCTCCTCCACATGCAGCTGCTGGGTGACCTTGGGCCAGTCACACTTCTTGAAGTCTCTCAGCCCCACTCACCTCACAGAGTGTTTGTTGTGGGGGAGGAAGGGAAAGGAGAATGTTAGCCGCTTTGAGACTCCTTTGGGTAGTGATAAAGCGGGATATCAAATCCAAAGATACCTCAGCATCTTAGAGGATTTTCTTTGCAATCTTTGATTAACTGCCATGAATGATCTCCTCAGAGCTGTCTTAAATGTGTTTTTAAAAGGATTGGAGTTCCATGCATAGATTTCCCCTTATTTTTGCATAAAACATATTGTGAGTAATTCAGACTAACAGATGCTGAGGACTAAAACCATAGCCATCAATTCCAACCCCTTTGTGTGAGCTTCCAGATATCTTGGGCTAGTCTTTGTTGGGAACAGAATAGAGGTTGATCCTGATCCAGAAAATCAATTTCCCTCTGCCCTGTAAACATCAGGATTAGGGTTGGCATCACAAACCTTATTCCATTTCAAGTAATACGAATGACACAAGCGAGTTTGGACTTCTTATATTAAATTAGGCATACAAGTGCATAGACAGCTAAATTGAAGAAAAAACTCTGATGATAAGTATAAAAGATTGCAAACTCCTAAGAAAATATTGTGGATTTTTCTTTTCAGTTGAGGATTCTAATTCATGTAATCTGGGAAAGACACTATCAGCCACCACCAGCCCTTGCTGAGAGGCGATGTCTCTGTATTGGTATGAATCTGAAGGGGCACAAATGATAGCGCTTTCATAGGAAATGTAGATTTTCTCAGCTTGTCTAGTTTGGTTACAGCAGAATCATTCCTAGTTCAGGCTCTTCAGACAATCTAGTTCTGCAGTTGATTTCCAGCACTTGGTGATCTCTTGCTAGGTGGGTGAGGAGACAATGTGTTCAATATGTCCACAGAAGTATGGACTATCTTACAAGCTGCGTCTGGGGCAATAAAGGGGGCAATAAACTGAGGGAACACTTCTGAACTTCAAGCTACTGTACTTTCCACTGTAGTCATCCCCCCCCCCCATGTCTACATCATAAGAAAACAAAACTGACTAATGGGACCAGGAGGCCCCATATTGCTGTAGCACGAACACTACATATCATTGTCATAAGTTTATGCTGATTTTAATAAAAAATGTACTCTCATCCCTCATTTTCAGTCAACAGTAATGAAAGCAAGCAAGACAGAGTTATATATTGCTGAATGAAACTGTTGGTGTCAGCACAAACATTCGTTCCCAGGATAAAACCTTATGGTCATCTACATGATGGAATTTTTTTCTTTCTCCCTGATAGTCTTTTCAGTGTCTGTTCACTAACTATATTTGACCACTGAATATGAAGAAATATCTATATAAAGGGGCACACATCAGATCAGAAGTTATGTTAAGTCTTAACTTTTAATGTACCAGCTAGAAAAATAATTTGCAGGCCATTTAGCCTATTTCTAGAAAATTATAATTTTTGTCCTTTCATAGCATGTTAAATTGTTGCATTTAATTGACTGTATTAATCCAAAGTGTAAACTGTAGCATTTAGGTGTGTGATCTATTGAATGCATTAAGAATATCCAATTCTGGTTTTTTTAAGCTGTCAAATATATTCATAATTACTTGTCAGTTGCATTTTTATTATTCAGTATTAAAATGCCAAAAGGAACTTACTTTCCTTTATAATTCTAATAAGATAGTGTTTTAAATTAGTATATTTAAACGTGTAAATTGCAAATTGACAACATCTGGTATTTTAATGAAGCATGATATGACACTGATTGTAAGATCAAGGTTATGAAATGTGACATAAGTCCTTTATACAGTGAGAAAACAGCACAGGAGCTTCCAAATGGCTACTTTTGACTGCCCTTTCAGCTCTCAGAGGTGTCTCATAATATATTCCTAATTGGCACAGAGCAGACTCTTCAGAACAATTAAGAGAGGAAAACACACCAATGCTGTCACGTTATGCAGCTCATCATAATTAACTATTCATTTCTGTAGTTTCAGCTTATATGAAAATCTGGAGCAAACTTTTTCAAAAGGATTGATTGACCATTAGAGGCCTTCCTATTAATTTGTATTCATTATAATTCAAAAAAAAAAAAAACCTCAACCCTGCTGCTACGTTGAATGTATTGTGAGATACTTAAACTAATGGCAAGAATATGTTTTATAAATAGCTCAGAAAAACACAGGGAGAAATAATGTTATTGTAATGAGGGAGGGCATTTCATTTCTGAAAATGAGCAAGAATCATAGGTGATTTGTAGTTGTGAGATCAATGTGAATAGCACCATAGCAATCCTTAGGCAGGCCAAAGGCCAGCTTTGTGCCCAGTGGGTGCAGCTCAAGTGCCGCTCTGTGGTCGGAGAGGAAAGCCTGCCAGCAGAATGGTACATACACCACTAATACACCTGCACAAAGGTCTACAGGTGTTGATGTTCTATTGTCAATGCTTCACCAGTGATGGAAGAAGAAAATGGGACATTCTGAGGAATCCATAGGCCTCTTCATCTCTCTTTCTCTGTCATACTGTTCTTCATTACAAATAAATTTGAAGAAAAAGATACTTTTAAAAAGAAGATACATATACCTGCTTTCTTCTCATGGTGGTATCACCCACCATTGGTGGTGAGAGGACATACACTATGGAGAGACAGTCTTTTACCCTTCATGTCCCACACAGACTTCATTCTTTCAGCATTTTTTGGGGGGAGGGATATGTCTACACACACATGTATGTACATATATACATGCACAGTCAACCCCAATTTGCACTGTGCACAACTAAGAACCCTACACAAAATTCCCCTGGAAAAATAAGGCCTGCATTTGGCAAAATAAAATCAGATAATATAAATACTTAAGTTTCATTACAGCAGGCAGGACAATTTAAATAAAGGTCAATTGATAAACCTGTACCTCCTAAACAATATTTAATGACAGGTTGAGTCAAATCTGCATTTTAGCTGGAAGCATGTTGCGGGCAATTATTTGAAATCTTCTGCTCCCCCTGCCCAATTCCTTGAACGCAGCAATCAAAATTGTCTGGGTCTGTTTCACTGAAATGAGAGCTAAAGCTCTAGTTTTCTGATGAAATTATGTGCTTTTCTCCATCCACTCCCAAATCCTACTGTTCCAGTTTCTGGGCCAAATTCCAGCACGAGTAATTACATTCTGAAGTTAATTTTTCACTTGCATTTTTATTAGAAAAGTTGTTTTTTTCACTCCATCCTGATGAAAAGGCTTTCAAATATTTCAAGAGTTATCAGTTAAGATGCTGTTCTGTCGTTCTAATCCATCCACCCCCCAAAGGCACAGAATTCTATTGACTACTGCATTCATCTTATCTCTCTGTGCAAAAAGCATATAGAGCTTCTGAATAGGGTGTCCTGTTCACTTCAGTAGTAGATGAAACTCCAAGACACAAATTTCCTCAAGCAGATGTTTTTGCTATGGGTGGTGACAGACCGAGGTGACTGCTGGGTTTTTGTTTTTCCAGAGATGGGGAAGAAGCCATTGTATTTTCCACAAAAGGCCTTTGGTGCAATGTTAAAGCCTGACAGCACCTATCTGAGTCTTACCTGAATATCTCCATTTCATCTTAAGACTCCTATAAGATGCAGACTCAGGGATTCCAACCAATGTATTTTTCTATTCTACCCTTGTTCTGTTTACCATTTAGCCTGGTGCTGAATTCTGGAAAACTCAAAAGCTTGCACATTAATTTGTGACATTTTGGTGGACTGGAGATAAATACTGTGATTATATGCATTTGGAGAGTTTTCCCTCAAAACTGTTCATGATACCAGTTCATAACATCAAGAAGAAAAAAGAAATACTTTATTTTGTAAATGATATGGAAATAGTTGTAATTGAAGGAGAGAAATATATATTCCCATGCAAACTTGTAACCAACTATACTCCTTGAATACTATTTCCTTGAATACTATTTCCACTACATGATCACAGAATAACAGATGTTTGTATATCTTCCTGGACACATTTTAAACAGTCAAGTGCTGTTTTGATAATACTTGCGTCCCAGTGTCCAACATGCTATCAACATTAGCTCTTAGCTTCTCTATGGCTCCCAAGAAGACTTTCTCCTCTTCCATTTCCTGTAGCAATCTTCAGTGTTGCTCTTCCTGATGTTTCATCATGACAGCACACCACATCATCCACCAGTTGACCAAATTCACTACTAGTGAATTTCTGCTTGCAAATTCTTGCAAAGTGATGTCATCCCTTAGCAGTGACAGCATAGGACTGGACAATTTTTGAACCATGACTTCCACCTCACTGTCTACAGACAACGTGTCCAGGCGACTGAAACTTCATTTTTACAACTGCCTGGTGGACTTTTTGCGACTCTTTTCCATAGCCATTTCCACCTTTGACTTTTTCACCATTCTGAAGCTTGGCTGACTTAATTCTGGTGCTTTATATAACTGTATAGCTTTATTACATGTTACATTAGGCTCCTCCACAGTTCAGAAGTGTTTATTCCAGTCTAATTTCTTATTAAAGTATCCCTCAGCTCTGTGAAATTGCAGATAAAAGTTTTTGCTCTTAAATCTGAGAGAAGCATTTAAAATGTTTATTCATCTTTCTGATCTCAATTTATATCTTTCCAGTGTTGCATTAGTTTTTGGAAGATGACACTAAAACTTTTCTAACAGTGCCTTATAATTGTGGTGTGTTGTTTTTTTCTTTTCTTTACAGCAGACAGCTCGAAGGAAATATACAGGTTTACTACCATCAATGCTTGAAGAAAAATAATAATTTTCTGTATATCTCTCTTATCAGCTGACTACATAGGCAACAATATTTTATTGTTTTATCCTTTTCTAAACCACATTGAATATTTTTTTAACAATAAAGTGATGTATAGATTTTATGAAATACCGTATTTTTCAGTGTATAACATGTAAATGATGAACCCTATTTTGGGAAGACCAAAATTAAGAAATTTAAAAAATATTGTACTATTCCGAGAAGAGCGGCCAGGTAGCTTTCTTGTGGACATTTCCTGCTATAGTTGTGGCTCCAGCCCTTGCTTACTTACCGTATTAATCCATGTATAAGACAACCCCCAATTTACCACTAAAAATTTTCAGAAGAAATATTGTCTTATACATGGAAAAATACGGTAAATAGAGTACTAAATAAATAAAATCTCAAACACTTCCTTAATTCTCTTCCATTCAGATAAAATGCTTTATGAAATCACAGGATAACGTCCGGCTTTTGAACTCTGGAGAGCATCATAGAAATGAAAAACATTTTAAAGAATTATTGTTAGTGAATTATTACTAATGACATTGCAAACACACTGAAAGCCAAATAACAGAGAGTGGTTGGTCTAACAGTTATCATGTCATTTCCAATAATGACCATGGCAATTATGTCCCAGTACCACAAGATGACTGTTTACACCTTTACATTTAATAAGCCATTCTTCAAACTGACAGTCTCCTTAGTAAAATGTCAGGATAGATTTAGCTACTCTGTAGTGTATTTATTCAGTATTGCTCTTCATTAGTTTTTGTGTAATTGTGAATATGTAAAACATGTGAAGTGGACACCGTAGTAAACCACAGAACTCTAATATATAAGATTAGGAAATTAAGCTTTTCTCAGAGTTTTAAAAGGTGCAGGTTTGAACTAAAACTCTATTGGCTTTTCATCTGGGGTCCCTTATTTCTTTTGTGTTGTGATTAAGTATAATAATTGTTATGAATATTTTTATTCAATGGGTCTTTTCTGCTCTATAATACAGTGATTTCCTGTTCTTTTCTCCCATTTATCAAACCCTCACACCATTCCTTCTCTTAGAATACAGAGGGGGGCGTTTTTTTAATCCACAAGTAGTCAGCATAAACATTGGAATCCCCTTCTATTTTTTATTCCATTTTTCGCTATGCCTGTCAGTGATCATTACATTTAACTGTAGTTGCCTCTTTTAAACCTGTTTCCTTCCATACCTTTTGTTTTGGAGATAACATTTCATGCTATGTCACCTCTCTATAAAATTTTCTGATGTGTCTGAAAGGCAATGGGTTGTATACAAGTGAGTTATGAAAGCAGACTGATCAAAATTAATGAACCTAAGTTAGCCATGCCCATTACTTTCAGTGGGTACAGCTTATTAAACTTAACAATTGTCAAGAAGTGACCAGTATGGCAATCCTGCCGCACCAAAAATGAACAGGGAAATCCAGTTTTGGGGGGCAGGGAAACCTCAGTAACTGTTGTCTTACTGACATCTGATATCTGGAGTTAATAAAGGGAGGGGAGAGCATGCCAGGACAGAAGGACATGGATCCAAAGGACATACTCCTGAAATTGGGAGGTGGAGCATAGACCATCCCTGGGCTGCTGTATGTGATTTCACTTCTGCAGGAAACAATGGAAAGAGGTTATTATTGTTGTTGTTGCTGTTGTTAGCCTATGATGCTTCCCCAAACACTACTCAACACTCTCTGCTTTCCTTTCTGTTCCGTAGTCAATATTCTTTAATATTCTTTAATATTGACTATCTACTAACCCCAGCACACAGATATGATTTATCTGAAATGGCCATACAGCAACATGCTGCTAATTTTAACAGGCTTCTCTAGATCAACATATTCACACATCTCTCCAGAGATTATACAAGTCATCAGTGTTTTGTTTTATATGAAATTGACAACAGGACACAGCCTGTGGATGAAGAGGAAATAGAGCCATTAAATAAAAACTCATCTAGAGACATATTACCCAGTTGCTCAAAGCCATCATAACCCTAAACCAGCATGTTAACCAACAAATCCAGTCCCATGCCCCTCTGTTATATCAGAAATGAATTACATGTTGTTAATCTCAGGTGTACATGAAGCCCAGATTCAGGTGACAGGTAACTTGGCTTGGCCACATCCATGCAAACAGTCATTTAAACTTAAAACATTATGGCAGTAACAAATCTCCCCTCGCCCCAACATACCTAGAGGTCACATAGGCTGTTTTCAGAAGCAAGAAGAATAGACTTCCCTTCTGTGCAAAATAGCAGGTGATGTAAAAATAAGGTACCCTTCATGGGCAGTAGTGGTACATGGGCAGAAATGATTACCTGGCTTCCCAATATATACTTCTAATTCTTCCTTTCATGCTAAATAACCTGACATCATAAGATGCCAGCTACCGTAACTGACAGGTGGGTGGTCATGCCTATCTGTTAAAAGTGACCTGTGGAGAATGGATCAGTTCTAGTTCTGGTATTAGTTCTAGTATTAGTGGATCCAAGAGCAACATAAACAAGGAATGAAGTCCTGTCTCTGCAGTGGCCTCTTGCCTTTGCAATTATCTCCTCTCTGAGGTCTGCTTCAACAATACAGTGGTACCTCGGGTTACATACACTTCAGGTTACATATGCTTCAGGTTACAGACTCCGCTAACCCAGAAATACTACCTCGGTTTAAGAACTTTGCTTCAGGATGAGAACAGAAATCGTGCTCCAGCAGCGCGGCGGCAGCAGGAGGCCCCATTAGCTAAAGTGGTGCTTCAGGTTAAGAACAGTTTCAGGTTAAGAATGGACCTCCGGAACAAATTAAGTACTTAACCCGAGGTACCACTGTACTGCTGTCATTTCATCACATCTATTTGGCCAGGCTGCTACCTTTATTTGTGGTTTTACACTGGGGGATTGAAATTCCAAATAGACCAGAGCCATCATGATACCTAAAGTAAACGCCTCCATTTGTGCGTGCCTCAACATAAGTAGGGAGCACAGCAATTAAACAAGCAATTTGTTCATTGTGTTTTAGAATGAGATAACCCACTCTCTCATTAGTTCTAAGAATTAAAACTTTTCCAAGTCAGCATGCACTATACTTATCAGAGTGAATCCACAACTGGAATTCACTCCGCTCAGTGACTTCCCTAGCATCTGGGATTAATGAGGTCTAAGTACAATGCCTGATTTGCCTTTTCAGTGTAACATTTGAGAAGATACATTCACTTAATTGAATAGCAGCAGTTGGGTAGATAAAGATTTAGTTTCTTTATCTGGCTATTCAGTTGTGCACTTGCAGAGGTGACATTTGCACAATCTATTAACAGTGAAGTTAAAGCTACCACCTCGACTACCTACATATTAACCCATTTGAAGCCAAGCATTCAGAAATGATGGCATCTACCACAAAGTTAACGTGAGAAGAAGGAAATATGGTCCTCAGGCACCCTACATAACTAGAATGCATTGAATCCAAAAAGACTACTCCTAAATAGACATGGTTAAGATTGAAATAAAAATAAAAAATTGTCCAGTAGCACCTTAGACCAGCTAAGTTTGTTCTGGGTATAAGCTTTTGTGTGCATGCAGATACATTGAAACAGAAGTCACCAGACCCTATACGGTATATAGTGGAAGGGTGGGGTGGGGTTTTTCTAAGAAGGGTAGTAGGAGATGGATGATTGACTCAATGGATTCGGTAAACCTGTTGACGACTGTTAACGACGGCAATTAGTCCTGCAGGAAAAAGTAAAGGATAGTATGCAGATGAGCAAAAATAGCTTTAGCATATGTAATGAGACAAGAATCCAATATATCTATTCAGACCAGGTCTCTCCATAGGTTAAGATTGTTTCCATGACAAAGTTGTTTATTGTTCTGTTTCTGTTATTTTAAAATTGTTACTGTTTTCTTTTAGTTGCAAATATGAATATGCACCTATGTATGTGAAATTAAATAAATTAAATTAACTACAAGATGTATTTCTTCCAATTCTGCAATGCAATTCTTGGCAGTTTAAATACATTAAACTCTGCATGCAAATATGTGTTTTGATGCACATTTAAATATGCATTTCAAAACAGCACTCACATTTAAGTACATATTAAAATACACATTTTGAGAGGCAAAGAAAGAAAGAAAGAAAGAAAGAAAGAAAGAAAGAAAGAAAGAAAGAAAGAAAGAAAGAAACCTATGGATAAATGCAGAAATTGAATGGAACAGAGTTATGGATAGAAACATGCTAAAGTGACATGGAATGGATTAGAGAGATTCATCCTTCACAACTTTAATCCTGGCAAAGCCTTACAGCCACAACCAGGAAATCTTTTCCGTCTATAGTGGTAAAGTATAAGCCTTTCAAATTGTGTGTTAAAAGCAAAACACAGGTAATAGATAACTAAATCCTATGCCCTTTTAACGAGTTTTTTTTGGGGGGGGGAGTTATTGGGTTATTGTTTTTATTTTGATTATGTATTTTGTGTTTTTATATTTTGATTTTATTCTGTGAACCGCCCTAAGACCTGTGGGTATAGGGCAGTATATAAATTCAATCCAGGAAGGAAGGAAGGAAGGAAGGAAGGAAGGAAGGAAGGAAGGAAGGAAGGAAGGAAGGAAGGAAGGAAGGAAGGAAGGAAGGAAGGTCTATAGACTCAAGGAAAGACCATAGGACTATTCTGGGGGGTGGGGGAATCACAATGACCTAGAAACCATATAAAATATATATCAGTGAGTATAAAGGGCAGTGATTAGAGTGTCGAACTAGGAGCTGGGAAACCAGAGTTGAAATTCCCACTCAGCCATAAAGCTCACTGCCTTAAGGCAGTCATTGTATGTCCAATCTACTTCACAGGGTTGTTGTGAGTATTAAATGGGGGAGGGGAGAGAACTATGTATACCAGCTTGAGCTCCTTGGAGGAAAGGTGAAATATAAATGTAATAAATAAAGTAATATATTAAAAATCCTTAAAATATTTGCAGTGTTTTCACTGTGAAATGAAATGACTCTAACTGAAGCTTGGCATGAATACAAGTGAAGATCAGATCTATGAGAAGAGTAGGTGACTCGTTGGTAGAATTTTAGGGACTAGTCAAAAAGAAAATGAGTGTCATAGAAGGAATTTTCAAAATTAAACCAGGGAACAGAATAAATTGACAAACAGAGCATCATTTCAGAGGAATATTGTTGCAAATTAATCATTCAGCTATTGTAAATGGGCTAGGGTTTGTGTTTTGTTTGTGTTGTTTTAGCTTGCCACATTTTCTATAGAAAGGGTAATTTTGGGGGAGAAATAAGACTGTCATTTTGAGCATGTGGATGCTGTGAAAAACATGTGTGCATGCAAAGCACCAATCACACAATAATCATTGCTTTGAAAGCACCTGTACAATTTCTTGGGCAATTAAGGGAGTGACAGGACAAGGGTAAAACTCCATTAAACCTCTCTCATTCTGCAACTGATTGTGTGTTTGCAATAGTATCAGCAAAGGCTCTAAGTGCTTTGAGATGGGTGCCTATGTAAGTTTCTAAATAAATTAATAATAGAAATTATATGATGGATGATTCTGAAAAGATAGATAGTACAAGCCTCCCATTACATCCAGAAGGCACTTCCTGCTGGTCACGTCACTTCGGATGCTTGAAAATAACTCTAATTAATCTTAAACATAATGTGATATATAATTCTTTGTACAGTCTGAAACAATAAGAAGCCCATTTGTCAAGTAACTGAGAGAGAGGAGAAGAAATTGGAATGTGCTGTAGGATGAAATTCCATTATTTGATCTCAAGGGGCATGATAGTAAGAGCCTGATTAATTCTGTACTAACAATAAACAATATATTTTGCTGTTTTAATAGAATATAAAACTGTCGCGTCAGTATGTTTGTGCTTTGCATACATTAAATTATGTCATCCATTTTGTGCAGCTTGCAGGGGTTTCCTGTGCACAGATCACATGTTCAAATAGAGGAGGGGAAGGTGACTTGAGGCCCTCCAGATATTGTTGGATTGCAGCTTTCATCAGCCTTAACCACCTGGCCAACCACCTTGCTCACCTGGGCAAAACGATTCCTGCATTGCAGGGGGTTGGACTAAATGCTCGTGGTCCCTTCCAACTCTACAATTCTCTGATTCTATGCTCAATATATGGTATGAAAACTCCAGCGTGGATCCAGTGTGCAGGCCCATTATGGAAAAGGTCCACAGTGCCACCACAAACCTTCTGAAACATAATATGAGAAATGGCACGTCCAACTGAAAGCTTGGAATACAACCTACCATATCATCAGTGGTTAAGTAAAGAGGCATTTAAATTCGAACAAGATCAACTTATGATCTTTTCATGGATTAAATCAGGCATAAGGAACCTCAGGCCCAGGGGCAAAAGAAGAGCCTTTGAGACTCCTCTCTGTGCCCCGAAACTGCTGGCCTGGATAGAGTATACAGATAAGAAGCTAGCCCATTGGACAAAGGTAAAATTTGCACTGAATGAACTTCCCACTTTTGCCACTTTCTCTGCTCGCCACTGGAATGTGTACCCTGAAAGGTTTCCCAGGATGGAATATGTTTCTCAACTTGGAAAATGTTCCCCACCTCTTATTTAAACAGTTACCATTCCTACAGTAGTAGCTGAGTAGCATAACCCACAACAAAAAGAGTAGCATAGCTATAGCAGGGGGAAAAGCAATTACAGCGGTACCTTGGGTTAAGAACTTAATTCGTTCTGGAGGTCCATTCTTAACCTGAAACTGTTCTTAACCTGAGGTACCACTTTAGCTAATGGGGCCTCCCGCTGCCACTGCACCACCGCTATGTGATTTCTGTTCTCATCCTGAAGCAAAGTTCTTAACCTGAGGTAGTATTTCTGGGTTAGCGGAGTCTGTAAGCTGAAGAGTCTGTAACCCGAGGTACCACTGTAGACAAATCAATATTCAGAAGCCACGGCTATTAGAAGATGAAATGTATTCAGGGGGACGATTCAAACATCAAGCATCAGCTTCAGATTACTAAATATACATACACTGGTGAGGCCTGGATGTGCAGAGACATATAATTTTACCCCTTTTGAGGCTCTTAAGTAATATGTGGCAATGGGCTGTATTACTCTTTTTTTAGCTGCATTTATATCAAACTATATTTTCTCTAAAGTGCTTCTAAAATGTAGGCCAATTTTACTGGATACTTAATTTGTTGAATCAACAACAAAACAATAACTAAAAGAGACCTCTCTCTTTCACTCTGATAAAGATTGAGACATACATCCCCATCATTGTATTTATTTGAAATGGCAGCTTAATACGCTGACAGTATAGTGACAGTCACAATATAGTGACTTTCTACCATAGTGAGGCATAAGTACAGGCCACCTATAACCTTTGAATTGTTTTAAGATGGAAATAGCACTCTGTTTTTCTGTGCAGCTTTTAGTGATGCACTAATAATAAGAGATTCCCTTAATGGAATAAAACACCCTGGTTCTGGCTTCTTCTTCCTGATGGAATGGACTGTTAATATACTTAGGACAGAAAATGTATTTGGTGCAATTAATTCCTTTCTTTACGTTCTATTTATCCATCCAATACATGTGTTTATTCAACAGCCAGAAATGCAAAAATTGTGCTCCATTTTGTATAAATGAAACTCTGCTTTATATTCCTCCCTTTCAGTTAACACTCTGCCAGGTGTTCACGGACTTTCTTTTAGTTCTTCTAATGGCGACGAAGCAAAGTGCTCTTTTCATTTCCTAAATATACCACAACTACAGCAAACATCACAATATTTAGTTAATGCACAGTAATGTCTGTACTGCATATTAAACTAACTTCATTTGGCGATAGTATATCCATTAGTAATTAAAACAGGCGAGATTGAGGCTATATAATGCTCTGGTGGGGCTCTTATCAGCTATGAAGATAAGAGCCATACCAGAACATTTGTCAGTGCCTCTTTTCCTGGGTGTCAGGTTTGCTTTTGGGGTTTTTTCAGCGTGTTGCTCTTTCCTCGTTATATGTGCATTTTACTGTGGAACATGGGTCAAGTTTAATGGGTGACTCTGGAAATATTTTCCCCAGTGGCTAACACAACCTGCCCACTTGATCATAAATCTCTGAGGCAGCATCACTGTTGAGACAAGACCCAAAGGGTGAAGGAGCAGACAGCAATGTTTCATAGATAGATGATAGATGATAGATAGATAGATAGATAGATAGATAGATGATAGATTAGATAGATAGATAGATAGATAGATAGATAGATGATAGATAGATAGATGATAGATAGATAGATAGATGATAGATAGATAGATGATAGATAGATAGATCATAGATAGATAGATAGATGATAGATAGATGATAGATTAGATAGATGATAGATAGATAGATAGATAGATAGATAGATAGATAGATAGATAGATAGATAGATAGATAGATGATAGATAGATGATAGATAGATGATAGATAGATAGATAGATAGATAGATAGATAGATAGATGATAGATGATAGATATAGATGATAGATAGATTGATAGATAGATAGATGATAGATAGATAGATAGATAGATAGATAGATAGATAGGTGGATAGATGATAGATAGATAGAGATAGATAGATAGATAGATAGATAGATGATATAGATGATAGATAGATAGATAGATAGATAGATAGATAGATAGATAGATAGATAGATAGATATAGATGATAGATAGATAGATAGATAGATAGATAGATAGATAGATAGATAGATAGATAGATAGATAGATAGATAGATATAGATGATAGATAGATAGATAGATGGATAGATGATAGATGATAGATAGATAGATAGATGATAGATAGATAGATAGATGATAGATAGATAGATAGATATAGATGATAGATAGATAGATAGATGGATAGATGATAGATGATAGATAGATAGATAGATGATAGATAGATAGATGATAGATGATAGATAGATAGATAGATGATAGATAGATAGATAGATAGATAGATGATAGATGATAGATAGATGATAGATAGATGATAGATAGATGATAGATGATAGATAGATAGATGATAGATAGATAGATAGATAGATGATAGATAGATAGATGATAGATAGATAGATAGATAGATAGATAGATAGATAGATAATAGATAGAGATAGATAGATGATAGATAGATAGATAGATGATAGATAGATAGATAGATGATAGATAGATAGATGATGATGATAGATAGATAGATAGATAGATAGATAGATAGATAGATAGGTAGATAGATGTAATTACAGTTATCTCTCTCGCACACACACTCACGCTCTCTCTCTCACACACACAAACAAAATCATCTTCTCATCACAACCCTGAAGTTAGACTCTCTCTGAAGCACATAACAATACTAGAGAAAAATAATTAATAGGAACATTGTTGCCAATTCTTGCAATTTCATTACAGGTCAACTTTTCAGCATTAGGTGAAACTTACGATTAAGTAGTGGGGATGTTCACTTCCAAAAAATCCATTGCATTCATTTTCAAGACAAGATTGAAAATTAAAACTTCTGAGTTCCCTAAAGAAACCATTAACTATGATTTACTGTATGAACCGCATCTTTCTGAAAAATGATTTTAAAAATCCAGAGACTTTCCCCCCTGGGACTGGGTCATCTTGTGTTGCCCGACACGATCCTGTACAAGTGAGTGTCACATTATTATATTACATGTGGGGGGGGGGAAGAAAAGAGGATAAATATTCATTCTGAGTGTAGCCACTTGATTCAATCATAGCTGTCACTGGGTGTGTACTATTACAAGGCAACTCTGCAACATTTGTGCCCATTGCAGAGTGAGTGCCAGGATGTCCATGCATGGGAATTTGCTGCCCTCTTCTCCATGCAATATCTCCCTGCATCCCAAATGAAGACCAAGGTTCAGAAAAACATGCAGAAAATGCTTTCCTTGAGTCACAGCTTTGCAAAATTATGCAATTCATAAAATTATATTTTATAGCTTCTTTGCTACCGTAGGTTACATAGAGAATGTGGACTCTTTACATGAAAAAGATTGTGTCTGTTTTGTTGCTGTATATTGTTTCATTCTCATGAAAAGCAACTCTTGAAAAATCTATTACCGGGGGGAGGGGTGTATTCAGAGGAACATCCCATGGCAATGTTCAATCCAAGAGTCATTCCACTCTTGTGTTCATTAATGACTATTCTCTTTATCAGTCTCCTTGCTCAATTAAGTCTGATATGACTGAAACTTGGAATTGTGGTGAGAATTTAAAGTCTGTATTGCTCAGCTGCTTTAATGTTTGACTATTGTACCATTGTTTTCTACCCAAATTTATTCAGGCAAATATGTTTAAAATTTCTTAAAGCATGTAAGGTATTATCCAAAGGTAACCAATTTTTATACAGTCTTTAGTAACATTCATAGTAAATTGGACACTGGAAAAGAAGGGGGGAAACAATGGGATTTTTTAAAAGGTTGTATTCAAATCTCTTCAAAATTAATCAGAATTATGTCATTGTCCTCTATTATATTACATATTTTGAGGTTTGACTTCACCCCCAGAGAGACATTCCATTGTCTCTTGAGGAAACAGATGCCAAGAACATTCTGAGGAAATTATTCATATTCGTACATAGCTTTTTATAATTTTACGTTGGTTGATTTCAAGTAGATAACTATTATTCCTATTATACCACCTGGGACAAAAAAGCTGAAAAATAACTTGTCCCAAACTACTTAAGCTGAAATTCAATACAAACATTCCTGAGAATAAGATTCATTGACCTCCACTGGATTGACTTCTAAAGAGATATACCTAGGAGTGCACTACACTTGAAGAATGGTTTAGACTCAATGAGTGGTATTTATTCCAGCTTGAGTCCAACACACAGTTATCTATATTGCTGCTGAAATGCCCAAATAGCTCATAATTTCTTTTTTCAAAAAAACCCCCACACATCTGGATGAATCAAACAACAAATTGACATTGACCTTCACAATGACATATTTTAGGTTCAGTTTATTTCTCAACCAGACGCAGTCATGTCAGTTCAGCAGCTTCTTCCTGCACAAGAGTAGCAATATATCCAAATACCTTTCTTGTCACCTCGGTGGGCCACTTCTTTGTACAGATAGAGCTATGTGTACAAAGAGTTGAACAGTCTCTTCTTTAGGAACAGATATGTCCCTGGGGAAACCTGTTGTTTACCGCTGAATTGGAACAAATGGGAAAAGTAGTGGGACCAAAGAAAGCTACCTGCTTGGATATGGACCTAGAAATCCTGAACCTTGAAGTAGACTTCTCTGTTTGTACAGAAGAAGTTTACTTCTCAGACCTCTGCCTAGAATTTGCAGCAGAAAATGAAGTGTGAATGAGAAATTAAAGCCTGCTCCCTCTCCATTTTGTGATGCCAAATGATAACTTAATGACATACAAATTCCACTGAAGTAAATCTGATCAATATGCTATTAAGGTTACCCACTGATCTCCTAATATAAAGCTTACCTACACCCCAAAGCAGTCCTCAAATATGGAACTCTAGTTGCTAGCCACAGAATTCCACATCCTGAAACAGAAAATGCAAAGATCCCAACATAATCTTACATGGGATTAAGATTATTCAGTTTATAATGCAACAGATTTATTTAAGAAAATATAGCATATCTCTGGTAAAAATCTGGTAAAACTAATTTACTTTAGAAACTAGCCAGTATCTTTTAAAGTTATCTACAGTAAAGTTAATTATAAATTGTGGCAAATCATTTTCAGAATGCCTATAATGTTTCATTAATGCTATAATTGTTGTTTCCTCCCCAAGGTCAATCCTTTTTACACTAAAGTACAATTGCAAACTTCAAACCATGAAAATAAGAGATGGTGCTACTTAATTATTTTTTATGAAGGGGGAAAAAACTTTTTAATGGCCATTTGACTTCAATATAAACCAAGAGTCAAACAAAGAGAGATGAGCAATTTTTCAGAATGGGAATTAATATTCATTAGGCAATAAACACTCTATAAAACTGATTTAAACACAAAATCTGACCCAGAAATTAAGAGAGATAATAGACCAAATAATGCAGACTTTAGTAAAATGAACAATACCATATTCGCCAGTAGTCCTACTTTTATTAACAGGCTATGCAATTTGACTGAATGGAATCTTAAACATCTTTAAAAACTGATTTATGGCAATTGTGTGCTTCACAGTTAGTGATTGGCAAACTGCTCAGCTGGCCTCAAAATCCATTAGCTGGGTGTCTTCCCACCACTCCTTTCCTGGACAATGCTTGAGAAAAATCCATCAAAAAAATTTCAACAATGTTAAAATAAAAATTGAAAGTTAAGTTTTTGTTTTCTTGATGAGAAAGGGAGTTTTCCACCCCCAATTTCCACTAAACTACTGTAGAAGTACAAACAGGGGGTTAATTTGAACACCGTCACATATTCTAAGAATACGTGAGGAGGTTGAAAGGATGAGTGGGATAATCCCATCCTGCTACCAGTATGCTTGCTATTATATTATCCACCCTTTACCCTAAGGTCCTAGGGGAGAATACAGCATTAGAAACAATTTCAAAAACAATTTTAACCAACTTGTGGCCATACTTCCATCTCCCAATAAGTCCATAAGAGGGTCTCTGTGCACAAACCAATGCTTGTACACAGAGCTCTTCCATGCACAGGTGGGTAGGGGGCTTACTTTGTCCAGGAACCCTCCTCATATATGAATATATGGCCCTTCCTTACAGATGCTAAATGCATGGTCAAGTGGCACAGTCATGTGGCATGAACCCACCATTGAAAGAAATAGAAGGATGCTGCAAAACAAGTGTTATTTCAAGGCTATTCCAATTTGTATCACAACTTAGAACTCCATGCAATAAAGTCATCCTGTTAGCACAAGGACTTCCACTTGCACAATGGAATTTTTCCTAAGTTTCCTATCCCTGGACGCTTCCAGCACCCGTCAACACCTGCTCCAGACAGTTTGGGTGGCGGTGGTGGAGGAGAGACCTCAGAGCAGCTTTGGGAGGGATACAAGGGGAAACATTCAATTTTGCAAGCAGAAGTCTTTGCATGAACAGAGCATCTTTGTTGGATACAATAGTTAATTAGAATGCAATCTTAACAACACCACCACCAGTGTTGATGGCTTAGAGGTATATGATTAGGGTGGTGCTTCTGCTGCGGAAGGGAAGTGCTGCTGGTGAAGCAGGCACAATTGTGGGGGAGGCAAGCAGTAAGCTCCTACCAGTGATTCTCTCACCGGTTGAAGACAGTGGCAAGTCCTGAAATGGGAGGCTTTGGGTCAGGGTGCCAGAGGTTTGAAATCCATTGGACCCATGAATTCCCTGAGGGTCCTTTTACTTGGGTCTCTAATATTGTCAAGCCTGGAGATACCATAGCAAAAAAAAGAAGAAACCTGATATCAACTTTCACCCAAACTGGCATGGCTTCATATCCAGCAGTAGATCCAATGATCTGCTCCACCTCACTGTTTGCAAGATCTGCCTAGGATCATTCTACTGAGCCCTTAGCTACGGGGGGGGCGGGGAATCAAAACAACTTGCTCAGCAGTATACACTCTTTTTTAAAAAAGAAAACATCCCTTTAAAATAGTTACAATTTTAAAATTTTAATGGATGATGTTTCTGTCGTTGAAAGACAACTGGACCTTGGGCTTCAGTCTGCATTGGCTAAGAATTTAGGTGATTTCAAAGTTTGCATCATATTTGAGGTAGGTTTTAATGAGCTTATGCAGTCTGATGGAATTTTGCCCACCTCTCTACCAGTGGGCTTCCCAGGGGGTCTTTGACTGGCTGCTGTGGAGAACAGGATGCTCAATTAACTAAACTCTTAGTGTGGTCCAGAAGGATTCCTCTTACATTCCTACCTCTTACAAAAATAAAATGTGAGATCTAAAGCTTAATTAATGCCACAAATTAGTGCTTTCAGCTCCCCTTTTTACTACCATCCCCAGTGTTCTGAAATCAAAGCGACGGTGGCAAACCACTGTCAGTTTTACCAATATTGCTCTGCTTGAGTGACAGCACAGGAGTTTTTGAGGGTTAAGTTCATAAAGATCCCAAAATGCAAAACACTTTAGAAAGTGTGGGACAAACCTTTTAGACACTTCATCTTCCTGGCTCATCGCATTTATCATTTATGTGTCTCCCTTTTTTCTTCCCACGGTAGCTATTTTTTGCTGCAGCTCTGATGGTTTGAATGTTATGGAATGATGCTAAAATAAAAGGGCAGGAGCAGCTTGTCATGCTCCTTAAAGGTTCCATCAGCTGCCAGACTAGCCCTGGAAATGACTAACAGGCTGTGTTTTGGGGGGTGTTTTTTTCACTTCAAAGATGATAAGTTAAGGTAATTGTTTTTATTAAGAAAATAAGCTTCAGACTACTCTAGGGGAAACACTTTTTTCTCATTATATTTTGTTTTAAGAGCACTGCATGATAGAAGTTGGGGGGATGAAATTGCTTTTCCAAGCACTTTACTGAAAATAATGCAATATTGCGTGCTGGAAAAGGAAGTAAAGATGAAGTATTCAAATTTTATTTGAGTATTCATAGAATCCTTAACAATTTTGAAGCTGATAGATGACTGCAGCACACAAGTCACCTACCGTCAAACAGTTGTCAGCACAAAACTCATTTTCTGTCTAGAGATGGGCTGCATACATGGGAAGGCCAAGTTCTGAGCAGACTGGGGCATACCATGTGCTGAAACACCAAGCCAAATCGGTGTGAAATTAGCTACCTCTTTGAATCCCATGACTGGGGCCCTCCGGGTTTTAAAAATGAAATTACAGGAGCAGCAAGGGACCCTGATCCAGACTGAAACCATAGTACACAGGGAACAGGGTACAATCCTCCCCCCACCCACCCAACTATTTTCCATCTGAAAATTGCTTCCAAAGATCCTATTTGCATCAAATTGTTTTGCCATGATTTTCAGTGCAGAAACATGTGATGGAAAATATTGAACACCCATTATTCTATGCTACAGTTCTGATCTGGATGGGTAAAGTTGCTCTTTTTGTTTTGATTTGGTCTTCTTTCTTCTGCATAGTGCTCCATCCTTTTACTTAGCTGATTCTTATTATATCTGAAAGAGCAATAAGAAAGAAAGAAAGAAAGAAAGAAAGAAAGAAAGAAAGAAAGAAAGAAAGAAAGAAAGAAAGAAAGAAATATGCTAGTTATGCACAGGTGCCCTTTATGAAGCCCCTGAGTTGGCAATTGTGTGTATAATTAATATCTCAACAGCTTGCTTGTCCAGTTGACATACCACTTCCCTCCCTTCTGGCTTATTTCACTTCTCTCTCTCTCTCTCTCTCTCTCTCTCTCTCTCTCTCTCTCTCTCTCTCTCTCTCTCCTAACTGGAGGAATAAAAAAACCTTGCCCAGTATTTTGCTGCAATCTATAGGCCACAGTGCTGTCGGGCAAAGGCATCCTGAGCTTATTGGGCACAAAATGTGGCTTAAAATTAATGCTATAAATTAATCATGTGCATTAATTTCAGAAGGTCTACTCTGAGTATGACTAGCATCAGAAAAAACAACAACCCATGGAACTATTCTACATTGATGGAACAGTCATGGCTAAAATAATCAAAGCTAAGGATGTTTCCTTTTATGACAGATGTCTTTTTCAAAGGCAGGTCTATTGTGATAAAAAAGAAGATAATACAATCAAACATTTGCATGTAACATTCAACCATTTGAGTGACATCTGGTGGGCTTTCCCTGGCATGATTAAAATTGCCCTGAATCAACTGGGTATGACAACTGTCAAGTAACTAACTGCATGGAGAGACAAGCACACAGTTGAAGTTTCCACTAGCAACCAATCTGCTAGGATAATATGAGGATGAGTCCTGAAATGAAATCAGGGCTAGTTATTGTTTTGGATTAATTAAGATTAAGCACATGAGTGTGACATTTTGCATTTGACTTCATACCATGTTTAGATTCTAATTTGTAGGCTATATGAACTCAAAACTTCTGCCTTTACTTTTTCTCTGTTTTTTAACTGTCTCAAAGGGCTAATAAGTATTAATTATGGAATGAACATGGTTAAAAATAGCTGAGAGATTTTAGTTAATAGAGCATAGCATGGAAGTAAAATATATGCCAAAAATATGCCGGTTAGATTCATTAAGACCTTGGCTTAATGTTTGGCCAAGTAACAAAACTACATAGCTTAATTTGTCCCCTGATCTTTAGGATTCCATCCACTTTCCCTTTAATTTTCAGTGTTTTGCAATAATATAGATATATAAATTAAACTGTCTTTACGTGTTAATCATATGAATGAGGTTACACACAATTAATGGGAAGGAGGTCATGATATGAGTCCCACTGTCCAGCATAGCATGACTCAGCTAGTCTTAAAGTCTGAGTATGTTATCTGCAGGGACAACACATTTATTTGCAGTTTTCTATTTGCATAGGCTTTCTACATGAACTGAAATGTCAATCAAGAAGGCTTCTGGCTCACAAAGAAACATATGCATGTAGAGGTCTACACACTTAGGCTTTCCCCCTGTAAAGGTCTACACTCAAAATATGGATCTCAGTTGCAGAAACTGTAGTGTCCAGGCCAGGGACACAGCCCCTTTTACCCTTAATCATGTAGAGATCCCTTCATGCAATTACTGTGCGAAAGCTCTTTTGTGAAATATGTAGATGTTGTTTCTCCAACTTTTCTAGTGCTACTTCAGTCAGGAACATTGATGTGGGTGGTAATGCCATGGAGCACAGCCATTCGCTCAGTCAAGTCTGCCAATTTCTTCACTGGATTGTAGTAAGAGAAATAGGTCTCAAGCTATGTGAATGTGGACAGTGTTGTTTAGGGATGAATTTACCGCCTCTCAGAGCAAAGCCTTCCACACAGGCTTACATACATAGATAAAACATAAAATTAAAACAAGAAAGCTAAACGATTAAAGCAACAATTTAAAAACATTTTACAGCCTAGCCTGACACTCATAGAAAACCATTTGAAATGATTTAGAAAGTCTAATTTTAATTTACACTAATGTGAAACCAATCTAAGTGACGTATAATGTCTAATTTTAATTTTAACTCATCTCCCTTTGCAGTTCATGTGTGCTTCAAAGTGTCTTGGTTATTTATTTATTTTAAGGCTGAATGAAAATAGCTCCTAAAATTCTCCTCTGCAATCAAAACTCCAGTGTTGGAGAGGGCTGAAAGGAAATATATATTCTCTCTCACTCTTTTTGTGTGTGAGAGAGAAGCATGCCACAGGACCTTCCGTTCCCCAAACATTATGAGGACAAACTACACAACCCTAGAATTCCTTTTCCTCCCATTGGAATTAGTAGAGAAATGGGGTTTTTTTAAAAAAATAAATACCTGGAATAGGAGTGGAGAGAGGGAAAGTGTTCAAACACTTCCTGCTCTGCCTGCACAAGCCCTGCAGGGTATATATTCAGTTCTCTCCTCACCTTTTAATTGTCCCATTAAAGTTGACTGAAATTCTGTTGTTAGTTTACATTCATGGATTAAGGATTCAAGAGACTAAAATGAGGAGGAATAGGGCCCAAGCCTATTGCTTCCTTCAATAATATCAAAATAAAGTTAAACAATATTACAGCTCAATGCACAGTTGTGGCCAAAATTTACAGATGGCACAATGGAGGAGGCCATTTTGCCAAAAATTCTCTAGGGGAAATCATATACAGTGCTACCTCAGGTTAAGAACTTAATTTGTTCTGCAGGTCCGTTTTTAACCTGAAACTATTCTTAACCTGAAGCACCACTTTAGCTAATGGGGCCTTCCGCTGCCTCTGAGCCACTCATTCTGAAGCAAAGTTCTTAACCTGAGGTACTATTTCTGGGTTAGAGGAGTCTATAACCTGAAGCGTCTGTAACCCGAGGTACCACTGTATTGTTGTTTCCCCCCTATTAAGGACTAGAACTACATGTGCCTCATAGTTCTGAACCAAATTTCATATTTCATTGTCATTTGCCACAAAAATGATGATATATTTTCACTTTAGTAACACTCTGTTTCAAGCCTTGATGATAAATAATAATACTTATTCAGTTTTCATAGGAAGATGGTTTGGAGGAGGTTACAACAATCCAGTTTCTTACTCTATTATGTCTCGCTGCTCATACAAACGATTACTTACTCACACCAGTGGATCATGTATAGAAGATCTTGTTCTATCTGAATGGGCTCTAAGATCAGAAGAACAAATTTAGCAACAGATACAGATTGCTGCCAAACCCTTGTAGGAAAGACAGCTGGATTGTTGTGCTTTCCTTTTGCTACCCACTTCCCACAATAGATTTTTAACCAGCAGAAATTCAGTTTGAAAAAGCAGCTGGGGGGTGTTGCTGGCAAAGATGAGTTTATGGGGAAGCATTGAGTAACATCTACCTGGTCTCTGCTGCAGACCTGCTCCTCACCTCACTGCTTTGCAGCTGTTCAGTGAAGACCCAAGTTCCCACACACAGGTTCTGCTACCAAAATTGTAGTTCCAGTCCAAATCCCACTGAAATTAATCAAATTAGAGCACAGTTGTTTAAACTTAATGGGATTTAGTGGCAGCTAATGTTTTCTGGATTGGACCCAACTAGCAGATAGCAGAACATGCATTTTGTTTCCCTTTGTCCCTCTGTTCCTACACTCTCCATTTCAATAGATTTATTGCAAATTATATAACTACTTTGTGTAAAGGTGTAATTTTGGGTGATTTCCTTATTCTTTACTTTGCTCACCATAAACCTTGCCTGATATTAAATTCTTTGATCAAATATAATTCACTTTCTAGCACACAGTTGAAATTGCACTATAAAATGTCTTAATGACAATGATATCATCAGCAACGAACTAGTGAAACCTTTCAACGACTATTATAAGGTACCTTTGTCCCTTGCTCTGGGTACCCTATGGCAGGGAAAGCTCACAGAATGAGGAATCTGTAGACATGGAGACTAAAGTATATAAATACATAGAAATAATTCACAAATTCAGTCAAGCAAAAGATTCTGAGAACCTTAATGTTTCAGTATAATATTTTATTATATAACTAGAGCAATAAAAACATACAGATCTGTAATACAAAATTTTATTGTTGTGGTAATAAAGTGAATAAGCTTTTAGCAAAATTACTTTCTGGCTTTCCTGAGCCAAGAGCCATTTTCTTTATAATAATCCAAGAAAGAAACTGCTTATTTACTGAAGAGTCTTTCTATCTGTAGCTGTTTTTATCAGGTTTGTTAATAATTTCAAGGCACCTTTATAGACATAAGGCTAATTTGTTCACATTTCTAGCCTGACTCATCCTAGGTTCTTAGAATGGCAATAATGGCTTAAACAAAGTCTATATATGTATTCAAACTTAGATGAGAAATATTCTTATGTGAACTCAGAAACCAGCCAATTTGACATACAACAGTCTGCAAACTCCCCCATCCACCATACTTCATACTATTAGCTTGATCTATGTTAACTCACTATGTTAACTATGTTAACATAATCAAGCAATACTTCCCTTGATATAATTTACTATCCACCCAGGCCACCCTATTTGCACAGAAAGAATATGTTCTACTGAGACCCCATCAACCCATTATCAATAACTGAAACCCTTTTCACATCTCATTTGCATCTATCCAATGGCCTGTTCCTTTCCAGAGCCCTGCTGTTAGTTATTCATTAAAGAAAATGTGTGTTATTAATTAGTGTTGCCCCAGAATTTTCCTGTGGGTGAGAGAGAGAGAGGGAGAGAGAGAGAAAGAGAGAAAGAGAGAAAGAGAGAAAGAGAGAAAGAGAGAAAGAGAGAAAGAGAGAAAGAGAGAAAGAGAGAAAGAGAGAAAGAGAGAGAATATGAAGCAGTCTGAAAATATTTGAGGCGTAAGGCTAAGGATGTTGAATTATTTTTTTCAGAAACTGAAATGGGGGCCTAAATTGACAGAATGTTCATGTTCATCAAAGGTCAGGAATGGAAGTCATGAAAGTGAATACAAGTATTTTGTTTTAGTCTGAAAAGCTGAAAATACTTTTGTTAATTTCTGCATTGTTTTTTATTCTTCCATTAAAATGCATTGACATTGGTTATGTAGTTAATTGCTTATTAAATTACACTTGTTTCAGCCTGAGCAGTTAACAAGATGAACATAGGTTCTAGTTGAAACTGAACTGTAGAGAAACAGAAGGAGCGCTGATTGCAATGAACACAAGACAGGACACCCCTAGATGAAGGATATTATTTTAAGAGCCAATAGAGGATTCAATTTTTTCAATTTTCATTCCCCGTAATGGAAGACACCTTCTACAAAATGGTGCAAGGAGAATAATGCTACACAATGATATAGCATCATTCCCAGAGCATTTTTGGTAAACACACTTACAGCTGCCTCTTACAAAGGTTAGTTGAGAACATGTTTGAAAACAAAAATGCTTTATCATGGACAATATGAGAAAGAAAACATGAAAAATGAGAAAATGTGAAAGTTGCTTTTGGAGTGGTTTCAGTTGCGCGCTCGTAATGTAGAAAGTAGCCATTTGGGAGGCATCTGAACTGATCCTCAAACATACTGAAATCTATTCCATATTAACTGTAATCAGTATAGACAGGGTGTGTATCTTTGCATCCTAAAACAGTATGAACACACTATGAAGTCTTTTTACACAGAATCGAAACCTAGCTCACTTTGTGATTGTCTCTGACATTCAACTTCATATTCTTTGTGACCTGCTACACCTTTTCAAGAGCTTGTTATCTCTTGTTCTGGCAAGGCATAAACACTGCTAGAGCACACACTGATTATATCACCTGTATACTAGACAGAATTCACTCTAGTACTTCAAGAGTGATTTTAGATATGTTTTATGCATAGCTTTGTGCCTCGCAAAGCCTTGCTGCTACAACCCCAGCTAACAATTTATCAAGTGTTCTGGATTGATACTCCCTGTCTGAATCTGCTGTTACACAATTGTCAACAGGCAGAATTTTGACAGCCCCATCTTGCAAAGTGGCCAGCATCAAGCAACAATATTTTGGTTTGCCTTATACCTTGAGCATCTTTATGAAGCCAGAAACAGCTTTGAAGTCTAGCTGTCTTCCTTGTAAAAATGGAATTTTCACAAATGCTATATTATATTTTCAATGCAAAACATTTTTCTAGGTGATCCAGAGTACCATTTATTTTCTTCTTCTTTTGTGGAGAAGGAAACGTTTCAATTTTAGCGTTTCAAAAATCATTTGGACATCTGGCTCAGCAAGCTGTAATGGTCCAGAGTCCTGCTGGCTGTCATTTATCACATCTGCTGGCTCTCTGAAGTTTTTAGCTATCTTTTTCATTTCTTCCACGATCTTTCTGATCAGAGAGAATTCACACTAAATGCAAGGACTGGAGAAAACGCTGCTTCCTCTCAGTAGGTTTTCTCTCATTGTCACAAAGTTACCTTTTGCACCCTAGCTAAGCCACAGACACTACTGTATCCAAAGATAGTTTGTTTCCACTCTTCCTGTGTAATTTAACGAATAGCACTTTTCATGGAATTGGGGTCTGTCAAGGAGGTGATAAGGCCAACAGTGTATAAACAAGGCTGCAGCAAATCAATCTTTCCTCTAGATACGTGGAGAACTCAGGTTCATTTCTAAAGTTTTCTGGTCAGTTTTATGGCCTATTGGACAATTATACTTTTTTTAAAAAGGAAATGGAATGTGGAAAGTGACCCACACACACACATGAAGTTATGTTATTAATTTGCTGACTTGTATGATTTTCCAAACTCCCCTACAAGGGCTGGGGAATGTAATCAAGTCTATCACTCAGCCACTTTGTCGAGCTCAGACTTCTTTAATGGTCCTCACAATACCTGCTACTCCAGATGGGAGTAGTTCAGTTCACATTTTAATCCACACTTGCCTAATTTGCACTTCCTGAAACAATATGTGAACCAAAACACAGCTTCATATGGAATTTACACTTCTCCAAATTATTCAAAGCAAATTTGCATATTAGGCAACAGTCAGGTAAAGCAAGATGTAAAATATTTGAAATGTGTGCTTAAATGCTGGTTAATTTGCAAGGTACTTTTTAAAAATAGCAACTCTACAAGCTGATGCAGAAATGTGGCAAAGTGATCTTAACTGGAAAAATAAGACTGAAACCAAAATCAGCAGATCCCACCCAACCCTTCTTGCTGGGACCATTTTATGGAGATCTATATTCTTACTTTAATATATCCACAAGACACAATGCATGAGCATTCAGACCAGGACACCAATAATGAAAACAGTAAACATAGATAGATAGATAGATAGATAGATAGATAGATAGATAGATAGATAGATAGATGATAGATAGATAGATAGAAAGATAGATAGATGATAGATAGATAGATAGATAGATAGATAGATGATAGATAGATAGATGATAGATAGATAGATGATAGATAGATAGATGATAGATGATAGATAGATAGATAGATAGATAGATAGATAGATAGATAGATAGATAGATAGATAGATGATAGATAGATAGATAGATAGATAGATGATAGATAGATAGATAGATAGATAGATAGATAGATAGATAGAAAATAATACCCAGAACAAATACTAAAATCGGCAGTCTAATAGCCTGATCTAACACAACCCCTCCTTAATAACTGCACTAATTCTCTAAGTTGTGCCTTCTTTCTTCCTCCCATCTTATTTCATCTTGTCCCCCCACCACTTCAGCAACTCTCCTACTGTCATTCTCATCAGACCCTACCCACCTTTCACTCAGGCCAAAACATCAGCCAGTCTTTTGAGTATGTAAAAGTTGTACCAAGGCTACTCGCCACTGTGATTACTCGCCACTGTGCTTTCCAATGGCACAGATACAAAATGAATTGTGTGGTGACTGCACACCTTTAGCACATACAATTACAATTAGTTTTTCTAAAATTAAGTCAATCATTTAGTTGCTGAACTCATATGGTACATGTGGGGGAGGTGGGTGTGGTGTTGTGGGTGTGGGTAGGTGTGGATATCCGTGTGAACACGTCCATTTCCCAGCTACATGGCCCAATCAGTGTTCCTGCATAATACATTGACTGTGCTAACACACACACACACACACACACACACACACACACACACGTCATTGATCATATGAATCTGGTGCCAAACCATAGCTGCAAGAAGAAGCTCTAATTTTTTATCACAAGAAAAAGCTCTATTTTTTTTTCTTGGAGAAAATGAGGGTTAAACAGGACTTGACATCACAACAAATTCCAGTCGCTCAGCTGACTGACTAAACACTAAGTAACTGATCAAAATTAACTGTCAGGCTGGTCGGCAGCAGCAACAGAAAGGTATATGTGCATGTGTTCTATGACTTTATCATTCGTGTTTGGCTTCTAAAAAAACCTGACCAATCCATCAATGTCAAGAGTCAAGCGAGCACTAGCTTCAAACTAAATTGGCTCTAACAAGTACACACCAAGACATATTCTCATAGGATGTAGGATTTAAACTGAGCTCCAGTCCTGACTTTCAGATCCGCAAAAATTGTTCCCGAACTGAGAAGCTACTATGTTTAAGATCTGTTCACCAGCCCTCAGATAAAGGATTCTAAAAAATGCAAATTACTTTATTCCCATGTAATGGTTGCTGTTGAAGTAAATTTAGAAGACAAGGGGGAAAGGCTATTTATTTACTTAGTTATTTAAGGTTCACTCCTAAGCAATATTTGATAGAAATTAAATCCTATTTGACTCAGCAGGACTAAACTAACACCAGTTTTACTACACAGAGGTGTAGCTGTTTCTGCTTCTGCAGTTGTTCCTGCAGAATATACCCAAAGACTTCAAAGAAGATATGTCATTGGGCTTGAGAGCCAGTGTGGTGTAGTGGTTAAGAGCGGTAGTCTCGTAATCTGGGGAACCGGGTTCGCGTCTCCGCTCCTCCACATGCAGCTGCCGGGTGACCTTGGGCCAGTCACACTTCTCTGAAGTCTCTCAGCCCCACTCACCTCACAGAGTGTTTGTTGTGGGGAAGGAAGGGAAAGGAGAATGTTAGCCGCTTTGAGACTCCTTAAAGGGAGTGAAAGGCGGGATATCAAATCCAAACTCTTCTTCTTCTTGCTAGAAGGAGGTCATTTGTGTGGTATAGAATTAGAGCTGCCATAAGTCCAGACATTATTGGAATTTCAAAGGTGGAATTGACGTCTGGGAGGAATTTCTGAAAGGCGGCACTTTGTCCTGGATCTTAGGCAATCAATTGAAAATCGTGTGTGAGTGTGTGTTTAAAAAAAACTCAACAATTTCCAGGCTTTCTTTTAAAAATCTCAACAATTTTGGGCATTTCTTAAAAACAGGAGTGATTTTAGATATGTTTTATGCGTAGCTTTTTCATTTTTGAAATATGGCAACCCTAATAGAATAGGGATGTGCATGTGCATGGGGTCTCAGGATTAACCTTGTATTTGTGCATTTGGCCTTGTTTCTGAGTTGCTCTCTTCATTTCAGTCTGTATTTTTCTGTCCAAATCCTAAGCTGTGATCCCCTTTCACTACAAATCAAATATAATTTTTCTACTTTTGGCCAAAGTGGATGAAATTTGCAGACACAGAAGCCCCTCCAGAGTGGATTAAGCCTGACAAATTGCAAATGCACAGGTCCAGAGCTTATTGTGGGGGAAGTAAAAGAAACTCATTTCCTGCCATAATCCTTTATGAGAATGAGAGTGGGGTTTATTTCTTGCTCTTTATTACTTTAAAACAACAAACAAACAAACAAATCCAGGCAACATTTTAGACTGCTTCACATATTGTAAAACTCATAGAGAAAAATACAGAAATATAAGAGAACATGTTGGATACCCTCCAACATTTCTCTAATGAAAAGAGGGGCATCCTATTCAATATCATTATTGTAGTTGTTATTAGACCCCCGCCCATCTGACTTGGTTGCCCCAGCCACTCTGGGTGGCTTCCAACATATATAAAAGCATAATAATACATTTAAACATTTAAAAACGTCCTTATATGCCTTCAAATGCCTTCTAAAGGTTGTTTAGTTACTTATCTCATTGGCTCGGGGGCTGCATAACTCCATACCCTCCAACATTTCTCTGACGTAAATAGGGATGCCCTAAGGAAAAGCGGGACATTCAAGGATCAAATCAGAAAATGGGGCGGCTTCTGTAAATCCAGGACTATCCCTGTAAAATAGGGACACTTTGAGGGTCTAACAGCTATCCTGAAGAGAAAGACAGAAACTGTAAGAGCAGTACAACACTTTATGGGGGTGCCCGTTCTGGTTTATTGCCATCACATTTCGACTCAGCAAAAGGGTAAAGACCCTGAATCTCACTGAATAGCTTATTTATTTGGCATCTACACAGAACTGATGCATATACCTAGTATATAAACCCACAAGGAAGCTGAACCATAAGCCAGTCTTTATTTATTCTTTCATTTGTTTAACAACATTGATTAACCACTTTGCGGTGGCCTAAAGTGACAAGTAAAGCAAAATAAGACAAATACAAAATAAAATACTTTATTTCCGCCAAACCTTTATTAGGCATCACAAATACATAAAACATCCATCTATAAAATTTTTAAATATATACAAATAAACAGCCATGAAAAAAAAGCAATAACAAGGATTTTCATTGGAGTTTCTTGCCGATAAATAGGGCCATTCACCACCCTGAGAGATACTATTGATAAAAACTCAGCCACCCTTACAGTTACTTCCGGGTTAATGTCAGACAAATAGAAGATATTATATATATATACAGACCAGCAGGAGTACAGCAGCAGAAGGAGCAGAAACAGCCTAAACCATGCTGGCAAAAGTACACATCAAGGGGCAGAACTACTTCTCGATAAACACATTTAAGACGAGACTTTAAGCAACGGTGGCCTGCCGAGCATATCTGACCTACAGATGTCTGCTTGGGCCCAGCCATGCTTTTCCATTTTTCATGTGCATTTTTATCTTTGCTAACCTGCTGTTTCCTACAGTGCTCCATCCATCTCTCCAACCCCATCCTGGAACATGCAATGCAACGGTTGTGACTTTTACCTCTTCTGGTTATAAGTAGGCTTGAAGCAGCAAAAGCTTAAGAAGGCGTGTAATCCCTTGGGGACAGATAGCTTGCCCACATCTTGTGCTATCTACTGGTTTACAAGTGCAGTACAAGATATTTATACATACGTGTGAAAATGTTATGAGAGACATTTTTAAAGGATAAAAACTATGATCCTTATTACGTTTGGTCAGAAGAAAATGCCATTGCTTTAATTAGGGGGGGAGGGGTCATATACAACATAAAGCTTGTCCAAACAGTAGGAATTCCACCCCACACACATACCCCATGTTAACAGGGCCGGCCCACCCATGAAGCAAAATGAAGCAACTGCCTCAGGAGGCAGGGTCCACCAAGGCAGCAGAGCTGGATGTTGATCATTCTTCCGCACCTTATTCCTGATGTAGATTTGCCCTGACCCCTTCTTCACTGGCGGGGAAAGAGGATGCCATTTTGGGGTCTGCCTCAGGTGGCAAAATGTCTTGGGCCTGTCCTGTCATTTACAACACAAAATGACAAGCAAGGCTCATTGCAAGTATGGGTGCATATAAGTCCTGAACCTTAATACACAATATGAGTGTGGGAACCTGCAAACGCCCATGCCTCCCTTTTTGATCCCCCTCCTCACAGTGTGAATGACCTGTGCACCTGGAGCATGTGTGAACCAGCTCTTACTTCCAAGTAGATGTGCTTCAGATTGCAGCTGTAATTTTTCCATTCCGTTTGCCTTTCGCTTCCCTGAATGCTTTTTCTCAAGTTTCTAGGGAAGATACCAAAACTATTAAAGACAACCTATTATTTCTGAAACAGATTTGCCTTTGAAGTTATGAGGCTTGAGTTGATACCTTGCATTTTTCTGCTTGAGCCACTTCTCCCAAAGTCCACATTTTTGCAGGGAGGAAAACACATTTTTAGACTACTCAGCAGGAATTACAGCCATTTTTTATTCCAGAGAGGTAAAGAAAGAGACAGCGACAAGCAGAGTGAGTTGGAAGGACTGCAGAGTCAGGCATATGGTGCTGTTTGTCACTGTGTAAACTCATCTGCAGTAGTTTATCAAAAGACTCCTATGAAAACACCTTCACAAATGGCCCCTTTGTTGGCAGACTCAGCAAAGAAACTTCCTGTTTTAATGGACAGGAAGAGTTTACTCTTTTCTCAGCCCCTTCTTCCAGAATAGGGATTTGGAAATTCACACATAGGGTACAAAAGCTGGACAGTGCTTGTAAACAGGCTGACTTGCACCAGCAAATTGACTTTTCAGTTAATGAAACTCATGGAAACGCTTCATTTTTTCCACAACCTTCATTTATATGATTACTCTCTATTTATGTAGTAGCTCGGTTTTGAAGGCGCATTGGTTTTTATTCATTTATTTTTCTCAATTTATATCATGTCTTCCTTTCCAGCTAGAAATTAATTTTCCAGTGAGTTTATATTATAGGTGCTAACGTAAAAAACACGGGAGTCTGCAGGTTCTGTTTAGCTCAATAGCATTTAACACAAATATTAGCTTCACATCGCAATGAAAACACCATGAGAGCATGAATAAAATCCACCAGCCAATCTGAGTGGAAGTACTTAAGTCCACGGAAAACAAAGGGGCTTAAGTTAATTGTAATTTATTGTGTTGGTTTCATGGCTCTAGAGCAGGGATGGAGAATAATGTGGCCCTTTCCAGCCACTGCCTAGGCCATTTTTCCTCTTGGCTCTCACGATCCCTGTTCTGGACCCTCATGTGCTTTTACCTGGCAGAATGTGTCCTTGAACAGGGTGGGCGGGTGCACATGTGTGTAAACCTCTGGGTTTTGCATGGTTGGGTTGTGGGCTATGGAGAAAAGTCTTTTTAAACAAACAAACAAACAAAAAACACATGTTGCTCTGCCCACTGGCTCAAGCCTAGGACTGCCAGATGGTACTGGTTCTGGCAAAATACAGGACAGGGTGGTGAGGTGTGGTTGGGGGACGATTTTTTTTTATCTGGTAATGAAACAAATTCAAAGCAAACCATGACAATCTATTGCAGCCTAACAGGATGGCTCTTCCTGAATTTGTCACATACACGCACGCAGATGAACTTGTAAATCTGTCTGTGCTTAGCTACCCAGGGCTTAAATACAGGAACTTTCACACACCCTTTCAAGCACATACATTTGGAGAGGATCCCTAACCTGGCAGAGAGAGAGAGAGAGAGAGAGAGAGAGAGAGAGAGAGAGAGAGAGAGAGAGAGAGAACTCGAAATACAGGACAAAACTGTATCAATACAGGGTGTAGCATTTTACGTTGAAACACGGGACAATCCTACATTATACAGGACAGTTGGCAACCCTACGTCAAGCCCCACCTACTACTGGCATTACTCTGCCCCCCAGGTTGTCCATATGTGAAGGTGGCCACTGGGCTAACGAAATTCCATACCCCTGCTCTAGAGGGAAACAACTGCTTCAGACTGCGACCCCCACCATTAAGCCAGCCCAATCAGCTGACAAGTGTGATTATTAAGTGGGGACTCAGCTACACATGTGCAAATAAAACATTATTAAATGTGTTGTAAAGTGCAATATACAAATGTGACACCAGATGGTGAGAGTGAGATATGCAAAATTCAATGTATTTTTCAAAACGTTTCAAAATAAAGCATTTTCACAGCGTTTTTTTTCAATATGTGTGTAGATTCCACCTGGGTCTTAGTATTTCAGTTCCTGTTTCCTTCCTGCTTGAGCTATGTACCTTTTCTGACTATTTACTACTAGATTGCTTCTCACCTTGCCTTGCTTCTTCCCACTTTTGATTCCTGTTCAGTCACTGCTGCCTAGTCTTGAAACTGGCACCTCTGGGACTCACTTGTTTTATTATTCCCTGGTTAGCTGTGGAGTCAAATATTTGGCATGGATTTGACCTTTCTAAGGCTCTAGTCCTGGAAGTCACAAATCACACAGTGCCATAGCTTCCGGCACTATGCACAAGGAAATCCCAAAACCGACCTATAAATACTAGAAATGAATGACTTCTGGGCTGCTAAAAAATGTTTCATCAATGCTATTTTTTTAAAAAAAAAAGTTCCACTTATACAGTCACTGAATTCGCTCCAGTTTCCCAAATTCCCAAACTTGCAAACTGAACTGCCATTTTAAATATTCATTTTATTGCTTACCTGACTGCACTAAAAATGCCCAGCAAATATAATCAAATGCAAAATGGTCACAGTTCTTCACAACATAGATGACATCCAGCTATCATTTAAGGACAGTCATTTTGATGTTGAAAATCGAATGAAGTTCTTATCCCCAAAATGAAGTTTTTAACCACATCAATCTGCAGTAATAATAATAGGCTTGCTGTGTTCAGGTATAGATGAAGCTCATTTATAACCAACATAGAATGTTTTCCCCCAGCATATAAATGGAGATGATCCCATGTTAAATGCATATTTTTTACACATATACATTTTCTTGTAGTCAATATCACCTTCCATTTGTAACTTTGTTGTCACTGATGTGCCAGAAACATCACTCAATCCTTTAAATACATTTTCGCAGAATAACTCCCCACTTTTTCATAACAGTCTAGAATACACTTACTAGGAATAAAGCTCTATTGAATTTTATTCATTTATTTCTTTGTGGGGGGGGGGAATGCCATTGATTGTACTGTTAGTGAAGAACCTACCGGTAAGTAAAAATATAAAAAAGAATCCTGCTGGATCAGACTGGATCAGGACAATGGCTTTCTAGGTCAACATTGTGCCATCCCAGTGGCCAGCCAGATGTCTATAGGAAGTCCCAAAGTACTTCCTGAGTGCAGTACCACTCTCCCCACTTGTAGCTTCCCTTGGGTATCTGGTTGACCACTGTGAGAACAGGACACTTGATTTGATGGGTCTTTGGTCTGATCCAACAGGGTTCTTCTCATATAATTGTATTTTCCCTCTCCCACTGCTGGAGAATCCCCCACATCCTCTGAGGACATTCAGCAAAATTCCAATTTCACTAGCCACAAGCAGGATAGAGAATTCTGGGAGATCATAGAATTTTTTAGAGATGGAAGGCAAATCTCAACTAAAGCATCAGTCACAGTTGGCATCCTACCTTTGATTAAAAACTTCCAATCAAGGAGAGTCCACCACCTTCTGAGGGAGTCCTTAGAATCATAGAATTGGGCAGTTGGAAGGGGACCTCCATTCCAATATCAGAAGTTCTTATTGTCAGAAAGTTATTCGTGATTGTCAGGAACTGCCGCTAGGTCCCAGCTCACAGAGGACCAACGCCCAGTGGATCTTATATACAAAAGTCTTTATTGAAGTTTAGTTTCCATTTCCAAGCTCTGGGCGCGCAGACCCACGTCTTGACGCTAGATCGGCTAAGTCCCCTCTGACTCGCTGCTAAAGCCACACCAGTTTAAGATTCTAGCCTTGCTCCACCTCCTCCGCTGCTCCTTCCTTCTCTGGGTCCTTCTGCCCTCTGGGGTTACTTCCCTCCTGGATTCCTCTGACGCTGACCCCCCTGAGTCCCGCCCTTCCTTCCGGCGGGCTTTAGGACCTGGCTCCCTGTCAGGACTCCCTGCTGTGCCGCTCGCCTGTACATTTGAACTTGGCGCGCGCGCCCAGCCGGTAACCTTCCTTCTGACCGTCTCCCCGCTTCCGGATGTGGGCGTGGCCAAACCTGCCTCCTCTCCTCCCGCTGGTGGTGAGAACACTGGTCCCGACTCCTGGGATTCCCCCTCCCCACTGCGCTCTGGTGGGGAAGCTGGTCCTGACTTCCAACTGCTGCTCAGGGACTCCCCGCTGGCCCCTCCCTCCTGAGGTTTCTCCCCTGGAACCTCCCTCACTCTGGCCTTCGGTGCTCCCTTCTGTGAGTCCTCCGATTCGCTAGAGAGGCTTGAGTCATGACTCTGGTAACTGTCACTGCCTGCACCCCCTTCGTCCTCTTCCTCCTCACTCTCCATTTGCTCCCCCTCCTGTGTCTCTCCTTCTGAACCCCTGACATCCATCCCCCCCTCGAAGCCCCCCCTTCCCCCCTCCCCCTCTTCCGGTGCGGGTTCTGGGTGCTCCAGTGCTGTGGGGGTGAGTCCGGGATACAGCTTTTCCCCTGAGGCATGCAACCATCGGGATAAGTCCGGGAAGTCCCCCATGGGCACGTCGACGGCGATCTCCTCCGCTTCCATCTCCTGCGCGGCGTGCTCAAAATCTGATGCCGCCCCCAAATCACCCAAGGGCCCCCCTCCCCCTGTCGCCTGAAGGGGACCCACTTCCCAGGGACCCTTTGGCACATCTCTGCGCCAACCCACTTCGGGCTGGTCCTCCCACCAATAAGATCCCCCCGTGCCAAAACCTGAGAGCGATCCCTCCGGGGAGCTGCTTCCCTGAGCCGAGTCCTCAGCTGACGAGAAACCCCGGAAAGTGCTGGCCGAGAGTGTGGGTGTGAACAGACAATCCTCGAAAAAGCCCGCCGGCATAGGCTTGTGCGGGAAAAGTGTGTGGAATTCTTCCTTGAGCAACTGCTCCTGCACTGCGTAATCCGGCACCCACCTGTTGGCGCTGGCCGGGGTGTCCTCTGTGGCGAGAAGATATTCAATCCCGTCCTCCCCCCACCTTGAGTCTAAAATCTCTGTGGCTTCATTAAGTGGCTCCCCTCTCGGCGACCCCCCTTTCTTGGGCGCTTCCCTGAACGGGTCTGGCGCCCTCCCTGGTGCCTGAAACCTGTGGGGCTCTCTGTAGGGTGTGAGCACTGATCTATGAAAGACCGGGTGCATTCTGGACCCCTCCGGGAGCGTCAACCGGAAGGCCACTGGGTTGATCTGCGCCTCTACTTGGTACGGCCCTAGCTGCTTGTGCCCGAGCTTCTTCTTGGCCAACGATCTGGCCGGAACTGCCTGGGCTGCTAACCAGACCCAGTCTCCCACCTGGATGTCTTCCCCAACCCTCCTGTGTCGGTCTGCCTGCACTTTGTAAGCCTGTTTCGCCATCTCTAACTGCCTCCTGAGCTGCTCATGGATCTCCTGCAACTCTGCTGCCACGGCCTCTGCTCCCTGCGGCTCCCCCTCCCTCACTGTGTCCAAACCCGGGAAGGTTCTGGGATGCCGCCCGTTGTTGGCGAAAAACGGTGTCACCCCCGTGGACCCGTGCTTCGTGTTGTTGTAGGCAAACTCAGCCAACGGTAGATAGTCCACCCAGGTCGAGGGCTGCTGGTTCGCGTAGCATCTCAGGTACTGCTGCATGATGGCGTTGACCCTCTCCGCCTGCCCGTTAGTCTGCGGATGTCTCGCCGACGCCAGGCTGACCTTGACGTTCAGGAAACCCATCAGCTTCTGCCAGAAGTTGGAGATGAACTGGCGCCCCCGGTCTGACAAAATAGATCGTGGTAGGCCATGCACCTTGAACACGTGGTCTATAAACAGTTTAGCGGTCTGCTCGGCCGTGGCCACCTTCGTGCAAGGAATGAAGTGGGCCATCTTGGTGAACAGGTCTACTACCACGAGCACTGCCGTCTTGCCCCTCGAACTGGGCAGATCCGTGACAAAGTCCAGAGCCACCCTCTCCCACGGTTCGAACGGTGTCTGCAGCAGTTCCAACAGGCCCGCCGGCGGCTGGTGCACAGGCTTGGCCCTTTGGCAGGTGTCGCACCTATTGACGTAGTCCGCGACATCTCCCCGCATCTTAGGCCACCAAAAGTCTCTGGCCACTAAGTCCACCGTCTTCTCCTTGCCAAAGTGCCCCGCGCTGGGCGCGTCGTGCAGCTGTTGCAGGACCTTAGCGCGGAGGCTGTCTTCTGGTACGTAGAGGACTCCTTTGTGTAGGAGCAGGCCGTCTCGCACTTGGAATTCGTCGCCTTTCGCCTTGCCGCTGCACACCTCCTCCATCTTGGCTCGGGCGAAAGAGTCCGTCTGCAGCGCGCGGCGCACCACGTCCAGGTCCACCGTGGCTGACGCGCAAGCCCACGCCTGTGGTGTGAAAATGTGTTTGGCCACCGCCGGTGCCTCTGCCTCCAGATACTGCGGTTTCCTGGACAGCGCGTCCGCCAAGACGTTGCTGTTTCCTGGGATGTACTCAATTCTGAAGTCGAAATCTGCAAAGAACTCCGCCCAGCGGATGTGTCGCTGGTTCAGGAACCTCGCCGTGCGCCAGTACTCCAAGTTCTTATGGTCTGTGCGGACCTGCACCGTGTGCTTGGCTCCGACGAGGAAGTGCCGCCACGCCTTGAAGGCTGCATGTATGGCCAACAACTCCCTGTCCCAGATGGTGTAGTTTTGCTCCGCTTTGCTAAGTTTTCTGGAGTAGAAAGCGCACGGCCTCCAGTCCCCCTGGTGGTCTTGCTGCAACAGAACGGCTCCCACGGCCCTGTCTGAGGCGTCCGTCTCCACTCTCATGGGCCTGCTGGGATTTACGTGTAGTAGGTTCTCCTCTGAAGCGAAGAGCTGCTTGAGCTTCTGAAAGGACTGCTCCGCCTGCTCCGTCCAGATGAACCTCTTCTTTTTGGAACTGAGGGTGTCGGTGATGGCCGCTGTCTGCATGGCGAAACCCTTGATGAACTTACGATAAAAGTTGGCAAAACCGACAAACCTCTGTACTTCCTTCCTATTACGTGGGCTCTTCCAGTCCAGTACTGCACGTACCTTGGCACTGTCCATGGCCAGTCCCTCGTCGGACAGTTTGTAGCCCAAGAAATCCACCTCTGTCTTGTCGAACTGGCACTTCTCCAGCTTGGCGTACAGCCTGTGCTCCCGCAGCCTCTGCAGAACTTCCCTGACATCTCTTTCATGTGCCTCTGGCGATTCCGAGAAGATCAGGATGTCGTCCAGGAAGCAGACGCACTTCTTGTAGAGAAGACCTGCCAAGACATGATGCATGAAGGCTTGAAAACAGTGGGAACCATTCTTTAATCCAAAAGGCATAACTCTATATTCATAAGTGCCCAGCGGCGTAAACATGGTCGTTTTCCATTCGTCGCCTTCCCGCACGCGAATGAGATTGTACACTCCTCGCAGGTCCAACTTGGTAAAGATGCGACCCTTCCTCACTGTCGCCAGCAGGTCATCGATCTTGGGCATAGGGAAGGCCGAAGGCTTGGTCCTCTGGTTCAAAAAGCGAAAGTCCACGACCAGCCTCTTCTGGGGCGTGTCCCGCTTCTTTACAAAGAACACAGGACTGCCCCCGGCCGCTTTGGACTCCCAGATGAATCCTCGCTTCAGGTTGTGATCTATGAACTCCCTGAGCTCTTGCAATTCATCCTCAGACATGGAATACAGTTTCCCCGTCGGGAGTGCCGCCCCCGGCAGGAGGTCGATCTTGCAGTCGTAGGGCCTGTGGGGAGGCAGCTTGTCCGCTTCCTTCTCGCAGAAGACCTCCAAAAACTCTTTGTACTTGTTAGGCACCGCTTGCAACACTCCCAATTTCAGATGTGGTCCATCCTCGTGCCCCTCATCTTCCAAGTCAGCCAGGATGCAGTGTTCTGCGCAGTAAGAGGAGCCGAAGGTCAGTTGCCGCTGGTACCAAGCTAATGCCGGGCTGTGCCTATCCAGCCAACTCATTCCCAACACTATGGGCGTGTCCGACAGGCTGGTGACGTTGAAGCTGATGACTTCGCGGTGATTTCCAATGCGCATCACCATTGGCGGCGTCTGCTGCAGCACTTGCCCTCCCAGTAGCTCCCTGCCGTCCACCGTGACGACTTTCAGAGGCACCGTCGCTGGCAAAAGGGCTATGCCATGTTGCTGGAGGAACTGCATGTCTATAAAATCTGCATTGCTCCCAGAGTCAATGGTAATGGGAATTTCCACAGGGAGCCCATTGGGGAGTTGAAGGGATGCGGTGAGCTGCACGACTGGTTTGGGTGGGAGGGGGTCGGTGGGCTGTAAGAGTACTGGGGATTGCTTCACTGACTTGTCTGGCTGGCCCCCAGTGACTCCATTTCCAGCCAGACAGTGGAGTTTCCCTGCTGTGATTCACTCTGCTGAACTGCGTTTGTTACTGTCGCTGCGGCTGCACTGTGCTTGTGAAACCTCTGGGGACACTCTTTCGCCATGTGCTGAGCACTGTCGCAGATGTAGCACTTCCTGGTTCCTCTAGGAGGCTTCATCTTGGCTGCTCCCAGCGCTAGGGCTCCTGCTGTATACTGAGCCTTAGCACCACCAAGCTCCATCGGCTCCTCTCCCCCTCCCAGTGGAGGCATGGATCGAGCGCGCGCCGCCTCCTTGGGGAAGGGAGGCGGTGCTCTTGCCGGCGTGCGTCCCCAATGCCCTTCCTCCTGGCTCCAAGGACGTCCTTCCAGGCGAACCCCAATGGTGAGTGCCCGTTTCACAACGTCCTTGGTGGTTTGGGGTCTCTCACCCCTGGCAATCTCGTCTTTCACAGGTCCACTTAGCCCCTCCCAGAAAAGGTCTCTGACAGCAGACGATTCTTTCTCCCACGCTAATGCATTCACCAATGCGAAGAAACGCGAATGGTATTGCCTCACAGTGGCTTTGCCTTGTCTCAGTCCGTGAATCTGTTTCCTAGCGATATCCACATCAATCTCAGACAAAAAACACGCATCCATCACTTTAATGAAGGCAACTGCGTTTTGGAGGGCTGGATCCTTGTCTCTCCAGAGATTGCGCAGCCACGATTTCGCCTCCCCCTGTAAATGCGAAATGATAAATCCCACTCTTTCCTCCTCAGTCTTAAAGTCTTTGTCAAGCAGCTGCAGTGCATATTTTAAATCTGCTCTGAAGTTAGGATACTCCTGCAGGTCCCCATTGAAGTGAGACACCAGGCTCCCTCCTCTGTTCCCCAGCCCAATCCCTTCTGGTCTGGTGACCGGTAGCCTCTGTGCAGTTAGTACGTCTAACCTGGTTCGCAGATCCTGGCAGGCAGCAGCTGCGTCCTGTTCATTCTTTCTGGAAGCCGCAATTTCTGCAGTCAACTGCGTCACTGCGTTTTGCAAACTCGCTATCTTCTCCTCGGTAGTCATTTTTCCTGTTTTCGTGAGCTGCCGAAGCACCAATCTTCACCCCCCCGCTGCTTTCCCACACGCCACGAGGTTGCAAGATTGGTGGAATACGTTGAGGGGACTTACTGTCAGGAACTGCCGCTAGGTCCCAGCTCACAGAGGACCAACGCCCAGTGGATCTTATATACAAAAGTCTTTATTGAAGTTTAGTTTCCATTTCCAAGCTCTGGGCGCGCAGACCCACGTCTTGACGCTAGATCGGCTAAGTCCCCTCTGACTCGCTGCTAAAGCCACACCAGTTTAAGATTCTAGCCTTGCTCCACCTCCTCCGCTGCTCCTTCCTTCTCTGGGTCCTTCTGCCCTCTGGGGTTACTTCCCTCCTGGATTCCTCTGACGCTGACCCCCCTGAGTCCCGCCCTTCCTTCCGGCGGGCTTTAGGACCTGGCTCCCTGTCAGGACTCCCTGCTGTGCCGCTCGCCTGTACATTTGAACTTGGCGCGCGCGCCCAGCCGGTAACCTTCCTTCTGACCGTCTCCCTGCTTCCGGATGTGGGCGTGGCCAAACCTGCCTCCTCTCCTCCCGCTGGTGGTGAGAACACTGGTCCCGACTCCTGGGATTCCCCCTCCCCACTGCGCTCTGGTGGGGAAGCTGGTCCTGACTTCCAACTGCTGCTCAGGGACTCCCCGCTGGCCCCTCCCTCCTGAGGTTTCTCCCCTGGAACCTCCCTCACTCTGGCCTTCGGTGCTCCCTTCTGTGAGTCCTCCGATTCGCTAGAGAGGACTCTGGTAACTGTCACTGCCTGCACCCCCTTCGTCCTCTTCCCCCTCACTCTCCATTTGCTCCCCCTCCTGTGTCTCTCCTTCTGAACCCCTGACAGTGATGTTTCATCAAACACTCATTTCTTGTAACTTGAAGCCATTGGTTTGTATTCTTCCTTCTGGAGCAGGAGAAAACAAGCTTGTTCCATCTTCCACGTGACAGACCTTTAGATATTTGAAGATGGCTATCATATGTCCTCTGAGATGCCCCAGCTCTCTCAACAATTCTTCATAAAGCTTGCTTTCCAGACCCTTGATCATCTTTGTCACCCTCCTTTGCAAACATTCCAGCTTGTCAATATCCTTCTTAAATTGTGGCACCTAGAGACCCTTGATCATCTTTGTCACCCTCCTTTGCAAACATTCCAGCTTGTCAATATCCTTCTTAAATTGTGGCACCTAGAGACCCTTGATCATCTTTGTCACCCTCCTTTGCAAACATTCCAGCTTGTCAATATCCTTCTTAAATTGTGGCACCTAGAACTGGACACAGTATTCCAGGTGTGGTCTGATCAAGACAGAATAGATTAGCTTTTTTGCTTCTGCACCACATTGTTGACTCATGTTAATCTTGTGGTCTACTAAGACCCCTAGATCTTTTTCACATGTACTGCTGGAAAGCCAGGTGTCCCTCATCTTATTATTTTTCATTCAATCCTAGTTTGAGAGCATAAAATACACATACATGGCAACATGTGAAATGCCTCATTCACACAATGACATTGAAACTTGACAGATGCTTGAAACAAAACCTGAGGTAGACTATCCATTTGCGCAATATGGTATTAGGCCATGTCTTCATCAGTGGAAACCACTGATGATGATGTTTGAACTGTTATAAGGTGAAATTTATTATATATTTATTTATACATACACTGTATTCACCCCTGACAGGGACTCAAGGCAGCTTACAGATAAAAGAAGAACAATCTGTGGGTTAAACCACAGAGCCTAGGGCTTGCTGATCAGAAGGTTGGTGATTCAAATCCCTGTGACAGGGTGAGCTCCCGTTGCTCAGTCCCAGCTCCTGCCAACCTAGTAGTTCGAAAGCACATCAAGTGCAAGTAGATAAATAGGTACCCCTCCAGCGGGAAGGTAAACGGCTGCTCTGGTTCGCCAAAAGCGGCTTAGTCATGCTGGCCACATGACCTGGAAGCTGTATGCTGGCTCCCTCGGCCACTAAAGCGAGATGAATGCCGCAACCCCAGAGTCATCCGCAACTGGACCTAACGGTCAGGGGTCCCTTTACCTTTAAACTATGCATGAGGCCAATTCACACAACTAGACATATGACATGTTCTCTATGCCATTGGATTTCAAGAGCCTGCCATACACATGTCAGCCTAAGTAGGGAAAGAGAAGGAGTTAAACCTCAGGACTGGGTACAAATACAGACGTTAAAACAAGAGGGAGAAACAATGCAAACCCACCCACCCCTCTTTTCCTGTTTATTCTGATAAGAACTTTACTAATTAGACTAAGACAAAATGTTAAGTGTTAAATCAGGAATAACAAAACTGAGTTTGAAAGTCTGTAACGGGTGGATAAGAAAATGATATTTTCTAAACAAACTAATGGAAGCCACCACTATGTGTTCAAACTGGATAAGGATACTATATGTAAGCTAAAATACCAGATGGTGTATTATTATTATTATTATTTTTCTGTAGCTTTGTGCTGCACCACACAGAAAAGTGTGTAAAGGTGTCCATGCAATGGTATTCAACACTATGGAAGAGTTCTGTGAAAGGTTAAATAGAAATATTGCAAATGTTGGTTTTGTGAAGAACCACACAGGTGGTGGAAATGCCAAAGGGTGAAAATGTGTTTGGTTGTGATTGCTTGTGTGATTAATGGGGGGGAATGCTTATTTTTTATTGGGGTTTTTTATTATATAAAATTTATACTTCACCCTTCCTCCCCAAAGGAACTCCAGGGCATCTCACAGTAATAAATCACATAGGACAACATGTAAATCAACAACTGCTGTAATATATTGTGAACAGCAGTGAAAATTAGAACTGTAAACACTTCATTGCCAGCCCAAACCTGGATAAGTGAACAAGTCTTTACAATACTCCTGGACATAGGAAAATGTCTGAAGTCTCCTGGGAAGAAGTTCTTGGAATGTGCTGTCCTGGGCCTCTGTTCCTCATGCTACTCCCACTGATGGAATAATGAAAACTGGGCATCTAGAAATAAATTGGCAGCAATGCTGAGCTATCAAGAATAATATAGAGATATTATGAATGGTTGGACTTCATAATATTAAGAAAGTGTTAGGAATGAATGCACTTCGATTATATGACAGTGCATACTCTTCTTTCCCCATGAATCAGTGATTAGGAGACAGTTGAAGACCCTTATTGTACATATTAATACATAGTTAATAGGTTGTGCTAAAATCATCCGCCTTGATTTTTCATAGGTAAATTTTGTACTATATGTTATTTAAATCCATTTATTTCAATTGGTTTATTCTAAATGTGAGTAATATTGGATACTATATATACAAAAAAATTAATGACAAGCAACATTTTATATTCTGAAAATTCCTAAAGCCAGGAACATGTATATTTTGAATGTGCTTAATAAGAAATGCACCTATGTAGCTAAAAATAGTAAAGCTGCTTCATTTCTTATGAAGATTTCTTCTAGCAAATTAAATAGGGTAGATTGAGAAATGATCAAGGCTGAGCAAGGCTTCTCTTCCACGAAATGTGGAAACTAAAATAAAATTTCCTTCTTTTCCCTTTCAGAATCTATTATCGTTACAGTTTACTAATAGGGTTAATGAGAATGTAATTAAATAACGTAAATAAGAAAACTTCGATTTTCCATTCATACTTCCTGCACCTAAATGAATCTCTTCTTTCACATGCCAAAACCCAATACAAGTATCTTTTGATCTTCCCTTTGAATTGCTAATTTCTTTCTTTCTCTCTTTGGCTTTTATGTTCCTGTGGTGTTTTTGTGAACTCCTGTGTCAAAACTAGTCTTTCATTTTTCACTTGAGGGTTTGTTTGTTTCTTCTAAGTGGTGAGGCAACCCCCTCTTCCTCCCCAGGGTACTGCCTCTGTCTGATTATCTTGGGGAAATTGGTCTATAGTATCAACACAGATGCAATCAGGAAGAAAACTGTCATGAAGAAATCAGTCAACTAAATGGAAAGATATAATGCTTTTGGGTGAGAGGCAGTTCTTGATCTTCAACTGTAATATTTGCTAACCACATTTCATAAAATGATGTCATAGAAGATTTCAATCTGGAATAAATGCTCCCCAGCACTGTCTTGAACATAAGAAGACTGCTATGTTTCAATTCTCTCCTGGTGCTTACCAAAACTTCATCCCTCCATCATCTGCTCATGCGACATACAGTTCCAACTGTTATTACCTCTTTCCTTTCTAGAAAATGTTACTCCTCCATTATGGTAGGTTGTCTTATAACTCTGCCTCATGATGGAGTCACAAAAAACCAGCTCAATGTCCCAAATTCCTCTGAAGACTCCCTAGGCTGCTACTGTTCATTCGTTCTTCCTGGAGAATCTTGCTTGTCCATAACATATTTGGATCTTTCTTCATGATTCAATATCTGTTCCCCCTCCCTTTTTTTGTTTTATTCCTGAAGGTTTGGCACCTGCTATCTGATTGTACCAAGTATTCTGTTTGGGCACACATGTCTGGCCATCCAACAGTTTACTGAGGCCCATCAAACTTTTCTTTTTCCTTTTACATAACTCAAATGTTTCCTGATATGGTATTCAGTATTTATTTATTGTACTTTTTCTTGTGCAAAGCCTGGAAGTGCCCAGAGTTACTGGTTCTTTCACACTGTAATACTTCAACAGAGATACTTTCATGGGTAGTTAGTTTCTTTAATTGCTCGAATGCTATTTCGTGGATTGGCACCTAGTAAAAAACAACATCTTGGGTCAATAACTTGCCTTAATGGTGTTGTCACCATTACCATGTTTGGAATAAACTTTGCTAGATAAATGATCATTCCTAGACAGCTTTGTGGATCAGCCTTACTCTTCATCTTTTGAAATTTGCATTTTAATTGAATCTAGATTAACCCTTTTTGGGGTGAGATAGGTCGTATATATTTGACATGACAACTTTCTACCAGTTTTTATTCACTTTCAGAAGCCTCTTTTGACAGCTGTCTAGAATGTGCTTCAGCTATCACTATGTTGATCTGCAATCATTCCCATATTAGACTCAAATAAATACAGTATATACATACTGTATGAAACCATCATGACCCATAAATGACTTTTTGATAACTAATTGAAGTACTTCTAAAAGCTCAAATATGCAAAATGATAATCTTGTAAATCGATAATTGTCAAAAAAATATAAAGTGAATGTATGAAATCTAGAACTTTTGTCTTGTGAATTGTCAAAAACCATTCCTGAAAACAAATAGTTTTGCTCCTCTACAAGTATTTGAAAATGCCTTATTTCCCCTCCCATAAATTTTTATTGAAACCTTTTCATCATACAATACAATAAAAAACTATCTAAATAAAAATAAAGAACAAAAAATGAAAGACTAAAGTAAACACAAAGTCCTTTCTCAAAGGTAGATCTTAATCAGTGTCTCACACAGAAACAGATGCATTATTTGCATACTTTTCAGAATTATGAAATGTGTTGAGCAGCTACCTTGGATTATTTGCACTTAAAACATTAAACCTGCCTTGGATCATAGTCTAAGAGCAGAATCCTGGCCTTGTCTACTCAGAAGTAAATCTTATTTAATTCAATGTGGCTTGTTCCCATGCAAACAGTTAGGATTACATCCTGTGAGAATCACTGATTTTTGTGTTCATTTATTGTATATTTATGAGGAACATTTAACCTACATTTCTTACAGAGATCTACTCCTTTGTCCCACCAACTCTCCAGGACATTTAACACATAAGCTCTCTTTACTGGCTGGAACAGTGGGTATAAAAGTATCTGTTGCAGCTTTGCAATATAGGCAAAGGCAAAGTGAGTTGCCTTCCTTTAAGGAAATAGAGGCTGGTGAAAACCATTCATACCATAAATAAATACAGTATTTTTTAAAAAATGGACAAATAACAAAATGAAGGCAGGCTAAGGGCATAAAACTAAGGAACAGGACCAACATTTTGGACTAAAATTCCTGCAAATGTACATCTAGTATTTCATTGGGAACTGTCAGGGGCTCAGGAGCAGAGGCACAGGAGAGGGAGGAAATGGAGAGCGAGGGGGAGGAATCCGAGGGGAGCGTAAGCGATGACAGTGGTCCGAGGAATTCCCTGAGTCTCTCCAGCGAATCGGAAGATTCACAGAAGGGGGCACTCATGGCCAGAGCAAGGGGGTGCCTAGGGGGACACCCCAGGAAGAAGGGGCCAGAGGGGACTCAGAGAGCAGCAGTTGGAAATCAGGACCAGCTTCCCCACCAGAGCGCAGTGGGGGGGAGGAGTCCCAGGTATCGGGATCAGGCTGCTCACCACCAGCGAGAGGAGATGAGTCAGGATTGACCACGCCTCCATCGGAGAGCGCGGAAACGGTCGAGAGGAAGGTTGGAGGCTGGGCGCGCGCGCCAAGTTCAAATGTACAGGCGAGCGGCACAGCAGGTAGCCCGGATAGGGAGCCAGGTCCTAAAGCCCGCCGGAAGGAGGGACAAGAGTCGGGGGGTCAGCGTCAGAAGAGTCCAGAAAGGAGGAGACCCCGGGGGGCAGAAGGACCCAGAGGAGGAAAGAACAACGGAAGAGGTGGAGTAAGGCTAGAGTCATAAACTAGTGTACAGGGGGCGGAGACTCAGACGGAGCTCCGCCGGTCTAGGTTCTATACGTAGAGCTGCACGCTGTGGCTTGTAAATGGAAACTGAACTTCAATAAAGACTTTTGTACATTACAACCGGCTAGCGTTGGTCCTCTGTGAGCTGGGACCTGGAGGCAGCCCTGACAGGAACCCTAGCTTTTCTTTTAAGCATAGTTGGCTATAAGAGGAAAGTTGCAAACTGATGTCATACATTGCTTGTAAGTTAGATTGGCTGCAGGTGTGATAAATTGCAGGGCATGAGCAATTTCTCACTAGAATTTCCTATTATTTTTATACAATTCATCCCAATGGAAGACACTGTACATTGATTGTCTCTTATTTATCAAAGATAATGATCCAATAATGATGATGTAAAAAGATGGCAAAAGCATGGTTACTGATTTGGAAAGGAGCCTCTAGGAAGTGAATTATAAGCCAGTGGCCTTTAAAAGTCAAAAAATTGATGAAGGAAACTTGCTTTTCTTTTATAAAAGATTTGTGAAATGTGATCTAGCCAGGCAAATTACTAGCATTGAATTATTCATACAGTTATTACAGTAATGTTTGTATATACATATTGTAAATACAAATCTTAATCTTTGTATACCAGTTTTCCACCTATTCATTCATAATAATAACAAAAGGCAATGTAGCTTGGTTGTACATTACCCTTCTAATCACAAACAATTCACATAAGCACATTCAAGTTGTCCTAAGTCAATCACTCTGTTTATGCTTGAATAGTTGTGAGTTATCCATTTGTGGCTTTGATCCCCAGTGTATTTTTACCTTTATTTTGCTATTGATTTCCATGGGGCTTACTAAAAATGGAGAAGATATTCAATACAAAAGTTTTTGTGGGTGTTATATGTGGACTAGGAAATACTAAGGACTCTGTCTTATCAGATACTGAACCTCCACCATGTGCCTCATTCTGCCAACCAGCCCTAGCTCTAGGATTTATGGGTCCCCAGGAAGTAGATTTTCGTAAGGTTTCCTCCCATCCATCAGTGCTGAATCTGGTGCTGATAACAGCCTTGACACTACTGAGAGGAAACATACATGTCAATTTAAACTCTGCAGGACTACTCTGGATACTATCAATAGATATCACCCTCTCTAAAGACTATAATAGATTACTGGCATAGAAATTTAGGGAAACTTGAAAACTACACAATATTCATTGCTGATTTGCTTTACTTTGTCCAAAGATGCGTTATCAAAGACAAACTGATGCTTAACTAAATAGTGCACCCACAAATGAGGTTATTCAGGATTCGTGCCCTCATAACTATTTTTCAGAACAGATAAAATTTTGAACATAGTCCAAAGGCCATTTCACACATATTATGCACAGAAAAACTTGAATTTGCCATAGAGTCTATGCTCAAAAAGGAGCTGATTAGGTTACCTGTATGTCTGCAAACACATGTTTATTGTATTCACAATTTGCATTTTTTGGTGTACCCTTAAAAGAATATTTTGTTTATATAAAAATATAATATACAAGGTAGGCTCAAAGAATCCCGATTACTAGAAAAGTCAGGATTTGAGAAATTTGTTCAGCTCTTGCTTGAAACTTCAAGACATGTAGTGACTAGTAATAGCTGTCACACCGCAGTAAATGCTGCATATAATGGTGACAAAGAGTGGCTGAATTCAATGGGGCTTACTCTCAGGTAAGTGAGTTTACGACTATAACCTTTCTCTCCTTATAACAATTGCTCCAATTTCTGCTTTCATTCCAGCTCTGCAACCTTGCAATTTCTCTCTTTAGGTTTCATAGGAAAGTCTTTATCCCTGGCAACATTTGTACCACTCATGGGATCTGTTGGATTCTTTCTTGGCCTCCAATAAACTTCTGCTGCATTTCTATTCAGTGGCTGCTACATCCATGGAATTTGTTCCTTTTTGTCTTTGTATCCATTGCTGTAGTTTTGTATGTGTTTTCATTCTAAACTTGGGTTTGGTCAAAATGATTAACTATATAACACGTAATTTATAATGTCCACAGAGGCCACTAGTTCCTAGTTTGCATATCATCTGATTTCTGTTTGTGGATAAACTTCCTTCTGCCTCCAGTTCTGTCACTGTTAATTAAAACAGCTGGTCCATCTCTGGAGTGGATTTCTAGCTTTCAGAGCTAAAGAAGAGATAGCAATAAAATCATTTTCCAAATGCAGTTCTTAGTCTCTAAGATTGTCTAATACTCAATAGAGCCTTTGTACTGGACCAGCTAATCACTGGTATAATAATTTTCCATTTCAGTTCATCCATCTGACACTGGTACAGGTTTGACAACTGTCATCTTGGCCATCAGGTAAGTTCACTGGCCAGAGTCTCTTGCTTAAAGTAAAAACCATGGATACCCTTCAGAATTCAAATATGCACTCTCAGAAAGTTACTCTGAATGTGACAATGGGTTACATTCAGGATTTTTATGAATTAACATAACCTTTAAACAGACACTTCCTCATATGTAGTCTCACAATCATGGATTCTTCAGAATTCTACGTTCTTTCTTTAACAGGATACAAATCAGATGGATCCAAGTCAAATGCTATCAAAAACAGCAAGGAGAAAGTTTTTTGAATCTATGGTTTTTGAACTATCTTTCATACCAGCAACCATTTATTCCATTTGTGGTCTAGTCATGAGAATAGTAATAAAAAAAAACCCCAAAAGGCTTGACTTGTACTATATGTATATAGCTAAGGTGGTATTTATTAATGGATCAAATTTTATTCACATAGAAAGGAGCCAAATGCATTATCCTTTGGATGATGACATGTAGTGTGATTTTATTTACTATTCTTCACATCATTTAAAAATCACTTCCCATGAAACATGCCAAAGTGATTTATCAATAAGAAATTCAACAATAAAAACATACATGAAAACAATTTCAAAACCAGTACAGTTACAGACTATATCACCACTAAAAAATATTTTTCTATAGTCACTGAAAAGAAAATAAAGATCTCTGATGTGTAAATAAAACCCAAGCCCATAAACTCAGTTCAGTAATTCAGTAGTTTCCTGCTGGAGTTTCCAAAGGTCCCATGTTCTCTTTAAGTACAGTTGGATTCATTCATGCAGATATATGATTTGCTGTTCTTTACATATTGCAATTCTTTTATATATGCAGGTTTTTTTAAGAAAAAAAGATGTCGGTACTCACCATTAAATTGTTAAAGTAAGTTCAAAACTTTAAACATTTGGGGGGAAAGGTGCTGTTGCTGTTGGTCTTAATGCCTATAATTATAACATCAAAATTAGAAATGTATTATTACTTTAAAAAAGGAGGTGTGTGTACACACACAATCTTCACTGATGGTTTTGCAACAGCGCCCGCCACATAGTGCTTATTTTTATTATACATGGTTGACTCATTATTTAGCACTGCCATGCACATTCCTTAAAAAAGATTTAGGCTCTTTTGGTGTGTTTTATAAATCAAGAGAAGTACTCTGAAGGAAAACCACTTTACACACTTACCATGCTGAAAGATGACACATTATTTCTTAGGTAGCACATTTGCTTTTGCCATTTGTTCCAAACTAAAATGCCACTTTAATGAAGAAAGCTGCCAGCCTAAATTATGCCTGTTTCCACAGTTCTGTTTTCACAGGTTAGTAAATCAAAAGTTCTTTTTATATGAAGTACTGAAATGATAATAAATCTGATCACTCAAATATTGCAAAAATCCTTCTCCTGTTTCAAGCAGACAGTCATGAACTGAATAAAAATAGAGGGCCAGCTTCTCCATTAGCTGACTGGACAGCGGTACCCTAACTTGAGTTGATTTGGGAGGAAAAGGGAGACATCCTTGTCAGTGTCCAGCTTGAAAAAGTGTTGTAGACCCATTGCCTCTTAGCAGCTGGGTGCTTAGGCTAAGCATTCCTCATGTGCAGACTTGATCACCACTGCTGCCCCAGAACACCTAACAAGTAGGTGTATATATCCAGGGCTGGCCTTTGGGAAGGGTGAGCTGTGTGGTCACTCATCTCCAAGCTGACGGGAATGCCAAGCTGAGTTCAGTGGCTGCTTTTTAAAATGTACTACCTGTACTGAGCTAAGGGGGGTGGGGGACACCAAACTGTGCTGTGAGGGTCACCAAGCTGAGCTCAGTGGTGTGGATATTTATTTGCGCCCCGAGGCCCCCAAGCCCTTCCCCTGAAATAACTTCACACTGACATGTAATTTTAGTTTAAGTTATTGGGGAAAATTTAGGCCACAACTTTATTGATTACAGCAAAGTGAGCGGTGTTGGCTTAGGCATTGGCAACAGACTATAACTGACTCCTGCCTCTCTGTCTGGAAGTCTGGAAGGGTAAACACCAAACGAGGGAGCAACATCGATGAAGACCAACGAAGCTCACTCTGGGGTTCCTGTGGTCCTGGCATGGCCCTAGCCCCTCAAGCAGACTTCGAACAAGATCCAGGACCCCCAGATTCCTTTACCGGAAAACCCTTATTCATGGAGGGGCATGTAATGGCCGCATCTCCACTCCCACACACTTCAATAAGCCAATGCCTAACCACCAAACCTTACAAAGTTGTGATGATTGCTAACGGGGTAGGCAAAAACCAAGTGGCTACATGCAATCTTCAAAATGGAAAAATTCCTACCCAGCCCCTGCTCCAAAGCAGGCGACCCAATCCAAAGCAAGGCCAAAGCAGCAGCACCTAAAATTAGGGAGGGAGGGCGGGTGTTCAGCAGCTTGATGCAAGTTCCCCCAATTAAGCTGCGCTGCTGCTTTTATTGGCCCCAAGAATCGCGCCAACTGCCCCGATTGGCCCAAACAGCCCGGCACGATCCCGGGGCCCAACGGTTAAGGCTTGGGCCACACCTGGCAACAACCCTCTCGGTGGGGGTGGCTTAGGGCCCCACGCACAACCAGGACCCTCATTAAGGAGGATCCCATTTATTTTACAGCCTGCAGTGAGCTTGGGAGACAGAAAGCAAGTGCCTGTAATCTTCTCCTCCCCTCCAATGAACTGCAGGTTGTTGGGGTGCTAAATTACAAACATGATCTTAAAAAGTATTCTTTCTCAATTTCCAGTTTGATGTCTTTGGGCTGGGTAAAAATCAGTGGTACACAGCATTACTTTGAGACAATGTTACTATAACACAATTGATAAGAGATAAAGGTTCTGAGCAATGTTGTTCTCAAAATGATAGCATCATATTTTTAATTTTCGTAGAAAAAATTATTACAATAATAAAAATACAAATTAAAAATCTTGGTAACATCTGTAGCTTTCTGGAATGGTGTTTACATATACCCATTAGTAAATAAAGCTTGTGTATACAGGCATAGATATATTTTCAACTTCTAGTAGACAAGAGTGATGTCACTGAGCCTTGCCATTACCCAGTGTGGATACAGATTTGGCACATTTGTGATGTTTGCTCATACTCTGTACTGGGCCTATTCCTGCCCCTACTCCAATTCTTTCCTGGCTCAGTTCATATACCAAGATGAAAAAGAACTATCCAGGTTTATTTTATGTTTAGCCAAAGACCATGAGTTGTATAGTTGGTTGAAAAATGGAGCACTACTCAAAATGTAGTTAAACAAAGAAGGAGGACTATTGGGAGGTAATGGGTTGCTGGACTCCATTCCCACCAACGTACCTGGTGATGGCACCAGCCATTGCGGCAGGAGAGGCAGGAGGCAGAACTCTCATCACCAATGGAAAAGAGGAAGGGAAGGCAGAAGAGCAAGTCAACAATGGATCATAGGTTTCACCTAAAAACAACCTGTAAGATGGTAGGATGTGCTTCCCTGGTGCCTTAAATTACAATTTCCATGTTATTTGGTGCATGAAAAAGGCAAACAAAGGAAATCACTCAGGAATATGAAAGCCAAAATACATATCACAATTGAAGTCACAATATGGAGTATATAGTCGAAGAACCAACCATCTAGAAAGAATTACACATTTTACAAACAGGGAATAGAGACAGAAGTGTCTTGATGGGCGTAGATTAGAAAAAGAACATATGATTTGCATATGAAAGACTCTGTGTTCAGACACTGGTGTCTCCAGGTTGGACTGGGGGAAAATTCCTTCCTAAAACCTAGAGAGCCACTACCATGCAGTGTCAACAAACTATTGATCCCACATCCACACACCTCCTGAAGAGCAGAGAACCTTTAAAAGATCGTCTTCTAATCTGGCATCTAGTGCACTGTACCTCTCATTCCACTGTTGTCTTGCTTACCAAAAACTGCAAGATACCTGAAAATTCAGTTGCTCCATAATCTGATGTGAAACTTGCTGTAGATCCACAGTGATTGACCAGAAATGAGATCTTTGTAAAGTGCAAACTGGCAGTATTGTCCTATACACTTTGAACTGTAAGAAAGCAATTGCAACAGTTTCACCATACCTGTGGCAGAAAATGATATGAAGATGTTCCAGCAGAATTACAATGTCCTCTTACCCATGTTGTGCTAAATGACTGGTTGTCTCAGAGTACTGCCACATTATGTTGGCTTTGTGGATGCTGTCCTCTCCTTCTCCCCTGGCAGCCCAGCTTAATTGCTCTCTCTCAAGCAATACGGCATTAATAGCCTTCCACTCCCTCTTGGCCACTCAGCAGGGAGCTAATGGTTGTGGAACCCCAGAAGGCCCATTGACCTAGCCCTGGAGCCTCAGCTTGTGCTTCCTCCAGGTTCTCAGCCTGTTGTCTAACAGTGCAGTCTTCAGCTCCAGTAGAGTAAATGCTTTGCATGTGTAAGTGACCCATAAATGAATCAAATTAACTACTTGTATACATAAGTATGTTTCAGTTCTTACTTATTTACACTAAGAAAAGATTGCATCCCAGGTGTTTTGAGCCATTAAGGGAATGTAAGGTCAGGCTCTGAGTTATTTACAAGGTTATAGCACTTAGCCTGAAGAGACCCCGCATTTGAACGATGAGCAATAAAAAGAGGAGACTGTGTAAACCGATATTAGAAGCAGCAGAATGTAACCTGCAGAACCTGGAGATCGCATTTTGGCTCATATTAGCATTGATTAGAATGTGGAAGCTAATTGTTCTCTCTGTATTACACTTTGGGGACACACCAGTCTTAAGAGTTGTGCAAAGCAAATGAAGCATCAAGAAAATCCATAAGACAGTCTGGCTCTTCTTACGTTAACATCAGGGATATGTTTCAATCAAGTAAATGTGAGGTAAGCAGGACAGTTCATTATGAAGTGTAAATAAAGCAAGTAATAAAAATGGAGAGATAGGTCGGTAAGAAGGTTTTTTGTGGATGTGTGTGTGTGAGAGAGAGAAAGAGAATGAGAGAGTATACTGAGTAAGTAGCATATTATTTAGCAATATTCCAGTATTCTTTCCTGTAAAGCAAGGATAGGAGACATGTAGCCCTCCAGACAAGCTCTTGCTAATCCAAGCTGATGATTTTATTTAATAAGTGGGTGGCGGGTGGCACTGTGGTCTAACCACTGTGGTGGTTTGAATCCCCGCAATGGGGTGAGCTTCCATTTCTCGGTCCCTGCTCCTGCCAACCTAGCAGTCCAAAAGTACTTCAAAGTGCAAGTAAATAAATAGGTACCACTCCAGCAGGAAGGTAAACGGCATTTCCGTGCGCTGCTCTGGTTCGCCAGAAGCGGCTTAGTCATGCTGGCCACATGACCCAGAAGCTGTACGCTGGCTCCCTTGGCCAGTAAAGCAAGATGAGCGCCGCAACCCCAGAGTCAGCCACAACTGGACCTAATGGTCAGGGGTCCCTTTACCTTTACCCTTTAGTTATTCAGCAGCTTAACTCACATGTTAGCTTGAAGCTTTGTCATTGGGACAGAGATGCTTCCTCAGCTTGGTGTTTCTTCTGTTAGTGCTCTCTTATGGATGGAGCACCAGTCTGAGGACGCATCTCTGTCCAAATGACAGAGAATTAGTCCTTGTGGAGCACTAATAGCCACAAGCGACCTGCTTTGTCCAACTTAATGCAAGAATTTGTGCTGTTTGCTAGATTTGCTACATATGCTGAAAACAATACACTGAGTAACACCCCAGATGTGTGGTGTTTTTTTCGTACTTTGGTCTTGTAGTTTAGATGTTTTCTTGATTTTAATTTTGTGATCTGTGATCTGATTTGGGTCCATCTGCAATAGGGAAAAGCAGGATGCATGTTATTAAAATTAAATTAAAATAAAAAATCTTGCGGGCACAGCTATACATTGTGTGAAGGGGAGTGTGTGTGGCATCGCCATCATCACCAGCCACTTTCAGCTCATACACTGGGGGGAATGTCAGAAGAGAGGCCTTGCATTTCCTATTTCTTCCACATTCCTTGAGTTCCAAAGCCACTCACAGAAACTCAATGTACATGTAAAGATATTGTTGAACAAAACATTTTGAAAGCTGCTTTCAGATTTTTAAAGCAATTGCATGGTGCAGAGTTTATTGAACTTTCCTTCCTACCTTTATTTGTTTGACGTGACATCAACTATAACTACATTTTCTCTGCTATACGATCACAATAGAGAGAAGGGTTTTCTAGCAAGTCTATCTTGATTGTTAAAAATACTAGACCTTCATTCTACAACCTTTCCTCTTCAAACTGAGCTCCTTTTTTTATCCCCTTCAAACTTTGCAGCAAATAGTTCTATAGATCTTGCCGTTCCAACAACTGTCAAATATGTCAAGTCTGTGGAGGGAAGGGTGTACTCTACTAGATTATAGAAGATTGTTTTGTTCTTATATTCTTTGATGCCATATAAAACTTTGCTCAGGTAATGGACAACATCTTCCCTGACAATTCACATTTAAGCTTCCTTTTCTTAGTGTTCTCAAATCAATAGGTTTCTTATGAACCTACTGAAGGACGATGAGATCATACATACACCAGTTACACATGCATAAGCCACCATAGTCAACTGTGCTCAGGGTTGTTTTCAGAAATCCAATTATTTTATGATTCTACAAATGGAATATAGATTCTAACTCAGAACATAATGTTGAACCACTTAAACCTATTTAGATTCCACCTGCAGAGCAAAATAAGCCTTGTCTGTTTTTTAAACTGTTGGCTCCAAAGCCTAGCAGCAATATTCCGATCACCACAGTCTTTCAATCTTTTGTAATGTATAATAGTATTACATATGATGCTGGAACTAAGAAGACAATGTTACGACAGATTTATGATGTAACCTTAATTTTAACTGATGTTAACACAAGCTGTAGAAAACTAGTTCTCAACAATAATATTCTCATATATATTTTAATCATCCTGGGTGAAATGATGAATATGTCTTGAAGGCAAGAATTAATACATCTTTGATGGTGTATCTGTTAAAGTAACTTTGAAGAAACTAATAAATGTGCAGTTGCACTAAAGCTAATAATAATATTACATAATTGGAATACCAGATCCAAAGTAAAGATAATTTTCCAAGTTAATTTCATCAGCTTTGCTCATAGTGTTCAGAGATCAAAGTGTGAAAGTAGAACTGAGTTTTTCCCCCATTACTTTATTAGTAGATTCTAGCTGGTATTAATTATGATACCTTCTCAATGGTATTTGTTACTTTAATAATACAGACATGATGTTCTGTTCTGCACACTCATGGGCAACTGGGCGAACATAATTCTGTGGATTACAACATTTGAACAAAGTAATTGTTGATACACAGTTTTTCATTGCAAATTAGGAAAGATATGGATCTGTGTGTGTGTGTGTGTGTGTGTGTGTGTGTGTGTGTGTTTCTTTCTTGATAGGATCCCTTATTTTTAAGATTCTTTGTGATTTTGTTAGATCTCTGTGAGTCAGATACTAAGAAGGGCTGTAGCTCACTGGTAGAGCATCTTCATTGCATGGAGAAAGTCCTCAGTTTGATCTCCAGCATCTTCAGGTAGGAGATAACGATGTATGAAATCCTGTAGAGATTATGCCAGTCAGTACAGGCAATATTGAGCTAGATGGACCAATGGTGTGCTTCCTATGATTATATCTCACCATAGGCATTGGAAATATTTAGCAGTTCACAAGGTTTCTGCCGTACACTTGAATCTAGAAATGTTGTGACACTTTTCTTATCATTCATCTTTACCCAGTGCTTATTTGAAATGCAAAGATCTCAAATAAAACTTTTGATGCATCGTGCATTAAATAATGAGTACTGCATTCTAGCCCTTGGGTTGCTGGCACACTCCTAAATTCATTTTTATTTTTACTGTTTTTTAAGCTTTTGCTTGACATTTCCATAGTTTAGCCTTGTTTTTTCTGGAGAATAGGGGGTGCATTATTCATCCAAATACAACTTGGTACAAATAAACACATTTTGAAATGAAGGGCTGAAGGCTGATCAATACTGCCATTGATCATGATCAATGCCATTGAGAAATATTGCAAATGGAAAAATTGTGGTTTGAAACCCTGCATGATAAATCATTTTTCCCAAGTGAGAGTAGTCTGAAAAAAATAATCTGTGATCCATAGGAACTAGATGCACATTCGGTTAGCCACTAAATATGAACACTGGACTTTCTTCAAAACTTTCACAGTTGAAACTTTAAAAGCAGAAAAATCAAACCGCTGGTAACAATTAACATTGACTTGCCTTTTCAGTAGAGAGATGTGCTGCACAAAATAAAAAAAATGAGAGAAAGAATAAAGATGGAAAATCAGAATAGCTACTTTTGCAAACACTTCTCACCTGCATACATATAGAATCCCTTTAGATTGCAGCCTTTTCCAGTAGAGTCAGGAATGAGCCAGCTCCTAGTGGAACTTAACAGCCTGCTGCAGAACAGAGAGGGTTAGATCTCACACAGGCTGAACAGCGATCAGTGCACAGTGCAGCTCCTCCACCCCTTGGAATGCCAGTTGCCTAGGGAATGACTGAAAGTGGGCTGGAATCCAGCCAAAGCTCTCAGGAAGCTCAAACAGGCAGGAACAGGGAAGGAGACAATCTGTCAGAGCACGAAGAGGCTGGAACTAATCCAATCAGTCTGAAATGCCGACGACTAGAAGGGCTGCTAGATAGGAAGCAAAACAAAAGACGTAAGAGGTGAAAGTTCAATATCTTTTGTAGATACTGGAAAGAGACTTCAGAAGGGTCATCTTGAGTAATGGTGCTGGAGGCTTTGTTAGAGCCATCCGGAGCTATCTGTTTTTGCAATAAATCCACCTTTTTAATTAGCTAAGCTTACTGTGTTATCAAGCTGGGAATCTGGATTCCTGCCAAGTAGCATTATTGAATCAGACTTGAAATAATTGTGTATCTATGGTGTAAAGAAGATCTGCTTAATTTGCACTGCAGATGTTTTGCCTGTATATGTAGGTGGCGTCCTGAATGTTTTCAATGTTCACTTCTGGTCACCACTGTGCCAATTGCACCAAATCTACATCTTTCTATCTCTGTACAAAATATATTAAGGACTTCAGAAGGCTGTTAGAATGAAGAGGAAGCAATTCCAGTCAATTATTATATCATCACCACCACTTCGAAAGCCAAGGAAAATTACTGTGTTAGTTTTTAAGAGTACTCTACTGAAAGACAGGATCAGAGAGAAAAAGAACACTGAGACCTGACAATTTGAACTGAGACTGAAAGGGCTTTTCAGAACAATGTGTTTAGATGACAAAAGATACATATATTTTTGATTAAAATACAAGATGTAGAGATGGCTGTGATTATCACTTCATTTGTATATTTATTGTGTTACTCTGTAGTAAGCTAGTCAAATGGGAGTAAAAGAAGGGCACTGTTTTCTAGCTAATAAAAATACATTGTTGTTGTTGTTAAAATTTGTATACCACCATTCATCCATAGATCTCAGGGCAGTTCACAACATAAAATTACAATAAAAATAATACAAGATACATAATAAAAACAAGAACAAAATCAAACCAATACCTCCTCCCATTCCTGGAGTGTATGATTATAACCATAATTTTACACATACACGCTATAGGGGCTGGATTGAGGAGGAATGGTGCCCCCCCTTCTCCTGAACCTTCCTAAGTGCAGGAGGACAGTATAGATTTAGAACAGTGGTTTGCAGAAGGGCATAGTTCAGAGGCTGCAGATGGCAGAAGCTGGGAGATATTGGAAGAGGAACAGCAGGAAGAAGAAGCACCAGGGGAGAGACAGCTGACAGACTCAGTGTCCTTGGAAAGCATTCCTGACCACCACCACTACCCCGGACCAGGCATGCATTGAGGGTAGGAGAAGAGAGATCTCAGAGGCAGAAAACACAGATTAGCCAACACAGGGTGATGTAGAATAGGGGAGATGTAGAGGGTGGGATTTATTTGGAACAATACCATTATTTAGGGAAGATTGCATTCCCTCATTGCTCTCTGTGAATTATTGAATGAATTGCTTGGGGAGAATTTTTATCATTTCTCTGATTCTTGGCTGCCACTATGGAAGGGATTTTATTCCCAGAAACCAGAGAGAGAGAGAGAGAGAGAGAGAGAGCGCTTGGTTTACACATGTATGTCCTTTGAAACTTCTAAACATGGTGACTGGCAGACTTTGTAAACTGACTAAAGAGATATGAAATGAAATGAAATTTCTGCCTGTGCTGCTCTATCTGTTCATGCATGCATGCAAGTAGTAGTAGTAGTAGTAATAATAATAATAATAATAATAATAATAATAATAATAATAATAATAATAAATTTATAACTTATACCCTGCCCAGCTGGCTGAGTTTCCCCAGCCACTCTGGGTGCCTCCCAATTGAGTGTTAAAAACAATACAGCATTAAATCAAAATACAAACTATACAATAACTTAACAAAATAATGAAAGTAAAAACAAAGCAAGAAAGAATTATGGTCCCTGTAGTCCCTGTAGATGTTACTCATTCACAGAACACATACATGGAGAACAGTGGTCAGTTTTATGTCTCTCATCAAAACTACCTAAACATTACACCCCCAATGCCACATGTCTGCTCAAAACATCTACAAAGGGGAGCTAACCCATGGATGCTTCATGTAACCTTGACCCCCAATTATGTAGGGGTCTAAATTGCACAAATCACCTACCGACAAGCAGTTACTCACACATTTCCTCCCCTTTAGAGCTAACACAGAATCATTGGTGGCAATGGTGGCTGGAAACTGTTTGTGAGTATATACTCTTGGTATTTGAATGCCATTACAACAAATACAAATTTACATGTCAACTGGTATTTATTTTTTCCTTAATTGTGTTACTTTTACAAATAATGTTTGTTGACCTAAATAAAATCCATTAAATAATCTCCCTCAAAGATCATACATACTATTTCTTAGATGGTTTGTTCCTCTGAAGGGAAAAACACCCTCCGATTTTCAAAGTATTGTGTATCTAGGAAGACTTTTCATTAACATACATTCCCAGAAGGAATGTAATGTTGTAGTAATAAAAGGGACGTTGTGCGCTGTGTTAATGTTGTATTTTTTCCACCATGCTGTTTGTGATCATGTTTGGTTTTTAATTGTCTCTTTAATTCTTAGCCACTGCTGAGTTTAAAGTAAAAGAATTTGCGATTATATGTTAAAAAGAATTTAAGTACAATTGCTCGAAAACATCCATAGTCTCAGCTATCAAGAATTTTCTCGGGGTATTTTCTTTATTTGTACTTAAAATGCAGACTCCATTACCATCAGTGTAGAATGAACTCATATTCACAAGAATGAACTAATTTAGAAAGCTGTTTATGACCATGAAATGCGGATCTTCCTGGAAAGTACTATGATAAAGACTTGCTACTGTTAATGTAGTTACTTTGTTCTTTCTTTGGTTATTGACACTATTGCATGTCTTGTGTTAAATATATTGAGATTGTAGTAGACAAGTTTCTCTAGAAATGTTATCAGCAACAGAGAACTCCTATACACACCTACCTGGGAATACATTCTATTGAACTCATTGCAATTAACTTTTGAGTACACCTATATAGGATTTCGTCCATGGAGTTTTCTTGGCAGGGATACTGGAGTGGCTTGCTGGTTCCTGCTCCAGGTGAATCACGTTTAGTCAAAACTTTCCGCTATGACCTGTCCGTCTTGGGTGGCCCTGCACGGCATAGCTCATAGCTTCTCTGAGTTATTCAAGCCCCTTCACCACGACAAGGCAGTGATCCATGAAGTGAAAGCTGGACCATAAAGAAGGCTGATCGCTGAAGGAGGAGACTCTTGACAGTCCCGTGGACTGCAAGAAGATCAGACCTATCCATTCTTAAGGAAATCAGCCCTGAGTGCTCACTGGAAGGACAGATCCTGAAGCTTTGGCCACCATGAGAAGAGAAGACTCCCTGGAAAAGACCCTGATGTTGGGAAAGATGGAGGGCACAAGGAGAAGGGGACAACAGAGGATGAGATGGTTGGACAGTGCTCTCAAAGCTACTAACATGAGTTTGACCAAACTGCGGGAGGCAGTGGAAGACAGGAGTGTCTGGCGTGCTCTGGTCCGACGAAGAGTCGGACATGACTAAACAACAACAACATATAGGATTTCACTGCTGGTGAATAAAGAAATGAAGTATTTGAACAAACTTGAGCTATTGGATGGTTATGCTGTAAGGTTCACTCTCAAGAATAATCCTTGAGACATAAGTTGTTACCTGATGCTTTTCAGGCAGGGTAGCAATCTAGACAATATGTACCCCAGTGGCATATTTCTAATCATTGTTCTGTGCCATGGTTTTTAATTATTTTTTCAGGGAACTGTCAGAGCTGACAGCCCCCTGACTGATAAAGAAGCAGATTTAACTATACTAAGACCCTTTGGCACTGTGAATGGAATAAAGGTACCTGAGTGTTAGGGTATTTTCAGATGCGTATTTACTGTAGGATCAGGGTTTCTCATGCATGTGAGTTCTTTTTTAGGCATCTAGATGGCAATGCTGACATCAAAAGGCTAGTCCATCCATCCATCCATCCGTCCCTCCCATTTAATGCAGATTTACCCAAATAGAATGCAATATGTTTTTAAAAATGCCAATGACTCATTTGTAAACTAAGCTCCTGTCCGAAAGCACCTTCTGTCCTTGTTCCTAGTGTGATGGTTTATAACTGGTGGCCCTGAGCCTTTGTGGGTTTAAGGCTCTTAGTAACAGCTGGAAGAAACCACTTAAGTCACATTGGTTTCAACAGAACATAATTCCAAGTGCAAGCTTGTGCTTAACATTGCTGCCTGGTGCACCAGCCCAAAATACATTTGGCCATGATCCAAAAGAGCTAATGAAGAATGCTCAAGAGATGGGTGCATGCACTCAGCTATTTCTTCTTAGTTTTGTTCATAGTAAATCACTGCAGCAAACACTCACAAAACACTCCAAATGAGATGAGAATGTGGTTTGGCCTTTCTGTAATGTGGGCTATTTTTTCCAGGGGCAGGTGGAACTATAACATAAAATCTAAGTATGTGCTCCTCTGCCTCCTTTGCCGAGGAGAGTTGCTTACATGTTGAATAGGCACTATTTCATTCTTGTGTACATCACTCTAGACATTATTTTCTTGGGGTGTGTGAGAAGCTAGTAACTTTCACCAAATGTCCATGTGCCCATCTTATTCTAAAACACAATGTCACATGAAACTACTAAAACTTAAGTTTTTGTAGCTAAGTACTGAGATGTCTTGTACAATCTTTGTGCACTATGTGTAGCTGAGGCAGAAGTCTACCTTACACATATAGAGAAAACAATGCTTAGAGTTGTGGTAAGTGCACAGCTGATGTGACTCCAAATATGTTTTCATCTGAAGGCATTTAAAAAAAAATGTTTCAGGAATAAAATACAGAGAAGAGCTCAGTGTATTAAAGGTTTTCACCTAGTGGGTGTTCTACTGACACATATGAGCTCTCATCTAACACATTCCATAGAACTTTAGTATTATCTCACATTACCTCCAACACAATGCTTTTTTAAATGGATCTCAGCTTCAAAGTATCAAGTGCGGAGATGCGAAATCTGGGCAGGTCATGTGTTAACCAATCCCCAACCATGAGTTTTAATTGGGTTGTGTTGTTTGCCTCAAAATAGGAGGAAATGGGAGGGCAGGCACTTTTGTTCTGTTCTGTTCTTGTATTTATTATGTACTTTGTGATTTTATTCTGTGTTTTTTTGCTGTGAAAATTTGTGGAGGACAGTACACAAATTGTAATCATCATTATCTGTCTTCCTGACTTTTGTCTTAAACTCATGGAGCTAACCTTGGGGAGAAGGAGTTTTTTTGGTCTATAGAAATACTCTCCATTCTTTCAGGCTCTCTGTTCAGTTGTGTTGGGATCTAGAATGTGTGTTCCTGGCATTGTACAATCAGCACAGATTAGGGATTCTGGTCCTTTGCAGCTCACCTCACTGCCCAGCAGTCTCCCTGCCTGAGCTAACAGAGCTGGTCTTGAGGCAGTGTTGGACTCCCAGACACCTGGTTTTGGGGAACTTCAGCATCCACGAGGATGGCTCTGGAGTGGCTCAGGACTTCATGGCAGCCATGGTGACCATGGGGTTGTCCCAACATGTCACCGGCCCAACACCACACTTTGGACCTTGCTTTCTCAACTGGGCAGAAAGAGGGTGACCTGAAAGTAGGAGATATTGACATCAGTCCGTTGTAATGGTCAGATCCCTTCCTGTTGAAATTTGGGCTTTAAGCAACTTTTCTCTTCTGCAGAATCAGGGTACCTATTGGGATGGTCCACCTTCAGAGGTTGATGGATGGAGTATGTTGTCAGGGATAGGCTGATGACAGACAGCTCTACTTCTCCTTTATATCTGCAGATATGGGAGTGGATGTGTTGAACTATTGTCTTGCCCTAGGAATGTATTGGATGGTTCTCAATCCAGATAAGACTGAGGCACTTTTAGATAGTGGTTCCCTATACTGGGAGGTGGCTTGCTCTTGATGGTGTTACACTCCCTCTGAAGGAGCAGGTATGCATCTTGGGGGTACTTCTGGACCCATTGCTGTCACGTGAGGCTCAGGTGGCCTTGATGGCATGGAGTGCCTTCCATCAGCTTTGGCTGGTAGCCCAGATGCATCCTTATCTGGACAGGAATAGCCTAATTTCATCGGATGAAGGGAGGTATAGAATTATTATTTATTTATTTATTTATTTATTTTGCATATCTCCAGTGCTGAATTATTTTTGGCATTTTTTGGGGGGGAGGGGAGAATAAAAATATGTAATTGTACCTGCTCCCATATATTTATTTTTAAGAGAGTCTCACAGCTCCTTCTTTTCCTCTTTAGTATTCTTTTGTTACTCAACACTTGAGATGCAGTTCTGTTAATATATTAGACGTGATAAACCTATGCAGAAAAACGTATTTGAAAGTTTGTTCTCTGTAGCCTTCATTGTTTATATCTAGAGACAGTTCATATATTGCTTGTTATTAATATCCAAGAGTGCTGAATAGCAAAGAAGAAAACTTTTCTCTCACATAAACCTTTTATCTTGACTCAGCTGAAAGTTAATATACTATAGTCTCAGTTAATAGATGATCAAAGACATAACCTAGTGTGAAGATTAAAGAGAGTTCTTCTGTGGCCATCCTCATATATTCTGTGCAGTGAGATATTATGAAAGCATGTCTAACCTCCCCAAAGCAATATTGATTTCTAAGGCTATACCATCTTTTAATCTTAAAAGAGGTAGTGTGGTAAAATATCATCTTATAATTTTGAAACAACACATGAAGTGCCAGAGCAGAAAATTAATTAGGTTATATTTAAAGAGATTAAATGTTTATATATCTATATATGATTGGGATTCAACAAATCACTACTGTCTTGCAAACCACTTTACCATGTGTCCAATTTTTTGCCACCAGTGGGATGCCTTACATTTTAGTGGAATGGGAATACATGATTAAACCTAACCATATTGATTGCAATCCAGAGCAAACTAATCCAGGCATACCCAAGGGCCTCTATGCACTCAGCAGGACCTTTTTTCCCCTTTGAACAACATCTTCCCGTGATGCACCACAAACTGTTTTTGAAACTCCCATGCGTTCCAAACAAGATTTTCCACATCACACATTTTTTGTATTTATTTATTTATAGAAAAGTCAAAAAGTTCACTAAGGCAACAGCACCTACTGTCACAGGAAGGTGACCTTTGGATTCAACCTGGTAAAATGAACCCAAGCTTGTTATTCCCCCCCCCCCTTCAATAGTTAGCTCAGGTGGCTAGTGCCTGCAAGACTGTAGCCAAATCATGGCAGCTGAGGAGGAAGGGGGTATCAGCGTGCTAGGAGTAACTCTGAAGTTTTCAGAAACACATACAAAAAAGAACAACCCACTCACCCTGATAGCTGGAACCCTAATAAGTAACTCTATGGAGCGATGATATATTGCAATCAGTAGCAGTTGGTGTGCTCAGGTGCTTACTTGACCTCCAGTGTTATTGTGACTTACTGAGAGGAAAAGGGGGAAGCAGTGGCAAAGCCAGCACGGTACAAACACTGGCAGAGCCAACCAGGCATGCCCATAAGTGTGTTTGCACTGCGCCAACATCACCCCTCCCCTCTCAGTAAGCAGCACCAGTGACAGGAAGTCAGGAAATCCCACCCAACCAGCCTATACAGATTGCAATGTTTTGTTGCAGGTTCCAGTTCTGTTACACATAACTGCTTGTTGTCAGTATCATTTCAGGAGACCCTTTTTCAAGGAAACGAACACCAACTGCTTTGGGAGACAGCAGTCTGGTTTGGATATCACACTAAACCAAGCTTGGTGCAAAAGTATGAGCATTCATGCTCCGGGCAAGAAGGAAATGGTTGTGATCTGCTCTCTGGGAGGGGTTTGGCTAAGTATGACATGCAGATCAGCTCAATGTAGCTTGCAAAGTCTGAGTACAAGTGTATAAGAGTAAAGGGAAGCGTTGCTAGGTAGCAGGTTTGCATTACTGTTTCCACATTTCATTGGCTCAGAAAAAGCTTTCAGAACTTTCTTCTGTTGTATAGACTATAATTTGAGAAACATTGTGTAAAATCTTTTATCATGGCCATTCAGTGCTATTTATTTTTTATTTTTTTTGCATAGGCACTATACCTTTAAAGCATACCTGAAGCCCATATCTCCCTTCAAAGTATTCTAGGCACTGCAGTTTGTTGCTGGGATTTGTAGCTCTGTGGGAGTAGAATGTGCACTGAATGTGCTTTAAAGGTCTGGCATGTATGCAGACATAGTCTCACTTGTTAGGAAAAGAAGCAGTAAGTCTCATTTGGAAATATTTTATAGCATCTGGAGAAATTTCATGTGCTTTCTGGGAAGGCAAAGGACTACTGCCAATCAGTCTCTTAAAGGGAACATTCAGGAAAGACTCTTGTCCCCTTCCCCGCTGTCAATGACTTCATGCCATCTAAGCACATATGGTCTATAGCTTGAAGATTTTTCTGCTGGCTGATGCCAATTTTCTTTTAGAACCTGACTACCCATTACAGTGGCCAATTATGCATCACCCCTCCAAAGGAAATGTATTGCCGAGAAAAATAGGACAAAAGAGAAGAAAGATTTGCGTAAAGTTTGCTTGTGATAATTTATATGCATTAATGCACCTTTTTAAATATTGGGAATATGGGAGATATACGCAAACACCCGGAGAGACACAGGTTCCCTATCCTTGAAATGGAAAATATGTTAAAATGGAGGACTGCCCTACGAAGGGCTCTCCTCTGAATAAACTGGGGCACAGAGCTAAGGTATTGTCCATGTGTGAAGTCACATCATTTTGGCCCCAGAAAAGTGCTTCACAATGGGGGAAGTGGCTCCCAAAAAAGCAAGGTTATGTCCAGTTAAGTCAATGGTCAGAGTAGAGCGACTGGGTTTATTCTATGTCTTATTTGGGGATCACTCAGAGAAGCTGGCCGTTCGGTTTTCAGTAGCAATGAAAGGACATACAAGTAAAGAGGGAATGTTCCTAAAACCCCAGACTAGGACTCTGTATTGTTACATATTCCAACAGTAATTCTTTTTCTGTTGGGATTTCTGCTAGAATCAAAGAAGACTGCCACAAATGCTAGTTACTTCTGGGAAGCAAGAAGCTGAAAGTCTGCCAGTAAAACAAGCCTGCTTTTTTGTGAAAGTATTGGGATTTATTTCTTCACAAAATAGCACAGGTGGGAGGAACAGCCAAAGAAAAAGCAGCACATGGAACATGCTTATCTTTTGTACAGCAGACTTGCTTGCAGGACACAACTAGGACGCCCATCCACAAGAAATGAAGACTATGCGTTATCTCAATAAGGGTTCGTTCAGTTTTTGGATATGAACAGTCATAGTTTAGGGTGTTTTATGTTGTTGTTTTTAAAAAACCAATGAATAAGTGCAAGCTTTCATTTGTTGTGTACCCAGTAAGCTACATTTCTTTACTCTCTATTGCTCACATGGACAATTGAAAATTGTGTGGTGTTTTATTTTTCTCTTGGTCAATTTCTCTTCTGCCCATTTCTTCATTTTCTCATTTCTTTACTCACTATATGCATTATACTCAGATGCCCACATGGCAAGATTTCTTGAAAACTATGTGAGTTTGTGATGTGATTTAAGGGTCAGTTGTTCAAAGGATTAAAGATGGGTGTTGTTGTTTTAAAGAAATCTGTTCTTTGTATAAACCTAAGCAGCTCTGAGCAGTCATTGGGGTCGGGGGGGGTTTGGGGGGGATTAAAAAAACCCTCTACATTGCACATATTATGGGTTTCCTGTCAGATTTTTGTGAGTAGACTTGGCCAGAGTGTTGATAGCCTTTATGTTTTGGTGATAGGTGTCTTTATCTAAGTTAAAATAGCCCAAGGTAATGGCTGGAAAAGATGACTCATTCTCATTTACAGATAGGTTAGCCGTGTTGGTCTGCCATAGTCAAAACAAAACAAAATCCTTCTAGTAGCACCTTAAAGACCAACTAAGTTAGTTCTTGGTATCATTCTCATTTGCCTGTCTAGGAAGTGGGAGGGAAGAAGTTAGGTCTGTGCAAGAGAGAAAACAAAGGAGACTGAAGTATGAGTGAGACTGAGAAAGACAGCAATTCAGAAAGCTAAGAATGGTCTTAGAAGGCATCTTTGAGTTCTCGTTTTGTAGACGTGGGGTGAGCAAAACAATAAGAAATGAAAGAAGCCATCTACCTTTTTAAAAAACAAAAGCATAAAGTTTTGAAATACATCTGACACCACTAAAGGCTCCAAGCCTGTAAGTTCATTAATATTATTCAATTCCATCCAAAATCTATAGCTGTTTCAATTTAAGATGACCGTGAAGTTTGCTGGGCCTGAATCTGAGGTTCAGGACCTGATAATGTTTGCCTCAAAAAAAAAAAAGTGCATAATCCCCTCCTACCTAGCCAGTTTCCAAAACCTCATAATAACAGCTTGTCCCAGCAAGGAGATGGTTCATTGGAGCTCTTTTGTCCTTGGAAAGCAATGCAGGTATGGACCATAAGATCTTCAAAGCCTGCATGATCCCCAGCTGCAGATGACAGCCTCTAGAGGCTAGGAGAAGCTCCAATAGGACCTATGCTGGACAAGATAAGAACATAAAGAGAACTTCACCCTGTGCCTACAAAGACTCCATCGTTTACTGCTTTCCTACCCTGCTGCATGTCCCCAAGTCCTCTATGGAACAGACAGATCAAAGACAGGGCAGGTAGGATGGGAGCATATAAAGGTAAGGGGAAGGAGGAGTTGGTTCTAAATAATTTTGAGTCAATTATGACTTTCTAGGTTCTGAACAACTTAAAAAAAAGACAATCACAGCAGTAACATATATCTATACAATAAAAGACTGAAAGACAGAACTGTTACGATATTCAAGAAAGTCAACATAATTATAGTTAACTGGCTCTGTGTTGGTCCATGAAGACAGTTTAGAAATTTAGTCATAAAATGCTGGTTGTCTCCTTTGCTGCCAGTAAATGAGTTTTTTTCCCCCAAGCTCAGCCTGGTGACTTGTCCTTTAATCATTCTACATAACATAGGAAGTGATTTATCTTGTGAATAGCTAGGGCTGATCCAGCTGCCATTGCTGTCTGAGTACACATAGTCAGAGAATTACAGTAGGTGGGCTTCTATGGGACCAAAAAGGCAAGAAGGGAATTGTTTTTACCTTCAAGGTTAACATTCCTTATGCAAGAAATGCAATACAATCTTCACTGAAGGGTACAATATTTTTTTTTTCAAGAAACAAAGCTGTGCTTTCATACTTTTCACATAATGATCGTGGTTAAATAAAATGTAATTTGCTGTAAATAAAATAAACATTAAACAAACCACTTTAAAAAATAATCCATGTATTTTGCAACAAACATTCTGCATGATAAACCACAGCTGCAAACTGCTCTCTCCCAATCGGCATTTCCTCAGTGGAATGAAGATTTAGGACATAGGGTGGGGTTAAACTGACATGTGACTGATGAGGTGGAAGTCTGATTGTGAGGGCCATTGAACACCGTGAATTTTCACCATATATCATAATTATAGAAACACCTGTGCTGGATAACTTTGTGCTGATGTGCAAGAAATATTCATACTGTGTTCAATGGATAGCAAGAATTTAATCGTATGGCCATGATAAAGAGGAGGGCATCGTGTAGAACAGCTTGAGTGTTCTGAAGTGCTCTTTAACAAGCTCATTTGATTCTTGAATCTATGTTTGTTTGCTTGTTTTCCATAAAGTGAATATATTTGCAGGAAAATAACCCGCTGGCTTTACTGAAAGGACACTAGAGACCTCTGAAAGCAGCAGTATGAAGCATCTAGAAAGACAAATAAGAATAATTTATAACTGCATTTCTAAGAGATGAGACGGGTTAAGGACAACATATTATTTCTTTTTGGGTTGCCATACATCCTCTTTTTCCAGCACATGTCCTGTTTTTCAGGGGTAAAATTTCTGTCCTGGTGGATTTTATGAATTTTCCAAAATGTCCTCATTTTTTTCTTTGGTACCAAGGGAGCACACACACACTTGGGAACTGCTGTTCCAGGAGTGTTAAAATTGGACAAGAGCTAATTCAGACATGTGTGTTTGGTTATTCCTTTTCTTATTTTCAACATCTGCCCCCTTCTTTCCCATAAAAGAAAAACAAATCAAGGCAGCAAACAACGTGACAGGAAATTAAAACAATATCAAACAACAAAATGCATGCAATTAGGCTAAAACAACAATAAACTCAAAGTCAATACGCTGGAGGGGGAACCTGTTCATCAAAAGGAGTGTTGTGGTGATGCTGTACTTCCTTTCTTGTCATCAACATCAGAAAGCCCACATCCTGTGGCTCACCTACTGTGCTTAAGATGGAGGATTATCCTTTGAGCCTTTGAGGATTATCTCAGTAATTAAGCTGAGACCCAACAAAACACACTGGTTAGAGTTTCTAGGCTGAGTCCATTGTTGTTGTTTAGTCGTTTAGTCGTGTCCGACTCTTCATGACCCCATGGACCAGGGCACGCGAGGCACTCCTGTCTTCCACTGCCTCCCACAGTTTGGTCAAACTCATGTTGGTAGCTTTGAGAATACTGTCCAACCACCTCGTCCTCTGTTGTCTCCTTCTCCTTGTGCCTTCCATCTTTCCCAACATCAGGTCTTTTCCAGGGAGTCTTCTCTGCTTGTGATGTGGCCAAAGTATTGGAGCCTCAGCTTCACAATCTGTCCTTCCAGTGGCACTCAGGGCTGATTTCCTGGAACTGATAGGCTGAGTCCATAGGGCCATAAAAAGGATTCCGCAGGATCAAACCATGGGGCTATCCATCACTGTTCAGGTTTTGCTGCTTGGTGAAGATGCTGTTGTTTTCCCAAGCTTTTGGAAGCCATATGTAGGAGACTTCAGCCTTTAATTCTATTTGGTATTGCTATGTTGTTTACCACTGCTTTATTATGGTTTAACATTGCATTTTAGGATTTGTATTTATATTGCTTTGATTTACTTGTGCCAACTCCTTTGAGGTCCCTTGTGATGGAAAAGGTATACAAAAATGTTACATATATAAATAAAATCCTGTGATAACTAGATGTGCATAATTCCCATTGAGTCCCATTAAATCTGCTGAATAGAATTGGGATTATAGCCTTATTGTGAAAGAAAATTACAGGGAGTCAGAAGCGTGTATACACTCATTGGACTTCCTTGCACTTGTTGTAAACTACAGGCTTTTGGGGAGAAGAAGACAAAATCATTAATAGATTCATGTTTTTGAAATTCTGGTCAGGGGCAGCTTCATTTATTTTTATTTATTTAATGTTATAGCGTTAGCCAAATTTGGTACTGTTAGAGTTGCAAAAAAAGTACACTGATTGATAGTTCCCTGATTCTGATTTTACAATTTAAACACTGGGTAATTCACTCAAAATGGGTTTATAGGCTTAAGTGAAATTGCTTTCTTCCCCCTTCTTTCTTGTGGCAGAAATCCAGCATATTTTGCAACTGAGTCTCAATAAAAGCAAAGAACACAACTCACCCATACGGCACATTTCACACAGTGTTAACGTCATTAGCAGCAGAGGAAAGAGGCCTGTTTTCCTTCTGGTTTTGATACCCTTTCACAAACAAGCTAGTGTGATAAAAGTAGAATGAATTCACATTCTCAAGCAACATTGCATTTGCATTTCCCCCATTGATTTTTCATTTTGAACAAACTACTAGCTTCTTGATTTGCTTGGTAGAGAAATGATCTCACATTGACTGATTTATGCAGCAAAAACAACTTGACAGAGTAAAAGATCATTGGCTATGCTGTCCAAAATATGCAAAGTGATTGTTGGTATGCTCCCATACATGTAGCCAAACAAAGAGTAAAAACCCTTTTCAGAATTGGTTCTATCACATAAATAAATATACCACTGCCAGGATCTATTTTAGATAAACCTAAGGGTTTGTATACACTTAATAGATATTATTTTTTTCCCTTTCCCCTTTTCTTTTCACATAGAGCAAGCCTTCATACTATGCACAATCTGCTGTTGAAACCACCCTCTGTTTCCAAAGTAGTCTGCCATGTGGAATGGCAGGATTACTGCTCCAAGGCCAAAGAAACCCTTAGGGATGTGGAACTGATTGCCATATTATTGGATCCTGGCCTGCATATTGCTGCACAGTTTTAGCATGAGAACTATCTGAACAACAGGAGTGATTGTTTACATTTTTGCCAAAACTTAAATGTCATAAATCTTCTGTTCTATGCATTCATAATCATGGTTTCGATTCTCAAAGCTGACTGGGCTCACTACAGGTTCAACTGCTTTAACCTAAGTTTAAGGTGCCATTTAGCTCCTAGCTTTCATATCTCAAGCACTGGTTGGTTAGGACTCCAAGGGTCATCTAGTCCAACCCACTGCAATGCAGGAATATGCAGGTGGCCCATATGGGGATCAGATCCACAACCTTGGCATCATCAGCACCATGCTCTAACAAACAGTAATAAGCTTTCTCAAAGAACTTACATAAAAAATGGAGGATCTGTCCTGGTTTTCTCAGTGAAAGGGAGCTCGGGGATGGGGTTCACAAGGACTCTTTCCCCTCACTTTTCCTATCAACTTGTGATCACCTTTCCAATGTCACCCAGCTTCATGAATAAGGAAAGTCAGAATCACAAACTACAGTGCTTAAGTATTCCAGCCCTGCAACAAATTGCCAGCCAGTGCAAAGCCTGTTCACAAGGTGTTCCAGGCTGGTGGTAGTTTGCCCCCACAAGCAATCTAGTCACAACGTTCTGTATTAGTCTTTAGACTAATATTAAGGGTAACCCCACATAGAGCACACTGCTGTAATCAAATCTTGAGGTGACCAAAGCATGGACAACTCTGGTCACTCCAGTATTCTGGAGGCTGAAACAGGGAAAGTGCATCTAGAAAAGATATACTCAACTACTGAATTCATTGATTCTTGTTTTAAGGGGAGCTCAAAAGTCGCTGCATTTGAAGTGGAGATACTGCCAGCTTTTTCTGCCCAAGCAGACAGAAATAATGATTCAGTTCTGGACTGGTGTAGTGCAGTATCTTACAGTTTCTAGTCAAGTGTAAACTCAAGAGCAGGAGAAGGCAAATCCAATGATAGAACTGACAGAGGTTAACTGCTAGTATGCATTAAATTAGGTCAGGGGTAGACAATATGGTACCCTCCAGCTGATGCAAACTACAAGTTCCCTTAGCCCAAGCCAGCATGCCCAATTGTCAGAAATGATGCATAACATCTAGAAGACACCAGTCTGGCTACCCCTGACTTAAGATCCTGTTCAGCTACTCTAAGGTTGATACTGGCTTCAGTGTCATTTGGGGAATAAATCAGATATTAGTAATATTGTTGCCAGAGGGAAACAGCACCATTAACATTCTGGAGATCCTTAAACTTTTCCAGTTCTCCTCTCTAACAAAAGTCTTCTATTCCCCTTCCCAGGCTAACTTTATTAAGTGACTATTAAATCCTGAAAGTGTAACACACCTCTAGGGGATATGAGTCCGTTTGAAGAAGCCAGGGTTAATGCTCACAGCGGCCAACTTCATTTTCTACTGGAAGTGACTGCACATCTCAATAGGCAAGGGAGGAGAGGGTGGGGGAAGCATAGAGTAACCCGCTCACTCTGTCTCCATCACAAAATGTGACTGTGCCATGTTATTGGGATTTCACAGAGGCAGAATTCAGATGAGGATTTTCTTATGATCAATAAAAAGTTATTAATGGTTTCTGAATCAGGGCTTTATTACAGACAAGAATCCTCCTGTGGATTGTGTTGATATCATTACCCTTTGGAGAGTTATGAGTCAGTGGCAGCTTCATCACGCCAAAGGCAGCCTTCACAGCTTTCCCTCCCTTTTCTGCAGGCCCACTGAATGAAACACAAGAGTTGTTTGCTATAACAGTCTTGTTAGGTAAAGTCCACTGGCATTTCAGTAAATCAAGCTCCTAACAAATTAGCCTGGAATATTTGCAAGCCTCCTGCTGTATAGATGTTTTCATCTTCTGAGGCAGAAAGTTTGATTGTAATATGTTAACAGGCCAGAAATTGATCCACAGGCTATTTTGCTATCTTAATGGTGCTGCTGCTAATGGCCACAGGTTTATAAGATATGAGCTCAGTTTTTACCTGCAGTCTATCACCGGTTAAATTAGCAAATAAATAAAATCTTTCAAAACGTAAAAGGAGGCACCTGTTAACAACTGTAGAACTAGCTCAGTGGGCAGAACTTCTTGAATGCAGAAGATCCTAGGTTCAACTCCTGAAATCTCCAGGTAGTGCTGTAAACTTTGGGGAACTGCTGCTAGCCAGTGTAAACAATATTAAAACAGATGGACCAGTGATCTGACTTGGTATAAGTTTCTCACCTTCTAGTATTTGACAAAGGAAAATATGTGCCTAAATTTTATGGCTAGGTGGACTTGAGTTAGCTCCTGTTGCAGTCAGGTCTGGTGACATACCTTTATCATTCCCTTCGGGGTATATATTTCTGCACTATGCAGCTCATCGCGTAAATCTGTCCCCTCCCCACCTACTCACCCACTGTCATTCACTGTCACTTCCAAAATACTCAAACTCTCCGCATTTCAGAATTGAGTAAAATTGAATAAGAGATCTACTTACCCAATGAAAGACAGAATAGTTATAGCAGGCAGGTAAGCCCCAATATTATTTTTGGGTGGAAGTGAATGTACAGCTTGATAATATGGAATAAGGGAGAGAGAGAAAAGTTAACAGCAATCTGTCTCGATCAGAGAATGAAACTCTGCTTGGAAAGAAGGGTTCAGATTTGTTAGGCAATAGAAAGCATTTTGAAACATACCATACAAAAGTGGCAGGTTATTATTATTATTAATTATTTAAAGCCCTATGAAGCCTAGGACCCACGTACCTATGGAACCGCCTCTCCTGGTATGCCCCATGGAGGACTTTAAGGTCCACAAATGACAACATTTTGAAGGTCCTGGTCGCAAGGTGGTTAGATTGGTCTCAACTAGGGCCAGGGCCTTTTCGGTACTGGCCCTGACTTGGTAGAATGCTCGGTCAGAAGAGACTAGGGCCCTGCGGGACTTGACATCTTTCCGCAGGGCCTGCAAGACAGAGCTGTTCCACCTGGCCTTTGGTTTGGACTCAGACTGACCCTTATGCTTCCTTCCCCATGTGATTTTGATCTATGGGCTACTTTTAAAATGAGGCTGCATTTTAAATTGCATTTTAACCTGTATTTTAAATTGGGTTTTTTCCCTATTTTGTTTTTACTGTAATTTTACTGGTGTTAGCCGCCCTGAGCCCGGCTCTGGTGGGGTATAAATAAAAAAAATTATTATTATTATTAATTATTCATTTCATTTCTATACCACTTATATTTATATTGAAGCAAACTCAATGCAGTTTCCAACATCAAATAAAACAACCCAGAAGAAAGTCAAATATAAAGTATACATTCAAAGCAACATAATTAACAGGAAACTAAAATATTATCTCAAAGATTTCAAAATAAAACATTACAAACGAAGTCAAGGATAGTATGCACATTTAACACAGCAGAGTTAACAAAAATAATAATCTTAACATTTGGAAAGAAAACATTGATAAAGGAAGCCATATTTAAAAATATGATAATTAGCAAGGGAATGCTATCTTAAGCATAGAACATATCTGTTGTTGTTGTCGCCAATGGTGGTTCATGGCAGGTGGTGGCTGTGGAAGCTCAGTCTGGATGACCTGGGTCTGCACTAAGACAGCCAAGAAGGTCTCTAGACTCTTCAGCAGCCTCAGCTTTTGTAGCTGAAGTCAGGGCTACACTTGAACTGCAGTGGAACTGAACTGCTGGTGGTGGATGCCAGACAAGTTGCAGAGTAACTTTGAAGTGAACTTCTGGGGAGAAAGGCAGAACTGAATGGAACTAAAGGAGCACCTGGTTCATCCCTGACAGTTGATGGTGCTAATGTTTCAGATCAGCTAAAAGGGGGTGGACTGAGGGTATAATTTACACAGCATGCTTATAGAAAGAAACAGTGCTTTTTCTGAGGTGGATGCAGGGACACACACACCCCTAAACATTTTGTGAATCTTTGTACTTTTGTCCATTTACTGTATTTATTTCCCCCGAACTGAACTATAAAATGGTGATTTTCTTGAGTCAAAATGAGAGTACTCCTAAACATGTTTTTAGAAGAAGAAAAAAATCACTGGAAAGAAATGACACCTGATTGAAGAGATCCGACACTGGTGGAAGAAGTTGTTCATGAGAAGGACATTTGGAGAGAGGTGCAATCTAATAGGTCTTTATATGCTATTACTGGAAGACTGAATGGCATGCTAGGATATATCTATATATATATAGATATATATAGATATATCTGGAAAGAGGGTATATGAGAGAGAGAGAAGGGTAAGGTGTATCATTAGAATTGAAGAAAAGAAGAAGAAGAGTTTGGATTTGATATCCCGATTTATCACTACCTGAAGGAGTCTCAAAGCGACTAACTTTCTCCTTTCCCTTCCTCCCCCACAACAAACACTCTGTGAGGTGAGTGGGGCTGAGAGACTTCAAAGAAGTGTGACTAGCCCAAGGTCACCCAGCAGCTGCATGTGGAGGAGCGGAGACACGAACCCAGTTCACCAGATTATGAGTCTACTGCTCTTAACCACTACACCACACTGGCTCTCTCTTTGAGAGAAAGAATGGCACTGATTCATCATATAACACTGCTCACCTTGAAAAAATGTACTATAGAGCTGGAAAAGCTGCACAGAAACAGAACCAAAATGACCAAGGGCTTAGGAGACCATCCTACAAAGAAAGGCAGCATTTGGAACTTTTTGGTTTAGGAAAGAAGGTACCAAAGAGGGCAGTTGCCAAGGAAGAATTCTGCTTGTAGGCTTCCCGGAGGCAACTGTCTAGCCACCGTGGGAAGTGGGATGCTGCACAAGGGAGATCTTTGGTCCTTCAAGCCTCTTCTGGTGCTCTTAATATTTTGCAAAAATTCCCTGCAAGCAGCTGTACAGCTAATGAAGCTGGATTATGAATATGTCGAGTTGGGGGAGATATTATTAGGCTTTTTTTTTAAAAAAAAAAAAAACCCCTTATATTTAACTGAGCTTTGTTATTTAAATTGCTAACAATGAAACTTTCCAAATCTGTTTCATCTACACAGCGAGTAAAGCTAAAAGACAAAACTTACTATAAATTATAGAAAACACTAAGTCATAATTTCTTTCTTCTCTTTTGGACAGTTGAACAGCAATGACAGGCAGAGCCTACCATCCTAGCTGCTAACTATATGGCATAATCTAGCCCTTGGCTGTGCCTCAGGAAAAATACTTTTAACGGTCCCATGTATCTAAAAATTCACATTTTCCAATTACTACTGCCTAAGTATACTTTTACAGCTACGTATCCAAGATCAGAACAAGGTTAATGCTTATAATATTTAATAGGTTGATTTGTAAGCAGTTGCAACATGGATAGTTCTTAAGCCTCTGACATGGAGATCTCTTAGCAGCATTGTTGTGATTTGCCCAGCAAGCCTATGCTGCCACACTGAGCCCACCTCAGAGACTAGTTAGGGCTTCTACAAATAGCTTCGTGATATTACATCCATGTTTATTTTAACTAGGCATGAAATGGTTCTTCAGCATAACCTATTGTCACCTTTGTATATTTCAGTTTATTAAACAAGACTGAATTATAAAAACAGAAAGATTGCACTAAGGCAGCATTTTATTTTATATTATTTTGTAAACTGCATGGTTTTCATTGAAGCTGCACATTCTCACTTTGCTTGAATGCTTCCATCCATAAGATGTGCATTGCTTAACTACACACTAAAGAAAATGCATTGCTTATCTATATATGATGCTAGTTGCCTCACTTGCAGTCATATTAGCCTTATTTATTTATTTATTTATTTATTTATTTATTTAGAGATACAATAATCAGAACTCAAGCAGGCTGAGACAGCAAAAAAATACTGCCCCCCCCAAAAAAACCCCTAAGTTTAGGGGAAAAGCCCCCATCAGCAAAAATGAAATTAAAGAGTACAGCACTATTTAAAAAGTTTAACTTAACAGCTAGGTAGAGCAGGGAGAGACGATCAATATTGGGACATCGGCTCAAGAGACGTTAACCATTTGCCTTGTCCCCACCCCACCCTAATGTCCCCGAGAGCGAAACTCCAGTTCGGTTAAGAGGGAGTTGAGAATAGCAGAAAAGCAGTTAAAGGGGATTATACTTTTCTGAAGAAAGAGATTTTTCTTTTAAAAGTCCATGAAGTAGGAAAGAAATGACCTAGTCCTACCAGCAGAGTGATGTGGCCACCTCAGATGGTAGCTACTTGTGTGTGTGTTTGGCGGAGGAGAGGGAACCAGCTGCCACCTTTTGGTGCATGTGTGAATGTGCTGCTGGAAGGCATGTGCAGTGAGGGCTGGTCCAGTAGATGTGATCTAGAAGCCTTCACTCTGCTCAGACAAATATATCTGCAAAAGCCTTTTAGTTAAGAGCCTGAATCTCTAACTGTGCACTAACTTCTAACTTTATAATTGGAAAATGTCTTTGTCTTTTGGAAGGAACTCAGGGTCAGAGGTGAGACTTTCTGGCTCCACAATTTACACTGTCTCTCCCCCAGCCCATAAATGATGTGGAGGGCTTCTCCTCCCTTCTCTTCTTCCTCTATCTCTCCCCCATTTGATTCTTTATATCAGCCCTTAACCTCACTTTGTCTGTTTCATTCCAAGTCACAGCCATATATCTGACCTTTTATGGGACATTATGATGATCGGAAGGGGAGCATGTCAAAATGTCTGGGCAACAAGTGCACTTTCTTTTCTTCCTAGCATGGCTTCAGTTCTACCTGCAAATCACACCCAGGCTTGATGTTGCGTCAAAGCAAAATCCATAGCAATGGCTGTGATCAAACTGCTTTTCAAATGTGTCTTTTGACCTAGCACTTTTCTTTCCCTGAGGCTGCAATCCTATCAAAGCCAACTGGGAATCCAGGATCTGATAGAGCTAAATGTCTAGATGTAATGTTATTTGGAATAACCCTGCTTAAAATCTAGAGGGGTGCAGATGCAGAGTGACAGTATGCTCCCCTCAATCATGAGATACAAACTGGACCAGTAATCTCATTAAGAAGAATGAGGCAGGGACCAGATGCTGTGGGAGAGCTATGTGTACTATGTGCCCAGACATTTTAAACTGGTTTTCTGCTGGCCTTTATTGCTGTTGTTTTTGCTGTGTTGCTTTTTCAGGGTGCCAAAACAAGGGATGCCTCCAGATTGTCACCATTTTGCAGGACACATTTAAGTGCACCCTGAAACTTCAGGTTTCCACAGTTAAAGTGAATGAAGCTCACTCACATAACCCACTTTTTATGCTTTCAAAAGGTGCAGGGAACTGCATTGAAAAAGTGTGGGGTGAACAAATGGCTAATGGGAAGACATATGAACTCCTTGCAAGCAAATCAGGATGAATGTTCATTGCGTGTCGAGGTCCCCAAGCCACCCCAATAACTCACACTTCACATGGAAATTTTTGTTTAAGCATAATTTTGGCCACAACTTTATTTAAATACACACATGTGAGTGGTGTATTTTCCCACATAACCCACTTTTTATGCTTTCAAAAGGTGCAGGGAACTGCACTGAAAAAGTGTGGGGTGAACAACTGGCTAATGGGAAGACATATGAACTCCTTGCAAGCAAATCAGGATGAATGTTCATTGCGTGTCGAGGTCCCCAAGCCACCCCAATAACTCACACTTCACATGGAAATTTTTGTTTAAGCATAATTTTGGCCACAACTTTATTTAAATACACACATGTGAGTGGTTGCTTAGGCATTGGTTACAACTGTCTGTCCTTGTCCCAGGGACAGAACTGACTTCTGGATTCCAGCGGAAACCACTCAGGGAAAACAATATTGGGGATAGTCTCATGAGATTCTGAGAGAAATAAAGTATTATCAAACGCAATATATGGAACTGATGAATCAAGAAATAGAATGGAAAATAAAGCAAATGAGACAAAAGACATTTGAATCAGCAGACAAATGTGGGAAACTTCTGTCATGGCAATTGAAAAAGAGGCAGAAATTGAACACTGTGACAAGTCTAGAAACGGATGGAAAGATTATCCACAAACCTAATGAGATAAGTAATTGTTTCCAAAGTTTTTTAAAGAAATTGTATGCACAAGGGCCAGTCAATGAACAAGAAATAGAAGAATTTATTAAAAAATATGGACTACCAAAAATTTCAGAACAAAGTAAAATGATCTTGAATGAGAAAATAACAGAACAAGAAATAGAGGGTGCCATTCAGAACATGCAACTGGGAAAATCACCAGGACCAGATGGTTTGACTGCTAGATATTACAAAGCATTGAAGGAATGGCTAATACAACCACTGAAGGAAGTTTGTAATGAAATTCTGGAGGGGAAAAAGGCACCTGAATCATGGAAAGAGGCTTTTATCTCACTTATACCGAAAACAGAGTCTGAAAAGAACCAGGTTAGAAACTACCGCCCTATATCTTTACTTAATGTGGATTATAAAATTTTTGCAGACATTTTGGCAAAAAGACTGAAGAGAGTGTTGTTAGGGGAGATTCATAAGGACCAAACAGGCTTTCTCCCAGGGAGACATATGTCAGACAATGTGAGGAACATTATAGACATTTTGGAGTTGTTCGAAGTGGACATTAACAGGAAGGCTGTTCTAATTTTTGTGGACGCGGAGAAAGCCTTTGATAATATTTGCTGGAGCTTTATGAAGAAGAATCTCCAAGGGATGGGGGTAGGCCAAGGTTTTCAAAACGGTATAGGTGCAATATATTCTAAACAAAAAGCAAAGTTAATTGTAAACAATGTGGTAACGGAGGAAATACCAATAGAAAAAGGCACACGACAGGGATGCCCAATATCCCCTTTGCTTTTTATATCAGTCCTGGAGGTTTTGTTGAACATGATTAGAAGGGACCAGTTGGTTAAAGGAATTCAGGTCAGAGCCAACACTATAAGCTAAGGGCATTTGCAGATGACCTAGTATTAACTTTACAACAGCCAGACACTAGTACTAAAAGAGTATTAGAACTAATTGAGATATTTGGTCAAGTTGCAGGATTTAAATTGAACAAACAGAAAACGAAAGTGTTGGGGAAAAAACTTAACAATGGATGAAAGAGAGAGATTTCAGAGTGAAACAGGTTTGGAAATAACGAAAAAAGTGAAATACCTGGGGGTGAATTTAACATCTAAGAATGTGAACTTATTTAAGAACAATTATGAAAAGTGTTGGACAGAAGTAAAGAAAGATCTAGAAATATGGTCTAGGTTGAGACTGTCCTTGTTAGGCCGAATTGCTGTCATTAAGATGAATGTATTGCCTAGAATGTTATTCTTATTTCAGACGTTACAGATTTTGGACAAGATGGACTGTTTCAAGAAGTGGCAGAAAGACATATCTAAATTTGTCTGGCAGGGCAAAAAGCCCAGAATAAAATTTAAGATTTTAACTGACGCAAAAGATAGAGGGGGCTTTGCCCTGCCGGACTTAAGACTCTATTATGAATCGGCAGCTTTTTGCTGGTTGAAACACTGGCTACTTCTTGAAGATACAGACATTTTGGATTTGGAAGGGTATGATAATAACTTCGGTTGGCATGCATATTTATGGTACGACAAGGTGAAGGTGTATAAAAGTTTTAAAAACCATATTGTCAGGAAAGCATTATACAATGTTTGGATTCGATATAAAGATTTGTTGGAGAGTAAAACTCCCAGGTGGTTGTCACCAATGGAAGCTAAGGCGGTGAAAAAACTTAATATGGACTCTAATTGGCCAAAATACTGTGAAATCTTAGAACATGATGGTGAGAAGGTTAAACTTCAGAGTTATGAGAAATTAAAGTCCAAAGTCCGAGATTGGCTGCATTACCATCAGATAAATGAGACATTTAAGCAGGACAGGAAAATAGGATTTCAGAAGGAGAGGTCAAAATTAGAAACAGAATTGTTAGAACCCAATACAAAAAAATTGTCAAGAATGTATAACTTGCTGTTGAAATGGAATACACAGGATGAAATGGTAAAATCAGCTATGATTAAATGGGCACAAGATATTGGTCATGACATTATGTTTGCTGACTGGGAACAGTTATGGACCACTGGTGTTAAATTTACGGCATGTAATGCCTTAAAAGAAAACATAATGAAAATGATCTACAGGTGGTACATGACCCCAGTCAAGCTTGCAAAAATTTATCATTTGCCCAATAATAAATGTTGGAAATGCAATGAGACTGAAGGTACCTTTTATCACCTTTGGTGGACCTGCCCGAAGATTAAAGCCTACTGGGAAATGATCTATAATGAAATTAAGAAAGTCCTTAAGTGGACTTTTCCTAAAAAACCTGAGGCTTTTCTCTTGGGCGTGGTTGGCCAATTGGTGCCAAAGAAGGACAGGACATTTTTTATGTATGCTACCACAGCAGCAAGAATTCTTCTAGCAAAGTATTGGAAGATGCAAGAACTACCTACTCTGGAAGAATGGCAGACAAAGGTGACGGACATTATGGGACTGGCAGAGATGACCGGCAGAATCCGCGACCAGGGGAAAGAGACAGTGGAAGAGGATTGGAAGAAATTCAAAATATATCTTAAAAATTGTTGTAAAATTGAGGAATGTTAAGATGTCAAGGGGTAAGAAGCAGAGAATTACAGTTGTAACTAATAAATTTAAGGAAATTTAATGAAAGAGAACTAATAGAAAAATTGACTAAAGGGTTGCTAAAGAATTGTAAAATAAGGATGCAGCGAAAGGGAGGTATGGGGAAGTCGGAGGAAAGAAGGTATATGAAAATAAGACTATGAAATTATACATGTTTAAATGTTTTGTATGTTTTTGTTTTGTTTGTTTATTATGTGTTTGAAAAATGAATAAAAATTATTTTTTTAAAAAAACCAATATTGGGGATAAATGAAGCTGGGCAACAGACCCTCACCTCTCCCCGCATGCTCCCAGGGGCTTGCACAGCCCAAACCCGATGCCAGGGATTTGGACGAAAGGATGGCAAGCCCCCGGATTCCTTTAACAGAATTCCCGTGCATCACCAGCATTGGAGGGGCAGGCACTTACCCCTCCCCCAACCAATTTTTTAACCAATGCCTAACCACAACCTTACAAGTTGCGACGATTTGCTACGCAGTAGGCAAAAACCAAATGCCACCAGCCAGTCAGCCAAATGGACAAAATTCCTACCAGGCCCCTGCCCCAAAAGCAGGTGACCCCATGATAGGCATAGCAAGGTCAAAGAGATAAGACCCCCAGCTCAGGGAGGGTGGCCAGGTGATCCGTTGCACGCAGCAAAAGGGGCGCCCAAAGCTGCGAGTCCTGTATTTAAAACCTTTGGCCCAACCCCCAAATTGGCAACATTGAAATCTCCCCAACAACTCAATCATCCAATGACTGCCTGTGGCCATTCAAACAGATTTGCCCAACAACAGTGGGGTGGCCTGCTAGACCCCACCGCAACACGTGCTCTCTGTTATTGAGAACACGCTTTGTCATAAAAGAAATGCTTAATAAAGACAGGATATAATCTCACCAGCATGGTTTCTGCAAGCAAATAATGATGAATGCCCAATAAACAGGTCATGGGTGTAATTATTTTTCTCCCCCCCCCCCATATTTTGGGCCAGACATCTGGCCCACTAATTTTCTAAACTAAGTTCCTCATGTTTCTGCTTCACTCTGTAAGTCAGTGATAACAGAGTTACCATTTTTTCATCCTGAGAGCCACAGTCCTTTCTGGGCAACTTTCTGCGACTACACGCTAGTGGTGAATTGAGCTAGAAGCAAAAATGGACACAGCAAAGAATGTAAATCTTTTTGTATAGGAGGCTAGTTCCTACACACACTCAAGAGCTCTCTATTATCAGAGTTCAGTGACATATTGCAGCTATGGAAAAACCACTTAGCACAGATGTGAAGCACATCCAGCACAGGGTGTGGTCTGGGTAGAGTCCTGAAGTCCTGACAAAGTTGCATAGAAGGCCCGATTTAGCTCCTGAGCCTGAGTTGCACACTGCTGCTGCAACAGTAAACCAAAGGTACACTGTACTGTTGGACTCCCATGCATAGCAGAAACTGCAAGCAAGGTAGAGAGCAGACCCCTTTGCTATTCACTTTTTTCAAAACTATCTGAACCCACAAACTGGACGAGGTTTAGATGAATCCAAGTACGTTGTGCCAGCTCGTGTTATTCTGGTAAGTTGTTCATACTTTTTGAAAAATAAATAAATTGATGCTATATAAATATGCGCGAACTTCAGTTAGCTGCCTCTTTAAAAGCTGCCCTTGCTAATGTGGCCTTCGGTTATGCAGAAACCATTTTATTCCAGTGATTTATTCATCTCTCTCATTCTCGGATGTACGACAACATTAGGATCCAGATGCCAAGCTGTGTAAATATTCTTCTAGCAGTAACATATGGCTTCTTGGCAAGGTTATCAAGCATCTGTACAGAAGACTTAGTTTCCTTTGAGTCCGTAATAGTGTTGGCTGGTAAGAGGCTGTGTGCACTGCTTTTATTCCCTTGAGTTATATTTTCTCCTCTGAAATACCACACCTCTGATGCTGGGCTTTTTCTGTGCATTTATCCCCTTGGGAATCAGTTATATACATGAAGATTTTCTTTTAAACTAGGCAGTAGTCCAAGAAGCTTTCAATCTTCAAACATGGTGGGGAGGATTTGGCAATAATACAAATTGGCTTAAAAGCTATAAGAGTCTATTTTGCTATCTCGCCTGACAATATTTGCAAACGTACATCTTCGTAATAAAAACCTAATGCTTGCCTTCATTGTTATAAATATTAGTAATTGTACTTAGGTCAACAAAATAATATTCCAGTCCACATTACGGCAGCATCTATTATAGACAACGCAGCCATCATGTACCATTTTGGTTTGGATGGAATGTTGAGGTAATGCTTTTAATATATCTTCAGCTAGCCAAGCAGAATTTAGTACAGCGCATGAAACATTTAAATAGGAATAGCAGTAGGGGGATATATTCTTCATCTGCAGCACTCATGTAACTCTCACTGACATTGATAAGAGTTCTAGTGGGTGGTAGTTATTGTTTTCAAGGCACTTGACAAACAAAGAGATACACTTTGTATTTATCAAAACTGTTAGACTTTTATTCATGTGGGAGAACATGAGAAGCTGACTATTTGTAGAGTACAAATTATGCATAAAAATAAGGAAAGCTGGATGTTTATGCCTGGGGGTTGGCTGTAGGATTCATAAAAAATAAGGAGTAACTACAGTGGATAACAAAAGACTGTGGGGAATGAACAAAACAGACAGGCTGGATAAAAAGAAAAGGTGAGGCAAGAGAGTGAGACGTAAAGAAATTAAGGGCTAAGTGTAATCAAGTGGGAATATCCGGCAATGTCTAAAAGCTAGAAGTGATAATTGCATGAAACAGAAATAAACATTTAGAAAAGACCAGCTTATGTTTCTCCAGAGGCATAAAACTAGGGATTATGACACTTTTAGGTACATAATAAACTCCTCCCAAGGCAGATCTATGTGCATGATCTGTCAAAATGTCTGTGTTTTTCAAAATAACACTATAGCTAGAGTCGTGCATTTGAGCAACTGGGACTTTTCCTGCCAAGGCTCCATAGAAACACAATGCAAGATTTGTCCACATATATTTGGGAAGTAGTGTTATGATGATCATGAAATGTACTGATAGAAGGGCCTGCTAATAGCCTTCTCAATTGCTTTCTTTTATTAATGTGAATCTTTTACCCCTCAAACAGAATCAATCATAGAATTGTAGAGTTGGAAGGGACCCCAAGGTCCCTTCCTCCTACAATGCAGAAAACGCAACTAAAGCATCCATGACAGATGGCCATTCAACCTCTGCTTGAAAACCTCCAATGAGGAAGAGCTCCCAACCTCCTAAGGGAGTCTGTTACATTGTTGAACAGCTCTTACTGTGAGAAAGATCTTCCTGGTGTTTAGTTGGAATCTCCTTTCTTGTAACATGAATCCATTGGCTCAGATTCTACCCTCCAGAGCAGAAGAAAAGAAGCTTGCTCCAGTGACAGTCCTTGAGATATTTGAAGATGGCTCTCATACCTCCTCTCATTCTCCGATTTTCCAGGCTAAACATACCCAACTCCATCAACCGTTCCTCACAATGCATGGTTTCCAGACCGTTGATCATCTTTTCCCTCCTCTACACATGTTCTGGCTTGTCAATATCCTTCTTAAATTTTGGTGCCCAGAATTGAACACAGTATTCCAGGTGTGGTCTGAACAAAGCAAAATAGAGGGGCATAGATGCCTTGACCTGGACACTATACTTCTGTTGATGCAGTCTAGGATAGTGTTAGCATCTTGTGTTTGTCTTTTTTTTGTTCCTGTATCACACTATTGACTCATGTTACGTTTGTAGTCTACTAATACCCCAAGATCAGGCTTCCTCAACCTTGGCCCTCCAGATGTTTTGAGACTACAGTTCCTATCATCCCTGACCACTGGTCCTGCTAGCTAGGGATCATGGGAGTTGTAGGCTAAAAACATCTGGAGGGCCAAGGTTGAGGAAGCCTACCCTAGATCCTTTTCACATATACTACTGGTAAGCCAGGTGTCCCCCATCTTATATTGGTGTAGCTGGTTCTTCCTGCCTTAACACAGAACATGACATTTCATTCTGTTAGTTGGGTTCCAGTTCTCCAATCTGTGAAGTCATTCTTGAACTCTGATTCTATCCTTTGCAACTTTAGCTACCCCTTCCAGGGTGGTGCCATCTACAAATTTTATGAACATCCCCTCCATTCCTTCATCCTAGTCGGCTTTAAAGGTGGCTTGGGATAATAATATTAAAAAAAAACAGCATACATTTATTCTGCCTATAGATAGTTCCATTACATTTGGTTGAAATATCAATTGTTTATTTATAAAAGTGTTAAATATAAGAGGCATTATGAACTCCGCCTCTCTTTTGTTCAAGAAAGAATCAGCACTGATTAATAATGGGTAACCAATTGACATTCCCAGGTATTCTTTCCATGGCCTAAAGATTATTGATGATATGGAGATAGTATTTTTCACCGGTGACACCAATATTGTGGAATGAACTCCCAGTTGAAGTATGAGAAGCATTCTGCTGGCTTTTGAATATGCACTTGATCTCTTAACCCAAGTTTTAACTGATGTGCTCCTTTGATGGAATTGTCTTATTGCAAATTTTAACCATGGTCATTTGTTTTAATAAAATAGTTTTATTAAACAATTTTGTTGTGCAATTGGTTTTTCTGTTTTTGTAAACTGCTTAAAAGCCAGCTGGGGATCAAGTAGTATATTAATTAATGAATTATCTGTCTCTCTTCATCAGCAGGTCAAGAAAAGAAAGAAGGAGAATGAAGTATATTAATTTGGCATTCCAAATCTTTTAAAAACGTGACATTCAAAAACCCCAAACTATTTTGCAGAATAGAAACGCTACCGTAGTTCAATAGTATGGGAACTGCACACATGAAAACTTTATTATTGTTGGAAACACAACAGAGCACCAAGGGACATATCCAGGTGACTGGTCAAAGCACACCCTTAATGTAATGAAGGGGGCAGGTTTGCCTTTTTGCAGGGAAGGGGGCCTGGAGAGAGCAATTAGGCTTGCTTTTAAAGAAAAGTAAATAGCCACACAGTATACTTCAGCACAACAAAGAAAAGTCATATAGGCTATAAAGAACAATAAATACATTGGAAATAAAGTGAATGCTTGAAATCACAAGGTGTTGGTTCTTGGTAAATGAATTTCCTGACTTATATTGGCAACATTTTTAACTATTTGGATACTCCTCTGTCTGGGCATTGTAGCAAGATGGAGAAGAAGGTGGTATGTCTCAAATAATATGGTCATGGACATGAAGTGATCCTAGATGCCTTCAACCCCTCAATAAATGTATAGTATACTGTGGATGGAAAGGTCAGTCACTTTCTGTGCCATTCTATTTTTTACATATCCTGTCATTGTTCCACTACATGCATCTGAAGAAGTGTGCATGCACATGAAAGCTGATAGCAATAACAAACTTAGTTGGTCTCCAAGGTGCTACTGGAAGGTTTTTAAAATTTTGTTTAACCAACAAATTTTGTTGACCATGGCAGACCAACACAGCTACCTACCTGTAACTAGATGCATGCATCTGATTACTGTATCAAACAGTTAAAGGGGGCACACACACACACACACACACACACACACACACACACAAATGAGAAATTTGCACTGAAATATGACTAATATATTATATTGCATTGTGCAGATGTTTGGCCATAGTTTACATATTTCAGTAGTATATTGTGAATTGTTATACATATTGTTCTATGTTTTTGAGCTGATAACAGCATCACAAAATTCAGGAAAGAGATCTCTGGCTGATGATTGTGTTTTGCATGGTGTGTGAGAGAGACAAAGAGAGGGAGAGAGACAGAGACTTTGGTCCACATGACCTGAACAAAATAATCAAGCATGCCTGCATTATATTAACACAACCACAAATATGATGCAACAGCAAAAACTGCATAAATAGATGTACTACCTGTATTGTCCCTTCCCACTGATACATTGGTATGCACTCCACACTTCCTGCAGCAAGGAGAAGTTCCAGGGGCCAGCACTACCTATGTTCAGCCTCCTTTGAGAGGAGAGATCACTAGAGCTGTACAGGGGTCTGTAATTTTGATTTATTTTACAAATATGCAAGCAAAGCAATGACATGGGTATGACCCAAGTGCCTTTGACATCCTCTGTACCTCATGAACTGTTCCCTTATAGAATCATGTCAAGTAGTTAAGATTCAAGGACAAAACCCTATCTAAGGCACACAGGGGCAAACTTTTTGTCTTATGTGTCAAATAATATAAAATCCCCTGGTAGATTCACAGAGTTACATACTATATCATTTCCCTGCTGACAGTTCTTCTTCAAGTGGGTAAAGGAGAAGGCACCACAATCCCTGATAGAATCGGCACAGTATTTTGTTCCATTTCTCATCGTGTTCTTTTGTACGAATCCTCTTCTTTTGTGCTGAATAAAGTCATTCCTGCGATGAAGTCAAGAGGTCAGCAATGGTCACAAGAAAAGGGGTATTTTGTCATTCAAAACATTGGAAATATCTTATTTGATACTGTGCCGGGACAATGGGCAATATATGGTACCTTTGTAAAGAAGAGAAATGGAGAGAAATGCCACCACCACATGGTAAACACAAAGATGTGTTTTTACTTGTATTTGTTGACTTCATCCTAAGATTCATATCATCTGTGCTCATCCTGCTTTCTTCATCATCTTCAGCTCCCCAAATACCATGGCGCCTTATGGTCCCTGCAACATAAGAGAGGTCACTTAGGAGTGATCCTTTTTTAGAGTACTTTCCATTACCTGCTCCATGGTAAGACTAGAGCAACAGGAACACGAACCATGTCAGTCATAAAAGCAGACAGAGCATCCAGGAACTCATTGTTGTAGTTTGCAACATCTGGAAAACATTACATTAGTGATACCTTTATTAGACTAACATAATTCTATGTAAAGGTAAAAAAGGTAAAGGATCCCTGGACGGTTGTCCAGTCAAAGGTGATTATGGGGTTGTGGCGCTCATCTCGCTTTCAGGCCAAGGGAGCAGGCATTTGTCCACAGACAGTTTTCTGGGTCATGTGGCCAGCATGACTAAACTGTTTCTGGCGCAATGGAACACCATGATGGAAGCCAGAGCACATGGAAATACTGTTTACCTTCCCGCCATAGTGGTACCTATTTATCTACTTGCACTGGAGTGCTTTCGAACTGCTAGGTTGGCAGGAGCTGGGACAGAGCAATGGCAGCTCACTCTGTCATGGGGATTTGACCTTCTGATCCACAAGCCGAAGAGGCTCAGTGGTTTAGACCACAGTGCCACCCACGCCCCATACTTTACCATACTTCTATGTAGCAGTTATGTAATAGGCTCAGGTTCATGGTGATTATACCTACCTTTTCATCTCAATTTGTTGTTTCTACAAGTGAGACCAAGTTGGTGCTGTCACACAGCTTGGTTTTTGGATTAGCTCAGGTGTCATCACTACAGTGACTAGACAGCATTGTATTGACTGTGCAGAAGCTGTACAGCTTTGCATAGAACTGTGGTTTGATTAATGAAGCACATTTAGGCAACTCTAATGCTGCATAAATCCAGCTTTCTGTACTTTACTTCTCCTCCCACCGTGTTCACCCCCTCACATAGTAGCAATGTTTCTAGAATGTTTTCTTATTACAACATAGAACATCTTCACAGCTTGGACTCTTGTGATCCTGAAACTGCTTGCACGTGCTTAGATTCACATATATGGCAGTTTCCACAATGCTCACAAATATGGCTTACAGCCACAGACCACTTCCAGCCAGCCTACATATTGATTTATTCCCTTTGTCTTTAATGCTCCATCTTTGCAAAATCTCTTTGGGCCTTTTTCAACTTAAAAAGAAAGCAAAAAATAAATAAATCTCTTGATCAATCTCTGTACAGAAATCTGTGGTAGTGGAATTTAATTCCAAAGCTGTTTTTAAAAAGGAAACAAAAAACAATTGTTAATCTATTAACATTGAGCAAACAAGAAAAACATGTTTTCCCATTACTGCTCATTTATAACTTCCATTATATTCTTAGTGGAAGTGCCTTGCACTATATAATGTAAAAGGAACTGGTGGAAGTAACCAAATCAAGAATTTAGTCTGTCAGTCTGGGATGTTCTTTTACAACAAAGTATTCCACCCCACTGGCCAAGGTGTAGATATTTTAATTCAGTCAAACATTACTTGGATTCCTCATTATTTGGCAGGAACTAGTATGACAGCTTCATAAATCTTCTTTTAATAATTTGTCAATATTGGATCTTTAGGGGGAAGTTTTGTAACTAATGCCTAAAAATCCAGTCAGGTTTTCCCCCTTGATATTCAGCCATCACAACAATCTTTTAAATGTCAGAATAACATGTATTTTTGAAACATGGTCACCTAATTTCTGATGCAGCCCAAAGCAGAATGAAGTGGGCTACTTCAGCTTCTGAGTGTGCTGCCATATTTGCTTCTTTGGTACTGGTGCAGTGTAAGCTACGAAATGGCAGTGGTGTGCTGGTCCCGGGGGGAAGGTACTGTTACTGTAGTCAGAGTTCACAAGATGAGAGGTGAGGTCCGAAACAGGGAACCGGGCGGGGTCAGGAACACTCGAAGATCAGGAGCAGGAAGCCGGGCAGGAAACAGGAACACTGGAAGGACAGAAGCAGGAAGCCGGGCGAGGAACAGGAACACTCGGAGTTCAGGTCTAGGTCCGGGCAAGAGCAGATACTCCCGCAACCTGGGACCGGGCTGACTGACCTTTATCTTCTCTAAGGCAAGGGGCGGTCTCGGCCCCCAGGAGCCCCGCCTCTCCTGGCCTTAAGGTGAGCACTCCTCCTGGGAGCAACCAGTTCCCTTCGCCTCTCTGCCCTAAGCCTCTGCAGTTCAGGAGAGGCCGAAGGGTTACTGGGCCCCAGGGGAGGCTCACCTGTAGACACTGAGTCCTCAAGCACCTCTGGGGCCAGAATGGTTTCACTTGGTGCCTGCTCCTGAGGATCTGACACAGGTGCAGGCTCCTCAGAATCTAGGCCTTGCCCCAGTTCAGCCGGCCCTGGAGGCGGGGACTCCTGTGCAGGCTGGGATTCCTCTGGTTCAGCCTCTAAATCGGAATCCCAGGCCATCACAAGTGGTATGGCAAGAGCAATTGGAAAGTGCTGGTAGCAGCATTATTGTGCAGTGGCTTTAGTATATGAAAATGGTTCCCTGCCATATGCAGCTTGCCTTGATATTTAAAAAAGAAGAAGAAATATGAGAACATTTACAGTGGTGCCTCGCAAGACGAAATTAATTCGTTCCGAAAGTCTTTTCGTCTTGCGAGTTTTTCGTCTTGCGAAGCACGGTTTCCCATAGGAATGCATTAAAAATCAATTAATGCGTTCCTATGGAAACCGCCTTCAGACCAGGTCCGGGGACAGTCTGTCCCCCGACCTCTTCTGAAGGCTGGCGGGGGGCAAAAGTCTTTGTCCCCCCTGCCTGCCTTCCCGGGGGCTTTTAAATCGCCCCGGGACTGTCCCGGGCGATTTAAAAGCCCCCGGACGGCTTTTGAAGGCAGGCTGGGGGGAGCAAAGACTTTTGCCCCCGCCAGCCTTCAGAAGAGGTCCAGGACCTCTTCCGAAGGCGGGCGGGGGGCAAAAGTCTTTGTCCCCCCTGCCTGCCTAACCGGGGGCTTTTAAATCGCCCCGGGACTGTCCGGAGATTTCCCTATGGGCTTTCGTCTTGCGAAGCAAGCCCATAGGGAAAATCGTCTAGCGAAGCGACGCAAAAACCAAAAAACCCTTTCGTCTTGTGGGTTTTTCGTCTTGCGAGGCATTCGCCTTGCGGGGCACCACTGTACCTCTTTACTATATTCTAAATCTGAACATAATATACTATCTGAAGCCCAGGCAGCTTTCCGTGAGAATCATTCAACAACAGACCATTGTCTAATGCTGTCCTTCCTAGCTGAGAAGTATACCAGACACCTACAGGGTAAACTCTTCGTGGCCTTTATGGACCTGAAATCAGCATTTGACTCCATCCCCAGATCCCAGCTATGGTCCAAATTGAGTCTGATCCTGCAGGACAAACGACTTCTCTTTCTTATAAAAGCCCTGTACAATGGAACCAAACTGCAGGTCCGATGCGGTCGACAGGGACAGCTATCGAACAGCATCGAGATGACTAGGGGGGTGAGACAGGGTTGTATTTTGGCCCCCACATTGTTCTGTCTATTCTTAAACGACCTAGAAGAGAACTTAATGGACCCAGATGGACACATTCCAAAAATAGGAATGAGAAGGACCCCTTTGTTGTTGTATGCTGATGACGCAGCCATCATCTCGCGTTCCAGGCCGGGCTTGAATTATCTGTTGAGGAAATTTTCTGATTACTGTTCTGGAAATGGTTTATCCATTAATTATGAAAAATCTAAAATCTTAGTCTTCGAAAGAAGATTCTCCCAGTCTAAATGGGTGCTGGATGGCCATAACCTTGAACAGGTAAAATACTTCAGTTACCTAGGGCTCACATTCCATCATACAAGATCTTGGAAGCACCATTGGCAAACCTCCCTTCAAAAGGCGGAGATTACAAAGCTAGCCATACATAGATTCTTCTTCACAAAGGGTGGCAAATATGTTCCAGCAGCCTTAAGGGTTTTCAACACAAAGCCCGTTTCCCAACTCCTGTATGCAGCAAATGTCTGGCATAATGGGGACCTGCCAAAGCTAGATGGCTTTCAGGCAAAATTTATACGATCTCTGCTGCGGGTACCTAACTGTGTCCCCAACTCCGTACTTTTGTTGGAAGCTGGTGAATGCCCAATTTCAGCTAGAGTGTGGTGGGCTGCCCTAAGACATTGGCTCAGGATTTCAGTGTTTAATCTAGGGAAGGGTCTGTACCAACATTTGACCAATGAGGAATTTGTCAGCAAATGGCAGAAAACCATGGCTAAAAAAGCCACCTCTATTGGTCTGTCTCCCCCCCCCAACTGTATTACCTGGGCTATGAAGGCGCCCAAAAGGCTTTAAAGCAAAGATTATGGGACAATGCACACAGTGACTTGCGATCTCGATCACATGCAGTCTGTAGTCCACTGGCAGCAGGAGTTCAATATGGGTATGTCTTTGAGTTAACATCTTACATCAAAAACCTGACAGTACCTAACTATTGAAGGCTTTTTACCAAGGCCAGACTGAATGTCTTCCCCTCTGCAGTGCTGGATGGTAGGTTGAGAGGAGTTCCCTACCAGGACAGACTTTGCTCATGTGCTCAAGACATCGATTCCATAAATCATATTTTGTTACATTGTGCGAAGTATGAGCAGGCCAGGGCTGAATTGATACTACCCTTGCTGGTGCCTTTCCCGGGAAGGTCAGAGGCTCACTATGTCAGGTTCCTACTGGAAGACCGGACAAAAGCTAGAACTTTGGCAGTGGCAAAGTTTCTATCGGTGGTTGCAAGAACAAATGAGCCCTATATTCCTAACAAAGTGCTTGATTAACCTGAAGGTAGGCTGTATGAACTCTGTATTGATTTGTAATGTTTTGTTGGTCTCTGGACCGTAATAAAGATTGTTGTTGTTGTTGTATTCTAAATCAGTGTTCAAACTTGGGTCAACTTTGACTCCCTAAATGGTGTTGGACTACAATCCCCATCATCCCCACCCAATTTAGCCAATGGTCAGGCATGATGGGGATCATTGCCCAATGATCTAGATTCAACAGAGCAATACCCAGCATGTGACTAATGTGTACAGAGGGCACAGAACCTAATTTGAAGCTGGAGGCAAGAAGTTGCTTCATGTAAACACATTAAGAAGCAAAGTGTCCATCTTTCTTAATAAAAAGTGATGTAGCAAACATGTCAGGAACTGGATCGAAGGGGAAGAGGAGGAATTGTGGATATCTCACACACACCCTTCTGAAGCTTCTAGAGAAGAGGAACACAGTATTGATTTACAGCAGGGGTTTGAGGAAGATCACAGCTCAAAGACAGGAGAGCAGAAGAGTTGGGGGGTGTTGGGAGAAGGGGGAGGAAGAGTCAGAGCAGCCAGCTGACACATTGTCACTGGAGAGTATAGCTGACCCCCCTTCTCCTAGAACTCAATGTTCATTAAGAGTGCAAGAGCAAAGGACTCAGAGGCAGTTGGCCATGAACGGACACCATAAGGGGAAGTGTTGTTGCTAGGAAGAAAAGGGGGAGGAGCTCAGTTGGTGCAACACCATTATGAGAGGCTGACTGGATTTCTTTGTTTCTTACCGTGATGACTGAATAAATGCATTATTCAGTATATAAGGACTCTTTGTTTTTTCCTGCTTCTTGTTGCCACTGAAGGAGACAGAGAAATCCCCGGTCCTGACAAAATATTTGTTTTCATCTGTCAAATATTGCATTTTGTAACCCAGGTGTGTTGCATAAAATGTGAACATATTATGAACTTTCCTTGCTGTTCCTCTCTATTTCACAAAGAAATGCTGAGCTGAAGTGTCTCTCTATTGAGCTCAAGTGTTTCTTTATTGGCATCTTGATTCTTAGCCTTTAGCACTGATATGCCATATTTCAAATGTACTGTATTCTGTACTTGAGTTGCTAAACAACTCTGGCTGAAATCCAATTCCTGTTAGAGAAATATGGGGTGAGCCCTGCTGAACTCAGTGGGACTTTTTTTGGCCTGGGCATGTATGGGACTGTGTGGTTAGGTTGAAATCATGTTCACATTTATTTAAGTGTAAGCCCCACTGAACCCAAACCATTGCCAGCCATTCCTCTTGTATCGCCAATATGAATTCACCGTCCCCATTGCCCTTGAAAAGTTGGGTGACCCTCTGTAGTGGGGAACTCCCTGTACTCCTCCAACTCAAGGAGGATGGCAGGGGCAGAAGTGGAGCTGGAGCTGGCATGTTTAGCCCCACCCTTCCCCCTTATCTATTTGACCTAAAAGACTCTCAGCAAACAGAATCTCAGTACATCCCTGCAATCTTTTGCATGCTTACTGGAAAGTAAATCCTACTGATTTAAGTAGGACTGGTTTCTGATGAAAATTACATAGCAAGATCAGGTTGTTTACTTCAAAATAGAAGGGCTTTTTTTTTTTTTTGTCCTGCAAGCAACCCATATGAATACAAAAAGGCAAATGAACTAGGGACCAAAAAGAAGTGAAGAAGTTGTATTATACTCAATCAAACTATTTATCCACCTAGCTCAGTTGCATTCCCCTGCTACATCTGATTTCTCCTCTCCAAGGTCTCAAACAAAGCAGGGTCTTTCACATCACTTTCTACTTGCTCCTTTCAACTGGAGATATTGGGTACTGAACCTGGGACCTTCTGCATGCAAAGGATGTACTCTCTGCTACAGAGCTGTTTCCTCTTCCACTGGAGTGCTACATTTGATGTAAACATTTTCTCTGCTTTTGAAATTAGGATGGCTTTTCTTTCCGCTTAATAAGCCATGAAGAACCTCCGTCCAGTTTTCCTTTCCCTGAAGCCTGAAATGTTGAGAACAACTGGACTACAAGCAATATCCATAAATGATACATCAGAGTTGTTTTGATGTTGTGCTGGTTTAGGACAGGGCAAAAGCTATTATCACATCACTGTTATTATTGCATTGACTCATTCTTAAAGGGAATAAACAATGGACTCCAATAACATAATGTTGATTCAGATCCAGCTCAAAGTCCCCCAAAATGCTATGATAAATTATTGCTCTGTTACCCAAAGGATGGATCGCAATTGTTTACATGCAAAATGTCAGAATAACATATTCTAAAATATCAAACCCCACACATTTGAAACAAACCTGGAAAATTGATCTGTTACAACTGCCTGATCCAGAATCTCAGAACACATGGTGCTATTACTGAACATTACTAAGCACTATACACATTGAGTTTTGAATATGTCACCAGAGCAGCATTGGTTAAGACTGTTTTTCTTTCCATTTTAATCACAATATAAATCTGTGGCAAAACTTCCCATTGAAATCTTCTTATGTGTTTGTGTCTAGACACATAGCACAAGCAAAGTTCTTTGCTTTTCAAATACGATGAAAGAACAAAGTTCCAGATCTAAGGACCACATTTAATTTCAAGCTGACACAATTTGAATTAGTGTCATGTCACTGACTTATTTTAAATTATAAATTGAACAGGAGAAAAAACAACCTCCTGAGCTTGCAGATTTTATTTCCCAGGCATGGGAAATAGCATTATGTGTGAAGAAAAATGGGAGAGACTCTGTGCCCATAGAATCATAGAATTGTAGAGCTGGAAGGGATCCCAAGGGTCATCTAGTCTAACCCCCTGCAATGCAGGAATCTCAGCCAAAGCAACCATGACAGATGGCCATCCAACCTCTGCCTAAAAAACCTCCATACTCCACACCCAAAGAAGCCAAATGAGTTAGACCTGTACAGGATTTTAGTTGGGGTGATGGATAGCAGAGCTTTCCAATTCATATTGACCAGATCATCCCCTCAAACAGAAACATTCTCAGCAACCTGATTTTGTGGTTATGTTTTAAGCAACAACTGTGTTCCAGCTTAAATGTACACACAAACTGGGCTTCAATATGGAATTTATTTACTTTCAGATGTTGTTGTTGTTACTATTATTCATTTCATTTCTATACCACATTATATTTATAAGAAAAAAAATCTCAATTGACATTAAAACGTCAAATAAAACAATGCAGAATAAAGCATCACTAAAGAAAGTCAGATAGAAAGTATACATTCAAAGCAACATTGCATCCATGTGACTTAGGAGACTGTGGAAGAATGTGCCTTTGGGGGTAATGTCAAACTGCTGAAGAGTTACAGTACCTGCAGTGGCTGTAGAGACCAATATGGGAGAGATATGTTTTGTTGCAGGTAGAGCAGATGAAGACGCCCTGTTTTGCAGCACCAAAACCAGGTTTCTTCTCTCTGTGCTTCTCCCAGCTGTCATTCTTCCTCTGGTCACTGCTGTGGGTATATACGACCTGACTATCTGTCTCTAAGCTCATCCTCAAGGCATTCCCATACAGCAGAGTTAATGTTGCCATGCTTCACGTTTGAAGACATCTTCATAATGCAGAGTTGGTCTGCTAATGGGCCTGGTGTCTGAGGCTTGGGAGACCACATCTTTGCCACGTGATGCTTCCTGATGCAGCACATATAGAAGGTATTGAGGCATCACTCCTGGCAGGCATAAGTTGCCCCTGACTCATTTTCCATAAAGCAGCATGCTCAACACACAAGCCTCATAGACCTTCACATTCTCCCATACCCTTTTGGAGAGGCAAGTCACTGCTGTAGCTGCCTTGACAATATGCTAGTCCAGCTCGGCATCAATGGAAGGATTATAATAGGAAACTAAAATACTATCTAAAAGATTTTGAAATAAGCCGTTACTAAAAAGGTAAAGGTAAAGGACCCCTGACAGTTAAGTCCAGTTGCAGACGACTCTGGGGTTGCGGTGCTCAGCTTGCTTTACAGGCCAAGGGAGCCAGAGTTTGTCTGCAGACAGTTTTTTGGGGTCATGTGGCCAACATGACTGAGCCACTTCTGGCAAACCAGAGCAGTGCACGGAAATGCCATTTACCTTCCCGCCGGAGCGGTACCTATTTATCTACTTGCACTTTTTGGCGTGCTTTCAAACTGCTAGGTGGGCAAGAGCTGGGACTGAGCAACAGGAGTTCGCCCCATTGCTGGGATTCGAACTGCCGATCTTTTGATCGTCAAGCCCAAGAGACTCAGTGGTTTAGACTACAGCAGCACCCACACCCCAAAACCATTACCAAAGGAAGTCAAATATAAAATGTACACAACATAATTAAGATGGTCTCTGACTTCTCAGCAGCCTCAGCTTTTGTAGCTGGAGTCAGTCAGGGCCCTACCCTCTAGGACAGCTGGAAAAAGGACTGCAAGGCAGGGAGCAGGTCTTCAGGACTCACAGGCAAGGTGCATTCACCATATAGCCAGGACCCTGTGAATATTCCATACTTTGGGGAGTAAGGTAAAGGTACAGGGACCCTGACCATTAGGTCCAGTCGTGGCCGACTCTGGGGTTGTGGCGCTCATCTCGCTTTATTGGCCAAGGGAGCTGGCGTTTGTCCACAGACAGCTTCCAGGTCATGTGGCCAGCATGACTAAACTGCTTCTGGCAAACCAGAGCAGTGCATGGAAATGCCATTTACCTTCCCGTTGGAGTGGTACCTATTTATCTATTTGCACTTTGACATGCTTTCAAACTGCTAGGTTGGCAGGAGCAGGGACCGAGCAATGGGAGCTCACCCCTGTCGCAGGGATTTGAACTACCAATCTTCGTAGGGCACAATTCTACTTTCCTTGACCTCCAGTGATTGTGACACCTTCTTCTGGTTAGTGTACCATATAACCAGTTGGACAGGCAAGCACTGCTTCCAAGTAAGAAACAAGAGGCAATCCTCTTTTCAAAAGCAGGAGAGAGGGCTTATTTCTAATACGTTATTTCATTGTTTCTAATATGCGAGTCCAAATGGCACGGCCATGGTCAAAGTAACAGATTGGAAAAGATGGCATCTCTTTTAAAAGTTCCAGTCTTCCATATGAAATACAGTAACTCTGCTGCAGAGAACTAACCAAGATGGAGCCTCGGGATACACTGGCTGGCGGAAACATATCCCAGGAAAAGACATATTTTGACACACTGTTGATAATAGAGGCCAGAATCCTTGCCATTACAACATTTTGAACTTTCTTGCGCACAAAAAAAAAAAAACTTGATACCCCAGCATTTAATAAATTGGTGTAAAGTGAAACAGCTACACCTGACTATATATAGCCGTGATTTTATAAAAGGTTATAAAGATGAGATGGTGACATTATCACATAATGGTAAATACATGACACATTGTGCTGGCATTTAAAAAGGCTTTTTTTTTATCAAAGAGCTTCTTCTACAGCACAGCTACCCTCATTACTATGAAGATTGCATTAATTAGCTGGAAATGTCTGTGAGGGAACAGGAAAATTTTTCTAGCCGGCCCTGAATTTTGGGAGAGTGAAGTGGCCTAGATGACCTTGTGTTGTATCCAAAGAAGTTGCCCTATTAGCACAAGGACTTCTGCTTGCACAGAGGAACTTAACCTGCCTCTCGCTGGGAGGGGAACCCAGAACACATTCTTTGCAGGGGTGTCGACAGGGAAAAGAGACAGGAGGGAAGTTCTGTTGCACAAGCGGAAGTCCATGACTAATCCTTTGTTGGATGCAACCCAATGCCTTGTCGTGCCAAAAGGATATATCTTTAGTTGTCCACCAAACCTCTACAGAATGCAAAGAGTTTTCTCCCTGTTATAATTATCATGTGAAGCTATTCAGGTGACTATAGGCTCGTTCCTAAGAGAGAAGGAAATCCTTTCATTTTAGGCAAGAATTATTCAGCAACTTGTGTTAGATTGACTTGACATGTTTTATACCAGTATTTATTATTCATTTCTGTTAAACATTGCAGTCATCCAGGGAGGCAATGTCTCACACAAAATAATACAAGAAGAATGTTTTAAATGAACAGTTTGTGAACAAATGCACAAGCTGGAACTTGAGCTCCTTAAAGGCTTCCCAGTTTTACCCTCCAAACTGATTTTGTTTAATGCAACATAATTCAGTCTAAAATTACTTAGACCGAAATACCCTGCCCATTTACTTGAGAGTAAGCCCAGCTGGAGACAGGGGAACTTTCCTGTGAGGCAACATGCTTAGGATTGTGCCTAAATGAGCTGGCTACAATACTGTCAAAATGGAAGCATTTTCTAACAAAGGAGTGAAAAGTAGAAAAAATATAATATTTTAAATAGATTCGTTTGTAAGGAAGTTTGAAAATTTAGTCTGAAAATGATGACAAAATATTGGGAGGGGGGTCACTCTGATACTAATCTTACATCTTCTTTCCTCATTGTGGCAGCATCTAATATATATAGATAATGTATTTCCCATATGATCAGAGGAATAAGAACAGCAGCCACAGGAGTAGGGACTTCAGCTCCAGTAAAGATATCCTGACTTCTCTGACAGTCTGTACAGCAGACATGAGTGTGGACATTTAGTGGATACAAAAGCAAGGGTTACTCTAATTACCTCTCGTGATGATACATTGAGGGGTCTTCTCTGATGTTAGGTAGGGATTGCTTCTGCCTACATCTTCGCATACCTTTAAAAGCATTAACTAGGAACGTATGCTATTCCAGAGGATTCTGCCTCTATTGAGATGAAATATGCATCCACAAGTATATTAAAATATGTATATAAACACATTTAAATAAGCGTAACTGCTTAGTACAAAAATGTAATGGAATAGAATTAAGAAGGGAAATATGCAAAAGTGATGTACTGGAAATAGGTGGAGATTTTGATTTAAAAACTATTCATATTGGTTATTTTACTGCTATTAGGAAACGAGCTATGAAAAATACAGAAAATAATCATAACAGCATGATTTGATAATAGAATCTGCTGCACAATAATTCATTATTAAAATAAACTTTGGATCTCTCTTAATGTTTCTTTCCATGCCCAAAATATGAAATATTGGTCCCAGTTGGCATAATAATGTTACTAGACCTCACTAGATTCAAATCATGCAGGACCTGTCCAGCTGCTCATATGGTTACTGCAGAAGTCCAAAATTGCTAACAGAATATCTCTTTTTCTTTCTCTGTTATACACAGATAGTGTGTGTGTACGATAGAGAGGCAGAGAGAGAGAGAGCGTGCTTAGCACCTCTTTTTTTCCTAAACAGACAGTCATTTTGTATTGGCACTCATGACACTTTTATCACTATATGAGTACCAGCCCCCCATTTTTCAACCCAAAAAGGACTGGAAAAATAGATATTCATATAGATAGATAAATGCTCAAATATAGCTGCCAACCAAAGATTCTCATATTTCCCCCGTAATACTTGCACTCTTCTTATGTGTTGCTCCTCTGTCTGATTTGTTTTTCAGGGCGTCTTGCCTTTATGCAATATCTTTTATCAATTTCACAACTGGGTCAACTGTGGCAAAGGCAGATCAAGTGTCTTGTCAAACCTCACATACAGTGGCTTCCACTAATTAGGACCGACTATGACCGACAGCTACTCTGATGTCTTAAATATTACACATTTCAATATTTTGAAAAGCTGAGTAGATTTATGGACTCTAATGGTGGATACTGACACAGTCTAACTGACATTACTGTACAATAAGTGCTTCATTTGGCTGGTTTTTGTAAATTCTCCTTCCAAGTCGTAATCCACACTGTTACATATGCAGTGCATTACCATAATACTGGGCATAAAGTTCAGCCTTTGGAGAACAAAATCAAAATAAAGCAATAGGTGAAGCAAAGCACTTAATTAAAAAAACAACCCTGAAGCATGACTTACTGTTTCTATGATTTGTTGTCTTTTCGAAATAAATGAATATTTTTTCCTAGAATGCTAATGCTTATTCCACAAGTGTTATAGAAACGAATCAAAAATTCCAAGTGTAAATGTTTTCATCTTTGCTCTATCAATATTTATAACTGGAGAACACATCATCGTTACAAATACCTCAGGTCAATGAAAAATACCCACTTACAAACAGAATACAGGGAGAAAAAGCAGCTGAACAATATAATTTATTTTCATCTCTGATTGAGTGTCCCACAGGTAATGAGAATGGAAGCTCCAAGTAAATTATGAAGGTCATACCCTCCTGTATAAAAATGCAAAATGCTTTTGCATAGCTATCTGCTGGCATGCAAACTGCTTTTCAAATGACAGAACATGCACCTAGCTACTGGAATGCTATAAATAGAATTACCCAGCATTCCAATTTCTTGACAAATGGACAGAACAAAAATTCTGGTGGTATCTTGAAACAGTGCACACCATCATGCCAGACCTGAAAGCTGGAGGCCCGTGCCTCAGGTCATACCTAGGGATGGGCAAATCTGTCCAGTTTGCTCTCTGTGCTTCTCATTTTTCCAATCTAAAGTTTAGTTATCCACATTTCTGCATCTGTTCATGAAGGTGCTGGGTTTTTTTTAAGCCTTCATGAAAATTCATCAGTGTTTTGTGTGACTGTCTCATCATAGATACATTTTTGCAACACAATTTCCCCAACAGGATGCATTTTTAATGGTATCTCCACAAATGTAAGCATTTTGATGTGTACATTTTGATATACATTTGTGTACACATTACTTGGCTGGAGAACTGCATCACAAAATTCAGAGAAGTGTGCATTTTGAAGGAGAGAGATGTTTTGCTTCTCATATTGTTTTAGAAAGTTCTAATTAGGTAACTTCATCCATAAGCATGAACTGACTCCAATTTATCTCACATCCCTAGCCACTGCTTACCTCACACAGTCATATGAAGAGCACATCTAGTTCTCACATCTCAACTTGTATACATAACTCACAGCTCAAACTGAATCCAACATAAGATAAATCCCAAGGCTTGTGTTGATACCCTGAGCAAGCACTAACATCTATCTTCATACTAATCAAATGATACAGACTTTTAAGAACCCATTCTAATTAGAAGATGTGATATTCTTGTAATCACAAGTGGCAGTAGAAATTCTCCAACAACTTGGAGAGAGAGGATTGATCATGGCTTACAAGTACAGAGCTTTTTATTTTATTTTAAATTATTTTACAGCTCCTCGTCAAACGTACCTCCAATTCCCAAATCCACCTACAGAAGCCAAATAAAGAATTACATTAACAGCTTTCTAGACTTTGAGCCGTGATTAAAGTCTGTAACTGTGAATCATGTCAAAGTTTCTACCTGCCCACCCAAACAATAGGCAGAGGCTTCCCTTAAGAAATCATTCTAACTGCATCTTATTGCTGCCATATGGTTCTCTGTTGTGTGAGATACTGACTTAACACCTTATGAAGCTCAGTGGTGGAGGAATGCAGACTAGGAATTAAGGCAGAGCCTCTCATGATTCTGAATGTTCCATCACTATTTTTCAGGTGTTGCAGTATATGGTGAAGGTTACCACATATTGATAGTCTTCAGTGATTTTAGAGTCTTTAATTATTATTTTTCAGACAGCAAAAAAAGTTTTAGCTGTAGGTGAACGTGGATATCAATAACTAAGATTAAACAGGTCAGAGCTTTAGGTTTTTAAATGGTATATTGAAGCCAGCACTTTTTATTCTGATGCTCAAGAAAATTGTTATGAACAGCCACTTGAGATTTCCTCCTGACATAACTGATCTCACCAAAGACCTGCACCAAGTAAATTGTATATTCCCCTTGTGAGAAGACATAAGTATGTGTTAGGTTCCCAGGGAAATGATAACAAAGATGAGTACTGTCTTAATGTAGTGTTGTTCTTATTGGGATATATTATCGTGTGTGTGTGTGTGTGTGTGTGTGTGTGTTACCATGCAATGATGTATGACAGGGTCCACCTCTATTCCTACACCAAAAAATTCACCCTACATTGCCACCAAGCAGATGTGTGCCGTGATAGCACTGTTTACCTGTTAGGGTGGAAAACGAAGACAGTGCCTGAATTTATTGTTGTTGTTTTGGGAGTCGAAGTAATCAGTGCATGCAGACATGCCTGTGCAGAAAGCAGGTGATTTTGCCTTCTTTTGTCCCTCCTTCCACTTCATATAGGGGTGATCTAATTGTCAGTATTTTCATCCCTCCCATTGCAAGGATCACTTGATCATGTTTTACTTTCAGTCTGTGAGAAAGGAGGGGGGAGCTACTCTTCAAGACTTCCGTCTCTAGTACTGCAGGACTTTTCCTTTGATCTGTCTAGAGACAGGATGGCTGTATGAGAGCTGCTTCTCTCGTACATGTTTTCTTTTATATGTTTAATTAGGAGAAATAAATTAGGTATACTACAAAACCTCACATGAGCAAATGTGAGTCCACAGCACCAGGACCTATTCCTCGGGAATGCTGTGTTGCTGTTCCTGTGTTACTGTGCTCAGAAGGTCAATGAAGGTGCTCCCGTCGCCCAGCCCACGCAGGCACTGAAGACTTGGGCTGAACATGGGTGTACGGAAACTAATAAGTGCAAAGCCTCATAGTGCAAAGTCTTGGAAATGTATATTTTTGTCCTAGGGCAAATATTCTTTGGCATCATTGTAGGTCTGTGAAAATCTGTGTTCCTGTGAATACAGTACTTAAGCTGTACTATCAAGAAGTACAGTATACATTTTCTCATACAAGCTCTTCTACATGTGTAGAAACAGCTTTTATCTGTGTTCTGGGAAATGTGTGAACAACCCTATATTGTACAAGTCATATGTTACTGACAACAACAGATTAGGTATGTAGCTCTCCAGCTAACAGTGTATTGCCAATTCAGTCCTTAGCAATGAATAAGTTACTGCTCCTTGAAGCCTAAATGTATCCTCCCTAAGGGATATTCCAATGGTTTTTGAAAGATATGCCTTTATAACATTTGTAAAGAAGCACATCCCTTAACAAGAAATCTGAAGGTAGACACTTATTCCACCACCACCCCCAGTGTTAAAAGAGCCTTACAATTGATTTTGGCAGATTTTGAATATAATATATTCACTAAGAGGTAGGGGGGAATCCTGCATGCTTTCCTTTTTTTTTCAACTTGTATACATTACTAGTCATTTAAATGTGTGCACTGTAAATGTTAACCAAATAATGTATTGGCTTTTAAAAAGCTTTTCATGTTTGCATCACAACTAAAATAACATTTCTGTGCTCATTAGAGCCTTGGTCTACTAAATGGCTCAAACATATAAATAGTGTTGGTCTCTGTAACATGAGTGAGCTAAGGAAGTTCAGACTAACTGAACCACCGGGCTGGGCTGCCCAGGGGCTATTCTACCTGATGGTGGGAAAGAGTTAACTGCCCCTCTAGTCAATTTGCTAAACATTAGGAAAGTGCTTTGCATTTCAAACACTTGCTTCCCCCATTTTTCAGATGTCTATTTCAGGATATGGGCTGGAAGCATCTCTAGAGTCAACAGCAGCTGCCAAAGAAGTCAGCTAGATGGCTTTCACCCTCAGTCTTTGTCTTCCCACTGGGACCTGGGGCCATGTTTTCCTCTGCAGCCTCTGGCTTCTACAGCCAGGAAATTTAGTGCATGTATTTAAATGATTGTGCTGCAAAGGAATGAATGCAGGGGAAAGCAAAGAGAGAAAGGAGAAATGGCCTTTGAAATAAAGCGATTGGGAGAGATTTGTGGTTAAGCCAACAGTCCCTATTTTCAAAATGATTGGAACTTCAAAGCTTCATTTCATAGGCATGCTAGCAAAACTTCAAAAGAAACTCTACAAGCACCAGGCAAGAAGCAAGGGAATAAAACCTCCATGGAGAGGCCCTCCTACCTGGCCTCAACAGCCCTTGTATTAATGGGACTGACACACTCACAGCAAATTTCAATCCTTTGAAACTGCAACAGGTTTCTGCTGGAAATTATCCTGTGGAAATGCCTAAAGCAGATCATATCCACCATGAGATGAGAAAGTGGATAACTTCTAGTGTGCACCTGCTCTTGATACCTGTGTGCATATTATGTTTTCAGTTACAGAGGTGTTCTAAAAATGGATAATCAATTAGACTTCCTTCCTGCATCAGAGATAAAACAACTGATGTTGTTAATAATCATAAGCTTCGCTATAAAAAATGACCTTGTGAAGTCCCTACCAGCATTAATGAGCAACTCTCAACCCTTCGAATAAAGCTCACCAAAAAGCAACAGGCTACTATTATAAGCGCTTATGCACCAACACTGGATGCCGATGGAGACATTAAAGAAAAAATTTACTCTCAGCTGGATACCGTCCTATCAGAGATGACTAAAGAAGATAAAATTATCCTCCTGGGTGATTTAATGCAAGAGTTGGGCAAGATTTCGATCTGTGGCCTGTGGCTATTGGAAAAGGAGGTGGCAACAGCACACTCGGCAAATCCACACCGTGATCAACTCCCGCCCAGGAACCAATGTCCCCACTGTGGAAGGACATGTGGATTCAGAATTGGCCTCCAGAGTCACTTACGGACTCATTGTTAAAACTGTGTTTATGGAAGACAATCTTACTTGGCTACGAGTGATTGCCAAAGAAGAGGAAGAAGGAACTGAAAACTGTTTAAATTCTATTAGGTGTTGTACACAAATTCAAAGATTAAAAGGGCTCAGCATGCTGTGAATAGATACATCTCAAAGAATACACATTATCTGGGCACAGACTGTAGTGCAACAATAAACATGCCTAAATTTGGGGATTATTATTGTGTGTATCTATTGGGTTGTGCCTTTGATGAGTAACACACTTGCCTTTTCTACTGGAGTAGTTTATGAACTGCTTTTAAAGACTTTTAAAAAAATGAACACAAAAAACCTTAAGTTTATATGCACAGACATGTACCTGTAACCCATTAGTGAGATAGAAAAAGAGAGTGCATGACAATATTTTCTTCTCACAATGCCCCTCTATTCAGGAACTTTTCCTTCCTTCCTTTCTTCCTGAGTAAGTGAGTGAGTGAAATTGATTAGAAAGAGTTTTCTCGCCCAGTCTAGGCAGCTCAGTCACTCCACTAACTTATCTGAGACTAGAGGATGCAGTTGCAATTAGGTAGCGAAATAGGATTAAGAGGCTTCTCATGACATCCCCTCACGACCACCACACACCACCATACCATGAGACTTCGTCATCCCATTATGTTTCTACAAAAACCAAGCAGCCAATCCCATATCAGGATTCATGTCTCAACAGAAGGGGAAAGTGATTCCCATTACTTTGCGGAAATTCTTTTGAAACCTACACTTGGGCTTTGCCAATTTGCAGCAGCCTTCCCGCTACACACACACACACAGCTGCTTTTAAAGTGTTTTTCAAATTTCAAATCCAGCCTTGGATATATATTCAAATAAATCTTTGCGCCTGTTTACCTCTGCTAATTTAAATTTCAAAAATACCCCACGTCTGTTGGATGTGATGCAGACCATTAGACCCTTTGGGTACATCCTCTTAAATCAGCTTATACGTGTATGCCAATTTCTAAACTACAATTTAGATATATATATATATTAATGTCCTCATTTTAGTAAATATGGATTACACGCATATGTGATACTTTCTGTCCATTTATGATAAACATTAATGCGTGTCTCAAGCAGTGCCTTAAAAACTAAAATAGTTTTCTCTAACTTGTCAATTTCTGAACATCTGAAACAGCACATAAGGATCAAATATATACTCTTCTGACTGCGCACACATAAAAGAGGACACAAGGAAAGGGTAGAGTATAGTCACACATTAGCATGAATATGAAGACATCATCATAATTTACCTTGGTAAACAATTTCTTCATTTTTTGATCTATTTGCAAACCATTCAGATAAGCTGCCTCACTCATCACTGGCATAACTTCAGGAGGACAAAACAGCATGCATAAATGCTTATGGAAAAACTATACTTAAGATGAAACATAAACCAAAATACATAAATTAAAACTTTGAAATGCAATATTCATAGTATATGACATAGAATGGAGTTATTTTGAATTTAAAAATAAAGATTAAATAAGAAAAAAATGCATTCTTAAACATTTAATTTGATTTTTTCTCCAGAAGTCTCTGATTTTGCTCTTATTCCTGTTTTAACTACTAAATTTTTATAAGTGCAAGATTCAGTCAAACTAAGATTTTAATTATTCTTTGCCAGGGGAGAGGAGATAAGAACAAGCTTTCTACCCAACTGCAGACCATTCACCCTTGCAAGAGGGGAGGGGTTGTGGGCGGGATCCGATCCCCGCCTCAATCAGGGGGCATTAGCCCCCTGCCACCCACTCACCTGGCTGGCGCACCACGCCCACAGGTAAGCGCCCAATCGAGCGGCTTGGTGGGGTGTGGTTTGCAGTTTAACTTACTGCTGTGCCAGCCATTCTGCCTCATTTGCCGCCTTTCTGTCGTGATATTTATTTATATACTTTTATAATCCCTCATGTTTGTTAAGCATTAAAAAATAAATGTGGTGTCAGTTTCTGTAGTGTTTCCTTCAGATCCTTGGAATCAAATATCTATAAAAGCTCAATGCATCTTGCTAGATATGGGCTATGCCAATGAGGTGATTTATTGAAGGAAAGAATAATAGGATTTGAGTTGTGTGTTGTTCTCCTAGAGTGACTTAATACTGCTATGTGCCCCTATAAATTCTTTGACGGGAATACCAGTACAGGATTGGGGATAACATCATGTGAAAACAGCACTATCCATACAGAGACGGATAGTTGCGTGTACCTTGCATGTACATAACAGCTGTCTTCTGCAAATAAGGAAAGGAAATGTATTGTTCTAATTGGGTGTTCAATCTATGATAATGAAGCAGATCTCATTGAAATCCTAAAGTAGTTGCTTGCCACATAATTTGAGTATGATTTATTGTTAAGTGAATAATTTGCCTCAACAGAAGGAAGGCACAGCCAGTACTTAACTCATCACTTTGCTAAGTGCTTAAGAATAAAATTCTTATAGAAACATTTTTCTCTTTATATAATCACTCAAAATTATAATCGAGACTGGTTGCTTCTACATTAGCCCATTTCTCAGAAACTGCTACCTTTTGTCAAAAGGGAGCAGTAAAACAGGTAGCACCTTTGCACAGGAATTAACAGAGGTAAACAGGACTTACTTAAGAGTAAATATGATATAGGAATCTTGATCAAGCAGAAAAGTGTTGGTGCATTGCCCTACATTAAATACATTGCAAAAACTTCATTTAAAATCCATTTCAATGAAAGTACAGAAAACAAGAGTGCCCAAGGGCTCCATTGGCTGCAGAGCATTCAGAATAGCCTGAATAAATCATCTGAACATTGTTAACATCTGAACATTGTTACACAACAGTTTTAAATTGGGATATAATTATTTATTAGAATTTATCAGGATGCTGTGACAATTCACAACATTCAATCTGAGATGTAGGTATTGTAGCTCTGCTGCTGGAGACTGAAAACTGTGTCCAATTCTTGCTAATTTGTGAGTCCCTGGGTGTGTTTAAGGATTCACTGCATTTTTAATCTGTTTTCATAAATTGTGCTGAATTGATTTTATTGCAGTGTTCTTTTATTGGTTTATTATATTATAACTTGCCCCAGAATCATATGATGATGTGTGGGCTAGAAAATTATATTCTAAATAAACAAATATACTTACATGCATATGGAATTTAATTCTCAAAGGAAAAAGGGGGCCCTGGCTGGATGTGCAAACATGCTTTGAGAGGGGGGGAATTGATGCAGTTGGATGCATCTTGCACAAGCTTGATGATTTGTGCAGAAAGGAAGCTGAACTGCAGTGAAGCTGGGGGAGTACCTTCAAATGCAGTGATGAGAATCACAAGGGGTTCGAAATCTCTTCTTGATTTTAATCCTGCACCTAAAGGTGTATAAACAATGACAAACCTAGACAGCATCTTAAAAAGCAGAGACATCACCTTGCCAACAAAGGTCTGTAGAGTTAAAGCTATGGTTTTCCCAGTAGTGATGTATGGAAGTGAGAGCTGGACCATAAAGAAGACTGATCGCCGAAGAATTGATGCTTTTGAGTTATGGTGCTGGAGGAGACTCTTGAGAGTCCCATGGACTGCAAGAAGATCAAACCTATCCATTCTTAAGGAAATCAGCCCTGAGTGCTCACTGAAAGGACAGATCCTGAAGCTGAGACTCCAATACTTTGGCCACCTCATGAGAAGAGAAGACTCCCTGGAAAAGACCCTGATGTTGGGAAAGATGGAGGGCACAAGGAGAAGGGGATGACAGAGTAAGAGATGGCTGGACAGTGATCTCAAAGCTACCAGCATGAGTTTGATCAAACTGCGGGAGGCAGTGGAAGACAGAAGTGCCTGGCGTGCTCTGGTCCATGGGGTCACGAAGAGTCGGACACGACTAAACAACAACAACAACAACAAAGGTGTATAATGAAGGTGCCAGACGAATTTCCCTGGGGAGAGAATTCCACAAAGGGGAAGCCACTGCAAAAGAAAAAAGGAAAAAAATCCAATTCTTGTGTTGCCACCCGCTGGACCTCTCGTGAAGGTCTGAAAATGTAAGACGATGGTGGGAGTGGAAATAAATCAGGGAGCCCTTCACACACATTGATGAATCAGCAGTAATAAAGAAAAGCTGATTCTCCACACCTTAAGTGAGGTAATTTTGCACACAATGTAACACCATCGTGTCCACAGCAGTGGTGCTTGTTGTGTGAAGTATAGAGCTGTCCAGAAGAATCTGGAAACTGCTCTAGAGTTTCCATGCTTCTCACATCAATTTAGGAAAGGCCTTTTTCCCCCCTTCTCAACAGTCTGCTGGTCATAGCTAAACCACCAAGACATCTGTACCTCATGCCTTTGAAACTGAAGTTAAAAGACAATGCATAGGAAACATATTCTGGATCAAAAATCCTAACAGAAGTTTACCTGAAAAATTAATGGCTAATTAAAAATTTAAACATAATTTCAAAATGAATTGGACGCAACTCCAGGATCTGTCACCTTTGTACCAATCCTATGTGCCTGACATCTTTCTCATCAATAAAAATTATGTATAGCAAACTGTGAAGTTCCCTGGTGAACAATTCATTGTGATCACCTTTGCTACACATCTAGGAATTCAGTTCTTGGATGTTAAGTTTTATGGAACAACATCAATACACTCACAACTGCTTGATATGAAAATGGCATTGCTTCAAAAACTTTGGGGAATGGTTTTTTTTCAGTTCAATGCCCCGGGATTAACTGTTTGACTTTCATTACTATTAATAGGGTTTGCATAGCACTATCCCAAAGGAACTGTGCTAATATGATGCCCTTTACTGTTCACTTCTGCACATAACATGCTTGTTAAACAGAATTTGGTGACTGGACTAATTACAATGCCATAAATATCCAGAAAAACAGATTATACAAATACGTGTTATCATTTGGGGGGGAAATATGCATTGTAAACTGCTAGCATTTCATAAATCCAAAACAACATTATAAAAATAGAACTAGTAAACACACCACAAGAATTGTATTGTTTAAATTGCATAAGTAAGTAGAAAATAGAAATGCCTAGGGTTATTGGATGGGAATGATCAGCAATTCTTCTTGGAACATCACCAACAAATGATAATGAACCATAGTTGAAACAGAATAGCTACATGGTGCCTGAAAGTGTGTGTTAGTGAAGCTAAGTCTATACAGAATATATGATATTAATGACTAGAGCCATAGTAGAGCATCAGATGGGGGCCTGGTTGTTATTTATCCCCAGGTTTTCTTAAGAGATCAGGCATCATAGCTACTAAATCTCTAGGCTCTTGTCTGTGGTTCGGTGTATGTTTCACTTGCAAAGTTTTCTGCATCGTGCTCTGTGCATTGATGTGGGCACAAGAGCCTTTCTAGTAATGGCTAGTTGTATCTTGCTGCAGTATGCATTGCCAGGTTAGATTTGCAGTGCAGACTAGCTAACTGCAAGTTTTGGAAGCACCACTAAAAACTTGGAAGCTGGAATTTGCAGAATTCTAATTGAATACTATCCTTTGGCTTTTTCTTTATTCTGTTTAAGGCTTCATTTTCACCTAATGATCTGACCAGAAATGAATAATACAATGTCATTAAAAGGGGGGGGGGGATCCAGCAGAGCCATCCTTTCTTTTTTCATGACATATCAGTTCTCATAATGCACACCTTTGGAGCAGCGTATAAAGTGGTTAGGTGCCATGAGCATATGCTATATTTGAGACTCTTCCCATTCACTCAAATGGCTGCATGAAAATTTATCCCCAACTACATTTCAGAGAGTGCAGCATCTAGGAATACTGCGCCACTGGCAGGACTATTTATTGCATTTATATCCAATATTTTTCTCTGTGGAGCTCGATGTGACTTACATGTTTCTTCCCCTCCTCATTTAATCCCCACAAAAACCATGTGAGGTAGGTTAGACTGAGAGTGAGTGACTGGCCCAAGGCCACCCTGTGAACTTCATGGCCAAACAGGGATTCAAACCTTGCTCTCCTAGGTCCTAGTATAACACTGCACCACGTTGGCTCTCTATGGGGAACAGTTGCAGAGGCCAGGTTCCACACACTACCTTCAGATTCTTTAGTAGGGATAAGGTGGTTCTCAGAAAAGCAGCTTTGAATATTGAATTTTATGGATCTTAAACTCCCAATCTCATATTGAATCATGACTGCCACTCCACCCCCCTCAGCTGCTTTTAATGTTTGTTGTGCCTCCTCACTCCCACCATTCCCAGTCTTATTTGAATATGACAGTGGCAAGGAAGGCTCACAGGAGAGTCTTCATTGTCCACATTTCATATAAATCTTTTTAATTATGGGTTCTTTGGGATGTACCATGGAAAGAATTGTATTTCTGCATACTTGTATTACTGGTAAAAATTTTCCACCCTTCTGATTACGGATGATAGGAGCTTCTTGAGGGCCTCTCCAGAAACCACTATATGCCTTTCTTCTTGTTTCTCCTTCCTTGGTCCCCTTAAAACCCCTTTCTGGATAATGACTGGCTAAAGACCAATTTCCCCAACAAAACTTGGCACCAAGCCTGGGAAGTGCATTGGGGCACCGAGGAAATGGAGCGTACCGTCAAACAGATTGAAACATATGCATTATTAATTTTGCTGTTTTCAAGCGTATTAAATCTTGTTTTACCTGCAACAAATAGCTGGGCTCTAATAACAGCCGAAATAAACAAGGAAGCAGGCTAAGGCATGCTTCCGATTAATGAAGAGAATAGCATGCTGCCTCCTGAGCTTTGATGCAGTGCTATAAATCTGCTTGGGAAAGCTTCATTCACCAAAAGGACTGTGACCTCTTTAGATTGTATTATTCTTTCTCAATTAAGCTGTTTCAGCTTCCAACAATTTGCATCAGCCGTGGACAACTTTTCATTCTGTTACCATGGTCTGAAGTGCTGAGCTAAATGTCAGAGGGAAACTGATTGCCCTGACCATGACCAATTATTCTTAGTGGATAATTTATTGGCCAAACTTCTTTCTTCTGTTTATTGCAAGGGGAGTCTGACAACAGGATGGTTCAGGAATGGTCTGAGCACAAGACGGCCCCAGGCAGGTTTCTAGAAGAATACTTTGCAGGACATAAAATGTTTGTGGCTTCAGCCTGTTGATGGAAAAGACATTTTCACAGCTACTATCTAATGCTCCAGTCCAAATCATAACACTTGGAAGAAAGTCCCATTAATCTTATTGGAACTTCAAAATAAAGGGTTTGAATCCAGACTAACTTAGCTGAACTTAGGTACCATTGAACTCCATGGGACAAGTTAACCATTACTGAACTTAAGCCCCATTGACTTCAGTAGGAACAAAGTCAAACTGACCTAGTCTGGATCAAACCCAATGCATTTATGGAGCCTTGGTGAATGTGCTGCTGAGGGAGAAGTGTTGACAGACTTTATTCAATAAGGAAGCAAGAGAAGGCTGGGCAAAAGAATAAGAGCAGTCCCACACTGCGGAAGGAAGCAGTCAAGGAATAAAAAGCACATAAGGTCAGAAATTAGGCATAAAATTAGTCGTGTGACTCCAACCAAATACTGGTACTACTACTAACTATATAGACTATGTAGGGGACATTCCACTAAGTTGTTCTTAGAGTAGACACATTGAAATTAATGAACATGACTAAATTGATTTCAGTGGCACTTGTCTGAGGAAAACTTAGTCAAATACCATGCTATGGCCTGAGATGAAAAAGTCTACTGTGTTTGTTATGATCCCAGCAAGTCATCATCTTTGTAATGTTTCAGTTTTAAAAGACATAAAGCCAATTTACTGATTCTGATGGGAGTGGTAATTAGGGTCGGGTGCAGCTTCGGACAAGTCGGCAGAGGGATCCTCTTACTATCATGCAGCTGACAGGTGACAAATCTCCTCCATCACCTGCATGGGGTGAGAGGAAAGCCTACAAGATTTAGATTTCAATTGCCCAATCACTGGCAAATTTGGGGGTGGGACAGGCAGGGTGGACCTGAGTGAAGCCTTCCCTTGCCTGGCTTCAATCAGGTCTGCCTTCACTGCATTTAAACCGACTGCCCTCACATTCCCACCCTAATGCTTTGCCCTTTCTGAATGGAAATGGGCATGTGAAAGGCCTTGCAATGGTTGCTATACAGTATTTGCAGCCAGGAAGGAATTTTTCCTGCAGACAAATTGGGCCTGTCTGGAGGTTTTGCCTACCTCACAGTAATTGTCACAACTTGTTGGCCAAAAAAGACATTGGGTTGGATCCTTAGTCTGGCAGAGGGGGTGGGACAGAACCACACACCCATTTCATTGATCAAAGTTTGAGGGGACTCCGTTAATGGGGTCCAGGGGGTTCGAAGCTGTTTGAATGACCACATGGGGGCTAACAAGCCATAGAACTCCCCCAAAAGACATTCTGGAGGGATTACCTGGAGTTAATTCATGTCACAGAGTGGTCCAAATACCCAAGATCAACCAAGAAGGAATAATCGCAATGTAAACAGGTTAGGTGATTCTGCATACACACCCAGTGCCAATGCCCAAACCTACTGACAACTGTATTCAATAAAGTTTTGGCCATTTGATCCCATGCTGTTGTCTGGTCATTATTTCTTCATCCCACACCCCATCCCTAGTGGCCCAGGTGCCCTGTGCCTGGTTCCACAATTTTGAATTTTTAGGGACCGAAAGTACAAATAGCATGCCTTTGTTTAAAAGTCAATATGTTAATCAAAGTGAACGCCTATCATGGTGCCTCAGTCTTGACATTTAAAAGAAACTCTCTTCATGCAAATAAAGTGTGTGACTGAATTGTCAGGGAAAAAATATCAAATGCCAAGCCCAGGAATACAATGAGGCACATGATATTGACTGAAATCCTTCATGCGCATTGTCTCAAGTGCAAATTAAATTTGAACTCGCCTGTTTTGAAGTTTAGGGATGCTTGCAGAGTGCATACTGATGTACATACTAAAACAAAATTAAACATACCACATTAAAATACATTTCCTCCTGTTGAGCTTCCTGTTCTCCTAAGTGTAGGCTCCGCACTGAAATGCTAATAAGTTAACAGAATCTGACACTCTGCAACTGTCTTTCAAATTGAGAAACAACTCATTTTCAAACGATGATGACTTGCTTTTGATATTTGGCTTTGTAGCTTTCCTTTGATTTCCCCTCTTCATAATATATACAATTTATATGTGTTTTTGTTTATAGGGTAAAAAGGAAAAACATCAAGAGATGCTGCAATTTAGATAGAGAACTGAAATTCAGCACCAGCAAATTCTGTGATTACTACCAAGAATTAAAAGATATAATTACAACTAACAGGCAGGGGGGTGACACAAATATTTGAACTTATTTTCTAAAACAATAAAAAGGGCTATTTTTTACACTGCTCTCATACCAGCCTACCATTACAACGCCTCCCATTTACACTAGGTAAGTGAAAGGAAACAGCACACAAAGTCTATTTGCAAATGAATTATGGATCAGCCCTTCTATTATTCATTACTTTCCCAGTAAAGTAAGTGTCTCAGACATCCGTTATACAAGATCTTTAATCTTTACCCTCTGAATCATTGCCAAAACATACTGCTTTCACCACAAGTTTTTACACTTGGTTTGTTCATGGATTACATATTCATGCAAATTTGATACGGTAAGGAGGCTTCCTTTTGGACACCTTTGATATCCCTGCTGACATGTGCTGTATTGCAACAGCTCACAAATTGTAGCGTGGCTATGAATGGAATTTGGGGTAACCAGTTTTGGAGCTGCTTCTACAGTAAATCCAATCCGTTCTGGGAGTCACTGCTCTTCTACTGGAATCGGAATAAAAATGAAGCTTCTGTAATGCATTGAATATGATGCTACTTTAGCTACCAATGTCCTTCCCCGTGGCCAAAAGCCTTCAGTGCTGCCTACTCACAGGTAAGGAACATCTGCAAATGTTCCTGGCAACTTCAAATAAAGGTTTATTGCTTGCATATTCCAGCAGTTTTATTGCTTCCTATTGATCCCTTCCAGGGGATCAGTGACTAATTTCCCTCTGAAAAGTTTATCTGTGAATTGCTCCATATCACTTTCTTTCCCTAGGGTGGGGACTGGTGTTATCTCTTTAAATAGCAATATAGATTGATATATATTATTTATTTTTATGAAGAAAATAAAAGTGAGAAGAAATTAGTACCATCATACTCTCCCCACTGCCTCTCAGGAAAACAAGCTTAGCTGGGGCAATTCACAGAGAGGCTGTTCCAGGGAAAACTACTTCTTAGTCCCACATCTGCATCTATAGGAAGTAGTAAAACCACAGTCGTACCTCGGAAGTCAAACAGAACCCGTTCTGGAAGTCTACAGCAGCCAACAGAAGCCGTGGAAGCCCCATCGGACATTCGGCTTCCAAAAGAACATTCAAAAAGCGGAACACTCACTTCCAGTTTTTGATAGTTCGGGAGCCAAAATGTTCGATTCCCAAGGCATTCGGGAGCCGAGGTGCAACTGTATACAGAACAACCCCCCCCCCCATCCTAGGTACTCATGTTACTTACTCCTGCAGGCTGTGCTCTTAATCCCCTAGTCCTAGAAGTGTGTGCAAATATTTATCGGGTGTAATCAGCACCCTGCCACCTTAATGCAAGAGTGAGAAACCTTCTTCAGCCCAAGGGCTACCTTCTGGGGGCCAGATGTAATTTGGTGAATGGAGCAACGAATGTCAATTTTATCTTTGTAGAGTAGGCTTCTATCTACATACACAATCATTCACAAGAAGCATCATCAGAGTTCAGGGACACATTCTGATCACACTGAAGAAGGATGCAAAGCAAAGCCAGTGATTGGTATGGCTGGATAGGGGGCGAGGCTTGGGGAGAGTCCAGAGGGACAGATAGAGAGGCCTGGAAGGATGGATTGGTTTCCCCCAGACCTGAGCGTCTACATTCCTGCTGTAATGCACTGCTATACTTTTGTGATATACACAGTCACAGAAGCAGGCTCTCCTCTCCCAAGATGTAATTGGTGCAGTCTGTCTGCTTATTAGTGGACTGTCATCACACACCTCCACAGTCAACACACTAGTCTTTTCATTCTTCTTACCTCTTGTGGGTTTATCTCACCTTTCTTCCAAGGACCTTAATAATAATAATTTATTATTTGTACCCCGCCCATCTGCCTAGGTTTCCCCAGCCACTCTGGGCAGCTTCCAACAAAGATTAAAAATACATCAAAATGTCACATATGAAAAACTTCCCTGAACAGGGCTGCCTTCAGATGTCTTCTAAATGTCAGGTAGTTGTTTATCTCTTTGACATCTGATGGGAGGGTGTTCCACAGGATGGGCGCCACTACCGAGAAGGCCCTCTGCCTGGTTCCCTGTAACTTCACTTCTCGCAGTGAGGGAACCAGACCTCAGTGTCAGGGCAGAACGATGGGGGTGGAGACGCTCCTTTAGGTATACTGGGCCGAGGCCGTTTAGGGCTTTAGAGGTCAGCACCAACACTTTGAATTGTGCTTGGAAATGTACTGGGAGCCAATGTAGGTCTTAGTGTGGTGTATATGCCATTTTGCCACTATGGTAGCCTCACAACAACCCTGTTAAGATACGCAGGGCTGGGAGACGGCTACTGCACCAGTCACCCAGTGGATGGGGATATGAACCCACAGCCACATGGCCATAATCAAACACAGGGGTGCCCCAGCCTACCCACTTCATAGAATCATAGAATTGTAAAGTTAGAAGGGACCCAAGGCTCTTCTAGTCCAACCCGTCCCCCACCCCCCAATACAGGAATCTCAACATTCATGGCAAATGGCCATTTCACAAGCATCCGGCATCAATACCAGCTTTTCATGATGGTACATAGATTGCATGGCTTCTACTCCTGGCATCTGCTGGCATGCAAATAGAAAACAGAACTACTTTCAATTATTATTATTTTGAATTAATACAATTAATTTTAGTCAAGCTGAAGCTTCTATTAGAAATACCGCATAAGTCAGCTCATTCCCATAGTTAACCTTATACCTAAATACTCTTGCATACTAATTGTTGTTTTTCTAGTTCATTTTGTCAGCCTGAAATTAATTAAAAGATGGCACTGCTTATCATTGAGCTTTTATTTACACACACCAAATAATGTGCAATAAAATTAATGTCTGCTGTTTTTGAGACCTTGCTGGGATGTATTTTTAGTTTCCCTGCCTCTGATTGATTTGCAGCTGTTATATATAGGCCTTTTACTACCTTAGCTAAATCATTGCAAAGTGGCACAGCAGCTGTAAGTCTCCAAAGCAGCCAAACTACAATTATCAGGCCTGTATCCAGAGTTGTGAGAACTACGGCTTCTAAATGTATCATCAGTAACATTCACCAAATCAAAGTGGGACAGGAGTGGCCTTTCTCTTCACAAATTTGCCTACCATCGTCACCCAGGTCCATACCTACCAGGCCAGCATCCTTTGAGACATATTGTGTACCCATAAGAAGTTGCTCTCTCTACACTTTTCATTTATTTTTTTCTGGAAAGCAGAATCTGTAACTACCCTGGTGCCCCACATACAACTTTATCAGGAAAAACAAGCAATGCATAATGGTGCAGGAAGGAGAAAAAACTATATAAATGTAAGGAACGAAGGTGGATTCAATGTTCAATTCATGGTCAATCTGCATGTGAGCAGGACTGACAACCTGAACACTAGTAATAGCTATTGCTACCATCAGTGTTGTCATATAGCATTTTTGGCTGTGTTGGCCAAACAATTTAACTGATAACAATGTGAGTTGCTAGAGATAGACATTTATATTAATGGTCTTCAGGCCTGGTAAAGATTATGATGACCTAAGGTTGAATTATAGTATTAACCCAGAGACAAGTTTGAGAAAGAGCAGCTGACTGACTTGTTGCTGTGGCCGTGGAATGAAGAAGTCAGCAGGCCAGGATGGCCCAGTACAGACCCTCCAAGTGTCTTTATTTTCCAGGGATTTCCCTGATTTAGAGAAACTGTCCCGGATTCTGATTTGATCCCAGAATGTGCCACTTTTCCAAAGGATGTCCTTATTTTCACTGGAGAAATGTTGGAGTGGATGGAGTTATCCGACCCACGAGCCATCTGGAGGCAATCCTTTATAGGGAAGTTTTTTAATGTTAAATGTTTTATTATGTTTTTCTATATGTTGGAAGCTGCCCAGAGTAGCTGGGGCAACACAGTAAGATGTGTGGGGTATAAATATTAATATTAACATTATCATTATGGAATGGGACATCCCTATTTTCATTGGAGAAATGTTGGAGGGTATGCCAGTATAACCCTCCTCAACATGATGTTTGCCTAACAGCGCAATTTCATGCATGCGTACTGACAAATAAGTCCCATTGATTTCAGTGGAGCTTACTCTTAAGTAAGTGTAGATAGGATTCCACATTGTTGACATACATATTTAGGATTCTTGCCCCTCCCCCTGGTACTATTATTTAAATTTCTAAACTACCCTTCATCCTAGGAACACAGGGCAGTTTACAATATAAAAACACAAAAATACATACCATGGTAACAAACAAAAATAATAACCCCCACCCACCTCCACAGTTTGTTTACTTAGCCAAAGACATGGGTGAAAAGGAATGTTTTTGCCTAGAGTCTAAAGATATGTAATGAAGGTGCCAGATAAGCCTCCCTGGGGAGAGCATTCCACAAGCGGGGAGCCACCACAGAAAAGGCCCAATCTTGTGTGGCCATCCTCTGGACCTCTCACAGAGGAGGCACCTAAAGAATGACCTCAGATGATGATTGCAGTGCCTGGATCGGTTCATATAGGGAGAGGTGGTCCTTGAGGTCCTTGAGGTATTGCAGTCCAGAGCTGTTTAAGTCTTTATAGTAAGGTTACCAGATTTTTTTCAATGAATCCGGGGGCACTTTTCAACTTCCTACTAAATAGATGGATGACACTGAATACTGGGAGGATGTACTTCTTCACACAACCAGGATTAAAACTCAAGCTCAAATGTGGCTTATATCTTTAGTCTGTTAATAAGCAGAAAACATATATTTGTGTGTTTAGATCCAGAGACTTCCCCCCTAAATAAACACACATTTGACTCAAATTTTAGTTTTGGTTTTTGGCAGAATTTAGGCCACAACTTTATTGATTACAGAAAAGTGAGTGGTTGCATAGGCTCCGGTTCAACTAGCTCCCTGCACCCTCGCAGGCAGCACTGACCCAGGGCTCCAGCATAGGTCAGCCAAGTGTGAACACCAGAGGTAGGTGAAAAGCCCGGGAACAAACTTTGTTCACTTCCCAGATCCTCCCCTGGACTCAGGCATGGGCAGAATCCTCTCTTGGGGGTTGACCAAACCAAGTTGAATCCTTGTATTCCTTTAATGGAATACCCTTCACATAGGGATGGTGAGACCATTCTCCCATCCCTATCACCTGAACCAGTGCTTATCTGCAACCTTACAAGTTGTGATGATTTGCTACGCAGCAGGCGAAACCCAAATGGCAACAGCCAGTCAGCCAAGTGGGGAAAATTCCAGCCATGCCCCTGTCCCGACGACAGATGACACACGATGGCATAGCAAGGTCAATTGCAAAATGCCCTAAAAGTAGAGAGAAGTGGGCAGGTGTTCCGATGCATGAGCCGAAAGAGGAAGCTCTGGGTCATGTGCATATACCGTATTTTTCGCTCTATTGGACGCACCGGACCACAGGACGCACCTAGTTTTTAGAGGGGGAAATCAAGGAAAAAAATATTATCCCCCCCCCCAGCCCCAAAGAGCAACGGACAGGCTGCACGCAGCCTGTCCACTTCTCTCAGAGCTCCTCGCGGCTGCGGGGGAAGCCCGGGTCCCCCCCCCCAGCCCCAAAGAGCAAAGAAGCCAAGACAGCGCGCGGGATCCATAGCCGCGCAACTTCTCCAGCCAGGAGCTAAACCTCTCCAGTGCAGCTAAAGAAGAAGACAAGGCAGCAAGCGCGATCCATCCCTGCCTTGGCTTCTTCTTTAGCCTTGCGCAGCATCTTTAGTCTTGCGCAATGGGATGGATTGCGCCCGCTGTCCACCGGGGCTGGACTAGATGACTCCTGGGGTTCCCTTCCAACCCTGCAATGACCTCGGAAGGTGTTTGGGGTCTCCACCACTGGAGGCTTTTAAGCAGCGGTTGGGGGACCATCTGCCTGGCGTTCTTTAGCTGTGATTCCTACATTGTGAGGGGGCTGGGCTAGATGACCCTTGGGTGGCCCTCCCAACTCTATACAGTCCTACAGTTCTGCGGCAGGAGATCCACAGCCACTTCACACAATGCTCACTCCCAATTTTCATCTAAGAGACATGTGGCTTCAGTGTCTAGGTAGGTACCCCCCTACCTGCCACACTTCCCCCACCCCACTTAAGCTGAGGGAATTCCTGCCCAGAGAAGCTCCCAGCAATCACGGAGGAGGAATCCGCTGCAGCCGTGAGCAGCGGAGGATCCATGGTCCCCTTCCTTCTCTCCTCCGTAGTTGCTTTGAAGGAGGAAAGTGGGAGAGGAGCTGCTTACACGAGTGTAAGCTGCTCCCCTCCCACTTTGCTGCTTCAAAGGGAGCCCAGGACGAGGGAATCTGCTGCAGCCTCGAGCAGCGAAGAGGATCCATGGGTCCCCTCCTTCCCTCCTCCGTGGTTGCTTTGAAGGAGGAAAGTGGGAGAGGAGCTGCTTACACGAGTGTAAGCTGCTCCCCTCCCACATTGCCGCTTCAAAGGGAGCCCGGGAGGAGGGAATCTGCTGCAGCTTCCCCCACCTCCCGCAGAAGCCGAACGCTCTTTAAAGGGGCTGTGCGGCTTCTCCTGGCTTTTCTGGGAGGTGGGGGGATTCCCCCACCTCATAGAAAAGCCCGCAGGAGCCGCGCAGCCTTTAAAAAGGGTGCCGCTCTTGGGGGCTTTTCCCCCAGGAGGGAGAAGGGACTGCTGCAGCCAGTCAGTCCCTTCTCCCTCCTGGAGAAAAGCCCGCAAGAGCGCACGAAGCTTGTGTGCGGCTCTTGAGGGCTTTTCCCGCCTGCCTCCCCCCTGCATTCGCTCCATAGGACGCACACACATTTTCCCTTGCTTTTTAGGAGGGAAAAAGTGCGTCCTATGGTGCGAAAAATACGGTAAGTCCCTTGATCCGTTTAGACTGCACCCCATTGGCCAGATTAAACCCAGCAACGAGGGACCTACCAATTGGGTGTTGTGGCTGTCCAATAGACCCACCCACAACCAGGAGGTCAGTCTCCAGGTCTCACCACAACACATGCCCTCTTTTAGGGAGGACACGATCTCTGGAACATTTTCACATGGATTCAAATCAACTGTGCAGTTTATAATAAATAAAGCACCTGATGTGCAAAGATGAATTTTAGCTTAGCGGTGTTAGAAGTGGTACTGTGGTATCAGAAGGTAGGCCTGGTCCATCACTTAAGCTCAGCTTATATTGTTGATTTGACACCTATCTAAATTTAGCATTAAACAAAACCCTGAACCCCACTGGTACTGCCTCATCAAAACCTCCACATCCATTCCACTATTTTGCCTCAGTCCTGGACATCCTTTACTATGTAACAAATATGTGAGGGCTTATTTTCAGATTTTTCTCCTTTGCAACTTGTAATGTATTGATTTATGCTTAAGGACTGTGTTGTTCTTAAACAAGGAAACTCATTGCTTGTAATTGACCAGTGAGGCTTTTATTTCTGCTTGATTAAAAAAACTGGGCACTTGACAGCATGTGACTCTCTGCTAACAAACCTTGGTTTAAAACTTCTAGATGTTGGTTTAAAATGTAATTTACTTGGTGTATTTTCAAACATGATTGGATCTCATTTCCATGTGCTTGCTAAATAGAGACAATTTGCAATGGCATTTCCCCCAGGGGATATCATGAAAGGAAAATGATAATATAACATTAATTGGATCTTTTTTAAAAAAAATTCTGCTTCTGTGAAATCGTTCAGTGGTATGCCATGTTCAGGAGAACATCACCATTCTGTCATTATCCAAATCTCCTAATTATCTGAACTTACTTTACATTCCTTGTGTAGAATCTTGTAAATCCTCATTTGTACAAACTTCAATTTAAGAAACCACCACCTATTGCTATGTCAAGCCACTGAAACCAATAGAGTTGTTCTGAGTTGCAAAATATCAGTGCATTGTTTTAAGTAGAGAAAAAAAATGTTTCTCACCCATAGCACATTGGCAGAAATAACATTTTCCTCTGCTGATACACTGTTCCTGTTCCCCCCAGATATTTTCTTAGTTTTACAAAAAAAGGTAGACGAGAGTCAATGCATAATTATCTAGTAGTGAGTTCTTTCTTATTCTTTTCCGTACCTCCTGCAATCTGGTGATTATATGGCTCTTACATTTAGTTTTGTCAGCGTATTCTACGTGGACAAGGACAGAAAGCTAAAGAAAAGGAAAACAGAAAGGGAACAGAAGGAATTCAATAGGGAATGAACTGGTAATTACTTGTTCATAGAAAAGAACTTGAAATTTATCTGTCTCATTTGTTGTGATGGAGTTGCTATTGCAAAGGATTAGGAGGCCATTAAGAGACAGAACACCAAGCCAATTTTATGAACTCAGGCAAAAGGAGGAGAGAACGGCAGGCAAAGGCACTACAATGGTAGATAGACCTGCAACAAAATGGATGAATTTGACTTAGAACCATGTAGCAGCAGCAACCAATTTATGTCTCTGCTTTATGTCTTGACACATCAGCTGTTACTCCAAACTACTGTTCACCTGCTTTAACTTAATCACTTTGAGGTTGTACTTGATAGAAGAGGATACAGTGACCTCATTTCCTCTACAGACTTTTCTGCTGCAATATAGCTTAATACATTTTTTTACCCCCATAAATGAAATTTAGAAATTCTTACAGCTGCTTTTCTTATTAGGTGGACCCCTGTGTGGAGGCTACCAAAAAAAGCTGTAGCATGGCAGCCAACAGCTCTATGTGGCAGTCCTAATATGCAATTCCCATCCTCCTCCTAATATGCAACACAGCTTCCTTTCTAGATATTCTGAATTTCCCAGGGAATCTCCATTATTATGACATTATCTGCTACAAGGAATGTGTGGCAGTGGCCCAAATAATTTTCACATAATCCAGAAAATCTGCATGGGAAGGTACATTGATGACAATCTATATCTGACATCTGTATAAATCATTGATTCTGCCAGATTGAGAGAAGTACTGTATTTTTCACTCTATAGGACGCTCTGGACCATAGGAGGGTGAGAACAGGAAAATAAATTCTCCTCCTCTCTGCTCAGCACCCCTTCAGCAAAGCGGCAGGAGAAACGGAGCCCCTTCCATTTCACCTCCCACTTCGCTGAAGGGGCACTGTGCAGAGAGGGAAAACTGTGTGGCACCTCTCCAGCGAAGCGAAGCCTTGAGAGCAAGAGGAATCGGTGTGCACCGACCCCTCTCACTCTCCAGGCTTCAGGCGGCTATCCGCAAGCCTTCAGAGCACAGCAAGAACTCCTGTTGCGCTCCAAAGACTTGCGGATATCTGCCCGAAGCCCCCAGAGTGCAGCGGGAGTTCGCACTGCGCTCCGGGGGCTTCGGGCTTCAGGCGGCTATCTGCAAGCCTTGGGAGCGCAGCGGGAACTCCGGGGGCTTCAGGCGGCTTCAGCAAAAGCAACGCGAAGCCTCCAGAGCGTGGGGGATGTCTCCCTCTGCGCTTCAGAGGCTTCACGTTGCTATCGCTGAAGCCAAGGAGCCTACATTCGTTCCATAGGACGCACACAAATTACCCCTTAATTTTTGGAGGGGGAAAAGTGCATCCTATAGAGCGAATAATACGGTAATCCCAAGTGCCAAATTTCAAATTTAAACTTAAAAATTAAGAGTTTTAGCCAACAGTCATAGATATTAAAACACATTTCAGCACTGAGAATGTACCTGTTCTTTTCACTGCTACAGCTTGGTCTGATTCAGCCATCTCAAGTCTGAAGAGTTTTGTACTTGGTAAATATCTTCAGTTCATTGCAAGAAGGATCTGCGGATTGTCACACATCTCAGCACAATGAGAAATCTTTCCTTCAAATAAATAAAAATGATAAAACCAGGTCCCTCAAAGTGAAGTTAAACTCTTATCATAGAAAGTTCAGAGCATAGAAAGTTCAGAAGCTTCCACGAGAACATGCTGAGAAATATATCTGCCGCTACAAAGACTCTCCTCCTGCAAGAGAGGGGAGTGGTTGTGGTCGGGTAGCCCCCTGCCTACCACTCACCTGGCTGGCACCCACGGGCGGGCACCCAACCAGGTGCCTGCGAGGGGGCGTGTTTAGTGGCCTAAATTGCTGCGGCACCAGCCTTCCGGCCTCACTTTTCGTCGTCCCGTCGCAAGTCATCAGCTAGGAGTCATCACAGGGAAGAGCCACGAGGTTTGGAGTCGGGGGGTCTGTGTGTGTGGAGGCTGCCTGGTTCCTGGCTTGCCTTTTAACTTTAGGAGGCTTGCATGCACTCATTGCTTTACTGCTTTTAAAAACCCAGGCATCCAGGTTTGCCTTGCTGTGTCCTCTTTTCCGTGTAAAAACCTACATTTAACCTTCTATTTCCCCCCACTCCTGGTGCTTGATTTGTTTGTGCGGTCTAAGTGTGAATTACCTTTCTTAAGCTGCAGCTTGTTCCCTTGCCCAGCACGTGCCCCCAGCAAGGTCTGAGTGTGAGTGTGGCTCCATCTTTCTTTCTCCCTTGTCTCCTCGCTTTCCTTCCCCTGCCTCTGCCTTGGTGGATGTGCGTCTTATTTTAATTTTTGACCAGGGTGCTTGTACGTTTTCCCCTCTGTTGCCCTTGCCTGTCCGATTGCGTGGGTGACTGAGTGGGTTTGCCTTACATTTTAATTTGCTGGCCAGGGTGCTTGTGCGTTTTCCCCCCTCCACTGTCCTTGAGAGCCTGGATAGCTCAGTTGGTTAAAGCATGGTGCTGCTGATAATGCCAAGGTTGCAAGTTCAATCCCTGTATGGGACAGCTGAATATTTCTACATTGCTGGGTTAGGCATTGGAATAACGTGTTGTGGTGTGTCGAAGGGCTAGGTGTGGCCATCGCCTGCGCCTTTAATTTTGGGTATTCCGTTAAAGGAATCCGGCGGTCGTGTATTCTGTCCAATGCCTGCGTGGTGAGAGGCCATGGCACGACCCTCGGTGACATCAGGGGAGAGTTTATAGTTGGATTAGCATCAACAGACTCCACCTACTGGTGAATAAACCCCCCTGTTTTAGACTCACCCCTCTCTGAGGGGGTGGAGTCAGCTGACGTAATCCAATGCCTAAGCCAATACCTTTTCACTTGCTGTAATCAATAAAGTTGTGGCCTTTTCTTGCCCATTAACCTTATATCACGTCTCCTTGTGTTTTCATTCCACTACGCAGGGATCGGGTCCTTGAACCACAACTCCCAACACTCAAAAGGTTGAAGGGCAAACTTGGTTAATCTTCCATTTTGGGACAATATAGTGAATGTAGTACAGTTTTTGGAGAGTGTAATAAAAAAATAAAATAACTCTGCTTATTCTCAGTACACATGGCTTTTTGATCACATACCTCCGCTATTGCATCTCTGCAAGCATAATTTAACTCTATGAAACAGGCAATTTCAATGGCACCTTAGACAAAATTACTGTGAGGAACACAGTGAGCAGCTCCCAGTGTTTTTCTATGTAAATGCAAAGCTGTTGCTAGGAAATTATAAATAATTATTGATTCACAAGCACTCATGGCATGCTTCTAATTGAATAATGTGCATTTGCTTTTGTAAACACTTGCTATATTTCATTATCTTTTTTATAATTATATTTTATTAATTTTCCATCAAAAGAAAATACAAATCACACCACATTACAACTTCTATAATTTTTTCAATTTTTACTTCCTTCAGCCTCTCTGCCAATCATCCGAATTATATCTTCTTTAATTACACATTTCCATATTTTGCTATTGCCTTTATGCCTTCCCCCCACTTCTATTTTCCCTTTTTACAATATTTCTTATGTTATTACAAAGCTTCTTTAAATGCCACTAACGTTATTCCATTATCACTTATACACAATATGCTATATTTCATTATCTATCCTTTTCATCAGAAAACTAGGGCTCTGCTTTCAGTTATGTGAGCAATACCACAGCCATTACCCCCCAAAATAAAATGGTGTCCGGGAGGTCAGCCAATCTACAGAGCAATGTGAGATGCACAAAAGTCCTATCGAAGCATTCCCATGCATTTTAACAATTGTTTGAATGTGACAGCAAAGTTGTGCATGCTGACCTCAATCCTGCATTGCAGTCTTACCAGCCCCCCCCCCACACACAACCACCAATCCATGCGTTGATAGGGCACATCTGTCAAAAAGAGCTGCCTCTTCATGCATAGGCTTCTTCTGTGATATAGAACTCAATTTTTAAGCTCCTCCAACTTAATATAATAGCAAAGAGCTCCAGTATAAGGTTGTAGTCATTTTTACGTGAGTACATGTGCACACACCTGTATGGATGTACTTACTTTTGATTTTCCACTTCAGGTACCAAATGTTCTTAAGGCAGCACTAGGTACTTTGATATAAATTGGAAGTGTGAGAAGGTTCCTTTGATAAAGCAGAAATTTTGCATGGTGACTACATGAAGTTATTTCTATAGACTATGGGTCTATGAGCAATGGCTGATTTCACAATTGCTTCTGTCTGTTGTAGAAGAGTGGAGGTCGGGTTATAGCTGCAATCTTTTTTACATGTTTGTTGCAGTTCTTGCATCTGTATCCAGTGCATATTTAACTCCATGTAAAGAAATGTTCTTCTGGACTGTGATTCATTACTAGAAAGCATCCCATTTTCCCTTTGAAAAAAATCTCAGTTTAAGAGCTTACTGGACTGCTTTAGAATTATTCTTTCTCTAGATATGTAAGTAGACAACAACGACTGACAACTTAATATTTTTTTTTTAAATATTTTTATTAATTTTCACAAACATAGAAAATAACAAAACATACAAAACAAAAACAACAAAACAATACAAACTGACACATAATGTGACTTCCCCAAACCTCCCCTTCACTGCATCCTTAATTTTAAAATTATCAGTTCTTAGCAAACCTTCGTTCAAATTCAAAGCTATTTTTCCTTAAATTTTCTCATATTTCAGATTTAACCGCTATAATTCTGTATCTCATATCCTTTGACATCTCAACATTCCGAAATTTTACAATAGTTCTTAAGATAAGTTTTAAACTTCCTCCAGTCCTCTTCCACCGTCTCTCTCCTCTGGTCACGGATTCTGCCGGTCATCTCAGCCAGTCCCATAAATTCTGTCACCTTGATTTGCCATTCTTCCAGAGTAGGTAGTTCTTGAGTCTTCCAATACTTTGCCAGTAGAATTCTTGCCGCCGTGGTTGCATACATGAAGAATGTTCTATCTTCCCTTGGTACCGTTTGGCCGACCATGCCCAAGAGAAAAGCCTCTGGTTTCTTAACAAATGTCCACTTGAGGATTTTCTTAATTTCATTATAGATCATCTCCCAGTAGGCCTTAATCTTTGGGCAGGTCCACCAAAGGTGGTAAAAGGTTCCTTCACATTCATTGCATTTCCAGCAATTGTTATTGGGCAAGTGATATATCCTTGCTAGCCTGGTTGGGGTCATGTACCACCTATAGATCATTTTCATTATATTCTCTTTTAAGGCACTACATGCCGTGAATTTAATATCTGTGTTCCATAACCGTTCCCAGTCTGCAAACATAATCTCATGACCAATGTCTTGTGCCCATTTAATCATTGCTGATTTTACTCTTTCATCCTGTGTATTCCATTTCAGCAGCAAACTATACATTCTAGACAAATTCTTAGTATTGGGCTCCAATAATTCTGTTTCTAACTTTGACCTCTCCTTCTGAAATCCTACTTTCCTGTCTTGCTTAAACGTCTCATTAATCTGCTGGTAGTGTAACCAATCTCGGACTTTAGGTTTTAATTTCTCCATACTCTGTAATTTAATCTTTTCACCATCATATTCTAAGATTTCACCATATTTTGGCCAATCTGAATCCATATTGAGTTTTTTTACCGCCTTGGCTTCCAGGGGTGACAACCACCTGGGGGTTTTATTCTCCAACAAATCTTTATAACGGTTCCATACATTGAACAATGCTTTCCTAACAATGTGGTTTTTAAAGCCTCTATGCACCTTTACCTTGTCATACCATAAATATGCATGCCAGCCGAAGTTATTATCATGCCCTTCTAAATCTAGGATGTCTGTGTTCTCAAGAAGTAGCCATTGTTTCAGCCAGCAAAAGGCTGCTGCTTCATAATAAAGTCTTAAGTCCGGCAGGGCAAAGCCCCCTCTATCCTTTGCATCCGTTAAAATTTTAAATTTTATTCTGGGCTTTTTGCCCTGCCAGACAAAGTTAGATACATCTTTCTGCCACTTCTTGAAACAGTCCATCTTATCCAAAATTTGCAGTGTCTGGAACAAAAACAACAATCTCGGCAATACATTCATCTTGATAACAGCAATTCGGCCTAACAAGGAAAGTCTCAACCTAGACCATATGTCAAGATCTTTCTTCACTTCCAACCAACATTTCTCATAGTTATCTTTAAATAAATTCACATTCTTAGATGTTAAATTCACCCCCAGGTATTTAACTTTTTTTGTTATTTCCAAACCAGTTTCCCTTTGAAAATTCTCTTTTTCTCCCAACGTCAAATTTTTCCCCAGCACCTTTGTCTTTTGCTTATTTAATTTAAAACCTGCCACTTGACCAAATTCTTCAATAAGTTCTAAAACTCTTTTTGTACTGGCTTCAGGTTGTTGCAAAGTCAAGACTAGATCGTCTGCAAATGCCCTCAACTTATACTGCTTTGTTCCCAATCGTATTCCTTCTACCTGCTGGTCCCTTCTAATCATATTCAACAGTACCTCCAGGGCTGATATAAACAATAGAGGGGACATTGGGCATCCCTGTCGTGTCCCTTTTTCTATTGGGATTTCGTCCATAACCATACCATTCACAATTAGTTTAGCTCTTTGTTCAGAATATATAGCACCTATACCATTTTCAAAGTTTTGGCCTACCCCCATCCCTTGGAGATTCCTCTTCATAAAACTCCAACAAATATTGTCAAAGGCTTTCTCCGCATCCACAAAAATCAAAGCTGCTTTTCTATTTATGTCAGTCTCCAACAGTTCCAAAATATCTATAATGTTCCTTACATTGTCTGACATATGTCTCCCTGGGAGAAAGCCTGTTTGGTCTTTATGAACCTCCTCTTGTAACACTTTTTTAAATCTTTTTGCTAAAATGTCTGCAAAAATGTTATAATCCACATTTAAAAGTGATATAGGGCGGTAGTTCTTAACTTGATGTTTCTCAGTTTCTGTCTTCGGTATAAGTGAGATGAATGCTTCTTTCCACGATTCGGGAGCCTTTTTCCCCTCCAAAATTTGATTGCAGACTTCTTTCAACGGTTGTATCAGCCATTCCTTCAATGCTTTATAATATCTCGCAGTCAACCCATCTGGTCCTGGTGATTTCCCCAGTTGCATATTTTGAATGGCACCCTCTATTTCTTGGTCTGTGATTTTCTCATTTAAAATCCTCCTGTTCTTTTCCGAGATCTTTGATAGACCATACTTTTTGATAAAATCTTCAATCTCTTGTTCTTTCTTTGGCCCTTGAGCATATAACTTCTTGAAAAAACTTTGAAAACAATTACTGATCTCATTTGGCTTGTTAAGATATTTACCATCCACTTCGAGCGATGTCACCGTATTCAGCTTTTGTCTCTTTTTCAATTGCCATGACAGGAGTTTCCCACATTTATCTGCTGATTCAAAGGTTTTTTGCCTCATTTGTTTTATTTTCCATTCTATCTCCTCGTTCACCAATTCCATATATTGAGTCTGATAATATTTTATTTCCCTTAAAATCTCTTGGGATTTAGGTTTAGACCTCAGTTTCTTTTCTCCTTCCTCCATTTGTTTCCAAATTTTTTCCTTCTTCGCATTCTGTTGTTTCCTCTTTATAGAGTTTTGCTGAATCAGGAAACCTCGCATCACGGCCTTACTTGCGTCCCATATTATTCTTTTTTCAACATCTGATCTTAAATTTATCTCGAAGTAGTCTTTCAATGTCTTTTGGGCCTTTTTATAAATTGTTTCATCTTTAAACAGGGTGTCATTCATTCTCCATCTGAAGGTTCCAGCTGCTGTCAGTTTCATTTCCATCTTTACTGCATTGTGATCTGAACAGGTTTTTGGGCAGATTTCTATTTTCTTAACCCTTGGTGCCAGATTGCTAGAGATCCATATTTGGTCAATCCTAGTCCATGTCATATTTGCTTCAGAGAAGAAGGTCCCCTCTCTTTCCAGAGGGTTCCTTATTCTCCAGATATCAATCAAGTCCATGGTGTCAGTCAGTTCAAAGAAAGTCTTCGGCAGTCTTCCATTCTTTGAAATTACTTGCCTTTGTGCTTTATCCATATTTGTGGAGACTACTCCATTCAAATCGCCCATCAATATTATTTTTAAGTCCATAAAATCCATTAAAGTCTCATGCAGCTTCTTGAAGAACTCGGCCTTCCCCTCGTTGGGTGCATAAACTCCTACAATCAAAATTCTTTCTCCATGAATTTGGATTTCCACTGCCAGGAATCTTCCTTGTTCATCTTTGAAAATCAATTTAGGTTCCAATTTTTCTTTAATATAAATCACCACACCTCTTTTCTTAACTTTGTCTGAAGAAATAAATTCCGATCCTAATCTTTTATTTATCAAAAGTTTCCTATTTATCCTGGCGATGTGAGTTTCTTGCAAACATATTATATCCAAATTTTCTTTTTTTAATATGTGAAACACCTGTCTCCTTTTTCGAGGGTGGTTCAGACCATTACAGTTCCAGCTCACAAGTTGCAGAGACATTTTTGTTATTGGGCTGCTTTCCCACCGACTGCTCCAAGTTCTTGTTCCTCGTCTGTAGGTGCTGGGGCTAATCCAAATGAGAGATTTGCTATGTCCGGTATTTCTCTCTCACTTACAGTTCCTTTTTCAAAATCCTCAAAATTTCTCTCCAAAAACTGATCTTTGTCTTGAATTGTTTTGATCTTGATTTTCTTCCCTTTGAAGTTAAAAGACAATCCTTGTGGATATTCCCACCTAAATGGGATATTGTGTTTTTTCAGCAAATCCGCTAAGGTCTTGAATTGGGACCTCACCTCTAGGAAGTGCTTAGGAATATCCTTGAAAATCTGTATTTGGGAATTCTTAACAATCAGAGCCTTCTGGTAATGTAAGTTCAGTATTTTATCTCTTTCTTCCTTGGATCTTAGACTGATTAAACAATCCCTTGGTTTCTTGCCTTGTTTTCTGCCAATCCGGAAGGCCGAAGTAATTACAAATTCATCTTCTTCCCCTTCTAATTCATCAGTCCAAAATTCTTGAAACTTGTCTGTAAGAAATTCTCCCAGGTTGCCCTCTTCCTCCTCTGGTACTGATCTCAGTTTCAGATTTTTATTTTTCCTCTCTAGTTCCATAAAGGCCAAAGCTGCGTCATGTTCATGAACTTTCTTTGCAATGGGTACAAATTTTCCCTTAGTGTCCTCGGCCGTGCTCCTTGCGCTCTCGGCTATTTTCCTCGTTTCTGTGCTTTCTTGCACAAGGCGATTTATAGAGTCTGTGTTACTTGCTATTGCCGTTGTGTTCAGGTCTAGTCTTGTTGTTAACTCTGTCAACTTCTTGGAGTTATCTGTCAATTTCCTGGAGTTCTCTGTGGACTGCTTGGTTAATGCTTCTAAAGATTTATTTATTCTGAGCAGTGCTTGTGTCATGGATTCCATTGATGCTGTTGTTCCTTTTTCCTGTGCAGCTGCGGCTCCTGATATGGAGCCTCTTCTTTGAGTCTGTTTTTGAGCCTGTTTTGTTTTGCTTCTTGTTGCTATCTCATCCAGTGGAGTGCTCATAACTCAAGGTCGTTCACACAGGAAAATTACAAGTGGAAAATCCCACTTCTCTGTTTCTGGCACAATGCAACTGTCTCTCTCTTTTAGTCCTCTAGAGGGAGAAATTGTATCCAAACAATGGCAACAGCAGTAACAGATAATAAACAGGGAAAAAGTAACCAATGCAAAGTTCCATAAGTCAAAGTCCAGCCAAAAGCCCTGTTTGTTACAATTTAAAATACTGTGTGTTTCATCCACTTTAGTCCCTTTATTTTGTATCCGTTAAGTTTAACCTTTGTATCCAGCAACTTTTTGACAGTTCACTTTCCAGGCGCTAGTCTCTCCGGCAGCCTGATCAGGGGCTTCGGCAGTGGAGAGCTTCACTTCTAATCCCTTTTCCTCTGGCAGATTAAATTATTTTTCCTTCCTCCTCCCCCCCTTCTCCTGCCTATGGGGGGGGGGGGAAGTCTCTTTCAAATGTCAAAAGTTCAATAGAGTTTCAAAAAGAAATGTTTCCTTTAAGAATAGCTTGGTTTTTTTCCTTTGCTCAATCGATCATGCAGTTCCGGAGGGCTGACTTCCTTAATTTCTGCCTCTCCGTTTTCAGCCTAATTTTCTTGAAATACTTTAGAAGTCCCGTTCTCTTTGCTTCGCAGATCTTACTCACGGGTATTGTTGCCAATCAGTTGTTTCAGGAAGGAATCGGCGCTCTCCGTCAATGGCGACGCGGCTTCACTCCGTAAGCTGGGTTGTGATCCTCAGCACCGCGCTCACACCCGATGCCGCTCCGGAGCCTTTAAAAAGGCTCCTTCACGATACCGGGGGGCGCAAAGGTGCCCACCGAATCTCCTTGTTCACAGGCTTCCGCGCCTGTGATTTTAGGGGTCCCCCGCTCGCCGTAGCGGGTCAGACCCGAACTTACGGAGCAGTCCTGCTTCGGAGCTCGAAGCAAGGACCGCCATTAGACGCTGGCGCCGACCGGAAGTCACGACTGACAACTTAATAAAAAGTAGCTACATTCTCTGGATTTGTTCTTCCCTAGGCTGAAGTTACTTGTAGGTCTGAGCCCTATGGGTTTAGGAAGATGAGCACAGTATGATGTGTATTTGGGGCTTGCACATAGCCCTCCCATTGTTGAGTATTTTCCTTTCACTTTTAGCATGTGGGGTGGATGGTTATTGTGCCATATAGTTTTGAATTTTGCATTTTCTTTTCATCTAAGACAGCATTTCAGTGTATTAAAAATATAGCAGCACAGAAAATGGATCAGACACTACTTAAGATAATGTTAAGAAAAATCATAATAATTCTGGGTTTTGTTTTTTAAAATCAAAATATTACCAAAAATAAAAAGTTGATGATAAGGAATTCCATTTTGTGTTGTCACTTGCATTTTTTGTTTAATCCAGAGGGTTTGAAAACTGACAGTCTATCTCCAAGGTAGAAGCTCAAAATTTAAGGGAAGGAAACACATTAGTTAGGCAGGTATTTCCCTGTCCTTTCCTTTTGATTTAATCCAAACTGGATTCGACACCATTCGATATCAAGAATGACTTTTAAAATATATTACAGGCAGGGGAAAGCCTACATCTGTGGTGAAGGAGAAGAAAAGGAAAAGCACAAGGAAAAGCACCACAGATTGGTGAGGAAGTAATAGCATAGAAAGGCAGAGCTGAGGGAGCAAATACTGCCTAGAAACAGTCTGCTTCCTATCTGCATCTCTTTCTTCTCAGACTGGTTACAGGTTTTCAGATAAAGAACATGCTCATTTATTTTATATTTTACATACAACAATTCATAAAAATCACAAAGTAATTAACAAGTTATGATATAAAATGTGTAGTCACAACCAGTAAAAAGCAAAGTTATTAAAATCACAAAACAACTCATCAGATGTAAACACCAACATGATGATATATACTAGTAAACTGTTCAACATATCAGATGGGGGGGGGGGCTTAAAACAAGATCAGCAGGACATAGAGCGCCGGGGGTGTGCATATTACGTAGCAGTGAACCTGCAAAACTGAAGATGCCTGACCCACCTCCAGAGATAAGCAGTTCCACAGATAAGCAGTCTGTGCAGATCACAAGAAATATGTGTAAGTAGGTGAGCAGTAGCATTCTGCGCCAGTTGGAACTTGCAAACCATCAAGGGCAGCCCTATATAGAGCCTTGCAGTAACCTAGATGTAAGATCACCCAGATTATCTAGACAAGAGATAATCACTGTAGCAAGAATGGCCATAGCTGGCAAAACGGCCAAAGAAGGAAATTTCTGCAGTCCAACAGTCACTGGAACCTCCAATGACCTAAACTGTATCCAAGAGGACCTCCAAATTGTGCACCTGTTCCTTCCTAGAGATTGTAATTGTGTCCAGAACAGGCCACCTCCTCACTCCCCAAACACAGGAACCACTCCTCCACAGAACCTCCATCTAGTCATTTTATTGGTCCTCATCCAATCCGTTACTGCCTCTAGGCACCTACTATTCTGCTGCCTTACCTGATTCAGGTGGGACGGAGAGATAGAGCTGGGGCTCATCTCATTCCAGATACCTAAGTAACCTATCCCAGTGGCACTATATAGATAGTGCCAAGCACAGAGGACATAATGGAAAGCAGGATCACAAATCAGTGGAGCAAATGTCTTCAAGTGCTACTTTCTAGAAGTAGTATCGAGTTACATACCACCTGTCATTGTAAAATGCATCCCAAGGTGGTTCACAATACTAATAATAGCATAAATTCTATTAATATAGGCACATCTGTCCATTTCCAGTCTACAACATTTCCAGTCTATGTTCTTCCTTAAATCTGTTCCGTCCCTTTTACAAATTAATATATAAGTAATCTGTAACAAACAACCCCAAATATGCACTTAGAAGCTGAATGCACATAGAAATCCTCTTTAGCAGTCATGCTGAATGTGAAGGTTTGGTATAGATGTAGGGACACTGGGGATGCAGCTTTTATGCATGCCCCCACTCTCCTTTTCATTCAAATACCTGAACAGGACTTTTAACATCTATATGAAGCCACTGGGAGAGATCATCGGGGGGGGGGGTTGGACTGGGTGTTCATCAGTATGCGAATGATACTCAGCTCTACCTCTCTTTTAAATCAGAACCAGTGAAGGCGGTGGTCCTGTGTGAGTGTCTGGAGGCAGTTGGAGAATGGATGGCAGCTAACAGATTGAGGTTGAATCCTGACAAGACAGAAATACTGTTTTGGGGGGACAGGGGTGGGTGGGAGTGGAGGACTCCCTGGTCCTGAATGGGGTAGTTGTGCCCCTAAAGTAATTTTGGACTCACAGTTGTCCATGGAGAGAAGCAGGTCAATTCTGTGTCCAGATCAGCTGTCTACCAGCTCCATCTGGTACGCATGCTGAGACCCTACATGCCTGCGGACTGTCTCGCCAGAGTGGTGCATGCTCTAGTTATTTCCCTCTTGGACTACTGCAATGCGCTCTACCTGAGGCTATTTTTGAAGGTGTCCCAGAAACTACAACTAATCCAGAATGCAGCAGCTAGACTGGTGACTGGGAGTGGCCGCCAAGACCACATAGCACTGGTCCTGAAAGACCTACATTGGCTCCCAGTACATTTCCGAGCACAATTCAAAGTGTTGGCGCTGACCTTTAAAGCCCTAAACAGCCTTGGCCCAGTATACAGTGGAACCTCTACTTACCACCATTATCCATTTCGGCGCCCTGTCCTTTAGGCGAAACAGCTTGCTGGTAGACGCGCTGTTGTGTGCATGTGCAGACGGCAGCAGCCTTTACCGCACATGCACAAATTGCAGCAAACCTGGTATTTACTTCCGGGTTTGCTGCAGTCGCGACTTGGATTGGGCCCAAGTAGAGGTGGTCATAAGTAGAGGTTCTACTGTACCTGAAGGAGCATCTCCACCCCCATTGTTCAGCCCAGACACTGAGGTCCAGTGCCAAGGGCCTTCTGGCAGTTCCCTCCCTGCAATGTGAAGTTACAGGGAACTAGGCAGAGGGCCTTCTCGGTAGTGGTGCCCACTCTGTGGAACACCCTTCCATCAGATGTCAAGGAAATAAACAACTATCTGACTTTTAGAAGACATCTGAAGGCAGCCCTGTTTAGGGAAGTTTTTAATGTTTGATGTTTTAATGTATTTTTAATCTTTTGTTGAAAGCCACCCAGAGCAGCTAGGGAAACCCAGCCAGATGGGCAGGGTATAAATAATTATTATTATTATTATTATTATTATTATTATTATTATTATTATTATTATTATTATTTTCTTAAGAATGCCCATTGTCAAGGCTAGAATTCTTCTTGCCCTGTAGCTTTCAGGAGTGGTGAGTTGATGGCTGCTGTTTCATTTTAATAAAGATGAGCAATCAATGATTCAATATTCAACATGCAATCTGAAGTAGAATCAGAGCAACTTTATCAACAACCTCACCTGTTGTTTATGTGAACAAGGCTTTAGACTTAAGTTGAATTTCTTCCTGGCAAGTCCATAATGAATTTTGAAGCCTTAGACAAATCCACCTGCTTCAAAGGCAGTCATAGAGACTTAAGTATATTTAGCTTCTACATCCTGATCATATGCCTTACAAATATGATATGCTTTCCTCCACCCCTTACAGGCTTACAAATGTCAGTCACTTATTATAGCTACCACATGCCTAATGCTATTGAAGAACCCTTGGTCTCTGTTATAAAGCACACAATAGGTTATTAAAATCAAGGCATTATTACTTTAAAAGAAATAGGATTACCTGTCACTTGTACACATAATAATTTTATCTTGATTACACTAGAGCATATAAACACAGACTTCCCTCTGGGAGTAGTGCTGGTGTTCATAATCAGATATGTTATTATATTGAATTATATTTTCACATTGACAACTCAACAGTTAGCTGTCTCTCTGTGTCTTTCATTTCAAACCACCAGTTCTCAAGAAGTAATTATAATTCTCACTGGGCTAAAACATGACATTTACTACTCAGTAGAACAGGAGGTGTGATGGAGAGGTTTTTAAGAATAATGTAAATCATTTTCATATGCATGTTAAAAAAGGAAATAACAATTCACAGCAGAATCCTGTGTGTGCCTACTCAGAAGCAAGCCTCAAAGACTTTAGTGGAACTTACTCTTTGGTAAGTGTGTATAGGATTGCAGCCTCGGTTTTTTAAGTGTTCTGTTTTAAAAAGAACTAGTAGATATGTAAATTAATAAAGTTACTAGGTTTGTTATGTTCAATAGAGAAGGATTCTTGATTCATGAGAGAATAATAGCCCCAGTGATTAAAAATAAATAAACATAGGGTATAATACAGCCAATCTTAAAATCTTTTAAAATCCTTTGTAGCAAACATTAATTATATAAGTAAACATCATTCTAAGAATGTATTTCTCAGCACATGATGTAGGGATGACAGGATTTCCATTACAGTATTCTATTCTTTTGTACTTTCTCTGGTTCACTCTGCCCCAGAGTTCCACTTCTGACTTCTGATTTAATTAAAAGAATTGTAAAATTATTTCTGTAATTGGAAGATTTGCATCTTGCTGCAGCTTTCAGTTTCTTTAATTCATTTTCATCCTTATTGCCCCTGCACCTGTATGCACTGATAAAACATCACAAACAAAAAGCAAGCTTGATGTGACTGTATGTCTGATTGTAAAATGCTAGACTGAATTAATCTTTAGACAGTTGTATGTACAATCAGATCAAGTTTGTTTCTTGTGTGCAATGTTTATCAGGGCAAGCAATTGTAAAACAAGACTCCAGGGTATCCTCTGTATTAAGTGGCATCATTAGCGCTGGGCTGTGTGGCACAGGACTGGGGCTCTGAAACTCCACAAACACACACACACACACACACACACACACACACACTACCCTGCAGCCACCAAATAACTGCACCATAGCTGTTCTTTTAAAAGAACAGGCATGCTGCTGATTGTGAGAAGGAGTAAACAAGGTGTGCCTCGAACTCAGTTGTAAATTCCTGCGGTGGGCTATTGTAAATTCCAGCATTGGGTGCAGGGGAGCCAGGTCAACAAGATAAGGAAGTAGAAAGAGTCTCTAAATAAGTTTAGGTTTAGAGAGTGTAGAATGGATGATGTATTAGTACCATGTCTTTGATGATGAGCCAGATTGTAAGCCAAGCCTCGAATGAGGGGCGGCAGCAATAGGGATAAAAACTCTTGCCCGTCCATTGTTCGGGGCTCTTCGTACCACCCTGGGACGAGGAGCCCGCCTTTGCAAACGCGTATAATAAAAGGGAAGTAATAGACCTTATCTCGGTGTCTCCTTGTCTCATTGTAAGTCCACGTAAGAAACTTCTCACAATTTTTGGCGCCCAACGACGTGGGGCTCTCGACGACCTGCTCGGCGGGGGCTGGGGAACGGATCAGCCGGCACTCCGACTTTCGGAGAGATCTGTTGCTCAGGGCCCGCGGTGACAGGTTCCGGGAGCTGGAAGGACGGAGAACCGACTTAAGATATTCTGAAAGACTGGTGGTCTGGGACCGCCGCAGTCGGGGACTGCCTCGCCCTGCAGGGACGCCTGCCAGTTTACCAGCCACCGAGAAGGAGGCACTAGACTGAAGGGGGTGAGTATCTTGGTAATATATCCCTGGGAAGGGGAATATTGGGTGTTGTTGGTGTGTGGTCTCTGTATGAAAGAGAGGTTCCAAACGGACGCGTGAGTGTGGACCGGGGGGCCTGGGACCCCGGCGGGAGGATTAGCTTGCGGTTCCGTTCTCCCGCGAGGGAAACGGCCAGGCGATTCCGCGTGATTGTGTGAGTGAACGAAAAAGAGACATAATAGAGTATGGGAAAGAGTCAGAGTACATGTAAAAGGGGCCCCAGTAATGGGACCAAAGACCCCATAGATCCAAATAGTCCTTTGGGACAGGTTTTGTTGGCTTGGGATGATAAGGCAATTAGACCCAGATAGAGTAAAAGGGATCATGGAACTACGACCACCTAAAGATAAAACTGATGTAAGAAGAATGTTAGGATTATTGGGATATTGCAGATTGTGGATAGATCAGTATTCAAAGTTGACTCAGTTTTTGAATAGGAAACTGACAGGAAAACAAGAGGAGGTGCAATGGGACGAGGAAGATAAGGCCAGGTGGGAAGAAATTAAGAAAACTTTAATAACTAGTCCGGCTCTGGCCCTGCCAAATCTACAGCAGCCGTTCCACTTGTATGTGACAGCGGCTGCTCAGACGGCAGTAGGAGTCCTGGCTCAGAAAAGAGGGGGGCGATATCAGCCAGTAGCTTATCTAAGCGCAACCTTAGAACCAGTGGTTAGAGGATGGCCGGCGTGCATTCAAGCGGTGGCTGCAGCGGCCGAATTAGTATTGGAAAGCAGGAAATTGACCTTTGGGGGAGCACTGATAGTGCACAGCCCTCATCAGATAGGCGCAGTACTGACAGGTGCTGCACCCACCTGGATGACGGACAGGCGCCTAGTGCAATATGAAGGGATACTCAGAACTGGAAATGATATAACCATAGGGACAGATAGAAATTTGAATCCAGCGGAATTCCTAAGAGGGGAGCGGCAAGAATGGGAACTAGAGGAGCATGATTGCCTTAAAGATATAGAATTAATGGCCAAAGTTAGGGAAGATCTAAGCGAGGTACCTCTAACGGAAGGGGAAAGATGGTTCGTAGATGGATCTAGTTATGTGAGGGAAGGAAAAAGAAGGTCGGGATACGCAGTGGTCAAGGAAGACGGGGAGACGATAGAGAGTGGGGCCCTCCCTAGCACGTGGTCAGCCCAGAAATGTGAAGTAATGGCGCTAACCCGAGCCCTGGAATTGGCAACCGGGTTAGATGTGACAATCTGGACTGACTCAAGATATGCATGGGGAGTGGTGCATACTTTCGGTCGGACCTGGAGAGAAAGGGGCTTCATAAAGGCGGATGGGAAACAAATTGAACACGTTGCTTTACTCGAGCGGCTACTAGAATCCCTGATGGGACCTCGGAAGATAGGCATTGTGCACATCCTCGCCCACACCAAAGGACACAGTTCGGAGGAACAGGGAAATGCATGGGCTGATCTCCGAGCGCGAGAAGCGGCGGAGGGGGAACCAAGGAAGGAAATATTTAAACAATGTGTCCTGCAAGTACCTGTGATTGACCCGCAGGATGTAAAAGATTTAGTGTTCACTCAAAAGGAGAAAGAATACATGGAAAAGGAGGGATGGGAAAGAAAAGGAGAAAGTTGGGAGACTCCAGAAAAGCAAATGGTCCTTCCAAAATCAACTATGTTAAATATATTGGAGAAAATACATGAAGGAAGTCATTTAGGCACGGAGGGAATGGTGAATTTGGCAAAGTCAGTGTATTGGAGTAGAGACATGTGGCCGATGGCGCACGCCATCGCATGGAAGTGTCTGATATGTCAAAAGGTTAACAAAGCCCGGGCAAGGAAAACTGAAAGGGGTGGGCGGCCTCTAGCGGTATGGCCCTTCCAGAGAGTACAAGTAGATTTTACCGAACTGCCAGAAAGGGGGGGGGGCAGAAGTATTTGTTGATATTTAAAGATCATTTGACAGGTTGGATTGAGGCCTTCCCTAGCCGTAGGGCCACAGCTCAGGTGGTTAGCAAAGCCATTCTGGAACACATTCTTCCTCGGTATGGAATAATAGAAGTCATAGACTCTGATAGGGGAACTCATTTCACCCAAAAAGCAATGCAGGAGGTAATGAGAGCTGTGGGGATTATGTGGAGTTTCCACACGTCCTGGCACCCTGAGAGCAGCGGAAAGGTGGAACGGGCGAATGGGGAAATAAAAAAACATTTGACTAAGTTATATCTTGAAAATGGGCTGCCTTGGACGAAAAATCTCCCTTTGGCACTATTAAGGATGAGGGTAGCTCCCCGAAAAGACACTGGTCTGTCCCCTTTTGAGATGATGATGGGTCACCCATATTTGGTAGTATTAGGAAACCCTCAAATCGAGTTCAGGGATCAGTTTATCAGGAAATATTTGCAGTCACTGTCCCAGTCTCTGTTATCTTTCCACAGACAAGGCATACTAGCACAGCGGCCCCCGCTCCTGGAGCAACAGCACACCTTTCAGCCCGGAGACCTGGTCCTGATAAAGGCTTGGCAGACGGAGAAACTCAGCCCGAGTTGGGAAGGCCCATACCAGGTCCTGCTCACAACCGAATCAGCAGTACGGACCAGAGAGCATGGATGGACCCATTACCACCGGGTGAAAAGAGCTCCACCTGAAAATTGGACAGCAGTGACTAGTCCAAATAATCCGCTGAAAGTTACGCTTACCAAATCAGGAACCGGGATCCAGAAGGGCGCACCTAGACTGTGATGTGTTTGTTTTGTACCTGTGTGTGTTTTTTTTTTTCGAGTGCTGTTGCTGTCAACATTGCGAAGGGTGTGTGCAGTGTGTGCATTGTACTGAAAGGTGCAGCATCATCTTTATAGAGGACGTTATACTCCAATATTGTGAAGTGAAATTAGGAGGGGAGGTAACGTGCCAATTAGCAGAAACCCCAACGGTGAGGCAAGCTTTAATCTATTTGAACCCCACACATGAAAGGTAACTGGCAAGTATTAGGAATAGTATTAATAGGATGGGCCACTTCATGGGCAACCCAATCGGAACCCCAGTGCACCGAATGCATCCAGACAACCCGAACAGGCAATAAAATCACACAGACCCTAATGTATTATAATATAGCGCCAGAATGTGTTCAACAGTTAGATCCTTGTGTTCACAACCAAACTCAATATTATAGATGTAGGGTAAAAGGAAACAAGATGGAATGCTATGAACCCCTGGCGGTGGGACCCATAACTTCCAGTATATATGTTTACGGATATAAGGGCGGAACCGCTAATCAAGCTGGTGAGGGGAGAAGTATGTTTTCCTTGGCCCAAAACCGACAGGGTTATATAGCACATAATACAACAAGGGGAGAGGGCAGGATTATGGTCTGTTTTGATGCTTGTATCGCAATAGATAAAGGACAGGGCCCAAATGGAGGGGCAGGGGTCTGGTGTGGAAATCGTGGTTGGGAACAATCATATTTACAGGAAAGAAAGTACCTTTTCCAGAGAATAAAAGGAAGCAACGTGGGGGCTGGGGCCGGGGTATATAATTATTGGTACTCAGAGGGAGTTAATAAGCAGCCCACCTATAGAGGCCCTGAGGGAATAAATCTCACTAGGGGAGCAGCCTCCACCGACTGCTCCACAGGAAAATGCAACCCAGTATGTCTATGGGCGAGCGAGAGACCTTCTACTTCGCCTAAACTTGTGCACATAGGTATAGGCATTGATGGGACTGGAAAAGATCCTTATGGATATCTCATCATACAAATACACACAACTAAGGTAACAAGACAACCCATATCAGTATTCGAAGATTTTGAGGAAGAAGTACAGCATTTAAATACCCTTCCCCTACCCCCTAAAGCCCATAATATGTTCCTGAGTTTAGCTGAGACTATAGCCAAGGAATTAACGGTGAAAAATTGTTTTGTATGTGGAGGAACAAATGGGGGATCAGTGGCCATGGGTGGCTCATGAAGTAAACTATACGGAGGTATATAAAACACAAAACAATTACACTTATAAGCATTTGGGTAACGAGGTATGGCAAATCTCTAATCACCTAGTTGGGACAGAATGCTTCACCAGGAACACCAGCCGAATAAATGGAACGCATGTGGGGACACTCCCTTGTATAGGACAATGGGAGGACAAACAGTGGTGGAGTCAAGGGAATAATAATAAAACTTGGCCCTCTCCCCTCGGAAATATTACCAATATGAGCTTTCTCCTAGACCCGGAGAACAGAATGCTAGAATGGAAAACCCCCGATGGGTTTTACTGGGCTTGTGGGAGCTATGCTTACAATAGGTTACCTTTAAATTGGGTCGGCTCATGTGTATTGGCAACCTTAAGGATATGTTTGGTTCATGGTTCCCTAAATTACCTGGTCTGCAGGCCATAGTGGCCCTAATTGGGTTAATTGCGGCAGGATGCGTACTACTTCCATGCGTTCTGCCAATCTTTGTTAGAACCATCAATAATTCTTTGTCCCTCCTAGCAGAACGGAAGGTATCCACATATTTCATGAAGATGCAATATGCCTCAGTACCTACATCAGATGAGGAAGCAGAAATAGCAGCCCAAGAATTATTATGTGAGTTCGAGACAAGATACAAAAAGAGGGGGGGATTGTGAGAAGGAGTAAACAAGGTGTGCCTCGAACTCAGTTGTAAATTCCTGCGGTGGGCTATTGTAAATTCCAGCATTGGGTGCAGGGGAGCCAGGTCAACAAGATAAGGAAGTAGAAAGAGTCTCTAAATAAGTTTAGGTTTAGAGAGTGTAGAATGGATGATGTATTAGTACCATGTCTTTGATGATGAGCCAGATTGTAAGCCAAGCCTCGAATGAGGGGCGGCAGCAATAGGGATAAAAACTCTTGCCCGTCCATTGTTCGGGGCTCTTCGTACCACCCTGGGACGAGGAGCCCGCCTTTGCAAACGCGTATAATAAAAGGGAAGTAATAGACCTTATCTCGGTGTCTCCTTGTCTCATTGTAAGTCCACGTAAGAAACTTCTCACATACTGAACAAAGCTTCAGACAAAATAGAAAAACAAGTTAGAGAATCACATGGTGTTCTAAATTAAGTGACAATGGAAAACCCCAAGCTGTCAAGTAGCAACATTTTCTCTTGTCCCACTGCTTTCCCCTGAGAAAACCCACTCTTTACTGCTCAGTCAGAGCTAATAGCAATTCAGGTTTTGTCTGGAATGAGGCACAGCGGAGTCTGCAGTGTCTTAGAAATATGGTTTATTCACACATATTTACACCTGAGTTTTATGGAGAGAGCGTTCACAGCCTCTACATCCCAAGAGGGGCTTGCCCTTCCCAGCAGTGCAGCAATGGATTCAAAGGCATCCTAAGTGCCATCCCCATGTCTCTCTGTAAAAGGCACATTCAGTTGCTGCCCCACATTGGGGGTGCCAGTCACGCGCATGTGATGTCACGTGCATTGCGACAAGGCCCAATGCGTCACACGGGTCATGTCACATAGCGCAATGAGGCCTGATGGGGCCCATCATGCACTCTGAAAGGCCTGTTGGGCCTTCCCACAACTGCTGCCATGAGTCCTCCTGGGCCTTGACGCACCATGACGTCACACACGTGATGCGTTGGCTCAGCCAACCAGGCCACCACAGTGAAAATGTTGTGGTTGCCTCAGCACCCACAGCCCTGCATAGATGGTGCCTGTGCTCTGTAACAGCCTGATCCAGCTAGCATATCTGCTGCTCACATGGAGTTCTGCCTACTTCCTGCTCCTTCTTCCCAGAAAACCCTGCTCCGCAAACCTCTGTTGTAAAATGATATCTCTTCCTGCTGTGACATCATGCCTCTCCTGTTACCCGGGCTACCTCTTCCTCTGAACTTTTCTATTGTCTTCTGCTAACTAACAGACTGATTGCGGCAAGCACAGTGCCTGCATGGTCAATTGTTCTGAATGACCCAGTACATAGTTCTCCTTCTGTTCTTAATGGCATTGCTATCAGTGATCTCTGGAACTGGAGAACTGGTTCAGCTCCTATTTTTCATTGGCTTGGCACCTTCCCTTTAAACTGCAGAAATCAGCTAAATTCTACTCCTTTACTAAATTTAGGATTATGGGGAGTCTGCCCTTTCCAACAAATTCACATACAGTCACACCTTGTCTCCTGAACACCTCTGTTTTGGAACTTTCTGGCTCCCGAACGCTGAAAACCGAGAAATAAATTTTCTGGTTTTCAAACATTTTTCAGAAGCCGAACAATCAATGTGGCTTCCACTTGAGGGCAGGAAGCTCCTGCAGCCAATCAGAAGCTGCACCTCAATTCTCAGACATTTCAGAAGCCAAACAGGCTTCCAGAACAGATTACGTTCAACAACCAAGGTTTGACTGTTCACTATATACTAGTGGGGTGCATTGCCTTTGTGTGTACCGCATATAATGAGGTGAACTGAGGTGATTGGGTTTGGTCTCTCATGCTCCCAGGTTGGATCATGCCATTAACAAGGCTTGACAAGACTGATCAGAGAGTTTCAGCCACAGTTTTTTCCAAGAGAAAGAAAAACTAAAGCGACTGGGGAAAGGGCCAGAGCTTCAGAGGGCAAGGGTGTATAAAGAAGGAGGTTAAAATAAGAATTGCTTTCTTAGCTTGTATGTAGGTTGTTCTTAAGTAGGGGGCTACACACACACACACACACACACACACACACACACACTGTTGTCAAGAAGCCACAGCTACAGCTAGGAAATGAAACAATTCTGCTGGTATGCCCATGCATGCAAAGAATATCTCTGTATCAAGGCCAATGAGCCTTTTTATTATTAATCTTAAACATAAAAATAGATACAGTATAAGGTGATGGCTATTGCCTACCTTTGGGATTTATGTACACATGGAGGAAGAAGACAGATACCAAGGTCTGTCCATACCCCAAAAAATATAATTGGTGGTAATATATAGCTAGAAATACAGGAAAATAAGGCATAAGCCTACACTAGTCTCCTTGTATTATTAAAGCATTGCCCCGAGCAAATAAAATAGATTTGGACATTAACCAAGGAGGTACTATTTCAAAAGTATTGTGGTATAGTTCCTTCTATTCCAGATAATTGCATGTGAGAGACAGGCAATCTTGAAATTCTCTACTCTTATGATCTGATTTTTCTTAAAGAAGAAAAATATCCACTTGATTCCACCAGGTTGAGCAGAGAGACAGTATTATTCATATGCAATGCTGCAGATGCCGACATTAAAAAAAAAATGAATTTAAACTCTGTAGTAAATGCAGGTTAAGCTCAAATTACTACCGAACTGGAACAACCTACTTCAAAAATTCAGCTTGAGAAATACGACTTCCTCCATGTTTAATTCACTTTGGGCATAATGTCTACCCGCTGGAAGTAGAAGCTTACCTGAAGCTGTAATGTTTTGCTCTATTTCTGCAAATATACATAAAGCAGTGAATAAGATGATATATATTTGAGGTCTTCATTATGGAAACCCATTCTAGTTTCTGACCAAGTTACGCTAAGGAACATCAAAAAGGCTAACCAACCCTGATGTACAAGAACGTTTTGACACTTCCATCTATAAAATTCAACCTCAAACCAGCATATGATGTTCTGTAATAATTTTAGGACACACGTCCTCATTTCAGAGGTTTGTTCAACTGCACTTCTGAATCCTGCCTTCACTGTATTGCTTACTGTCTGATATTCCACTCTTTAGAGGCAGTGTGTGATACTCTGTAGCTTTAAAATTTGGTAATTGGGTATAAAATAACAGGAAATAAAAGTGCTGAGACTGTTTACCAATACTGATACTTACATCCCAAAGAAAATCCAGCTGGCTTTCTCAGATGCACAGCTATTATTCTCTAAAGGGAAACAAGGCAAACAACTGGCTGTGTACACACCTGACTTCACCCATATAAACTTGCAAAATGATTTAGAAGAATGCATTGGAACTGCAGGCTTATTTGAATTTGTGGCCTTTGCAATTTCCTTTCCATGGGTCACTGTCTCAAAGAATTACACTCTCACCCTTCCCTATGGTTGGTTTTTACTAGACACTGAAATGTGCAATAAGCACACTGTGGTTGCCGCTCTTAACTTAATTGGCAGTCATTCAAGTTCAACTAGATCTAAAAGGAGGCCTTTCATCTTGCTGCACCGCTACCTGTAAAAGTATAAATTATTTTATGTTTTTCAGACAATGGCTGTACTCATCCACTTTAAATAGCACTATTTCTACACCTCTAGTCATAAAAGGAAAGAAAACCTTTCTGGAAGGAGGTTTACTCCTCAGTTTTATATTACACTAGCAGTCAATATGAATTCTAGGTCATCCTTCACATAAGCAGCTCACTTTGGTCCATTGATAAAAGTCAACACTCTCCTCTGCCTAGCTGCTTTTCAAGGATCCATTAAAGGAAACAACTGCATGGATCCAGGGCTCATATATATACATGAGGGTTTGTTTCCATTGGTCTTTTAGCAAAGCTATTAAATCTTCTTCTTCTTCTTCTTCTTCATCCAAGGATGTTGTGGCATAGATGGTATACATCAGAGCAGGAGGGAAATCAAAACTTTCCAGGACTAACTGGAAACTCACAGCACACACACCTTTAATTTAAGTCAGGGCACTGGCGTAGCAAGGTCAGGTGGTACCCAGTGAGGAAAATTTCTTGTCAACCCCCCACCACATTGAAATCTAGTTGGACTCCCAAGAAACTGCAATCTACTCACAGTATAAAAAGACTGCCTATGATCTACCCATTGTCATTGCCAGGAGTTGTTGAGCTTCTTTTGGGATTCCAGGGTTTGGGTCCCTCCACCCTCTGTTTCTTTGCTTGCCTTTCTCCTTTACGTCCTCTTCCTGCGTGCGTGCCTGCATGCCTCCTCCAGCAGCCCAGGAGCGTGGGACTGCACAGCTCCACCCCAGACGGATTGTGTTAGGCTGAAGTCATGGGCAGGTGGCGTGCCAAATGTCCACACACACCCAGAGATGACACCCAGGGCAGTCCGCCCCCACCTTGTTCCGCCCCCGAGTCAGAGGTCAGTGATCTTTTTCTTCATGAGGCCTACATTATCTTGTGGATAACCACATGCCAGCTATGAGCAGGGTCAAAGTCACATGCATGTGCCATTCACACACATCCATCCACGGACATAAGAATACATCCATATCCTCCACCCTCAAATTTGCCAGGATTGTGCTTCCTTGGTAGGCTTCCCTTCCACAGTGCATGTCACAGCTTCAGCTTCAGCCTCCCCTCTCCTTAGCTGATTGGCAGAAACTGTTGAGGAACAGGGGGAATGTGAGGCTGTGAAAGGCCAACAAAGAGAAGCCAGCAGGCTGTATCCGACCTGCATGATTTAAATCAGTGGTGCCCCTGCACCTAATGTTTTATTTTAAACAAAAAGGTTAATCTTCACATGCAATTGTTTTGCAATGTTAAGTCATAAATATAAATGAGGCTAGTAATAGCAACAGGAATATATAGATATATTGTACTTTTCTGTTATAACAAAGGACAGACTCTGCCTGTGAGAGCTTAGCAGGGAAAGGATAGAGGACTCTATTCCCCTTTTCTTCCAATGAGCCTGCCATCTAAGGGTCATTTCTTGATGCACATTCGTCCCTTTGCAATTCCAGCAGAAGGAACTGTACTAGGATATGCATCCCTTGAGGTGGCAAACAGAACTTTGAAAAGGGAGTTATAAGTCCATGAGCCCTGACTTCTTGCTGATCCATCATTTCTCTCAAAGGACCATACATGATCATGACTACAATGAGATAAAATGATTGTTCATCAGGCAACAATGCCAGAAGTTCTGTCTTCCTTCTACTTCTAAAGTAAGTAACTATTATTAGAGGTTCTGGGGTGGATTCAACTAACCTGGTGCACTTGTGGAAGCTAGTGTGAGGACTACTACTGGTGCAACAGGGCTGTTCCCTCTCCTCCCCTTGAGCTCTCTTACACCTCCCCCAAATCCCCCAAAACTCTGGAGGGTTAAGATAAGCATGCAGGGGAAGAAGGGAGATCATTCCTTTTGTCAACATAAATGCTTATGCTGCTGAAGTGATCATCATAGCACAACACTGACTTCCAGGCAACAATGAATTCAAAAACTATGCAACCAATTAATACCAAGCACATTGTCCAAATGTGTGTGCAAGTGCACACCTGTTAGATAAAACACATTCTCCAGAGACTGACATGATGCATTTCTTTTTCCACTTAACCTGCTAGTTTTCTGTATACAGTGATATTTTATTATGGGAACATTCAAAGTTCTGACATTTGAAGATGAACCCAAGCAAAACCTCATCCTATGATTCTCTTTTTAAAAAATCATCTTTTATTAAGAGTTTTCAACATATAATACAATAAAAAGCAAACCAATCTAATTAATATAAATAGGAAAGAAGCAACAATAAGCAAAGGAAGAAAATGAAGAAGAAGAAGAAGAAGAAGAAGAAGAAGAAGAAGAAGAAGAAGAAGAAGAAGAAGAAGAAGAAGAAGAAGAAGAAGAAGAGAGAAAGAAGAGAAAATAAACACAAGGCCCTCTATCACAATTATGTCTTAATCCATATCCCACAGATGTGATTCTCCTGATCATTTATTTCAGCACTCAATCCCTCTCTCACACAGAGAGAGTAGCCAGAATGTGTCATTCTATAAATAGCTGTATAATTTCAAATCTGTTTTCATTTATTTATTTGATAAAAACAAACATAATGAGGTTTATAGAAAAAACAGTGGAAATGTAAGGCTGAAACCCATGGCTCTCATCCAGAGGGTGATACACACAGTGGAGTCCCACAGGAAAACCAAGAATTGCAACGGCAAGTTGACCATAGCAAGGCCCAGCTATGCTTGTGGCATTTATTCATTAATTCATAGTCATGATTTCTCTTTCTTTCTTTCTCTCTCTCCCACTTCCCCTACCAGACTTCACAGGCATTTCCTCAGCCTATATGCAATCATGGCATATCCTTTCTTTTTATGAAAACCACACACACAAATTCCTCTTTAAATATTGATTCTTAAAGCAATGGCTGCTATCCAGGAAAGTTCTTTAGGTGTGCCAAAGGGTTTACACACATCTTTCAACATTTCTTTGGAAGCTCCGTTGGTTTAAAACATACTGTAATGTTGTATAGCTGGGGGAAGAAAGATAAAAGGGCAGATGGATGCATAGAATTAGTCACATTCTCTTTGGTTTGCAACCATTTCAGGGTCTTATTTTTTCCTTGCCTATACCATCATTTATACTAAATATAAGAAGGCACAGAAAGAATACAGAAGCTGCTCTCTTTAGAAACATGATGAGATAAAAGATTACTGCAGAATTTAAAGTAAGGTTGTTCAATTGACTATTTTAAAAAGGGATCCATTTCCCAAAATTTAGGAATCAAGCCCATTATTTTGCATGGCTTCTATTTAATTGACTTTAATTACCCATTCACATCAACAAGGACAAACAGACCTTGCATTTCAAATGAATCGCTGCGAGTAATACAAAATGCTGGTGTGAAGGCTTCAAATGCTTTATATGGCGTAAGTACAGAAACAATAGCTCAAAGTTGTCAGTGCTGAATAGCTTCAGTGAAAGCAGAAGGCATTACGCTTTATCTATCTCATGCAAGAAACAATGGGATGTAAAGTGTCTTTCAAACATATCAGAGGAAATAGAAATCTTGGAACTCTGCAATCAGCTCACCATGGGGAAAAGTATTATACAAGCCTCTGAGATACATTATTACCACTGAACCAGTTAGCTCCCTGCTAGGAAGAAGTCCTTGCAAGAGATCCAAAGAGGCAGGAAAAGTGCCCTCTTGCAACCATAAAAATTATATTGACAGTCTCACTTTGCTTCTTCAAGGTTCAACTACTGAAATTGTGTAATCGCTCAAGAAAGTTAAGCTTTAAAAAATGAGTTCTGTATTTTGTGATGGAGAAAGCCGTCATCTAAGTCCAGCATTCACAATTTTAAAAAGAGTAAAGATAAAGAAGCATGTGTATGGGCAGTGGTAGATGTAATTAGAATCAGAGAATCATCCCTGTGTCCTCAAACAACAACAATTCTTCCATTCAGAGTAGATTTGGATTCCTGCCATATTTCTGGGTATATTCCAATAGTGCAGGTTGCTTTACATCCACTTTGACCAGAGCAAACAAAAAACCCCGAAAAAGAACATAGGAAACATGCTATGCCATGCTAAACCATTTGTTCATATGGACTGGCATTGTCTACTGTGCTGGACTGCAGCTATTGGACCCTTTTAACTGAAGATGCCAGGGAGTCTGCATTCAAAGCATGTGCTCTACCATTGAGCTGTGGTGCCTCCTACTCCCCCAAAAGGCATGTAACATTTCATTTCTTACTTTAATGTTTTGTAATGTTTTGATGTACCTATTTCTTCAAAAGGACTAAAGGTGGCTAATGAACAAATAATAAAGATAGAATAAAACAAGTGATATCTGGAAAAAGAAAGTATGCACTTAATTGAATGAATTAACAATACCCAACCTGTTTAATAAATTCCAGCAACAGACAAATAAGAGAACTGAGCCTGCAAAATTAGGCAATTAACATTATTGTTGGCATCTGTTTGTCTCGAGAGACAATGGAGTGCACCTCCAGAGGTGAAGTCAAACCTCTGTGCAAATCTGGGCAGTGTTTATGAAGGTCCTGGGCTGCCCAGACAACAAGGCAAGCCACCTCTCGCCCTCACTGATGTGGTCCAAAGGAAAGCAATACATTTGGGACTAGTTTGGTGCCAGATCCACTCCAATATTTTGTCATAATTTTCAAACTACATTTTCAAACTTCCAGTGTAGTATGGAGGTCCAGGGCTGCCCACTTGACAAGACCCCAAAGGAAAGCAGAGCAATACATTTGACACCAGCTTGGCTGCAGGAGTTGCCAGAAGGAGGTGTACAAAATGCCATCCAATCACCTTAGAGACTCCACTCCAGGTTTGTGTAGGATTTATTCCTTAGCCCTTTCTTCTCCCAGAGATATCCTGAAAGGCAGCAGAGGTTTAGGATCAGAGTTTTCCTTTTCCTAGATGGGCTCCCTTCCCAGGCACCATCTGCCCACACTTCCCTCTACAGCATGTGCAGTAGCCACCTTCTTGACCACTATTGGACTCATTTGCTCAATCCACCAGAACTTGTCTTTCATAGCAGGGGAAGTCCCTAAGTCACTGAGGGTTTGAGACCCATCCACTACCTTCACCTGGTTTAGCCAACCAGTTGAAGCCAATTCCTGGGGTGTGGCTGCTGTTGCATGTTGACAGCTTCTAGGAGCCACAGGTGAAAGCTGAGTGCAAGGTGGGGTCCAAAGGTGAGCAAACTACCCCAGAAGGAGCATAAAATGTCCCCCACTAGGTCCCTCCCCTAACACCCCATACACCATACAATTAATCATAGCTCTTTAAAAAAAACTAAAAAATAATTGCCAATAAGTACCTGAAGCAGCATAGTGACGAGGTCTGATGGCCCTTACTCGTCAAGGCATTCCATAGGGTAGGTGCCACAACAGAAAAGAACCTAGCCCTAGTTGACACAAGTCTCACCTCCCAAGGGTGAGAGGTTTGGGGGAGCTTCTTGGAATATAGAATTTTGGCCTGCAGGATTAAAAGGATGAGCCACAGCTCAGCAAGGAAAATCTGCATATAGAAGCTGCTTTCACAAGCAGATTCCCCTGCTGTTTTTATAACATGTGTTTCAATCAAATGCCAACACAATCTCCATTTGCACAGCACTGATTAGACAGAACCCATGCCTTGTCTCATAACCAGACCTTTCTGCATGCAACCATCTCTGGATGGGACTGTTTTGTTTTCAGTAGTATCCATAAAGCAGAAATAAGATGGATTGGGTCTCTTTTGGAAAGTTCAGTCTTCAGTTTGATCCAGTTGCTTCATCTCATCTTTGCTGGGTAATGGGTCATTGATCTTATCTGGCATGATAGAAAAGTGTAAATTCTAAATATATCTCTGCAGTTGAGCAGAAACCACTGAGGGAAACAAGGGCCATTGCTTTATGAGAATATAAAAAATAAACAGACAGTAAGGAAAATGTTATGAGAGAGATTGACCAACTATAATAGGATCAGACACCTTCACTTTAAAACAACTCCCAAGTGCATGAACAAATGTCAGGGGGAGAGAACATCTGTATTAAGGCCCACAAAGTAGTAATAATATGCTCATAAATCAAAATTCTGTGAGCCATAACACCTAAGGGAGAAAGCAGACATGGACGTACCCCACGTCTGTGTGCTCAGATTGGTGCTTTTTAATTTGTTTGTAAATTATCCAGGAGTCAGGCCAGTTTGCTGAGAACATCAAATTGTTCAGGGTTCTAAAAACAAAAGGGGATTATGAGCAGCTGCAAAAGCATCTCCCCAAACTGGATGAATGGGCATAGTGGAAGGCTGTATGCTTCGGCAAAATGGGCCAGAATGAGCCAGCAAAACTGCCTACTACATTAACTTTTCAGACAATGTGGAGGGGCTAGTTACTAGGTGCCCCTCCACATTGTCTGTATGCAACTAAATCCTGGTACCATTTCTTACAGGTGATAAGTAGTGATGGGATTTTTCTTGTTCTGGAATATACACACACCCAGAGTAGCCCACAAGACAAGGCTGCTGCAAGATGGACTGGTTGCTAATCAGCACCACGGAGAGCTCCTAGAGAGTAACTTTTTTCGACAAGGACTGGAAATGAACTTTTTCCTTTTGAGCCCTTGACTGCATACATTTAAATCATATAACCCACTTCACTTTTAATGTATGGCGTGTACACAGGCTCCATCTACCTCAATGCCATATCTCCTTGTGGAAAAGTAGAGACTGGCACTTCTGTGTTTCATGGCTTTCTGCCTTTCATAATGTGGGGTCCTCGGATCTAGGGGAAGGTGTGTGTGACAGCCCTGGATCCAGTTTGATGAGGCCTGGTCTTATGGTATGTGGTTCAGTGAGCACTAGAATCAGGCTTAAAGCCAGGAACCACAGTCTATAACTTAGTGTGCTAGCTATTGCTGAACCCCAGGGTCATGGTGTCTGTCTTCTTCAAAGTCCACTCCAAATCATCCGCACCCCACCCCTGAAAAATGACCGGTTCTGTTTTTTTGGAAAGGAAGAAAGGAGGCTAGGCAACTTAAAAAAAAAAACCCAAGACATTTACCTTGATTTCTTTTCCTACAAAGGTATTCCTTTAAAAAAGCCAGTCCAGTGCTTCTAACCTCATAACCCACCCACCCCTATGATACGAACAATAGCTGCAATCACGATTGCTATCATTATTCCTCCAAGCTCTATCAGTAATCTAACATAATGCTTAGCTAACACACTGGTCAAAAGGTTAGCCGTAAAGAAATATAAGAAGCTTTGGGTATTAATTATTCATCAGTCCAAACAAAAGGGAAGTTGCAGCGAGTCTTAAGAACCTACACAGTGAAGTACAGCTATAAATCAAGTTCTATTAACAATTATCCCAGTGTATTTTCTCCCTTGGACTATTGCGTTTCCCACACCATCACCCCGCCCCCTGGTCTTTTAAAACCAATTGAAAATTACAATAATGTCAATACTGTCAGTTGTGCACAACCCACATACAATGCCTTGTCCATCAAAGGTATGATTTTTAAATAAATTATTAATAAGTGCACTTGGCTGTTCTATTGTTCCTTTCATCTGTGGCTTGTAAAGTGCCTTTCAATCATGAGTCTTACACCACTGGAGCACCTTGAAGACCAGGCTACCTGCTGCAGCAGCCTTTTATTAGGCATTGTAAATATGGCGCACGCACACAGCACACCCCAGGTAATGGGGTGGGGAGAGAAAGTATAAATAAAATGCTTAAAGCAGAGGCAGGCAGTATATGCCCTACAGGCCACGTCTTTAAATCTCATTCTAGCCCTCTGTAAATCTCTCCCCAGTGCTCCTGCATCATGGAAGCTTAGTACCTTATGGAAGCCTAATAAATGTGCACAAAAGAGGCACCCATCCTGGTAGGCTGGGTACCACAAGTGAGCTTATTTGAGGCCTAAAGTAGACCCAGACCCCTTTATTGACTTCAGTCAAACTACCCTTGCCATATATTATCCGCCAAGATAGATCCAGCAGATAGTGAAGACTTCTTTAGGTGGAGCTTTTGAAGCTCCCTTGACAGAGGCAGCTGTGCATCCAGTTGCAAGCCTGCCTTGTGAGGGCAAGGTTTTGAGATGTGTACTGGCTCCTCAATGACATGGATTATCTAGATCACATGGGGAGGGGACCTGTGGCCCTTTGGATGTTATTGGACTTCAATTCCCATCATCTCCAATTCACAAGTGGTGAGAGATGGTGCAGGTTGTAGTCCAACAACATCTAGAAAGCTATAGGTTTTCCTTCTCTAATCTAGATTCATTTCAATCAAACTTCCGACCTGCGTTTGAAATTGAAACCATCCTGGTCACTCAGCTGGATGGCCTGTGCAAGGAGCACAATCTATTATACTTCTTCTATACATCTCAACAATTGACAATATAATCATTTCTGGTACCATCAATTTGGGCATCCTGTCTAGGTTGAGTTCTGGGATACCACACTCAAAGTGATCATTTTAACTTTTAACCCTTAAATACCAAGATAGCTTTGGAATGAGGTTCTTGAAGTACTACCTTCTGCCATATGAACCTTCCTAAGAACTGAGATCAGCATCTGATTTCCTACTCTAGTGTTCTCATAGTCAGAGGAGAGGTGGGGAATGCCTGTGAAAATGTAAAGGGATACAGAGGAATGCATTCTGTTTGTGTGCCCAAAAAGGAGCCAATGGGCCATAGAACGCCCAAAATGGCATCCCAGACGGATTACCTGTATATGATGTGCATCATATGAGGATCCTTAATCCAGGATAGACCCTGATGAAGTGAGCAGTCAGCAACCAGCTCATTCAATATGTATACCCAACGCCTATAGCAAAACCTATTGACATCTGTATTCAATAAAGTTGTGGTCATTTTGATCACAATATATTGTCATGTTGTTTGTATTGTTTTCTTTGCCCCTTTCCCAGCAGCCTGAGCTCACAAAAACCATTTTATTCATTCGGGATTTCAACCGATTCTATGCTAATGCACCAAAATTTTTCTGTTCTCAAGTGTACCATTTCTGTGTTATGCATTTTTGTTCCAGTTTTAATCTGCAGCTTTCATTTTTTATTGTTGTTAATTATTTGTTGTTAAACTGATGTTTTTATTTTATCATTAGACACTGGAAATGGGTCTAAATATTTAAAATAAAGTTCTGTATTTATAAAACCAAATTTGCATTGAAGCAGGTATCTACCAATTGAGGAATGGAAACCCACAATGATTAAGTGATTTACAGCACAGCTCTATGCATGTCTACTCAGAAGTAAGTCCCACTTCTGGGACTTTGATGAGGATTAATTCTAGGTGACTACAGGAGTGCAGCCTAAGATTACAATCCTTTACACTCTTACCTGGGTATAAGTCCTATTGAACTCAGTGGGTCTTACTTCTGGGTAGACATGCATGTAGGTGTTTTGTCCTAAATTGAATAGGATGTGCTTGGCAATTTGAAAGCATATCATTTGGCTCCTTATTCCAATGAATGTTTTCCCTCATTTTGAAACATATTAAACATGTAGCAGACTTCTCACCTCACCTGGATGCATGGAAAAATTAGGTCACTCACTGCTCTATCCGTAATTGGAAGTCACCCTTTTAGTCATCCCTTTATGAAAATACTATTCAAGGTCTGTTTACTTCTAGCCTTTTTTGTTTAAGCTGCATTACCTTCCTTCATTGCACATTGATTTATAATACACCCATCAGCCTAGCAGATTAGTGCAAATTAAATTTCACACTAACCTGCCTAAGACTGTGAGGGCTCCATTAGGCTTTAGGTGGCTCAGATAATTATAATAAAATATTTCCATGTTAATCACATAAATGTATGAATATAGTGGTGTCATTCTGTGTGCAGTATTAGGGACATTTAATAAATACAGCTCAGTGGGCATTGGTAAAGATGAAATGGTGTACTACTATACAATTTGGAACAAATGAAAATGGGAAGGGTCTTCCCAGATTTCATCCAGCACCAGCAATAGCACTGTCTCACAAGGAAATAGACTGTCTTCAACAGCATTATTAACTATTTGCCCCTTTCATCTACTGCCATTAAATTGTTGATTTCTCTTTCACAATCTTTCTCCTCCTTATTCCTCAGTATCTATTGTACTTAGACTGCAATCCATAAACTGCTTGCTCTCAAATAATTCTTGAGTAGTCACATATTGTTAAATGGGATGTCACAGTGACTGGTCTGAAGAAGTGGCTTTTTACTGATTGTAGACTGAGGCTGTCTTTTTTCCTTCCGCATGGAACACACCAAATGTTCCACTAGCTCATGAACACACACCTCCTCAGTTGTTTTCACCATTGCAGAATCATTTTGTTTACCAAGACAAAAAAAAAAAGGAGAAACCCCTTAGAAAAAAAACACAGCTCAGAGATCATCTATATAGCAGGCATCATCATCAAATGCTTTGCAAAATCAGCTACTATTTGGATATGCATATTGAGCACAAAGCTGCATTTCCAAGGTATACAGGGATGCACAAAGCAGAACAATACTGAAGGGCAAGGTTAATAACTTGAACTTCCACAAATGGAGTACTGTAAAGAAACTTTAAAACTGATATATATTTGAACATCACAAGCCTAAAGCTGTGCATAGCTGCTGGGATGTAGGATTGCACGAGTTAGCATTATTACAACAGCATGCTGCATAAGTAAGGAAAGTCTGTCCTATTATGCTTTGTGCTATTTCAAATAATATACCAAAAGTTTATAATGACCACACCAGCTATGCACGTTTGCAGAGATGCAGGTGATATTTCAGCTATCAGTTGTTACATGAATGGCATTGCTCCTTGTGCTTATTTTGATCATCAAAAAGAAAATACAACAAATGAAAGAGACAGAAGCAGCTCTCCTGAATTGTGCTTGTGATTATGAAACTAGGAGTGGCCCTGCTATGCAACAGTGAAGCAACCTGCTTCAGGTGTTACCATGATAGGAGTGTAGATGAAAACAAGAACTGGTGCCTGAATGGTGCAGTAAGATTATTATTATTTTAATGGTATTAGCCTTGAAGGTGGGAAGGTGTATGATCTTGTGAGAGGATAAGAAACTGAAGTGTGAGCTCATATTCCTGTTAAGAATTTATCAAAGATTTAGCTTTTAGTAATAAATAATGGTTGGGTTTTTTCCTTCTATGTACAGTAAAGGTTCTACTGCTGGAGCCAGTGCAACAAGAGGTGATTCATGGTGCAACATCAATATCAATAATATTTATATTCTGCTAAAGGCCAGGCCACTAGTCAAAATGAGATATTATATGACACTTTCTTCTTGTACATATAATAAAAAGTCCCTACTTTATTTCTGCAACACCTTTAATGTAATTTGTTATAGCTTTTCTGCAATCACTACAGCTGCTGTATAAGCATTATCTATTACAAGATTAACCTACTCAGCTAGAACTGAATGCATATGCTGATATATTAATGAGATTTAGATAGCTTTTTTTGCCCAATGTAGAAAAGTAGGTTAAAATGGGCAAATCATACATGTGGACCAGATTAAAACTATAGATACATTTTCTTAAATTAAGTCAAACAAATAGGTGACTTAAAGTGGAATCCTATACATATAGTATACTCTCAGAATTAAGCCCTATTGAGTTTGATGGAAACTTACTCCCAGGTATATAGCTTATGCTGATTAACCTTTATTCTCTTAACAACTGCATGCTGACAGTGGGACTGAAACCATTCCACCCACCTCTCCTGCTGACCCATTAGTTTTTGCTTTGTGCCACCCTTTTCTCTTTTTTTCTGCTGTCCTCTAGCTATTTTTCACCTCCTTTTCACCCTCATGAAATTAAGACAAGGTCTGTACTGGGGTGCAAGTCTCCCACCCCTGGAACAGACAAAAGTGTAACCTTTACAACACAGGGTAATCAGCTTTTACTCCTTCAGCAAATAGTGTTAGCACTAATTTTCTTTGTGATTCAAGGGCCCGCCACCCGCTTGAGGATAAGAAAGACACATGGACACAGTATATTACATTAATGGGCTAAAAAAGCCCACAACTTTATTGATTACAGCATGTGAGGGGTATTGGCTTAGGCATTGGATAAAACAACAGAGCATGTCTCCAGCCCCTCAGGGAGGGGTGAGTCTATCAAGTGTTAACCACCAGTGGAAGGAGCCTGTTGATGCAAATACAACTGAAAGATCCCCCTGATGTCACCGGGGGTCGTGCCATGGCCCTAGCGACCAGCAAGGGTGTCAGACAGGATCAACAACCGCCGGATTCCTTTACCGGAATACCCATAAAATGGCCACACCCTGCCCTCCAACACACAACCATATTCCAATGCCTAACCGCCAGAGTATACAAAAGTGTAACCTTTACAACACAGGGCAGTCCGCATTTACTCCTTCAGCTAATAGTGTTAGCACTAATTTTCTTTAGCATCTCTGCCAAAACTCTGCTATATTTTTCCCCCCAGATTCTTCTACAAGCTTCACTTGCATTCAGTACAAACACATTATTTTCCTGAATACTTACTGAACTGTTGTGAGCCTTTAGTTCTGTCTCCTCATTCACAACAAAGAAGAAAGATGAAACACAAAATATCTAACATATTTGGCTTGCATGGAAAGTCTTCAGCAAAGACCCTCATAATTATGAGGTTACAACCAAAGAAGGCCTTCCTCCATCCCCTAACACAGTGGTTTTCAACCAGTGTGCCATGGTACCCTGGGATGACTTGAATGGTGGTCAGGGGTGTTGCAAGAGAAACCAGCCTCCACCCCTCCATCCTTTCCTCCCTCTTGTGTCTCTGCCTCTAGAGGATTTGCAGCTGTCTGTTGCAGTGGCCCGAGTTACAAGCTCTCCAGGTGACTGGTACCTCTGGGCCAGCCAGGGAATGCTGGTTGCCAGGAGCTGGGGTCATCTTGGAGTAAGCAAGTGGGTGATGACTCCCAAGGAGAGGGGAGGGAAGAGGATGCTGAAGGAACCTTCCACAAGCGAGGGTGTCCCAAAATGGGTGAGGTTACTGATGGCTTGGCAGGCAAGGGGTGACATAACTGAGCTCCTGATACTCAGAGTTTGTTTCCTCACTAGAGAACCACATAAATAATGTAGTTGGTCAAGGGAGCTGTAGACTCAAAAAGGCTGAAAACCTCTGCCCTGACACATTGTCACTGAAGGAAGCTAGAGAAGAACTTTAGCTGTCTATCTTTAATAAGAACCGTAAACCAACAGGAAATTCCTGATTACATCCAGATATGACCATGTCCATGGTCACCTAGCAAAAAGATTATATAATACGCACATTATTTAACACCTACCTACATATATATCACATACAGATCTTACGTTTTGTATGATGGAGACTCTGAGCAGGGTTTTCCCAGAAGATCTAAATTGTAGGGTGGCGCTCCTTACAGGAGAGATGTTTTCTCTTGTAACAAGGATTGTGATGCAATGGGACATTTATGCACTGAAGGCTGCAACCATAACCACACTTGTTAGGGAGGAATCCCCCCTCCTTTCCAGTCAACTTTTTGTAGGATTGGACTGTTAGTTAATTATGTTTTGGCACCCAGGGGAGTAAATTGTGTTTTTAAGCGTGTATTTGAAAACCTTCCATTCTAGTTCACTGTGATCTATTTGCAGACACCATTTCCTCAAGGAATCTATAAACTGAATACATGCAATGTTTTATGCTGTGACTCTCACAGACAACGGAGTTGCTTATCATTTTGAGTTACCGTTGAACATTAAAACATTATTTATCTTTTTGTTGCTGTTGAGGAAAATCAATGTGAATGCAGTGCCACAGTCCTATTTTTTATAAGTGCAGAACTACTATGGAAGCTCCTTAGTGCTACATAAATATAATTATGAAAGGTGGAGTTTTCAGTTTTTCTTTCATTTTACCCACTAAAGGCTGCCTTTGTACAGTTCTTTCTAGATTCAGTGAGGTGCAATATGAGTGATAGATGATTGCCTGGGTATTTATTATTCAGTTAGAAGAATGTTAGGAAAGGAAAATATTTCCCACTTTCAGGGTACCACAAACAGTAGTTTAAGGTAGTTAGGGAGAGAGGGGGAGGTTGTTGCAGAAAATCATTTTAGCCTGAATTTCTTATATCCATGCAGCCCTGAGCCTGCAATTTCACTGTGTGAAAAGATGCTCTGTGTGTCTGGGCTGTAACTCAATGGAGAACTCAAATTCAGGTTGCAGTTTCTGCCAAAATCTTTAAATGCTCGGATCAGAGCAATATGTAGGCAAAACATAGTTCAAAGGCACAGCTGGTGCTACGTATCTCTATGCAAACAAATATGTTGAAAATAATAATAATAATAATAATAATAATAATAATAATAATAATAATAATACCCCTCGCATCAGGCCGGGCCTCCGCAGCCACTCTGAGCAGCTTCCAACAGAATATTAAAAACACAATAAAACATCAAACATTAAAACCTTCCCTAAACAGGGCTGCCTTTAGATGTCTTCTAAAAGTCAGATAGTTGTTTATTTCCTTGACATCTGATGGGAGAGTGTTCCACAGGGCGGACGCCACTACCAAGAAGGCTCTTTCCCTGGTTCCCTGTAACCTCACTTCTCGCAGGAAGGGAACTGCCAGAAGGCCCTCGGTGCTGGACCTCAGTGGCCAGGCTGAACAATGGGGGTAGAGATGCTCCTTTAGGTATACTGAAACCCTGCAACCCTGTTATAAAGGAAAGGGATGTGCACAACTCATCACAGCAGGAGGTTCCAGTTCTTATACTGGGCAAGCAACTTAGCACTTCTCCCAGATGGGTTCACCATTCCCATCTCTGTGTTGGTGTCTCCTTGACCTGCCTCCTCAGAGGTGGGCAGGACAGACAGGGTAACAACCCCACAGCTGAAGAAGTGGAACTGCACATGGTTTCTGTTACTCTGGAGGTAGAGTTAGTGGCACAAGAAGCAAAATGGATGAGCCAGAACCAACAGCTCTGGAGACCAAGGCAGAGCTGTAGGGACTCATGGGGTGATGGAATCCTTTGGGAGGAAGGGCAGGATATAAAATTTAATAAATAAATAAAATAAACTCATTTTCACCTCTCACTTTCATGGCTCAGCTCTTGATCACTGGCCAATGCCACCCTGGTAAAAGAAACCTGGTGAAAGCATTTTCTGGTGGGATTTGTTCAGAACTATGCAGAAGCATAATTTAAATTTACCTTTTGACCAGTATTTCCAATGTATTTAAGAAACTGGCTAACGTAGTAACTTTTCTTTGGCATGTAGTGCCAGCACACATTGCTGGGTTTTTCCACCATCTACGTGTTGTCATGGATCTAAGGCTCATCAATACTCCTTCAATAAATTTTATTCAGATTCTGATAATGCAATTAGCTGAGGTTTAAGCAAAAAAACAAGTTGCTCTGTTCAACAAGAGATAAATGTCAAGGCTTGTGTAGAGTTGCTTGGCAACAGAAAGCTTGTGTATGAGGGTAGTTCTTATGTGTCCAAGAGTTCCACATCGTTGCCATAACTATATTGTCTCAGTCTGCAGTTAGAAAGGCAAGGCTGTGAAAGGCAGGAGCAGTTAAAAGCTAGATGAGCACCTCATGTCTGCCAAGAGAAGCGTAGAAACACAATAATGTTGTGGTAAAACTGCAATGTTTTATTGCATTATACATATCACAAAAAACAACAGCAACTGCTCACTATTGGTTATTAAAGGTAACTTACATAAAATGCAATAAAACAACATAGTTAAGATAGACAATGAACAATCAAAACCAGAATACTTTCAGCAGCAAAACTAGCGATTCAGAGATGCCCATACACATACACATCAAGTCAGCCCTGGAAGTCCTCCAAAATAGGAAGATCTTGGAGCCTTTCTGGAATGCCACAAGGGCAGAGTTAGTCATTTGACCTTCTTAGGGAAGTTGTAGTAGTAAAATTATTGCTCCTAGCTATTGATGAATATGACTTCATATAACTCAATGACTTCATTCTGAACATGGGCAGATAAAACCATATTTAAATCAATGGGTCACTATCACTTGGGACAACCCAAGCAGAATGGAATGGACAATATCTAAAAGCTGCTGAAGGACCTAACAGAATAAGCACATCTATGGAAACATTTATAATCTGGGCCATTAACACTGCCTAAGTCAGTGGGACGCAGGTGGCGCTGTGGGTTAAAGCCTCAGCGCCTAGGACTTGCCGATCAAAAGGTCGGCGGTTCGAATCCCTGCGGCGGGGTGCGCTCCCGCTGCTCGGTCCCAGCGCCTGCCAACCTAGCAGTTCGAAAGCACCTCCGGGTGCAAGTAGATAAATAGGGACCGCTTACCAGCGGGAAGGTAAACGGCGTTTCCGTGTGCGGCTCTGGCTCACCAGAGCAGCGATGTCACGCTGGCCACGTGACCCGGAAGTGTCTCCGGACAGCGCTGGCCCCTGGCCTCTTGAGTGAGATGGGCGCACAACCCCAGAGTCTGTCAAGACTGGCCCGTACGGGCAGGGGTACCTTTACCTTTACCTTTACCTTTAAGTCAGTGTTGCAAGAGATTATTCTGTTAAGAATCTAAGGGTTAATTCTATTGACAGTCAGCTAATGAAGAGGGAGATGAAGATGTTGCCTAGCAACCAGCCAGCGTGACATGAACCTTGCTGAGGTAACTTGAACTCTCATGGGCTATGTTGTTGACTCCATGCTTTCCACAAGTCCTATAAGAAAGACAAACTCCCCAGTGTTTATTTCTGCTAATATTTTATACTGTCTTGTTCAGTTTCCCTCAGTAAAGCATTGTCAGTTTCTTTTCTCTGTAGACTCTGTCTGTGTTATTCACATCACCATGCTAACATTCAAAGCTCATATTGAAATGGTTCTAGGTTGACTGTGTCATCAAAAAAATCATTGAGGTTGTTCAACCTGCATAGTACCTATAAATATCAGACCTTGGAAGGCAAGATATGAGAAAGAAAGAAAGAAAGAAAGACCTCTACTCCCTCATTCAGTGCTAAAGTCTCAGACAGAATAATTATGCCAAATATTCATTGAAAACCTGATATGCTGGATATCCTTTCCCTCTACCTCACCAGCCAAAAAGATCCTCAAACAAATGTTTTCTGCTGCAGGAGGGAGGGGTTCTGAACTAAAGTGGTTAACATTTGGTATGTATGTGTAAAACTGCTGATTGCTATCTAACATTTTCAATCCAATGTCCTGCTTTTCCGTGATAACTGAGCACATGGAAAACTGGATGAGCGAAATACATTGCATAGAACACTCTGGAAAATGTCGGCTATAATTTAAAAAAACCTGTTTTGCTTCTTTCCATCAGGCTTTGTCCATGCAACAGGTATATGGAGTTACGCATGACTAGTAGTGCTTGCTATGTCAGAGAATGTATGTTTTAATTCACATCAGAATGCCTATCAAAACATGCATCCATCAAGAGGAACGAAATCCTGGCATAAATCTACACTTGGATGAGCATCTAAGCTACTATTTTTCTACCTAACTTGTACAACAGGTACTGATTATTTATACCCCCTGATGTGTAGTGACCTGGACAGAATCAGACATGTAAAAAGCTTGTGGCAATTGTACCAGTGGAAAAAGATCCATGTTGAATATTGAACCTAGAAGAATACAGTGGCATTCATGCTTCAATCACCCCTGCTTCCTTAATTAGTACTTTTAGTGAACGTGCCTCATGGTGGCAGAACTAATAACAGAATGAATATTTGGTTTTTAAAAATGTTTTCATATGCTATGGTAACTTACGGTGTTCTTTTTCATTCTCATATCTTGCCATGCAAATATGGTATGGAAAAGTTGACATTAATGCGTACAGAGAAAAATGATAAATTGGGCCAGTCTTACTACTCACTCATACAATGACAATCTCACATTTCATGGAAGTGTTTTTCCCCCTTGGAAAGAAAATGAAGAATTGTTGTTTGGAAACAAAGGGGTAAGGTGCCATTGAATAAAAGCTTACAAAGACCAAGCTGTTAGGTGATACCTGCAGTCAGCAGCATGACTATTTGACTTGAACATGGGGCCAAAGAGCACCAGGGAACACTAACTCATCCGAACATCATTCGTGGTCTTTGGGACATAATTGTTTTTGTTGGTTACTGTGTATTTTTGTGTCTTTATATTGTAAACCACTCCGTGATCCGCGGATGAGGTGTGGTAGATAAATTTTATAAATAATAATAATTAGGCAAAGGGATATTTTAGCCTCTCTTGGCCAATCTTTGTGCAGCTCATCTAGCCCCACAGAGCTACTCCTTTTCCTGCTGCCCAGCTGTTAACTGAGCAGGGCCAGTGTTCTTTACTGGGTCACAGCCATGGGAAAAGTTAGAACTTCTATGCCTCATCAATCCTACTTTAGATAAGATTGCTATTAGTAGCGTGTGGACAGTGATTTGTCAAGTATCATGATTACAAGGTTGTGCAGACCAGTAATCCCAGTGAAATGCATGTGTGTTTGCTGAATATGTGCTTGTGTGTGTTCATGGCCTTGACCATCACTGACCACAACCACTGATATGTAGTCCTCAACCACATACCCTCCAACATTTCTCCAATGAAAATAATGATAACAATACCCCACCCATCTGACTGGGTTGTCCCAACCACTCTGGGTGGCTTCCAACACATATAAAAACATAATAAAACATTAAACATTTTTTTTAAAACTTCCTTATATAGATATCTAAAGGTTGTATAGTTACTTATCTCCTTGACTCAGAGCTCACATAACTCCATACCCTTCAACATTTCTCCATAGGTCCATCCTAAGGAGAAGCAGAACATTCTGGGAGCAAATCAGAAACTGGCTTCTGTAAATCCAGAACCGTCCCTGGCAAATATAGGGACACCTGGAGGGTCTTCAACCATACACCCACCACTACATATGACCCTAGAGGGCAAAAATCTGTGCACCCATTTTTGAGCATTAAAAATCAGTTCCTTTTCAGATCTTTAAAAGTTGCCATTTTTCCCTATGATTACTACGTACATTTAAACAAGTATTTGTTTATGTGTTTTGTTTTTTAAAAAAAACCTAAAACATTGTTGTATAAGGGAAGCCCCTTATACATTCAATGACTACTGCTGATTCTGAACTACCTGCAAATTCTTCTATGTGACCTTTTAACTCTTACCTGGGCAACAGGCCAGCTCTGTTCTTGTAACTCTCAGTAATGACTCAGGGTTGCTGCTGCTCAATTTGCCTTCTTACTCCAGGCCTGACTGCCTCTTTCCCTCCAGCAACTCTGATTCTCCTGCACCAACTGAGTGCAACTGAGACCTTTGCCTCATCCAGCAGAAAGCCTGATTCCACTACCAAACTTCATAGAAGTAAAAAATTTGATGCACAAGTAAGTCTATTTTTGGCAAAGTGCTCTGCATACCAATATATTCCAAGCCAATATCCCTTGCAGAGTGAAAGGTCTTTTCTGAGTTCACAAAGATCACAGCAAAATCTTTACTGGGTTTAAGAGTAATGTATTTCATGCCAGATATTTCAAGAAAACCATTCCTGAGGGCAGAGCAACACACTGAAACCTCCTTGTTTTTCTTCCTCCTTTCATCAAGAGAATCCGCAACTGGAGGCAGGGATCAATTTTGGCTGTAGTATCAATAAGACATTAATTGATAAGCATGCAAGGTCAGATATAAATAATGCCTCTCTTAAATATCCACATAGACCTGCCATCCATTTAGAAGAGCATGATATTCTATTTACAATCAGCAGATTCTCGCTGTGTAGTTCCTACCACAGCATTTAAACTGCAGACGAGGAGCTGTTTCTTTGAATGAATTCCCAGCATGCACATGCACACGCACACTGTCCCTGCACATTTAAAACTAGCATTGTCAGGGAAGCAGTCTAGGCTAGATTTTCCCTGGTGTTCTAATTTTCTATTGGTAGAATTCAATGTAGTACTAAGGAGATCAGGGGGAAGAGAGGAAGGGGATAGCCCCATAGAGCAGGTGACTATCCTTGCCCTGACTTCTGCTAGCAGGACAAGTTAATTGAATCCATCCCTGTATGTTGGAAGGGTTTGGGGATGCATTCAAAACATATGTGTCATGAGTCCTGAGGAATCATCCTGGAAGGACTGGTCAGATGAAGGTGAGAGGTGGGAAGATCTGCAATGAAGCCATCCCCACTCCACTCCTTTATAACAAGAGTCCAGGTTGGATCCACATCTCAGCTTGGTTAGACATTCTATGTGCCTGCTATAGCAGTGACCCTTGCATAGCTTATGTACCATACTGATCTGATTAAAGCTAGTAGCAGAAAACAAGATTTGAGTCCTTCATCTAGAAAGCGCTAGGGCAATATGCATCCTTGCCAGCAGACTGATGTGATCCAGTCCTCCTACATAGAGGTGTCTGCTGGAGCCAGCCCAATATATTTCATTGCTTGAGGCAAAGGACCAGATACGAGTGCTCGTCCAACCTCCCATTACTTGCCCAGTTCTACATACAGGAGCTGCTCAGACTGGTAAATGAACCTTACTTCAACATTGGGGACAGGACAGTGCTGTGAGTCCTTCAGTTCCAACTGGTTTAGGGCTGGAAGGGACTGTTACTGTCAGATGTGTCAGAAGAGAGCACAGAGCACTCCACTGGCAGGGAGTGGGCTGAGAGGAAGGATGTTACCCCGACTCTGTTGCATTTAGAAGCCAGGGAAGGGAGGAAGCATGAGTGGCTCCATCAAGCTGCTTGCACAGAGCAGAAGATTCCCTAGCAACAGGGGAAGATGTCAATCTGCCAGGAGGGGAGACTGGACAGCTGGAGGAGGCTGGACAGCTAGCACACACCTCCAAGCACACCAATCTCATGGGGAAAGAGAGAGCTCTTTTGAGTGTACCACGTCTTCCATCCGAAGCTGATGGGAGGGACATGACCAGTTGTTGAGGCAACTTCACAACTTTAGTCTCTTTTTGGACCCACTGATATCATTCTTCACCTCTTAGTTGCACCATTTGCTATCTGTGCTCTTAGTCTGACCAAAATCACTGGAAGCATTGATTAAAGCTTTCTTTTTTACACACACGTAGGAGCCTCTGACATTGCTTCTGAGATGGAAGCCAGGACCCATGTAACTGAGGGCACTAACTAGCTTTGTGGAGTGTAGGGCAGGTCACATGGAACTTTGTCTTCCAACACTTCCCTGCCACTCGCAAGGGATGCAACTAGGGTGGTGTCCTGTGCCCAGGGCACCTGATTCAAGGGGGCGTCAAATCATGATTAATGTTAAATGTTTCCATACTGTAATAGACCTATATATATTATTTACAAAAATAAAATGTATTCATTCTAATAATGTATAAGGTGACACTATTGGTAAGGGACTGCATGAAAAAATATAATGTGTAAAGTTACTGATAGAATAATTATGTGTTTTTTTTAATGTTTCTCCTTTACATGCGATTGCACGTAATAATGTAATGTTACAATGTAATTTAAATAAATATGTTTGGGTTTTTTATCATGTTATTACAACTGTTGTTAATTTTTTGTGTCACTACATACATGGTTGACTATGGGATGCATTTCATGTTGTTGGTCCTGGGTGCCAAAATAGCCACTTCCAACCCTGCTGGCTCCCTATCTCCTAGCATTTGCTGCCTGGTGTGGCTGCTTCACACTGCCTAATGGTAGGCCCAGCAATGAATCTTCTGTATGTGTATATTGGCTGAGAAAAGAATAATAATAAAAAATCTACCTGGATGTACTAATTAGCTCTCTCTTTCTATGGACTCAGCCAGATGCTCAAATTGTGGTTCATGAGCTCCCTTCAAGTGGGCCATGGAAAGGTTGAAAAAAAGTCAAGAATATTTGTATTTGTTTCTGCATTTGATTAGTTTGCTTTCTGACTCTCGTGGTTGGCCCAGTTTAGACCAGAACTGGGTTATCAAACTAGCTAACAAGACTTGGAGCTGGGACCCACGATTTTATAATAAACTGCTAGTTCACTGTACTCATATTTCCTTTAAAAATGTACTAATGGTCTGTCTTAGGACCTATGATTTTATAATACAATGCTGATTTTGATGATGCCAGAGACAAAGAAAATAAACACTGTTAAAACATGAGCTTTGATTTGTTAAACTATTACTACTACTACTACTACTACTACTACTACTAAGTGGTTCACTGAAATCCTAAGAAACACTTTAGTGGAAGTACATGGTACATGGTACATGAAGGGACCAGCTTCTGTTCTCATTCTCGGCTTTTCCTGTGCCTAACTAGGTAACTACTGTGTTACAGTTTATCTTGTGCCCATCCAATTATACTTAGTTTAGATGTGAATAAATGGTTATTGACCAAATCAATAGCCTTAGCAATGCTATACTACATGTATAATGGCTGTAAAAAAAACCAACAACTGTTGTTTCTTTAGCTGCCAGAGAAGAATGGCTAGGCTAAATATCGAACTAAATTTGCCTCATTAGGTTATATTCAGATTAGAAGTGGATAGGAAAGGAAGTCCGTTTTTTAAAAAAATGACTTCTATTTCCTCCCTCTATCTCAGATTAATTAGAATTTACCAGTAAAGGTACTTATTAAACATCACAATTAGGTTTTATAGCAACCATATTAAAGTTTATGAAGAAACTGAGCAGCTGTTCGTTTCAATTTGCAATACATGAAGACTTAAATTTGCTTTTGTCGTCAAAGTAAGAAAATGAAATGAAGCCATGTATATACTATTTTCTCATATAAGGAGCTCCTTGACTAGCATATTTGTATATCATATGAATTCCTATTATTGTTAATATATATCCATATGTCACTTGTTGTTGTTTAGTCGTTTAGTCGTGTCCGACTCTTCGTGACCCCATGGACCAGAGAACGCCAGGCACCTCTGTCCTCTACTGCCTCCCGCAGTTTGGTCAAACTCATGCTGGTAGCCTCGAAAACACTATCCAACCATCTCGTCCTCTGTCGCCCCCTTCTCCTTGTGCCCTCCATCTTTCCCAACATCAGGGTCTTCTCCAGGGAGTCTTCTCTTCTCATGAGGTGGCCAAAGTACTGGAGCCTCAGCTTCACAATCTGTCCTTCCATTGAGCACTCAGGGTTGATTTCCTTCAGTATGGAGAGGTTTGATCTTCTTGCAGTCCATGGGACTCTCAAGAGTCTCCTCCAGAACCATAATTCAAAAACATCAATTCTTCGGCGATCAGCCTTCTTTATGGTCCAGCTCTCACTTCCATACATCACTACTGGGAAAACCATAGCTTTAACTATACGAACCTTTGTTGGCAAGGTGATGTCTCTACTTCTCAAGATGCTGTCTAGGCCTGTCATTGCCCTTCTCCCAAGAAGCAGGCGTCTTTTAATTTCGTGGCTGCTGTCACCATCTGCAGTGATCATTGAGCCCAAGAAAGTAAAATCTCTCACTACCTCCATTTCTTCCCCTTCTATTTGCCAGGAGGTGATGGGACCAGTGGCCATGATCTTCGTTTTTTTGATGTTGAGCTTCAGACCATATTTTGCGCTCTCCTCTTTCACCCTCATTAAAAGGTTCTTTATTTCCTCCTCACTTTCTGCCATCAAGGTTGTGTCATCTGCATATCTGAGGTTGTTGATATTTCTTCCGGCAATCTTAATTCCGGCTAGGGATTCATCCAGCCCGGCCTTTCGCATGATGAATTCTGCATATAAGTTAAATAAGCAGGGAGACAAAATACAGCCTTGTCGTACTCCTTTCCCAATTTTGAACCAATCAGTTGTTCCATATCCAGTTCTAACTGTAGCTTCTTGTCCCACATAGAGATTTCTCAGGAGACAGATGAGGTGATCTGGCACTCCCATTTCTTTACGAACTTGCCATAGTTTGCCGTGGTCGACACAGTCAAAGGCTTTTGCATAGTCAATGAAGCAGAAGTAGATGTCTTTCTGGAACTCTCTAGCTTTCTCCATAATCCAGCGCATGTTTGCAATTTGGTCTCTGGTTCCTCTGCCTCTTCTAAATCCAGCTTGCACTTCTGGGAGTTCTCGGTCCACATACTGCTTGAGCCTTCCTTGTAGAATTTTAAGCATAACCTTGCTAGCGTGTGAAATGAGTGCAATTGTGCGGTAGTTGGAGCATTCTTTGGCACTGCCCTTCTTTGGGATTGGGATGTAGACTGATCTTCTCCAATCTTCTGGCCACTGCTGAGTTTTCCAAACTTGCTGGCATATTGAGTGTAGCACCTTAACAGCATCATCTTTTAAAATTTTAAATAGTTCAGCTGGAATACCGTCACTTCCACTGGCCTTGTTATTTGCGGTGCTTTCTAAGGCCCATTTGACTTCACTCTCCAGGATGTCTGGCTCAAGGTCAGCAACCACACTACCTGGGGTATACGGGACATCCATTTCTTTCTGGTATAATTCCTCTGTGTATTCTTGCCACCTCTTCTTGATGTCTTCTGCTTCTGTTAGGTCCTTTCCACTTTTGTCCTTTATTATGGAAATCTTTGTACGAAATGTTCCTTTCATATCTCCAATTTTCTTGAACAGATCTCTGGTTCTTCCCATTCTATTGCTTTCCTCTATTTCTTTGCATTGCTCGTTTAAGAAGGTCTTCTTGTCTCTCCTTGCAATTCTTTGGAAATCTGCATTCAATTTCCTGTATCTTTCACCATCTCCCTCACATTTTGCTTGCCTTCTCTCCCCCGCTATTTGTAAGGCCTCATTGGACAGCCACTTTGCTTTCTTGCATTTCCTTTTCATTGGGATGGTTTTCGTTGCTGCCTCCTGTATAATGTTACGAGCCTCCATCCATAGTTCTTCAGGCACTCTGTCCACCAAATCTAAATCCTTAAACCTGTTCCTCACTTCCACTGTGTATTCATAAGGGATTTGACTTAGATTGTATCTTACCGGCCCAGTGGTTTTTCCTACTTTCTTCAGTTTAAGCTTGAATTTTGCTATAAGAAGCTGATGATCTGAGCCACAGTCAGCTCCAGGTCTTGTTTTTGCTGACTGTATAGAGCTTCTCCATCTTTGGCTGCAGAGAATATAATCAATCTGATTTCGATGCTGCCCATCTGGTGATGTCCATGTGTAGAGTCGTCTCTTGTGTTGTTGGAAAAGCGTGTTTGTGATGACCAGCTTGTTCTCTTGACAGAACTCTATTAGCCTTTGCCCTGCTTCGTTTTGATCTCCAAGGCCAAACTTGCCAGTTGTTCCTTTTATCTCTTGACTCCCTACTTTAGCATTCCAATCCCCTATGATGAGAAGAACATCCTTCTTTGGTGTCACTTCTATAAGGTGTTGTAAGTCTTCATAGAATTGGTCAATTTCAGTTTCTTCAGCACCAGTAGTTGGTGCATAAACTTGGATTACTGTGATGTTAAAAGGTCTGCCTTGGATTCGTATCGAGATCATTCTATCATTTTTGAGATTGCATCCCAGTACAGCCTTCGCCACTCTTTTGTTGACTATGAGGGCCACTCCATTTCTTTTACGGGTTTCTTGCCCACAGTAGTAGATATGATGGTCATCCGAACTGAATTCACCCATTCCCGTCCATTTTAGTTCACTGATGCCGGGATGTCAATATTTATTGTTGCCATCTCATTTTTGACCACCTCCAACTTACCCAGGTTCATGGTTCTTACATTCCAGGTTCCTATGCAATATTTTTCTTTACAGCATTGGACTTTCCTTTCGCTTCCAGGCATATCCGCAACTGAGCGTCCTTTCGGCTTTGGCCCAGCCGCTTCATCAGCTCTGGATCTACTTGTACTTGCCCTCCGCTCTTCCCCAGTAGCATGTTGGACGCCTTCCGACCTGAGGGGCTCATCTTCCAGCGTCATAACTTTTATATGCCTGTTGTCTTTGTCCATGGAGTTTTCTTGGCAGGGATACTGGAGTGGCTTGCCGGTTCCTCCTCCAGGTGGATCACGTTTGGTCAAAACTCTCCACTATGACCTGTTCATCTTGGGTGCCCTGCTCGGCATAGTTCATAGCTTCTCTGAGTTCTTCAAGCCCCTTTGCCACGGCAAGGCAGTGATCCATGAAGGGGTCCATATGTCACACTAGAGTCTTATTCTGTATGTAGTAGTTCTAATGTTAGCATCAGGCTTTAAAGATTAACCAATCATACGAATTTGTTGATTCCACATAATCTACAGCATATCTGGGAAATGAGGCACATACAGTGCCTGGCAAAACAGAAGCCTGGAAATATAGCTGAAAAAATAGGGTGGAATTCTAACTATGTCATTGGCATTGCAGACTCTGCAGTCTGGTTGATCTGATACCATTGGCCCTTAGCTTTCCTCTTGCCTGAAGGCAACAATCTCACCGTGATGGAACAGAATTTGGTGACCATACTAGGAAGCCAAAAAGAAGCAGACACCTTTCAGTTATCACATTGAACTTTTATTTTATTCCTCAGAATTTTGCAGTGTTTAGAATGCCTTAAGTATCTTTCTTTCTTTCTTTCTTTCTTTCTTTCTTTCTTTCTTTCTTTCTCTCTCTCTCTCTCTCTCTCTTTCTCTCTCTCTCTCTCGCACACACACACACACAAAACCCCACATAATTGACTTGGGTTTGGAATCTGAGATTCTTGAACCAACTACACCACCAGGGATTTTTATATCCAGGTTCAACTAGATTGACTTACTGAAGCAACAAGGAATCACTGAGGACTGTCTAACTGTAAAATATAGAGGCAAGTTTCCCATTTTGTTTTGAGTTTTCCATTGAGGTAAACTCATTGTTTTATGCATTTGAAGGCTAGGGTGATGGCAACTGGGGTGGAGATTAAACTTCTCCTTCTACTTTTCTTTACTCCTGCACCCCTCAATTTGCTGCAGAGGGTACCTCAACTGTCTGGAGAAGATTTGGGGGCATGGGAGAGGGCTACAGGGGGAGAAGAGGAAGGGAAAATCCTGTGTGTGCAAGCAGAAGTCTGTTGTGCGATATGACATCACTGGATGATACCCACATGGACTTCCATTTTAGGAAAATGCAGGGTTCTTTTTCATATTCTCAATGTGAAATAAGGCCAGAGAATTCCTAAAGCGCTTTCCATTAGGACTGTTCAAGCACTGTAATTTGGTCAAGCTAATGCTGATTTAATAGAAAATGAGATTATTTGCAGATAGTTCTGAAATGTGGGCATGAGTGCAGATGTGCTGCTGTCAAGGAAAGGGGAGATTTGTCCATTTGCTATCAGATGTTTTAGAACGTTCATCTGATTTTTTTATTTATTACATAACTGATTGGTTTTTTTAAAGAATACATTTCATGAAGTCCAACTTAAGGACCTAGGCACTCTACATTTTGTAGTACATAACTGCTTTTTAAAAATAAAATAAAAACCCTCTAACCCCGGGCAATGGGTTAGAATACAGGAGTTACAAAAAAGCACCTTCAACAGAGCCATAAACAGGCACTTAGAACTCTGAAAGATCATATCATTTCCTAGTGGACAGAGTGCTTAACTCCATTAGTGCCACAGTCTGATTAAATCACACCACATCACATTTTAAAAGCGTTTCAGCCAATTAAGTCAGCCCCACAGTGCTCAATTCATCTCTGCTTTTTCGAAGGCCATAAAGATGTTGGAAACAAATTTATGATCTGGCCTATAAGTGAGATGACTTATTATAATACAGCTACAGTTAAAGCAGTTTTGTGAAAATAAGAAGGGATGGGAAATATTATCTCAAATCAAACTTTGGTATGGGGCTTTTTAAATTATTTTTTGTATTTGTAAGTAACAGCCACTGATTCAGAAAATCTTTAATTGCACTTTTCAGAGGGTTTTTCTCAGTGCAGCAAGAAATCAGAGAGCCGAGAAAATCAACTAGCTGGAACAGAGTGAGGAGTGGGAAAAAATAAGCTAAATTCATTTTCAACCACCTGACCCCCATCACGAAAATTTCTCCTTGTAACATTAATAGATCACCTCACTGGTAATACCACCAAGTAGCAGAGGAATGGATAAATATGATCTCTGATGTAAAATCCATCTAGATCCATCTTGCTAGCACATTTCAAAAAGCATTTCAGATGATTAGGTTGTTCCATTCATTCCTACATATCTGGCATTGCACAGATGCTAAGAAAGGTACCAGGGAGAGTGCTGAAGGCTTTTAGCAATATCTGTATGATTCATCACATGCACCTATGCAGCACAAAGTGTGCTATTTATCATCACATCCTTGACTGAAATGAAATATAGGGTCACTTACATTCAGCCCATGTCCAACCCAAAAAACAGCAGAGGGGTGGAAGGGATTAAAAAACTGGCAATAGGAAATGTAAACTGTGTAAAATGAGGAAATCAGTGTGTACATGAAACAAATACGTCTAACGTATGTGAACTTTGGTTACATATTTGAAACATAGCTCCTGACTCATGTGAAGAGATTATTTCAACCAATCACAAATACGTTCCTGACATAGCAGCAACGAAATTCTGAGATCTTCTCACATCCATCTTTCCATATGCACCTCTTTATGTTCTCTCCATAATTTTCTCATTTGCTTCTTGTATCAACACAAGCCCTGCTGTTAGTTTTGGATCATCCACCAAGAACCGGTTGTGGTCCCCTTGGTCTTTTGATATTATAGAGTCTCCATATTAACATATGGAGACTTTACAATTTATTCCATTGGACTGAATTGTCTATTGTCACATTTCCTGCATATATCCATTTTAACTTTACAGCCTTTGGCACTACAGCCATACCTTTCTACATTTGTCATATAAAATTATCAGTTTTTATATCTTTATATCTTTTAATGATATTCCCGCAGTATGGACAGAGACCTCCGTGTGAGCAAGAGTAGACAAGAGCCTGCTCTTCTTTTTCTTCTTCGGGGAAGAAATAGTACACATGACAAAGATCATAACGGACGCTATCTCCATGGTAGAGAGGAAGTACTCACAAAGTTCCTCCACAATGTGATTTCAATACCACCTCCAGCTGACTGTCTGAATGGGAGGCCAAGAAACAAGGACTTTGCCCCGTGTCTTTTGTATAAATTGAATAGAAACCTCTGGTGCCCTTTTGACTCAGCAGGTGCTTCTGCTAATGGAAGATGAGGAGAAGCACCTCTAGCTGATTTCACTTTCCCTCCAACCACCAGGAGTTCCTGAAAACTGGCTCCAGACAGTTTGGAGCACCCTACACAAGGTGGTATGGAAGGGGCTGCAGGGGGAATTGCAAATTGGCCCAAATCTCCTGCCCTCCTCCTCTGTTAGCAAAGGCATTTGCTGAATCCAAATCCTTTTCTGAGCATGAGGACACTATTTGGATTTTAACAATAATTAAGAGCAGTACATTTCCTGGCTATGCTTTAACTTGGTAATTAGCTGGGTTACTTGATGGGCGCTGTCAAGTCGTGGCCTGAAATCAAAAGAGCAAAGTGGCTTCCTGGAGCAAATTGAACTAACTTAGCAAAACAATAAATATGTGTATTGACAGGCAATGAGACGCTCCAGCCATTGTGGGGAAAGCAAAACTTTTCCATCCTGAACTCCAAGGATTAAAAATTCTGGCCTGAAAGGAAGTAGGAAACACACACACAGAGTAAAGGTAAAGGTAAAGGTACCCCTGCCCGTACGGGCCAGTCTTGCCAGACTCTGGGGTTGTGCGCCCATCTCACTTAAGAGGCCAGGGGCCAGCGCTGTCCGAAGACACTTCGGGTCACGTGGCCAGCGTGACATCGCTGCTCTGGCGAGCCAGAGCTGCACACGGAAACGCCGTTTACCTTCCCGCTAGAAAGCGGTCCCTATTTATCTACTTGCACCCGGAGGTGCTTTCGAACTGCTAGGTTGGCAGGCGCTGGGACCGAAAGACGGGAGCGCACCCCGCCGCGGGGATTCGAACCGCCGACCTTTCGATCGGCAAGTCCTAGGCGCTGAGGCTTTAACCCACAGCGCCACCCGCGTCCCTCACACACAGAGTACATTCCAATAAAAAAAAAATTCCCCTTATTCTAGATTTTCAAGATAGCCTACAAAAGAGAACCATAAAACAAATACAAAACAGATCAAAAACATCACAAACAAAAGCATTTATCATATCAACAGTAAAAATACAAAAAGCATTAGATAGAAAAGCAGTTAAAATCCTGGAGAATATTTTTTTTTTAAAAAAAAATCTAAAACGTGGGTCTCCGGGCAACCCAGTCACGTGGCGGCTTATAAATAATAGTAATTATTATTAAGAAAGCCTACAAAGCAGCAGGAATATTTAGAGAAGGACCTCCGGTGCCAGACTTAACAAACAGGTAGTTTCCTTTCTTGAAAAGAAAAGGAAGAAAAGCTAACATTTTCAATGAATATATCTCCTTCACAGACACCTCTGTGATGATGATGATGATGATGATGATGATGATAACATTAAAATATCCTGTTCTTCTTCAATAAAAGAGGGAAAATGGAGACCATATTGTATCAAAGGTCTCTTTTTTGGAGATGCCCTTGATTAGTCGCCGATGGTATGTGAGGCATTCTGATAGAACAATACTCCATATATTATTAATCCAACCCAAATATTATTAGCCCAAGTACATTCCATTTGAAATGCTTAGTTTTTTCAGTTTAGATTTTCTTTTAAAGGTCTTTTTTTTGCACACTAAAAGTTATTGTGTTTCAGCAGTGGAGAGAAACCACATCATCATGTTATCAGCTCTGCTGCAGAACTCGTCATATCTAGGCATAATAGCTAATACATAAACAACACATTTACTTTCTAGCCACAACCAAAGCTACAAAATTCCAAGGCAAAGGCCTGCTTTATCCTAGTTAGGGTGGGCAAGGCTTGAACAGGTTAATATTCTTATCCTGAACATTTTTACTCAGTAATGCACCTGGTGAAGTAGACTTTTTCCCTGCGGAAGGTTGCAGTCATAGCTGTTGGTCTTTAAGGCATCACAAAGCTCTTGATTGTTTCTATCAAGAAATCAGTATGAAATAATTGGACCTTGTGCATTAGTATTCTCATTTCTCATTGTTGCTGTCATATATATAAGCCTTTAAAAAGATCTTACTTGGAGGAACGCAAGTTGCACAATATACCAATGTAGGGTCTGAAGGTGCTTGGGTTCCTCTATTAGAATTATGAATTATAAAACCACTCAGCAGTTTTACCAGTTCAGTGATGGAGAATGCTAGATTTGGACTACACTTTTCAGCCATCTGTCCTCTTCCTTTCTTTTCAATGACTCTTGCACTCATTTTGTAAGTCATCAAAGACACTTGGGGGTAAAAAGCATTATCAACCTTCCAGGACATTTCACATTGACTAAAGGAGAAAGAGATTTGTCTTTTTTATTGTTGATGGAGATGTTGCCATCGCAGATCCTTAACACTTCCTTAGAATGGATTTGTAGCTTTTGGTAAATTCCATTTAAAGAATAGACTGAAGCTGTTTATTTGTGTAACTACATAATTCTATACATTAGGTTGTATCCAAAGCTACTTCTAGACCCATTGAAAGTAATGGATATAAGTAACTGAGGTCCATAAGTTCCAATGAATCTAGTCTGAGTAGGATGAAGTTTGGAAACAATCTATTACTTTTAATAATTATCTCCGTAATAAATCTCCATACGTGCATAACACTATTTATTCTTAGAAAAGAGCAGAACAGCTAACACAGACCAATAACCAGATCTGTAGAGCCTCCCTTGCTTCTATACTACTCAACCATTAAGTGGTCAAAGACCATTCACTAGTCACTTCTAGCAAAATAGATACTCCATGTATTTTTGGGGCAAATAAAAAGCAGAAACTTACCTGTTAATTCAACATAATTAAAAATAGCTTCTCATCTTAGTCCCCATGGCCTCATAACAGCCACCTCACCAAGCTGTTGCTTCACTGGTTGACAGTGTCATTCACAGTCAACTGCTAGATGTACTTTTCCATTTCCCCATAAACATCTATGTGCCAAAATAAAATCACATACCAGCATGCATCTCACTGATGGCCTCACACTTTGACTTGAGCTGTCCTGAAGTGACAGGGGTAAGAGCACATACTGTTCTTGAGACCCTTCATGCAGGCATGTTCTGTCAGTCAATTCCAAAATAACATTCCGAATGGTCGTTACCTCCACAATTTCATATTCAGCAAACTGTAGCACTGACCCCATTTTTTTTAGCTTTTCATTTATCTCTGGTGTGGTTAGCAAAGATACATAATTTTCATTTCTACTGCCATGGGCCACGAAGATATTTAATGGGCTTGACCACGAACAATTTACACCCACAACTAAGGAAGTTTGTAAAGAGAGGTATAAAACAATAAACTTGAAGCTACGAGTCTGGGACACTAGCACATTCATATTTCAAAATGTCACAGCTTCTTAGGCATGTGGTTTGGGCTCAGCAGTAATATTGATATGCCTGAATATTGTGGTGTTTTAGAAAAACATAGGTAGAGCCTTTACTGTTGTTTAAGCTTTCTCTCCAAATCTCAGAATTGTAGTTAATTTCTTATTAAGTCAATAATTTCTATTACAGTGCAATATAATTTCAACTAAATTACTCACAAAAATAGGTTTTTACAAGAATGATAGGAACATGGAAATTTATTTCAAGATTGACAAAAGGAACTTAATCTGTCAAAAATGAAAAAAGAAATACCGATTACAGCAACCCTTTCTAACTATTTAAATGTAGGGGTTATCTTAAAGTCAGTGCTTTTAAGGTAGCACTATTTCTTGCCTGTTGTAGTATATAGCATCTGACTAGCATAAGTATTCATGTAGTTCATGAAACTGGTATCAGTTTCTCTTACTTGGTACATTAATAATATTACCAGGTTGAAAAGAGAAGGAGGAGGAGGGCGAACACCGGTCTTGAACCAAAAATGATTTCTTGATTCTTTTAAAAGTAGAAAAGGCAAAAGTTTATCCACACAGCAAAAGCATTATATTTCATAGGCAATATCTGCATTCTCATTTTATCAGAACCTGCTTCTTAGCATGTGCGTTTTCCTGGCTCCATCTGTGCTAGCTGATGAGTTGGATGGGATCTTGAAGGTCATTTCCCTGCTCAGGGCAGCTGCAGATGGAACTCCCCCCCCCAAAAAAAATCTCTGCTTATAATGCCTCAATGCTTTTCATTCATATATGTATAACTCTTGTTTGTTGTTGTTGCATTCTAACGTGATAATGTGCTACATTATTATTATGTTCATATCCCACCTTTCCTCCAAGGTGCTCAAAGTGGGATACATGGACTTTCCTCTCCTCTTAACAACTTTCTGAGGTAGGTTAGGCAAAGCAACGATGATTGTTCTAAGCTCTTCCTGCAGAATTACAGGTTCCCTGTTAACCCTGCTACACAAAAAACATGGGACTAAAAGCTCTCTCTCTGTGTATGCATGTGTGTATGTGTGTGTAGATTGATGGAAGAAAGTACAATTAGAGGCCTTAGGAGCTCAAAAGGTCAAAGCAGGTATGGAAAAAGCAAAGGAAGAAGGACAACCTGCAATCCAGCAGGATGAAGAATATCCAGAAAATATATTTCTTCATAGCCTGGGCACAAAATAGGCTAGAAATAGATCTGTACAGGACTTTTCCAGGACATTCTGCATTAGCTGATTATATTGATCCCAGTTACTAACATTGTCACAAACCTTTTCTCTCCTCACATAATGTTGAAATTTACAACCCAACAATGTCTGAAGTTATTGATACACCTAGACAGATGCACTTGTGTGATAAATCTCATTTGCCATGCACTGCAGTGTATTATTGGTTCCTATCCAGACTTTCTAGAGGGCATGATGTAAAACAATGCCGGCTTTCTTTGTCCTGATGCTAATACATATAGAAACATTTTCAAACATGCTAAAAATGAATCATAGTCATTATTCAATTGCAAAGTATTTATCATAAAATAACCCATGTTCTTGCTGGCTGAACTATTGCTTGTTCTTTGAATATTTGACTAATGCCATTTATTTATTTTTTACTAGGATTAAGAAAAGGTGCTAAATGAACCAAATATTGTTCCCATGAAGCCATGATTCTATATTAGCAGTCTCAGTTTTCTCTTTCCAGTGTATTCTCATTTTAAAATATTTAATGACACTTGATAAATGTACAGTTGAGTCAAATATTCTACATAACCTAGATCCACTTTAAGAAAAGTTTCATCACTTACAAATTTGAACATTACAATTATACTTTATTAATCTCTTTGATTAAGATCGATCATTGCTCATTCAAGAATTATTGGAAATTTAAATCCTCATTGAAATGTCTAGACTTATAAGCTAGATCATACTTTATAGTCATATAAAAATTAGTAGTAATAGATCATGGTTGCCAGCTTAGAATCTTACTTCTGATATAGTAAAAATACTTTACTAATATTTGGGAGAGAAACAGGGAGACAATATGCTTATTTTAACACAGACATAGATAGATATATGATAGAGGGATAGAGAGATAGAGAGATAGATAGATGATAGACAGACAGACAGACAGATGAGATAGAGGTTAAGGAGTGAAATTAAACAAGTGGCTGACTTCAACAAGAGGCTTTTATTTTAAGCATCTGTTGATCTTAGCTATGTGAGTTTGGGCAGCAACCACAGATATTTTAAAGAACAAGTATTTATTTTCTCTACATACTGTCATCTATCTGCTTATAAAGCTATCCCAAAAGTTTTCAAACCCAGTAGACTCCTGTGTCAACTATTTAAGAGAGTTGTGCACATATAAGTGAAATATATGGAACTAGTTTGCAATATCTGCCTGTGATGTACTGAATAGAGTGCTAGCCTTGATTGTGTACAGCCCAGGTTGTAGGGATGGGGGTGGCGCTGTGGTCTAAACCACTGAGACTCTTGGGTTTGCCTATTGGAAGTTCAAATACATGTGACGGAGTGAGCTCGCGTTGCTCTGCCCTAGTTCCTGCCAACCTAGCAGTTCAAAAGCATACAAGCACGAGTAGATAAATAGGTATCGCTGTGGTGGGAAGGTAAACAGTGTTTCTGTGTGCTCTGGCACTCATCACGGTGTCCTGTTGCCCCAGAAGTGGTTTAGTCATGCTGGCCACAGGACCCAGAAAGCTTTCTGCGAACAAACGCTGGTTCCCTCAGCCAGAAAAGCGAGATGAGTGCCACATCCATAGTCATCTTTGACTGGCCTTAGCCATCCAGGAGTCCTTTACCCTTTTTTACCTTACAGCCCAGTTACATGTCCTTTCCTAAAAGGATATTTTTTGCAGAGCTTTTTAGAGAGTAATGCAGAAGCAACATAAAGTCAGTAAATTTTACTGAGCCAACTTTTGTTCCTGAGAGATTTAATGGACTGGTCCTGTCATAATATGTCTAATGGTTTATTAACTGAGAACAAACCTTGTGTATGTGGGCTTCCTTTTCTGCTTTCTCCTGCATGCCATAATTCAGTACAGTACTTCCAGGGTTGATTCAACTAACAGTTTCCTGTTTCATCCTATTAAGCTATAGTTTAATCTCTGTTTACAAACCTCTGAAGAAGTGTGTGGATGCAAGGCTCATTCTGTGTCTAATAGGCAATGGTTTTATTAGGCTGGCAGTACTACAGGTGCCACATCATACCTGTTCCACATTTGTATGAATTTGTATCTTTTAACACGGCAGCACCTATGCTTTCAAACTCCCTGCCTACTGATATCAAGCAGGAGCTTTCACTGCACTCTTTTCAGAGCCTGCTAAAAACATTCTTTTTTTAGATAAGTCTATCAAGGTGCTTAGAAAGTTGAGGTTACTTTTAATCTGTTTTAGTATTTATTTTTTTAAAGTACATATTGTTTTAAGTTGTCCTTGGATTTTACCTTTTTGTAAACTTTCAGTAGGGTTTCTTTTTTTTACACTCAAGCAGTATATAATATTTACTAAATAAAATAAATAAAAATGACTAAACCAGCCCAATGAGACTGTAACTCAGACTCTGGATACAAGTACAGATATTATGACATTTCAGATTATTCTGCCACTGTTCTGCACACACAAGTAATCCATAATTCAGGTTTCTGCTTAGCTTCATGTGAATCTTTCTTCTTTTGCATGATCTCCCTTTCATATTTGTCCTTTCTGAACTAAGACAGCAAATAAATAAACAGTAGGTTTTTAAAAGTGTATCTAGGAGGGACAAACCAGTTAGTTTGTTTGCCTATGATCTTATTTCTGTGCTCTCCTGGCTGCTATTTTTTATTTGCACCATTCTATCACATTCTATTTTTAATTCAGCTTAAATGACAGAATGTCACGTACGATGACGTTGGAAGGCACCTAACAAAGAAATGGCATAACACAGCCCTTTTGTGAGCTGCTCCCTGCCTTTGTGTGGCTGAACACAGCGAGATAACTTCCACCTGAATTTACCGAGCTAAACCTCCAGCTCTGAAGTTGCTTTTTAGCATTGTACAATATGGTTCAATCAGATGCTGACATTCTTTCAGATGCTGAAATTCCATGCCCAAGAAGAAAAACCACCTATGGCATTTTAAAAACTCCAGTACTATTTATGGTATCAGTTTCAAGACATTTAGACAAATGTTTTAATGGGGTCAAGGTGGGGTGGGGTGGGGGGAAGCTGTTCTGTCTCCTAACACAATCTTCCGGTAACTCCACTCAATGAAAATGCCAGCCTTCCAGCCATGCATAGGCAAGTCTGGTACTTTATGTTTACTTTATACATATATGAGTACCAAATGCATGTACACAATATATAATGTGAATGATGCAAAGATGTATGGGGCGTGGGGGGGTAGAGGTCCCTTTAAATATACCTTAGTGGTGACCTGATCCTTTCCATATCACCATATCTGTTCATTTTAAAGATGCAGACACAGCAAGGCACAGGTGTGAACATCACATCTAGCACTGCACATAGTTTATACTCAGGCATAGTGATTATGAGTGTGAGAATTACTTGAAAGAATTAATTGAAAGATGAATCAGGAAGCCCTATAATGAACTGAGAGGAGTGAAAGAGTGGAAATTCAGACTAGATAAAACATCTGTTTCATATTTTCATATTACTTTCCTATATATACACTAGTATATTTAAATACTTCCACTGAATATGCACACACCTCATTTGAAGTAATAATTCAAATTAGCAATTATCTGTAACCCAAGTGCAATGTGTAAAATAGTAAAATAATTAGTACACTTCTATCATTCTTCCCACAAATTTCTGCTGCAAATTAACCTCTCACAATGGAGACCCAGAACATCTTTACAAATGAAGGCATTTTGCCTTAAGCCTTCATATTGCACAAGAGCACATTACTCACATATCAAAAGACACCAGGCAAAAGTATTAATATTGAAGTTCATTCTCCACCCAACATGTATAAGACAGATGGTCTGTGTCCAAACACTTGGGAGGGGGAGCTTTGTCTGAAGCACAGTGTGCACTAGCATGAATTCACTGACAATGGGAAAAATAAATTGCCAGCTCATCACTATCCACTGAAAATTACAACTATTGGCAAATATTCGTAGGCAGCAACCTCACAAAATAGATGCGGCCCACATTCCATTTAAGCAATGGCAAGATACTCTTTAATTGTAATGAGAAATACAGCACATAAAAAATAATAGAAAACTCCCTTGCCTGTGGAAGAAATCTGTGTGTATCTACCTATCTTTAAGTCTATCCATCCTTCAACATTTGGAAAGCTGTGGCCCTCCAGATATTGCTGAACTCCAATATCCATCAGTCTTGCCAGTGTGACCACAGCTTTCCAAGGGTTGAAGGATGGATAAACTTAAAGATAGGTAGATACACATAGGATTAAATGAAGCTCTCCAGTTGCCTGGAGTGTGTACTTTGAGTGCACATGTGAGTACATAGTTGCTCTGTCTCATGCTGTCTAAAACTCAGGAAAGTATATTTAAACTTAAAGCCTGAACATTTTTTACTCCAGGGACATCAAATATGAAAATGTGTATGGCTAGTATCTCAGGTTGCAAATCTTAGCCCACTTTTTGTTGTCTGTTTATACAGTGGTACCTCAGGTTAAGTACTTAATCTGTTCCAGAGGTCCGTACTTAACCTGAAACTGTTCTTAACCTGAAGCACCACTTTAGCTAATGGGGCCTCCCGCTGCTGCCACACCGCCGGAGCACAATTTCTGTTCTTATCCTGAAGCAAAGTTCTTAACCTGAAGCACTATTTCTGGGTTAGCGGAGTCTGAAACCTGAAGTGTATGTAACCTGAAGTGTATGTAACCTGAGGTACCACTGTACCTTCATATGAGCTCAGGTCTATGCAGCCAGCAGAATGAGGTAGTAGAGTCTTCTTAAAGTCAACCACTAAAAGCAGGTACCATTTTTGACTGTTCTTTTTTGACTGCTCATAAATCATGCTTCCTGGAAGTAACAAAAGATACATCAGAAGAAACATTCCAGCCCAGCCCAGTCTCTGTTCTACTAGTTTTCTGATTTCAGAGCATTTTATTTTATATGGATAGCATTCCTTTTGAACCACAGTCAGAAATGACACTATCTATTCTGCCCATCTCTGGACTCCCACATCTCATTCTCCTACATGTACAGGCCAAGCCATAAATGAATCAAATCAAGTATAATTCTTTTCACCTCAAGAGAGTTGTATGCACAACACACACCCAAAGCCTGCCTCCTTCCAAATGAATGTTAAATTCATTTATTATTAATTACCCTTCCAAACCATTTCCTCTGACAGAACATAAAGAAAGGAGCTTCCTCTGAGGTTAAAGATAGGAGATGATGGTTGCTGTTTTTCTCCCCTTTAGGTAAATCTGAAGGTTATTCACATTTTAGGCAGGCAATGGGAACAAGCAACAGTGGAGTAATCTACCTTATAACACAGAAACAAGATTACTACTTATGGTATTTCAAAGCTAAGACTGTGTGTTAAAATTTGATTGCAAGCAAGATTGTTTAACCTAACAGAAGGATCATATATCATCAATAGACTCATGGAAACTACATCAGCTATATTTAATTTGACATTTTAATTGTTGGCATAATGTAGTGCTCCATTAATATTTTATAGTACATTTACATTTCTGAATTAATAAAATTGCTCAGGTAAAAGATCAACATATAAACACAATTTCTGCCTTGCTTGGGATGTAGTTATAATGTATGGATTTTAGCCATTATTTGTTCCAATAAATTATGGTTGTTTAAGGAGTTCTGAATACCATAAAATAAGTGTATTTATAGTCTGTCCTTTGAAAATTATTTGGAAATTATTACTTATAAATCTTCAGTTCACACAATAAGCATGAGAACTTCTCCAGATAAGAACTATTCTGTGGCATGCACAGAGTATGTTGAAGCATGCCCTGATAGAAGTATCCGAAGAAAAATTGAATTGACATTGCAATGATAACAATTCTCACTGGGAGAGGCATAGATAAAGCCCCCAGAAATATCCCCAAAGATTTAGTGAGCAAATCACAAACACTGTGAAATTTCTCTTGGTGACTTGGCAGCAAATTAAGTCAGGGGCAGGACTTATGCCCTGTTACCAGGAGATCAGCATCAATGCCCCAGGAAGCTCATTCATAAGCACCAAACTCTCACAGAGACAAAAGCCCAACTCACAAGAAAGCAGCAGTCTTGGGCAAAAATATGTAGTTTGGTAGTAGGCAGATGCTTTGGGACTAGGCAGATGCTAACTTATGGTTACCATCATGAGTCTGGGTGGATAATGTGAGGAAACCTGCTCACCTTCTTGCTCTAAAATATTTTGTGGCAATGGTGCTATCTACTAGGGCTAATGCAGACAATGGACACCTATGAAGTAATCACAGGACAGATTTGCAGAGCCATTACAGGTCCTGAAACAAAGTGTAATTGATTGTTGGGTATCATAATCACCTAGCATACTTGCAGAACAGCCGTTATACAGAAAGCCAATAATTCCTGATAACAAACCTTCCTCACCCAATTCAACTTAAGAGAAGTCATAGCCTCGCTTTGGAAAAGAAGATTCAGACAACGCAAGATAATGTTCTTTTGTATTATTTGCAATTCCAGCAATGCACTGACTATTACGTGCTTCTGGATTATGAAGGTTATGTTTTGCTACAAAAGTTTGCTCCTTTTATTTGATTACATGGCATGTAGCACCAGTGTTGGAGAGCGAGTCTGATGGGTCATCAGGATTGTACCTGCTAGCTCTGCCTGAACTGATATGATTTATTAATTTATTATTTAAGCCATTTAGCTCCTGCATTTTCTTTACAAAGTCCAAGTCACCTTACAGAAAATATGCATTCAAATGACCGAAAGCAACAAAGCAAAAGGAGCAGAATAACAATCCAACAGACAGAAATCATTAAAAACAAGCAGCTCTTTTAAAAATATAGAGCTATAAAGGAAATTATATAACCTCCTAAAACATACTCTGGAGAGTCAAACAATCAAACTAAGCATTTAAATCCAATCTCTAAACAACAAAAAGTTTCCTGAAGAAGGCAAGCTTTATGCTGTGCTGGATAGCAATAATGGAAGGGGCAAGGAAGGCTTCTCTGGGTAGGGAGTTCCAGAACCACAGGTATGGGCACAGAAAAGGCCCCCTCATTTGTTCCAGTACAGACAAATTCATGTTATGATCATGCTGAGGATCTTTATATATGGCAGGTTGCTACTGGACCAGGTAGCCCTTGAGCCAATCTTGCGCCCAAGCCAGATGATGCTTGAGAGGTCATAACCAATGCCTAAATTGGTCCCAGAAATAAATAAGGAACTGGTGCAGTTACTTCAACAATGATAGAACATGCTCCTTACACCCAGAACCAATCAAAAGCCTGACCACATCACTTTCAGCAAACTGAATTTTTCAGTTGGTTTTCAAAAGTTATTCCACATAGAGTTCAATTGACCTTGTCAGTATAGCCCCTACATAAGTACAAACTGATGTGTGTAGGCTCTTTACGCCTAATCAGGGATCTTGGCTGAATCAAGTGGTCATCTATCATAGAGTGGTATATCCGATGCATGGGATAATATAGCCCAGTGATAATAATTATATTGAGGTTTCTAGCAATGCTGGAGTGGGGTTGGGTTGACATAAAAATGGAAGGCAAAAGCTTTATTTAGACCTTTTCTTTCACTTTAGGATTCTAGAAAAGGTTTACAGTACCCTTGTTTCTGCATCCATCCACAATAAGCCATGGAGTCATATCCCCATAGTAACAATCACGCAAACCACTTGCCTGGGGGCTCATGATTTTATTATATTAAATATTTAAATCTAACAGTGTAGTACTGTTGGAGATTCCCTAGACAACTTAAGTTTTATATCACAGTTTATATTGCTAGGGCTTCTGCTTCTCAACCTGAGCCTTCCTGGTGGCACTGCCAACCACATGGCAGCTGCACCTCTAAGAGCCTTCAGCAAAATATTATAAACAGAAATTACTTGCAGATCACATCTGAGATCCAGCATGGGCTTGTGGTGAGGGAGCTGGAATATATATTTTTCTTTTCACTGGCAAAAAAAATTTGGCAATGTTGGAAATTAAACCTTGGAAATTAAGCATAAAGACTACTTTGCCTCTATTTGGAGGCTATTGAAAAATCTCAGAACAGAAGTTAGAAAGCAGGGGAGTTGCAAGCAGTGCAAGACCACAGACTGCTTAATAAATAGCAAATATCAGTAATGAAATTTGTATGCATAACTCCCGTTCTCATTTTTCCCTTCATTTGCTGGCCGGCAGCCTAAAGAATACAAGAATGACCAGAGCCCATGACTTCACTTTTGGCTGCTGGATAATCTTTCCCTTTTCTAGTTTCTCTCTGCAAGTAAAAATAGATCATGATATCTATGCCAGATGAAGGGATGGGTTGCAAGGACAATTATATATTTGCACTTACATATTTGCATTAGGTTCTGTGGCACACAGACTTGCCCTATACATCCTTCACTGAACTATAAGAAGGGTTCCAATAAATTGTTAATATAGGGAACATTCATCTGGTGAAGGGATGAATCATTTCTGAATGACAGATGCCATTAGATGCCTATCAGCCCCAATAACCATGAACAATGATCAAGGATGATGGAAGTTGTAGTCCAACATCACCTAAAGGACCACAGGTTTGCCATCTCTATTCCATTGCATCACAGTCACCTATTGAAGAAATCAGTCGTTACTTCCTTACATGCCTTTTGAGATTGTTTTTAAATGTTCCAGAATTAATATAATCAAGGTATTGGATCCATCTGGTTAAGCAGAAGTGCCAACTTCAGCCCCAAACTGTGGGTGCTCAGCAGTGCGCATGTGTGATATGACATCATGACATCACATCACATTGTGTGTTCTGCTGCCTTTCTCCAGCACCACTTCCATGCTTCCATGGGGGCGGCAGAGCATGGAAGCACGTTCGCAACTGCAGCAAGCCCCAACAAAGGCCCCACAGTGGAGGTGGAGGCCCCAGCCCAAATTTTGTGGGTGCCCAGGCACCCAGAGCCCCCGGGGATGGTGTCAGTGCAGTTAAGAATCATTCCTTAAGACTTGCTATTTTTTCCCAGGTTACATTGGGAGAAAAGCCGAGCAAATGTCCTGTCATTGTACTGCTTTTTATGGTAAATTTCTGCTATGGGTTTTCACATTTGTTGCCAAATTCTGGTATTTGGTTTTGTTCAATAACTTAGTGTTGTGTCCTATCCCTTAATGACTTTTCATCAGTAAGCCAAAAAGATGCCTATGGGAAGCCCTCAGGCAAGACATGGGGGGGGGGGAGAGAGATCTGATTTTTAAATAGTGTGCAGATTGGAACTTAGCTCTTCATAAGCTTTTACTCTTCTCCAAATGTTGCAAAGCAGATGTCCACAGTTTAAATGCATCAATATATGTATATTTAAATGCACATTCAGAACAAATTTACACATTTTAAATGCATACATTTAAATATGTATTTTCAGAGAACGTTTTGTAATAGGGTAATGGAATTGTGGATAAGAACGTGTGAAAATGGCACAAGCCAGAATTAGACAGATTTGCCTATCTCAGTCTAAATCCAGCATCCTCTTACCAACACTGTAGTGCGAATTAGCCAAGAGAACATATAATTTAGATTTAGCAGCATTGCCAGCAGCCATCCATCTGCAGATACTGTTTGTCTCTTTACCGGTTTGAAATATTAAGAAAAGATGCAGTTGCCTCACCCCCTTCTATTCCTGTCTGACAGAGAGAGCAAAAGTTCCGTTTTCTACCCAAATCACATAAGAAAGAAGAGTGGTTACAGGGGTCAGTGAAAGATTAGGTGAAGGCATAGCCACTGCATCTTCTTTCACTGCTTTGGAACTTTAAAGGAGATATGCAGGCTCTCTAGGCTAAAAGATAATAAAAAGAATGAAGTCTGGTCAGGATCTATCTATTGAATCTTGCTTCTTACTGACAGTAAATCTTTGTTCTGTGTCACCTCCAACACTCAGTACGGGAAAAGCAAATCCACCACCAATTCTCTGCTGCTGCACGTATAGTTCTGTGATATATATATATGTGTGTGTGTGTGTGTGTGTGTATATATATATACACAAACACAGAAAACTTGGGAGGAATTCAGACCTGCTTGTGAATCTATGCCCACCCTTCACCCCAACCAGGTCACTCCACCATGGTGGTTCTCAAAGCGCTGTACATACACGAGAGCCTGGCTGATATACTTACTTAGAAGACATACTTAGAAGTAAGTGCGACAGAAATCGGTTGCAACAGTTCTGCTAATAACAACTGATTTATTAGTAAAGGAGTGTCATTCATTAATTATCACGTACCTACTAGTAACTCATCACTTTTTAAAGTCTCTGAAATATATCGCTCTCAAGAATCAACTGTGTCTTAACAGCCATATATTTTGGGTGACAGCTGCTCTCCTGATCAAAGCTCACTTACCATTCCAGTTTCATGGCCTCAAAACACACAGTGATAAATTCTAATGAAATGAAGATACATCAGAATGGCCATTGAAATACACAGCAGTTGGAAAGCGCGTTTTAAATGGCTAGATAAATCTGATGCTATGTTATTATATTGTCCTTTACAAAACTTCCAAGATGCTATATTACTAATAACACAGTATGTTACAAAAAAAACCCTGTCAACTAGCATAATTATCCCTTCAGGAAATATATCTACCCATACATCTATATTACAGTATGTTGTTCATGTAGGCTGACTAGTATTCTTTACAGCAAAACCCCAAGAACTCAGCCTTATCCATCAGAGCAACTCTCTTATAATAAAGGAAGATAAATAATATCGTGTTCCAAATATTGCCTTATATCTTAAAAGGGAATATTTGAAACAAGGTATTATTTACCTTCCTAATATGTCATTTTTGTAACAAATATATTTTAAAACTTCTTCTATTTCCTCTCTTCAGCAACATGTTTAAATGAGCAAGAGGTCATACTTTGATATGCTCATTCTTAAGTGTTGGTAGGATGCCTGCATCTCCCCCAAATCTACTCTGGAGTGTTGGGAAAACCCCTGGAATGGTATACAGAGAGAGGAGAACAGAAATGCTTCTGCAGATGGAATGATCAAATTAGTGTAGCACTGAATTCCACCGAGTGGGCTTAACAACATGCAGGATGCACCATCTGACCCAACAAGGGATGTTCAACATGACATAATGGCCTAGTACAGTAACATAAAACCTTCTGGGACACCCTCTCCTTTAACTCCCAGAGGAGGATCTTCCAGCTTATTGCCTGAGCAACTGTGCTTGTAGACTGGTAGCAGGGCTGGCCCAAGGCATTTTGGCACCTTAGGCAGACCCCAAAATGGCACGCACCTCCACACCAGGGAAGAAGGGGTAAGGAAAGATCTACATCATTAACAAGGAGAGGAAGAAAGGTTGGCATTGGGGTCTGTTGCCTCTCTGGATCCTGCCAACTGAGACAGTCGCCTCACCTTGTCTCGTGGGTGGACTGACCCTGACTGGCAGATCAGAAGCAATTAAAACAGCCACTCAGTCTGCAGAAACCCATTTAAACAACTGTTTTAATTGCCCTGCCTTACTTCTGTAGGGGACACAGGTGGCGCTGTGGGTTAAAGCCTCAGCGCCTAGGACTTGCCGATCGAAAGGTCGGTGGTTCGAATCCCTGCTGCGGGGTGCGCTCCCGCTGCTCGGTCCCAGCGCCTGCCAACCTAGCAGTTCGAAAGCACCTCCGGGTGCAAGTAGATAAATAGGGACCGCTTACCAGCGGGAAGGTAAACGGCGTTTCCGTGTGCGGCTCTGGCTCGCCAGAGCAGCGATGTCACGCTGGCCACGTGACCCGGAAGTGTCTCCGGACAGCGCTGGCCCCTGGCCTCTTAAGTGAGATGGGCGCACAACCCCAGAGTCTGGCAAGACTGGCCCGTACGGGCAGGGGTACCTTTACCTTTACTTTACCTTACTTCTGTATATTTGTTAAATCATCAATTAGTTTGGGGCCTATAGTAATGTAGGATCAAACACTTCCTTCAGTAATTTATGTACTGCCGTCTGGGGTTTTTTATATAAAAGCTTGGGGTTCTAAGCTTGAATATGCCTGTTAAAGCTTTCTATACATTTTTTTCCACTTGAACAATCTATTCCACATGCCCTTTTCTGACACATTCCCTCACTTTATGAGTGTGCCAAAAGCAATGTAATTATTAGTTAATATTCATCACTCAGGAGACAATCTTAATTCCCAACATGAAGGGCTAAAATAAATTTCTGCCTAGATGCACATCTGGCTAAACACTAATTCCACAATGCGTTATATCTTATATTCCAGAGCTACAGTAGAAAAGGGGGGAAATGGCTCCTGTGGATTCATGAATAAATCAGCACTGAATTACTTTGGAAATGATTCTGTTAAGAATCAATTTGAAGTTTACTGTACAATGTGATCCTGTTATGCCCAGCTATCCAAGATCAATATGATGCAGACATTAATCAACATTTGAGCATATGCCCCAGTGCTTCAGGTGGAACAGTGACTGCTGAATGAAGCCGATTATTGTGAAGGGAGAGCTGTAATAATGTTTTCAGACCACTCCTCCAGTTCATATTGTTACAGGGAGAAAGACCCATTATAGTTATTAATTTGTTCCAGCAGTGGGTGTCCTCTTAAAAAATGTTTTCCTCATGCATCCCTGCCTTTGCTCTGTGTGCCAACATAGATAACAATTTATTGTAAATAGTCAGACAAATTAATTAGGCATGCACTTTGATTGCCTTCATCATAATAAAATCAATTGGTAGTCATAATTACTCCAGAAGATGTTCTATTGTAATTCAAAATTCATGAAGTTTAAGTAGGTGGGAGCTTTGAAATAGGCTTTTTCTCTTCATATTTAAGAAGGATTTGTAGAGTTACTGTTGTTTATTATTTCTCATGGAAGTTTATTACTCATAGAAGTTTATTTATCACATTATACTTGTGTTAGATGTCACATTATACTTGTGTTAGATGTCGAGAAGGAAGGTAGCAGGCACTTAGCAGCTTATGAAGCTTCTATAGAAATAATTATTTTAATAAAAACACAAGTTCTACATTGAATACTTGGAAATTACTACTTGGCCATTATCCACAGAAGATTTGCCCTTGAGTTTTCTCAATGAAGTCTTTTAAATTGCCATTATTGAAACATTTTGTGGGCACATAGAACTCATGCACAAATAGGCTTCTTTATCCATTTCAACAGACATGCAGAAAGAGATGCATTGAGCTTTAGATCTCATTGAAGCCGGTGGATAAGCTTTGTGGCTGGAGAAAGCTGAGTCATAGCTGGTGTCTATGGAACTGCTCCCCCTTGTAAATGATTCTGAGGGCTGCCATGTGAGTACATGGGCTCAGCATTGTGCTTGTCTTTTAGGGTAGTCAAAACTAATAAATTTTGCTTTAGTATCTATGGTATGAATCGCTCTTTGCACTACTGCAACTACAGAAACATCATATGAATAAGCTGTCTATCATTGACAGAAACGTCAAAGCTGGAAGAATTGTCTCGTCTGGTCCTCCCAGCTTCAGTCTCAAACTGATGTAAAAGGGAGAGATCAGGTGGAATGTATATACAAGTAGCCTTACAAACTATTGAATAATATCTAAAATATTTTCAGAAGCAGAGAGCCACAGATTGCTCATGTCTACGCCTTTGTGAAGAAATTCTGACATTTTGTAACATCATACAAATAATATAGTCATGCCTCTGGGCCTGGACTCCTCAGAGTCAGAATTCTCCAACTGCTACAATCCTGAGGAGGAGGAGATGGAGCCATTCTTGTTTCTGTCTCTGTATGTATCTGGGTACTGAAGCCCACTTACCATTCCCTGAACCCTAAGGAGACAGATACCTCTAACATCAGACTCTGATGACTAATCCACAAACCTCTTGGAGAATCCTGAGGAGATATCCCCAGAGCCAGAAATACAATTATGTGGATGAATCCAACAGGTACAGAAGAAAGTAGCCATAAATTAACTGACCAAAAGCCAGCACTGAAAATGGGGTCTGTAGTGACTACTGCAACCTGCTATAGAACTCTGCCAGTTGTTCTAGAACCTCACTGAGGCAACAGGCATTTGGGCTCAGCTTTAGGAGAACTAGCCATTGCCTTGAACCCACACTTGGTCTGATTTTGCCTTGCCTTGCTCTGCCTCATCATCTTGCCTGGGGAACCAGGGTTTACTCAGTTCACCTTGCCTGGGCCATCGCCTCTTTCCAGTGGTGGGTATCCTTGCAGATCATGACAAATACCCTACAAAACATGGTTCTACTTTAATGGTACCTTCAGTCAATTGGTGATCAGGTCATGGCATCTGAATGCTCAGAACAACAGTGCCCCCAGGTGTGCTGAGACAGTCTTCACTACATCCAGATGCAGTAGATATAGTTAGGTTTGTACTGTTTGTATGAGGGATGGACAAATTCATGGAGGAACGTGCTACTGAGCACTGATAGCCATGATGGCTCTGCTCTTCCTCCACAGCTGGAGGCAGCAATGCTTCCGAATACCAGTTTCTAGAAACAATGGGAGGGGCAAGTGCTGCTGTGCTCAAATCATGCTTGTGGGTTGACCACAGGCATCTGTTTGGCCACTGTGAGAACAGGATGCTGGACTTGATGGGCCATGGGCCTGTTGCAACATGCAACATGCTCTTCTTATGTCCTTATGATCTTGTCACCAGCCCATCTTCAATATGCCCCTTCTCCTTTTTGGGATAGTCTTCAAGTTTACACATTGTAACAAAAGCCGCCACCATACACACAATTAGGATTTTGTGATGGGGGGAATAAGGACCAGTCCACTGGCTTCACCCAATCTATAATATTCTTGTTACTCAGTTCCATAAACCTCCATGCATGATAACTTCTTCAGTGGGAAAGCCTGCCACACTCCCAAGGCAATTTAGAAACTTGGAATTCCAGAGTTCTTAATTATGTGGTGATCCTACATGAGCAAACAAGTCTTCTTGCTGCAGAAGTTCAGTCCACAATGTGTTGAAGCCTATGGTGCTGAAGAATGAGAATGCTGGGGGGAGGGAACCAAGGGGTTCACACATGTGTGAACTTCTGAAAAGAATTAAAGTATTCATCAATTGGTGTTCCTCTCTGCTTTGTTCTGCAAGAGAAATCCTTTATCAACTGGTGTGTGTGCTATATAGTAATATTTCTCAAGGGAAGTAAACACAGTGTTAAGAAACAATTGGGGAAATCCAGAAAGGGCACTTAGAAGGTACCAAGTTTAACTTTAACTAAATTGGACACATTTAATGCACTGTGAACATAACTGCTTCAGCAAATGTGAGGAACATGCCTACTTATCAAATTAAAAGTGCCCCAGGGCACCACTCAATTCCACATTCTGTGATGTCCATAAAGCTCAAATACAAGAGATGAAAATTATGTGCATGTGTTTTAAACTTCTACTGAAGTGATGAGAGAACTGGTAATTGTTTACTGCAAGCCTCCCAGCCACTTGCTCTAGAGACCAAAGAGGACAAATGTCAATTCCCCAGTCCTGCATCGCCATGATGTCTAGTAATTACCCTATTGTCACTGGTGCTATAATTATTTGTTTCTTTTAATCATCTCCTGAGAACCGACGGAAACAACTTTGTTACATTAGATTTTATTGTGGGGTGAACTCCAGGAAGTTACATTGTCTTGGGAAAATGCTGAGGATAATTAATAGCAAATGGAACCACTCTGTGTTGGGGTTGGTTTTTTTTTTAAATGACTACAGTTCAACAATTTAGAGAAAGTGAGTAATAAATCTTCATTTAGAGTGCAAGGTCTATAGCTGAAGTACAGCTCAAGTAAACAAAAAGTTTAATCTAAGTAACAGTGATGTTTTGTAGAAAGACATAATTTAAGCATGTAACTACCTCATTGAGGGAACTCTTAAAGCAACGTTCAAAGGGTGAGTGCATATATGCTCATTCATCAAGTGATTAATTGGATGTGTGAATGGGCAATTGCAGATTGAACCCCACAAACAGAGTTTGTGTATCACCCCTCAGGACCTCAAACACAATGCTTTGCTACCTTTCAATAGAATAGTGTTTATTTAAACCACCATAAATTTAAGAATGTAATATTTATTAAGGATGTGCATTGACTCTGTGTGAGGGCCTCATAATCAGGAAAACCGTGAATCTTTCCCCTCTCCCAAGTCAAAGTGTAATGTCCTGCTCTCAGGAATTTGAGCCACACTCAATGGCTACATTAGCAGTTGGGGGAAGTTGGCCAGGCATACAAATTTAGAACAGCCTAGTGACTGTGCTGCTCCACAAACTAGAGTTGTGGCTGTGGTTGTTGAGGTTTGTGAGAAACTGCAGCTTTGAAGTGGACAATTAGTGAGTTGGCAAGAAACCAAGTGAAGCAAGAGTCTGTGTGGAGATAGGAAAATCTAGCCCCACAGAGAAATTTACGGTCTGCAAATAAAAATATCCTAAATATCCCAGGCCACAGAGAAGTTAGGCTGGCCTCAACTAAAGCCAGGGCTTTCTCGGCCGCGGCTCCAATCTGGTGGAACGCTCTGTCACAAGAGACTAGGGCCCTGCGGGACCTGACATCTTTCCGCAGGGCCTGCAAGACAGAGCTGTTCCACCAGGCCTTTGGTCAGGGCGCAGCCTGACCCCCTCCTCTGGCAATCTGCACAGAATTTTGCTTGATGGTTGCCATTAATTTGATCTTAATTTGATTTTAATTAATTTTATAATGAATGTTTTTAGAATTTTTGATTATTTTGATTGTTGTTAGCCGCCCTGAGCCCGGCTTCGGATGGGGAGGGCGGGATATAAATAAAATTTATTATAATTATTATTAGCAACAGGTTGTGATTGGCTAAAAGTTTTCCCTTATAAGCAGCATGACACAGTAGTTTGGTGTTGGAGTTCAGAGGTTGGTGTGTAGAGTTTGAATTGAGTCTGTGTATATAGTAACTTGTACAAAGCTGTGCTATACTCTGTATATAATAAAAGCAAATACAAATCAAGTTACTGTTCAGCAAGTTGTGTTCCTGAGTCGTCATCCTGGACTACATGGACTAAGCAGCTGGTAGCAGAGAGTTTTGGTTGAGATCCATCAACAGTGGTATGGTCTTTCTTCTATTTTTGCAAGTATCATAAAGCTAGAAGAACTCAGTGCACTGCACTGATGGGCTAGATAGAACCTTGAGCTGGCATGAGATCCACTGGAGAGTGATAGGAGTGCAAACTCTGACATTCAGATGTCACAACTTATGTTAAGTAAACAACTTGATTAGGCTTCCACAATGGTAGCAAGTACAAGCTGGTTGCCTTTCTGGAAGAGAAGGTACAGAAATGTCAGGTCCTACATTCAGTAATGTAGATTGGGCAGGCTACAAATGAAGTATAGGATGTCTTTGCTTCAATATTGAAACTAATCTTAGAAAATGTTCTCATTTAACCTGCATTTGGGGGTTGTAGTTGCAAGGTAGGTAAAACAGGAGGAAGAATAAGATAATGTAGTGGGGAAATCCTAGATTTCCTATAAACTGCCATTCAGGAGACCAAGTCTGGACATTCACTGGTTGATAAGCTTATGTTCATGGGAAGTGCATGACCCATTTTTGGTTTTGTTTGTGTTTTTTTAAAAAAATGACACTCCAATACTTCTTAGAATCCCTGCAATCATTTACTAGCATCAGTACAGGAAAGGCAGTTTGGTAAATGAACTTATTCCAGAGTACATGATTTTGTGATTGCAGAATGATGTGAAACTCACAAATCAATTGTTAGTCATCACTGGAGGCAGGATTTTGATGGTCCACTTTGAGCAAAAACTGCTTTCCTTATAAAGAATATGCATGTTTATTTAAAAAATAAACCTGGTGGTGCAGAAAAGCTCACAAAGGCACTATCAGAATCAATAGGTTAGCCCGAACAACTTTCAAGGAAATGCACTGAATAACAAAATGAATTCTCTCTCTTACACACACCTTTCTATTTGCCAATGGCAGATGGTACTTCTCATTTATTTGCTCTTTTCATACATGTCATTGAATACATAGAGGAGGAGCTGGATTGCATACACAATCCTATTCTTCCCCACTCATATGAAAAAGGCTGTGGTTAGCCAGACATTTCATATGTATCATAGGAAAACGGCTGTGGTTAGTGCTGTGTCATCCAAGCTACTTTTGATCCTGCCTTCCAATTCCAGATCTTCCTCCATTCCTCATTGCCATTCCTTTGATCGCAACTCAAAATACTTGCCCTTTCTTTAGCGATGATGAGATACTACCGCAATTGTATTATTCGTCTCTGATCATTGCATCTAGACAAGCAGGGAGTTTTTTTAGTGCAGAAATATAGATAAGAATGCAACATATACTTTCCTTTTGTGAAGCTATCAGAGATTCACGTTTAGCATATGTATGCTTCAATCAGTGGATTGCTGAATGTAAGAATTTTATTTTAATAGGGAAAGCCTGTTTTCTTTTTTTATCTGGTTTTTGCTGTCATGTTTCTTATAATAAATTTAAGGAGATATAATGTTTACATCAATAAATATTATTTTAAAAGAATATCATAGATATAAGCATTAAAAATGGGGTGTATGGGGCATTAGGGGAGAGTTAGCACCTCTGGTGGGTGATATGTTGTACTTCTGGGGTAGTTTGCCCACCTTTGGTCCCTACCCTGCACTCTGCTCTCACTTGTGGCTTCTAGAAACTGTCAGCATGTGACAGCGGCCACATCCCACAAAATGGCTTCGACTGGCTGACTAAACCAGGTGAGGGTAGCTAATGGGTCTCAAACCCTCAGTGAATTAGGAACTTCACTTGCATGCAAACACAGGCTCCAGCAGATTGAGCAGCAAGTCCAATAGTGGGTCCCATGGTCAAGAAGACAGTTTCTGCTAATGCTGTAGAGGGAAGTGAGGGGCAGGTGTGGTCATCAACCTGGGAAGACAGTCTATCTAGAAGGAAAACTCTGATCCTAAACCTCTGCCGCCTTGCAGGATATCTTTGGTAGAAGAAAAGGCTAAGGGGGTAACCCTACACAAAGATGGAGTGGAGACCCTAAAAGCATTGAATGGTGCCTTGTACACCTCCTTCTAGCAACTCATGCAGCCAAGCTGGTGGCAAACATATTGCTCTGCTTTCTTTCGGACCCCATCAGCGAGGCTGGGAGAGGATTCTTGTCATCTGGGCAGCCCAGGACCTCCATACGTACTGCCCATGTTTGTGCCCGGGGAGGTCACTTCAGTGCTGTGAACGCAGTTGTTTGACTTCACCCCAGAGGTTTACTCCATTGTCTCTCAAGATAGATGAATGCCAACAACATATAAACATGAGAAACATACGGTAAATACAAAGATGATGCTTTTCCACATATTGTTCAATTTATATTTCTCCTAGCATCATGTAAGGGTTTACTTCATCCTGCATTCTCTCATTCATTTTTCAATAAAAATATTGTCACTTTTCCTCCCTTCCATAAGCCTAAATATATGTGTAGATTAACTATTTGGGCAATATCCCAAATTTTAATTAACCATTCCTCTATTTTTGACATTGCTTTTTTCCATGCCTGAGCTAAGGTCATTCAAGCTGCAGTAAGTAGATGAATGTCCATTTCTTGGTCTTCTTATCCCAACAAAAAATGCCTGCAATCTTCTTGTAAGTACAATTGTATTAGAACTTCCAGATATCATTCTGTGGCTAGTTTAACAGCTTGAAATATGTTGGGGGGGGGAGTATAAAGGATGTCTGAAGCCACATTTTTTTCAAGTGCATAGAGAGAGATGGGTGACAGCAGATTAGATTTTAGCAGCAATTTGGATTGTAGAACTGCTATAGCTCTTGACCTAGCACAGCTTTTGACCAAACCCACCTTTTACAGTGGGTTATAGACAGGTGGGACACAGGTGGCGCTGTGGGTTAAAGCCTCAGCGCCTAGGACTTGCTGATCGAAACGTCGGCGGTTCGAATCCCTGCTGCGGGGTGCGCTCCCGCTGCTCGGTCCCAGCGCCTGCCAACCTAGCAGTTCGAAAGCGCCTCCGGGTGCAAGTAGATAAATAGGGACCGCTTACCAGCGGGAAGGTAAACGGCGTTTCCGTGTGCAGCTCTGGCTCGCCAGAGCAGCGATGTCACACTGGCCATGTGACCCGGAAGTGTCTCCGGACAGCGCTGGCCCCTGGCCTCTTGAGTGAGATGGGCGCACAACCCCAGAGTCTGTCAAGACTGGCCCGTACGGGCAGGGGTACCTTTACCTTTACCTTTACCTTATAGACAGCAAAGCACAGAAGGAGATGCAGCCTGAGTCCAAACAAGATTGAGATTGGCGTTGGATGGAGCCAGAAGCTCCACCTTGTGAGGGAGATTGGGAGGGTCAATGTCGTGTTTGTGATGTTGCACATGTGACATCACATCATGAAGTCAGGATGTTGGGAGGGACCAGGGGGCGGAGCTGAACATGATGGCAGCACAGCTTCAATGGCTGGGGGCTCCTCATCTCTGGCGCTCGGCCTCCCTTTGCCACTGGTTGGGGGCTGCTTCTCCCCTGCTTCCTCTATGCAGGAGGAGGAGGAGGAGGAGAAACCGGCCACTGAAGCCATGTCATGCTCAGCTCCATGCTCAGCCTCCTCTGTCCCGTGGTGGGGCCTCCCTCCCAAATAAGAATATTGGGAGTTGCAAAAGAGTGGGGCCCCAGGAGCTGGCACCCCTGGATAGAGCACAGAGGAGACTCCAGCAATACTGAGAATTGGATTGAATAGTGCACTGTGGGTATCCACAAAGTTTCAATCCAGGGGCAGGAGCAGAAGTGGAAACCTCCATCTGAAGAGAATGAAGATGCATGGAGAAAGAAAGGCAAGCAAGTGGACTGGGAAGGTAGCTTTTTGCAAAGGGATTTAGCAAGACACAGGAAGAGAGAAGCATTGTATTGTGAAAACAGTGGATTCAGAGACCTTTTAGTTCATCAAGAAACTAGTTCTATCAAACAACCATCACTTGTCTGTCTGGTTACAATTTGTCCTTGCCAGATTCCTGGGTCTATGAGATTTTAATAGTTCAACATCCAATTTCCAAAATCATTGTAAATTACTAATGCTGAATAAATAAAACATCCAATCATGAAATATTACTGCGTTCAGTACTACCACCTGATCCAAACCTAAGCAGCTACAACATGGCAAGAAACTGACTGTTGGCCAGGCCTGACCAAGTATTTCATGGCCAAGCCATGTCAAAAGGAACCAATAGGCTTCCTGTGGATGATGCTATGCTAAGAACAAAGGAGAGCCATACTGCTTCTTCTTCCATTCTACACCCCTAACTGACTCCACAAAGGGCACCAAGTCACAGTCAAGAGACCCCTGATTTAAATACTCCATTTGATTGGAGATACCTCATAATGCCAGCTGTAAATTATTACAGAGCTGCACAAAATCTTCAATGATCTCCCCTTCAATGAAAACTGACCCTGAGCTTTCCTGTACTCTACCTGGTGTTCCCACTGTAACAATACTTTGGAGAGAATATGGGGGGAAATTTGTAGGATACTGAAACTAAAATCAGAAGGTTTAGGCCCCTAAACAGCCTCGGTCCAGTATATCTGAAGGAGCATCTCCTCCCCCATCGTTCTGCCCGGACACTGAGGTCCAGCTCCGAGGGCCTTCTGGCGGTTCCCTCACTGCGAGAGGCCAAGTTACAGGGAACCAGGCAGAGGGCCTTCTCGGTAGTGGCGCCCGCCCTGTGGAACGCCCTCCCATCAGATGTCAAAGCGATAAACATCTACCTGACATTCAGAAGACATCTGAAGCCAGCCCTGTTCAGGGAAGTTTTTAATATGTGACATTTTAGTGTATCTTTTATCTTTGTTGGAAGCCGCCCAGAGTGGCTGGGGAGGACCAGCCAGATGGGTGGGTACAAATGGTAAATTATTATTATTATTAAGAAGTCAAGAATAAAAAACACATTCAAAAACACATTGACTTGCTCTAGGCCACTCAGTAAATCGAGGGCAATGAGTCAAGAAGTAGACATTTCAGGTTGCAAATTTGTATCCCCTTTCCTGGGAGAGAGCCCCACAGAACTCAATGGAGCTTATTTCTCAGTAGACGTGTAGGATTCAACTGTCATTTTTTTCTTTATATACATAGTTATCGTTGTTGCATAAATGTGAAGCAACATAATGCTTCATGGAATATTTGGCTTATTCAATATATGGGATGTATAGCCTGAAAAATGATGGGGAACAGTATTTCACCTTGCACATTAAAGAAGAGAAGGATCAGCTCCCTCATCTATTTTGCATTTATCTGTGGTAGATTCCGGAAATACTTAAGTTCTAGGACTAATGAGTAAAAATAATCTAAAACTGGTATAGCAAATCAAACTAGCAACTGAAAGGAAGAATAGCAGAATGGTGTGAATTCAACAGGTAGTTAGTTTTTAATAATAATAATAAGGGGTTTACACGATCATGGGAAGCAATCAGATCCATGGCATAGGGTACAGATGGGCTGTCTGGAGCTGTCAGAAGTAATAATCGATTCAGAATAGGGGTAATAAAGTTACATATTGTTGAAGGTAAAATGAGCAGTTAAAAACTATTTAGCTTTTTGACATTCAAGCTGTTAAATATGATTAAACATAGTGTAGCAGTTGCTATAGGGCATGCAGAGTATATAAATAGATGAAAGTGACAGAGAATGATAATCCAACAGTGTATCAGTAGCCGCAGAAGAAGAAACAGTTATATCGTCTGCATATTCTTCATAGCTCTCCCATGTTGCTTGAACCTCGCTCTGTTGCAAAGTAGATTAATGAAACCAAGACAAACTTTATAAAGGTAGCTCTCGGCTGTTAAATTGTTAGTACCTATCTAATCTCCCCGTGACACTAATGTTACCTTTTCAAACTGTATACTTTCTCTCCCATTTTCCATGTACCCAGAGGCCCTGATTGTTATAAATTATTTTCTCTGTGTAAGTAGTAATTTCATTCAGTGCTAGCTATTTCATTCAAGTCCTTTATGATGGAAGAACAGAAACTGTAAGGTATATTTTGTCAGGTTTTAAAAATTCTTCCTTCCCCCACTTACAACCTAGAAAACAGCAGCCACACAGAGGCAATTTCAAGTAGTCTTCATAGTACAGTTGAAAGGTGGTCACCTAGGTACCACCTAGGAAAAAAGTGCTGCCCACAATTCTCTAAAGCCACACCGAATTTTCCCATCCTGAAATATACCCTTTATTTACTTCTTTGTTTATAACATTTCTATACTGCCCATTAACAAAACGGTTCTGGAGTGGATCACTAATAAGTGTTAAAGTCATAGGACAAAGACATAAACTCTTAAAACAGTCGAAATACCATCAGAATAAAACCAGCAAAATAAAACCAGCAAAGAACTGGATAACACTGAAAGTAAGACCACAATGGAAAGGTGTCAGGGACGTTCCTCCCCAGACAATGAAGAATCTGAAGAGGAGGGAGGGCAGACTGAGGGGAGTAGAAACTTGATTCCTTCCCACATAGAGAGTGAGGCAAGCCCCTCTCGCTCTGGAATGGTGGCTGTCAATTCTTAAAGCAGCAGAGAGCCGACAGGGCAAACTGCAGGAGAACTGCCGGGTTCAGTCTGTGCTCAAGAGGAAGGGGGGGAGGGAATTGGCTGCACACGAATCTCCTAGGAGCAGAAGGAAGAGTCAGCTATTGGAGCAATGTAAGCCTGGCAGGAGGTGGGGCAAAAAGTGGAAAATATCCTGCTGGAGAAGAACACATCATTTAAGAGAGCCAACTGGCTCAAGCAGTGAAGGCTAAACTAAGAGGGCTCTGACTGCAGGGCCCCTGTAATTGCTTAATAAATCTAAAAGTAGTAAACCTGCCAGCTTGCCGCGTCGTGTGTGGGGAGTGGCATTGTAAACCTGACAAAGGCGACATCATCTCTACAACAGGGCATCACCACTGAAAAAGCCATCTAGTGGCCACCTGCCTCATCTAATTTGACTTCTGAAGAAGATATTGGGGTCTAAGCATGTGTATATGGGTTTATATGGGTCATTGGTTACCCACCACTGCTTTGGGAGCTTGCAATTTCCTCCAAAATAAGTTGAACACCAACCAATTGGTTGGAGCAGAACCATTTTGTCTCTAGATTGAGTCTCAGCTGCCTGACCTTCATCTAGTCCACTTGTGCCTCCTCCACAAGAGGTTCAGAGGCAGCAACACAAGAGCACGCTTTTTCTGCAGTGGCTCCCCACTTGTGGAATGCACTCCCCAGGCAGGCTTGCCTGGTGCCTTTGTTACATATCTTTAGGTGTCAGGCAAAAACATTCCTCTTCTCACAGGACTATGGCTCTTTAAACAATTTATTGCCTTTTAAACTAGGTGGGGAGGTGTTGTTTTTGTTTGTTAGTATGTTATGCATTTCTGTATTTATATATAGGAAACTGGTCTGTGATCTTTGGATGAAGGATAGTATAGAAATAAATAAAATAATAATAATAATAATAATAATAATAATAATAATAATAATAATAATAATAATATGCCCATTTGAAGGGCAGATGAATCAACTGGGAATGCACACATTTCAGCTAGCTATGTTTGATCACTGCCATCTATAAATGATTGCAATTGCCAGAGTTAGGGCCATTCAGACAATACTGGTATCTTGGTTCAAACCTGCATAAAGAGACAAAGTGTTGGAGATACACTTTGTGTATTCTGGATGCAAACCAAAACACTTTTCATAGATTTGATTGTTCTCTGTTCTTAAGCAGTCAGTGGCCTTGACATACCAATTTAACAGTCATGCTTAGGTAATATCACTATTCAAATGGAATCATGATCTAGGATTGCACCAAGACTTTTTAGAAAAGAACAAGCAATGTTAGTGGAAATAGCAGCATAAAATTAATTCAAAACGTTTGCAAATCGGTGACCTCTCCAGAGAATCTGATTTTACAGATTTGTAGAGGTTGTGTTTTTTTTTAAAAAAAAAGACTAATGAACTTGGCATACTTAAAACAGTGTACTCAAGAACCATTCAACAAAATCCCATTTATCTCAATAGGTGCTGATAGTCTTACCAGAATTTGTATGGCCACATTTTCCCTCACATCACAAAGTAAATATGCCATAAAGTAACAAACACACAGGAAAAGAGCACATGTTTGTATAAAAATGATGCTTTTAGCAACCCAGTACCAAGTGTTCAGTACGGATTGTATCAGGAGAATGGCCATCAGTAATATTAGAATCAGGGACCATTGTTAGATACTAAGGCCTTCCTCACAGACCTTCTACAGCTGTGTGGAGATCATTTCCCTCCCAAACAGCAGATGGAGTAGCAATTACAGTTGTGTGAATGGCCCCATTAATATGATTGTGTCATTCACACAACAATGTGGGATCACATCAGAGGGTTCCAGTGCACCTATCAGTACCTCCTGTGGCACACCACAAGTTCTCAATAAATATCCCCTCAACATTCCACAATGCACAATATACCATTTGCTCTTCTTGTTCACACTGGCTTGGCCTCTCCTACATGCCCACATTTCATTGGATGCCAGGATTGGACACCCACCCTCTCTTCCGCTGTGAATAGAGGAGAGGTTCAAAGAGCTTCTCTCTGTGAAAGAGCACAGAGAAGTAAGAACCATTTTCCACTGAAAAACAAGCCTTTCACTTTCCAAGGGAAGACCAACCCATGCCCTTTTGTGTTATTTTCTCTCTTTTTCTACTCTTTTTTAGATGTAGCAGGCATCTGTGCTATGCAGTGCCCCCATGGCAGCCATTTTCTGTTATGCCACACACCCCACAATAACCATTTTGTGACTGGTGCCCACAGCACTTTCTCAACTTTCCGAATGTGCCCACTGGCCCAAAACATTTGGTTACCCCTGAATTACACCAATGATTCCAATACACAGGAGAACTAGGTAAGTTTTGGAAAATTAGTGCTTTGTGCTCAGAGGTAAAAGATTACTCATAGAGACCCAACTGCAAGAAATTTTAACCACACCAAAACTGCACATTTGATTTACCTAACTTGTTTCTCAAACCTGGCATACCTCAAGTTAGTGTCATCCAATTAGACTTTAGAGATCTGGGCACATAAAAAAAACACATCAAAAAAGCTTTTCAGGAAAACGCATTGTAAACTTTATTATGGGAAATCTCATTGGCAAAAGATGGGAGTCCACAGCGTCATCTGGTGTCACAGTGTTATAACACATAGAAGACACCTTTCCTTTACTAATGTAGCTGAGTCCCTGGTTTGCCTTTTACTGAAATATGTGATACACAGGCTGTTTTCAGCTAGTCTTTCTTTATAGCATAGCAAGTGCTAGAGGTGCCAATAGACAGAAAATGTATATTAGCAAAGGGCAGATAACATGGGCAATGGTGAGGGATGGTGGGAATTGTAGTCCAACAACAACTGGAGCATAGCACATCAGCTACCCCTGATCTAACCCAGTTTTGAAATTCTGCTATTGTGCTCTGATTCTTTAATGGAATGTTAATGCCTGAATATAGTTGTAAGAAATGCCCTGCATTTCAAATATAGGTGCTGAATGTGTATGAATCTTAATTGTCTGGGATAAGCCAAACTCTCATGTTGATATTACTTTGGGGTTTTATATTTCAATACAAGTGTGCATTTCATATGAATGAGTCCAAATCAAATGTTATGCATTCGTCTGCTGCCTCTGCAGTAAAACTTTCTCTAAATATTCTGCAAAGGAGAGCATGTGCGGCAACTGCCAGAACAACACATGGATTCAAATTAGAATGCATTTTCCTTTTCTTTCTTTTTTTGTTATTTCAGGAGAGATGCTGATTTGGGCATTGGAGAAGTCTGTGTTCACCTGAATTGTCAACAGAGCATTTATTACAATGCAAGAAGCAAGGCATGGTGCTACTGCAGGTTCTGATGGGAAATTAAAACGCCGCGAAATGTAAAGAGTTTGAGGAATAAGTGTTCCAGCCTCATTTGACAAGGGAGATTTGTCAAGCTGTCAGTTGTACTGATTAACCAAATGACCACACATTATCACTTTTTATCTTTCCTTTTGCATAATTTAAACACAAAATAACTCCGCACACTGTTTCCAATGCAACAAACAAAATACTCCAATGCCACTTGTTCAGGTAAGTTTTGTTGACATACTTACCTTTTTCCTTAAAGGAAGGGAGAAAAAAATCAAGAGATTTTTCAGTATGCACTTAGGTTCACAAAAGTGCACTCCATTCCATGTACTACACAATTTAAATACAAGGTATACATATGCTAATGAAAACAGGTGGCACTTTCAAACTGGAAAGCAAGCACTACTGAGCTCATTTATATTAGGTAATTACACTTCTCATTACCTCTTCCTGTAGGTGCCAGATTGGTTGTTACTCTGCAGGGAATATGTATCTCCGAAGGCTGTATTTTTCTTAAATTACCCAATATCAAATTGTTAATAAAGTCAAGGCTAAAACTTTTTACGGAAACAGAGCCAGGATGTTGGAATTGGGCTGCAAAATACTTCCATTCTAGGCATTCTGTGGACCCACGGTCTACCCAAGGGATCCAGGATGGCAGGAAAACATCCATCAAAATCATATTCAAAAAACTGGTTTTTAAAAAAATCCCTCTGAGCCATAAAATAACATCCATCTCCTAACACTATGCTAATACAAACTGTCTTGCTGTTTTCGGCTTAGTCATCCCAAATCCCATCCACATGTTCATATTCTAAATTTATAATAGCTGATTTAGAGCCAGGTAGATCAATTACAGACAATAGAACTCAACACTGAATACAAAATATGAAGGTTGTCAGGAGCACCTTGAGCCAGAAGCAGATGTATTTTCCAAGTTACATTGAAAAGGATTGCTCCAGTCTCCTTTAAGCTCTGTGGATCTATGCACTGAAGAGAGGTCTATCGGTTAATGTAAGCCAAAGCCAGTCAAAAAAATTTACTCCTGTGGTGAAGGACAAGATGGCACCTTTCTCCCCATTCCACAAAACAGAAATTGACTAGACTTGCAGTGGAATCATACTTTAGCACTGGCAGGGAACATTTTCTGTCATCACACCAGAGGACAGAAGGCTAGCATCCTTATGGAGAACAGGGCTGGCACACATAGCTCTGCTGGTTGGCCTACTGTATGCTGTTATAGCTAAATAGGACATCCATGTTCAGAGACAATATGCGATCAAAAACCAATTTCCAGTGAGCAACGGGGGGTAGGGCAGCTAATGCCATCAGATAAACAGGAAACATCTTCTCTGAAGTATCTTGAACTGTGGGAAACTGGATGATGGACTAGTCCTTTGATAATTTTGAAGAATGCTTTAGGTACCACAAGGTGTTGGCGGTGCAAGTAATAAATGGTCCACTTCTTTTATTCCATGGTGAAGAAGAAGAAGAAGGAGGAGGAGGAGGAGGAGGAGGAGAAGAAGAAGAAGAAGAAGAAGAAGAAGAAGAAGAAGAAGAAGAAGAAGAAGAGGAGGAGGAGGAGTTTGGATTTGGTATCCCGCTTTATCACTAACCGAAGGAGTCTCAAAGCGGCTAACATTCTCCTTTCCCTTCCTCCCCCACAACAAACACTCTGTGAGGTGAGCGGGGCTGAGAGACTTCAAAGAAGCATGACTGGCCCAAGGTCACCCAGCAGCTGCATGTGGAGGAGCGGAGACGCAAACCCAGTTCCCCAGATTGCAAGTCTATCTCTCTTAACCACTACACCACACTGGCTCTCACTGGTGCAATATGATATGATAGGATCACAGCTTTCATTTAAAATCCAGTGGTGCCTTTGGCACCCCAACATTCTGGTGATCCACCCAACTGATACTCACCATTTCCCACCCTCAATATCTCCCCTAATTTAGGGTAGAGTTTTCAAGATCCTAGGCTTGTCATCATCACAAAAGATATTCCCGTGTGACCTATGAGCAATGAATAAGTTAAAGGTGAAGAATAACTTAAAAGTGAGTCACAGAACTTACATGATGTGAGTGCAGGTTCTACCCAGCCAAGTCCAGAGTTCTCAATTTCCCAGGGAGCACAAATGGGGGTACAGCACTGTTGCACTCAGGTTTTGGTTATGAGCTTTCCATAGGCATCTGGCTTGCCACTCTGAGAAGACAGTGGTGAACTAGATTGCTCCTTATCCTGATCCAGAAAAGTTCTTCTTTATGTTCTCATGTAGAGCAGGCTTCCGGTATCAGAAATTATACCAGTGGGAGAGGGAGGAGATGTCTGACTTTTGTGGCAAATCTATAGTCCCTTTCATAACACTTGTCTTCTTCCCATGATTAATGCCAAAAGAGGACTTAGGTCTCATAGTACTTCTGAAAGATGACCTCAAAAAGCTTTCCAAGTGAAGAGTATTTCACAGGTGTCTGGGCAGCCACTAAGAATTGCAATCAAAGCATCAATTCATAGAGATTTTGTGCACGAATGCTCTAGGAGACATTCTCACTTGACATTATGTATAGTAAAACAATACAGTGGTACCTCGGGTTACAGACACTTCAAGTTACAGACACTTCAGGTTACAGACTCTGCTAACCCAGAAATAGTACCTCAGGTTAAGAACTTTGCTTCAGGATGAGAACAGAAATCGTGCTCCGGCGGCTCAGCAGCAGCGGGAGGTCCCATTAGCTAAAGTGGTACCTCAGAATAAGAACAGTTTCAGGTTAAGAACGGACCTCCAGAATGAATTAAGTTCTTAACCCGAGGTACCACTGTACATAACAAAGCAGTCATACACTTTCACCCATAAGCTGTGCATGTTTGTCTACATCAGTAAGCAACCCAGGACTCTGTGCTACAGGATGTTTAATTTGCATTGATCTAGATCTAACATATTTCTCAATGTATACTCCAAATATTTTAATGTCTAAAATATTTGGGAACCTCTTCCCCAGTGATCTGCTACTCAGCATTAGTAGGACATGCCTATAATCATGACAATATCTTTGAACAGCGGATAGGAGAATTGTTTTACACCTTATTCTAGTTTCCATGTTTAAAAGTACTTTCCCATCTAGATACAGTGTGTGCTTAAAACAAACTTAAGCATGATTCCAATCACTCGACTGAAGTACCAAGTTAGACTACCGTGGGGATTACTTGTGCCACACAATGCCCCTTAGAAAGTGTTTTGTTAACACAGAGCATGTGCTGTGATTTTGTATTATACGCCACAAACCAAAGCTGCCTTAATTCTTTAAAATGGAACATAATTCTCCTGTTTATGTTTCTGTCGCTGGAAGAAAAAAGTTTTCATTCTCTCTGCTTTGTTGTCTTGTACTGTGAGCCTAACAAATTATTCCTCAATGATCCTTTTCCTACTCCCAAACCAGTTTTGACTAAACTGCCTGTCACTGCTTTTAACACTTCCTTATTTCTCCAACAACAGTGGCCTTAGGCTGAAGATTGACAAAGACACCCAAGGCACTTCCATTGCTTCAGAGGCAGCAGCTGACACCATCCCTCAGCAGCTTTTGTGGGAAATCGCACAGTGGGCTGTGTGTGTGTGTGTGTGAATGTATGTGTATGTACCCTTTACAGTTTTTGTTGCTTTTTTGTATTCAGAATACTCTCCGTCTAATGAATAAAATGTGTCAGAAATATCTCTGACAGAGTGACAACCCAGGACGGCTTTCTGAAGCAGAGAATTCTTGTTTCTAATTTCCAGTTTATAGGACAATAATAGCTTTATTTAGGTATTTTTGACTTCATGTAAATAACTAGGTGGGACTCGGGTGGCACTGTGGGTTAAACCACAGAGCCTAGGACTTGCCGATCAGAAGGTCGGCGGTTCAAATCCCCGCAATGGGGTTAGCTCCCGTTGCTCAGTCCCTGCACCTGCCAACCTAGCAGTTTGAAAGCACGTCAAAGTGCAAGTAGATAAATAGGTACCACTCCAGCGGGAAGGCAAACGGTGTTTTCGTGCACTGCTCTGGTTCGCCAGAAGCAGCTTAGTCATGCTGGCCACATGACCCGGAAGCTGTACGCTGGCTTCCTCGGCCATTAAAGTGAGATGAGCGCCACAACCCCAGAGTCGGTCACGACTGGACCTAATGGTCAGGGGTCCCTTTACCTTTAAATAACTAGGTGTGAGGGATAGCAGGGCAAGATACATTCACCTCACACACTCATGGGTCCCCTGCAGTCCCTCCATTGGGGGAAGCAATAGTGGCCAGTAGGATGGTGCATGTAGGGGCAGCATTGATCACCTTGCTTCCCAATGGCAAGCATCACTGCCAGATATCAAGAGAAAGGGGGACACGGTGCAAGGAGCTCACCACAAAACCAGAACAGCAGTGTGTTGGTTCTTCCGATGCTGGGAGAGGAGCACCGGGCCGAGCTGTGATGGGGGCACCAGTGTGGGGCCACCTGCTTCACTCCCCCTCAAATATCTATGCCCAGATCCATTGGTCCAAGCCAAAAACCAAGCACTTCACTTACCCAGCTTTGGGAAGGCAGTGTAAGGGCTAGGGGCCACCAAAAAGGCCTTGACATGTGGCCCTTGGGTCAAACAATGAACAGATAAAATTGAAGAAGGACTAAAGAAGAAAGGGAAGAACGCAAAGAAAAGAAAGATGGTACAGATATATAGGATAAGGGATGACGTATCTATAGGGCTTGGAACAGTTCTCTTTGTATAACACCAGATTAAAAAGGCATGAAGTGGCTTACTTGAAGGGAAATGAGAAATGTCATCCTTGCACTGATGAAAAAGCACTCATTACATCCAAATCAGCTGCCTTCTCTTAGCTATCACTACACATACATCTGCACTCCTTTTAGAATTAACTACATAAGCTATTTTTTCAGCAATTAAAGCATTGGAGGTTACAGACCTCTTCAAGTGTAATCAGCCTCTTGAAGGGATTTTAAACAGCATGCATTGTGTAAACGAGAAACATTCTGTTTTATGCCGCAGACAGTGATGTGCTGACAAAGTTTAAAGGGCATCGACAAAAACTTTTCCCTCTAGTCAGCAAATACAATTTTCATGGGTAAAATACCCTTCCCTATACTAGCCTCATAGCTTCCTGTAAATATTTCCTTTTTTCATTCCCAAAGTCTCACTTCGGTGCCTGTATGCACATTTTTGTCAGCCTTTTAGCAGACTAGATAAAACGTGTATCACAATATGGGTTGCTTCCCAGGAGAGCTGATGAAGCCCCTGGTCCAAGCATTGCCACTGCCATGAACTCAATAGATGGCCTTAAAAACGCCGCTTTTAACCTTCTGTCCCTTCCACTCCCCATTGCCAGGGGCAATATCTAATTTGTGATTATGCAATTGTGCTATATCGCACAATCATATATTTTTGTGTGGTGATGCTATGTGCTCAGCATATGACAAAAGCTATATAATGAAGAGCCCAGAGTGTGGCCTGGGAAATCTCAGGGGAATCTGTCAGTTGGAAATATTCCTGAACTCATGTTGTTAATCTCTTCACTACCTCCAGATCAGTCAAGATCTGAGTACTTAGACTGTGATCTTGTCTCAGACAAGTCCAAGTCAGCCTACACTGAGGTGTGGTCTGAGCCAGTCATTCTTTATAGATTGCAAGCCTGCAGACAGGGACTATCTTGTTTTAATTGATTGTGCGTAAGCCACTCCGGGAGTCTTTTTGGCTGAAGTGCAGGGTGCAAATGCTCTAAATAATGAATGACAATAATAAGTAGCCAATGGAGCTGTCAAAATGTAATTATTATATGAGTGTGTGTGGGAGCAAATGAAAAAGAAAGTAAAGTCTTAATCAATGGGGTGAAATTGGCACCATTAACTACTAAACCAAGTTACTTGGCTTCTGAACCACTCACTTCCTTCTACCACTTCTCTCCCAGACATAATATACACATTTAGGTTGCATCCTAACACCACCTCCCCATGTTGAGCGCCTCAAGGTCCTTAAAAAAACTCCTGACACAGGGCCAGTCCTGCCATGCAGGTAAAAGGTAAAGGACCCCTGGACAGTTAAGTCCAGTCAAAGGTGACTATTGGGGTTGCAGCACTTATCTCACTTCAGGCTGAGGGAGCTGGTGTTTGTCCACAGAGAGCTTTCTGGGTCATGTGGCCAGCATGACTAAACCGCTTCTGGCGCAATGGAACACCATGACGGAAACCAGAGTGCAAAGAAACACCATTCCCGTCATAGCGGTACCTATTTATCTACTTGCACTGGCATGCCTTCAAATTGCTAGGTTGGCAGGAGCTGGGACAGAGCAACGGGAGATTTGAACCCCTGACTTTCTGCTCGGCAAGTCCAAGAGGCTCAGTGGTTTAGACCACAGTGCCACCCGAGTCCCTTTACCTTTGCCAAGCAGGAGAGTGAAGCAATGTGTGTCCTTTTATGGATAGCTCAGTTGGTTAGAGCATGGTGCTGATAATGCAAAGGTTGCAAGTTTGATCCCTGTATGGGATAGCTGCATATTCCTGCATATTACTTCCAAGTTTCCATTTCTATTATTCTCTGATTCTAATGTGCTTCAGGCACCACTTTCATGAAGAGCAGGGGAGGTTAAAGCAGCACCCTTCTTTACCCTGCCGCATGGTACTCCTTTGTCCACTTAGAATTCCAGCACTTTTGGAATTTAGTACAAAATAACTTTTAGTTATATAAGCATTATCATCATGTATTGGTGGGTTGAACATACTCTCCACAATCTGAATAATTTCTCACTGCCCCCACCCCGTTAGCTAGTTACAATGAGTTTTGCTTATATGGAAATAGCCACCTTGACATCAGATTGGCACAGAACATTCAGCAATCAGCAATGGATTGAGAATAAGAATTAATATGTATTCAGTGCAGAACCATTTGATCAGAAGGATTTTAGAGAAAAGTTGCAGGATTTACTGTACTTGATGTTATGAAATTCAAAATCTTTCAACTTCAACTTACAGGTACACTTCTATCATTTCCATAGTGCTATAGAATATTATCTTGCAACGCTACTGCAAAAGCAGATACATCTACATCACTTCTCTTGTTAGATCTAGAGTTGTACTCAGTGGATCTTACTGGTGCCAGAGAAAGTGGGAAAATATATTTTTTTCTATTTCCTGTCCCCATATCCGGAGGTTCCTCCTTCCAGATAAAAGTCCTTCTAGAGCAGCATAGGAAGGAGACATGAAGACTGCGGGAAGAAGTGGAAATAGTCCAAAATTGTTTCCTCATCCTGTTCCTCTCACAGGAAGCTTCCACAGAATGTCAGTACCTTTCATTTGTTGAATGGCCATTCTGGATTCATTCCATAAGAATCATCCCTTTATGTATATTAATCACAATGGGACAGAATAGCTCTTACAGAGCGGGCAATGAAATGTGGCATCTTGCCATAGATGGCATGTTGGTACACTCCAAAAAGTTTGTGACTCTTCAGCAGTGCTACTTCCTATCGGAAATGCAGTGTCTACTGTCAAACCTCCCCAACCAACCCTGTTCAGTTAATGGAGCATCTGTTGAGAGGAGAGATATATCCAGGAAATGAGGTCCTGGATGAGATAACTTCCATCCCACCCTGCAGCTCTTAGGATTCACACTTATTCATACAGAAGATCATCCAATACCTAAATCAGTGACACACATTTCCCTTTTCTTCCCTGGCTCACCAGCCTATTTACGGCCACGTACATGATTATAAAAGATTGATGCAAGTCTTCACATCATACCTGCAAGCTGATAAATAATAAACAAAACAAAGTGAGAAAACTCACAGTAAGGCAAATACATCCAAGAAGAGAGAGAGTCCTATTTGTTCATCTGTGCATCTAGCAAACATAATGACACCTTTGCAGATCTGACTGATACCAGTGGTGTTAATAGCTATAGGCCTCTGAGTCCTAGCTTGGTATATAGCCGACGGTAATAATTATCTCATCATGCCAAATACAAACTTGCAATATTAACTCATTCATCCTAGCATACATACATACATTCTCTCTCTCTCTCTCTCTCTCTCTCTCTCTCTCTCTCTCTCTCTCTCTCTCTGTTTGGAGCAAGGCTAAGTATCATTTGCAATATACCTGAACTGGCTTTCCTTGAAATGCTTGTTGTGCACTTGCAATTCTGAGCACCATAAAAACCTCCCCACACCGACAAGCAGCTCAAATTGCTGGTTTGTGAGCCTACTTTTGAACCAGTTCATTGGTGCTTCTAAGAACAGCACTCTAGTGCAGATCAATCAGCATTTCCTATGCTGCAATGACACCTCCTTAATTGCAGCAATAATCTCAACATGGCACTGTGGTGTTCAGGTTTTCATTCCCTCCCCCCCACTACAGCTGTAATGGGCCTGCATGTGCTAAGGAATTTATGGTAGCAATTGACATAAGAAAATGGGCCCTTATGCAGTTGATGGCACAGCTAAAATCTTCATGAACCACTGTGGAACTTTGTTTCCTTCCTTTTGTCCCACTCAAGAAGCACATTAAAGGGAATATAAGAAGTCTCCAACTTCTCAGCTAAGTTTCTTACTACACTGTCTCAACTACTGCATAGAAACAGAATTTGATTTATTTTCTCTGCAGTGTGGTGCTCAAGCCTTAACTGCAAAGAAGTAGATAGAAAGTAGGGTTACGGTTGTGGGCTTAGCATTAGAAATCCAGTAGGTACACTTGTGGCAAACCCCTGTACCTTTGTAAATGTGTTCAGATTTTGATGCAAGGGCATAAAGTATTTTTGCTTCACTGTATCTGTTTTGGGAGACAGGAAAATAGATGTGTGTGGAAAAAATGTCAGCAATTTCCAATTATCTTGAGACTGCAGTTGTAATTTTTAAAAAATCGGAAGTAAGAAAACTGGATTATATAGGATTGGGTTATAAGACCCAATCAGGTTCATTGTTAGCTTAGAATGGTATTAATTCTGAAAAATTGGGGTCTAGCTAATCATAATAAAAATGGAGTTTGAATCTCTGTCCTAATTTTGTCGCATATTAAAGTGTGTAGACTCAATGTAAGCTGAATACTGCAATCTTAGGCACAACTACTTGGGAGTAAATTTCCTTGAATTCTGAATAAAAAGAGGCAGACTCCATATCTGATATTCACAGGGTATTGGCTCCAGCATTTTAATGGTGGGGAGGACCGAGACAGAATTTACACCTCCATTAGAATAGATTACTAAGCATTTGCCTAGACATGAAGAAAAAAAGAAACCAATCTGATTTAATTAAGCAAGTATGTGAGCAAAGGATAAGCTAATTATAGATTAACAAATGAATCTAGTGCAGTGAGCTAATGATGTGCAGCAGCTAGATCAGAGATGCTCTTCATCAGGCAATGGCAATCCTTCCAGGCTGTTGGTCATCATCTAAGAGGCCTTGAGCTAGTCATTTCTGTATTCGTTAAGGAGAACTAAGCATTCCTCTATAGGTGGGAAAACTTTGCTTGTGAGCTATTGACACTCATCACCAACTCACCACTAGTGATGAGACCAACTGTCCCTGCCAGAAAACTGAATTAAGCTTCATCAAAACTCAGTTTATTTCAAGTTGAAATCTTAGCGAAATCAGACCCCAACACATCAGACATTATGTTACTCCCAGGTGAACCTACAATCTCCCTGTTCATCTGAGTGCCAAATCCCTAACCCTACACAAATCACCAAACATCTAGTTTCATAAGTGGTGCAAGACACTGGATAGTTGACTTGTTCTCTGTCCTCCAGTTTGTTCAACTTCTCCTTGTCTCCTTTTTTGTTCTTCATATGTATTTTTCTTCCGCTTTTCCAAACTTCTTATACACCATCCTGTTTCTTTTATTTTTTTCATATCAAGCCTGTTCTATTGGTCATGCTAAGATTATCTCTTAAGACAGTAGGAATGTCTTCAATTCAAGCTAAATTGTCAGCAGTGAAGGATAGAGCCTTCTTACTTTTGTGTTAACCAGTTAATAATATTGATGTTTCAGTCTTTCAGAACTGCACAGGATCACAATATTTGAAGAATTTTTGGTGTTGCATCGACACTTTGAAAGAAAATGAATACATTTGTATGCTAACATTGTATACTAGTAATTTCAAGATAGGCTACTTTTAAGGAGCATGCTCAGGATTTATGGTTAACGAGTGGTTCTGAGGATAAATATTTGTTTTTCAAGGTATGATTTGTCAGGACTTCTTAATACCTTTGTTCACGATACAGATGAAACGTTCTTGTCATTAGACTGCTTCACCTGAAAAGCTGCATAAAATAAAAGTGTCAGATTTTGTTTATGTTCTCCCTCCCTCCCTCTCTCCCTCCCTCTCTTCATAGGTGCATCCTCCAAGTGAAAATAGCCCATTTTAGATAATTTGTTAATTTGACAGAATTTATATGCTGCTTGATTGTAAACAGAACCTCTAAAAATGATTTACTTGAGAAGTCATTGTGTGGTCACAACAAAGGCATTGTGACCTATGCCCCAAAGCTACATTTCTTTCCTAACCTATTCCCTTCTTCATCTTAACACTTTTTCTAAACGGAAAGGCATGCAAAGATGTTTCTGTAAGAGCTATTGGGGGGTGCTTTTATTACTCTTTCATATATTTTACAGTTATCTTGCTATTCCCCTGTGTTTTATTTATTTCTTGCATTTACATACCACTTTTTCTTCCAAGAAACTCAGTGAGGCGTACATGGTTCTTCTCTTCCCCATTTAAACCTCACAACAACTCTGTGAGGTAGGTTAGGGTGACTGGCCCAGGTCACCCAGTGAGCTTCATGGCTGAGGAGGAATTTGAATCTTGGTCTCTCAGATGGTAGTCCAACATTCTAACCATTATGTCACACTGGATCTCATTATAAAGACTGAAAAAAAGATGCAAGGGGTTGCACTTTGTAAAATGGGATGGCAAAACAACCAAAAGAAAATGCAAACTTGTGTTTAAAATATGACAAAATGTTTTGCCAATAATAAGAAAAGTTACACATTGCACATAAAAAAAAACATGTTGAAGGTCCCAGGCCACAGAGAGGTTAGGCTGGCCTCAACTAGAGCCAGTGCTTTTCAGCTGTGGCTCCGATCTGGTGGAACGCTCTGTCACAAGAGACTAGGGCCCTGCGGGACTTGACATCTTTCCGCAGGGCCTGCAAGACAGAGCTGTTTCACCAGGCCTTTGGTCAGGGCACAGCCTGACTCCCTCCTTTGGCAATCTTCACAGAGCTCTGGCCCAGTGGTTGCCATCAGTTTGATTTGAGTTAATTTTATAATGAATGATTTTGGTATGTTGTACTATTTTATTGTTTTTAGCCGCCCTGAGCCCGGCTTCGGCTGGGGACGGCGGGATATAAATAAAATTTATTCTTCTTCTTGTTATTATTATTATTATTTCTTGCTTGATGTGGACAGTGTTACCAATCTACAGCAAGCCATCCCACATCCTCCATAGATATTTTCCAAGTTCAAATAGATAAAATATATTCTGTATTTATTTATTTTTAAAAAAACCGTTTTCAGGGAGACATGACAAATTTGAGGTGGGCAGCTGAGAGTTCCAAACATTTGAGTTATAATAGAGCAGAACACTATTAAACTGTTTACAATTCTATCTACAACAGGAACATCATAAATAGACAAACCAAACAATGATTATCCTACTCAATGAGCTACAATGAGTAATATTTATTTATGTGACTAGTCAATAAAGCAGAGTACCGCAGTTCACAGCAAGTAGTTCATTTCTGGTGAAAGGGGTATTATAAAAAGGCTCAGCTTGCATACGAATGACTAATGCTCAGAATTTTTTTGTCATTCAGCATTTTCCCTGTATCTTTACTGTCTTCAGCAGGCAAGTATGATGCTGGATTATGTCTGGTTGCTGCACGCATAGTGATAAATGTGCAGCAAGGATCATCACATTATTATGGGCATGTGACTGGACAGAAGCTAAGCATAGTAATTGGACCTCAGCTGTGACATCTTCAGAATCATCCACAATATTACTAGCAGCTATGTCATGGAGACAACCACTGCCTAAAGTTAAGTGTGGCAAATTAACTACTGCATTAGAACATTCTAGCTACCTTATTCCATGAATCATGACTGGACTATAACAGGGGGGAAGTAATAAATTATTATCATTAATATTTTGTGGACACAATTCTTATGCAGTTCATTGGTCTGCCATATGCCACTAAATAGAAATGCTCTGTATGAATTTGAAATGCCTCTGACTTGAGAAATGTTGCATTTAAAAAGAAAAATGATGCTAAGGGGGACATAGGAAGCTGGCTTACACCATCAGACCATGAGTTCATCTAACTCAGAGTTTCCTAATCTTGGGTCTCCAGCTGTTGTTGGACTACAACTCCCTGTTGGGATACTGCCAGGGAGACAAAGGCCATCACTGCCTCCACGTCGACTCCGGACGTCCATTGATCTCCCGTAGATACAGTATCAGTCAATTAGTGACACGAGGCCTCGGAAATAGCTTTCCACATTCCAGAGCTCGTGCACGCTCTATCGCAGAGTTCGTACAGCGAAAGACGCACTCAGGAGAGCATTATTTATAACTTTATTCAGCGTTGGTCAGAACAAAGAAAAGACATGGCTGCCTGCTTCGATGTCTCAGGCACAAAGAGAGAAACGAAAACATAGACACAACAGAAACATCCTGTGAACAGGAAATACGCAGGCTGTGACACAAACATCCTGCTCCCTTTTAAGGTGGAACGGAAATATCCTAACACTCCCATCATCCCTAGCTAGCAGGACCAGTGGTCAGGGATGATGGGAATTGTAGTCTAATAGCAGCTAGAGACCCAAGTTTGGGAAACCCTGGTCTAACTCAATATTGCTTATATTCAATAGCAGCAGCTCTCCAGGGTTTCAGACAGGTGACATTCTGAGCCCTACCTGGAGATGCTGAACTTGGGGCATATGCTCCTCTCCTGGTCCTCAGTCTCATTCAACAAGGGAGAGGAATGTCTGCACCAGGGTGGGTGGGATGTGTGCTTGCCTTATGTACACAAACCAATCACACACAAGCAGGATCAGAGTTCCACATCAGGGGGAAAGCTACATATTATCAATATGTAGATGTGCCCACAGGCAGGGCCAGTCCAAGAGATCTTGATGTCTGAGATGTAACAGCAAATGGTGTCTCATTCCCTGCTCCAAGTCAAGATGTGTAATATTCAGGGCCAGCCAGACTATTCTGGCACCTGAAGCAATTAATAAATAAATTCCCCACAAAACCCTTATCCCCTTCCCTGGCAGGGAAAATTCAAAATAAATAAACAAATAATAATTTGCTGCATTTGCAGGCTTCTCATGCTACCTAATGGTAAGGCTGGCTCTGGGATTACAGAAACAAATTCTTTTCATAAGAATGATAATTACACCCAGAAATATAAAGTGTCTCTTGTAAGATTAGATCCACAAGTCTCCTTTAATAACAAACAAGTTTGGCAAAAGTTTGCACGTTACATATGAAACACCTCTTCCCTACTATATTGATGTCTCATTAGTTTAAGGACCTGGAGCCCTCCAGGAATTGTCACTCACATGACATTTATGAGCACTAGATTTTGGATTTGTAATATGTTCAGCAGATGTGGAGGAATCTTATGTACAGGGAACTCCCTGGTGACTACAAAGCTGGGGGTGCAACAAGAGTAGAGGAAACTGGCACAGAACAGCACTAAACAACATTAAAATGCATCAGATGGAAGGAATTTATCTGACAGGTAGCTAGCTAAAATACAAGATTTGTATACAATGGTAAGTTCTGTCATTAATTTCACTGCAAAATCTTCTTTTGGAATGGATCTTTCCGCAAGAACAGTATGTGGTACTTTTGCCTATTCTTTTTTATCTCACACACTTCCCCTGCCCCTTTCCATCACTTTTCATGACATCTTCTACTAAGGGACCAGAAAACACACAGCATTTGTATTTATCTGGCTATATATACCAGCATGACAAGATTTATTTAGTTTAAAAAATTAGTTTAATATCAGAGATAATTATAGACCACAAAAACTATTAGAGCCCTATTACTAAACTGCCTCACTCAATCAAAGCAGAGGCGACACCAAAGCACAAGGGTTAGAAGACAATGCTGAATTATTAGAATGAGTAATAGTGACAAGTCTGAAAGTATTTCATCACAACAAGAGTTGAGGAAACTCTCCTTGGCTCAAATCTGAAATTGACTGGCAGTTATGAGAAGCATTATGGAACACAAACAAACATTCATTCTAAGTTGACTAGTCTACTGTGCAGATGTGTTCTTGTATTGCTACTTGAGAATTTAGGGGCTGGATTTGGAAGAAATTGCCGAAGCAACTCTCTGATGCTGCCGTGGGCATGGACGACTTGGAAATTTCAATTGGTCCAGAATGCAGCAACAAGATTACTGGCTGCAGTTCCATTTAGAGATCATATAACACCTGTTTTAAAACAGGTGGATTGGTTACCAGTTCATTTCTGGGTCCAATCCAAGGTGCTTATGTTAGTTTTTAATGCTATAAAGCAACTCAGCCCCTAAATACCTGAAAGACCACCTCCTTCCCCACAGACCATTTTGGGTGCTAAGATGGTCAGAGGGAACCCTCTTGGTGGTTCCACTGTCCTCAAAAGCTCTGGGGTGCTGGTGGCAGCCCCTAAGTTGTGAAATCCCCTCCCCAGAGAGGTGTGTCTGGCATTTTCATTCTGCAGCTTCTGGTGAATACTAAAGTCAGACTCTTATATCCCAGCTTTTGACGCTTGAGGTGCGTATTTTTCATGATTGTGAGTTGTTTTAAATTGTTTTAATATTGTGCCACCCTGGCACTTTAGGGAGAAGGGCGGAGGATACTGATACTGATAATAATGCATGGTGACATCTTGCCACTGGTTTTCTGGCCCATATTTACAAATCTGGAGCATGTGCAAAAGGGTATAGTAGCAGCTGGAGCATCAACAGGGACAGCAGCAGTTTTGTCTGACAACAGAGAAGAGGACCTTTTCCAGCACTTGTATATTCCAGTACCTACTCAGTCTGCCTCAGGTGCAAGTGAAGGAATATTCAGGTAAGTGACAATATGAGTTTCCAATAGGGGTAGGGCTGCTTGTTTAGAATGGGAAAGGCTTGCAGACGGGAGTTCAGGCATGTCCAACACGTCCATCACGATCTACCGGCAGATCACTGAACACCTGTGGTAGATCACTGGTAGATCACTGGCTCCCCCCAAAGAAGCCCAACAACTTTGGCTCCCCTAAAAAAAGCTCAACATTTTGGCCTTACAGCCCATAAAAGGGGGTAGATCACTGCCAGTTTTTAACTGAGTAGATCACATTCTGTTGGGAGTTGGCCACAGTTGACTACATGATTACTGCAGGTGAAGCAATATGTACAATATGGACTATATTGTAGAGCTGTGGTTAGTCACTACCTTGCAGCCAGCTACTGTCCCCTGAAATAATAGCAGCCACTGTCCTCCAAAAGACAATTTGTACGTTCAATGAACACGTACCAGAACAGCAGCTGAATGCTAAGTCTGAGAAATGCAGACTACAGAGGTGTCAAAACTAGGATATGAGCTCACAGTAGACTAGGGAGGAATATATCAGGGGCTATGGAGCTTGCTTCAATACAATTAGTTCATTGAGACCTGTTTAAATTTGTATTCTGTTCTTGTTGTTTTTTGAACTTCAGCAACATCAATAACCACAACAGCTTGTTGCCAATCATTAATTAACCTGCTACCCACTGTTGCTGTGTCCAACACTGAATGTTTTCTCACTCCAGCCTGAGAAACAACCACATATTTCTGGCCAAACACATTTCCTATCATTCATCTTCAGATAGATAAAACTGTGAATGCAATTGCAAATTCTCTCTCAAAGTATACATTCGAGACCATCAACAACAGATTGCACTGTAAGACTCAAGGACTCCCTGTAGCCAGCGCCACACAATTTCTCCTGCGGACCAGCACCCTGATTCTACTGCCAACCTGGCAGACTGAGCATTATGCTTTGAGAGCACTACCTAAGTCAGGTGTAAAATCCTCTAGAGTTTACCAAGGAATCCTCCAATTTGTTATGGTATTTAATTATTCATCACGCCTACAGGTTCCCTATAATGATGCCTTCCAATCTGTCCAACATATATATATTACTGACTGCTTCCATAAGTCCCCTGATGTGATGTAAAATGTTTTTGTGTCTCTCCAAGTTGTCTGCCAGCCCTTCAGTGTTGTACATTATATGTTACCAGTGAATTTGGAGGGGGTTAAAAATGAGGTTCCAGTTCTCATTTCTTGATAAAAGTGGATGGTAGCACAAAATTGCTGCCATGGGCAGCAAAAAATAAGGAGGAAGTGCTCCATTTCCATTATTTCTCTCTCTCCTCTCCCTCTCTCTCCTCCCTACTTCTCCTTCTCCTTCTCCTTCTCCCCCTTCTCCTCTCCCTGTAACCCTTTCTCACAAGCACATCTCTGTATAATATTAACTACTACTACTCTGTGGTGACCCTCCAAAAATTGGGCCCTCCAAAAATTGATCATTTTATGGTGCCTAAAGGCTTTTGTGGCCAATCCAAAACCCCAACACACATACAGTGGTACCTCTGGATGAGAACGGGATCCATTCCGGAGCCCCATTCGCATCTAGAAGTGAACGCAACCCGTGTCCGTGCATCTGCGCGTGTGCAGGTCTGGATTCGCTGCTTCCGTGCATGTGTGTGACGTCATTGTGACCATCTGTGCATGCACAAGTGCCGCAGCGTGCAACCCAAAAATACTTATCCCCAAGCTACTACAACCCAAGATATGACTGTACATCCACTTTTGCACTTCTGCCATGCCTTCTTTGACAAGCAGTCTCCAGACCATTGTCCCCTCCCTAAGGTCCAGTCCCATTTCACCAAACCCTAGAAAGCACTCACCTCCAAGCTCATTTTTCAGTCTGGGCTACTGGTACAGTGGTACCTCTAGTCGCGAACTTACGGTAATTCTTTTTGGAGGTCCGTTCTTAACCTGAAACTGTTCTTAACCTGAGGTACGACTTTAGCTAATGGGACCGCCACACGATTTCTGTTCCCATCCTAAGGTAAAGTTCTTAACCGGAGGTACTACTTCCGGGTTGTCCTGGATCTTAGGCAAGTCTATTTTACTTTTTTAAATATGGCAACCATACACAAAAGCAATTCCATGAAAATCAGTAGAGAAATTTGAAATAGCATATCATCAAAAGGTTCCGCAGAACAGAGGAAAGATTTCTTAGAAATCCTGTATAATTAATGCCACATTAGACAAAAATCTAATTATTTTGTCTTAATACACTAATTAAAATTACTTGCTAAAGTCTATGCTTCAGTAGCCACAATGTGCAGGATCACTTTTCAGAACTGAGCATGGTACAATACAAGTATAGACCCTCTAAAACATTTCCTGGTTTATGTATTTTCCTCTTCTTTTATTACATTTAACTTTTTATTACATTGGACTGGGCTCTATATATCATCAACTTTTGGCTGAGGGGGGTGGAAAAGGGGCAGTCCAAAAATGGCTCAGTGTAGGACAGAAATTTCACATGCAAGTTCAATCCCAATTATATTCAGTTAAAAGAATCAAGTATCCAAAGCAACAAATGAAAAAGATCAGGTAGGAGTGATCTGGCCTCTACCAGGCCAGTGAACACATATATTTATGGAAAAACTATTTTGGGAGAATTAGTAATACTAATTTTGGGAACATCTACTGGGGAAGGCTGTGCATCAGAAAAAGAAGTGGCTACAAATACCTTGCTTATTTTGGGGGATTTCAGCCATAACCAGTGATAACTAATATTAGTGTGCTAGCTACAGAAAACTAGCAATAAGCAGACTGTGTAAGAGTTAAAGAAAAAGTGTTCATAATTTTATGTGCCATGGCAGAAACACACACACAGAGAGAGAGAGAGAGAGAGAGAGAGAGAGAGAGAGAGAGAGAGAGAGAGAGAGAGAGAGAGAGACAGACGGACAGACAGACAGACAGACAGACAGATCACACACACTGCCTAGACCATATACGGTACTTAGCTGATATTAGAAGAAGGTTAAGGAAGAAAATCACCATGTAAGGAGATACAAGGATCCAGCTTAGCTATGAAGAGCAGGAAGGGGGAAGTTCGGTTGCAAAGTGAACTTTCACTAATTTGGCAGTCTGCATGTGGGAGTGAGACACAATTTCTTCTGGGTAGATGGGGGAGACCAGGATCCTAACTTCTCTTGAAGAAGACAGTCATCCAACATCTTTCCAAACTTACAGTGCTGTACTCCCTTCTTAAGGTTCTCCTTTATACATTTTAATTGGGGTTCCATTTAATCTTCTTATCCTGGTTCAAACCAAGATATGTATACTCAAACAAACTTATCAGTGAACCTCAGCCTGGGTTTTAGCAAAGGTCAAGGCTTAACACAAGTGTCATTACATAACAAAACATACACTAAGGAATTTTCCTGGGTCCATCAGAGTCAGATATGTTAAGTCCCCTGTCAAAAAACTTAGAACAAAGTCAAAAGGATGTCCCTGCTCAACAAATCTATGCTCTCAGTAGTGTAGCATGGGCAGGGCCCCAAGCACAAAATTCTTAGAAGCACAAAATTTCAAAAGAAAAATAGAGAAAGCAGTAAGAATAAATAAAAAATAGTGCACCCTCCTCCTCACACAGAAAATCTCCCAACGTTTGTGTAGGCAGACTGAAGAGCAGATTTGGGTGGCAGCCAGTTGCTAAGGTACACTCTGCATGGGCTTTAGAAAGATACCTGCTCCCGACCAATCCCGCGTCCCCTTCTCTCCCATGCTCAGTGCTCATGAGGTGTTGTGGCTACCTGTTGGGTTGAAATAAACGACAGATGAATGGCAAGTGTCATATGGGAGGCATCTCCCGAGCATGTCTCAGGGAGTCCCTTTTATTGAATATTACAGCATTGCCACATATGTGCTTGTTGCTGATTGGTTAACACAAATACAATACAAGGGTTGCATATAAGCATTAATCACCAATAGATTAAAGGCTGGGAAAGGGAACACAGAACTAGACAGGCATGAAAACCTCCTTATTAAACTATAACTAGTGATTGATATAGCAAGACTTAAACAATTACTAGTGATTGATACAGCAAGACTTAAAAGGACATAACAATCACGTTCCGTAGATGTGGTCAATCATGGATTAAGAACAGGTCAGGGTACAATGTTTTCATGAACTCAATGTGAACTGAACATTCTGGGGTGATGAAGGAATGTCTCAGCTTAGAATGGTTTTGTCCAAGTCATGTGCAGAAGCATAACTTCCCATCAGCTACCACTCAGATAGGTCGCCAAGCTATTGCGCCTTCGTTCTAGCCTATTGGCAGGCAGTGGCAATTATATTTGCCTTGCCTTGGGCACTGGCATCCCATGCTATGCCACTGGGTGCTCTTGTGCTCCTTGAAAGGACTTGGCTTCTTTAGAAAATGTAAAAAGAATACTTGGTTTACTTGATGCAGAATATTTATTTATTAAGACTATTTATATCCCATCCTCCATCCTAGGATCTTTGGCTTGTACAGAATAAAAAGCAGTAAAACAAGTTTATTTGTTTTATTAAATTTGTTAGTCACTTATCTTGACCAAGGTGACTTACAACCAGATATTCCACCACTGCCCTAAAAACAATACAGTGGTACCTCAGGTTAAGTACTTAATTTGTTCCAGAGGTCCATTCTTAACCTGAGGTACCACTTTAGCTAATAGGGCCTCCCGCTGCTGCCATGCCACCGCCGCACGATTTCTGTTCTCATCCTGAAGTAAAGTTCTTAACCTGAGGTACTATTTCTGGGTTAGCGGAGTCTGTAACCTGAAGCGTATGTAACCTGAAGCGTATGTAACCTGAGGTACCACTGTATATCAAATAACACCAGTATTATCACCCAAAGGACAGAACAGATAAATTTCCACATGGTGGCTGAATACCAATTGTGTGAGTGCCAACTGAATTTCCAGGGGGAGGGCATTCTAGAGTCACAGTGACACCATGAAAATGGCCCAACCGTGTGTTCCACCACACATACAGTTTCCAGTGATGGGAAATTAAGGAAAGCCTCCAAGGAAGCGCCTCACAGGCAGGAACATAGAGAAAAAGGTGCTCCAACTAGCATTTAGATCCTAAGCCATTTAAGGTTTTCTAAATCATTTGTAGAACCTTGAATTCAGAACATAAATGAATTGTTATCCTGTTAAAAGGAGCCAATTAAAAGTAACAATGTGGTTTTCCTGCATACCTTTGCTGTCTATCCTGTATGTAGGAATTATATCCATTCCTGACATGTCCTTTCCACCATTTCTCTTTCCACTGCACTCACTGGCTAAACAGCCACTTTCCTAGTAGGAATAGTGCTTATACGTTTTGCATGTTAAAATTGCCTATGTGAGGTAATTTTGTAACAGCTAATTAAAGTTATTTACTCTAGTAACAGTCTCCCATTTGGGCTGTAAACTCTGTAAAACTTAACATTTTTGTTTCCCCCAACAGATATTAATTGGCTTTCTGGAGGATGTTGAGTAAAGCACATATTTTTTACACTGCTTACAACACTTCAAATGTTGAGGTCAGCACTAACTGCATGTGAAACTACCATATGCAATTTTCATGTCATAGCAGAAATAAGGAGAATGCCAACTTGATCCTAGTAATAGATGGTATTACTTTCATGAAAGATTATAGTTCTTCTGTAAAGCAGTTCATTAAATCGTAATGTCACAAGAGGTAGGTTAAGGGGTATCTAAAATACAGTATTTCTAGTAAAACTCGGTGCTTCTAGCAACAATTGGTTTTATCCCAAACAGGGTATGTAGTATTAATAATTCACTTGAATTTATGATACACAAAAGTCCTTCAATATTTTAAAATTGAGATGAAATGAGGTCAGTAAAGACATAATTTCTTTCTCCATTAAGATAATGGCTATTTAGCAGCTATAGGCAAGTAAGTATTGTGTGCTGAAAAAAGTAACCAGAAAATATAGTTATAAGTTAGTGGGTGCATGACACACTAAATTCCAGATCAAGCTAGTCACTAGCTAGTGTCTTGCACCCACCAACTTCTTTAATCCTAGGGAATCAACAAGTGTTAAGAGCTAATTTCCATTTGAGGTGATAGCCTTGGGGTGTGCAATTAAGACAACACAAAGGATCAATGGCAAATCCCATTTGCAAATAAGCTACCTCCTTCCATCAGAGTTAGTTTAAAAGACAATGCCAGTGTTTGGGGGGAGAGTTTAAAATTGCAGTTAGGAGTTATGCAATGGGGATACTAAGCAGTGGGCAGGAGAGTCTGAGAGCAGCCTTTGCGAGCAATGGTTGGAGTCTGCTGAAGTCCAAGGCTGCGGTGGCTATGGGAGAAACCAGAACTTCATGGGGTGTCAATGCTGTGAACTCCTCCATCATAGGCTGAGGTTGTATATATGCGTAATAAACCATATATCACAAAGTCAGCAAAGTCTGCCCTGCGCCTCATTTTCCAAAAGGAAGCAGAGACCCTGGCTAAAGCACACCTGGGACTCCCTGGAATCTTGCACCGCTCAGAGATTGGAGGTGGCATGTAACAATATTGTGTGTGGCATAAAGTAACCAGTGCCTTTTAAAATTGTTTTCTCTCTTTTTAATACAATCTCATGTTAAAATAAGTGTATCACTTCACCTCTGAAGTGTGATGCTTGAATGACAAGAAGCCACAATACAATAAAATATCTATAGAAGTTTTATTTTTTAAAAAATGTAATTTGAGGAATAGGGAATGTTTATAGATCTATTTTTGCTCAAAATACTTTGATTCACAGTAGAGATATTTCCATTCTAGTACTCATCTAACAGTACAACAAATTCTAAGAGCAAAATCTTTAAGAACCCTTTATACAAGTTTTCCTTTCCCCCTGCATTTATACTACTGCTGTCACCAGCGCTGCTATCCCATTGTTGCTGTGTGAAAAGCAGCAGTGGAAAGCCTTTGCAATCACTAAGGGAAAAGAGGCCATGCCCTATTTAAAGATGGTTACAACGAGTGACTTGGCATGTGTATTTAACATACCATAACTGCTGTTTCTGAGCTCTGTTTTCCACTATACATGATCTCATGTCTTGCCATATGAGATTAAAAAAAAATAGGAAGGGAGGGTGCCAGAACAGGAATTAAGAAAAGCAGAACTCTTAAAAGGTGCACCTCAAGCTCAGAGTTTCCAGCTTCACGGCTCTTTTTCAGGAGTAACGGAACCAGTTATTTGCTTTGGAAGCTACCATATAGATTTGTTTTAGCTGGTTCAATCTGGTTGAATGGGCCTTGAAAAGGAGTCACCTGCAAAACCGAAATGCATTGTGACTTAATAAATTGTTTCAAGACAAGCTTTTGAGATTTATTCTTCTCTTTGTTTAAGTATCACCATAGTAACACAATTCAGCGCAATCATATAAGCAAAAGAGCAGCCCCTGGCAGTATTTCACTAACAGAGTATCAAGATGCCTGCTGCTTATGGCAACACTTAGGACACATCCACCCTTTTGCTTGACTTCTGTTTTGATCGTATTGTGCAACAATTAATTCCCCTGGGCCCCAAAGTATTTTGGAATGTGCCTTGAGAAAATCTGATCTTACCCACTAAGTTAAGCAAAATCTCGCTTTGGATTTTTCATGCATCTGATAAGATCTGATTCAGCTGGTAAGATCGAATTTTCACAAGGTGTAGCTATAGAAGAAGAAAAGCTCACAGACCAAGGGGAATTGATTGGTACAAAATATTGGTCAAGCGAAAGTATAGCTGAGCCCCACTTAAGGAACATGGGGGAAACACCAAAGAGAAAAAGAAGGTGGTGCTATGCTAAGATATTTTAAATCCATGTTCTCCCCCCACCCCACCCCACCCAAAAAACCCCAAACTCCTCACATTGAAGTAATGCAAGGAACTGGGGACAGCATAATTTAAAAAGTCAAAAAGTAATTTCATCTGATGGATTTAACATTGTGTTATATAACTACTGAAATGAGATAGAATAGAATAGCTACATTACAGTAATAAACTGCTCTTTTGAAATGTTTGTTTTTGATTCCTCTTCCCATTTTGCCAGCATGATTTCTAGGGTGGGAGAAAGATGAGATGGAGAGGGATTTGCCATCATTCAATAAAATTATAGGGTTAATCAGATTGAAATGACTAAATATAGAATCCTTATAATCATCAAAGAAACCTTGGAGCTGAATTGGCGCACATGCTCATCCTGGCTCAAAATTATTCAATACAGAGTGGATCAAAAGGGCTACTTTAGCAAAGGTTTCACAATCACCTCCTTTAAGATAATTGGGACTATACCCGCCCTTAAAGAATTTACTACCCCTGTTACTTAATATCAGTCAATCAACCTGTGGCTGGTTTAAGCAACCAGAAGGATGGAGAATTGAGTACCCAAGTAGTCAATTTCCCACTTAGGCTACAGTTTTATACAACCTTACTACTGAACTCAATGGGGCTTACTTCTGAACTCATATGCATAGGGTTGTGCTGTCAAGGTGCTTTGAAAATCTATGATTCATCATCTTTTGGGAGGACACAGACTGGAGGAATATAGCCTAAAATTAGATAGTTGAAAAAGGCGCTTATGTAGGTTGACAGAATCAGGTTGATCCACCTTTATACTTCATGCCACAATTTTAAGACAAAACCAAAATTAGATTATTGGATTGACTTGCGGTGTGTTGTGATTTTAGCATCACTTGTTGCCAGAAAAATCTACAATTGAGAAATTTGCCTTCATACCAGTAGAACAGAAATGCCTCCCCGCCCTCTTTAATTCATCTTGTTACAAATATTCTTTCTAGCAGGAAGTTTTTAAATGACATTCTATCTATATTTAATTAGTCAACATGAAGCATGTTTTAATAAAACCTTCACAATGTGTCTGTATTGATGCAGTGCAGCTTTTAATTTAGTTGCACTGTTATAGTATTAATAGGTTACAGCTGTAATCCTAAACACACTTGCTAGGCAGCAAAGCCCATTGGACATAGTGGAACATCCTTCTGAGACTACACAGGAATGCAGTCTGTTTATGGAACAAATATCTACCAGAATTAGGGAAACTCGCTTAAAAGAGCAGTGCAACAGAAAGCTCTGATTGGTGTAACAGAGTTAGAATAAGAGAATTTTTGGAGCCAGCATATGTATGTTTAGGTACCCTCCTTCTGCCTCAAGACAGTATAATGCTTTTCAATAATTAATGCAATTGGCTGACTTATGGATAAAGAAATTGGACGGTGGCATACAGAGGGAGGCAGGGTTGGTGCCACTAGCAGCTGTTTCCACTCACTCGCTAATCAAGCCTGAAGAGCAGCAGGTAGCAGCATTTCAAACAGGAACATGCACAGGGAGGCAAAGCCAAGCAGGAATAAGCCTCAACCAAGAGGTTCAAAAGGACTACACTTTCTTTACTGGGAGAATCGACAACTACAGATGAGTTAGTGGCTGCTGTCCTAGGGAATTACCGTATTTTTCACTCTATAAGACGCACCTAGTTTTTGGAGGAGGAAAACAAGAAAAAAAATATTCTGAATCTCAGAAGCCAGAACAGCAAGAGGGATCGCTGCGCAATGAAAGCAGAAATCCTTCTTGCTGTTCTGGCTTCTGGGATAGCTGCACAGTCTGCATTCGCTCCATAAGACGCACAGACATTTCCCCTTACTTTTTAGGAGAGAAAAAGTGAGTCTTTTAGAGCAAAAAATACGGTATGTAGCAATGGCAGCCAAAGGAGAGCAACTATGCCATGCCATTTCCTTCCCACTGCATGGTGTATACTAGAACTTACACCTGTCCCTTACACTGTTATTCCAGGAGATTGTATTTAAAAGCATTTGGGCCAGTTATAATTAAGCCTTTCCCAGGGAAGGAATCAGCACAGCCTTTTTTCTTTCTATAAGTTATTAATTCAGCCTCACTTATGGTGTTTAAACCTATGTTACTTGATCTGTGATCTTTATACCTACACTTTAAATAAGAACATGGGAAGCTGCATTCTACCAAGTCAAAAAAATTGGTCCATCCAATATTTGTGCCAGTGTTGTCTGTGCCAGGGATAACCAATGTGGTTTCCTCCTGACGGACCACAACTACCATTTGTCCCAGTCAGCATGGTCAATACTCAGGAATGATGGGAGCTGTGGTCCAACAACATCTGCAGGGTACCACATTGCCCAGTTTGGGTCTAAATTGACAGGCAATGGTTCTTGAAGGTTTTAGACAGAGGACATTCCCAAGGCATGCTGGGGTTGGTGCTGGCATCTTCTCCAGACAAAGCAGATGCTCTACAGCTGTTCCCTAGCAGCTAGGAAATGCAGGCTTCTTTATTCTCCTACCTGCAGCAGCACAAAGCTCCTTCTCCTCTTCACCCCCCCCCCCACCTCCTGCTGCAGGAAGTGTCAGAAAGAAGTGTGCATTTTACAGGCTTTCTTTGAGTGTGTGAACTTGTTCCATGAATAGAAGGAAACCCTTCTTCATCACCTAAGGAGTAGGGGTTAACACCTGCTGCACACACAGGATTTAACTCTGTCCTCTCACCCCCTCAAATGAAGTCACTAGTGTGTACAAAGCTTTGTACTGGGAAATTCCTTTAAGGTGGCATTAGAGGAGAGCAGAGGGGAACATCTGCAGAGTAATTCCCTGACTCCATCTGGCTCTTTCAATGTGAGAGCAGCCATAAAGGGTCAAGGCACAAGTGCTAACACTTAAGATCTGATCTAGTTTATTAATAAACTTTTGCTGCTGCTACTGTTGAAAAGAAATCCAAGAAGTTTTTATATATATATAATTTTTAAAAATCACAATTCCCATTGATATTTTTCATTATCTTCAGAAAGGTGGAAGTGGTACAAACCTTTTGCCTATTTATGCTGCTACCTGGAGTGGTGGGAAATGGCTTGAACTCAGTGAATAAAAAGCATGTCCAGAGGGGAAGAGAAGCCCAGAAAAGTCATTGTGAAGGTAATGATGGCATAAAGAGGAATATCAGAACTGTGTGTTCAGTTTTGGTTTTCAAATAGTCAAAAAGCTGGCTCCACCAGGTAGGTGATGAGAGCGGCAGATAAGAGAAGAGTGGTCAAAGAAATGCATTAGTTTGTCAGTAGCTATTTGTGTATAATTCTAACCAACTTGTCCTTGGAATGCAGTATTCTCCTCTTTTCTACATGATCTTTCTAAAAACTAAGCAATTCACTTTGGAAACCTATCCGACAGTGTAGACCAAATAAATTCCTGGGATAGTTCCATGTCAAAGAAACTATACAGAAATGGATTTGACTGCATTTGTGTGACAAATGTAGTGGACTATGGATCAAACAAATAGGGGGATAGCAAAGGTGTATTCCTCTAATTTTACAATTCACAAAGCAAACCTCTATTAAGACATCATGGCTTGCCTTGACAAATGCCAGTTGTTCTCTATTGCAAGTTATGAATGCATGGGGTTTCTATGTGTAATGTATGAGTGGACCATATATACATTGAGAACAGAGTGTGGATAGACTTTTAAAAAGCACATAGGCAAGTAGGAAGATTATAACTCATTTGGAAGTTTTACTGAGGTAATGGTTTTGTTGTTGAATTGGTAGCTCCGCATTTTCTGAACAATGTCACCAGATTCTGAATGCCTGGCTTGAATAACATCTGAAGTGTTTCAAGTAAAGCAAGAAAGAATGAGGTAACATCAACAATTTTTTTGAGGAAGGCATGAATAGCAGTTTTCTGACTAGTATAGCAGATCTAATTAAACTAGAATAATACATGGCAATGTAATCTTACACATGTTTATTCAGTCCATTGTGTTTTTGGTGTTTATTCCAAAGTAAGTGTGCACAGAATTGCTGCCTATGCCTTAAATCCTATATACCCTTACCTGGGGGGGGGGGAGAATCCCATTGGAAAAAATAGGATTTACTTTTGAGTAGACATGTGCAAACTGTCACTGTGTGAATGTCAACAAGCTGTCACCTAAGCATTTTACTTTCTGCTAATATTGTCACCATATATATGAATATTGCTTGCCCAAAATATTGTAGAACCTGTACACATGGACATATTGGGTAACAATTAAAATACAAGTATGAAAAACAGTCAAATAATAACACAAGCTGTTTATTACATGAAACTAATTTCATTGTTCAGATCAAAAATATAAAGTACATAATTCATTTTTTGAAATTTATGAAGAAACGGTAGCTATTAACATGCAAAGAAATATGAATTAAGTACCTCCTGTTTAAATTAAAGTCCATTTTTCATGACTAGTGCTACAGTATTTATTCCATAGATATTTAATTGTTTCATTTATATTTCTGTAGTTTTTGCTTTGGCATTGAAATTGTTAAACTTGTCTCATCTCTTCTCATTACCAGAATATTTCATAGGTAAATCTACTCAAGAAAGCTATTGTGCTTTCTGATCAAAGTGGAAATTGATGCTAGGGTATAATAAGCAATTTAATTTTTAATGAGCTTATTTAGGCCCAAGGTTATAAGAAAGGTTACAAGGTGCAAAAACAACCTAAACAAAAATAACAACAAAATCCTGCTCCAGAACACTAATGACAGTGTCCAAAATTTGATCGGGGTGGAATGAAATTTAGCAGAAATCATTTAATATTGCACTACTGTATTTTCTTTTTTCAGAACTGTGACTAAGAATGAGCAATGTATAGCATATTAAACAATACTGGAACACATAAAATGTGAGGGGCTATTTTTCTTCAAAGAAGTCAGCTAACCAATTTGTTGAATTTAACTTTTCAAAGTGCATGTTCAAAAGCTTGTATTGTGGTTTGTTAACCCTGTATTACCTCTCAAATCTTTACAGAGAAGCAGACTCTTTGACAGCGGAGTCTATTTTCAGGAAATTTTATTTTTAAAGCAAATAATAATACTAACAATAGAAATTTGGTATGTGGCCTTTAACAGAAAGGGCTATTTATGCTGCAGCTAAGAGGGCTTGATTCTGCAGCATTCCCACCAGCTACACATAAAGAGTAGCAGGATGTGAAGCAGGGCCTAAGAGGAAGGTAGGATCATGTAGCAGCAACTAGTTCCCATGTTCCCAAATCATGATTGGCTTTAGAGGAGATAACCAGAACTCTGAACTGAAATCACATGAAGATCAAATAAAGAACAATAGCCCAACCTGCCTATGATCAAGGTATGTTCAACAGTGCCTGCATTTTCTTCCCTAGAAAAACAATCCAACAGCAAACCATGGACTATGGCTGGTATGTTGAAACTAACCATACATTAGTATTATACTGTAATCCCCAGTTCAGGTGCCATGGGGTTTACTAACCACAAAGGGCAAAGCTTCCAAAATCGTCTTCTTAGCTGTCCTGGAGGAAAACAAAAGAGTATGTGCAAACTATGGTCATCCACTGTCAATAATAATAATAATAATAATAATAATAATAATAATAAATTATTTATATCCCGCCCTCCCCAGCCGAAGCTGGGCTCAGGGCGGCTAACAACAATCAAAATAATGCAACATTCTAAAAACATTCATTATAAAATTAATTAAAAACAAATTAAAATCAAATTGATGGCAACCAATTAAGCAAAATTCGGTGCAGATTGCATATACAATAGCAGACTGAGGTGAGTCAGTAGTCAGGACCCTTCAGATCAAACAACAAACTAGAAGGCAAGGAGCGGGACTCATGTAATAGGACTAGGGGCCATAGCGTTACCAATTTGGGGTGGGCGGTTCTATTCCATGCCTTGGTAGTGAGCCTATGCTGTCCCTCAGGACCAGTATGGCCACCATGCTGTTTATCTATATAAAGTTATTTGGGTAGGACATTCTGGGTTTTAGGTTCTGTCACCAATACAGTGGTACCTCGGGTTAAGTACTTAATTTGTTCCAGAGGTCCGTTCTTAACCTGAAACTGTAGCTAATGGGGCCTCCTCCTGCTGCCACGCCGCCGGAGCACAATTTCTGTTCTCATTCTGAAGCAAAGTTCTTAACCCGAGGTACTATTTCTGGGTTAGTGGAGACTGTAACCTGAAGCGTATGCAGCCGGAGGTACCACTGTACATAGAAGACACTCAATTCTATCTCTCCTTTGTGTCTCATTCACAGAAAGCTGTGAACCCAAGCCTTCTCAGAGACCTAGGGAGGCCTGGACCACTGGCTTTTGAGGCTTATAGCCATAATAAATGCAGCCATGAAAATGATGACATGTGAACACAAAGTGAGGCTCCAAATAAAGAAGAGTGAAACATAATTTGAATTTCAGGTTGTAAATTATTGTTTTGGTTTTCATGATTTTGCTGTTGTATTTATTTAATTTCTGCAGTTGCTTTAGTTGGCTTATAATTTATATTTTCAGGTGTTAAGTTATTGTTTTGCCTTTGTTATCTGCCTTGATCTACCTTTCATGTTCTTAAATATTAAATGAAGGACAAATCAAGAAGTGTGATAAAGGAACAAACCAGGAGTTGGAACCAAGTAATAGTGAAGATACCAGTGCCTAGGAAGACTTTGTTGCTCAAGCAAATTTCATTTGGAGAAACAACTCTTTTATACTCCTTCCTGCCTAGAAGGATCCAATGGTCAGCATGAGTGGACAGCACTCTTCACTGACAAGCTGCAGTTAAGTGGGTCACCACAAAAGGCAGCCACTCAGATCTAATAGCTTTTCATACACATGCAGTGCTTAACCATGGTGTTCCTCATATCTGCACAACAGCTGACATGTTTTTGGAGAAGGTCAACATTTTTGGCCTCATGTTGGATGCTGTTCTCAAAGTGGACCCACATTTTAGGAGCAGTTTCTTGGACAGTGAAGGCACCTATATTCCAAAGGGAAGCTTCAGATAATGCTCCATATGTATGAGACTAAGTATATGGTCCACTGGCTCACAGAAAATATCAGCAATGAATGAACTAGTGAAATATATATCAAACTATTCGGCTTTAATATTTTATCAGGAAATAGCATTGATAGCTTGTCAGGAGGTTAAAAAAAATCTGGAAATCCAATCTCATGTCACAACTCTTCTTTTCAATATGTTGTGTTTTTCTTATTGTGTGGAAGCAGGGAATTTGCTTAGCAGGTTAGGTTTTCATGCCTCTTTCTTCACTTTTGAAGTATCTATTCTCTCTTATCACAATGGTTGCTGTAGAAACAAATTTGGATGTCTCAGATGAAGCATTATGACTTCAGGTAAAATAGGTAGAGAGCAGCACAAGTTAAGACAATATTGTTGGAGAGAATTTAAGCTGCTAAGAGAAAATAAATAAAATATCTGACAGGGGATCTGAAGGAGATAAGATGTGATACTCTACCGTATGTATTTCGGTTACCAAATAGCCACACAAAAACAACACTGAAATAAATTCAGGGTTATAGCAAGTTATTTCAGACTTCTCCAGTGAAATACAGTGCAATACAGATTAGAACGTTCCTCTGAATTCCTTCAAAGCCTCTGGCTATTGTGCAATAGATGGCAATTGTTAGGATTTTATAAATAAATTCTAGAGTCCTCTAGAAGTTATTATATATATTTTCTATGTTCTTTAAAAGTTCTAAATTTATGAACCTCCATAGCAGCAAGCCATTATTTGTCTGTAAATCTAAGCTTTCTTTCTTCAGATGCCCATGGCTACAGTCCTACAAGATAGAACCACATACACACCTACCTTCATAGATATGGGGAAGGTCCAGCTCTTCAACTAAAATGTTAGACAAGCAATGCCAAACTATGGACAGGGTCCCTATATAGGTACAACCAGCTGCTGAATCCATCAAGGTCTTCCCTGCTCCGTTCAGTCCTATGACTCACATCAGCCACACATGGAGGTAACTGACCAGCAAGCTCAAATAGCTTTGTTCTACCAGGGGAGGAAGTACTGTTGAGAGCCAGTGTGGTGTAGTGGTTAAGAGCGGTAGTCTCATAATCTGGGGAACCGGGTTCGCGTCTTCGCTCCTCCACATGCAGCTGCTGGGTGACCTTGGGCTAGTCACACTTCTTTGAAGTCTCTCAGCCCCACTCACCTCACAGAGTGTTTGTTGTGGGGGAGGAAGGGAAAGGAGAATATAACCGCTTTGAGACTCCTTAAAGGGAGTGAAAGGCGGGATATCAAATCCAAACTCTTCTTCTTGATTAATGTTCCCGCCCTTGTATTCTACTGGCCTTAGCTCTTAGGTACCAAAAAATGGCTTACTGTGGAGACTAAGGTTTGAACTGAAATACTCTGGGCTTCAGCAAATATCACTGCCCTTTCATTCCTTCTGCATTTCTTATGCAATGGTGCTCTCCCAGTTTTAAAGAGGGAAGATGCTGATAAAAAGTGCATTACCTGCCCTATTTTCAGTGCAGGGTATTTGCTGTTAAAGCCCAATAAATAAATAATTTCAGGATTGGATGATATGGCACCAGGACATGATGTCTGTTGGAAAATATATTTCATTATTTAAATATTTTACGGTTGTAATTTTGTAGGATCCTTCGAAGACTTTTAAAAATACACTTTTACATATTCTTGCATAGTTAAAAAAAAAACCCCTGAAGAAGACCGTAAATAATAAGCCAACATAATAACAAAATTCCCTGCTAAATGACAGCCAGGAATAAGTTTAAGATTGGGGTGTCAATCATATGAAATGGAAATAAGGTTTTTTATATTAAGAGCTGGATAAAAACACAGAAATGAAAGCAATAATTAAATGGATCAATTTTTGTTACAATATAAATTGCTAAGAGCTGGCAGTCTACAGGTCAGTTTTAGCATGGCTGTAATTATATGTGTAGCAATACTGCCAGGCAGTAGCAGAATTAACTGTGTAGTGAAAGAGAGGATGCAGAGAAGCCTGTAGCGAGGTATTTTGCCTTTTCAAGAAGGAAAGGCATTTCTTTCTCCTCACTGGGATTGAAACCTCTGTGGTTCCACTATACACCTCTCCCACTGACTGCCCATTAATCCTTTGCAATACATAAACCCTGCTAAGCGAAGCCTCAACCGCAATCTACCACAACAAGGCTGACATAAACATCCTCTTTCCTTTAAAAGCAGTAATACAGCACGGTTAAAGACATAGTACTCTGGACAAGGTACAATAAAAAATAGAAAACAAAATATAAGACATAAAATACATATACATTTGATTGTCAAGGCTGTCCAATAGTGGTTACTAGCCACAATGACTATGTTGTACTTCCACTGTCAGAAATAGTATGCCTCTGAATACCAGTTGCTGGGAATCACATGCGACAGAGTATTTTTGCTCTCAGGTTCTGCTCATGGGCATGCCATGTGTCACTGACCACTGTGAGAACAGGATGCTGGACAACTGATGGCTTTTCTGATGTTCTCATGAGCCCTGTATTTTTTTTAGTATGGCAGTGCTGTTTCCTTCTTTAGGTCCAGAGACTACTCCAGAAAATTCACCTCCTTCTGAGTTTGATGGGTATGCTTTTCCTTCACATATTTCTTCCTTACCTGGTTGCTGAAATACTGTAAGCAAGGTGTGGGTGGCAGGGTTCTTCAGATCAAAATAATGACACTGCAAGGATACAAAAATACCTGACTTTACTGTGCTATCTGCACTTTGTACCTGCTTCAATACTAGACCCAATACAGTGGCTAAATTTTGGGTTATTTACCTCTGTAATAAAAGCCCATTCATATAAAGATGGGATATAACCATATTTGATTACTTCATTCCTGGAATGTCTCTATAGAATCACACACTCATAGGGTATGAGGTTTAAACATGTTGACATCATATTGTAAATAGGGATGAGAACGAGTGCTTTAAGTGTTGGTTAACAAAATATGCAGCAGGCTACAAAAGCCATGAATCTTTCAAAGGGGAAGGATAATTGTAACATAGAGGCAGGTGCAGAAAATGCTTTTTAAAAAGAAAATACAAAATGCTTCAGTCTACAGAAACCTAATATAAAGGTACATTTCAGAGAGTTCTTTTACCCTTTCTATTTGATGTTTCAGTCTTAAAAATAATTAATGTTGGAATTTTAATATATGGTTATTAAGTACAGAAGAACTGGAAAATGAATAAAAATTGAAGGAGGCAACTACAAGCAACTCAATAACACAATTCACAGCATTTTGAAACCAGCAGATCCTTACTTAGCCTGGCTTTGACTCTCTTCATCTCTTCATCTTTTCTTCTGTTATTCTTTTTCTTTTGGGTCCTTTGTGGGGGTTTTTCCATTTTTCTTTGCTCCAGCCACCTGCTCTTACCTCTTTGTGTTCTTAACCCTAATTTCTCAACACTCCCAGGAGAAAAAAATATATAGTTGCTTTACCTGAGGAAAGAGGTTGAATTCATTGAATTCAGTAAGGATTTCAGGTGATTAAAATGAACAATATCTGACCAATTTCCAGAGCAAGCCGATATCGGTGGGGGGTGAAGGGGTGGGGAGACTGAAATACAAAATGAACTCACCTTCCATACTTGTGGTTCGAGGACCCGACCCCCGCGAAGTAAAATGAAGACACAGGGACACGTGATATAAGGTTAATGGGCTAGAAAAGGCCACAACTTTATTGATTACAGCAATGAAAAGGTATTGGCTTAGGCATTGGATCGCGAAACAAGTGGGTTTATTCACCAGGGGTTCATCACCTGTTGATGCTAATCCAACTATAGGCTCACCCCTGATGTCACCGAGGGTCGTGCCATGGCCTCCCGCCAAGCAGGCTTCAGACGGAATACACGACCGCCAGTTTCCTTTAACGGAATACCCCTAGAAATTGAAGGCATAGGCGATGGCCACACCTAGCACTTCGACACACCACAACACATTATTCCAATGCCTAACCTACCCACCAATACCACCAAAAAGTTGTGACGATTGCTATGAGGTAAGCGAAAAAACCAAAAAGCCTAATGCCAAATGGAAAAACTCCTACCAGGCCCCCCGGGCAACCGGGGCGACCAACCTAAGGTCCATAGCAAGGCCAATGACCTAAGCCCTAACTAAAAGGGAGTGGAGCGTGGGTGACTCGCACAGGATGACAAAGAGAAGTGAGGCCGAGGAGAGGCTGGCACTGCAGCATAAAGGCTGCTGGACACGCCCCCCCCATGGCACGTGGTTGGACGGCCACCGGGGGGGCGTGAGCACCAGCCAGGTGAGCTGGAGGCAGGGGGCAACGCCCCCTGCTAGGAGCGGTGTTCGGGCTCCCGCCCACAACCACTCCCCTCTCTTTCAGGGAGGAGAGTCTTTGCGGTGCTGTGAAAAGTATTGGAAGCAATCCAAAGTGAGGGGACCCTGGACTTATTCTATAGCGGTGTCCAGGACCTAGTGTGACATATAAGTTTTGTTGAATGAACAGAAACAGTGCTTTCAAATACCACTGTGCTATCAAATTCAACATACATGTAAGTGAACAATTGTCAAGGAAATTCAGCACAATCACATTTGACTCCCAAAGATGATACTTTATCAAAAATGAGGGGAATGGTAAAAAGTTGAAAAGGAAGAGGAAGAGGGTCAAAAGTCTTATAGTGGATGTATACAGTGGTACCTCGGGTTACATACGCTTCAGGTTACATGCGCTTCAGGTTACAGACTCCGCTAATCCAGAAATAGTGCTTCAGGTTAAGAACTTTGCTTCAGGATGAGAACAGAAATCGTGCTCCGGCGGCGCGGCAGCAGCGGGAGGCCCCATTAGCTAAAGTGGTATCTCAGATTAAGAACAGTTTCAGGTTAAGTACGGACCTCCGGAACGAATTAAGTACTTAACCCGAGGTACCACTGTACTGCAAATCAGGGAAAGTGCCATCAAGGTCAATTAAGTTTCACCCACTAAAATGACATACCACATTGCTGCATTATGGAACTGTGGCTTTTTCTAATGAGATACCACTATGTCACTGAATTCCATTCATGTAAGTGTACACAACTGAACATGTCATGCCTCTTTATGCACCTGAATGGTTCTGTTCTCCCATGAGTCACCCAAGAAAATGGTAGGAAAGAACTGTTTGCTAGAATACTACCCCAAATATTACTGCATGCTCTGATCCATGCAAACTGCAGAAAAATAACAGTGCAGAACTCCCAAAATTTTCCAGGTTAATGGGGTTGCAATTAATGAGGAAGCAATTGGCATGGAAATGAAATGAAACTGTCGAAATCATAATGCTGCTATACAAATCTATGGTGTGACCATGCTTGGGATACTGTGTCCCATTCTCATTGTTGCATCTCAAAATGAATATTGTGGAGCTGGAAAAGGAAAAGAAAAGAGCAATCAAAATATGTAAGGAACTCCCAAAAGGTTACAGCATTTTGCGCTTTTTAAGTTTAGGGAGGGAAAGGCAAGGAAGGTGGGTGGGGAGAGAACATCATAGAGGTGTATAAAAGTATGCATGTTGCATAAAAAGTGGAGTATTTGTCCCTCTTTCATGAAAGTAGAACTTGGAATCATCCAATGAAGCTAAGCATGGGAAAATGTATGCCAGATAAAAGGGAACTACGTCTTCATACTGCACATAATTAAAATAAGGAACTTACTCCCTCAAAAGAGGACTAAATAGCCACCAACTTGGATGGCTTTAAAAGGGATTTAGGGGGGGGGGAATCCTTGGAGTATAAGGCTATCAATAGCTATTAGACATGATGGCTGTACTCTGCCTCCAGTATTGGAGATGCCATGCTTCTAAATGCAACTTGTTGTGCTCTTGTCCTGCTTGTGCACTTCTCAGAGGCATCTGGTTGGCTACTTTGAGAATAGAATGCTAGACTAGGTAGGCCTTTGACCTGATCTAACAGGCCTCTTATTATGTTTCCAAGCCTCTCAATTTGTTCCATGGTGAAAATAAAACACGGCTTAGTGTAATTTGCAAATGCAGTTTCCCTAAAAAAATCTTACAAGTGCTCCATGTTTGTTTCATGAGCAGTTTACCTTCCTTATCCACTTTCCTTTCTCCTTTAGGAAAGCCTGTTCTTCTTCCTTCTGTGCCTCTTGCATGCAGCCCAACCCCATACTGTACTTATTTATGTGGAATTAATTTCCACAGCATTCAATGGCGCTTAGTCCCAATTAAATTTCCATCGTGTTGCAACCCTAAAGGGCAAAATGGCTCTCTATACAGCTTCTTTTATGCCTCTGGTAAATATATTTTAACAGCAGTTGGGGGAAGGCTGGTATGTCTTTTGTTTTTGCTATGCTGACTCTCTGGCCGGTGAATGATTTGATATACTGCTTCCACCACCTGCAGTTTGGACAGGCACATTCCAGAGTACTGAGGTGACAGAAGCTTCCTTGCCACTGGCTTGTGAAAAAGGCAACCCAGACAGAGCTGAGCAGGGGGACAACTTTGCCTCACCCAAATCTCCTTCCAGCATAGTGGACCAGGGGTTTGGATTGTGCTCTTCATTCTTGTTCCTATCTTATTGGCTGGAAGTGATTTATTCTATATAGAAAAGGTAACCTAGTGTTTGTATTGTCTTACAGCAAATATAATAAGTCTGTTCTTTCTTATCAGTGTATCTTTCATAAGGTATGTGGAAACGTAGGTGTCAAGTTAGTATGCAATAAGCAGTAATTATAAGAATCTGAAGACTTCACTGACATTTTCTTCTCTAATTTACCTTGAAGTCTAATAGGATTAGCTTCAAAGATGAATATTTCACTAATTTAAATAAAAACAACATAAATAGGTTTTAAAAGAAGAAGTATGTGACACACTTTTGTTACCTACTGTTCTTCTCCATGCCTGAAGAAAACTGGCTGAATCAAAAGGGGTTTTTGTCCTTAAGTGGCAGTGACCACAAGGATTGACAAGTACAGCGATCACCTTTGAGAAGTGATTTCTAAGGATGTTAAGACCATGAACTGCTTTCATTTGGAATGCCTTCTTTAATAGATGCTTCAAAACAAAGCCAATAACTGATCTGCTCTTTGGGAGAAAATTTGTTTTTGTATTTGAGAATGTGCTTTATCATGGAGAAGAAAACATGCACTTATCTTTTCCAGTTTGTTATTATTTGACTACAGTGGTTACAAAGTTCTAACACAGAGAATCATCTAGTACTCTGTTGAGAAATGTGAATCTATGTGAATAAAATAATTCTTCACATTTCCCGTGCTGCATCTCATAATGCTGCAGCAGTTGCTACCAAACTAATATTAATCCATAGGCACATTTGTTAAGCGTTTATCTGTGTATCACAAGAACAGAAAAATATAGCTGTGAAAAAATGTTTGTGGGTTGTGCATTCCATCTCTTTGGTCTGGAAGTGTTACAAAAGTGGCTGCAGTTACGTTGTACTAAATGTGCTGAATGTTCTCCCACAGGGGCTAGTGATTCCTTATCTAATCTCATTTGGGAGAGCAAAAAGTCCATTCCTGCACTATAATAATCTTGAGTATATGTCTGCTTGAGGAAAAAAGTCAAAAGGTTTTTGTTTTTTACTTCTCAACTGATAAATAATGGTAATATAATTTAAGACAAGAAAAAATAGGGACAGTTTTTCCACTTTCTTTTTGCATCTTTATTCAAGCAACAACAGGGTAAGGGTTTTCCCTCTTCCTGAGTTGCTGAAAGATGTGCACCAGCACTGAGGAAATGCCTCAGTAAGACTTACTGAGGCTACTGCAGTTGGGCTTCAGTGGCTCTGAAAATCCAGCAAATGGTTCCCTGGTCAATTTTCACATTTTGCAAATCAGAAGTGAAATAAATCCTGTTTGTTGTGTGGCTCACATGAGCAGCAGGAAACATAAAGCCTTGACAAACCATTCACTGCCATAGATCTCTCTTGATTTCAACTTGCAAACAAACTACATATGTAACTATATATCACAGGCCAGTAGTTGTACAGCCTAGTTGCATTAACATCTTCCCTTAAATTTGAGTTTTCTTTATTTGTAAAGTAATAGAATAGTAAAAAAAAATCTATACATTATAATTTTGAGGGGAGGACTTAAATTTTGTATGTGCGTGATGGGTAGGGTAATGTTTCAGGTTTTTCTTTTTTCTTTTAATAATGATGCTTTCCTTCCAGATATGCTAGCATAGGAAATAAATATTTGTGTATTTTGTCTGTCTTTTCAGTTTATATGTTTCTAAATGCCTGTTTGATCACTTTACACTTTTCATCAAGGTTTAGAATTTTGTTTGCAAATACCAGTTAGCTGTCAGAACTCCAGATTGGAAAGCAAATACCATACAGTGACCCGAAAGTGGGAATGTGAAGAGAAAGAAGCTCACAGTTCGATTCTAAAGAAAAATTACATGTAAAAATGAGCATAAAATTACCTTTGAAGAATGTGCCTGTTGATCACTGTCAGAATATATACCTCTCTCCACGAACTCTGTGAAAAAAACTTCAGCCAGAAGGCACAGGCAGTTTGTCCTTGTTCCTCTTCTTTCCTAGGAAAAAAAAAAAGGAAGATAGACCCACCTTTATTCTTGGAGAAGAGAGATGAAAGCACAAGCTCAAGGTGCATCATATTATGTAATTCCATCCAAAGCCAAGTACACTTTTCTGCCAATCCTATCAAACAAATGGGCACTGCAATTCTGGAAGACTTTTGTCTTCTGCAGTGCCTCCAGATGACTCAGTCCCCAGACTCACTTCAAGCACTGTTTCTTCAGTTTTCTCATTTTCCTTTATGCAAGTCTTGCAACACCTAGTTGAAGTGGATCGGAACAAGAGCTAGAAATTTAAAATTCATGTTTGACAATTTGGGTATAAAATAGTCAGCATATGCTGTTCAGTGTATACTATAGCTCTTTTTCGAGCCCATTTCCCCCTACCTTAACATTTTGTTTCATTTTTAGTATACACGTATCACAAAGAAACAGAAGACAAGAACATTAGTCATATTATAGAAGTCTTTTTGTTGCTGTTGTTGGATGTCCTTGTCTGGTAATTATTCTCTTTTTTTCTTTAAGGTTATCTTAGAGTGCCTTTCCAGAGAAGTCTGTGTGTGGAGGGTGATTGCCAATTATGTTTGTTTTGTGTCACATATGCATAAAGCTGAATCAAGTCATTTAAAATGTGTCCACTGTGTTTAGAGCCCTTCTTAATATACAACACATTTTGAAATGTATTGATTTTAGTTTCTTTGTGCTTAATTTCTGAAGTGTGAGCTGCCAGCCTCAAATATTCCTGGGTGTCCTTTCTGAGGGTATGCCTTCTTGGCAAATATATACATATGGGTACAAAGAAAAAATGGAAATACTAGGTTTGTGATACCTCTTTGCAAAGCCCAGATGTATACAAGATAAGTGAAATTTGCACAGAAATATCACATAATTTGCACAGAAATTCCACAGACCTCCTGGACGTTTGCATTTCACAGACTTTTGGTCCTACTGTTTCATATCTCTAAAGTTGTATATATTATCTGCCCAATGAATATTGCATTTCTTGCATCTATCAGTAGGCTCTGTTCCATGAAACTTCATGCCACAATGCAACTGTTATACAATCCAATCCTATGTATGTTTACTCATGCACACTGAATCCCATTGTTTTCAAAGGGACTTACTCCCCAGTAAAGTTCATTCAGGATTGCAGCTACTGCTGTTTTTGATAACCAAGAACTGGTCATTATTGCTTAGAAGTGAGGAAAATGAAATTTGTTATTACTTCAGAAATTTCAGGACTGAGCTCTTTTACAGAAAGCTGGTTCAGTAAGCCTGCAACACCTTCCATGGTTACCTGGGATTAAGGTAACCATGGAAGGTGCTAAGGTACTCCCATGTCCCTTCCGCAATCTCTTCCTGTTATGCATTCTTTCATGATTCTGTGAAATGACACTCCGCTGCCCCCACTTTTCATTCTCCTAGCCCCATGGTATGCTCCATTTCTCTCTTTCTCCAACCCTTCTCCATAGCCCCTTCCATCTTGCCTTTGAACCAACCTACCAGATGTGGACATTCTATGCTGAATATCTCCTACTTGCTCCTTTTTTCCTCCTTGTTCTACACTCTATTTCCTTTTAATCACCATTGCCATTCCTCCCATACATCTTTTTTTGTCAGCCTACTTACTCTTTTAAATGATCTGGTCTACCCCATTACTACATCAGTTCCCTCATTATGCCTGCCTCTTGTCTTAAACGAAACCAGATGCCTGCCAGTGCTGCCACCCTGCCCCCACTACTGTAAGAGGAGAAGTGCCATTCCACCACCGAGGCTTCTCCGTTCTTGACCACGACCCGTTTGCACGAGTATCAGTCATCCCTTCCCCTTCCCACCTCCTTTTCTCCCTCTCCTTGCCATTCCACCGGCTCCTTTGGAACAGGTTCCTCTTTCCCCTTGACTCCATTGACACCTGCTGGCCTCGTCTCCGAAGCCCCGCCCCCTTCCTCATTGCCATTCTCCAAGCGGCGCTCCTTCACGCCAAAACAGAGAACGTGCCCCCTCCCCGTCCGCTCCTGACGAGGGTTTATGTGCCCCATTCACGAGCGTTACGCGCCAAGCCGAGGAGTGACAGTGGTGTACCTTTAAGGCACGTGAGGGAGCGAGGAGCGCGAGAGAACCCCTGCCGGCACGGCACTAAAACCCCTCCATTAACAATTGCAAACTCGCCTCCTCCGCGACTAAAGGGCGTTCTGGTGGGAGCGCTCTTCCTGAGGAGGTTAATGAGGGAAGCGGCAAAGACCAGCGGCAGCCTGGAGCTTGCCGGCTAGGAGGAGGAGGAGGAGGAGGAGGGAAAAGAGAAGCTGCAACCAGCAGCCTTGGGAGGCTGTGGCAGACCGTAGAAGCCGCTCGCTCCACGCCGGTTCCATCCGCAGACTGCGCGCGTGTCTCGCCTTGTCCGCTCAGCCCTCGGGTGCTGCGAGAGCGGCTGCCCTCCCCTCACAGGCACCTGGAAGGAGCTGCTGCTGCTGCTGCCTAAGCCACGCTGCTCGTCCTCCGCCGGCGGCCGAGCCTTTTCGCTCCTTAGCCGCCACCACAGTCGCTTCCTTTTTACCCCTCGGTTTCCCACCTCGCCCTCCCCGCCCTGGGGAAGGGCAGCTGACGCCGGCCACCGAAGCTGCGGGCGAGCACGGAGCAAGCTGGCGGGACTGACTGAGGTGGGCGCGAGAGAAAGAACTGTCTGTGTGAGAGGAAAATCTAATCTTGGCGCCAATAAGCAAGCCTGAGGAGAGCCGCGTCTTTGGGGAGGGGGGCGCGCTCGCGCAAAGCCATAGGATCGGACGGCGACGCTGGCCAGGCTTTACTACTGCTGCTGCTGCTGCTGCTCTTCGGCGTGACCGACGCGGCGAAGTTCGACGCAAACGTGTTGCTCGCCGCCGCCGCCGGCAGCCTCCACCTGCCAGCCCCTGTGGTTGTGGCTCCCGCCGCGCTGCCTTGCTGGTGCCATTCCGCGAAGGTGGGCGTCACTTTGCCTGCCCTGAGGACCGAGGACACCCAGGTACGCTCCTCTTTCGGGCTTCGCCTGTTGTGGAAGGGCGCGCGGGACGACGGAGCTGGTGTTATCTTTCCTCCCGCCCCCCTCCTCCCTTCCTCCTCCCCTCCCGGTTGTGTGTCAAACTTTGCCTCACACATGGCGGTGACAGCTCTCCCCCCCTTTCCCCCCTCCTCCTCCTCCTTCCCCCTCCCCGCCCCGCTTTCCCAGATGGGCGCGACTGCCCGAGGTGAGGGCGTTGGGGCTCGAGGAGGAGCCAAGACCCTCCTCCGTTATAGGAGCCGCTCGAGCCCGCGATTATATAGACGCCTCGTTTCAATAACGGGGCTTCGAGGCGTCAGGTTTTCCTCGTCGCTTATTTTGCTCCGTAGAAAGAGTTGAGCTGGGTAGGTAAGCAAGTTTTGAAGCTGCAGGAGGAGAGGCCAAGTTTGTCCTTGCTGGCTGCCTCTCGATCCCGGGAGGCGAGGCGATTTTGTACCTTAACTTTCACCGCCCTCGCCTCCCAAGCCCTCAACTGCCTGACAGACACCTCAGCAGTCAAGTGATGAAAATCCTGCAGTTTTAAGTAAAAGGCTCCTTTTTCCAGGCTTGCATGGATCCAGGATTTGAAAGAAAATGCCGTTAGGTAAACACACTTTCGCTTTGAATGCATCGTATTGAAAACCTGTAACGGTTTTTGAAGGTTTGTTTTGATGCGCCTCGTGTAAAAAAACAACAACTTGCCAATAGACATGTGTTATTTTTAAAAGATCATTTCGCTTGCTTTGGGTTATATTAAAAGGCTGCGTGTCTTCTACCTCTATAGTGCTCTCTATGCAGATTATGCTAACTGAAATCTCTGCTTCCCTGAGACTGTTTTTACAGAAAATGTCAAGTCCTTTTTTCTTTAATTTTAAAATGCTAGGTAAATATTTAGTAATAAGTTGGACACAAGGTATCCAAAGATTGCTGAAGCCACCTGCTGAATTGTTTTATTCCCGCCCCCCTCCTCAGTGCTGGGAGTTAGTTGTTAGCGTTGTACAGACATCCAGCAGATGGAGCAATGGAAAACTGGTACAGTTTCTGCATTATAATAAACGACCGCTCTCTAATCATAGCTAAATAAAAGGTTATATTGCATACTTTCCCCAAAAGGGGAGGGGGGCTTGCCTGCTGCTAAAGTTTGTGATTGATGGATCTTTTTATTTTCCTTTTAAAAAGATGTTTATAATAAATTGCTGGTAGCATGTAGTTCGTAGTTCTGCTTTTTCTGCCTTAGGTGTATTTCTTTGGTATTAATGGCTCCCATTTGTGGGTGTGTGGGTTGTTTTTGCAATGCACAGTGAAAGACTAAATGGTTTGTAGTTAGGAAGGTAGCTCTTTGTGAGTACATGGCTGTAACTGTTGAAGCTACAGAAGGCTGTCTACAATTTAGACAGGTATAATTGGAAAATGTATCAGTTTGCTGCAGATAGTCTCAAGTAATTATACTCATTAAATGGTTAATTCAGTATTGCAATGGAAGTTGTCCTGATTGCGAATGAGCAATGACAGAAGTGTTGGTTGCTATGCTACAGCAGTGCGAACTTTTAAAATAAAATATTACTAAAGACATGAAAATGTTTATGGTTGGGAATGAGTTTTGGTGGTTCTGTTGCTCAGATAAGCTCTGTAAAGACAGCATTCAGCAGGTTATACCTCATACAATTTGGCATCTGTAATATTCACTGTGGGTGCAACTCCAGAGACCCTTTTTGGCAGTTCCTCACCACCAAAACATATTCTATGACTAAAAGTTAAAGTTTGATTTTATAATTGGTCTGCACTTGAATATAGACTACAATATAATGTAGCTGGTTCCAGAACTGTAACTGTTTTAAAGCATGATCAAGGTGAAGTTTAGTGCCTGTGTATACTATTGATTTTAATCATGTGCTTTAATTTTCCATTGATTTTCACTGGACAGTAGAATTTACAACTTTGGCTGCATTATGCTCTTTGATAGCCATATTGATAATTTCCTATAAACGAGTGCTTATTGTGCCTCTTAGTTGGGCATTAACTATTAGGGAGGAATGTGGGTTAATTTTTGTTACTTGATGAGTATATGTAGTAGAAGGGGCAATGCAGAAGAAACCCATTTTGTTGTTAAATTTTCTATTTGCCTTCTAAAACTTTATTTGTCACCCTTTTGTGTTAATATACATGCCGTATTCACTTATCCAAAAGTGAAGTGGGATATTCAAAAACAAAGTTTTAAAGGTGTTTGCAAAACATAACCCTACACTACATTGAGGACTGCTGGAGGGAATAATGCATTATTAAAATAGATTCTTTTTCAGGCTTGATGTGTATTGTCTTATAACCTTAAAGCAAATGCCTTTTTTTAAAAAAAGTTTTTTGGGGGAGGTATTTGGGGGGTCTGGTTGTATAGATGTAACTATGTTCAAGCATTCAGAAGATTCTGTCCTCACTGATGTTAGCGCCTCTTGATCATCTTAGATGCAGCTACTTCAGCAGGGTGTCTGTTTATCTGTTGGTCTTTAAGACTGGTCTACTTTTTGTTGCAGCAAGATTGTGGTTCAAGAGCTGATCTAGAAAGCTGTTTTAAAACAATTTAATTTAAGTATATTTGGTCTCATTGAAATCTAAATCAGCTTCATTCAAAGTAATTGCCTATTTGGGTCAAGTTGATAATTAAGTCAAGAGTTCTTAAGAAAAAGCAAAGCTTCTACCATCTGGTTAAAGTAGATGTTCCAGGTACATATTTATTTCTGTTCCTTTATTGAAATACTTCCCCTTGGGTTTATACTCAACTACCACCATGCCTTTCCATGTACACTGGAAGCTGCAGCTGTTGTGGCACCTATAGGTGTTTGTTGTTGCTCATGCTTTCTTCTAGGTCAGGAATGTGAAACCTATAGACTTCCAGATATTGCTGGACTCCAACTCACACCAGGCCCAGTTAGCATGGTTAATGGTTAGAGTTAACAGCAGTTGTAGTCCAGCAAATATCTGTAAGGGCACAGATATTCCATCCTAAGTGCTGTATGCAGAGAGATAGTCAAAAGGAAGCTAATGGGTTGCATATTCTTGTGGGTGATTTCATTGGCTTGTGTTGGCTTCTCTGATTTTTCAAAATGCAATGCATTCAGAGGTGTATTTCTGTTTTTGGACTAAACATAGTTGGATCCACGTATTGGTCGTCTAGACTCCGGCACAAGTATTGGCTACCATGCCAGAGATGGTTGTGAGAAGTGTCAAACCTAGTATTGTAAAAAGTCATTGCTTGGAGATGTCATACGTAGCTCTGAACTTTGTTCTGGAGAAGCTGCATTCCTTTATTTATAGCAAATGGAGTAAAAGTTGGCATTGCTAGGTAAGTCAAGATGTAATTAACAATGGTGCCTTTCAGTAAATATTCTAAAATAATACATATACTTTTTAAACTCCAAAATCTCAATCTTCATATCTTTAATGGTAGTTCTGTTTCATTCTTCATGTTAGATGTTTGCTTTGACCACACAGTAAACCTATAATAGCATAAGCAATTTTTTTATTAGAATATAGGACAATCTGACATAATGTAACTTGGATTTTAACAGTGGGTGATTTGCTGTTCATTATTACATAAATGGAATTGCCTGTGCTAAGATGAAAATGGAAAATACACATGTTATTATCCAGCATGTTGAGTACTTACTGCCTTCTCTTGAATACGAGGGAACTATGGCTACAAATGTTTCAATTTTTTAAAATGGTTGTTGTTTGCATTACGAGAACTATTGTTTTTATTTGAAGATGATAGCCCACATAAGCTCCTGAAGCTCCTGGTGAGTAAATCACAGCACCTAATTTTCCTACTATAAGCTAAAGATTATATTTAATGTGTTGGTCTGAGTGATTACGGCAGTGTACATTTTAAATCAATTGATATTAAAGCCTAGTTGAATCTAGATTATTCTCGATTAAAAGGCTAGAGGACTATGCTCTGTTACAAACCTCGGTTGCCTTACTCTAGAGATGCTTGTGAACAACATACTTCTGCTTAACTGATATGGAGCAAATATTGTGATAGTTTCTGATAAAGGTCCAGAAGAAGGTAGTGGGGGAGGGGGCTGCATTGGAAATAAGAGTCACTGAATTTGACAGGGCTTACTTCTGGGTAGACATGTGAAGTATAGGAACACACTGCAACAGAAGCATTGCTGATCATAGGGTTAGTTACAGTGCTCCAAAAATTTACACCAAGGAATAACATGTCCTCCTTGAGGTGTTTCACCCATGCTCTTAGAGATGCATATGTAGAATGTGAGGAATAATTGCTCACTCCTGCTTTGGTATGGCCTCATGCACCACCCAACTCGTAGTTGAAAAAATAACATTCCTTTTCATGTGCAGGGTGAAAGGCTTTATAGTCTTGACCAAAACAGTTACTCGTTTTTGTAAGTACAGTCATACCTTGGGTTACAAATACTTTAGGTTGCATTTTTTCGGGTTACGGACCTGCCGAAACCTGGAAGTACCAGAACGGGTTACTTCCAAGTTTCTTGGGTTGCGCATGCGCAGAAGCGCAGAATCGCAACCCGCGCATGCACAGAGGTGCCACTGCAGGTTCTGAACGTGCATCCCGCACAGATCACATTCACAACCCGAGCATCCACTGTAGTTGACCATAGAAACCAGACAGAACCAATGACTTGGAGATTTCCTAAAGATAATCTGACTGCATGCATATGATAATATGCCTTCACTGTGCAAATCCCTAGGAAGTCTAATTTGCGGGGGAGCAAAAGTGATATTTCACACTAGCACTGTCTCAATGCTACTCTGAGACCTACAGTGGGAGCTAAAGGGAAGCTGGAGGCAAAGAAAAAACATGACAGAGATGTAACATCCTGAAGTAACTAGGATTCAGGTGGGCAGGGCACTCCAGCAGCAAAGGTAGGTCTAAGGGTGAATGTGTGAGCTTGAACTATACTCAAAATAAACTGGAGAACTGCCACTTTAACCTGGTCAGACACTTTCTATCCAGGTAAATGATAGAGAAGGAACATAATTTAAGTACGATTGTTCATGATTGATTGCATTCTTTTTTTATCGAGGCAACTGAATATTGCCTACTATAAATAGCCCAATAGTAATATGCAACAATTTTGTACGGCATGCTAAGGACAAATATCATTGTCCGACATGTAAATCCAAATTCTATGCCAAAAATTATGCTGAAAATGTTGCATTATGAAAACCTTCTACAATTCTTCTTCTTTATGTGTACTTTGAGCAATGTTTAGCTTTTTAAAAGTAGCCTTAATGTAAATCATACAATTTATGACACTAAACTAAAACATTGCACTTTGACTTGAACACAATTAAAATGGAGATTGCAGGCAATTGAGATTTCACTTAGAATAAATTATGCAGACAAGAACAGTATGCATATATGTTCTAGTTTTGCATACTTTATATCAAGCTGGTGTTATGGTTTGGAAGACAGAAAATCAATGGAGACTTTTAGGGAGGGACAGATAGGTATAGGGCATAAAGCAAGGATGGGGAACCTCAACCCTCTCTAGCTGGCCCTCTCCAGACGACACACCCTCCTGAGTCGCACTTCCTCACCAGCCTGCTTTGCACCTTTCTTGAGTACCGTATTTTTCACCCTATAGGACGCACTTTTCCCCCTCCAAAAATGAAGGGGAAATGTGTGTGCGTCCTATGGGGCGAATACAGGCTTTCGCTGAAGCCTGGAGAGCGAGAGGGGTCAGTGCGCAAAACCTCCGGAAGGTTGCGCAGAGCTGCCTGCGCTCGTGGGCTCCGCGCAACCCTCGGGAGCCCGGCAGGAAGCCGCGCTGGGCTCCCAAAGGTTGCGCAGAGCTGCCTGCATTCCGAAGCCTCGGGCGCACTGAAGAGCGTGCCCAGACTTCACGCAGCTCTCCGCAAACCTGGGGAGACCGGCGCGGCTCCCTAGGCTTGCGGATAGGAGGCTGTTCAGGGGGCTGGGGTCGGGGGTGAAATATTTTTCCCCCTTTATTCCCCCCCCAAAAAAACTAGGTGCGTCCTATAGGGCGGTGTGTCCTATGGGGCGAAAAATACGGTATTTTTGCGTGGCTTGAATAAATCCCTCAACTCTGGTTATACTTTTTGCTTGTCTGGATGGAGACTAGAGAGGGATGTGATACTGTGAAGAACTAGTCTGCTGTACAAAGCTAAGATTCATTCCTCATTCTGCTCACTTTTCCTTCAGATCATGCCTACTTTTTGTTCTGGACCCACCCATCATGTGGCCCATGGAAAGTTGGGAAGAATGGAATGTAGTCCTTGGGCTGGAAAAGACCCCAACACCCCTGACATAGAAGCTTTCTGAATGGACAACTAGAGTAGTTTTCAGATATTGCTTGCACATGTTTTGACTATATTGCAAAGTTTATAATCACTGGTAACCTGTCTTTCAGAAATGAGGGACTGACACAATCGTGTTTGTGTTAAAATTTACTGACATTTGTGCAAATCTATTCAGGAGTTGATTCTGAAGATAATAACTTTTCACTATCTTCATTAGCAAACGTAATGATGAAAATTACAGATTGCTTTAGAACTGGATTGCACCTTCCTATCTGTTCCTTCTTTATTCCTTTCACTGACCTTGAAACAACACGGGAAATTATTTTGAATTTGTTAACAGGGGGAATAGTTTTGAATTCAAGGAGTAATGTAAAAAAAGGTAAAGGACCCTTGGACGGTTAAGTCCAGTCAAAGGCGACTGGGGGAGTACTCAGCTACTCAAGGAGTAGCTAAAGACATTGTACAGGTTGCCCATGAACTAGCTTTTTCAATTTATCTCTTCAGTTTATTCTTTTACTGCTGAAATTTTTATATAAAAATAGTATGTGTGTGCTACCTAAAGACAGCTGGGTTTGAACTCTTACAATCTAGAACTCTTGAGGATGGATTCTAATGGTTTTTAAATGTTTCAGTGTTAATTAAGAGATAATGTGAATAGAATAGTCTGTTATGACAGGATAATGATTTCTTACAGAATGTAAATTATGCAGCTTAATTTTTTTTAAGAAATAGAAGTGCTGTAAATGCAAAGCCAAAATATTAGCAGTTGCTTCGGTTCCCATTATTTTCTTAGTGCATTGATTCACAAACTATGATGCATTAGGATTTTTCTTGCATTTTCAAATGATAAGAATATAAAAAGTGTCTTGCTGGATCAGGCCAAACACTCATTTAGTTCAGCACTTCTGTTATCACAGTGTCCAACCAAATATCCATGGAAAGCTTACAAGCAGCAAGCAATACAGTAATCTCTGCATCTGTGATTTCCACCAATTGGTATTCAAAGTGGAGGTAGAACATAGTCATCACAACTAGTAGTCACAAATAGCGTTATCATCCAAGTTGGTAGCCAACACCACATCTAGTGGGAGTGAACTCTGTTGTTTAACTATGTGCTGTGCGAAGTATATTTCAACGTTTAGCTTCATTCCCTAAGTTCTAATATTATGATGGAGGGAGACAACCCTTTTCCTATCCATGTTCTCCACACCATACATAATTCTACAGAACTCTGTTATGTCCACTCTCACTTGCCTTTTCTCTAAACTAAGAAGCCCCCATTGTTCTAACCTTGCCTCACAGGGAAGTTACACAATTGTCTTGATGATTTGGCTGCCTTTTCTGAGTCTTTTCCAAATCTATAATATCCAGATTAGTGGCTGGTAGTTCAACTGCATTAACACTGCTGTACTGTACATGAATGGTAAGACTGCACTGCCTATGTGAGGGCCAGTGCAACCTTACCATTCATGTACAGTACAGCAACTACCACATCTATCACTCTGCTATTTTGCTGTGGGGAGGAGAGTGGCAGCTGGAGTAAGAGTTCTGGGCACCACAGTTCAAGAAGGACACTGATAAACTGGAACATGTCCAGAATGGTCAAAGGCCTGGAAACGATGCCTTATGAGGAACGGCTAAGGGAGCTGGGCATGTTTAGCCTGGAGAAGAGGAGGTTAAGGGGTGATATGATAGCCATGTTCAAATATATAAAAGGATGTCACATAGAGGAGGGGAAAAGGTTGTTTTCTGCTGCTCCAGGGAAGCGGACACGGAGCAATGGTTCCAAACTACAAGAAAGAAGGTTCCACCTAAACATTAGGAAGAACTTCCTGACAGTAAGAGCTGTTCAACAGTGGAATTTGCTGCCAAGGAGAGTGGTGGAGTCTCCTCCTTTGGAGGTCTTTAAGCAGAGGCTTGACAACCATATGTCAGGAGTGCTCTGATGGTGTTTCCAGAGGGTTGGACTCGATGGCCCCTGTGGTCTCTTCCAACTCTATGATTCTAAGAGGAGAAGACGGGGGGGGAGAAAGAGCTGTGAGTGGAGCCCCCCCTTCACAGCTCAACAAGCCTACTTTGCATGGAACTAGGTGTGGAGAGTGTAGCTGAATGAGTACCTTCCACCTTGGGCCTGCTCATAAAAAGCAAGTCTAGAATGAGAGACTAGGATGATGTCTGCTGTCTCCAGGAACTCTTCTTGTTGTGAGACTTTTGGGGATGAGCTGAGAGTTTGTTGGACCCTGAATGAAAATCAAGAGACTGAGATGGGAGGGTGTGTCAGAAGGAAAATGAATTGAGATATATATGTGTGTGACTTTGTATTATTGTAACATTATTATATGTAACTGTATTTTTGTACTTTTGGTTTTTGTTATCTGTTGTTGCTTCAGTTTTCTCTACACTACTTAGAGATATTTTTAAATTAAGAAGTAAGATATGGTGTGATAATCATATTTCCTCCCATTGACAACATTTGAAAGGAATTAACTACTCTAGCCTTGCTAGAACACCTATCTCAGGGAACACCTATGTCAGGGAACCTTTCTATTGCTGTATGTGGGTGGGTGTGTCTGTTTTCGAGTGGTACAAGTACCATCCTGCTAGCATAATGCTCTTCCCACACCAGCAGAGCAATGCTTAAACTGCTTCAGCTGTCTTTCTGCTGTTGGTCACCATTTTAGATTATTTTGATGGCTGTTGGTTTTAACATTTTAAGAGCCACATTGGTGTGTGCCTGTTTGTTTGTTTTTTTGTTTGTTTGTTTGTTTGTTTGTTTGTTTGTTTTCAAACTCTGCTATATAAATCCTAGTAGTGATGGAAAAAGTGATTGCTTCATTAAGCTTCTTAGATATATTGGTAAAAAACCAAAATCTATCTCAGCCTTTATTCCTCTCAAAACAGTCTGAGAGTTTATGTAAGTCCTGTCAGCACAACCCAAATCGGGTTAAAGAGATGCACAAGTTGGCTGTACTTAAGATTAAGTGCATTCTCCCAAAACCACAGGAGACCATGGCTCTCCTTAATTCACAACCATCTTTTACATTAAAAAATGTAAACATTAGAAATATTTATTTACTTACGTAGCACATCAGTTCATGGTGCTTTACATGGATGTCCTTATCTCGAAGAGCTTACAATCTAAAATATTAGGCTCCTCATGTATCAATCTAGTATTGACATCTTTCCCCCCCCCTTACGGGGCTCCTTGGAGTATTACCAGGTGCAGGGCGTAAGAGGCAGAAGTTAACAGATGCTGTTTTTCCCACCATGGACATATATTGATGGGGGAATAAAAGTCCTTTTCCAACTTCTGCCTGTCATGCAGTTGTTAAAGGCATAGGGAGCCCTGTCAGGGGGGAAAAAGATGGCAGCCTTGTATATCTCTTTACAAAAGAAAACCCTGTCACGTTGTACAAAGAGTACTTGTACGCTGTTGGTTATGAATGGGTAGAACGGAGGGATGAATCAAATATGAATTTCCCTGAAGGCACATACTATCATTAATAATGTCTGTGTGTGTCTATAGGGCTGACAAACATGCCCAGCTGTACTTGATAGTTCTTTCATCCAGTCCTCTCACAATAGGGACCATCATATGCACAGCCATTTCTATGACAGTTTATTCTGTTTTACAGTAGAAAATAATGGCAAAACTGGAGCAAAAAAAAAAAAAAATCATTCATCTAGGTCTAACACAGTGTAACTTAGTTAACTTGACTATAAATATTTGGTACAAGGAAAGCAAGAGGGGAACTATTAAGATTCCAAAATGAAACTTCATCACAGAAATGCCTTGTAATTCTTAATATATCAAAAGCCTTATAGCTGAAAGATGTCCCAAGTTGCCTTGCTGCATACATGAATAAATTTTGTGACTGCCATTATCGTATTCTGTGAGAGGCAAATGTGGGATGTTCATTTACCTGTAGGTTATGTCATCTAATAATTTTGTTAACAGGCTGCCAGTATGTGATTGGACATCTAGATTTGTACTAGTATGGATAGCATTATTGTAACTAAGACTGTCTTACAGGGTACTATGCAGAATCTTTCAGAAAGCCTTTCTCCCACAACCCCATGGCTACAAAATACCTTTTTACAGTGTCACAGTATTCATGTACTTTCATCAAATTAGCCTACTCTGTGTGAGAGAGCAGCAGTCTAAATTGGCTTAGTACAACATGTTTAGAATATTATGTTTACCAATGTATCCATATCTCTAACTTCAAATTCTCTCTTACTGTTTCTATAATCAAAGCAAAAGTAACCTGAAACATGTCCTCTTAAAGCAATATGAATAAGTAAGTGATTGGCTAAAAATGACTAGCTGCTAGGATTTTACTTTCCCCTCTGACAGAAGTTTTCTGCAGCTGCGTGTTTCTCTACTCCTTAGAAAGTGAGAGGAATGAAATTTTGGATGCTGGTAGTGTTTTGTAGTGTTTTCAAGGAATTGTAAGCACACTACCAGCAAAGCAGCATCCCTAAGACAAAACAATGGGAGACTTTGTCAAAAGCCTTACTGAAATCAAGATACACTATGTCCACAGCATTCCCCTGATCCATCAAACTAGTAATTCTATTTTTAAAAAAGACATCAGATTCATCTGGCATGACTTGTTTTTGAGAAACCCATGATGAGTCTTCGTAATCACAGCATCCACTTCTAAATACTCACAAACTGTTAAATTATCTGTTCTAGAACCTTTCCTAGTATCAGTGTCAAGCTGACCGGTTGGTAGATACCTGGGTCTTCTCCCCACCCCCACCCCAATTTTTGAACATTTGCCCACCTCTAGTCTGCAGGGACCTCCAATAATTCTCAAAGATTATAGACAGAGGCTCTGAGATTACATCCTCAAGTTCCTTTACTACCAGGGGTCCTCAAACCTTTTCAGCAGGGGGCCGGTCCACTATCCCTCAGACCTTGTGGGGGGCCAGACTATGTATGTATGTATGTATGTTTGTGTGTGTGTGTGTGTGTAAACAGCAGTGGAGGGACGATGAGCAGTGCACGAAAGGGATCCAGAGAGAGGCTGCTTTATATGGTGGCCGCTCGAGAGGTGTGCTCAGCCAACCACGGCTCCTGTGTCTTGTGAGCGGCAGGGGCTGGTGGTTGTGGAACGATGAGCAGCACGCAAAAGGGCAGCAACAAAGCCCAGTCCCCTTCCTCCTCTAGGCAGGGCAGGGAGAAGCCAGGAGGATGGAGGGAGGGAGGGAGGAGGTGCTGCCGCCACCACTGTCTTCATGTGAGGGAGAGGGAAAGAATGCACACACTAGAGATCCACACGGCGATTCCCGGACCATCCATGGGCCAGATTTAGAAGGAAATTTGGCCTGATCCAGCCCGTGGGCCTTAGTTTGTTAACCCATGCTTTAGTGCCCTTGGGTGCAGGCCCTGGAAATTTGGATTCACTTGAAGTTGCTAGGTATTCCCTTATCACCTATTTTCCTATCTTGCAGCATATGCAGCTCCCTTCTTGCATCGTTTATTCTGTTATCACCAGGTTGGGCACTGCTTTCCTTCTGGAAAGCAATGGAGAAAGTGTTGAATCTTTTGGTTTCGCACCTTAGATGAGATTTTCAGGAGGATGGTAATATTGGTATCTGTATGAGTTTTCACAATTGCACACCAGCCAGTAGAGGAAATCATAACTGATATCTGTTATACTGTGGTAAGAATGGATGGGAATGCTCACTTTGGGGACTGTGTGCTAGATTCACTTTTGCATTTGGAAATCTATACTGATCGTTCAAGCATTGATTTGGTGCAAATTTGTTTTAAGCTAGTGTCTAGCTCAAATCAACAATGTGCAAGCACTTGTGACTGCAATTAACAGTAAGTGCAAGTTTCCATCTTATATTTGTAATTTTGGAAAGCAAAATGTGTTTTTAATTCTTACTTGTAAACTAATAATTGCATGATTTTCACTGTGACAGATACGGTTGGCAATGAGTCAGATTTCTACAATGAAGCATATGGTCTGGTCTCAACCATATAAGCAGCCCTTGAAAATAGTTTAACATATAATTTCTTCTTGGAAACAAATAATTAGCATCTCCAGCAAGCTATTTTGCATATATGTGTGCACATAATGAAGTAAGTAGACATTAAAAAGCCATTAAGGTTATAAGCAGATCCATAAAAGCAAATTAAAAATAAAGAATTAGTCATAAGTAGTCAGGAAAGAGTTCAGTGGGGTTTGAATGCACAATCATACTCTTGACGTAAGAAATAATACTTGTCCCCAAACCTATCTCAGGGAAGAAAGGAGCATTCTTTACTTTTAAGTGAACTACAACTTGATTAACTGAGTAAGGAACATGCAAAAATGGCAGCTCAGGCTACATTAACCCAACCCAGTATCAACCATTTTTATTTTTTATCAGAAACAGGCTCCCCATTATTGTCATATCTTGCCTTTCCTTGGAGCACGGAGGAACTTATTTGTCCTCTGTAATCCTGTAAGATCAGACAGCATCTTATGAGGATGGTTTTCAGTTCCAAGCTTCCATGTATGCAAGAAAAATTGTATATGCCCAAGCCCTTGGAGCTGCCCCATGGCTAGCGGGTATGGGGAGAGAGAGTAGCCCAAGTACTCCTAGTGCCCATACACCAAACAGGACTTGTCCAGTAAACAAGGTGAAGAGCTTAAAAGCTCCTTTTGCGCTGAGTAACCTAAGCAATGGGACGCGGGTGGTGCTGTGGGTTAAACCACAGAGCCTAGAACTTGCCAATCAGAAGGTCGGCGGTTCAGATCCCTGCGAATGAGGTGAGCTCCCGTTGCTCAGTCCCTGCTCCTGCTAACCTAGCAGTTCAAAAGCACGTCAAAGTGCAAGTAGTTAGGTACCTCTCTGGTGGGAAGGTAAACGGCATTTCCATGCGCTGCTCTGGTTCGCCAGAAGCAGCTTAGTCATGCTGGCCACATGACCCGGAAACTGTACGCCGGCTCCCTCGGCCAGTAAAGCGAGATGAGCACCGCAACCCCAGAGTCGGTCAAGTCTGGACCTAAATGGTCAGGGGTCCTTTTACCTTTAACCTAAGCAAAGCTGACATAAAAAGAGACCATAAGCTCCTTGCCTTACTTAGGGGGCAAGGCCTATTTGGCTTGCTGGCTCTAGAAGGCCAGGGATGCTCACATGACAACTTGAATGTCCCCACAATATTTCGTGAGAATATCCCCAGGCTTGGATTTAACCTGCACAAGTTCAACCCACCCACCTCCAACTGTGTATGGTCAAAATTGTGAAAGTTAAATGAGCATAAGATGTGATTTTACTGTACTGAGTTTCAATTGTTTCATCTTCCCCTGCGCTCGCGTGTTGTCTTCAAATACCTTACTATTATATCAATCTACTGCTAACTTACCTCTGGGCTGGTACTTGGACTCATACTGTGTCCTGCATGTAGACGTTATGACAAGAAGCCATGATCAATAGACTTGCCCTCCATGAATTTTTCTAACTCCTTTTAAAGCCATCCAAGTTAGTGGGCGTTACAGTGTTTTGATAGTTATGGAGTCCATAATTTTAATGCATTCTGTGTGAAGACATCCTCCCTGTGAATCCTGTCCAGTCAGTTCAGTTGGATGATCCTGACTTCTAGGAAGAAAATGTATCTCTTTTCACACAATGTACAATGTTGCAAACATCTGTCATTCACCATTGTACAGTGGTACCTCGGGTTACATAAGCTTCAGGTTACAGACTCCGCTATCCCAGAAATATTACCTCGGATAAAGAACTTTGCTTCAGGATGAGAACAGAAATAGCGCTCCGGCGGCGCGGCAGCAGCAGCAGCAGGAGGCCCCATTAGCTAAAGTGGTGCTTCAGGTTAAGAACAGTTTCAGGTTAAGTACGGACCTCCAGAACGAATTAAGTACTTAACTTGAGGTACCACTGTATTCTGTGGTTGCAACACAGATTTTTATTACAGGAGTTAAGATACTGGCAGATATATTTTTGGTTCAGTTCCCAACAGTGCCTAATATGGATTTTGCCTCCCCCCAACCCTACAAGGCTGCAACATACTGAATCAACACATTGTAAAAAAATCAACATCATTCTCATGATGATGGAACATGCAATACTAGTTGTCATTGCATTGAATGGTGACAAGCAGAAGGATAAGTATAGATATTATAGAACAGTAGCCGAAATGTACCCTTGCTTTGTACAGTGTGTTGTGTGTTAATTTCATTATTAAAATTGTCAAAGAACCTTAATAATTGACTTCCTTTCTGCCATAATATAGATTTGAGCCTTGAGCTTTCAGAATATGCCACTGTGTTGTCAAACAAACATTGCAGAGGAAGTGAACTGCTTTTACAGCACAGTACTGTTGCTTCTTCAACATGCTGTCAGCAGTTGACAAAATACCTAAACAAAATTATAGAAGAATTAGCAAACATTGATCTTGATCTGGATTGAAAGCATGTATTTTTATAAGATGTAACACACAAATATTGTGTAGCAGTAATGGGAAAAGATAAAATCAGATCCAAGCTTTTTTGCTTTTGGACATAATGGTTTCTATGGATTGGTATTTTTGTCATCAGTTAGCCCCCAGATTTAGAGATGGAAACAAGCCTTTTACTTGTTTCACTTTCCCTTCTTCTCTTTCTGCAATAACTCAAAGTCTTCAACTTAGAATAGTTTCCCAAAATGTCAAAGCCAGGCAACTCTGATGACTAAACTAGAACCATAAAACAGCAATCTAAAAGTTAGTTCAAGATGCTGGCTTATTCCAAACATAGTAATCAGTTTCATATACAGTGGTGCCTCGCAAGATGAAATTAATTCGTTCCACGAATTTTTTCGTCTAGCGAATTTTTCGTCTTGCAAAGCACAAAATCCCATAGGAATGCATTGAAAATCAATTAATGCGTTCCTATGGTCAAAAAAGTCCAAACAAAGCCAAATTTGGTACAACAAGAGTTTATTAAGTGCTCTTTAAAGTCACACATACTGTAAAGAGCATTTCAAAATTCAAACCCAGAATTTTTTTTAAAAAACAGCAGAGTGGCCCAATGGTCACAGAAAATCATAAAAATGCAGAAAAAACCCCACAAGCTTCCAGATTCTTGCAAACCCCTCCCCAACTGTTCCCCCAGCCACCCAGCACACAGAAATTCAAATCCAGAAATTTTTTTAAAAAACAGCAGAGTGGCCCAATGGTCACAGAAAATCATACAAATGCAGGAAAAAAAACCCACAAGCTTCCAGATTCTTGCAAACCCCTCCCCAACACCAAGTCCTTGAATTCCAAACACCCCAACCCAAAATCCAACCCCCCCAAAAAAAGTTTTAAAAGCTTAACTTACCAAATGGCTGCAAAAGAAGTTTTGGAAAAGCTTCAAAAATCACCAAAGTCTTTAAAAACCTCAAAAAAGGCTACTATGTACACTGCGTTCTATGAGTTGCTCCTCAAAGTCAAGTCGCAACTGTATTAATTGTGTTAAGAAAAAGGAAACAAACTTGCAAGACGTTTTCATCTTGCGAAGCAAGCCCATAGGGAAATTCGTCTTGCGAAGCAGCTCAAAAAACGGAAAACCCTTTCGTCTAGCGAGTTTTCCGTCTTGCGAGGCATTCGTCTTGCGGGGCACCACTGTATGTAATAGGAAACTGGCTAATTGATTGGAGATGCTTATGTTTAACTGTGGTACACCAAAGATCGAAAGAGTTATATGTGTGGGAACAAGGATTGTTGATATTTTGGCTTATTGAATTAGCTCTGAGTGCATGTGCAACAACTTCTGCCTTCTTTATCTTGAGTGAAAAATCTGGACTGTCACCAACCGTCTGGATGAGAAGAGCCTGCCATAAATACCCTCATGTAACCTTAATACAATGTAAAATTTTATGGCTTGCATTGTAAGCTACTTTGGGAGCCAGACTTGAATAAACCAGGCTCTCAGGTCCATCTGCAGCAACTTCTGTCATCATCCTCTGGATGTAAGAGTCATTTAAAACTGGTTATAAATAAAAGTGATAGTCTACAGTGAAGGTCTTGGGAAACATCACAATAGCATCTACTCCACAAAACACATTAATTTATATTCTCTATCTGTCACTTGCTAAATGAATTTGTAGAAAGTTTAATGACAGCCTTTATACTTCATATTGAATAAGTTATTACTGGCCCTCACCATCTCATTAGCAGGAAAGTCACTGCATTTCTGATCCCTCCACCCCTTTGTGGCTCTACACTTCAATATTTTCCATTATGTCAGTTGAAAATTGAGAAATTTTCAGCTAATGTGGTATGAAATGATTGAATTTAAGGGACAGGGATTAAAAAGATTTGCTTTCTAAAATACACTTGGCAGAAATGTAGTTTTTTTGTAATATAACATCATTGCACATGGATGAATGGAACAGAAACCTTCAGATTACAATATGATGAAATCAATGGCAGGCTTAATGGGAAATGACAATGAAAACTATTTTAAATATAAATATAATAGAAAATCAATATTAAATTACTACTCAGTAGTCTTATGTCCAATAAAGAGTAAATGAAATTATTGTTATCTGAAAGTAAATTTAGTTGGTGTGATTCTCAAAGAGCAGATAAAATGTTTCTACCATTTTTAGTACCATTTTAGATGTATTAACACACTGCTAAATTCCATCTTCCATTATTAATCCTTCTCCCTGTGTTAGATTTACCGTGCAACTTTAAGTGGGGTTAAAAATAAGGTTTAAAGTGATGGATTGACCATGACTTTCAAAGCCTGGCTGTTTAGAGCAACAGCTGTGTAACAAGAGGTTAGGAAAGAAATCTCTGCATATATTGAGTAAGTTCTGAAGGGGAACCTTGTGAAAGAAAGTTTCACTCATGCAAGGGAGTGGCACACACTTTACACTGAACAGTCCCAATGCTGAATCCTACTTGCATTCCCCAACCCTTAGTAGTGATATTTTGAGGGGGCACTGGAGACTCAAGCAGGCGTAAGGATACAGAAAAACCCAGTTTTGTGCATCTCAGAGTGCTTAAGATCCAGTCCATTGTCTTGTATGAATCAAGTTGATTCGATATATCTATGTATTCAAAATAAAAACACAGTAAAATGAGGAAGCACAACTTATTCAAGGACGCATTCTGATGGCTCTTTATTCCATATTCCTGATGTTTCCTTACCTGTTAAATTTTGTATTTTGCATGCTCTTTCACTGACATAAAAGCTACTCATGCTAGATTCCACTATATAAAGTGAATAAATATTAACAATAACAATTACTACTACTATTACTCTTATTTCCAGAAGTTCAGTGCTCATTTCTGTGTTTTCAGGGAGGGAATCCATTTGCAATGCCTTTAACTCAGAAAATTGTGTTGTGATTTTCCTGCAGTCTTCATGATCATACCTAAGCCTTAGTTTAGGGGCTGCCACAGACAATGCTCTTTTGGGTTACCTTTTACCAAGAAGAGCCTTTTAACACCAAGGAGGGTCTGTAGGAAAGGAGGTGATCTAAATCATGTAGGGCTTTACATGTAACTAATACGAACTCCAATACACTTTTAAAATTATTAAAATGTATTAATCTTAACTGATTCATATATACTCTGGTTCTAAATACATTTACTCTGAAGCAAACTTCATTGCTTTCACCCCAACACTTTTTTCAAGTACATGAGCCTATGCTAGCAGACTTAGGGTCACATAAAAACTGGCCAGAGAAGTAATAATGTTGAAATTAGCTGAGACCTGACCTTTCAAACTGTTTTGTGACAGATACCATCTGGGCATACAAGGAAAGGATATAGAAAAAGGTGTTAGACTTGTCTTACCCTTCTTTCTTTAGTGTGATCATTCGATATAAAAGAGGTTGCTGGAAGTTCCATTTCCTTTTACTATATGTTAAAGGTGCTGAATGTAACCTTTGTCACTGCCTCTTGAGAGCTCTTACACAAAGCCATTTTCATCTAAATTGAAAGCTTCTCATAGTCAATAATCACTTTATATAGAGGTCATATATCTTATCTATTGGTTCAGCTATCACATTAAGGTGCTTTATTGTAGAGAATTCTTTTAGATGAGCTGCTTGATCTTGTTTGGTTAAAATCCAATGGTGGTGTGAATAAGTCACTTAATATCTACATAAAGTGGATCTGCAGGCAACTATGATTAAGTCTTTTCCTGATATTTGCTGTTCCATTTTTTTTAAGTACGTACTTCCAGCAATGCAGCAAATGTGTCTGACATTTGGTTTCCAAAGCAAAATAAAAATTGTAATTCTTATCAGAGAACCATGAAAAAGGAATGAGTACTTTTTGCAAAGCTTTTACTTAATTGTTCCACACATCAACTTTTAAGCTGTGCATTTCAGCTTGGAACCCTGTGAAAGCTGACTACGTAATGATTAGAATGGTGAATGACTGAACATCAGCTTGCTGTTGGAAGGTGCTAAGCTACTTGGCAGCAGTAGTTTTGAAAAGCAAGTATTTCTGTTAACCCATTCCCTTAACACCGGGAAACCAGTTAGTGCTCTGAACCAGGTTCTCTGTTCACCAATCATTCAGCTGATGTTTTGGAAAATATCTGTGTGAATTTGACCTTCACTAAGCTAAATCAGGTTTAAGTCCTTTATCCACCTACCTGGGGGTAAGCCCCACTGAATTCAGTCGGGCTTAACTTCTGAGCCAAAATGTATACAACTGCTGTGTCAGGAGCAAAGTTATCTTGCCTGTCTTCATATGCCAGAATGATTGTTCTATCAAAAATATAGTTGGAGGGAAAGGATCTAGAATGCTTTCCCCATTTGTTTTTTTAAAAATAGAATAGCCTTACATTCAAAATGTCATCACATTTTGAGCATGGATGACATTCAGAGTAAAAAAAAAATCAAATGGAAGATAAGCAATGCTCAGAATTAACTACTCAGCTGTTTTTGCAACTAGTCCTTGAGGTAGGTACCGTAAAATTATAATACAGTTAAAACTAATTTAAAACAATACATCAAAACTTTGGTAAATTTAAAACATGGCACATAGCAAATAAAAATAAACATATATCCATTTAAGCCCAAATATGTTACAGAAAGGGAAAGGAAATATCATGGCCAGCTTGCAAAAAAAAATAGGAGAGCATCCCTTGATAGAAGGCTTTTGCTCCCGCTTAACATATTTCCTCTCTTTGCTTGATATACCGGGGTATGAATATGAACTCTCCACACTGAATCTAGGTGGTAAGAAGCTCTTGAAATGCCTTTAAGTGAAAAAAGAGACCACAGTAGGGAAATTGACAGAGAGTATTAGCTCAGATATTGAGTTGTGCCTAGGATTTTCAGCATACTATTATTTGATTTGCAGATAGACATGTTTAAACCTTTCAGACATTAAACCTTTATTCAAAGGAATGGTTTTTGCTGCAATCTACTTATCTGGGAGGAAGCCCCACTGAGTACAGTGGTATGTACTTCTGTGTAGTAAATAAGCATAGGGATAGGATGAAAGGCTACATGTTGAGAATATAGAGCCATGAAGGCATATTGTGATGGTCAAATTGGAACCTAGAACTGCATGCCCACTTTGGTATAGTTAAACAAAATTATGGAAACTTTATTGTAAAGATTATCCTGCCATGGGAGTTTAATTGTCCTCTTGCTTCCCCCATATTTTGCTATTCTTATCCTTGGTCTGTCATTTTCAGATCCTATTTCTGATAGCATGTCATAAAAATAGACCTGGTTTTATCAATGGAACTCTGACATTTTGTAAAGCTATTTTATAAACTACCCAAATTATGTATAAGACCTGAGTAACTGATTTCATTACAGTGAATTTGTCAAGATTTCCCACACAGCTGTTTGCTTTTGCCAGCAAGAAAATAACATACCTACTGTTTTCCCACATCTTTGTTGAGTAATGTTTTCTGTTGTGACAGCACTGGCCAAATTTGTTAGTTTTTATGCCATTGATGTTTTGTTGTTGAACTTTCTGTGCTGCTAGCTGCTGTGTGCTTATGCATTCTCCATTAGAAGGGCTAATTCTGGGCCAAACTACCTATTACATTAAAAAGTGTGCTTTACACTGCTTTTTCAGCAGCTGTAATTCAGATACCATGGTATCTGAAGAAGTGTGCATGCACACGAAAGCTCATACCAAGAACTAACTTAGTTGGTCTTTAAGGTGCTACTGGAAGGAATTTTTTTTTGTTTTGACTATGGCAGACCAACACGGCTACCTATTTAAAAAAACAATTCATGATGCTGGGAACTATCCATCCATTCATCCGGAGGGTCTCTGTCTTGCTAGAATTAATTTGTAGTCATCCAGTTGGTAGCCCTCATTCAGCCCATGACTTGTATCCAGGCAGTGGATTAGGATATGAGCAGCTTGTCCTGATCCAGATGTCACAGAGAAATAGAGCTAGTTAAGATCAGCATAGTAGTGACACCTTGCCCAGCATGTCCTAGCAGCTTCTTATAAATATTAAATAGCAATGAGAATAAAATTGTGCACTGTGGCATTCCACAGGTAAGCTTCCACAGTGCTGAGACATGGGTATTCAATACAGCTCTCTGGAACTGACCTTTTAAGTAGGAATGGAACTGTAAAACTGTGTCTACATCTCATAGAGATGGTCCAGGAAGGCACCATCAAACACTATCAAAGTTTTCTGAGAGATTCAGTAGAGTCATCAGGCGAACACCCTCACTGTTCCTCTCCTGAAGGTTATCCTTCAGGGTGGCCAAGGAAATTCATTCCCAAGTTTGATCTGTATCTAAACTGGAATAGGTCAAGATATAAACATATTGGAGACAGAGGTAGAGTCTTCTCCATTGTGGCACCCTGAACATTGGAATTTGCTCCTCGCAGAGATGTAGTTGTCACTCTCATTGACAGCTTTTTGCCACCAACCTTTCCTTCAGGCCTTCGGCAGTTGAACATTATTTGGAATGTAACAGTTGATATGGTGTTGCTACTGCAATGATATCATGTATGACTGTAATTTGCTGTTGTCCATGCATTAATACAGAGAAGTGTATGTCCATAGAGGTGTTCTGGGGTAGGTGAGGTAGGTTTAGTGTGATGATCTGACCAGGTTAAGTAATAACTACAGAAATCTTCTAGGAAGGAGTCAAGCTTGCCTCATGTTCAACTAAGAATGAAGATTTCTGCCATCCTCTCTGGAATCTGATATATTTCCTGTACATAGCACCTATGGCACCACATGGTTTCTGAAGTTCTAGGATGGTTATAAAATTGTGAGTCCTATAACTGCTGTGAGATCATAACTGTAAAACAAATTATATTCTTTCACATTTTCTAATGTTTAAGTGGCAGTTTCATGAAGGGATGAAAAAAAAATACCTACTTTAAAGTGAGTGTGTTTGGATAACTCTCTGGTTAATAAATTCTACTACTGATCAATATTCAGTACCACTATCTTCCCAACTTTTTGAAGAACTAGATTGGACTCAATGTGCTTTGACTTTTGCCCTTGCTTCCTGCATCTACTATCTCCAGTCCTTATAATGTCCATTTTTCTCTTCTGTCTTCATCTTTGCCTCCATTATTTTGAACTTTGCCTCTCTCCCTCTCACCCGCTCATGCCGCTTACTTTCCACTTTTTAAATACTTTCACTTATATTGTTTCTTCCCTATAGCCTTCAAACTTGCCATTCCCCCTTCTTTAAAATCTTATTTGACCTCTCAATCCTTTCAATTATCCAATATATTTTATACTCATTGTCTTAAAAGTTACAGGAGTGTATCTTACCTGCTAAGTCTACAGTCCTAAATCTTTCTCATGTAAGTGTTCCCTAGACTCCTTCAATCTGCTCCTGTCCTTTTCATTCTACTGAGAGCAGTCATAAAAAAAATCAGAAATGATCTTCCGGCTGCTAAATCTTAAGGTCTCTATACTACTCTTATTCTCAAATTTAAGGTCCCTTTTACTAAAAAATATTTAAGCAGGATACAAGTCAATGAGGTAGTGGGACTGTTGGACAGAGTAAATGGTGTTCTAAAAGAAGGTTGCAGAAAAATTATTGTATATCCATTTCCATTAGAGTTGTAGGGAAGATACCAGTATCTATATGGGCTTCTTTAGGGATTCTGAAGAACTGAGGCAAGTAGGATTTACTGGCATAATTAAAAATTACAAAATCTCTAGTTCTCTAGTTCATGCTCCTTTATACAAAATTTGCATCTTCTCCTCTGGTTTGTAGGATTGGAAAGTCAGTATAATGATTAAGAGAGGAGGGATAGCTAGTATGGGGTGGGATCTAGGCTAGCTAGCTTAACATCTCTTTCAGGTATGCTGGTGAAAAAAGTTATGTGAGCAAGTGTATTGGGGATCAGCTCTTGCTTATGGTAAACTAGATTCAAGTAGGTAGCCGTGTTGGTCTGACGCAGTTGAAATAAATTAATAAATTTAAAAAATTGTCCAGTAGCACCTTAGAAACCAACTAAGTTTGTTCTGGGTATAAGCTTTCATGTGCGTGCCCGGGTATCTGAAGAAGTGTACATGCACACGAAAGCTTATACCCAGAACAAACTTAGTTGGTTTCTAAGGTGCTACTGGACAATTTTTTAATTTATGGTAAACTGGTATAGCTTAAGCAAAGTCCTGGCCCACTTCTAGAGTTCTTAGTGTGTCTAAAAGCATGCAGAAAGGAGTGACTGGTGATAGCCAAACCCTGCTTGTGGTTTGTTTCTCTTCAAACAAACCACAATTGGTAGCCAAGTTTGTGGAGAACCATGAGCTTGGGTTTGGGCATCACAACAAGCCAGACTCATGTCTTGTTTTTCAGTGGTGTGGCAGCAGTAGGAGCAGAGGAGGAAAGCAAAGAGAACTGTGTGCACACCATAGGTTCACATTAAATGATCGTTTCTTTTAGTTTAATGTGATGTGCAAAGTGGGCTTGTGCATTTTATTTCTCATTTCTTTGCCAAGTATTCCTTTCAAAAACAAACAGTTTTCTTATAACAAACTGAGTAGGATGTTTGTTTACATAAGTAAAAAGTGTTCCTATACAAACACCAACGCTTAACAGAATTTTAAAAAAATACAGTAAAATAACTTCAGCTATTTCAAAGAGAGAGAGAAACTTAAGGACTCAGAGCAGGAGTGTGAACTCACAATCTTGAAGAGAAAGCGTAGCAAACCAGTTGTTCCTTAAGACTGTGAGGCACTATAGCTTGGAGGAATATGACCAACATATCAAGTGGTAAGGTTTGTTTTCATTCACCATTTAGAATACGTTAGAAAGCATAATAAAGAAAAAAAATCACATCATACAGATGACCATGCAAAACTATGGTGGAAAATTTTACTACTTGATAAAATGATAGTAATCTGTATTGAGAAACTTACAGGATCTGAACTTTCAGTGACTAATTGGGATGCAAGAGGAATTTCCAAAGGGTACACTTTATGGCATGAAATAAAGATTTGGTGTAAACACTCCTTTTTTTTATAGTCTCATGCTGACTGTTTGATAAATGACAGAATTTGTATTGTAGAGAATTAATGAAGAGACCAGTAGGCAGTGCCTCATGAGTCTGAAAAATGAACAGCATGTTAGCAGGAACATGAGATGAGAACTTTTATATTAGGCGAAAAAAACTGTTAAGATGGCTGAATAAGAGAGGTCCATCACAGCCATCACTATAGACCCAATTACATGGAACATGATTTACTGTTTTTAGCTGTGATCTGATGCCCTCTTAAACAAAGCTGCAACAACTAATTTCAGACGTACTTGGCACTGGTTTAAACTACTGAGCTGAAATTTTCTGTGGCATAGCCCCCCCCAACCATTCTCTCTCAATTAATGAGAAAATAGATTGCTTTCAAAAATTATGAAACAGAAGAAATGTTGGTGAAATTCTCATAATTGGGATGCAGAGCTTCTGTTGTACTTACTTTTGAGGTGGTCAGTGTTTGTTTTTGTTTTTTTGCGAGTATATGTTATTAGGAATGGGGGGATGTGGAAATTTCCCATAAAGTGTACCAAATTCCTCCCATAATACTGCATTTACTGAAATGTAATGCACACCCTTTTTTGGGGGGGCAAATTAGGTCACAAAAAATCAGGGTGTGAATTAGATTCTATGGCACATTAGATTTGCTAGAGTTAATAATGGTAGGAGATTACTAAATGGTTGAAGTCTTCACCCAGTGTAAAAGCGCAGGCTGAATCAGCTTCCTATCCAGGAATTGCCTAGGGGAGAAAAACCATCATATAGTACAAAGGAAGTTAATGGGTGATTGACACAGTTAACGTGTGATGGGCAGCTGAGGACTGTGAGGCTCTTCTCCCATGACGGGATAGTGAGCTGAGACAAAGGCCAGGTTTAAGATTTCAGTGTAAGATGGGAAGGGAATGGATGACAGGGGGCATGATGTCACACGGGGGGGGGGGGTGTCCTTTTAAAACAGAGGTTTGGAGGAAACAGTGGGAGAACTCCATGCACACTGGCTAGGAGAGGCTGAACTGAGAGACCAGGAGGCATGGCTTGCTTCTGCTCTGGACCCAAGCTTGCTGAAACTATGAGGGGAACAACAAGAGACACTATTGGGGTGTAATGTTCTGCATTCCCTCCACTTACACTCAGGTGTAAATATGTATAAAGCAGGCATAGGTAAACTCGGCCTTCCAGATGTTTTGGGACTGCAACTCCCATCATCCCTAACAGGACCAGTGGTCAGGGATGATGAGGATTGTAGTCCCAAAACATCTGGAGGGCCAAGTTTGCCTATGCCTGGTGTAAATAAACCAAATTATTAAAGACACTACAGTCTCCGTCGTGTCTCATTCCAAAGGAACACAAACCCTGGTTAAGTGTCAAGACCATTGGAATCTTGCTACCACTCAGCAAAGATTGGGGTGGCCTGTAACAATATAATATGTGCTGGTCTGCATTCTTCAGTAAACCTTACCATGTTATCACCTGGGCTTTCCAGTAACCACAAGAAGCTATGGGGGCTGTCCATTTTGCTCCAGTCAGTAGAAGCTCAGTAGGTATCTTCTGTTTCAGCTTTTAAACACCTGCTAAAAACTTTTCTATTTCATCAGAATTCTGCAGATTGTTTGTTCCATAATAGTTAGCTGATTTCTGAGCATAACTCTTTTTTAATATGGTTTGGTTCAACATATAATTGTTGTCAATTGCTCTGGTTTCATTTAATGAAAATCTGCATAGAAATAAATTTTTTTTATAAATATATAAACTTGTGGGATGTGCTACAGACAAATGATTACTAATTCTGTACCAACACTATACATACACACCTTTGTGGATATTCTGAGTTTTCTGTTTTGTTTCCTGATTTTTTTCTCTGTGTGACTGGTAGGTCAGTTCTGTGGAGAGAAAGCAAAATCATTTATTGGCGGATTGGCCAATTGTGTTAACTTCCTGCAATACCATGCTGTATTTTATTTTTAAAGTAGCTCAAGAATGCAGAAGTTTTAAATAACATTCAGATAAGCAAGGATTCACAACTCCATGGGATTTAACAGCAAATGAATCATACCATCACTTTCAGCACTTGATGGTGGATTTTGAAATCCAAGGGAAGAGAAAACAAAAGTGTAGGCTCTTCCATTTAGAAATTAATATAAGACATTTTAGTAGGAGACAGAAAGTACATTTCCGTCATACTAAAATTGGAGTGGGTGACTTCTTTAGGTGGTATAAAGTAGAAGTGAACTTTTTGAAAGGACAGACTTCTTTTATTGGTGTAATAGTTTAACAGCAAGGAAAAGGGCAAAGTGGAAAAAAATTACAGAGTAGACCTAGAGGCTATTTCAAATACTCTTCTTGAAGTGCAGATGGTATTGAAACCCTAACAACAGAAATTATATAAACCCTGACAATAGAAATTAAAGTTTAAAAAGGAGAATAGGGAAATAAAGGCTACCTATTAAATACAGACACATGCAATGCCAGGAGTTCTTGTCCTACTTAACGCATTTATGATATCTATCATAAACAACAAATATACACTTTCTAGAGGATTGTTAAAGTTAAGCTTGCATAGCAACTCAACTTTGGCATATCTTATTTTTGTCTGTTGTCATCATGTATAGTTTAGCTCCTGAAACGGACAACAAGCATATTAAAATTTGTTTGTGTTGCACTTTTTGCCCCACTAATAAATGAGCAGTCATAAGAAACTTCACTAGTACGGAAACACTCATGTAGAATAACAGCAACTAACTGATTTGCTCAGGCTATGTAAGCTTAGGAAACAATGTTGCAATCACTGTTGGATTAAAAGTTTTCAAAATTTAAGAAGTGATGTGTAACAAAATGAGAGAAGTATAAATACTGGAGAATAAACTGGTTTGAATTATTTCCTCAGTGCATTCACCCCAAGATGTTGCTGTTTTCAGATGAAGTTGCCCAGTAAATACAAAACAGCAAATTTCAGTAGCCTTGCAATGTGTTGAGTATGTTTTAGTTCGATTAAATCAGCTCACATGGTCCATTATTATTTTTATTTTAGTATTTGCATTTGTTAAAGGTAAAGGTACCCCTGCCCGTACGGGCCAGTCTTGCCAGACTCTGGGGTTGTGCGCCCATCTCACTCAAGAGGCCAGGGGCCAGCGCTGTCCGGAGACACTTTCCGGGTCACGTGGCCAGCGTGACATGGCTGCATCTGGCGAGCCAGAGCCGCACACGGAAACGCCGTTTACCTTCCCGCTGGTAAGCGGTCCCTATTTATCTACTTGCACCCGGAGTTGCTTTCGAACTGCTAGGTTGGCAGGCGCTGGGACCGAGCAGCGGGAGCGCACCCCGCCGCAGGGATTCGAACCGCCGACCTTTCGATCGGCAAGTCCTAGGCGCTGAGGCTTTAAACCACAGCGCCACCTGCGTCCCTTTTGCATTTGTTAGTCACGATCAAAAAAGAAAACTCTCCAGATAGGGGCTCACACCCCTTAATTGTCTAAGCAGCTTGTAGCAATTGTGAAGATAAGCGATAGACAGGATAAAATATGGTAAGACTTATCTCCTTGAAGCTTATATGGTTTTAGGACTAGTGCTGATGCTGCAGCTTGATTTCTAAAATTCTGTTAGCATGACTGCAGTGGCTCATTCAAATTAATGGCAATAACATTAGGGCAAATTAAAGGAAATACAACTGCCTGTTCATTACATAATGTCAGTCTGGACAGCTGCGGTTATATCTCATGGTTTCACTTGCATTAATTCAGGCAGACATATCAGTAAGTCTTGCCAACTCTTGCTGCTATGGTACATTTGTTTTCTCTTTTTATCCCCTTTCCAAACTTCATTCTGCTTCTCTTGCTAATATAGGCTGTACATTTTCTATATGTCAGTATTGTGTAATATATAAGTTCCCTATGAGATAAACTTAGATAAGCCAACTATAAATTGTCTGTATTCCTTTTATCCTGATATAAAATATTGCGGATTTTTAGATTATATGATTTTATATCTATATGCCTGTATACACACACACACACAGGCACACAAGTGTGAACATAAAACAAACTGTGACAACTAAACACCAAACCACAGTTTCAAGACATTAGTCCCCATAGCTTTACTTTTACTCATTTACAGTAGTAGAAAACGACAATTGGGGAGCACCATTGTTTATCTTGCATGCCTACAGCCAAAAGCTGTGTTAGCTTTCAGTGGCATGTGGTTGTGAGAAGCTTAAATTTAAAACATTTGAATGTGCTATTTTGTTTCTTACTTACTGCTAAACTACAACTACTTATCCTTCAGTTTGCAAGTGTTTTACAAACTTAATTGCAAGTATTTTCAGGAAAGTCTGTGTTCTTTTTCTTAATTCAGCAGATGGAGAATTTGGCTTTGAGAGTGTTTGCATGTTCTATACTTAGAATAAAAGGTAGTTTTGATAGCTGTTGAGACCCTAATTCATCTTAAAACCTCATCTCCTACTTTTTGGCTATCTATTAATCCTATTTAACAGATACCTTTAAGTCTGTGCACTGCTCCCCATGCGTGCACAGATGCGGCGCTTTGCCCTGCATCCTTTTCGGCTAGCAGCTGGGGCTGTGGAATGGATCCTGGCCGCAAAACAAGGGATGACTGTATATGGTCAAGAAGGGCATGAGGAAAGAAGACACTTCATCTCCTTTTCCTTTCTACTGACTACACTGCAGAGAGCAGGGAAATTCAGTCCTGCTTGGTGCTGTTCTGCCAACACGTTCCCTGCAGGAAACTTGCTAGTGAAGTGTGTAGGATAACCAGTCTCATATAACCAGCATGTTTTGAGTGTAATAAATGTACAAAGGTGTTGATGCCATAGGTCAAGCCGGATGGGACAGCTTACTCTGTGTGCCTTCACTTGTTTAACTGGACTTAAGCCCTATGGCTACCAGCAAAGTTTATGGGCACTGCTATTCAAGTAGTATGCCTCCCCAATATTTTATTCAAGTTGGCACCCGTGTCTGAATTCATCCATGAACTGTCAGAGGCTCCTTCAAGCACCTGACGACATAAACATTCATGCTTCTCCTTTTGAAGTTGGCAATTGCCAACTTCTAAGTTTTGCTAGTAGTTAGTGGTTATTTTATACATTAACGTATTAACATATATAACATTAATGTATAATTTTTTATACATTAAATGAATTTATACATTATACTGTTACTGATGCGTCCATGTCAGAAAATGACTGACATATGATTATTTTAAATTGAAAGATGGGTTTTCTCCTGCTTTATGATTCCTTGTTAAAATATGACATGCTTGTTTAACTGAACTGAAGCCCTAAGGCTAAATTTCTAAAAGTCTAAGAAAAATGCAATTGATGGCCACTCACAAAGCAATATACCGTAAGTCACTATTGAGAGTGGTTGGTGGAGGGAGTGGGTGTTTGAAAAAAAGGTTATAGCTAAGGTGCAGTTTTCAATCCTCACAGATATTTTATAATGTGGCCAAGTGATTGTTTGTAGGAGTATTTTCTCAGAAGAAAAGGGTGTGAAGCATTTTGGAATGATATTGAGGTCTGTGGGTATGTAATAGGCATCTTAGAAAATAGAAACAGAGAGAGAATGGGTTACAAAATGTGAAGCAATTAGGAATCTGGAATCAAATGATGTAGCCTGAGGAAGGGCATTTGTCTGCTTCAGTGAGTTACTGTAGTTGCAGCTCCATCTGCTGCAATGCAATGCAAATTTAACTATATTTTTCTGAGGTGTATGTTGAAACACAAAGTTTCGAGATTTCTGGTATAGTAAAATTATCCATTCTGATTTTGTCTTACATTGTCCTAACACTTTCATTGAAAGAAGTGGATTCTAGTCAACAAAAGCTTATGCCAAGTTAAGTTAATCTCTAGGGTTTCTCCCCCCTCCCGTTTTTCTTTTCTTTTTTACTACAGGACCTTAAAATGCGATATATAATGATAAATAGTTACAGATATACATGTGTTAGAGGATATAGTCATTATTTTAATGATTGTCATTCTAAACCTAAATGTAATACACATTTGTTGCAAGCACTCTCACTTAAACAAATGTCACCATCACTTATACTTTACTAATGGAAAGAAAGAGGGCCCTTCTACAATTCGTGGTCCAACTGCACTGGCTACCAATTACGGTAGTTTCCAGGCCAAATTCAAAGTGTGGGTTTTGACCTATAAAGCCTTAAACGGCTCATGACCGCAATATTTCAATCTTTCCATATGAACCTACCCGGACCCTGAGATCATCTTCTGAGGCCCTTCTTCATGTGCTGCCTCCTTGAGAGGTCCGGAGGGCGGCAACACTAGAATGGGCCTTTTCTGCAGTGAATTCTGTGGAATGCTCTCCCCAGGGAAGTTCACCTGGCACCTTCATTACAGTGGTACCTCGGTTTAAGAACAGTCCTGTTTACGAACTATTCGGTTTACGAACTCTGCAAAACTGGAAGTAGTCTCCCAGTTTGCAAACTTTACCTCAGTCTAAGTCTAAGAACGGAAACTGAATGGTGGAAAGGCACCGGCGGCAGGAGGCCTTATTAGAGAAAGCACGCCTAGGTTTAAGAATTGTCTCGGTTTAAGAATGAACTTCCATTCAGGACTTCAGGGAAGTTTTTAATCTATGATATTTTAGTGTATTTTTGGTTTCTATGGAAGCTGCCCAAAGTGGCTGGGGAAACCCAGCCAGATGGGCGGCGTACAAATAATAAATAATAATAATTATTATTATTCCAGAATGGATTACGTTCATAAACCAAGGTACCACTGTACATACCTTAAGGCGACAGACAACAACGTTCCTTTTTAACCAGGCCTTTGGTTGATTTGATTGACATCCTATGCCCTTTTGAAGTGTGTGTGTGTGTGTTTTGGATGGTTGTTGTTTTTATTTTGATTATGTATTTTGTGATTATATTCTGATTTCATTCTGTGAACCGTCCTGAGACCTGCAGGTATAGGGCAGTATATAAATTCAATAAATAATAATAACAATAATATGAGTTTATTTTTAAAAAGCCACAAAAGACTTCTCAGCTCCTGCTTTCAGTAGTAGCAACCATCTCTTACCTAGTCATTTGACACTTGAGATATATATTTTAGGACCCATCCTTTTCCCTTGATGGAAATCTGTTTTAACTGTTTTTAATACTGTCTTTTAAAATTGTCGTAACTTACCCTGGGACCTCATGGTAATAGGTGGGTAAGAAATTGGAAAAACTCCTCCCCCAAAGATAAGAAGCCCCTAAGGAACAGTGCATTGTGAAGTGGAAAGCATTGCTGCTGCTCAAAGAGAAGATACCTGCATCTGACAGCATGCAGAACTGCACACACGGGCTTTTCTGGATGCCAAAACTGGATGGGATTTTGAACACTTAAAGCAGTGAAATGAGTATTCTAGAGACAGATAAAAGAAAAGAAATGGGTGGAAATAGCTAAGCATAATAGTGGTGTGCACCATTATGTTAACTATAATACATTGCTAATAATCATTGGACTCTGGCAAGGAGGAAATACATCTGTTTTTGTTTGGTTTTCTCAATGCATTATAAACACAATAGCATAATTTTGCTTACCTTGCTGCAATTGGTTTCAGGTGCTTCTTGGGGCGAAAGAAGAGGTTTAAGTCCATTTATATCCCATCTTTCTGTCAGCAGATGCTTAAGATGGGGAACAATGTGTAATGGGATACAATATTTTCGAAAAGCTAATTAAATACAGCACCAATAAAACAAACCAAGTGCAGGCTGAAATGGCAGATGAAATACTATATAAAATTAACCACAGTAATTTGAACACTTCTTCAGTAACAGACGTGTCTTTAAAAGTTGGGAAAGATGGAGCTCCTGAGTAGAGTTCCATTGTGTGGGCACAACACTATGTTCCTTACGATCATGCCTCGGGTATAGTGAGCTGCATAAGAGTGCCTCCTTGACTGATCTTGAATGATGGGTGGGTTCATAGGTAGCAGAGTTTCCTTTAAGGCTGTGTACACACTACCGTTTACTCTGGCTCCAGTGTGATCTCACTGCTGGTTTTTTGAAGCTATGTACACATGTTGTTCTCCACAATCCATATCTAACCTGTAGTTTTCTTGAGAAATACTTCTGTTTGATGCATTTGACCTCAAACCTGCTTCCATCCTATTTGAAAAATTTAAAGCACATTCACTTCTCCAATGAAACTGAGGTGTGTACATTTAAGTCAGCCATTGCACATGCACATATGATAACTATGAGAATAGGAGCTGGGCAGGGGGAAGTGGAGATGCGGGGGAACTGAATGTGCATGGGGTAAATATATGCCCACCTACTTCATGTTGTGCACAGCAATTTGCAAAGGCAACTTGAAATATAGCAGGGTGGTGGTGGGCTCTACCGGAATACTGCTATGAGGAAGGGCAAAGTAGGCTGTATACCAAGAGCATTATAATTCCTGGGCCCAGCAACTGTTAAAATTTAAGGATTCAAATTCCTGGAATAGCCAGACTAGCTTCCCTGCTGAGGTGATAGCCTAGGTAAGGGGCCATTAAGAAACCAAAGGTTTCAGAGAAAAAGTTTATGCCCCCTCTAATAGTAATAGCCTATGGGACACAGGTGGCGCTGTGGGTAAAAGCCTCAGCGCCTAGGACTTGCTGATCGAAAGGTCGGCGGTTCGAATCCCTGCGGCGGGGTGCGCTCCCGCTGCTCGGTCGCAGCGCCTGCCAACCTAGCAGTTCGAAAGCACCTCCAGGTGCAAGTAGATAAATAGGGACCGCTTACCAGCGGGAAGGTAAACGGCGTTTCCGTGTGCAGCTCTGGCTCGCCAGAGCAGCGATGTCACACTGGCCATGTGACCCGGAAGTGTCTCCGGACAGCGCTGGCCCCTGGCCTCTTAAGTGAGATGGGCGCACAACCCCAGAGTCTGTCAAGACTGGCCCGTACGGGCAGGGGTACCTTTACCTTTACCTAGGCTGTTAGCAACCCCTTACACATAGCCAGAAAATTGTGGAAATCTGCTAATTAAAAAGGAGATTGCTTTGCTTTTTCTGGTACACTTGGCACAGCAGAAGGGACTCTCACTATGCATTTGAAAGTGCCAGGAAGTATGTGACTAGATCTTGTTGGAGGAATGGTGGCAAGTTATGTTGGCCTAGGGAGTTTGCCTTTTTAGAGAGGCTTACCCTAGAATGGGAGGCTCATGTGAGAGACCAAAGCCCTATCTAAAGCAGATGGCAACCCTATTTCATGGTTGTCATTCTTGTTGTATAGGAGTGCGCATGTTCAGACAATGATTCAGAATTTCCACTACAGTGGTACCTCAGGTTAAGTACTTAATTCGTTCTGGAGGTCTGTTCTTAACCTGAAGGACCACTTTAGCTAATGTGGCCGCTGCGCTGCTGCTGCGCGGCCAGAGCATGATTTCTGTTCTCATCCTGAAGCAGCGTTCTTAACGTGAAGCACTATGTCTTGGTTAGCGGAGTCTGTAACCTGAAGCATATGTAACCCGAGGTACCACTGTATTTCCTTGGAATTGGACAGAAAGGAGAAAGAGAGATGTATATTATCCACATATTTAAACCCCCACATCAGCTCTTCCAGTGGCTTCATGTAGATCTTAAATGACAAAGGGAATAAAATGGAGCCTTGGGTGCCATACTGTAAACAAATGGACACAACAACCAGCAGAAATCCCCAAGAAATGCCTTCTGAAACCTATCCTCCAGGAAAGACTTGAGCTATTGCTAAGCACTCCAGGAGGGATGCAGTATCAAAACTGCTGAAAAGTTCGACAGAATCAATACTAATGTGACTAATCACTATCACCACCCCATGTCAGCGTAGGGGTAGCACAAGTATGAAGCTAGGCAGGCAGAATCTAATCTTTATTGAGCCTAAAGAGGAGCAGCAACCTTACAATCTTGGCAATAGGTAATAGGTGAACAAATATATGTTTTATTGTAAAGAAAACAGTGTTCCAAAGTTTTTGTGTCATACCCTGAATGAATATTCTGTTTATACTATGCACCATCTAAATAGTTGTTTTTTTCTGATTGGTAATAGGTATTTCTAATAAAGGTTAGAACAGTTACTGCTTGGTAAAGATGATTATTTGTAAGATTGCTAATTTGCAACATTTCTAATGCGCAGGCTGCTTTAACCTTTTTGCTACTAGATTTTTGCCAGCAACCCACGTTTTAAACTTCTGTTTTCATTTTAGTGAAATCAGCAAATTAGACATTCATTCTCAGGTGTTTGTTTATATCCTTGACCTTGGGAAACAATTATCAGCTTCAAAATATCCTTACACTAGACAGCATTGGTGCAAAATTATAAAGATTAAAACACATCTCTTAAAATACAGATGGGTACATAGCTACACTGACAAAATGTACTGCATGCAAAGTTCACACATGGACACATCCGTCCCCCCACCAACTGAAGAAGTTACAGTAAATCAATCCCCCCCCCCCAGTTCTTGCTCTTTGTTTCCAATAATATCCTCCAAAGGAGAATATTTGTCTGTCTCGTAGCCAGAGGTTCCTTGCACTAGTTTATTGATTTTTTTTTGTGAAAAAACAAAATGCCACCCATTCACCTGCTAAGCCCTTAGGTGCTAAACATGCATGTGGAGACAAGATAATTGGGTTTAGCTGCAATGAGAAATGTATTTTCCTACATATACTGTGCATCAAAGGAAAAAAAGACTTTGGCCATCCCACTCGCCATTGCACCCAGTGCATTTTGAATATACAGTCGTACTTTGTTTTGCAACCAGGATCCATTCCGCAGCCCCAGCCTCTAGCTGAAAAGGATGCAGGGCAAAGCTCCGTGTCTGTGCACGCACATGGAGTGGTTTGCGCTTCTGCACATGCACGAAGCGTGATTTAGCACTTCTGTGCATGCGCGAGCGGCAAACCAGGAAGTAACCCGTTCCGGTACTTCTGGGTTTGCCACAGACGTTCACCGGAACAGACGCTAGATGAGGCAGACGTATGCGGAGGTATTAGGTAAAGGTAAAGGTACCCCTGCCCGTACGGGCCAGTCTTGACAGACTCTGGGGTTGTGCGCCCATCTCACTTAAGAGGCCAGGGGCCAGCGCTGTCCGGAGACACTTCCGGGTCACATGGCCAGTGTGACATCGCTGCTCTGGCGAGCCAGAGCTGCACACGGAAACGCCGTTTACCTTCCCGCTGGTAAGCGGTCCCTATTTATCTACTTGCACCCGGAGGTGCTTTCGAACTGCTAGGTTGGCAGGCGCTGGGACCGAGCAGCGGGAGCGCACCCCGCAGCAGGGATTCGAACCGCCGACCTTTCGATCGGCAAGTCCTAGGCGCTGAGGCTTTAACCCACAGCGCCACCTGTGTCCCTTGCGGAGGTATTACTGTATGCAATTTTGGCTTAGGTGCTATCTCCAGAACATAACCCCTGTGTAAGTTGAAGGTTTACTGTACTAAAATAAAATAAAACTGCATTTTATGATCAAATGTTGTTTAGGATTGACAGATTGTCAATGAAATATATTTTCTCGGAACGTTGAGGACTCTCTCCTTTGTTGGATTTTTTAAAGCAGAAGTTGGATGGCCACCTGTAATGGATACTTCAGTTGAAAATCCTGAATTGCAGGGGGTTGAACTAGATGACTCTCAGGGTCCCTTCCAACTTTGCAATTCTGTGTTTTAAGAACTAAGAATAGCCTGTTGTATCAGGCCATTTAGTCCAGCATCTGGTTCTTAGAATGGCTATTCAGATGTCTGTGGGAAGCCCACAAGCAGGACCTTGGCAGAAGGGCACTCGTCCCTTCTATGGCTTCTGATACTCAAAAGCATCCTGTCTCTGACTATGGATAGCACATCTGACATGGCTAGTAGCCATTGGGAGCCTTATCTTCCATAGCTGAACTATGCACTGTGTGAGATCATCTTTTAAACTGAGCTTTAAGTGAGATATGAGACCTTGACAATGTTTTAAAAATACTAAATGTGAAAGAAATTTTCAAGAGGTCAAATGAGACATAATGGAGAAAAATAGATAGTTAGTATGATTGTGATTAGAGGGGAAAGTAGAAGGATAGTGAAAAAAAGATGCAGGTTCAATTTCAATACCGGGGTGTATTTTGGGGGAGGCAGAGAGCCAATTTCACTTGTGGCAGCTGGCACCGGTGAAGTGATTAAAGGCTTTTAACTAGCAAGGCGTTTAGAGCCCTACACTTTCCCCTTGTTAAAATAGTTACTGCTTTGTCAGAATATTGTAATGTCTCTCCACTAATGGAAGGCAAATTTCTAGGATGAACTACCCTCTAAAAGTCCTAAAGCTAGTAATTCAAAACATCTGTCTCACTGCCAAAATTCTCTAGGCTGGTAATTTTTAAATTAAGTAAACCTCGGTAATATAACTACCTTTAGTGATGTTATTCATCTCACAGGAATAGAACATGAGATATTTTTGTTTCTTGTTCTTTTCTGCAGTGCAGCTCTTGGTTTAGATCCCCCTTTATGCAGTAGAGTTCAATGAGGTTATGTCAATACAAACAGACTGGTGAATGTTTGGGCAGCTGGCCCAAGTGGTGTCAATTGAGTATTACTGAAAGAATAAAAATGCCTGAAGCAGAAGAATCGCCCCTGCTAGAGAAAGGTTACAATAAGGAGGAGAACTTAAAAGTCTTCTTATTGCACTTTTTATTGTACACCAATTTATTGAGCATAATTTTTAGGGATACACCTTTCTATCGGTTCAGTCAATAGAGCAACATATAAATTGAAGTGTCAATTAACCAGAAGCAAATATTTTAATCTCATTGGGGCCATTGACACATTTGAAATCTCAAATTGCTGTGGGTACAACAAAATGCTGATTTCACAGATGAAAAACATGCTCACAATTTCCCCAAAGCATGCAAAACACCTACACATATCACAAAATTAATACAATAGATAAAAAAACCAAACCCTTCCCCATAAATGAAAAGGGGGAAAGCGTATTTTGTTAAATATTGGGAGTAGCTGGGAGCCTTGACAGTGGGTATCTCAGGGTGCTATGATGGTACCCTAATTTTAGAGTTGTCAACATCTGCAAGAAGAAATCCAACAGGGAGCTAAAACATATCTGTTTCTCTTTTTCATCCAATCCAGTTGAGGCAATGGAAATACAAAATCAGTGCACCAGTAGAGTGTGTTGTTGTTTCTGCTTGTTGGACTTCAACTTGCATGAGCCCCAAACAGCATTGGCAATGATAAGAGATGACGGGAGTTGTAGCCTACCAACATATGGAGGGCATCATGTTGGTTACGGCTGCCCTAGAAAATCATGGTATCCTGACTCTTCCCCCAGCTGTTGCTCCATTACCTGTATCTGGGCTTTCTGGTGTAGGAAATGAAACTTTGTATAGGTTTAATTCGCAATTTTGCAAAGAATAAATTCAGCTGAAGGAAATAATAATTAGTGTCCTTAAGGTAATTTATTGCTATACTGCACTGGTGACATCAGTCATTATGAGGCCTAATGCATGTAATTGGCAAATGTGCTTGCATCACATACTTCATGCCAATTGACACCCCCCGTGTTGCTACTGACAGCTTTTCAGCCAAGATAAATGTGCACTCTGCCAAGAGCTATTACAACTTTGCTCAGTTGGACATAGGTGGATATATTATGGCAAACGTGCAGAGTAAATTTTACTCTAGTTTTACTGCTGGAGTGTCAGGTTTGTTGGGCTATTGGCAGCAACCCTTTGATACACATTTTTAAAAATATCCTTGGGGACTTGAGATGAATTTATGGAGATGAGCTTATGTAGCAGAATAGAGACTTGTTTGGATGCAAGCCTCCTAAAAGGTTACAAGATCCTCAGATGCCCTAAAGGAAATATATGCAAAAAGATGAAACTGGATCAATTTAAATATTATTTTTGTAATAAAATAAAGTGTCTCCATATATTTTATTTCATATTCTACTCTCTCAGCTGCCTGGGTACAATGAAGATTTAATTTTGTGAGTTACTGAAGGCCATTGCAGACTTCCTAGTGGCATAAAATAGTCAAGCAGTGCTACCACAGTGGCATCCTGTCAAGTTACAAATAGTAGCCTATCGCAATTGGTGAAGTACGGTAAGTAATAATGTATTGTTGTGAGTACGAGAAAGCCTTTGGTAATAAAGATGAAATAATGAAATATAGTTTCCATCATGGTGTTTTATTTGGTATCTAGCCTACAATTAATTTGTGCACACAGGCAAACTTGGAGAGAACCATAATTGAAAGCATCATTAAAGGCAGTGTTGCTAATTTAAACAATGATGTATTATGTTAGACTGCTAGGCAATGAACAACAGCTGAAATTGTTTATCATTAGTATTTATGACAAACTGACAAATATAAATAAAAATGAGCTTCAGTGTTGCATTAAAATTGAAATGCAAGACCTCAGTTTTAGAGGCTCCCATATATATTTTTTTTTATGCTGTGTAGTTTCACAGCACATTCTTCTGAGTGCCTGTTAAGCCTAGGAACAGTGTATATCATAAAGCCATTTTCTGTACGTCACTGTCACAGCTACACTTTTAAAACAAGCGTGGGGCGCCCCCTGCCTGGGCAACGCTGCCAATTGCCCTCTGCGGCAATTAAGCTTGTTTTTATAAAACTTTCATTGCTGCCAAACAAAACTTCATTAAGCCTAGCTGTGTGAGAGGAGCATTGGGGGGAGGGGGCTAACTCTCTTGAGCTACGTGACCAACCCCTTACTGAAAATCAATGCCTGCATGGCAATTATGTTTGAATATAACCTACCATCCAATACATATTTCTGATTGCGTGTGACATTTGTGGAGATTGCAGCTATGATGTAACAGGTTAATCCTCTTTTCCTGAGTGTTTCAAGTGTTTGTGCAGAGGTTGGTGGCCTACCCACTTCTTGCATGGGTTCCACCCACCTTTATTTGGACCATGAAGGTTAGCAAAGACTTAATTGGGCTCTTGGGCTGAAAAAGGTTTCCCATGTCTGTGTTAGCAATGCAGAAGTAAAAGGTAGTATAGTGGAATTCTTAGCTACATCCATACTCTAAATGTTATTCTGTATCTTTATTTGAATTTGTTTCCCTTGGTTTCTGGCTTTTGTTTTCATTAAAGACAGCCCAAGACATGTCAGATTTTAACATGAATTGATGTGCTGACATTATAAATAAACATAAATACAGCTTTGTTCCTTTGTCCAAAATGTCCTCCATGTTGCAGTTATTAGTAGAAATCATATACAGTATTGCAGAACCTTGTAAATATTTTTTCCCAGAGGAGTCTCCACTTTTTTTTGTTTCAGATACTAGTCCTATCCAGCTACCTTTTTGTGTGAATGTGAAGTTCTGCATGAGTGGCTCTTGATACAATGCATTTGCCCAACTTTCCATCATTGCCAAGATGTCATATTTTGAGACCAGTGTTCTAGGCTTGAACTACGGAGCATTTCTTCGGTACCTATATCAGCCATGTAGAAGTGGGATCAGTATCTTTCTTTGTGAATGTATGACTTAGTTTAATTTCTCACCAAGCATTAGCAGTTCTCTTATAGAGTATTAGTGTGTGCAGCACAGTTTGGAAATTTACTCTTCTAGCCAATGTGAGCTTGAATATTGACTATACATGACATGTATAAAGTGTTTGTATTTCTGTGTAAGAAAACTTCATCAGTATCAGCTCCAAATGGAATTACTGTGTCCTATTTTGCAGGGTTGTAGTAAGATAAAACAAAGAAAATATTTTAAAACTTATCAGATAATCTTGAACTCTGTGTGTGTGTGTGTGTGTGTGTGTGTGTATGCACATGCACACATTATGCTAGTTTCTCTCACACTTCTCCCCACTACCTCCATGTGTAAAGAGGTTTTATGTCAAATAATATATTTGAAGTTTATTCAGAAACTGGTATATCCTGTCTCTTGATTCAGTCATTCTCAAGGCAGATTTAAAACAATAGATTATAATCATATGCATTTATGCATATACACACATATGTTCCAGCAGTCTTTAGTCCCCTGGTCAGTGTTAGCCTTTCCTTCAACTCTTCATTTCCACTGCAACTGGCATTGGGAGCAAAATAGTTACCTTAATGCCTTTCTCCATTCTGGCATTCTAAAAATAGCCCAAAGTCCCAGTCCAGAGTCTGTGACATAGTGGTCCTTGTGCTCATGCCCCTGTTCAAAACAGGTTCACTATACTCAAATGTATTATTTTGGCTTATGTGCTTTTTATATTCTCAGTGGCATAAGAGAAGAAAAGTAAGAGGGGCTCTCTGAAGGCATGAACTGCTCTTTGACATGCCATTTCCCTGCCCATTTTTAGTTTTTTCTTTTTTGCAGCAGCAGCAGCTTAGAAGGCTTGCAAGTTGATCATTGTGGATTTTTATTAAATACAGCAATTTAAAAATATAAACTTAAAGAAATTCCGAGTTTGTCATAAATTCTGGTCTTGCCACAGATTTCTGTTCTGTTTTATGACACTGTACCCCATGGAAGTGAAAGGTACTTTTGCAGGTACAGTGGTACCTCGGGTTAAGTACTTAATTCATTCCGGAGGTCCGTTCTTAACCTGAAACTGTTCTTAACCTGAAGCACCACTTTAGCTAATAGGGTCTTCCGCTGCCGCTGCACCACCAGAGCATGATTTCTGTTCTCATCCTGAAGCAAAGTTCTTAACCCGAGGTACTATTTCTGGGTTAGCGGAGTCTGTAACCTGAAGCGTCTGTAACCTGAAGCGTATGAAACCCAAGGTACCACTGTATTACCAGCCCATGTTCCTACTTGAGTCATTCTTTCCATTAATATGTACTATCAGTTCAATGAAGCCTGGCTTGGGGGAACCAAAGACTGCCATAGAAGAAGAACCAGGAAGGTACCGATGGCTGCCATTGACTCCTGCTTTTGCAGTTCCACTCACTCCTTTACACTCCACAAATAAGATGTTTTCTCATAGGGAAGATGCACACTTTGGGGTTGCACCTATCCTATCCACGGTGCACTGTGTCATATATCATAAAATGCTTTTTTGATAATTCCCTTTGTAGTCATTTTGTACTTCCTATAGACTGCTAGGTGTAACAATAGGTTAGGTGTAACAATAACAGCAGTTTGGTGCCCAGTAGCAGTCATAGAATCCAGGATTTTGAATTTTTTTAATAGGTTTCTCTGAGGGAAGAATGTTGGTCTTAGAATGGTTATTGGTAAAACAAGGCTATAATGATTGTGATATTTGCATCATTCTTCTTTGTTTATCTGTCTCCTTTGTATTGCTTCTTTTAAGTTCACCCACCACCTCTAACTTCGTTCTATGTTCTCAAGCAAAATAAAGCATTTAGTCAAAAAGGATTTTTGTAATAAATAAAACTTCTATTTATATCTACATCCAGTAGCTCCACTTCTGTCTCATTCTGCCCTGCCATTTTCAGGGCCTAATCCTGTGTGCTGCCAGTGAAAGAATGGTTAGCCATAGCTTTACCTCTGTAGACAAATCAGAGATTCCAGAGAGGAAGTGCTTTTATGTCAACAGAAAGGCATCTCCACTCCTTCCTAACCCCCACTCCTCCAGTGGATCTAATGGGCTATGATTGCAATGTTCAGGCTGCATACATATACTTCTTAAAAACCACAAGAAAGAGAAAATGCATTTTCAGTGAATGAGCTGAAGTTACTGCACACAAACCTTCATACGCAGATATCTAATGTCCAGGAAATTGTGTGTACTCCTTATGTGTACTACACTGAATCACATGGGGTGACTGCATATGCCAGTTTTTCATAAGTACATACCTGTATACTATCAGTTTGGACTTCATGTCACATGGATGTACGGAGTAATGGATTTGTGGAATAATGTGCCTATGAGAATGAGGTACATCCTGTTTCATTTGGTAATGTGGTATCTATATAGGAAGCTCATATTTTTCTTTGAGTGTTTATGTTGAATTTAGTGCTTGAAACACAGGGCACAACTTTTGGTTCTGAGTTGCATCAGATTCTCTGGGCCCATGTGCCTCTTGACCTGGAAACATTTTTCTTACTGTGGATTCATATAGTTGGGAGCTTTAAAAATGTTTTTTCTGTTTATAAATAGATTTATTTATGAGCATTTTTAAGGAAGCCGATTTGTACAGCCAGCCCTGTATCTCTACATTCAGGACCATCAAGATATAGATGACCTCTCAAAGCAAGCTGCTGGGAGAGGGGGAGGACAGCAATCACTGCAGTCACATAAATTATGTGTTATGTCATGCACTCCCAGGCCAGCCATGTTGTGTTAAGCAATGTCCCCACCCCTGTGGCATTCATTTTGGGACTGGTGCCACAGCACTCTCTCAAATTTAGAAATGTGCCCACTTGTCCAAAAAGGCTGGTGACCCCTGCCCTAGAATATTTGCTTCAATGCATGTGCTCAGAGTAGGAAGGCTCTAACTCTACTAAATAACTTGAATATAATGCAAAGTTGTAGCCTAGATGGGACTGTCTACACACATCATGACGCTCCAGGACTCCCATGTATAAGAGAGAAAGGAAGCTTAAGCTTTATTAATGCCATGCCCTCAACTGCTAGTGTTGAGGTACTTGTGTTTTAATATGCTGCGGTTTCAATGCTTTCTGAAACTGGAAATAATCTCTGACCAGTATGTAACTGAAATTTATACAGTGAAGTGTAGTTTGGTTTTTTACTGGACCATGGATATTGGCTTTTTTATGATTCATTTGTGCATGACAAATGCAGTAATGTTTCATGTGATAACTTATAAAACTTACAGTAGGTGTAACATGATTATACTAAAACTGGTGAACTAACACATTTATTTGTCTAAATAAAAGTGATTAATTATAACTTGCCAACATACAGAAACAGTGCAGTTTTTCAAGTGAGCCTAAAATAATGCCTCAAAAATCTATTTTTTTAAAAAAAACAACAACACACCACTCACATGTTTATTTATTTATTTCAAAACGTTATGAATCATGAGTAACTGCTGAGCATTTTTTTAAAAAGACTTGACTTAGAGTGAGCAGGAAATGTTAGCTGTCTGTTTTTTATGTTAAGCTACCATAAATCCAAACAATACTGTATTTCTTAAGGCCCATTAAAAGATATTATACGTGGAACTAGCAAAGAAGTCAGGGAATGAAATAATGAATGCTTACAACTATCTGTATGTAAATGATGTGAGACAGATTCAGTAGTTTAGAGAACAGAATAACAATATGACAGTTCCCTGTAGGTGCTACTTTTGGATGCCAGTGACAGATGTTAAATGTAAACCTCTTCAGCAGCAAGCACTTATTAGCACTCAGCAGTTTAAAAAAAAAGATGGCAATATAGAATGACAAATGACACTAATATCATTTTAAAAACTTGATCCTTGGAGTATATTATTACCATTTAAGAAATGATGGAGGTTTTTAAAATGACAAAGGTCAGGTACATGGAGAACATTGTAAAATGTAGTTCTAAAGATTATTATATACTCTGTTTAGGAAGTTAACAGAAAATTGTGGGGAAATCTGAGTAGAGCAGTCATGCAGAGAATCAATTTACCAAATGCATTTTACCCTGGAATCCAGCAGACTTCAGATAAGCTTTGGAATTATGCAGTGATGATCATGAAATCATTATTCATAAAATTTTTGAAGTTGCTGCAGTCTCGTGTGCTTGTTGTCTTCCTTACAGAACTGAAGAATCAGTTCTCATCATGAGGTGTATAAAGTAATGTGATTTTTTTACTGGGTAGTATAACTGCTGAAAATTTTATTTTTTATTTATTTATTTATTCCCCCACCCTTCCTCCCAAAGCAGCAAAGGGAGGCAAAATCTAAGACATCTAAATACAATTCCAGTGCAGATTATTTCTACTTCAAAAGGTTTTTTGGAAAGGGAAGAAGATCTTCAGTAAGTGCTGAAAAGAAAACAGAGATGGCACCTGTCCAACATGTGAACAGGTGGGAATTCCAAAAGGTATGGTAGGGTTGGAAAGAGGTATCAATTAAGATACAGTGGTGGTAGAATGGTGCTTCTAGCTTTTGCTTATACAGGGTAATATCTTTGCTTCTTTTTACATGGAATCTAGATGACAGTGTAAGCAGTGTACTGCTATTTAATCAGTGTTTCCCCACTTCTGCTTCTGCTTTTTTCCTTTACACAATTGCATTAAAGAGGGTAAGAAAATAATTGCAGCAGGGGTAGAGAGGAAAATGTGCCATTGTGACACAGTGGTGGGAATTGTTCCTGGAGAAGGTAGAAGTTATTGGGAGGGGTGTGTGGAATCTCCTTTCTCTGTTTCTTTCTATATACTTCCACTTTCAGAGCTGCACCACAAGCCTTTTTACATGATCTACTGGCTCTCAGCCTTAATTAATTGCTTCCTGGAATGAAGTTTCTTCAACCCACACTCAATTAGCTATTTAATTAATAGATTGCATTGAAGACAACAGCTCATATTTCCAAGTACAGGTGTGTAGGTTCTGACCATAATTATGTAAAGTTTGCAATCCTCTAGCCCTTTGCTGCTAGAATTCTTTTAAAAACAAAACACAACTACGGTTTTTTTGTTTTTGTTGTTTTTTTGCAATTTCACTGTTTTTGAAACTGTTAAATACACAGGAGCACACACAAAACAGAATGCTAAAATCACACCGAGAAGCACTCACTTTTTAAAAACAAAAACATATTTTTGTTAAAGATTTATTGGTTTACAAAAGTATTTGCAATGTTTCTTTTTTCAAGTTACATTTTCTACAGATCAGTTTCATTTGTTGAGACCTTAGTGTTACATTAGGAAGAAAAGGGGGAAAGAGGTAGAGGAGGGCATGGTGAGTGGGGTGGCAATGCTTTGATTTTAATTAATTTTTATAATGAAATATTTTTAGAATGTGTGATTATTTGACTGTTTGATTATTTGATTGTGGTTAGCCGCCCTGAGCCCGACTTCGGCTGGGGAGGGCAGGATATAAATAAAATATTATTATTATTATTATTATTATTGTCACGGCCACCCAGGACGGGTCCCAGCTCACAAGAGACCTCACTCCGTTGCAGCTTATTTACAGGAAAAGTTTATTGAAGATTTCTGCTTCTCATACAGTTCAGCATTGTGGCCGTACGTCTGCCACGTTAGACCGCTGAAGTCCCCTCTGACTCCTCCCCTCTTCCGCACCAACTTAATAGCCTGGCTCTAGACCACCTCTTCCTCTCCTTTCTTTTCCGCAGGGTCTTCCTGCCCCCCTGGGTTCCCTCTCTCCGTGACTCGCCTGAGGCTGAATCCTCTGCCGCCTCTTCCCCCCTCTTTCTGGCTTTAGGGCCGGGCTCCTCCCCTGAGCTCTCTCCACTTCCGCGCGCCTCTACGTTTGAACTTGGCGCGCGTACGTTGCTGCTGACCTTTCTTTCGACCGCTACACCACCCCCTGCTCTGCTCTCCACCCTTTCCGGCTGAACACCCTGCTCCAACCCCCTCTCTCTGTTCTCTCCTAATCCTGCTCCCTCCGAGAGGCTGACGACTCCACCCCCTTTACTCCGTTCCGGCTGAGACGTCTCTTGCTTCCTCTGTCTTCCACTGGGCTCCTCTCCGCTTCTCCCTTCTCCTCCCCTTTGCTTGATTAAGGTAACCCCCTTTTGAGAATCCTCTGACTCGCTGCTCAGACTCGTGGATTCCCTCAGAATTCCGTCATCTTCTTCCTCATCCTTCTGCCCCTCCTCCCACTCGCTCTCCGTCTCCTCTGTCATCTCCTCCTCTCTCCCAGAAACCCTGACATCCATCCCCCCCTCGAAGCCCCCCCTTCCCCCCTCCCGCTCGCCGGGGACCGGTTGTGGAAACTGCGGCTCTTCGGGGGTAGGCTCAGGATACAGGTCGTCTACGTCAATGTTCTCTGCTGGCAGTTCTGTGTAAGTGTATTCGAAGTCGGGTTCTTCCCCCAAATGCTTCTCAGTCTCTGCTTCCATCGCTACTTCCTCCGGTGCTGCCCGCCAAGGACCTATCAGCCACCTCTTACGCCATTCCTCCTCTGGCTGCTCCTCCCACCAATAAGGGGTTTCCGTGTCCACCCCCGAGCACGATCCCCTGGGCGGGCTTGATTCTGGTGTTCTTTCCTCGGGGGAAGAGAAACCCCTGAACGTGCTATCTGACAATGTGGGTGTGAAAAGCCAGTCATCAAAGTACTCAGCTGGCATGGGTCTATGTGGGAAAAGTGCATGGAACTCTTCTTTCAAAAGGGGTTCGTCTAACTCGTAGCCTGGCACCCAACTATTAGCAGCGGCTGGTGTGCCCTCCCTGGCGAGAAAATATTCAACTCCCTCCTCCCCCCATCTCGAGTCCAGTATCTCTGTGACCTCGTTAAGAGGTTCTGGTCTTGGCGATTCCCCCCTCTCAGGCGCCCTCCTACGTGGCTCTGGGGGTGCTCCTGACTCTTGAAACCTGTGTGGGGTTTTGTAGGGAGTGAGCACCGACCTATGAAAGACCGGGTGCACCCTGGAACCTTCCGGAAGGGCTATACGAAAAGCCACCGGATTGATCTTAGCCTCAACTTGATATGGCCCTAGCTGCCTGTGTCCTAACTTCTTCTTGGCCAATGACCTGGCCGGCATCGCGTGGGCTGCTAACCACACCCAGTCCCCAACCTGGATGTCCTCTCCCGCCCTCCTGTGCTTATCGGCCTGCACCTTATACGCCTGTTTTGCCAGCTCCAAATGTCTCCGCAGCTCCTCGTGCACCTCTTGCAACTCCGCTGCAAACTGGTCGGCATCTTGAGGCCCCCCCCCTCCTGGTGCCGCAAATCTCGGGAAGGTTCTGGGATGACGGCCATTGTTCGCGAAGAAAGGCGTCACCCCGGTGGAAGCGTGTTTCGTGTTGTTGTAGGCGAATTCAGCCATCGGCAGATAGTCCACCCACGCCGCAGGTCGCTGGTTGGCGTAGCACCGCAGGTACTGCTGCATGATCGCGTTGACCCTCTCCGCTTGACCGTTGGTTTGTGGATGCCTCGCCGATGTCAGGTTGATTTTGACGTGCAAGATGCCCAGAAGCTTTCGCCAGAAAGTGGAAACAAACTGGCGCCCCCTGTCGGACAAGACGGACTGCGGAAGTCCATGCACTCTGAAGACGTGATCGATGAAGAGCTTTGCGGTCTGTTCTGCCGTCGCCACCTTGGCACAAGGGATGAAGTGCGCCATCTTGGTGAACAAGTCCACCACCACTAACACCGCCGTCTTACCTCTGGAGCTGGGCAGGTCTGTAACAAAGTCCAACGCTACCCTCTCCCATGGTTGCTGCGGTGTCTCCAGCGGTTCTAGCAATCCCGCCTGCTTCTGGTGCACTGGTTTGGACCTCTGGCAGATATCACACCTGGCGACGTAGTCCGCCACCTCTCCTCTCATCTGGGGCCACCAAAAGTCTCTAGCCACCAACTCCATCGTCTTCTCTTTGCCGAAATGGCCTGCACTAGGGGCGTCATGCAACTGTTGCAGAACCTTGGCTCGAAGATCGTCGGTGGGCACGTAAAGGGCACCCTTACGAGTCAAAAGTCCATCTTGTAATTGAAACTCATCGTTGTGTCGCGACCCTCCGCGTAGCTCCTCCATCTTAGACTGTGCAAACTGATCCCTTTGCAACGCGCGTCGCACCGCGTCCAGGTCGACTGCGATGGTAGCGCACGTCCACGCCTGCGGTGCGAAAATGTGCTTTGCTGCGATTGGAGCTGCTTCCTCCAAGTATTGCGGCTTTCGGGACAGCGCGTCTGCAATAACATTGGAGTCTCCTGGGATGTATTCTATTTTGAAGTCGAAGTCCGCAAAGAACTCCGCCCAGCGCATGTGTCGCTGGGTCTGCAACTTAGCCGTCCGCCAATACTCTAAGTTCTTGTGATCTGTGCGGACCTGCACCGTGTGCTTGGCTCCTATTAAGAAGTGTCGCCACGCTTTGAAAGCTGCATGAATGGCCAACAACTCCCTGTCCCATATGGTATAATTGCGCTCCGTCTTGCTGAGCTTCCGGGAGTAGAACGCACCCGGTCGCCAGTTGCCTTGTGAATCCTCTTGCAAAAGAACGGCCCCAACCGCTCTATCCGACGCATCGGTCTCTACCCGCATGGGTCTGCCGGGATTCACGTGGAGCAGCTGCTCTTCGGAGGCGAAAAGACCCTTAAGCGTCCGGAAGGACCGCTCCGCTTGTTCGGTCCAGACGAACTTCTTCTTCTTGGAACTGAGGGTGTCAGTGATCGCCGCCGTCGCGTTCGCAAAACCTTTAATAAACTTGCGGTAAAAATTGGCAAAGCCGATGAACCTCTGGACCTCTTTCCGATTTCGAGGGCTTTTCCAGTCCAACAGCGCTTGAACCTTAGCCCTGTCCATGGCCAGTCCCTCGTCGGACAACTTGTAGCCAAGGAAATCAACCTCTCTGACATCAAACTGGCACTTTTCCAACTTGGCGTACAGCCTGTGTTCCTTCAGCCTCTGCAGGACCTCCCTCACGTCCTTATCGTGATCCTCCGGCGATTCCGAGAAAATCAGGATATCGTCGAGAAAGCAGACACACTTCTTGTAGAGGAGACCTGCTAGCACGTGGTGCATAAATGCTTGAAAAACGTGGCTGCCATTTTGGAGGCCGAAAGGCATGACTCTGTATTCGTATGTGCCCAGAGGGGTGAACATGGCGGTCTTCCACTCATCTCCTTTCCGGATGCGGATGAGATTGTAAGCTCCACGTAGGTCCAGCTTGGTGAAAATCTTGCCCCTCCTGACGGTCGCTAAAAGGTCGTCAATCTTGGGCATGGGGAAAGCTTTGGGCTTAGTCAAGCTGTTGATGAACCTGTAATCCACTATAAGCCTTTTTTGGGGCGTGTCCTTCTTCTTCACAAAGAAAACAGGGCTGCCTCCCGCTGCTTTAGATTCCTGGATGAAACCGCGCTTGAGGTTATGGTCTATGAACTCCCGAAGCTCTTGCATTTCGTCCTCCGACATGGAGTACAGCTTGGCAGCAGGCAATTGCGCCCCTGGCACTAAATCAATCGCGCAGTCGTAAGGTCTATGAGGCGGCAACTTGTCAGCTTCCTTCTCACAGAAAACCTCCAAGAAGTCCTGGTACTTGTGAGGCACTGTTTGCACCATACCCAGATGCAATGGCTGCTCAGCTTCTCCTCCCTGATCGGTCTGAAAGCAATGCTGAGCACAATACGATGAACAAAAGTTGATCTGCCTCTGGTACCACGCAACCGCGGGACTGTGCCTCTCCAGCCAACTCATGCCTAACACGATGGGTGTGTCCGATAAGTGGGTGACATTGAAACTAATAAGCTCTCGATGGTTGCCAATCTGCATCATCATGGGAGGGGTTTGCTGCACCACTTGCCCCCCCAGCAACTTCCTGCCGTCCACCGTGACCACGTTTAGAGGCGTCGTTGCAGGCAGGAGCGCCATGTTGTGCTGCTTAACGAACTGCAGTCCCATGAAGTCGGCGTTGCTTCCCGAATCGATCGTTATTGGAACCTCGAGGAGTCTCCCATCAGGCAACTGAAGTGTCGCTGTGAGCAGAACTGCCGGTTTGGGAGGCAAAGGGTCCACGCTCTGCAGTGATGCTGGGGGCTTGTCTACAGATCCGCCTGGCTGAGCCCCAGTAGCTCTGCTTCCAGCCAGGCACTGTCGTTTCCCTGAAGCTGCTCCCCTGGTTGCACCTCTGCTGTTACAGTTGCCAGCGCTGCAGTGTGCTTCTGGAGCCTCTGGGGGCACTCTTTCGCCATATGGTGCGCACTGTCACAGATGTAACACTTCCTGGTTCCTCTAGGAGGCTTCGCTTTGGCTGCACCAGGGACAGGGCTCTGGGATGGCTTCTGAGCCCTAGCACCACCAATCTCCATTGGCTCCTCGCTGTCCTTCCCCATTGGCGAGGGGTGCGCACGGCTGAAGTCCCTGTGCACAAAAGGGAGAGTCCTTGCTTGCGCACGCGCTTGGGGCCCGTCCTCCTCGTGCCACGGACGCCCCTCATGTCGAATTCCAATAGCTAAAGCCCGGTGCACCACGTCTTCTAGGGTCTGGGGTCTGTCCCCCCTAGCGATCTCATCCTTGATGGGGGGGCTCAATCCCTCCCAAAAAAGATCTCTGACCGGTTTACTGTCCTTTGGCCAATCTAAGGCGGTGAGCAACGCAAAAAATTTAGAGTGGTATTGGCGCACAGCCGCTTTCCCCTGCCTCAGCCCGTGCATTTGACGGCGCGCAATGTCCACATCCACAGAGGATTGAAAACAAGAATCCATCGCTTTGATGAACGCAGTTGAATCGCGACGGGCCGGTCCATCTTCGCGCCACAAATTGCGTAGCCAAGCCCTGGCCTCCCCATGCAGGTGCGAAACAATGAACCCCACTTTCTCCTCCTCATCTTTAAAATCGTGACGGAGTAAGTGCAGTGCATATACAACGTCCGCTCTGAAATTGGGATAGTCTTGCAAGTTGCCATTAAAATGCGGAACTAGGGCACCCCCCCTCCGTCCAAGCGCAATGCCCTCCGCTCTGGATCCTGGGGCCCCCGCCTTGTCCGCGCGCTCCCACCTTGCCTGCAAATCCTGGCACGTCTTCTCCAAGTCGTCATTCTTCTTCTGCGAAGCAATGACTGCCGATGTGAGAGCGGTAACCTGATTCCGCAATGCAACCAGCTGCTCCTCAGCGCTCATGGCTGCTCCCGTTCGTGAGCTTCGCAAAAAAAAATTTTTGCTTTGGGAGAGGGGACTTACTGTCACGGCCACCCAGGACGGGTCCCAGCTCACAAGAGACCTCACTCCGTTGCAGCTTATTTACAGGAAAAGTTTATTGAAGATTTCTGCTTCTCATACAGTTCAGCATTGTGGCCGTACGTCTGCCACGTTAGACCGCTGAAGTCCCCTCTGACTCCTCCCCTCTTCCGCACCAACTTAATAGCCTGGCTCTAGACCACCTCTTCCTCTCCTTTCTTTTCCGCAGGGTCTTCCTGCCCCCCTGGGTTCCCTCTCTCCGTGACTCGCCTGAGGCTGAATCCTCTGCCGCCTCTTCCCCCCTCTTTCTGGCTTTAGGGCCGGGCTCCTCCCCTGAGCTCTCTCCACTTCCGCGCGCCTCTACGTTTGAACTTGGCGCGCGTACGTTGCTGCTGACCTTTCTTTCGACCGCTACACCACCCCCTGCTCTGCTCTCCACCCTTTCCGGCTGAACACCCTGCTCCAACCCCCTCTCTCTGTTCTCTCCTAATCCTGCTCCCTCCGAGAGGCTGACGACTCCACCCCCTTTACTCCGTTCCGGCTGAGACGTCTCTTGCTTCCTCTGTCTTCCACTGGGCTCCTCTCCGCTTCTCCCTTCTCCTCCCCTTTGCTTGATTAAGGTAACCCCCTTTTGAGAATCCTCTGACTCGCTGCTCAGACTCGTGGATTCCCTCAGAATTCCGTCATCTTCTTCCTCATCCTTCTGCCCCTCCTCCCACTCGCTCTCCGTCTCCTCTGTCATCTCCTCCTCTCTCCCAGAAACCCTGACAATTATTATTATTATTATTATTATTCTACTTAGTGTATGTGTGGGGTTTTGTGTCAGCTTGTGGGGGTTCTCTTTACTGTTTGCTTGTATTCCTTTGGTGGTGAGAGAGGTTGGGGATAGCCTAGGGTGTGGTTGTTTGTTTGAGATTGGCTGTGGCGAACTTTGTTTTCATGTGTGAGTGGGGTGGGTGGGTGTTTTTGAATCAGGTTAGCCAGATTGATTTGTATGCTGTTGGCGGATTCGTATGCTGTCCCTGGGTGGGCTCGAACCACCTGCCTTCAGGTTACAGCACACTGCCCCATAGTGCCACTGGGGGACACTTATAAAAGTCTGGATGGTACAAAATTTATTTGCAGCCTTATCAAGGAAATGGCTGCTAAAGGTAAGATGAAGCTGCTTGCCTAGTTCTGAGCTGGTTTTCATTTGTGGTGGAAAAGCACATTCCATTTCCCTCATTGTGAACCTGCTCAAGTAATTGTGATACTGCTCAGTGCCCACAGTTCTCTGAATGCTGTTGTCCATAATCCTATTTTGCTTTTAGTACTACTCAATTGGTAACCTGTTTGATTTTTCCAGTGGCAAAACACTAAAAGTGTCAGTGGCATTATGGGTTCTGTAAACAATGTCATTTTGGTTCTTACCATTACTAATATGACAGTAAGAGTAAATGAGGCTAATGATAAGGCTGAAGAAGAAGAAAAAATGGTAGTCAAGGGAGAAAAAGAGCAACAAATTGGCAAGATGTGTAATTTAAAGAGAATCTTTTTCATAGGAGCTATGCAGTTATGATATTCTTTGAACTAAATAATGTCCATACTAAAAAGAATGCTTTAGCTCAAAACATTATGGATGTTGTCAATAACCCCCTTTTTAAAAAAACAAAACAAAACCATTTACTGTATTTCTTTTGAGTCACAAGTTATTGATTGTGATGCAACTGTTTTACTTTGCTTCATGACAGCATTGCTTGAGAGCACTTACTTTATCAGTAAATCTTCACCTAACTTTATTTTTCAGTCCTCTTTCACATTTATAATCCCTTTTCTGTGGCTCTGAAGTTTCAGCTGCAAATGAGCTTTGTGTTTGTGGTCACCTTTATTGATTCCTTTAAGCTACTGTGTTCTCTTTCCTTTATATATAGTTTCTCCCATACTAAAAAGTACCAGCTATGCTTCACTTGAAAATATTACTTTTTTCAAAGTTGTGGTAGTTCTTCTGCATGTCAGTTAGTGCAAATCAAAATTCAGTGCTTACAGCCTAGGAGAAAACAGTACCCTTTCTCATGCTTTCTCTGATGGGATACTGCAAATGCATTACTTGTCTGTACTGAGATAAATGATACCACATACAAAACCAGACCACATACAAAAGGTATGACCAAGGAGCTCAGATGTGCCAGCTTCTGGAAAAAGTTGAGGAGCCCCAACATGATGTCCTCACATGTGCCATGTCAAGAGGAGTGAAGGGGTAGAGCCAAACGTGGGGGCAGCCTCCTGTATGTGCATTCCTCTTACAGTCATCACTTAAAATTATTTCCTTGATAAGGCCTGTCACAAAGATCCCTATGGATGTATTTTCTAGAGTTCTTCTACAGAGAAATTCATTTTAAAGATGCCAAATGATAATTGCACCAAGCCAATTAAAGATTCTTTAACACAACCACCTTGGTAGTTCTCGGACATGAATTCTTTTCTCAAAGAATCCCATTGTGAGCAGCTGAAGTCTAATAAAAGAATATCCCCTTGGGTGCCAATGGCGGTGCCATTCACTTTGTTCTATGGGTAAACACTCTTAAAGGCAATGGTAGCTATTCCCCTTGCTGCTGTCAGATGAAGCATTTTGTTGTAGGCATTCATAGGAAGTCACACAAACTGTATAAAGTTCATGACTCAAACCATTCACTTGGACAGTAATTTCCAATGATTTCACTGTTAGGAGTGCAGTGTTGCAACTTCAGTCCAGAATGTCACTAAATGGTGTGTTAATGGCCACATAACAAAATTTACTAATAATCACCAGAACAAATCCATTCAATAACTGTGAAGCAAATGGAATATTGGATTCCACTCCCATTGGAACAGGACTGGAATTCTTGGCACAGTGTTGCGGAAAGTGATAAAATTTGCTTCTGTATGCGATACAGATTTAGAAATAATAGAACAGCTATTAGCATGAGCACAATCAGACAATCATTTTCTTTCACTTTGAACCCAAATAGCAATCTTGATACCAAAGGTATCTGTCACACCAGAAAAGCTTTCCCTCTGTCAGGGAAGCCCCTTCTGAAGCAAATATACTTTTCAATTATTTCTACTCTTTTTACATATTGAATGTGTTACATTGTTTGTATTGCATAACATGCATAACATAGCACAATGGCATCAAACAGCACAGTGTCAAATTCTCACACTTCACATTGAAAACTAACTTTCTGAATAAATGGATGGCTGTTCTGACAAAATGAGTTGAGCTGTCCCCTGATTCCATCTGCTATGGTTATGAAAGCAAAGACAAATTATCCAATTACTAAGCACACTGCTTGAGGCAATACAAAGAAACATGCTGATTAATCTAACCTTTGAGAGGGAAGGCGTTCATATTGGTGGGGTCTTCTAAAAGAAATAGAGCTGGACTAGAAGTGGAAAAAACAAGAATTTCCAGCAAGGGAAGTATGACACTGTTAAAATAATGGTTACAATTATAAAAATAATGTGCACACTAGAATAGAGTCAAAATTTCTCAGAAACTTCCCTGTGCATTTCTGTGATATCTTGTTCGTCAGCCTTCACACCAGGGAAAATGCCAATTTGCTAAATTTTCTCTGAATATTCACAACTTTTAAAATGGCAACTGTCTCCTCTTCGTGCTGATGTCTCAGAATACAGTATTACTTGGACATTGTGCAAAATACAAAGTGATGGCCTGACAATCAACACAGTTGTTGCTGCTGCCAGTTTCAGGAGTTGTAGTTCAGCAATGTGGGGAGGATGCTAGGGTTGCAGAATGATGTTTTTAGTTTGTCCTTGTCATCATTTGGTGCAGTGTTTTTCAACCCTGGGTTTCCAGCTGTTTTTGGACTACAATCCTAGTCTTGCTAGCTAGGGAGTTGATGGGAGTTGTAGTCCAAAAACAGCTGGAGTCCCAAGATTGGGAAACACTGCTTTAGTGTGCAGGTGCTCACTTTCAAAAAAATAAGTTAAGCAGTAGTTTAACAATAAGCTGCAGAAACAGTGTGCAAGTTATTGTAAATAAAATAAAATGTTATTCCAGGTGAACTTTAATTAAAGCCTTCAGTAGGATCTTTACTTTACACTTATTACTGTGAACACATTATGTCTGACTGAAGAAAGAAAGACACTTTAAGTAGTTATAGATGACTTCCTTGTAACCTGCGTGGGAAGAAGAAGAAAATAGAGAAGAATAGCACAAGAAAGCTATGCTGTATGAATAAATTTTAAAAAGCTCTTAAGGCCGTAAATATCTTCAGAAATTTTAATGTGCAGGTATTCACATTTCATGAACAGGTATGCAACAAATATAGCTGTCACCATCTGCTCAATTTAGATGTGCATGTGATCTTTGGAGTAAATAAAAAATCCCAGTATTCCTCTTGCATTAACCCTTGGAAGATTACATTTACACAAAATGTACATTGGAAGACAAATGTTGGCATTGTGCACACAGCGCTTCCTAATAATATGTTTAAATATCCTTTTAATTCATGTTTGATGGGCAGTTGTTATATGTACAGTTATAACTATTGGCACAGACAGTCCCTGAAGGATGAGATTTGATAAAACAATACCTTTCTTTGTATGGCTTGTTTAGGATGTAGTGTTTTATTTAGATTCTATAATTGTTGAGGGTACATGAGTGTGGGTACACAGATGTGTGCACATATAGGTTGATTGAGGTACATGTAGATGTGGAAGTGTATTGAGTGAGTGGAATTTTATACTGCACTATTGAAGAAAATTATCTGAAACAGCTATGGAGGGGCAGTTTGACATCCTTTCATTAAAACAATCTAATTTGGCATATTACTAGTGTTTTTTAAAGGACTGGAAGTAAAGCTGCCATGCCATTTCATAGAATGCATCCAGCCCACTTTTGTCAGCCAAAATGCATGTTATGCAAATCATGTGCTGACTGTTGGAAAATAAAATGACCTAAATGTGTGTACTTACTCCTGCTGAGGTCATAATGTATAACTAGTTTCCATTTCTATTTCACTAAATGGGAGTGTTCCCATACTAGCTCTATCATATCAGGGAGAGGGTGATCTCTGGCAAGGTGATGAGAAGCAACTGGGAAACTCAAATTGATGCTATATATTACAGATATGGTAGGGTTAAACTCGGCACATGAAGCCAGCTTCCAGTGGCATAAAGAGGAAACTTTCCTTTAAGATAATGGATATAAGAGCAAGACATTTTAGAGTAGAGGGGTACAGAGAAACACAGTTATGGCAATTGTGTTCAATTATTATTATTATTATTATTATTATTATTATTATTATTATTAAAAATATGAACAATTTGCAAGAAGCAGTGAGTGTAACCTTGGTTCATGTGAAAAAGCTGATCTAATGTAGAATACTATATGAAGCAGCTGTTTAGCTTTCTAAATATACAGTAGAATACATCCTGGAAACATTAAATGCTTATTCATGCAGATCTGGTTTCTACATTTCAGGATATTGCCTGTCTTAGCTATTATTAGGCAGCTTTGAAATAGTTATTCTCCCCTCCTCTATCTTTTCATCTTAATTCTGCTGCCAGACATTGACAGTGTCTTATGGTTTATTGAATCAGCACTTCCGAAGAATGACCTTTTTGTGTATGGGGCTGTAGCAAAATTAGTTACAATTACAGACCCTACAAAAATTTACATACATTAAAGACTCTAGAGAGATTTACATACATTGAATACATCTTTTCAGCAGCATCATAAACTCAACGTCCTCTGTGAACTATATACCTCTCCAAAGGCGCACTTCGTTTTGACCTCCATAGCTTATATTAATATTTCTTTTTATTAATTTAATAAGGTTCTTTGTTTTGTTTTACAGGTTGAAGATCTTTTAATATGTTGTTTGTAGGAAACATACTGTATAATTTTAATGTTATTTATTTTCTATGCATTTGGACACCTCTTAAGATATTGTAACTAAATTCTGCATGGTGTTCTTGAGATCAAGGAACAGGTTTCTATGCTGGGATCCAACTGGACAGCATTTTGAATCAAGATAGCAGACTGAACCTTTCAAAACTGCACAGATTTTAACTAACGATTTTAAAAATTGAATTTTGTTGGTATCTTAAAAATCCCAAGCAACACCAGATACAAATGGGACTGCTAGTAAAGTTATAATTTCATAACAAAGCAATTTTTTTGTTATATGAAATGTTTCCATATTGAGCAAGAATGATAACTAGACATGTTTGAAATATCATAGAGTAGTTAAATAAGCCAAGATACGAAAGCTTTTTGCTCATGTACTTTATCCTTCTGTTGGCTCACATTGTGAAAAAACTAGGAAGCCTCTAATTAACCATAATTCCCTGCATACTCCATAGTGGGCGACTATGGTTACCAGCTTCAGAGAAAAAAATCATATTTTGAAAATGGTTTAATTCTGTGGCTTCTTCAAAAACTAGTAACCATAGTTTCCAAGTTCAGGTGAAATGGGAAGCTATTGTAAAACAGGGAACTGATTAATTAGGGGTTCCCTGCTTGTTTGCAAAGGAGAAGGATGAACAAAAGGACTGCACGTGTGAACAAAGGACTCAATGATACTTTGACTTACTAAGGTGAGATACAGTTGCCTAAAGTGTACTAGTGTATTCATAACCTTGTATCTACAGATATATGCAAGAAAGTAATTATTTTAGCAAGACACTAAGCTTGTTGGTCATCTCTTCTTTGACAATATTATTAACTTCCCTGTACTATGAACTGCAAAAGATTTTAATGCAAAATTTTCAAAACTGTTTTGTAGCATAGAATTGAATGGGAAACAGTGCAGTGGTAAAGGGGACTCTGAATGAATTTATTGTACATCATGCTAAAGTTTTCCATCCATCACAGAGACAGCTTTGTCTACATATATGCCATATACTATCAGATTGCCAGGTAGCTTCCATTTTGTCCACCTGCCCAAAGTAAAGCTGGCAAAATCTAATAGGTAATGGTTAACAGGACTTGATCTGGGCTCCATTGTAATGGGAAGGAGATTGTCTCCTTCTTGTGCATGCCACAACATTTTTATTTTATTTTTTAAAAGCAGCATTTTAAATGAACAGCTCTATGTGAGCATCATGCTTATCATATTGTAGTGGTCTAGTGGAATAGCTAGGGAAGTTAGGGAGCAGCCCAATGCCATTCTGCCACACTGCCAAACAACACTTGGGTTTATTTTATTCTGGCCTCAGAGTAAGGAAATGCATCTCTTGAACAGGGAGATAGCCTTCCTCGTGGTGATAAGCTTTGTAAAGCAAAGGGGGAACATGTAGCTCAGCAGAGATTTGATGGGTTTGCTTCAACTCATCCCTGGCTATTGGCCATGCTATCTGTTGCAGTTGGGATTTGGAATCCAACAACTTCTCAAGAGCCCACAGGTCCCTGAAGGTATCTGGTCAGCACTCTCCATCATCTTGATAAACCAAGTCTAGAACTCGTAACACTGAGCAAGCCTGTGTGTGCAGCAACACTTACAAAGAGCTTGGTGAATTTCTGTGCTCTCATCTATATCTTTCATCATGAATACAAAAACAATCTTACTGGAAACTGGGGGAGGTTTGGGATATAACTGGCAGTCTCTCTCTTCTCATTTATAATCTAGTAAATATTCAAAATACAATACACAGTTATCTCATAAAGCAAATAAGGAATTGTTGCTCTTTACTAAGTGAGATAACTTCCTTTTTTCATACATTAAAAATTTTCAGGAGCATTTCAGCTGCTGCTTCAATACTGATAATTTATCTTGCAAGAGCCAGCATGCTTTGCAAAATAAAACAAATTTTATATCCTACCATATTTTATATAACAGTTTTATGCAATAAAATTTGCAAAAGTGGGAGAGGTGTAGGAGAGAATGAGGTGGAAGATTTATGAATTCATGAAGTTTGTAAATAACTTAATAAATACTCTAAATAACTTAAATAATACTCTATGCACTGTAATTGATAAACTGAAAATTCAAGCCAACCTAACGTTTTACCTGTTGAGCTGACCTGCACAAACTTCATGAATTGCACTTTTCACAATTCGTATCTTAACAAAATCATACAGCAGCAGAATCGCTTAACAGAAAACACTGTTCTAAATTCAATTCGTATCTTAACAAAATCATACAGCAGCAGAATCGCTTAACAGAAAACACTGTTCTAAATTCATCTGAGGTGCTCTGTTAATGTATGTTTACTCTTTAAATGTATTCATAGCATTATATAGCATAGCAACAAACTGCAGGTGCAATAAAATGTTTACCATATTTCTGATATATACTTAAGATTTGTACCATACTAAAGATTTGTGACATTGATATTTTTATTGATGTATAAAAAGAAACATAATCAGGTACTCTTGTATGGGTTACTCAGGAAAATATGCCTGCCTTCTAAATCAGGGGTCACCATCAAAGTGCCTGAGGGTACACATGAACCTATAGCACCCTTCCTTAGCATCCACAGGGTTTCCTCCTGCTTAGAAATGAGCGTTCTCCTGTAGCCAAGGGTGTGCATGTGGTGTCAATGACAGTTTATCCATTTTGCAAATGGGCCCATGGGTCCAAAAAGGTTGGCGACACATGTTTTAAACTTTTCAGGATTTAAGAGTAGGATTATTTTGCACTGTCTGTAGCCATAAAGATACTCAAAACATAACTCATACTCTTCAAAGCATCCTGGATCAATTGCAAAATTGTATTTTGTCTTGCTAACAACAGCAACAACAACAAAAAGACTAAACCACACTTAATTACTGATAAATCTTCTGATAATGGCTATTCCTGGTGATATTACTACTACTATTTTATATTGCACAATTCTTCCAAAACTGGCAGCTCACAAAAAGTAAAATAAATACAGAGCTAAATATATATATAAGATTAGGGTTAAAAAGTAATCTTTCAAAATGCGGAGTGTGAGGGGGGAAAGCAGTACAGTACACTATTGAGAGCCCTTTCCTTAAAAGCAATCAATTCCTCAAAGTCTGGCCGAATAGTTTTCACCTGCTGGTGCAAGAACAACAAGGAGGGAGCCAACCCAGCCTCTCCAGGAAGGGCGTTACAAAGTCTGGGAGCAATCACTGAAAAGGGCTTCTCCCGCATTCCCACCAAACATGCCTATGAATATGGCAGGACTGAGAGAAGGGTCTTTCCTGGATCTCTGAGAGCCCAGGCAGGTTAATATTGAAGTATATGGTCCTTCACATAGCCTGGATCTAAGCTACATAGGGCTGTACGCCAGTGGTTCTGGTGTAACAAGAGAGTTACATGCTTTATGTAACTAGCCCTGGTCAACAGTCTGGCTTTAGCTCTTTAAGCCAGTTGTAGTTTCTGAGCGCTTTTCACAGGCAACCCCATGTAGAGTGTGCTACAGTAATTCAAACCAAATGCAACCAAAATGAGAAACTGATAGAACCAATATTGGTGAATCTTTCCATTCTTGGAAGGGAAGGATAATGACAGTGGACTGAAGTGCTTCTGGAGATGATCTACTGCTGCAGAGTCTGCCCAGGCATTCAGAAAAAAGAGTGGGTCAGTGGAGGAATTGTACAGTGGAGGAAAAGTACAGGACAAGAGCACTGACTGTTAAAGATCAGCAGGACATGCTAATAGGAATGGAAGAAGGGTGGGGGTTTTCAAAGGAGGCAACACCTCAGAGGGGTGGTCATAGAGCCAGATATAAGGGCTTTGTAGGCAATGTTTAGCCCTCCTGTCTTAATTTGAGCACTTTGTCTGAGCTCTGATTTACTCAGGATGACCTTCTGGACCAGACCATCTGGAGTCAGGATGACTCAGGATTTATCTTCTGATAAATGGAATATAGTATTGATTTAGGTTACATTTCATTATTTCCCTTTTAATTGTGTTTCATATTCAAGGACAAAAATAAAAAATGCTCCTTGGAACATTTCACTTTGTATGTTGGGATACGTCATTTATCATTTGGGTGAAGTCGTTTTTGGAGTTCTTTTGGAATTGCATTTAACCATTCATAAAACTAAGCTTTTAATATCACCATGAAATAACAGACCACGAGTTACAATTAAGAGAACTCCTGAGTGATAGGACATCTCTGCAGCCCAGCCATTCATAGTGGTGATGGCAGACAGATTGGAATTGATAGCTGCACCACTTTCAGGCCAGTGCTGGCTGTGAGAGCAGCTTGGGATCCAACAGATCTTGAGCTGACTCAATCCCATTCAATCTTCAGAACACCCCATTGGCTCTATCCCAGCAGGGAATACCTCTGGTGAGCTTTCCACCCATATAATTCTGTAGGAGGAAGGAGGAAGTCTGCACTGGTAAAGCGTAACCCAGCAAGAGTCCACCTGAGCCAGCAGAAGCAAACGGAGGGATGTCTCTGCTCCATCTAATCTCCCACAGCCCAGCAAATATAGGCTGGGAGAAACTCTAAAAGAAAGGGATACGAATCTGGACAAAAATGGTAACCAAACTCACAGAAATCATCTGTCGTATGGATACTAAACTGGAGGTGTTGCAAAACAAATTACAAACCTCTGATAGAGTGTGAGAAGAGACAAATAGAAGAGTGGAAACAAAACTTAACAACCCAAGAGATCTCCTTGGAAACCCACATGCAAAGAGGTGACACATATAGAGTGGAAGAATTGTACCTGGAACTATTGTATGAAATTCAGATGACCTGAAGAAGAATGGAACAACTTTTGGAATTAATTCTGATATACCTAAAATGAAAACTCTGATAAGGAATGTATGTATTTGTTAGATTTATTACTTTTTTGTGTCAAAAGCAATAGTTAAATCATTTATTTACTGCCTGGTCTAGATTATGCCCTGTACCCCTTCTAAACCTGTGATCCTGTGGCGGCGGCAGGGGGGTAGATTGTATAAGAGCAAACTTGCCAAACTAGCACCATGATTAGCAAAACCAAAGTTGCTCTGTGCCATAGAACAAATGGAATAGGATTTCCCCCTCTCACCTAGCTGCTAGGTAGGGAAATAATGGCCAGAGTTGTGTGAGAGAGCCAAGCTGGCAGCTACCTGGAAGATGAAGACAAAGAGACATACAGTGGTACCTCAGGTTACAGACGCTTCAGGTTACAGACTCCGCAAACCCAGAAATAGTACCTCGGGTTAAGAACTTTGCTTCAGGATGAGAACGGAAATCATGCTCTGGCGGCGCGGAGGTAGCGGGAGGCCCCATTAGCTAAAGTGGTGCTTCAGGTTAAGAACAGTTTCAGGTTAAGAACGGATCGCCAAAACAAATTAAGTACTTAATCCAAGGTACCGCTGTACTTGTTGGATCCGAAACTGGTACTAATGGAGTAGCTTTTTTTTTTTTTACATATTAATTCTGTGTGTAAAGTTAAAGGTACAGGGAGCCCTGACAGTTAAGTCCAGTCGTGAACAACTCTGGGGTTACGGTGTTCATCTTGCTCGATAGGCTGAGAGAACCGACTTTTGTCCGCAGACAGCTTCCGGGTCATGTGGCCAGCATGACTAAGCCACTTCTGGCGAACCAGAGCAGCACACAGAAATGCTGTTTACCTTCCTGCTGGAGTGGTACCTATTGATCTACTTGCACTTTGATGTGCTTTCGAACTGCTAGGTTGGCAGGAGCAGGGACCAAACAATGGGAGCTCACCCTGTCGCGGGGATTCGAGCCACCAAACTTCTGATTGGCAAGCCCTAAGCTCTGTGGTTTAGACCACTGTGCCACCCATGGCAATTCTCTGTGTAAGGTAAAGGTAAAGGGACCCCTAACCATTAGGTCTAGTCGTGACAGACTCTGGGGTTGCGCGCTCGTCTCGCTTTATTGGCCGAGGGAGCCAGAGTACAGCTTCCAGGTCATGTGGCCAGCATGACTAAGCCACTTCTGGCAAGCCAGAGCAGCGCACGGAAACACCGTTTACCTTCCCGCCAGAGCGGTACCTATTGATCTACTTGCACTTTGACGTGCTTTCGAACTGCTAGGTTGGCAGGAGCAGGGACCAAGCAACGGGAGCTCACCCCGTCACAGGGATTCGAACCACCGACCTTCTGATTGGCAAGTCCTAGGCTCCGTGGTTTAACCCGCAGCACCACCTGCATTCCTAATTCTGTGTGTACATATGTGTGTAAATAAAACTAAACATCCTAAAGACATTGCAGTTTCCCCTGACCTTCATTTCAAGGAAACTAAGTGCTGGAACCCCTGAAGTCTTTCACTGTTCATATATATTGGGGTGACATATAGCAATATTATAATGAGAGGATGGAAACAATATAGATTTTGTCACTGATTATGAAAGGATTAAATTTTGAGAATGAGTGGCGCCTGAATACTTTTACAAGATAAATTTAAGCAGTAACAGGCAAAACTTTTCTAGTGGGGTACATATGCGCCAAACAATCAAGTTCGCTTTTTTCACATATGCATTTTTGAGATAGCATTACAGTTCCTGTAATCTGTTCATTTTAATATTTTAATTAGTTTTTTTTTAAAAAAATGAAAGTACCGATCTATGTATATAATTTGTTGCTGCTGTTTAGTATACCACAGATACCTAACAGGGTGAATTAACTTTCATGAAAAATAAAATTGATGTTGAGAATCAGGCTTGAAATTCAATTTAATATGACCATCACAAGATCTTACATCACTTAACTATGGATAGAAGAGAATTCAGTAATACAAAAAAGTCACAAAATATGCTGATATGGACATTTTTGTAGAAGGAATAAGAGTAATTAAATCTGTTATCCCCCAGAGAAAACCAAGTAGTATTATGTGCCTAATCCTTTTATTGTACTTGGAATGGAGAAACAAGGGTTTAAAAGAGATTAGGGAGTGAGTGATGAGTAAATGGAATTACTGGAAGCATCACCTCCTGTGCTATAGGTGATAGTTGCCAGGCTCAGATTTGATGGGTTTTATTCCTGCCTTGTCGTCAGTTAAATTTTCATTAGCCTGGTCAGAGTGCTCCTATGGACCCTACTAGATCAGAGCTAACATAATATAGATGTAATTCTGTGTGAAATCAGCAACAAAGCAGTACTGTGTAGCTTGGTGGACACCCACACAGCATGCTTAACAACTTCATTCCTAATCCTGAAGTTAGATATTGATTATAGCCCCACAATAGCAATGCTAATATTGCAATGACCACTGCCATGCAAAGTTTGTGGACTGGGTGTTCTGCAGGCAGACATGGTTTGGAATGGAAAACAGAGAGGCAGACCTCAAATATCCTATTCCACAAAGAAGTTCCCTAATTATGCAATCACAGGAGCTAACAGAAGACAGACATGATGTGGACCACAGCCTGCGATGAGTCGTGTTTCCTCCTTTGCTCAATTCTTATGTCCCTGCTGTCTCACACATACACACAGACCACAGCTGTACCAAAGTGAATCAGGGATGTACCCATGCGGAATCTAAGAGGACCAAGGTTAATCTTTGGCTATGATCCCTATGGGGAAAGTGCTGGGAATACACAGAGCGAGTGGTGCAAAGACAAATGTTTTCATCCAAATAATTATCTGACTCAGTCATGCCACAGAAGCATGGACTTCTTATGAAGTCATCTTCATCTCATCCACCCACAGCCTCAATGTATTCTTCTAACTGAAGGCCATTGCCTACTGATTTTCCCACCCCCAGCCTTTTATCAACATATCTTTGGCATATCATGGAAGCAGCAACAGGAGACTATTTTGCTGCTGGGACCACCTTGCTAGTACAGTATAACAGTGTAAATGCCCTGGCCTCAAAGCAAACTCATCCTCCTGAAAGGAGTACTGCTACAATGATGTACCCACCAAACCCATCTCCCTTCAATGTGCTATATGGAAGTCTCTGTTGCTGGGCCGATTCTACAACTGATAATGTTCTGTGGTTGACTGCTGAGTTAGAAACCTATGTATTTTCTGCTTCAACTGAAAGGCTAGAAGAGGGACAGCCATTTGGAGTTGTCTATTTACTTCAGTGTAAATTTAAATTTAAGCGACAGGTGCAATTATATGTCATTAAGAGAGAAGGTAATGATGAGTGAGAATAACATCATCTTAACTTCTGTTCGTCCTTCAACCTGCCTATAGTCTGCCCACTTACTGTACCTTGTGCTAAGAGGGGTGGGGCATCTGTGTGTAATTTCCCCCACTGTGTTCTTCTAGCACAGGGAAACTTGGAAGTGTTCCCTTCCCACTAAAGGATGTATCTTGATGATAGGCTTACTGTTTAAATATTAAATATTTACCCCACCAAAATAAGAGTTTTCTTTTCTGTTAATCTCTCCCTCGATAGCAGTGACAAGAATGAAATATTTATTGTTGTCTAACCCTGAAAGTAATTATATGTATAATTGCAAAACATTTTATGGTTTCAATGTAACAGATTTGATTTCGGGCATTGTTTTAAATTAAAAAACCTCCAAAACACAACTTTTCATGAGGGCCACTTGGATAATATGGTACCCCGATGTTTAGGATGAAAAGACGGGAGACCAGTTTGAAATAAATTTCAGTGTGTAATAAGGAATTGCAGAATGTTCCTTGAAATGACTAGGGAAATTATTGTCCCGCAAAGTTGTCTTTCAAACTATTGAAAGAAAATGTTGACAAAAGCCTGGGATCATATAGGATTTGTGAGTTTATGCTGACTGTATGTGCTGCATAATAGAGCATGCCCCCATTGCAGTTGGCCCTAATTATTCTGAAATAGAAACGTTTAAGTGGTTTCTAGGTAACTTAAGAACTACTAAAATGTTAATGTTAAATGTTGTGACTCAAGGCTAAAATATGCTATTCATGTAATGAAATGACCTTCATCCTGCAAATCATCTGAAATTTCAGGATAGCTATATTTTCCATACCTTTAGATATTTGTAGAACCTCACAAAAGTACTGAGTCTGCAAGAATACCCTGTAATGCTAACAAACAGTGCTTATGTTGATAAATTATGGGTAACCCCTTTTTATGGAGCCCATATGTGTTCAATTAACATATTATTTCATTTCTTAGTTCTACACTGGTCTTATAATAATATATTTATCAATATTTGTATGTTTTTGTCACTTTTATTCTGGGTATTGTATCCAGGACTAGGCAGTTTAGAGGAAAATATTATTTAAATTCTGGTATCCTGGGACTTAAATAATGTTTCTAAAAGTAAAGGTTTCTAAAAGTGCAGGTGTTGAATTAGGTAAAATTTACTTTCTGAGAAACAGACTGAATTCCTATATTAGCCAAACCATCAGTTTACAGACCTTAAATATTCATGAGGTGCAATAGTCTCACAACAAATCAAATTTAATTAAATGATGCATTTTCACCACTTACAAAAGGTTTATTAAAGGTTTATTTGCTCATGCAAATTAAAGCGTTAGAGTAAAAATCCACACGAAACTTGGCACTAACAATTAAAAAAATTATTGAACGATTTCTCGGCTCAGTGCAGTACCTTGCCATGTTTAAACTGCTCAGCTTGTCATTTAGAATCCTTAATGAAACTGGGGAGGAGGCTGTTTATTTGCATAATAGGACATAATTTGCTGTGGTGAGGTTTTAATTATTTATAGGCTGTCTGAAATATTTAAAATGGCATCACTAAGGAGCATGAAGTGCTGGATAATGCCTTCATTTCAGGTTTCCTGCCGTTTCCTTTATGGGTCAAGCATTTTATTTCTAATTAGTGTACCAGGCTACTGGCTCCAAAAACATAAGGAAAACAAACTAGTTTGGACCATTTGATACTTGAGTAGCTGCTAAGGGTCACAGAGAGCCTGGTATGAGCCAGTAAGAGAGGCTGCCCAAATCAGCTATCACATCAGAATTAGAATGAAAACTCAGGAAATTATGGTCTAGTTGATTTTACACAGAATATTTGCATATTTGTTTCTGTAACAACTCTAATGTGTTTTATGTATGCATGTAAAATAAGAACATTTTATTTTAACATTTAAGCAGAGCTATTTGATTCCCGCCTCCCCCCCCCATCAACATCAAGTTGTATTGGTTGATAAAAGGAGAATAAATATATTTATGGTGAACTTAAAATAAGAGTGCTGTTCTTCATGCATTTTCACTTGATTCTAATGCGCATATATAAGCGAAAGATTTTGTAGCTTCTGGAAAAGTTATACCATTGAAGAGTGGAATGCAAAGGCCTTTGCCTCTAGAAGAATTGTATAGTTAAATCTAAATTTGAAGCTTTAGAAAAGTCCAAGCTCTGAGATCCACAGATGAAGGGTGGTATACAAATTTAATAAATAATAATAATTGCAAAACCCAATTCTATGAAAATAGGTGGTGCTAATCTCATTTGCATATCACTTGAACTTCAAAATACCTTCCTGTCGTATTATTATATAGCTTCAGGCTACTATGAGAACCTGTGCACTCTATATAAAGATGAAATTTGATGTGACTTTAGTGAGAGAGGTGTGTGTGTGTGTGTGTGTGTGTGTGTGTGTGTGTGTGTGTGTGTAAATCTTCTACAGCTCCTTGCACTAAGAGTTTTTCTTCCTGAGCCCAGGCTGGGAGAAATGTTCTTGTAAGTAAATACGGAACCACTCCTAACACTCCACCGAGAACTGCAGGGCTGAACAGAGCAGCAGAGCTGCCACAACATCCAAAGCACTACCACTTGTACTGACCAGAGTGTAAGGTTAAGTGTGCAGCAAAATTTTCTGATTACACAAGCTCCAGACTCATACTGCAAAGAGGCCTGGGTGATGTGAGGACACTATCACTTCAAGTGCATCTCATGAGACTGGAAGGGGCCTCATATTGTAAATAGTTAATAAAGTTTATTTTATGTTTATGGACATCCTGTAGTCTGCAAGTTATTAATCTTAAGAATTGCACAGGTAGGATCCATCACTGGCAGCTTAAGAGGCAACAATTCATTGGCCAGCCCAGCTCCCTGTTCTGCCCCATTTTGCAGGATACAGTGCCCTCTAGTTGGACAAATCAAGGTTTAGGATTATTCTGCAAGTCATGGATGGCCAAGGAATTTTGTTGTTCTCATTCATGTGATCTTCATTATAACATCAGAAGCATTTTCAGTACTTCTTTCTCCGCCATGACTAGTACAGGTTCATGTTCGAAGGCAAAGCCTCTCCTCCTCACAGAGGTGAGGTATTGTGAGCAGGAACCATTCCCGCAGCAGCAGGGGGGGCGTGTTTGGCTCCCTGCATCATATCCCAGCTGCCACACCACCCCCTTGGCTGGCCAGCCAATAGGGCTGGTCTGGGGGAGGGGCTTAGCCGCATTCAAGCGGCCACGGCAGCCTCCGCACATCATTCAGCCCTTGGAAGGTGACGGATCACCCGCCCTTTAGGCTAGGTTCTTGCTTCTGACTTTGCTATGGACTTTGGTTGGTTGTCCTGGTTGTCCAGGGGGCCTGGTAGGACTTTTTATCCATTTGGCTAATTGGCACCAGCCTCTTGGTTTTTCACCTACCTCTTAGCAATTCGTCACAACTTTTCCGGTATTGGTGGTTAGGCATTGGAATATGTGTTGTGCGTTGGTGGGCGGGGTTTGGCCATCACCTACCCCGTCCCTTGTAGGGTATTCCGTTAAAGGAATCCAGTGGTCATGGATCCTGTCCGATGCCCTGTCACTGGCTAGGGCCATGGCACGACCCCCGGTGACATCAGGGGAAGCTTCCAGTTGTATTTGCATCAACAAGCTCCTCCCACTGTCTGTTAACCTTAAAAAGACCCCCCACTGTGAGGGCGGGGTCATGTATAGGTTGTTTTATCCAATGCCTAAGTCAGTACCACTCACATGCTGTAAGCAATAGAAGTTGTGGCCTTTTTCAGCCCATTAACCTAAATTTTTGTGTCCTTGTCTCTTATTTATCACCACGCAGGTTCAGTTCCTTGACTCACAATGAACTGTTGCCATCAGGTAGGGTTTGGCTCTTAATTTCAAAATAAGAACAACTGAAAGGGGGGTGGGGTAAATAGACTTATATACATCACATCCACCTAACTAGCTATGGGAAGGTTATTTGGTTTAGCTAGCACCTTTATTGTTCTATAAATTTGTTTTATAACTTTGTTCTATAACATAATAATTCCACTGAATGTTATGAGAACAAAATTCCATACATTTGCATCAGCAAGACCTCAGGTACAATTCTACATTTTAAATTGTCCTTAAACCCAGCTTTACTACCCCTGCACCACCACCATTCCAGAGCAGGGAGCTGCTGATGTTTGAGCCTGATCTGATCAATGGGCTGAAAGTTTCCCTTTCCCTGTTCCTTGGATATCCGTGTGTGTGTGTCTGTGTGCCTATTTTATGTGTGCCTTGTGTGTTGTATATGTGTGTGTTTGTGCACATGCAAGGGTGTGGGGAGGGGGCATATCCACTTTAGCTATGCTCACTTTTGAACATGCTCATATATGCAGGCCCCAGAGGGTTAGTCATGAGTGAATGTGCCTCTTGGGCTTAAAAAGAGCTCTTCACCCCTGTACTACAGTAACCAAACACTACCATAGACTTTACTGGCACGGGAATAACATTTTGCCTGATGCGCAAGATGTTATAAAGGAATTCATCCTTCTGACCGAAGAAAAATGTACAGTTCCTTGGCCATGAGACTGAACTTATTTATATCATCTCATTGCTTGTACATAGACAAAAAAACTCATCAATTTTCTGTTCTTTCTAAGAGTCCATTTATATGATATATCTCTTTTTTAGAAGAACACTGTGTGATTCTAGATTCCTGACAATGCTCAGGCATCTCTGAACCACATACACTGGAGTTTCAGGATATCAAGCGAAAAGCATAATTTTAGAATCAGCCTTAAGTATTGCAGGTTATAATGGCTGCTATACAAGCACATAAATGGAAATTTCAAAATTGCTCTTTCCATTTATAGTAAAGGTAGAGTCATAATTGCTGCAGTTCCACTGTGTTATGGGGGCACTTTTAATGCAAAGCTGCTGGCAAAGGTGTCTAATGGGCAAGGCAGAGTATAAAGGAGCATAGCGAATAGTGTAGTGAAGTTAGTAAAAACTCTCCTTGAGGGCAGACAGATGCATAGACTTATTTCCTAAAGCTTTTAGTTGAAGCATTGGAGCTCAGGGGAACAACCATAAAATCTTTAGGAGCATGTTGCAAAGATTCCACTGCAGTCAGAAAATTAAGATTAAATAACTCTCCTTGAGAACACAAAATATGTTAGATTGTGTAGTGTGAATATCGCAATCTTTTGTGCCTACTTTAAATATAGTTAATATTAATTTTTTTCTGTGGGAACACATAATCAAGCTCTTTAGAGACAATAATATTTTTACGTGTGCTGAGCCTTAAACTGAATAGTTGGGTATGTCAGTTTTCTCAGTGGAAAATAGCAAAAAAAAAAAATAAAAATCTGAAAGTGCAATCTATGTTACAGGTTCGGAAGCACTATACAGCTAGTGGGAAATTTGAGATGACTTATGGGCTGGGCTTTTCATGTGATAATTTTCAAAGGTTGATAAGGAAGCCTTGCCCAGCAACGAGAATTACTATATAATTGAGTCCCCCTACTCTTCCCTGAGGGACGCGGGTGGTGCTGTGGGTAAAGCCTCAGCGCCTAGGACTTGCCGATCATCAGGTCGGCGGTTCGAATCCCCGCGGCGGGGTGCGCTCCCGTTGCTCGGTCCCAGCGCCTGCCAACCTAGCAGTTCGAAAGCATCCCGGGGTGCAAGTAGATAAATAGGGACCGCTTACTAGCGGGAAGGTAAACGGTGTTTCCGTGTGCTGCGCAGGCTCACCAGATGCAGCTTGTCACGCTGGCCACGTGACCCGGAAGTGTCTTCGGACAGCGCTGGCCCCCGGCCTCTTAAGCGAGATGGCGCGCAACCCCAGAGTCGGACATGACTGGCCCGTACGGGCAGGGGTACCTTTACCTTTACCTTTACTCTTCCCTAAGTCAAGCTCACTAAGTAAATAGCATCCCCCCACCCCACCCCACGCTTACTTTCTGAGGCATGAATAGTATATTTGTTTCTACTCTGCTCTATTTCTATAGTTGTAAATAAAGCAGTTATTAAGTGTTCCGTACTCTTTCTCTCATCCAAAGGTCCTATAGTGCAATCTCTGTATTTCTCACTTTTCAGAAAAATGGGATCCAGGAAACAATATGCATTTCATTTAAATGCTTGTTCAGATTAGATATACAAAATGGATCAACATTAGCGTGGGGAGAGAGGTGTTTCTCAGCAGCTTCAACCTTAGAATGGATAACAGGGGTTGTGTTTGAGTAAAGTTACTAGATCTTCATTGGCACTGAACTTTCCAAGCATGAAAGAAGCTTTGTAGAATATGCATTGTAGTGTGTTTTAGTTTTGAGTTTATTTGTTATTTCTGGATTCATTTTAGGTTGCTATTTCCTATAGCGTGCATACTTGTTTGACATTTTTTTAAAAAAGGAGGATGTCAACCTGCTACGGTAATTCTGAAAGACATGATGAAAGCAACTCAAACAAGGGCTGAAAGAAAACTGTCAATAAATAGCTGAACAAAAGCTTTTAACTTGACACTGAATGCCAGAGTAATGCTTAACTGAATTAAAGGACACTTCTACAAGTAGTATACAGTGTCACTTAGACACAATACGTCTTCCCACTTCAAGCACACCAAAAGGCACTGACACAATGCTACTTCTCTTTCTATAACTTGGGGGGGATTGATTCCATGCTTCAGAATGTTATACCCTTATTATTGTTATTTTCTTGAGCCACTGATAATACCCACAAATATGAGTGCTAAAGCAAGATGTCTAACCAGAAAAATCGTCAGAACAAAAACTTATTGGTAACTGGGAAGAGATTACCTACATGGGAACCATAACAAATCATGCAACAGCAAATGGTGCACTGGTGACTACAGGCCCTGGTTTAGTGACACCTGTGAAGGTTGTTTTTCTTATTATTACAGCGTTGAAATTTTGTATTGAAGTTGCAAGCACTTTTCCTGTTGAGGGACTTTTCTGAATGGGTTGGGTAGGTTCTAGCATACTCAGTGTATGTGACTGAGAGAGATGTGCTTGGGCAGAGAGTGGTGGAGAGATGTCCATATAGAGTGTGTATGTGTGAGACAGCAGGGACATATGCATTAATGTGTGGTCTGTGAGAGAGACAGGGAGAGATACATAAGTCTTCATGCATGAGTGATATAAATATGCTTCTGGTCTGCATGCAGTGAGTGTGTGCATGTGCTGTGTGCTCATGAGAGAGTGAGTCTGTGATGTCGGCTTGTGCATTACCCCCCGGTACTGGGGAATGCTCCCTGTTAGACATAAACAGTATCTTTGTATGCAGGGAGAGTGGGGTGGATCAATATTGTGATATCTGCAATCAGGACCAGTAAGACATAGCTGACTTCCCATGGCAATCATAACATTGTCCAGGTTTGTGTTACAGGAGTGAAGCGGCTGCAGTGACATCAAAATAAATTAACTGATATTAAGGTGGCAATACTCTATTCAATGCAAGCATGTTATTTTAGACCATGGGGGTAGTGATGGTGGAGAATCAACAGCAATTTTAAGACTTATAGTAACTAGGCTTCAGATGTCTGTGCCCAGATAAACTCAAGCTTAAATGGTCAAAAAGCAAGCAGTGTACTCTAAGAGACTTTGTGGTGGTGAGTTATCTATACCTTATAATGACATTATTAAAAAAAGTAGCACCTTAGAGATCAACTAAGTTTGTTATTGGTATGAGATTTTGTGTGCATGCACACTTCTTCAGTGTTGTAGTTCTTATCAGAAATGATATTGTTGTAGTTCTTATCAGAAAAGGTCAAATAGCCGCCACCACCCCACCCACACCCAAAAAAAGAAAGAAAAGGATTTGAGCCTTTGACATGTTTATACCAGAAGCAACCACTCGCTCCCTAGAATACCACTACCCACCCCATAAGAAGAAAAACAATCATCTCTCCTCCCATATTGCTGCTCCAATCAGACCCCTACCTGCATTTTACAGTTGTACCTCAGGTTAAGTACGTAATTCATTCCGGAGGTCTGTTCTTAACCTGAAACTGTTCTTAACATGAAGCACCACTTTAGCTAATGGGGCCTCCTGCTGCTGCCGCACCGCCGGAGCACGATTTCTGTTCTCTTCCTGAAGCAAAGTTCTTAACCTGAAGCACTATTTGTGGATTAGCGGAGTCTGTAACCTGAAGCGTATGTAACCTGAGGCATATGTAACCTGAGGTACCACTGTATTTTAAAATAAACACCACACATCACTATAAGATTGTCACACACTACTGCATCATATAGCATATCAGCCTGATGTAATATAGGCCTTCTCAATCATTATACATTCTCCTCCCCAGATATGGATATACTAATGATAGGTTTTATTTGCATTAGGTTAAAGGTAAAGGTACCCCTGCCCGTACGGGCCAGTCTTGCCAGACTCTGGGGTTGTGCGCCCATCTCACTCAAGAGGCCAGGGGCCAGCGCTGTCCGAAGACACTTCCGGGTCACGTGGCCAGCGTGACATCGCTGCTCTGGCGAGCCAGAGTTGCACACGGAAACGCCGTTTACCTTCCCGCTAGAAAGCGGTCCCTATTTATCTACTTGCACCCGGGGGTGCTTTCGAACTGCTAGGTTGGCAGGCGCTGGGACCGAGCAACGGGAGCGCACCCCGCCGCGGGGATTCGAACCGCCGACCTTTCGATCGGCAAGCCCTAGGCGCTGAGGCTTTTACCCACAGCGCCACCCGTGTCCCTCCTGCATTAGGTTAGGGCTTATTTAAAAAGTTCACACACTCAGAAAAAATAGGCTTAATTTCATGCAAGAAATGCTATGTTAGAAAGAGGAAGATGGCTTATATATAAGTGCATTAAGTTACTTCTGTTTTCTCTGTTTCCCATGTAATTGTACTTCTTGTTAGCTTCTGTGTTTATTCCCATCAATTTGCATTCCCTTCAAGTCCTAGCAGTCTAACACTGTTGCTTTTAGGAATGCATGAGCATTCATTCAGTGACTTGCTCTGAAAAAGGGGTAGAGCCTTTTCGGAAGACCTGAGAGATTACTTGCAGGGTATCCTGTGTTCTCGCTACCAGCTTTACTTGCCATGTAGCAGGAGTTTAGATCCTAGCATAAGGCAGGATTAGGGGAATACAGAAGTGACGGATTCCAGAAATCTTGGATTCCAGGGGAAAACCTTTCCCTGCCAGCCCCAGAATCCTTGTAGGAAAGTATGTGCATGTTGTCAAAGACTAGTAATCCCATTATGCAGCGGGAAACGATGCTCCACCAGGTCCTGACTTAGTAGCACCTGACATCACCATTATCCCTGGAAGGTAATTTAGTAGACCTTAGGGCAGGGAAAGATGCAGTAAAAGCAGCAGAGCTTGCAGGATTAAGAGCAGGGCTGTGCTCTCATAATAGTTTTCATCAGCATTTGAACAGTGGTGTTTGGGTTTTTGTGTGTCCCCTACTCGAATGTTCATAACAACTGCTGGTTATATGCCTGCATGTTCTTTGCTCCCTGATGACTTCAGGTCTTTTAACAGTTCAAGGGCAGAGCCAGGGGCAGCTGCTGTGCCAGGAAGTTCCATTGCCTGACTGTGCACTTCTTCCTTCCTATGCAGACTGCAGGCTTTTATCCAAGGGAAGAAAGAGAAAACTAGTGCATTTTTGTTTTGTTTTGTTTGTTTTTAATGATTGTAAAGGCCCTTGGCTGACATATCAAAGCTTTACATAGAATTAGTGTTTTTATTATTGTGTATCAAAGTAACATTACTCACGAAGGCTCATTTTTAAATATAGTACTATTATTATTTCAACATCTCTATAGATCATCACAAACATAAAAGGCAACAGTATTCAAACTGCAGGTTACATTAAGAATGTTATTTTAACTGTAACCTTTTCAAAGCTGGCCACTTTTTGTATTTAGCAAGCACATCTATGGGGGATCCAAGCTAGATTGGGACCTTGGCATGGGTGACCTTATGGCATTTTCCTGTTGAAAAAAACTTTGTTCTGAAGTTGTTGTTTGGAGGAAATTATATAGAGTAAATGGATTTGGGGAGAAAGAACTGCTGTGTTGCATTTTCAGTCAGGATCAGGACATTTTCATCTGGTTTTGCTAAAGCAAGCATGCAACCAATTGCGTGGACAGGCGAGCCAAGTGAGAATTCCCAGGTAAGATCCTCCCTCCTTTGTGTGGGCAGGTAATCCCTCCCCTACCTGGCCTGGTCTCCTTGGCAACTCTTCCTCGAGGTGGGATTGGACAACTGACTGAGGTAGGTGGAGACCTCCAGGTATCCCACCTGAGGGAAGGCAAAGCCTAGCCTATGCTGTTGGAGCCGCTCCAGATCTAGGGGCTGCACGCGTCCACGCAAAGGGCGCCCCCGGTTTTAAGCGAGAAGCGGTCATTGTAAGCAAGTTTTTTAAAGTGTAAAATTTGGTTTGGTTCTCGATTGCCTTGCTTAAGACGAATGTTTATTAGCACCCTTGGATTAACTCAGTGCTTTAGTTTGCTTTAGGTGAAACAGATATTGGGTAAAGAGCAATCTACTCATCACTCTTGATACAGGGAACAGAAAGTAAGAACCAGTGAAACCCTGGAAACCAAAATAAAATAATCCATGAGGCTGTTTTAAAGTGACACACAGATACTTAATGGGACATGGGAAAGGGCTTAATGTAATTCATATATCTCACTAGATAAGTTAGCCTCCTGCTGGGGGCTTCACAGTTTCCTGCCACTCCAAACATTGTGCAACCTGGATCGGAATGCAGCACTGGGTTTAGAAACAAAAAATAATCATATAAAAAAGTTATCGTAAGATGCAAGCGTTCATATGTTTGTAAAAGGCATAAACAAAGCATGAGTCAAGATAAGCAGCCCACTGTCAGAGCCCAGACCAGCCATTACTTCTGGGGGCCTCCTCTACAGGAGTGGGACTTGGCAGAGACCTCAGGTCATCACTTTTAATTTGTATACCGTCTTTCTATCTTACAATACTCAAGGCTGTTTACAAGCTGAAGAAACAAAGAATGTACACCTTATAACAATCTAATGCAATACAAAAATGTGATAATAAAACATAACTTTAAAATAAGCAACTTACATCAAAAAAGTAACATTCAAGAATCATTAGAATATTATAGAATAAAAATATCAGCATATAAAAATTAAACAAATTCACTCTTAACAATTACAATAAATAATTTCTAAACTACAGTCAATAAAACAATGGCAAGCCACAGTGCATACAATACAATACAATACAGTTGAGAAGCAGAGACTAGGGTTGGAGGGTGGGGCAAGGCAGGTGGAAGGAGGCCTTGCCTGATGAAGTCACTCCCCTCACAGTTCTTCCTCCAGAAACAGCTCCTAGGGCAAAGATTGGGACAAGACAGGGGTCTCAGGTGTCTCTGGGGTACCCCAATGATCCCACAGCTACAGTCAATCAGCCTTAACTACCTAGTCCCATGGACACTTGAATCCCCCAGAGCAGAGGTGGTGTTAGGTAGGCTTGGCAAGAAATCTAGAGATGACAGAGGAGCGCTTGCCTGAAATCCAGGGGACTTCACTACCAGTAGGATTGAGAACCTTGCTCAGTAGGATTGAGAACCTAGGTAGGGGCCAGGGTGCAGGAGATGCTATCTGAGAGGGTAGAAATCTCCAGTCTCTCCTGGTCCTTCTGCAATAGCCACTATCATAGGCATTTTGTCCTTTGGTTCACCCTGCTGCAAGGTATGGTGAACTTATGAAGGAATTCCACTGCCATATAGCACAGAAATAAATCATGATAAGAACAGTAGCTTTGTAGAAAAGCTCACCCAGATGCTAGGAAAATTGGTGATTGACCTTATTTGACTGGTCAATTGACAACCAGACTAGTTGATTGACCAGCTCAGTGATTCTACATTATTATTTTTTAAGCACTTAATTTGTTCCAAATGGCCAGCAACAGGTCGGGCATTAGAAACATGCAAGATGTTAAAATAATAATTTATGTGGGATGGAATTTTAGTAGGAGATAACACTGTAGTTAGCTTTGTGATCAAAAGCTCCATTTGTCTGATCACTCCATTCATACCATGAGGATTTTTTTATATATATCTAATACACTGAAAGTGAAAGATTAAAGGTAGCAGCATGCTCTATTATCTTGCTGAGCTATAAAATTAATATGTACTGTATTTAACCTTTAAATTAAGTCAGTACCTCAGTAGTGATTTTATTTAATGACAAAAACACAGACATAGAAACACTTGTTTTGCTAACATTTTTGCTTGCGAGAGGGGGGGATCCGATTTTGAATTTGCTGCTTGTGTGCCCACCTCAGGTTTACATGTTGCTGCCATCTTTTGAACTCAGACACCAAAGTGTTCCTTATTTTGATTATACTTGCTGCTTATAGAATGCAGACTATATGGATATGGACTGTATGAGTTTGGCTGAAATGGGATTGATGCTATACTTTTAGTTAAGGAAAGAATGAGCTACTTTGTTCTCATGGACTTCACTGTTTTCCAGAAAGTGGTTCTGACGCAGAAATCATAGTTGGAAGGAACCCTGAGGATCTTCTAGTCCAACCCCCTGCAATGCAGGAATATGCAGCTGTTCCTTACAGGGATCAAACCTGCAACCTTGGTGTTATGATTATCACGCTCTAACCAGTTGAGCTATTCAGCTGGCTAAACTGGTCCTCTCATGAGTCTCATTTAGTCTGTTTTCAGGCTATTTTAAGCACTGAAACAACTTTGATTGCCTTTTGTTGCAAGAGAGACAGGGGACATACAACCCTGATGGTTCTCTTTGATCTCTTCATGCTTTCAACATTTTGTGAAGCAACTCAGGGGAATGGGAATTAGAATCCCTGTACTATAGTGGTTTCTCTTTTACCTGCAAGGACTCTACCAGAGAGTACTCAGGGACAGTTGCTTATCCCCATGGCTATTGAGCCATGGGGTCCTTTGGGGGTCAGTTCTCACTCTTGTGCCATTAAGTAGCCATATGAAACTATTGATAACATAGTTATCAGTATACTGATGACATATAGCCCTGTTTCCATTTTGTCTGGATCAGGAGAGCCTGTAAGTTTTGGACTGGTGCTTGGAAGCTTGGAAGAGTATTGGGCTAAATGGAGGCCAATAAACTGAAGCTCAGACCTGATGAGATGAAGCTGCTGTGGGTGAGTGGTTCTTGTGTGCAGGAATTAGGTGAACAATCTGCTCTGGGAGGGGTTGTGTTTCTTCTAAAGAAACAGATTTATAGTCTGTGAATACTCCTGGAGTACTACAGATCCACAACTAGAGTCCTAAGTGGCCTCTAGGACTAGGAGTGCTTATGCCCAGCTTAGATTTGTTTGCCATATATTGGCCATTTCTTGATAGGAATAGCCTGGCATCAATAGTCTATGCTCTGGTTACCTCTCCTCTGGACTACTGCAGTTCATTCTACATGGGGCTTCCCTTGAGGATGGTTCAAAAAGCACAGCTTGTATAGAATGCAACTATCTGATTTGTGAGAGGAGAAGCCTGATGGAAGAGTATGCTGTATCCCTGTTTAACCCTGCATTTGGTGGCTGAAATATGTTGTTCCTGGCAATTTAAAAGGATACTTGGTATTTGAACTGTGAGGACATTTGATGGTGGTTTTAAAAATTGTTTTTGCTGTTTTGTTGTTTTCCACTTGTGGGCAGTAAGGTTGATTCTTTATTCAAAGAGACAAAATACAAACAGAAAACTCCATGGGCACGACTAGTCCATTGAAGCAGTTGTCAGAACTGAGGATCAGAGTTGCCCACTTCCTCTTAAGACTCCTGCCCAGCTGGCTGTCTTCCCAACAGTCTCAAAATCCATCTAGGAGGGGATCTCTAAGACTTTTGTCCTGCTGTATGTAATTCCCTCCTTGTTCTTAGAGACAGGAGAGGAGGGGAGAGGAAAACAGAGGAACTGGCAGGTTCCTGTGGATCTGTCATAGCCTCAGCTTCTTCCTCAGCCCCTTCACTCTTATTCATACCTGTTGCTTGCTCAGCCTCCAACCCGTCTGCTGCTCCTTCTTCCTCTGACCTGCCTTCTGTATAGGGCAGAGGTTACTAATGTGATGCTATTGGATCACAGCTCCGATCATCTTGGACCATTGGCTGAGCTAGGATTAATAGATGTTCCCGGGGACAGTTCCCGGATTTGCAAATCTGTCCGCAGACAAATTCCATTCCCGGATTGTCCTCTGATTTGCAAATCTGTCCCCAGGAACATAGCAGCGGCAGCCTCAGCAGCCTGGAGCTAGTCTGGTAGCGCAGTTGGCTCTGGCTGGCTTCAGGAGTTGCTCGCTGCTTGCTGCCACTGCCACTGCTGAGGGGGAACCAGGGATGTCTGGCGGTACAGATCTCCTGCCCCCTTACCCCTTTGTTTTGACAGATCAGGGGAGGCTCAGGAGTCACAGGAGGGGTGCAAGGCACACGGTTTCTCTGCCAGGCAAGGTGCAAAGCCCTTCTTTTGCACCCTGGGCAACGGCCACCTGCCCACGACTCCTAAGCCTCCCCCGATCAGTCAGAACAAAAGTGGAAGGAGGCAGGAGATCGGGGGAGGCTTGGGAGTCATGAGCGGGTGGCACATCATTGCCCAGTTTTTTAAAATCTCTGTGCATTTATGTTTCACAGGGTGCAAAAGAAGGGCTTTGCAACTTGCATGTGTGCTTGGGGCCAGGGTCTTTTGCCCCATCATCCCCACTACTGACACCCTCTTGCTACTCAGCTTTAAAAAAAGGGGGGGACGATTCATTTAAAAAAATCTGGTAACCATACGCTAGGCAGGCTGGAGCTGATGCGAGTTGGAGTCCAACAATGCATGAAATGCAGCACACTGGCCACCCCTGACTTAAAGAACTCCTTTCTCTTACATCTTTAGGCTTTAATTTGAAACTTATCTCATTGTGGAAGTAAGTATCACCTTAAAATGATGTCTGTGAACTTTGTCATTTTGTAGAAAATGAATAATGTTTTGGAAGCAGTTCTGTTGTACTACATTTCTCTAGTATAAAAAGTGATGTATTCATTCTACATCTTAAATGACATAGACATTAATTAGGGCCCAGAACATTTCCCATAAATATCCAACTATTTAGGTGACAGACTTATATGTGTTTAACATCTGGCTAAAGAAGAATTATTCTGGCAATTTATGAAGACCTCTTTTCCCAAGCTGAACTGGTGAACTTCACTGTGTGCTCAGCTTCCAATCTGTCTCACTGGGAACTTTAATAAATCATAATGTTGTACCAGAATAGCAGTAAGAAGTTGATCAGTTTTTAAAATTCAAACCCAGTTGTGGATGCTCTGTCTTAACAAAAAAGATTGTAACTGATAAGAGTTTTAATCAAGATTTAGATTAGTTGCTTCTTCAAAACATTTGCTGATATGTGTAAAAGTTTTGCATGTACACTTCTTTTCATTCTAAAGGAAATCTAGTAAATGAAAATGTTGAATGTACTCAATGTTATCAAAAGCTAATTGCATATTTGCAACAAGTAAGCTGGCAATGTCATGCAGGCAATGTAAGGCTCATGGGTCATATTTGACTTTACATGGTTACATGTGGGGGGTTTTTCCACTTGCAGCTAATGCTGCAGTTGCTAGATGATCTAAATTAACATGTCAGGAAAAAAGGTTTAATGTTTTGGCATCATATCCTGAAAGCAAGCTGTGGGAATCTATCACTCATTCATTAAACCAAGCAGTCTCTATGTCTTCAGTAGAAAGTGAAGTGTATTTGGTACTGATGTCATAAAGTCACAAGTAATTTTATAGTCTGGGAGGCATATGAGTTTGCAACTTGCAGATTTTTATGCAGTAAAATAGTTCTACGTTTTAATAACACATCCATCTTTTGGAAGGCTAGAGACTTCAGTTGATGCATGTGAGACAGCCACTATTCACTTTCTCTTCTGTGATGACAATTTGTAAAAGGTTATATAATGGTTTTTAAATGTGTTTACATATTTAGGAGATATATATGGTTTTATGTCAAAAAGCCAGACCCAGAAAGAAAATAGCCATCAACCACTGAGACGCTTCTACAAAAACAGCTATAACAGGAAACTTCTACACCAATTCTCATGCTTCTGCTTGCACAATTCTCATGCTTCTGCTTGCACAAGCGGATTGTCATCCTTTGATTTAGTTTCACATTTCCTTACACCAATGCAAGATATAAGACAATGAAAAATCATATAATTGTAGAGTTGGAAGGGGCCATGAGGGTCATCTAGTCCAACTCCTTGCCATGCAGGGATGTTTTGTCCAATGTAGGGCTTGAACCCATGACTCTAAGAGTCTCATACTCTACCAACTGAGATAACCCACATTTGGAAATAATAATAATAATAATAATAATAATAATAATAATAATAATAATAGCCCGCTCATCTGGCTGGGTTGCCCCAGCCACTCTGGGTGGCTTCCAACACATACAAATTGTCAGTGAGGCAATTGAGGAATTTGTTGGTCCTTACATTCCAATTTGGAAGCAATTTGTTGGTCCATACATGTTTGAGTTCCAACAGATATCTGGGTAATTATGCTTGTGAAACATGGACCACTTATAAACACCATCTCAAACTCATTGAAAGATTCCATCAACGGTGTCTCTGAAAATTTTTACATATCACTTCGGAAGACAGGCGAACTAATATCAGTGTACTGGAAGAAGCAAAGATCACCAGTGTTGAAGCAATGATTCTTCAACATCAACTTCGTTGGACTGGTCATGTTGTGCAGATGCCTGATGATCATCTTCCAAAGCAACTACTCTATTCCAAACTTAAAAATGGAAAGCACAATGCTGGTGGTCAACAAAAGATGTTTAAAGACTCTCTCAAGGCAAAGTTTTTAAAATGTAGTATAAACACTGACAACTGGGAAACACTGCCCTGTGAGCGCTCCAGTTGGAGAACAGCCTTTACCAAAGGTGTCATGGGCTTTGAAGACACTCGAACTCAGGATGCAAGGGAGAAACGTGCTAGGAGGAAGGCACGCTTGGCAAATCCACACCGTGATCAGCTCCTGCCCGGAAACCAATGTCCCCACTGTGGAAGGACATGTGGATCCAGAATTGAATCCACAGTCACTTATGGACTCATTGTTAAAACCATGTTTATAGAAGACAATCTTACTCGGCTACAAGTAATCACCAAAGAAGAAGAAGGAGATGCCTCTCCCTTTTGAATGTTTGCTAATCTGCTGTAGAAAGGCATCAGCCTGGCTTGGAAATCTATAGCAGACACCCACAGTAAGGTCACTTTTGCTTCCCCCTCCAACAATTTTTTACACATATACTTTTCATCTGCCTTCCATTCTCCAAGTCACAGATCTCTTCACAAGTCTGCATATCCTTTTTATATAATGCTACTCTCCCTTCCTGTTTGGTCTGTTCCTTTTAAACAGCTAATCACTTCTCTGATCCCTCTACTGATTTTCCATTTCTAAAAGGAATTACCGTTGAACTGTCACTAAACATATATGAAACAAGTTAGTTGTGAATAGCTTAAAACCTAAATCAATTAATATTTCCTAGATAGAGGCCCAAGTTTGGGATTTCCCATAATTGGACACTGGTCAGGAGAACATTCTAGAATTTGTTAATTGATGGAAGTAAGATCTGTTCTTTCATGGTACATTGCCCTCTGACAGTCCTGATTTCTGTTCCTGGTATTTCCAGGTAGGACTGTTAGAGAGCCCTGCCAGGCCCCTGGAAAGCCCCAGTTATTGTGGACAATGCTGAACTAAGATAAGACCAATTGTTTGACTCAGCCTGAGGCAGCTTCCTGTGTTCCTGTCTCTCCATTCTAAAAGAACTGTTCAGGTTGTGAGGATAAATGTGGTAATAATTGTAAAGTAATTTGTACATTGAAAATACTTTTAGAAACAATAGAATATATACATCCCCAAATAACCCAGCATACTATTAAAATGAAGAAATTCTTTAATAAACATTGCTGAAGTCCCCAAGGCATGTGAATATTATGGGACTACAGCTATTTTGAGTAAACAGAATAGCCTTTCATATAGGTAGGTAATCACAGAGGGTCACCATGGAAACTTATAATGAGCGAGAAGGCTGCAGTTAAGTTGTATGTTTTATTCACACACAACACAATTTGCATAAAATTTGCATGAACCTGTTGTATATGATTCCAGTAGATGTGATTCAGTTCTGGAATGCTTCCCTGTACCTTCAGAATCCAAGCATATGTTTTAAAGATGCTTGTCAGTTAATTTAAAGAGTATCCCCCCCCCCAAGTCTCTGCTTGAGGCCCACAGCCAAAAATAAAATTGTGACAGGGAGGCAAAAGAAGCGAGAAATAATTGCGAAACGTAAATACAAGCATCTAATGTGCGAAAATATTTAATTGCATCAATTATTAATAAACTATTATGTAATAGTTTATTAATAATTAATAGTAACTATTAATAAACTATTATGTAATTTAAGAGTAAGAGTAAGAGTAAGTGCTTGTCGAAATATTCCAGAGCATTTGCACTCACTGACCAGAACACCAGAAGGTGGGACCAACTTAACTTCTTAGCAAATTATCTGGTAAAATACTACCTGCATGCTTTTCTGTATATATCCACAAAGATAAGGACCAGAATCATATTTCATAAAAATGAAGGAAATTTATAGAAGGGGACTAGAAACATCGAATTGTAGAGGTGAAAAGGACCACAAGAGTTATCTAGTCCATCCCTGATTTATACCTACCTTATGTACCATTGCTACAGACTGATGTGGAATGCTTAGAAAACTAATTGAACAAAGCTTCCATGCAGTATCAAGCTGGTTGTTTTCTGGTTAGCCTGATAGGCACCAGGTTCTGGGCAAATGGTCAACACCAAAGTTTGTCTGGTGAGTGTTAATTCCATAAAATTTTGCGTTGTGCAAAGAAATGGTGCCCTCAACTGTTCACTGTGCTCAATCTACACCTACTGATTGTACGTTTGGTTAAAAATAGGCAAGCATGCAGATGACAGCAACCAAATCTACACTTACCATGCATCCAGTTCAAAGTGGTATTCAAATTGTGGAAAAAACAGGCTATGTTTTGCTACCTTCTATATTTATGCAATTAGCAGGCTAGGTGGAGCTCTGCAGAAAGGGCACTTGAACAAATATTTGCCAGCATGAATAAGTTCACTCAGAATGGAAAACATGGTAAAAGAGAGAGTGCTTCAATATACTGAAAGGAGAGTTCCCACTATTACAAGCTGATTTTTTTTTATAAATAGAGGGTTCAAATGTTTCCATTTAACTAACATAAAGATGAATAAAGTCCTCTCTTTTTTTGCTGCCAAGCTATGCATCTAAGCTATTGTCTCATACCATCACAGAGGATTGTAGCTTGATTTTAGGGAGCACATTGCCAAGATCTCATTGATAGAGACAAAAAGAAACAACCTGGTTAGCAATATGTCCTCCTGCTGTGGCTGGGAGATATTATCTTTATGCTTACTGATACTATAAAACAGCACCGGCCAGCTGATTTCCTCTTGGACATGCATAATGTCTTTCCATGTCCTTCAGCTACTGAATGGCTAAAACACTTTGAACATCCTTGAAATGATAGTTAGCGGTGTTGTAAGCTCAGTGCATACATAACATTCTGGTATTATTTTTTCAGAAGGATGTGTGTGCATATCTGAAAAGAAAAGCAATTTAAGATCCAGTCCAATGCATCCACCAAGGAAGAAGTTCTTGTCCTTGAAATTTGGAAGGGCCACACTACAGGTGATGCTACATATATGTCACTTGGGTGTTCTGTTATTGGATTTTAATTGAAAACAGAAGCCAGGGGAGGTCCCGGCAAGGACTATAGCATGGGGGGAGGTTAAATTGCTATGCTATGGTCTGAAGAAAAATTGTGCCCAGGGGCTGCTATTGAGCACAGAAGGGAAGCTCCTATGGCTGTCAATGAAATCTTTTGTATTATGTCAGGTAGCTATTTGTGGGGGGTGGAGAGGGTTGAAAGGATCATACCATGAGAGCAAAGGACCCTGTGCACATAAACAAAAATTACATAAGTGGGGAGCACCCTCTAAAAAGCCTCTAAACACCCATTTTTACCCCTGCTCTCTATTTTTCTCTCCTATTCTCCACACAACTGTCTCTTCTACTAGAGTTGAAGCTCTGGGGCTGGCTAGAGGCTGGAGGATGTTGAAAAATGGCGGCTGTGTTACTGTGCATGTCAGCTGCTAAGCTGGGAGGCTGAGCAGCCTAAACAAAGCCCCATTGCACCTCTGGTCTCACTGGGGCGTCCTCCAGCCTCACTGAAGTCCTCTTCAGACTCCGGGGAGGTTCTCCTCACAAGGCACGAGGATGCTTCAGTTCTCACCTGCTGTTTCCTTGTATGATTTTATTTATTTCCCAGCGCTGTATTGGGTCATGCAATACAGTCTTGAAATTGCCAGTACATTCTTCCCTTTCTATTTAGACAGTACTCTTCTTAAGTAATGGAAATTCTGGTGATAAATAATATAGGGTGCTCCTGTTGCTCAGTCCCTGCTCCTGCCAACCTAGCAGTTCGAAAGCACATCAAGTGCAAGTAGATAAATAGGTACTGCTCTAGCGGGAAGGTAAACAGCATTTCCAGAAACAGATTAGTCCTGCTGGCCACCTGACCCAGAAGCTGTCTGTGGAAAAATGCTGGCTCTCTTGGCCAGTAAAGCGAGATGAGCGCCGCAACCCCAGAGTCGTCCGTGACTGGACTTAACAGTCAGGGGTCCTTTTACCTTTACCTTATGGTAGTTTTTGTTATGTGAATGTGCTGCAGACCACCAGCTGGGAACCATTCAATATCCTTTCAATATCCTTGCCTGTTGATACAATATAGAAGCAGACAAAATATTTTATATTATGGCATTGTTTTATTCTGCAGTCAATAAATCCTTATTTTGTTGGAATACAGGTAGTTATGTATCTCATAATATCAGTTAAATAATGAAATTACTTACCAGAGGGAGATCACAGTGAAAGATCAATGCATTCATATTAACTTAAATTATGACGGATTAATAAGCGGGGTTGCCTTACAGTATTCCTTCCTACAAGTTTGAATTAGGATTTGTTTTGTCAAATGCAGAAAACAGTAAAAAAAAAAAATCTACTCTAACAGCCTTACCATTCCTATAAATCTAGTTTTGCTTTAGGTTTCTAGGGGAGTCCCTATGCCCAGCATACAGGAGCATGGAGTGAGACATGCCTCTATGTGTAGATTCTAGCATTCAGCTTTTCATCTCACACATTTCTGGCTACTGTTGTCCTACAGTAGCAACTAGGTGAAGTGGGTGAGTAAAGGCCCACTCATTAGCCTAGACTAGAGAGAGCCATCAGTTGTACTTCTTGCAACATAGCTCCTTCTTTTAGATGCTGATGAAATAACTCTTCTCACTGCCTAAAGCCATTATCTTTATAAAGGAACTGTTTTGTCAGCCTGTTCTGTTGCTGTTGATCTTTACTGGATATAGGATTATGTACCGTGATAGGCCCCTTCATGGATCACTGCCTTGCTGTGGCAAAGAGGCTTGAATAACTCAGAGAAGCTATGAACTATGCCGAGCAGGGCACCCAAGATGGACAGGTCATAGTGGAGACTTTTGACCAAATGTGATCCACCTGGAGGAGGAACCGGCAAGCCACTCCAGTATCCCTGCCATGAAAACTCCATGGACAAAGACAACAGGCATATAAAAGTTATGACGCTGGATGATGAGCCCCTCAGGTCGGAAGGCGTCCAACATGCTACTGGGGAAGAGCGGAGGACATGTACAAGTAGATTCAGAGCTGATGAAGTGGCTGGGCCAAAGCTGAAAGGTCGCTCAGTTGCAGATATGCCTGGAAGCAAAAGGAAAGTCCAATGCTGTAAAGAAAAATATTGCATAGGAACATGGAATGTAAGAACCATGAACCTTGGTAAGTTGGATGTGGTCAAAAATGAGATGGCAAGAATAAATATTGACATCCTCGGCATCAGTGAACTAAAATGGACGAGAATGGGCAAATTCAGTTCGGATGACCATCATATCTACTACTATGGGCAAGAATCCCGTAAAAGAAATGGAGTGGCCTTCATAGTCAACAAAAGAGTGGCGAGAGCTGTACTGGGATGCAATCTCAAAAATGATAGAATGATCTCGATACGAATCCAAGGCAGAACTTTTAACATCACAGGTCACGAAGAGTCGGACACGACTAAACGACTAAACAACAACAACCGTGATGGGGTTCAAGAATATCATCCAGACTGGCCTCACCCCACCCCTAAACTCATTGCAGTATTCAAGAGGGAAAATGAAATTATCAGCTGGGTGTTTCGTTGCTTATTTATTTTATTTATTTTATTTATTTTATTTATTTTATTTATTTTATTTATTTTATTTATTTTATTTATTTTATTTATTTTATTTATTTTATTTATTTTATTTATTTTATTTATTTTATTATTATTTATTAATTCATTAAGTTTCTATACTGTCCTTCATCCAAAGATCACAGCACAGTTTTCAGTTTAAAAGTGCAAAAATGCACACCATAATAACAAGTGAAAACAATCTCTCTCCCCCTGCCCTCCAGTTTAAAAGCTCTGGGAAACAGGAATGCTTTTGCCTAGTGCCTAAAGATTTGTGGATCTGAAGTGCAAGTGACTGAATCTAACCACCTCATCTATAATTACATAGAGAAGCCGTATCTTGAGCTTCTTGATCATTGCTAATACAGGTCTATTAAAAAGTAAGGAAGTTATATTTTGATATAACTTAAGAAGCTTCAGTAAGAGTGTCTGGTATTTATGTGAGCCACAGCTGCTGACATTCTCCTGACCTTTTAAATATATAGATGAAATACTGAAAATTTTAGCATAGTTACATTTTCTTAGTTAAAAGAAAATCCCACATCATTTTGCTTTGAGTTACTATGAATAAAGTATAAGAATGTAGCATGAATGTATGTATGAATACAGTAAAAACAACGACTCCATCATTCTGTGGCTATGATTATTACAGGTGGAAACAAAAATACTTGTACCAAAATATACTGGCAGTAGCATAATGTTTCTTATCAGACATCTGCCACTCTCGTCTAAAAAAAAAACATTAAAAAAACTATTGAGAAACTTGAACGTATTGATTGAATATAACCTCCATTATAAATTTATTTCAGTGCATTCTTTGAGTGTATGGTAATAGCATACTGGATGTTATTGTATTCATTCATAAAGGACACATTAGAGCTATAAAGTGAAGTTCGATAATTAAAATTTTGCTTCCCTCTGGGATGTATAGGACAAGTGAAAAGTCAGAATGATCATAAATAAATGAAGAAATGATGCAGTGATTTCTGCATGATGGGCTGCTAGCCTGCCAATAGTGGTTGCTAATGGCAAAGTGAGTCAGAAGGTTAAGGTGGCTATTACTCAGTTGGGCTGAAATGTACAGGACACTACATTTTAGTAAAGGGTTTTGAAGATACTCAACTTAGGTATAAAAGAGCAATGTAAATAATATAGGTGCAATGCTCAGTTGGCAAATAGGTTGTAGCAAGGAAGCACAGCAAACTTCAATTTGCAATATTCATGGGGGAAAGTGTAAACAATTCAGATGTAACTTATAAACAGATGTGTCTTATAAAACATGCACATAGCAGAAAGGAATATGTTCACTTGTTCTTTAACTACACATTATGTTACATTTCAAATGTAAGTACAATGGCAAAGCTATATGGAATGTTGTGTCGTTATACTCAAGTTAACTCAGCTTTTCATTCTACTTCTTGCCTTAGTTTGCCTATCCAGCTCTGACTATTGAAAGTGGTCTTGCTTTTTTACAAGCTTAGTTTTGCTTTTTACAAGCTTCCTTTATCATTGTTTCAAAAAGCTCCCTGCTAAGTTTTTAGTCAGTTTTCCCCATCATGCTTAGTAATTTCTTATTCTGCAACTGTGTGTTCTCTCCCTCCCTCCCTCTTCCTCCCTGGAATACATTCAACACTTTGATAATTGCTAATTGCTTGTATGTTCTATTTTGTACCTGTGGCTGCCAGGTACAAAAGAATAAAATATACCAGAATAAAATGTACCAGAATAAAATATCTAAGGTTACGTATACATCATTCTGAATCATTTGTACTTATCATGGTCCATTAGATATTGTGTTGCACTTGGAAATACTGAAAGTTCACTGAATATCCTTATGAAGGTCACTGTTGCAATGGTTTGTCAATAAGCGTCACAAAGTACTGTAACATTTCTTTGTTATCCAAGAGATTGGTAGGTGCTGGTCATGATATTGCTAATATTTAATATCACACCTATATATGTATTTTAAGGTTAAAGAAAAAAAATACTTTAAATGAATTCAAGAGAACTTTGGCCTGACTTACTCTGCTTTTCTGAAAATAACTATCAGCAGGATCAGAAAAATCTTAGAGCCTGAAGCCTCCTAAGATTTGTGAAGAATGAATCTAAAGAAATATACACTGCAACTGTTCCAAGTAAACCTCTCTAACCTTTGCTAGAAATATGTTTCATTTTGGAATGTTCATCTCCAGGAGTTAAATCACAATTGTACTGGGACCTTACATTTCAGCAATAATTCATGTCATATCTGCTGTTGAAAATGCAGCAATCTGTTTCTTTGAAGTGCAGCTTATTTTATTTAATTAATCCGTGTGTTTAAAAAAAATATTCTGAAGAACTGCTTATTTGATTTAATTATGCAGGTCTAAATTATTTGTGACCTGGTATATTCTATAATATGGATATTTTCAGTAACTCACTAGAAGTGCATTCATTTTAATTATATTTGGTATATTAGTTTGTTAGGACCAGTAAGCCATTACTGTTAGATAGATACGCTGAAGAGGAAATTCCAGTTTTTATGGGCCCCTTAAATTAGACTAATTTAATATGTTTTTGTTATTCACATTACTTTGGAAACATATTTTCAGGATAACTTGTATCTACATATGAAGAAAGCTGTATTGTTTTGACTTGTTTCACAAACATAATATTTAGCGAGCCCATAGAGCCAATTCTTTTACTAGACATTTGTCCTTGGTGTATGGTAAAATTGTACTTACCTCATGACAGAATAATACAGATAACCCATCTTCAGAATAAAAGCTTACCCTTGGGTAATTTTCTAGGCTGTATGAGTGCTCTGTGAAACACATCTGCATACAATTCTGTTTACTTTAGTCCAACTCAGACATATTCCCAGTCCAATAAACCATGACCATTATGGCAGTGTGTGCCTTCCTTTTCTCACATGCCTTAATGTAGTGTTTCCAGACTTTGTTAAACCATGGTTTCCCATTGGCCTGGTTCCAATGTAATGCTGAACTATGGTTTAGTATTATGTGCATAAGCTTTGGTTTCATGCACTAAGAGAAGGAGGAGTTCAAGAGGCTCATTTATACAATGCTAAATGATGGTCTAGCATTATATCTGAATCAGGAAACTGTGATTTAAATTCTGACTGCAAACCAGGATTTGATTGTGGTTTTCAGATCAGGATTGTAGTCAGACCTTAAACCAGGCTTCCTCAACCTTGGCCCTCCAGATGTTTTTGGCCTACAATTCCCATGATCCCTAGCTAGCAGGACCAGTGGTCAGGAAAGGTGGGAATTGTAGTCTCAAAACATCTGGAGGTTGAGGAAGCCTGCCTTAAACCATGGTTTTACAGTTGGTACATAATGAAAATAAGGCCTGCAATATTGCATTAAGAATTGAAAGATGAAAAAGAATTGTGCACATTGCAACAATATTTATGGTATACTGGACCAAGATAGCTACATCATAACCTGAGCTATATTTACACTCCATCCTATTTTAAATGTCCACTATGTATTGCAAGGTTCTGAAAACCTAAAATATTAAACTCCAAAATATTAAGAGCAGAATTAAAGTGATGCCCCGTGCCCCAATTATGAAAAAAATATCTAAAGAAACATCAAAAGGGTTTCTTCTCAGAGGAATTTGAGAAGCATTTTGAGTGTTACTGCTCTTATAAACAAGTTGAAATCATTTTCATTACATACAGGATCAAATGTGGCAGATGTATATATACTATGTCCAGTTGCATTAGGCATACATACTACCTTTTTTTATTATTATTATTTAATGTTGAGTGTTTCTAGAAGTAGTCCATGCCATTGAATCTGCTGCAATTAAGGTTATCAGCAAATGTTGGATTCTTGCAGTCAAATGCAACTTAGATCAGCATCAGTTACAGACCAGCACATTCCTTCACATAGCTCTTTGGCATGAATAAGCTCTAAAAGCTAACTGGAGTTTCAGGCTCTTCCCCCTGCTATCTGATTTCAAAAAACGAACCCCTATGCACTTCTTTGAAGTTCACAAGTCAGGCATGGGGACTTCATCCAGTTCCTCTCCAGTCAGATTTTATCAGCTGATGTAGTCCTGAAAGTATGACTGGAGAGTTCATTTAAGGAACTTCCTTAAATGTGGGTTAAGGACGCGGGTGGTGCTGTGGGTTAAACCACAGAGCCTAGGGCTTGCCGATCAGAAGGTCGGAGGTTCACATCTCTGCAACGGGGTGAGCTCCCGTTGCTTGGTCTCTGCTCCTGCCAACATAGCAGTTCAAAAGCATGTCAAAGTACAAGTAGATAAATAGGTACCGTTCTGGCAGGAAGCTAAACGGCATTTCCGCACGCTGCTCTGGTTCGCCAGAAGCAGCTTAGTCATGCTGGCCACATGACCCAGAAGCTGTACGCCGGCTCCCTCAGCCAATAAAGCAGGATGAGCGCTGCAACCCCAGAGTCATCAGCAACTGGACCAAATGGTCAGGGGTCCCTTTACCTTTATATAGCACTAATATTTCTATACCCATGACACCTTTGTGTAGGGTATGCGGTTGCAACCTAATAAAGGATTTTTGCTTTTAAAAAGCTGCTTGCTTCTTTCTCTCCTTGGTTGGACATCACCCGTCTTCTCTGACCGTAGTGGACCCGAACCAAATTCTCTGGGTTTTCCATCAGTTGGATATACCTAATTAAATCCTTAGATCCCAATGTCATATATAATGCACACACAAAAGGCTTATAATTCAGCCATTAATCATCCCTTGTGAGTAAATGTATTACTTCCAGCAAGCATATCCTTTCTTTATGAAAGCAAGTATTCTCTTTTGCATTTGTTGAGCACTAAACTGGCCATGTTCAGGGCTGATATATTGAAAACAATATCTGTTTAGCTAAGATGCCCATGGGATTTTTGCCCTGTCCCTGTGGTTGGAAATTTCACTGAAGTGACTCATGACAACTTAGGAGAACTCCTCACCCATGCCTTATGTTATGCAATGACTTATAGCCCATCTCCAACTTCAGTGAAATACCCTTTGCAAATTTAAGTTCACATTTAATGAAAAGCTATTCCTATCCTGGATGCCCCTCATGAATTCTTCAGCTACTTAGGTTTACATGCTGTTCTTTTTTGGAAGCCCTAATCCAGCTAATTGATTCAGAAGTGCATCTTATTTCTTTTTCTCTAACCTTAACCAATAACTCTCCTTTGCCTTACTCCCCTCCACCTATACCCTTGTCTCTGATACATGGTTGTTCCTTTTTTATTAATGAACTTTTACATTATTTTTAACCATAATTGGGAAGGTTTTAAAGGAAACGGTATCAAGGATGGCAGTGTGTGGGTCAGTTTGCCAATCACCTCTTTGTGATAACTATTTTTATAAACTTCTGAAGCTGAAATCTTTTTAATCTCTCTCTCTCTCTGTGTGTGTGTGTGTGTACATATATATATATAGAGAGAGAGAGCCTGACAGACAGACAGACAGACAGACAGACAGACACTACCAGGACCTTTGTACATGCTGCTTTCTATCTCTGCCAGACTATATGAAGGAGCATGAGAGATAATAGCCTGATACTTTTTCTTCCCCTTCCTCCACCTTCTGAGCTAATCCCCCATGTAAATAGTTAAGCATGCCTAAAAGGAATCCTCTTGTTGCTCTTTTCTTATCAGGTATGCCTTAAAAAGAAATGAAAATCCTTAAGGGGAGGATGGAATTACCATGCAAATCTGCCTGTTTTCTCTGCAGGATCTGCACGGACTTTGCTGTTTCTACCCATTTCCCTGTATGCCTTCAGAAAGGAGAGAGATCCCATCCCTGGAGTCTGAAATTTATGAGAAATCTGGGTGGGGGAAGGAAGTGTTCTTGCTCCTGGTGTGCTGGCAAGGGGAATTGTCAATATCTGTCCCTTCAGCTATTTTGGTATTGCTTATTCCTAGATAGCGTAAGGTTATTGCTCTATTATTGCTACCTAAAAGGCGTTAAGATTACAAGCAACACTGCAGCTAGTGGAGCTTCTGTTCTAATGGGTATTCATCAAGGTCTTTGTGGATTCACAATTTAATATTTCTCCAAAGGAAATTGGAACATTATTATGTGTAATGTTAATTTAATCGGTGTTTTGCACAAAACACCTGAAAGAATAGAGGTTCTCCTTCTGATTATTTTTTCTCAAGGTGACATCTTGGGAGCACACCACTTTCCATTTCCCATTTCATTTTTTTAATGCTAAGAATAAACATGAAATGTGGTGGTCCAATATATAAACTCATAATGTAGTTTAGAGTTGCTTTGCAACCATACTTGCTGAATGTCAGTATAACTTCTGTTTTTTCACTTTAGTGGTCAAAGTCCAGTTTAAAAGCCCTACTATAGTTCATGTATTTTCTAGAGCATTTAATTTTATTGGTTTTCTGCAACAGCAAAGATACACATTTAAATTTTTGTGAACCAAAATTATGTAGAACCTTATGTCCTCTTCCCCCCTTCATCACTCAAGTTCTCTGGGAATCTTCTCCAGAGAGTTGTGGGATCCTCCAGTACAAGGGCAAATCAGCAGAAATCATGGGGAAATTCACTTGCAATAGTGGAGGTTCAAGCTGAATAAAAAGTCATTCCATGAGTTCAAGGGCACTAACTGGATTCCACCTATGATCTTATACATAGCTACCACCTACTCCTTGGGCTGCCTCATGCAGCCACTTGGAAGTTGTTAGGAAGTATAACAAATCACCTTGTGTCAGGTGCTGTTTCTTACACAGTCCTTGAGTGTATAAGCAAACAATAAGGAACCCCAGAATTGTGACTGTATTTCATATGGGGGAGGGGGAAGAGTGGGGAGATGCATGATTATGAGTGTGTGCATATGCAGTTCTGCAAATCAGGTCCCTGCTCACTTTTCCAATCAATTTTTTTTTGGGGGGGGTGTTTCCCCCCAAATCAAAACCAACTTAATTAAGGCTGCAGATCTAACCACACTTACCTAGGGACGGAGATAAAACATACATTTGCTTCAGTATGCATTAAGGCGAATCTACCTAATTCACATTTTCCAAAACAATTCACCAAGTGAAACAACACAGCCATCCTTTGAAATATGCACTTGTCCAAATTTTGTAGTGTAATTCTCCAGTGTGGTAATACGCAGAAAAATGCATATACTAAGAAAAACTGCATTAATTTTTAAAAAACACACACACACACACAACAAATTATATTAGAGAAAAATGCTTTGCAAAAATGTGTATATTATGCAAAAGTCCATACCAAAATGTGTATGTTAGGAGAAATTTGCACTAAAAACCTGTGAAAATGTGGAGAACTGAACATAAAATTGGATAATGGGGAATGGAGAGAAACTAAAATTAACAGATTCACCCTTTCCTATACGGGAGTAAGTTGCACTGAAGTCTGTGTGGGACTCCACTTCCCTTCTCCTGCAAGTGTCTCTGTCAAACCAAAAATTGTAGAATGTTAGCTTCTCGCTTCCTAATTGGAAGCAATATATGTTTTAAGTTTTATCTGACTAGGAGTAAGTACAATAAAAGCAGATTTCTGTGCATTTAGATGGTGAATAATATACTTATGAGGATGCAAGATCAGTAGAAATAAGAATGCAGAAAATTATACGCTTGCGAAAATCATATATCTAGTTTTCTCCATGACTATCCTGAACTTGTATGCCACTGTTAACCAAGGAAGAGCTAAATAATGGAGGATGGTATTCTGTACATCATAGATTATGTTTGGGGAAATCCCTATCATTTTGTTCTTTCATTTTTTATGTTTGATGGTAGCATGGCACACACTTCCTGTTATTTTAACCACAGGAGTCCTGCTTTGTAAGTGCCGGGACCAGAGCACAGATAAAAACACCACTAGTCAGCCTTTACCCCCTGTAGTTACAGTAGGCCTGAAACTTTGAATTTGAGATAACGGTCTGTGGATTTCTCAGGGATGCTTTCAATGATGCTTCAGATTCTAATACAAATTCTACTGAGTCCAGTTTCTGTGTTGAATGTGGCCACTAATGAGAACAAGACCGCTATTCTTAAACGTTATAATATAAAAAAAACCACTTTCCTCAGCAAGTGCAGTGATCTCTTCAAACTTGCAATCATTTCTGTATAGCAGTAATTGCAGCATGTATTTCTTGCTTTAAACCTTATTTTTGTTGGTCAAGAACATGTTTATTTTTATGCACTAGTGTGCTGACAAGGCATAATTTCTGAAGTTCAGCCATCAAAGTTACTTTACATTTAGAGGCTTATGCTACATATCAAAGTAATCAGTTGTAAAATAATGCTAATGTACATATTGTCACTGTTTTTCATCAGTGAAATGATAAGATATATTTTTAGAGTGATCCTGTCCTGAAATCAGACATACTGAGCACCAAACTGCCAATTTCATCTAAGCCATTTCTCCCTAGTCATTCCCACCACTATAAAGAATGAACGACTTTTGCTGGTTTTCTTCAAGGCTACTGCTTGCCTCTGAAGGTGTTGATACTGCCTTGGGGCTCCAATGGAAGTTTTCTCTGTGGTCTGCCTTTCTTACATAAGCAGAAACTCCACTCTCCATCAGACCACCTCTCACAGCCAATGAAGCAGAACCTTCACAGAGCTATTCAATCAAAAGTGCAAGCTTTCAAGCCTCGAACACAGTATAAATATCAATAACCATTCTTCTCAAAGCAGCTGTGTAGCTTTGTAACTGTCAGCTGTCAGCCATGAGCTGATAGTACGCAGTTCAGAATTAAACCTTTACACTAACCTCTTTTACATTGTACGGCTGCGGTGGGGAAGGTAAATGGCGTTCCATGAGCTCTGGCTTCCATCACGGTGTTCCGTTGCACCATAAGCAGTTTAGTTATGCTGGCCACAGGACCCAGAAAGCTGTCTGTGGACAAACGCTGGCTCCCTTGGCCTGAAAGCGAGATGGGCGCCGCAACCCCATAGGCACCTTAACCATCCGGGGTACTTACCTTAACCTTATACATTGTAGTAAAAAACCAACCTTTGTTGGCATCTGTCTTGTGAGACAATGGGGTGCACACCTGGGGGTGAAGTCAAACTGCTGGAGAATTGCACCACCCACTGTGGCTGCAGAGAACATAACTGCTGCCTGCAGTGTTGTTCTTGCTGTGTTAGCAGCACCAAAGTGATCTATCTGGGGTGCAAGCCTGGGCAGTGTTTATGAAAGTCTTGGTCTGAGCAGACAACAAGACTACCCATTCAGCCTCACTGATGAGGTCCAAAGGAAAGCAGAGTAAATGACGTGGCACTAGCTTGACTACAGGAGTTTCCAGAAGGAAGCATACAAGACACCATCCTACTGTCTTAGGGACTCCAGATTTGTGTAGGGTTTACTCCTTAGCCCTTTCTTCTCCTAAAGATGTTCCTCAAGGCAGTGGGTACAGGTGTTTCCTCGGGGTTTACTCCCAAAGCCCTTCTCATAAATGAATATAACCACAAGGCAGTGGAGGTTTAAGGTACGAGTTTTCCTTCTCCCAGATGGGCTACCTTCCCAGGTTCATGAGCCTCATCTGCCCCTCATATCCCTCTACAGCATGTGCAGTAACCAATGGCAATTGGATCCACTATTGGTGTCTGTTTCCCCAACATTCCCCTGTTAATTTCTGCATTATATTTGCATGATGTAAAGGTCACGTCTTGAAATATAGCAGAATATAGTGCAATTTTATAATTCATTTTCATGTTATTTGCTTCCGGATAAAATCTGTTTGCACATAACATGGAAATGAGCACTAAACTTGTGTCGTATTCCACTCTGTTTCTGGAAGTAGCTTTTATTTTGTTGTGCTTATGCTATATAATGCAAAAATGAGCAGTTAAGGAAACATTGGGGAAATCTGATAAACTGCAATGTGCATGCTGCCTGAGAGTGCAAGCAGTCCTAGATTTCATCCTGGTTTATTATCTCCCGGGGAAAAGATTTAGGGTGATAGGTGAACTATAATTTGCAGTATGACAGGGCTAATTTAAAAGTATGGCGAGTATACAGGCATAGGCAAACTCAGCCCTCCAGATGTTTTGGGACTACAACTCCCATCATCCCTGACCCCTGGTCTTGTTAGCTAGGGATGATGGGAGTTGTAGTCCCAAAACATCTGGAGGGCTGAATTTGCCTATGCCTGGTATACAGCCTATCACAGAACTAGAATCCCCAGCACCTTTAACAAACTTCCCAGGATTGTTTGTGGGATGGGGGCTTGAAATGTATTATTTTTTGCAGCGCTACAGAAATTGGGGCATGCAGCATAATAACCAATCTGGAGTCCTGAGACAGGATAACAGATTCTGAGAAGAGCGATGCCCACCTGTCCTTCATTTCTATTTCTTCTTTCTAACTGCTTGCGTGTTTATTGTTTCTGCAAAGTACTTCATTTGTGCAAAATCACCCAACACCAAAGTTCCCATAAACAACAGCAAAGTTCCTATAAACAATTTTACATGTACATTTTTATTTTTTCTAGCTGAGAGGGGGGCACCACCAACAGATGGTGATATAAATAAAAATTTCCCCTATCAGTCTAGTTAGGCTGGGAACTGATCCAGGTCAGTGTGCCATCTCCCTTATTGTGGTGCCCTCAAGACCACTTGGAGTATTTGGTTGAGGCAGCCCTAGGCTGGCTCCAGCTGTTGTGTTCTGTATCAGCTGCAGTCTCTCAAATGCTACAGTAATCTAATTATCAAGGCAAACTTCATTGTGAAAGAAATAAAGGGGATTTATTATTTAAAATGTAAAGATTGTTGCTTTAAGTTTAAAATTAGAAGACATGTATAAGTATGAGTATTTTGCACTTCTCATTCTCTTTGTATCCTGTAATATCCAGAGTAATACCTGGGCTTGGGACCTGTGAGGTCTATCTGATAGCGAGAGGTTATAGATCTCATTATATGAGAGTCCCACATGTCACCTGTTTAATGAATATTGCCTAGTTGACACAGTATAACAACTCAACAGTTTTTAAACAGGACTGCAGTACATTAACAATTACAACCAGACTCAGCAGTAAAGAGGTGAAACACAAGTGATGGGTTGAACTAGGGCAATATTCTGTTAATAACATCTCAGGGGGGTAAAAAGTGTGAAAGCTAACTTAAACCTCAACCTTGGGTGAGCTAAACCCTGCCCGTTCCAAGGGGCATGACAAGGCAAAGCCCCAGAGCTGGGTCCGACCCTCTCTCGTGCCTCAAAATGCTGTTGGACAAAACTACAGCCCCATCCAGCATGACCAGTGACCCAGATTGTTGGTAGTTGGCATCAAAAATATGTGAAGGGCACCAGGTTGGAAAAGACTGTATTATAGGGTGGTAGTCAACTAAATCCTACTCAGAGTAGACACATTGAAATGAATGAACCTCTGTTAGTCAGGTCCATGAACTTCAATGGGTCTACTATGAGTAGGACTACTATGACTACTATTGTATTAGGTAAAGGTAAAGGTAAAGGTACCCCTGCCCGTACGGGCCAGTCGTGTCCGACTCTAGGGCTGTGCGCCCATCTCACTTAAGAGGCCGAGGGCCAGCGCTGTCCAGAGACACTTCCAGGTCACGTGGCAAGCGTGACGAAGCTACTCTGGCAAGCCAGCACCAGCGCAGCACACGGAAACGCCCTTTACCTTCCCGCTATAAAGCAGTACCTATTTATCTACTTGCACTTAAGCGTGCTTTCGAACTGCTAGGTGGGCAGGAGCTGGGACCGAAAGACGGGAGCTCACCCCGCCGCGGGGATTCGAACCATGTGATCGGCAAGCCCTAGGCACTGAGGTTTTACCCACAGCGCTACCCGCGTCCCTACTATTGTATTACACCCATACTATTTACTGGCAATACTTAGTGTAAAATAATACTAAATTATTGTACCAATTAGAAACTAAAATGTACACTCTTTCATCTTAATATATGGTTTGTCTGTTGTGACATTTAAAGTCTGTAACTTAAACTCAAGTATAGCTCATAATGACCATCCTCATTAAAAGAACCTTTTCTTATAGCACTTATAACGTTGGACTCCTACTGATAATATAATGAGGGTAGAATGCATTTTGATTGAGTTACCACTAGGGAGAAATTTAATTTAATTAAACTTGTCTTCATTAGAGTATTAACATTCAAGTAAAGTAATTATAAAGGCATGTACAGTATTGGAGAAATCCTGCTGTTTAGGAACAAAGAAAGATCACATTAGACTGATCAATTTTAGAAAAACCTTTCCCCAATAATTATCTTCAGTGTACCAAACATGCACACTTTGGAAAGAAAATTGTGTTTCTGAAACTTCTGCTGCAAATATTTTCTACAAGGTATTGTGTGATCCTACATAGTAATGTGGACAGATAATAACTTTCACATTAGTTCCATTCATTTTCCTATACTGGTTCCTTTGTGCAAGCCACATTTGAGCAATATGTGGCATGGCAGCCGCATGTAGCACCAGCCTTGTTTTATGCAGCCCCAATGCCTTCTGAGCACCTATGTTCTTCAGACTCATCAGCATTCCCTTTTTCCTTTCCTTTTACTTTTAAAAGTGGTTTTTCATTTTTTGGTGTAAAATAAAATAAAATTGGAATGGGAAATATTTTACTTGATAAAAAATTGAATTGGAGAGAAGTCCCCTCCACACACACACACACACCTGCCCACCTCTCTTATTTGTAAGCTTTTGCCATACAGAGTTTGATGTGTGCATATGTGTAATAGAATCACAGAATCATTGTATTGTAGAGTTGGAAGGGACCCTGAGGGTCATCTAGTCCAACTCCCTGCAATGCAGGAATCTTAACTAAAGTATCCATGACAGATGGCTATCCAGCCTCTGCTTGAAAACCTCCAATGAAGGAAAGTCCACCAGGTTCCAAGGGAGTTTGTTCCACTGTTGAACAGCTCTTACCACCAGAAAGTTCTTTCTGATGTTTAGTATAATAAAAAAGGAATTAGTTTTACAGTACTTGTTTTCTAGACCAGTAACTTTTTTTTTGTTGCAGTGGGGGGGGGCATCCTCTGAATGCTTATTTAAGAACCCCATTAAATCCAGCAGGAATTAATTCTGAGTAGATCTGCATAAGACTGGAAATTCTAATCTAAGATAATCTAAGTGGGGAAAATGGAAGAAGGCCCGTCTCTATTCCAGATTAGTTAATATAGGACGCATTTGTCTCTGAGTCTGCCCATTGTCTGCTCTGCTCACTACTTACATGTAGCTCCCAACAGATTAAGCTCAAGGGAATGCAGCCCTTCACAGAAAAACAAACTGGGGTTAGAAGGGGGAAATGTCACAAAGAGGAGCTGCATTGTTAGAGATATACCGTAAGTTTGATATGCATAAAATGCTATGTTTGAATGCCTTGCATTTAAAAGATTATGCACAGAGGTTTACATTAGGCAGGAGATTTAAACATGCCTCCAAGGAATGGCTACCCAGCAGCAGCCTTCTCCTCCTTCTCTTGTTTTCTGCCAGTCATTGAGGCAAGTACAAGCTTCTACTCTCCCTGCTTTTAAAAAAATAAAAAATTATTTGTACCATGACACTCCTAGACGATCACTTTTAATGCTGTGATTAGTGTTCTGAAACCTTCCCCTGTTTACACACACACACTCCTACAGGAATGCTGGTAATGGCATCAACAGGAAGTGTATAGGAATGCCTAAATCTTTAATTTTGCACATTCCCAGGGTGTCTTGTGCCAGGGCACAGCGAAAACAAGAGAGGGGGAGCATTTGTGGTACAAAAAAGTAATTGGATTCCAGCAGGATGCTACAAGCCATGCACGGATTACTAATAATGCCATGTGACTTCCCTGAAAGTTTTGAGGCACAAATCATCTTGAATGTAGGAGTGCATGTCACAGCCCGATCGCGTCAAGAGCACAAATTGTCCTGAATGCACATTAAAAAGACCCATCAGGAGGTGCCCTCATTTTTTGACTCTTATTCTTCTGCCTAAGATTTAGTCATTGCTACCACCATATCTCAAGATGATTTGATCACTTGCAGCATCAGGCAAACTCTGATTTATAAACCAACTTCATTTCAATAAAAGTTCCACAGAGCTCTCTAATTCAATGGCTGCTCTCCTCCAGCCAGAGGGATTTTCACAACACTTTGGCACGATATAGTGGCTCCATCCTCATTAGCCCATTGCTAGCTTTATGTTTTAATTCCTTTTGAAGTGCCAGTCTTTGAAATCTAATGGATAAGAATTCACTTTTTCCAAAGACCAAGCAATATAATCAAAAGTTGCTAATGGGTAACATTGTATAGGAAGGATTGCACACAAACAGATTGCATAGAGAGCAAAAAGGAGCTAAGCTGAAGATTTACACTGAAATGAAAATAAAGTTCAACTTAGTTCCATATAGAACCTGTGTTTCATACACAAGTAAGGATCTGCAAAGTGTGTGAGGGAAGGTGGCTGGCTATACTGAGGCACTGTGAAATTGTCAAGTGCAGAGTGTAAGGCAGCATAATAGGACTCTGTTCTTTGACACCTCTGCTCGTACACTCTTATAATCTTCAGTGACACTGTGTTTCTGATTATTATTTTTTCTTTTCTCAATCCTTTTTCTTGCTGTTGAACATCTTTCCTTCATGTCACTTTGCTGACCTTTCTCTTGCAGTAGATTGTTTGTCTGCTTTTTCCTCTTTTCCTCTCTTCTGTCAGCCTACCTTTTTCTCCCCCTGTGGCTGTTCCAACCACTGTTTGCTTTTCTTCAACACAGATGCATTCTGGCTGTGGATCTCAGCTTGTTGCTTCAATTAACTTTACAATGGACCCCCTGGCAACTCCCATTGTTTCCTGCTGCTGGTTTCTTTTTTCCTGCTGCTTTTTATCACTTTGCTTGGCTTTTGGGCAATCACTGGGTTTCCTGGACTATTGTTTGGAGAACTACTGGTCCCCTGCTGATGTTATCACTAATTTTCAACAGATCTTTTGATAAACCTTTTTCTTTTTATGCCCAATAGTAATCAGGTTTGTGGTTTTCTTGCTTTAACCTAGATTCTACAAGGTAACTTCCCCGGAATTTTTCAGTTGATGGAAGCAATTAATTTGTATAGGGGTTCAGACTGACTGTCTGATATGACAACAGTGTTTCTATTTTGAAGGAGGAAAGAACACTCCTTTGAATTGTACTTTCTCATACATGTTTCTTCTTATGCTGAAGTGCTAGAATTTCATTGCAGCTATATTCCCCTGATGACTTGTTAAGCAACCACCCACGTTAGCAGACTTCCATTGATTCCTCACAGATGGTTACTTTTAAAGACTATTGTTATTCATGTTACATGAAAAACTGATAGACCTGCCTTCTAATTCTTCTAATACAGGGTTTTGATTGAACCAATGCCTGGTTATTCTTAAGGGAGATGAGAAGATAATGATGTTCTATGTAAAATTTATATTAGCAAGTTTTCTTATTTACTCAAGGGAACTTATCAACCAACACAAATTTAATAGTTTTTATCCAGCATTCCTCTGGGATTCTTTTAGTTATTCATATTAATAGCATTAGAAAATAGATTTTTTGGTCATCCCTGTTCACTTCTTCCTTTTTGCTGTATGGCCAAACTGGGAGAAGCATAATTTATTCCTCTTCAACTAATCATTTCCAGTTTTGAAATACTGCAGAGAGAATTAGTTTTAAAAGACTGATTGAGGTTGCTATAAATATATGCTTCTAAAACATTAAATTAGTGAAACTTTCAGATATTTATAGCAGCATTTGATCGTATATGCAATATTCAGAATCAGAATCAGAAATGGTATCACCTGTGTATATATATATATATATATATATATATATATATATATATATATATATGGTTTTTTAATAAGTTTTCAAGTTGGTGGATTTCTCTCTCTCTCTTAATTTGTTTATCTATTATTGTACTACACAATATTTCTCATTTATTCAACAGTGTATATCAGCTATTTTCATGACCCTCTAATTGGTTTCCCATTGGAATATATAGAGCCATGTTTGCCCATGCTCCTGTGATCAGAGTGATCTCTGGATTGGTGTGTGTTTGTCAAAATAATAAATAATAATAATAATAATTTTTATTTATACCCCGCCCTCCCCAGCCAAGGCTGGGCTCAAAGCGGCTTACAAGCAATAATAAAAACAAGTTAAATGATTACAACTTAAAAACAAAATTAAAAAATACAACATTAAAATACTGAAACATTAAAATATTAAAATGTAGCCTCATCGCAGAAGGAGAAGGAAAAGAAAAAAGAAAGAGAGGGAGGGAATCAAATTGGCTCCAAGCTAAAGGCCAGGCGGAACAACTCTGTCTTACAGGCCCTGCGGAAAGAAATCAGATCCTGCAGGGCCTTGGTCTCGTGAGGCACAGCGTTCCACCAGACGGGAGCCACAGTTGAAAAGGCCCTGGCTCTGGTTGAAGCCAATCTAACTTCCTTAGGGCCCGGGACCACATAGGCAGCAGGTCTCATCTGCCAATTACGCATAATATCCAACTTCTCACAACTACTGCACCACACTTCAGTTCCAGGTTACTTGTAGCTACCCCAGTTCTTAGACCACCTATCACATGAGGTCTTTCATTTTCATAGATGTTAAATTGCTGGGTAGCCGTGAGCAGAGGATCCCAGCACTGTCCGTATGATGCTGGAGCAGCCCCAGCGGCAAACCACTATACAGCACATGTGCGGCATCGCTACATACAGCGCATGCATGCGCCGCCGCACATGTGCTGTACTTAGTGGTTTGCTGCCGGCGCCGGGATCCTCTGCTTGTGGTTGCAGCCCCAAACGGAGGATCCTCCAAAGGCAGCTGTGGTGGCGTGATGGCTGCTTGCACTGCCGCAAGCCCCCGCAGGGTGACTTCTTCTCACCCCCCGCAGACATTGAACCCGGGGTGTACCGCCCCCCCATTGCGACGCCACTGCACCACCAGAGCTCTAACCTCCAAGAAGGCAAGTCGGCTTCAGAAGGAGGAAGGAGGAGGCGCCTGCAATCGACCAATATCAGTCCCAGGATCTCCATGTCAATCGTGATTGATGTCTTGGACATGCCTGACTGAGGGGATATAATATAGTTGTTAACTAAAACCAGCATGGTGCACCACATTATGTGAGAGACCCAATTTTATTTCCAAGGATTATCAGGTAGCCCCATTGGTTTGGAAGATCAGAACAGAGAGGAAGCTGGAATGCTTGCACAGGCAGAATAGCGGGAAGGACACTATGTTAAATTCCACCCAACATTTTGACAAATTTTAATTCTATGTTATGCTCAAATAACCACCGTAATCATATTGTTAAACCCCACCCCTTTCTCTGTGTTGTGAGATTGCAGGAGTCCCAGGCACTTACCCAGCATTTTTGTTTCCTACAGAAATTAGGCACAGCAGAGACTGAGGTGTCTTTATGATACATAGTTTTATTTACATGTATATATACAACCTTACTTAGGGTCAGTGTTTCCCAAACTTGAGTCTCCAGCTGTTTGGGGGCTACAGCTCCCACCACCCACAGCTAGTAGGACCAGTGGTCAGGGATAATGGGAACTGTAGGCCAAAAACAGCTGGAGACCCAAGTTTGGGAAACACGGGTCTTGAGGGAGGGAGTGCAGAACAGTCACATCCCATGAGGATCTGGTTTCCCACTTAAGGGCAGCATTGGATTAAACTAACAGAAAAAAAATCCTATTCCAGCCTGTCATTCTCAGTTCACAAGGAATTTGCTCTTCCTCCTCCTTCTCACTGCTAACTGATTCCAAGGACCTCACCACAGCCTATGTCATTCAAAGTTGAAACCGTTGAACCCCTCTGCTGGCCTGCAGTATTTGCATTGCCAATCATTCTTAATGGCCCAGTACTACTCTGCTCTCTTTGTTTCTTACTGATGACCCATCTTCTCCCAAGCTACTTCCTAAGCACAGAAAACTGATTTGGCCTGTATTTTTGACACTGCTAGATTCAGCATCTGGCAGCTTCCCTTAATACTCTAAGCCAGTGCTTTTCTTCTAGAAAAAAAGGTGCCATGAAGTTGTTGCAGTAACTGCCACACTTTTAACCAGTGTTTTTCTTATAGGAAAAAAAGTGCTAGTACTGCGTACCCTTGAGTACCCCCAGAAAAAATCACTGCTCCAAGCACTGACTTATTCCTAACATGGCCCTCCACAAATGCCCCCAACTCATCATTAGGCTCAGCAAGAATTGCTTCCAGTAGTTTCCTAAAATGACCTCTGTCTAGTGTATTTATGGTTTTTCATCTCCTAAAGTCATGGTGTACTGTTGAATGTTCAGCCACTGAAACTATTTCTTGTAAACGATAATTGTTTGAAGGACTAGAATACATAACTTCCCCCTCCCCCGTTTAACTAGAGTAATAATGCAAACTAGAATAATTCATGTATAACTGCGGTGTCAGATCTATTCATTCAGAACAGACTCTGGAAAACAGAACGATGCATTTTACTACAAATTAAGAGGCTTTAATAGTCATGGAAATGTTAATAAATAAATACAAAATCCCCCCCCCCATAAAGAAAGCAATACTTGATACGTGTGATGTATATAGCATATTTAATGTGTTTAGACAGGGGTCAGCAAACTTTTTAAGCAGGGGGCTGGTCCACTGTCCTTCAAACCTTGTGGGGGGCTAGACTATATTTTGAAGGGAAAAAATGAACAAATTCCTATGCCCCACAAATAACCCCGAGATGCATTTTAAATAAAAGGACACATTCTACTCATGTAAAAACACCAGGCAGGCCCCACAAATAACCCAGAGGTGCATTTTAAATAAAAGGACACATTCTACTCATGTAAAAACACGCTGATTCCCAGACCGTCCACGGGTCGGATTGAGAAGGTGGTTGGGCCACATCTGGCCCCCGGGTCTTAGTTTGCCTACCCATGGTTTAGAGCACTCATGTACATTATCTGAATGATACAAGCTAGTATTACTACTCGCCTTTCAGATGTAGTGGGATGGGACTGAAACTGAAGGAGTAGTGGCTTGCAAAACATATGGCTGAGGTGAAGCTTGGACCATGATAATGAACTATGATCATCCCAGATCACACTCCTAGATTCTATACCCCAGGAGCTCATTCAAATTCACTGAAATCTAAAAAAAAAAAGCAATTAATTTTATTTATTAATGTATTTTAATTTTTTTACTGATTTAAAACATGATTAACATTGGCTATTTTTATCCTGTGTGTGTATGTAATATATCCCACAATCTTTTATTCAGAAAGAAAATCATTATCTTCTGTAGATGCAGTGCTGCACAGTTTGAAAAGTAAATATGAACATCACATCACTTAAATCATATTAATTGAATGTTCCTTCCTTACCAGCACACTCTCCAAAGTGATATAATTGCATCCTAATCCAATATTGTGTTTTACTGACTTATGTAAAGTGCAGACTTAAGCACCATTTTCTATTCCTCAAACTCACTCTAGTCAAAGAAGCTCATCATTACTGTAATTTGTGGATATATCAAGAGCGTCACATGGTTGTATTATTCTTCAAATGCTATATTTAACAAAATTAGAATACTCTTCCTCTTCTGGTTGAATTTGGCTGTTCCAGTTTTCAGTTTACATTTCTTTCTTTCTTTTCCTTGGATTTCTTAGCAGATATATATATTTAGAGAGGAATATAATGGAATGCTCTGGACTTCCTTCTGTTTATCATCCTCTCAAAGGTTTGAAATGTACTATGAACAGTTATCTAATGATAGTTGTGAGCACCTGAGTACTATATAGTTATGGTAACTCATGAATGAGTGGTGAACTCTTTGCGTCTAGATGGGTGTTACTTAAAATTGCTTTGAGAAAGAAGCCAAGGCACACTTACACACCAAAGAAACTGCCCCTTGTCAAATACTGAGCAGCACCTAATTAAAACCCTGTGCTATGTGAAAGATGGGACTGGATTTTACTATACAAGGCTGCAATTACTGCTTTCTCTATATTTCTGTGCCTTTTGACATTTTTAAGGCAGAAAGAAAAGAGGTATATAGCTACCCTTGTATTCTAGTTGCATAGCAGCCCTGCCATAGCTTTCTCTGAGTTCATGAACCAAAGGAAAGTAAGTTACTGTATAAGAAGTGGGAGCAATGAATGACCAGTGTGTGGCTAATACCACGATGCTATAAGTAAGGTGCTATCTCAAAGAGCTGTTGCACAAACACTAAACAGCTAGATACTGATAGAGCTTATATAGAGCTATTCAAGACATAGGATTTTGCTCCTCCTCTCAAAGAGGTTGAATGGATGAGAACCATGGTTTTGTATGGTTTGTGGTATTTGTAGTTTTGTATGTTTTTGTGGTATTTTATGCATTGTGACTTGCCATTATTTTTATTAAAGTTTAGTAATTCTTTGTTGTAATTTTTAAGTTTATTATTTGCTAATAGCTTTAATGTTTACTATTATATTTGAATGGCTTATTGAAAATTGCTTTATTTGATGTAACCTGTTTATTTTAAAGTATGTATTTATTATGACTTTTTTTGTATGGGATCAGATTGTTATTAGGGACTTAGCTACAGTAGTAAAGAAAAAGCGTTTTATATGTGCTATAACACTGTGACACCAGATGGTGCTGTGGAGTTCTGCCTTTTGCCAATATGCTTTTCTACTATGCAGTTTACAACACGTTTTCCTGAAATGCTTTTTTGATGCGATCCTTGCTGTCTATTTTGTTGTTTCTTCAGCTTGTAAACCCCTTTGTACATAGTAGTATAGAAAGGCAGATTCACTACAGGTCATATGGAAGCATGGTCCTGGAAAGCTGTATCTTAGGAGGTAAGGAGTTTCTAGGATCTGTATTTGTGCTAGGAGCTGCTGTAGGATCCTGCACCCCCTTGTCTATGGATGATGTCTTGCTGACTCTGAACTCTAAGTACTAGTGGGTCCTGAAACTAACCTTCCAAGAATAGCAGTATACTGTAGTTTCTTACTGTCCCTGAAGGCAAGGTAGTGGAGCACTGCATGGAGAAAGACCTACAGGATGTAAAGAATAGGTAAAGGTAAAGACCAGTCAAAGGTGACTATGGGATTGCGGTGCTCATCTTGCTTTCATGCTGAGGGAGCTGGCGTTGGTCCACCGACAGCTTTCCTGGTCATGTGGCCAGCATGACTAAACTGCTTCTGGCACAACGGAACATTGTGATGGAAGCAAGAACGCATGGAAACACCGTTTACCTTCTGCCACAGTGGTACCTATTTATCTACTTGCACTGGCGTGCTTTCAAACTTCTAGGTTGGCAGGAGCTGGGACAGAGCAACGGGGCCTCACTCCGTTGCGGGGATTCGAATGCCAACCTTTTGATCGGCAAGCCCAAGAGGCTCAGTGGTTTAGACCACAGAACCACCCGTGTCTCCTATGTAAAGAATAGTTCACCTGCTATAAGTGTGAGTTGCTGCCACCATATATATAGTCAAATATCAAAATGTTGTGTTTTAGAATCAGTGCCATCTGGTTAGTGTGGAGAGAGAACTTTTTCAAAATTTGTGAAATGCCGTATTTACTTGGAAACCAGGCTCTCTTTCGAGCCCTAGTAGCTCACATAACTCTGTATGTACTTCTGCTTGAGTTGTTTGCTTTCACCCATACATAGAAACACCTCAAAGCTAAGTAAATTTCAGCTCTATTTAATTAAAGGCTGTTTTGCTCTGTCCTGTAAAGAATCTACCGATCTATTCTGGGATTTATTTAAAACTAAGCGATGGATTATTTGTGATGAGGAAGGATATACAAGGTGCAGTGTGAGGCTGCAGTGTACATTGCTGCCCCATTGAACTGTGTGGTGCTTATTTCTGAGGATATATGCATAGCAAATTCCCTGAGAACAAAGTGATGTGCAGTGAAATCAAATATCAAAAGTCTTAAAACAGGCAATCAGTTGTGTTAGATAACAACCACCACCACCAATTATAATAATGATATACCCTTGCACCATTAAAAAGTAAGAGTTGCTGGGCTTTGCAACATTGTCATGAGATTTCATGCCAGGTTATTAGCATACAAACATTGGCATGTATGTCCTCCAAAAAAGTGATTAGAAAGCATGAACACCTGTCAACCGGACTGGACAAAGTATATCCTAATGTTCATGATTAGCTTAAAGTAGTTACTGAAACTAAGTATGTTATATGGTAATTATAATACATGTGGGCTATGACAGCAAGATGAGTAACAATTAGTTTTATATCTTACTTTTTCTTACATAGGATTTAGTCTGGCATCCTTCTTGGAACCACTCCTAAGAACCTAGACCTTAGGCATGCTCAGTTCCAACTGCTTTCTCAAGAGAACACTTTTGCTTTTTGCCCAATAGGTGGCAGCCACATAAACATATACAGGCAACCCCCAATTTGTGTGGGGGTTGTGTTCCAAGTCCTCACGTCCAACTGTAGAGTGCGCATAAGCCTACTACACCCCACCCCCTTTTTCAGCCACTTCTGGGTCACTGTGATGCGTGTGTATACAGTTATGCATCAACTAGACTTTAGAGTGTTACAGTAATGAATCTAAAGTGCACTCAAATTGCAATTTACACAGGGATTATGTTCCAGGGATTGCACAGAAAGCCAAAACCATGTGTAGTTAGAACACCCCCAGAACCACACCTGCGTGAGCATCCCTACCTTTCACGAAAGTCTCCCAGAGTCTGGTAGGCAAGGTGGAGAGCTTAAATGCTCCTTCTCTGGCAGGAAAACCTGTCATGGAAAGAGCTTTTAAGTTCTCCACCTTTCACATGTTTAATTTGTGTGATCACAGCTGGCAAGTAGCCAAGTACATAAAGTTGCAATTGTGCAAGTTAAATGCGCACAATTTGCAAGTCAACTGTACCTTCTACACTTTTCTTGCACACCTATTTTGTTATTGCTACAACCAGCTCAGCATGCATGCCACCATAGCTAGAAGTCAGCATACAATCTGTGGCTACTGTGTGCAGAAAGGGTTTTCTCTCTCTCTAATATCTGTTCTGCCATTCCTCATGAAGGAGCTCATGGGGTTATCTCCCTTCATCAACTTGGTGTAGATAAGGTAGGGGTTGCAATTGCGAATCTGTAAAAGTACATTTTGTGTGTACTGAGTATATATTAGATGAGAGTAATATCTGTTGAAATAAAGGTCTTCAAAATTGCTGCATTCGTACACTGATTTGGTCTTTAATTAAAGGTGTGAAACAGTCCATTTTCTCTCCACTAGAAAAGTGGTCATGCTGTAAAAGGAAGAGTATCTATGTTCCATTATAGAGAATCTATTTCAAGGCCTGGGTAGGATGATTATGCTTCTGTCTCTGGCTAGAATAAATGTGCACCATCATTGTATCATAGCCATTTTCACTTCTCTGGTGACATTTCAAATATTAAAACTGATTAGGTGGTTTTTATCAAAATTATTTCCACATTTGTTGTTGTTTAGTCGTTTAGTCGTGTCCGACTCTTCATGACCCCATGGACCAGAGCACGCCAGGCACTCCTGTCTTCCACTGCCTCCCGCAGTTTGATCAGACTCATGTTCGTAGCTTCGAGAACACTGTCCAACCATCTTTCCACATAGCTACACAAATAATTAGTGAGATTTTACCATATACATTAATTGAATATAATTATACCAATGGTGTTTTCCCTTGAACTAGCATGCCAGTAATCATCAGAAAACAAGGAATTATAAGTGTACGAGAAAACTGCAGCATAGCACACATTAGTACACTTGATCCAAAATCTTGAATGACCTCTATCGCTCATTACTTACTGAGTCCAGATCAGCTATTACCTATTATTTAATGCTATTTTGAAATCCCAGGGACCAAAATTGTTATTTATTGAACTGGTAGGAGAACATTTCAACCTACCAAGTCATTCATTCTGTTTGCTGATCTTATGGTTGCTATCAGAGAAGAAAGGGATTTGACAGGGAAACTCCAGTGTGAAACTGCTGAATTACAAATTAGGAAAAGCTCTGTTCATTTGGTTCTGAATAGGTGCAGTGGTTTCCTATCCCACTACAGATGTTAATTTACTCATCAATGCTAATATGATTGTGCTGTCACCAATCACTGCTATTCAAATTGTATTGCAACAGGTGTACTTCTGCATTTCAGTGCCATTTAACACCAAGCTTTACATTTTCCCCCTCTCTTATCTGACACATATGAAGTGAATGCTAGTTCAAAAAAATTAAAGCCAGGTTTGTTAGCCTTAAAGGAGTCCTAGATGCTTTATTTGTTTTTATCTTGTTAGAAGTAGTTGAGGATCTTGCATAATCAATGGAGGATAAAGCAAGACCTAATTTAATGTCCATTCACTTTCTTACCAATCTGGAAAATTCTGCATTAATTTTTTAATGTGTTATTTTATTTGGCTGTTGATGCCGTTTTATAGATCTTGTTTTTTACTGTCTAATTCAATTAACACTGAGAGAAAAGAGGGATACAAAATCGTTGGGAGAAAAAGCATAGTCACTCATTCCCTGAACTGAACATGCTTCCATATTCTATACTAATGTAAATTAGGGTAGATTTTAATAACTTAACATTCATAGTTTATTCAGATAAACAGGTTCTATCATTTTTATAAAAAAAAAACAATAACTTGTGTATTTTGCTTCTACAGAATTGATTTGGGTGGGGAGCATAGTGCTCAGAAGTATTTATGTTAGCTTCTTCCTGTCTTATTACAGTTTTCAGTACAATAAAACGAAATTGTAAATGCTTCCGTGCATACCCACCAGTTGTGCATAAGATTAAATTCTACCAGACAATTACTTGTTTGTTCCATGCTATATGCTTTCTGGCATTTTTATTTAACTAGTGTAAATATTGTGTTCCATAAAATTCTGTTTTTGAGTTTGGCTGCCTTGCTTCCTAAATTTATATAACATTGTACTTGTAAAAGCTCTATACACTCATTAACTTGTCTTAAGAAGCAGCTTAAAATATCTTTACACATATCTAGGATAACATGGATCAAAATAGAGACATTTAGTTTATTGACTTAATATTGAAATTTTGCTAGAGTGCTTTCCAAGTCAGTAATTGCAGTCTCTCTGGAAAGTATATGGCAGTATATTGATCCAAGATCCATCACTCACATCTAGTCAGCCACAGGAGCATATTGACTATAACGCTGGAATCTAGCAGGTAGAAAGCATTAGAAACCTTGTGCTTTCTTTGTGTCTTTGCACTTCTTGTTTACCATTACAGCTGTGTGTGTTACTGCTTCTCCATGGGGTGGCAAACGGATAATTTCATTTAATAATGTTTTATGAAACATTTGTGCTTATTGAGTAAAATGAGCTCTGTTCAATTAAAGTCACATTACTTAGTCTTACATATACCCTGGAGATATTGAAATCCAAATCGGAAGAGATTTAGAATTGCATTTCAACCAACCCATGCTATAAAAACATATTTGATAAAACAACATTTTAAAAACTGTAAACCAAGGCTAAGATACGAGACAAAAGTAGTATGTATGTGCGTGCGTGCATGCATGCATGCAAGCTCGCGCACACGCACACACAGATATAAAGTCTCTTCTTGTATCATCATAAGTATGTGCAATTCAACCATTAAAATCTAGATATTTTTATTTTTTTTTAAAGAAAATTTATTAAGGTTTTTTAAGATACAAATGCATAAATAATAGCCAACTTCATTCACATAACATACTTTCATCACTTATTTGGACTCCCTCACGTCTCCCGCACCCACTTACTTCGTAAATAAATTTTTTTTCAAGCAAATGATCATCTTGTTTATAATCTTATATCCCTTCATTTTAATACAATCTAGCAGTTCTCTAACAAAAGAGAATATATAATCTTCTTAATCTCACTTATCGTCAAATTAAAGTCTAATTTAGTGGTGGACAGTTTTTTATGATCAGCATCCTTCTTAACATTCGACCAAGTTACAATGTTTTTGTAGGTATATCTTGAATTTCTTCCAGTCTTCTTCAACCCTCTCTTCTCCCAGGTCTCGGATTCTGCCAGTCATCTCATAAAATCTAGATATTTTTAAAGTAAGAAATAGTGAAATGGGAAATTTTAGATAATGAAGAATGCTGAAGAAATCAATAAGCAGAGTGTATGTTTTTGATACAGGTCTCCACCACACAATGCAAGTCTGCACATTTGAGATTCACCAGGACTGTGTTTGTGGCTTTATAATGTAAGTAACAGGCCACAATAAAATGTATTCCATTGAACACTGCCTCGGGTTCCTTTTTTTCTTCAAATCCAAGGACATCTAATGTCTATCATTATAAGTTGTGGAACACATATTGGATTCTACCTTTAGACAGTAAGGCATAGTGTGAATATATTCACAAGACTTTGTTTAACAGTAAGCAGTTTTTGAAGAGCTCTTATGTAGCTTTTGTATATGAATATGAATACGTTGCTGACTGACAATTCAGTTTCAAAGTGGATACTATCCTAGATCAAATTAAGACAGCATTATCCAACCAGCACTTCTTTAATTGAGTTCTTAGGTTCAAATAAAGCTTTGCTTAAACTGGGTGAGAGTCATGGGAAAACAAAATTGAAAACAAGTGACAACACATAGGCAATATACTCTTAATTATTGAGCTGGCCGTGGTTGAGCCACTATACCATAGTGGCCAGTTTTTATCATCCCCGTAAAGACTCCCCACACCTGCCATAAATACCCAAGGCAGTAATAAAAATTGTCAAACTGAAAGCAGTCTGGGGAAACAGTCTGCATGGCTAGTTAGGTAGCAGTGCAACATTAAAACAACCAGACAGGCAGACAAATAAAACTCACCTGTATCAGCACAGAAGGAAGCAGTCAAGGCTTGGGATGGTAACTGTTGCCTCTCCCTGCTCAGTCCTTTCTTATTTTGGCTTATAAACTTCTATGGTCCTCTTCTTCTTTTACATACAATTGGAGGGTAGCCCAAATTGGATTTCTGTGGTAGCTTTATCATGATTTTCTTTACCATTTTCCCAGACAGTGACTGATGTAAAATAGCTTCTTCTTTTTTTTAAGGATACTTGACTTTATTCCAATGTTCAGTATTAGAAAAAAAAAAAAAAAAATTCCCAACCATTTCAGTTGAAACTTGCCCTTTCTCTGTAATGAAGGTTTTTGTTCAGATGCAGAAAAGCATTGTGAGAGGGAGACTATTGGTTTATTTTTAATTATGTATTTTGTGTTCACATTTTGTATTCTTATGTTGCGAACCATCTTATGATCTTGAAAGACCGGCATACAAATTTAATAAATAATAATAATAATTCTGTTGGTAAAAAAGAAAGTTAAACAAAATATAGGTAGATAGTATGAGCTCTTCAAACTGCACGAGTTCCTGAGAGAAAAGCTTGCCATGCAAAGATTTAATTTTAATTTGTTCCTTGGATTTCAGTATTATGTTTGGAAATAAAAGCAGCTAGCTGTGCCAAGTGTCCATAAAAACCCAGTAAATACATAAATAACTGCACCCAGATCAGATGGTCTATACCAGTGGTTCCGAATTGGTGGTCCACGGGCTCCAGGGGTTCCGTATAACCTACTAACGTGTTCTGTGGCACATACCTTTCAATTTTCCAGGACAGGTGGCCCAGTATTGCACTGGAACATGTTGGAGGATATAGTGGCACCATTCACCTAACAAAAACTACCACAGAGATATCAACATTTTCAAAAGTCCATGGCCTGGAATTTGAAAAGCAGGAGGTCCACGGTACTTAGCTAATTGGAAACCACTGATTTATATCATCAAAGCTGATTGACTTGCAGCAATGGCAGCATCCTCAATGCTGACCACTCCAATGTAGCCAATTCTTCTTCTTAAAATGGATGTTGCATAATTCCTATGACTTTTTGATCATTTAAATCTCTCATGGGTCTTGGGTCATGAGTAGGTGACTGCAAAGAGCCCTGCCTTTCATAATCTCATCATTATATTGTGGACATTGCTTGAACCCACCAAGTACACCAGGTTAGTACAATGAAAAGTTTATTTCCAATGTAGGTGCTTTAAAAGTAATAGTGTATGTTGGATATGCATATATGCCTGGCACTTAATAAAGTTTATTTCGGTTCCAGTTGCACATTTTGACAGCTTGAAAAGTGAGGAGTTTAATTAGAAAGTGCCTGTAGGCTGTGACTGATAGTAATAAATAACAGGAGCCATATAATTCTGACCTTATCAGATTTCTTTGGACAAATATACTTTCACCCTACGCTAACTGATACTTGTAATTTCATGTGTGCTAAAAAAAAATATGAGTTACATATTGATTTGAGGCAGAAATTCTCTTTGAAATAGCAATATGTTAGATGTGAACAATAAGATTTCTACAAGCTGCTATATATATTTTGAGAAAGGAACAGATAGCATGGTTTTTCAGGACTGCCATATCACTGTAAATACAAAACATACTTTAAAATTTATATATATATATATATATATATATCAATAAAAATCTGCACTAGAAAACCTGTAACTACTCATTTGAGCTAAGACATGGGTGACTCCGTCAAATAGGCTGGAGAACCAAATTACTTGCTTAGCCTATATTTTTCTCCTAACTCTGAAAACCACAGAGTGGTTTTCATGGTCTTTCACTAGCCCCTATATTATCTTCACAAAAGCCCTGTCTGACAGATGATGGTTATTGGCTTCCCATTTGAGCAAAGCTGATCTCCTCTGTTCTTCTCTGACATAGTCCACCAGACTATTAAGACGAATCACCTTTGTGAATAATTACACAATTAGAGATGTACAAATACAGTCTTGAAGTCATCAAACATTAGTGTCCATGAAATTTTAACTCTTCGGGAAAAGGACCTTCTGCCATGTTTGCCCAATATCTGACATACAGTTTATTCTAAACAGTTTAACTTCTATGCAAACTGGAAGTAGCTATTTGAGCAGATTTCTTCTTCTTCATTGTACAATAGCAGCTGAACAGCTATGTTTTTCCTGATTAGATTTTCAGTGTGCTAGAATGCATAAGCCATTTCTGATATTTGTAATTATTTGTGTCCATGGTTAATAAACTAATTTTTCCTCCTCCGTCCCATCTTCTTGGCGATAGTAGTTGATTCCTCCTTGTGGTCTGGGCTAAATACTGGCTTATCATGAATATGAATTGTGGCTTTCTGGAAGAAAGTAATGTGTATGTGTTCTGTCACATCAAAAAAATCACTCACTGGGTAATATACAGTGAAGTCCAAATGGCGCAAGAGTTTCTGCTTGAAGTTCTATTGTGAAGCCAAAGGTTGGATACTGCCCAGTGTATCTGTGAGAATGATTCCATGGCCAGCAGCTAAGGGTCTTCTCCCTCCCTGCTTTTCTTTTAAAAGCACATTTTGCCATTGCAGCAGTGATGGCAGCACATTTTGGTCTTTCTGTCATCTAAGAATGTCTCTGCTGATGGATACTATGTAACCCAGGATTGATCCATCCTTCATCTACAACCTAGCTCCTTTGAATGTTCCTCCTGCCTAAAGAAAAGTTATATTCAGAACTTGGTCCCAGCATCATTATAATTCACTGCATTTAGAATTAAGCTGATACATTAATTAAATAATGCCATTACAGTTCTTACACATGTATGTTTTACAGGTTGAAGTCTAGTGACAAACACAAAACATCACGTAGTGAAGATGCTAATAATAAAAAAAAGAATTTGAACAAGTGCCAGTGATTCAATTCAGTTCTGTATACTTTGGGCAAAATATTCAAATGTATCAGAGCTACCTATCAGCAGTGCTTTTTTTAATGATTAGGGGTACTCTCATTTTTCTACATATTGAAATATTGCCACTCAATGAGGCCAAACTTAGATTGATAAAATGTTTATAGCTATGCGTACCCCAGAAAAAAGCATTGCTTATCGGTATGTCTAGTTTGATGCAATAGCTATTTTAAAGACTGTAGGCTACAAGGAATGCATTGTAGCCTAGAACCAGCCTGCAAACTGTCTTATTGTCCACTTTCTACAAGGGATGCTAGCTGGCTTCCCAGCTGCCTTGTCGTCTACAGAAAAACTAATTAACTCAGTTCCTTCAAGAGGGATAAAGAAGATGGTTTGAAGAAAGTATAAAATAAGGAGCATAAGGATGGTAGCCTTTGAGAGTGGTAGTGTAATGCATTCTTATTTCATGTGTAACAGCTAGCAACCGTAGAAATGGACTTGGAGTCCTTTCCTTCTTTCAAACTGCTTTTGACTAATGCTATCCTGTGAAGCAGCATATGAGTATTAGCCCAAGCCATGCCCAAAGACTCTGGACTGTATCTAATGTTAGTACAACTCAGACAAGACCCATTGACATTAGTGGACATAACCAACTTTGGATCCATTAATTTAATGGGCTTATTCTGATGTCGCTAGATACAACCATCTCCTTCCATTTCTGAACTGGTTGCTGTGCCGTATAATATGGCTGTAGCCATAGTTCTCTTTGATGGTGTGGAGAGGACTGTGTGTACACTGAACCTCATTCTGCTCCTTACATTGTGACGCCATTATTTGCCCTTAATTCTTCTTGAAGGGTATGCTGAGAGACAGGCTGTTTTGTGAGTAGATCTAGGAGGATGTCTACTCGCTGGGTCTCTGACCTTCCAAAACCACCAGATTATTTTTTGGCTTGCTATTTACATTTGTTCCCTGAAGCTATAGGGAGATGCCTTTGTGTGATGGAAGTATGATTAGCATGGGTTAATTGCCAGTGCTTCTTTTTCTCCTACCTATTTCTGTTCTGAGCAGAGCAGTTCAAGTTAACTTTTATATCTGATTGCAGGCAAAGCATATTTTTAATGTCCTATTGAACTGTTCCAAGAATTAAAGCTCCGATTATTGCAACTTTTAATCAAGAAATATGACTTGCTTTTTCTGTAGTGGCTGGTGATGGCAATTTGTATCAAATAATTTACTTTTCATAGGTTTCTGTGGCTTCAAATTGTAGTTCTGGGGCATTGTTTTGCTGCTCTGATGAGAATCTTAACTTATAATTCTAGATAAATATTAATGGTGTTTGCTGTTTGTTGCAATCCATTATAATTAGATTATGACCAGGGGGGTTCCAAACCTTTTTAATTGTTGGAATTTTCTTCAGCTATATTTCTTAGTAGTCATTTCATTGAATTGTGCTCACTTTCTCCTCTTCTTGTTTTGTTCTCAAGAAGAAGCACCACATTGTAGCTATGTTTTGCTTCATTTGAAAACATGAATGTTCAATGCTAACCTCTGCTTCTTGCAATTCTTGCTTATGTCTAAGTAACATTTTATATGGCTACACAATAATGACTTTAAAAAAATAGAACAGTGTTGTAAATTCAGTCGTACCTTGGTTTTCAAACGCCTTGTGACTCAAATGTGTTGGCTCCCCAACGGCGCAAACCCGGAAGTGAGTGTTCCGGTTTGCAAACTTTTTTTGGAAGCTGAACATCGATGCCATTTCCATGGCTTCCCACTGAGTGCAGGAAGCTCCTGCAGCCAATCAGAAGCCGTGCCTTGGTTTTCAAACATTTTTGGAGGTCAAACGGATTTCTGGAACAGATTCCGTTCAAGAACCAAGGTACAATGGTACATGAAAGCAGCCAGCTTGGCCTGTTTTCTTTCATATCTCCTGTCCTCTTATAAGCAAAGTACCTGATTACATAGTACAATAAATATGTTCTTTTAAATCATGTAGTTTTGGTGATAAATATATGTATTGCCATGGAGGTGCAATTGTCATTGGCATCACAGCAAATAGGGTGGGAAGGTTCAACATTTTCCTCTATGGTTAAAATCTTGCTAAATTGTGCTAAATCATGCTCCCACCTCTGGTGCTGCAATTAGCATTACAATATTTACCATACAGGGGAAAAAAATCAAAATTAATTAATATCTCTAACAGATTCTCAAAGAGAAGAGAGTATAAGATGGATGGCTGTTTCTTAAAGGTGAAATGTTGAAGGCACAAATGCAGATAATTCCAACAAGAAATAAAAGTGGGAGGCATCTAAGAGCTTTACAAGAGAAGGAAGAACAAACTAAAATTCCTAAATATTTATATATAAAAATTTGTTCAAGTGGATGCCCAGCTAACAATCATTCTTTTATTACTTTTGGAGAAAATTAGTACCTTGGTCTGTTACAAGATCTTCCTTCTTTCAATATTCATCAAATTAGTTTAGCAAATACTCTAGACCTACTTGATTTTGAGAATCACCTGTACAGTACAGAGGAGCAAAAGCACCATTGTTTCTGCACATTTAGGTATATGAAATTTAGAAGAATTGCGACATAGAACAAGGTAGTTTAATATAAAAGTTGTACAAAGGGGGGGGGGCTAGAATACAATCCTCGCTTACTCTATTAGATGTTGAAATGGAAATTGATAGATGACCAGCTACACCACATCTAATTTGCACTGAAGTTTCTGAGTATAATTGTTTTGTGAGATAAAGCAAGGTTTTATCAGTTGAGGTATTTGTTTCCTTGTTCCATAATTGCCTTCTAGATATCAAATCAACGGCCAATTTGAGATATACAATAGCTGCAAATAGTCACTTATTGACAGGAAAAGGAGTAAAGCCCCCCCCCCCCAAAGATATGCTAAAAGAAAACAATTGTATATAGCTGTGTGGCTTTTTTTGAAACTCTGGCTATTCTGCTCCTGAAATACATACTGTTTCAAGCCGATCCACATATTTAGTACAAAGAAAGTTAGCATACAATTTTCCAGTGACAGACAACAAGCTTATTGGTCTATAGTTGGAGGGGTTAGATTTATACCCTTTTGGTGAGCAAGAATAATTATTGCCTTCCACCAGATTTCAGGCACAAAACCAGCTTTATTACTAAAAGCAGAAATAGTGGTCAAGAGGGAAGGAGTGACTCCCAGTGGCACAATTTTTCCTACTGCTACTTTTTCAAAACAACAACACAGATCGTGTCTGAAGGATAGCACAGGAAACACTGCAAGGCAACAGGCAATTATCATAAGAAGACAAAATGGTGTTTGGAGGGAAAGTAATAGTTCAGTAAATCTAGTCAACGATCTTTAGCTTTGTGTTTAGTACTGCACGTATTTATGTATTCTTTGTCATATGATGGCATAAAGGAATATGTTGACTTGTGAATTTTTAATATTTTCCCAAGTTCATTGCTTTTGAGAATACTTGGCCTGGGTTTTCAGTCTGATTTAAGACTCATGTATGAAACATCTGTGTAGCGCGGGAAACATAGCAGTTGAGCAGCAAATGCGTGTCTGTGAAAGTGGTTCTCAGAATATTCTATTACTTTCCTAATCTATTATGGATGAAATGTCAGATTCATCAGTGTTCACATCATCTGCTTGCATAGCAGACTTCCATGTCATACCTGATTATAGAAGTTGCACCTTGGGTGTAATAGCTGTCAAGATAGGGACCAACTTATATGTACTACTCCAATTAGTCACATAAATCATGCAGTGGACATTTTCAGAAATAACACCTTTTTAAACAAACTTGACAACCATGAGCAGATGTAGAACCCTCACACTGTCATTTCACTTTTGACATAATATCCCTCAGTTATTTGCTTTCACATGAATACAATGTGTTCATGTTTAGAAAGAAGACCCAAAAATCTCCCACAAATTGTCAGATTAATTGTATGTCCTCAAATCTACAATGTGGGATTCACTCTCAATATCTTAGTAATTAATTAGCAATTATATACCTCCTTCTATCCATAGATCAACAGTGGTTCAAAACATGAAAATACAAGATAAAAAAAATAGATAATAAAAATAAGAACAGAAACAAAGCAAAACCCAACCCCCTCTTCAGACAGCACATTTACAAGGGCATTGTATGTCAATCAGCCAAAGGCCTGGTTGAATAGGAACCTGGCATCTGAAGGTGCCAGCCGAACCTCCATGGAGAGAACATTCCACAAGCTGGAAGCCACTGCAGAATAGACCCATTCTTGTGTTGCTACCCTCCAGACCTCTTGTGGAGGAGGCACATGAAGAAGGCCCTCAGATTATTATCTCAGGTTCAGAGAAGGTTCATATGGAAAGAGGTGGTGCTTGAGGTATTACAGTCCTGAGCAGTTTAAGGCTTTATAGGTCAAAACCAGCATTCTGAATTGGGCCTGTGAGCTAATTGGCAGCCACTTGCAGTTGCACCAGGATCAGTATAATATACTCAAACCATTTTGCTTCAGTGAGAAACCAGGCTGCTGAGTTCTGCACCAGCAAGTTTCCAAATGGCTTTCAAAGGTAGCCCTATGTATAACACATTGCAGTAATCTAACCTAGAGGTTGCCTGAGTATAGACAACAGAAATTAGGCTATCTCTGTCCAGGAGCGCAGCCAGATCACCATCTGAAGCTGATGGAAGGCATTCTATGCCACTGAGGCCACCTGAGCCTCAAGTGACAGCAAAGGATCCAGAAGTACCCCGAAGCTGCATGCCTGCTCCATCAGAAGCAGGCAACCTCCAAGCTTTCTGGTCTAGAGAACCACCCACTAAGTGCCTCAGTCTTACCAAATTGAGCTTCAGTTTGTTGGCTTTCATCCAGTCCATAACTGAGACAAGGCAACAGTCCAGTACATGCACTGCCAGACCTGCAGAAGTAAAGGAGAAGTTGAGCTGTGTGTCATCAGCATATTGATGACAATGTACTCCAAGATACCTCCAGATAATCCTCCAGATAATCCCACTCAGCGGTTTCATGTAGATGCTAAACAGCATAGGGGATAAAATCAAATTCTGAAGAACCCCAAACTTAATAGAAAATATCTGGTTCCCAGCCATATGCCTCTTTTTAACTTTTCATGTTTCTGGGCTCTATCAACCCTTACAACTCTCTGTGGAATGAAAAGCAAAGGGATAATAAAGAATGCCCATTCTTGAAGCCTTACCAAGATTAGGTTCAAAGTTCTACTCTCCAGACCCATTGTACCCAATAACAGGCATATATAACTCCCATACATTTTGGCATCTCTTAATTAAATGCTTTCAATTACCGGTACCCACTTGAATTGGTGATAAATGGATGGTACCAGTCAGTTAATAACCTTAGAAAACAATTGGTAAATCATAACTGAAATAAACCTCAGGCATACTTGTATCTCAGCTGAGTATGTTAGCATTGTATCCTCTACCCAAAGTTATAATAACAAATAATAAAGAAATATCTAATCATCTGTAATTTTTAAATGGTAACTACTAATAACAGAAATTGAAGTTTGACAGGAAAATTTCCCCCTGTTGTTTCACTGATTCAGCTGCCAAAGCTGTTGTGTGACTAGCCAATGCTTCATGAATTGAAATATGAGGTGTGAGAAATCTCAAAATACAAAGGCAGACTAGGCTCTCAAAACACATTTCTTCTACCCTTTCCACACATTCAAAATGTTTGTTTGAATGAACACAGACATACTCAACGAGCACAAGTTTCCAGTGAAGAAAAATTGTCATTATTAAGAATATGAGCCCTGCAGACTTCCTCCCACTACAAATGGATGACTTCAGCATTTTTCACCCACTCCATTCAAAGGCATGAAAGTCTGTTTTGTAGCTGTTGAAGTCAAAACAATAACAATGATCTATGAAGAAAATGCACAGAAAAATACCTAACATGCAAAATAGCAATATTCAAACGTCACTCAGCCACAAAGCCCAGAGGGTGATCTTGAGCCACACACTGTATTTCTACCTTATTTCCTTGTGGCATCATGTATGTCAACTGAGCTTCTTGGAAGGATGTGGGATGAAAATATAATGCAATAAATAATCATGCACAAACCAATGGGCAAAATGGGTAACCTTTGGTCAGTCAGGATATATTGGTTTAATGTATTTCTGGATCTGGATTCTGGAGAGAAGAACCAGAATACTATGCTGATGATCATAAAATCATTATACTTTTGACAGAGTAAAAAAAATTAAAACATTCAATGAGTCTCTAGTATAAAATATTGAAATCAACAAATTCAACTGTACTGTATTCTGTTCAGAATTACTATTGGAATTCTTAGCATGCATTTCCCAAAATACAGCATTATGGCAGTAACTGCTGTTGAGGACAGATCACTTAGTTCTCTTGCTGTACATATTTGAGCTCTGCATAGAAATGCCATAGATCTGTAGCTATCACTTGCATTTCTGGCTCACTATAAAGCATAATTGGCCAATGAGGAATAACAATTTATGTACCTAACAAATTGGAATCCAAACCACAAAAGTGTATGCCACAATAAATCAGTTAATCTTAAGGTGCCACAAAATTTTGTATTCAAGTACAAATAGAACTGCGACAAAATATTGCAATGTGTTCTCAAATCCAACCAGGTGAACTCCTGCTCAGTTCTAGCCAGCCATGCTTTCCCTCAAGACACTCCCTTCCTGCCCCCATTTTCTCTTTTCAATTTTCTGTGGCTGTTGAGAAGGCTCAGTCCTTCTAGGGATGCATTTGGATTTCATTGCCCCTCTTCTGTAACTTTTCGACAATTTTTGTACTTCTCCAAACATGAGTTCCCCAGAGAAATCTCCCATTGGTTTCTCATTTTAGCTCCAACCCAACCAGTGCTATCTGAGTTTACTATCAGAGGGACTAATAAATAATATCCAGTGTTTCATGATAATATAGAGTCTTTGCCTACATTAACTTAAAATACTTGGCTTTAAATCACACAATTTTTTTGCGTAACATGGAAATGTCTGTTTTTATCATACTCTACATATAATTTATTACACACTTCAAAAATACACAACACAGGGGCTTACAGAATTAAACTGCTGTGTAAAAAATTATGGACTCATTTTATTTAATTTCCTCACAGTTTGTAATGCAACAGTTTTCTACAAAACAAACAAATCACAAATTTCCTGGGAAATTTCCAGGCAGGCAGAGAGTTGTTGAACTCCATTGACATAGATAATGAAGATGCATGTACAGGATAGAGAGATCAAAGGTTCAATTAAGATAATGTGGACATCTCATGTATATCATACATCATGCATGTGTCATCTTCGCTATGGTGTTACAATCACATAGCCTCTAAATTTGAATTGAATTTGAACAAAACATGAATGATGTGCACCCAGACAGAGTGCATAGCAGTTCTGCTGATGCCAGCTACTCCTAAATTTCCATCTTGTCTCCTGCTCTCCTGCTGGTTATTGAGATGACTGCTGAAGAATTTAGCAGTTTATGCATTGGAAAATCTGTTACGCTGCCAGTGAACCATTGTCTCCCACCTGCTCCAGCCATATCTCCCAACAAACATCTGAGCACAAGAAGAGGCATATTTGCCAACAGAAATAACACTTTAAGTCTTGTTTATTTATTTCTCAGACAGTAAACCAACATGTGAGCACATTTTTTTCCTACTTTACCAAATACCTTCAAGTAATATTAGAAATTCAGATCTTATATTTCAGTTTATAATCCTGGCGTAACTGTGTTTCTGTGTTTTGCTGTATCTGAAAAAAACAGGAAAGGGTGCCGTATAAAGTGGGATAGTCATTTTAATGCCAACCTGAAAATGAATATACCAATTTATGCTTTTTTTTGGTAACACATATATGTATTTTCAGTTTAGTAGCAAACAAAAATACCAATTTCTTATATGCAGGTTTTCTTAGAGGCAGTTGATCTAGCTATCCCGTTTAGCTTAGCTATTTTTACAGGTTTTTTGGCACACAATTGGGGGTAAGGTAATCTTGAATTTAAAACAACTTACCATGTAAAATTTCCCAGAATACTTATGGAATTGAAATTTACCTGATTGTTATCACAGTGAGAGATAAATGTTGGTGAAACTATATGGGGCAGAGCTTTTGACCTATGGCAGCTGTTTGGAACAGTTCTAGGATGCTGATATGTTAGGTTTTGATGGATAATTTTTTAATAATAATAATGATGATAATAATAATAATAATAATAATAATAATAATAATAATAATAATAATAATAATATATTTTTACCCCATCTATCTGGCTGGGTTTCCCCAGCCACTCTGGGCAGCTTTCAACAGAACATTAAAAACAGAATAAAACTTCAAACATTAAAAACTTCCCTAAACAATGCTGCCTTCAGATGTCTTCTAAAAGTCAGATAGTTGTTTATTTCCTTGACATCTGATGAGAGGGCGTTCCACAGGGCGGGTGCCACTATTGAGAAGGCCCTCTGCCTGGTTCCCTGTAACCTCACTTCTCGCAGTGAGGGAACCACCAGAAGGCCCTCGGAGCTGGACCTCAATGTCTAGGCTGAATGATGGGGGTGGAGACACTCCTTCAGGTATACTGGGCCGATGCCGTTTAAAATTTAAGGGTTAGTCTGGTAATAATTCTCATTCTGAAGTCACTTTTTTTTGGCCATTGATATCACTGGCAGCAAATTTACACCCAAGAGTGGCATTAGCGGTTGGTATGGCCAGACACCTGCCAAAGGTGATAGGCTCCAAGCAGGCCCATTATTCATTGACAGAGAAGCCACCTTCATTTCAGGGTAGTCAGTTTAGGCCATCTTAACTAGCGCCTTCCAAAATGTGGAACCATCACTGATTGCTCTCCTTTGAAACCACATTTCATCTTAGTAGGGAAGTAGATTAAAAATACTGTAAATTCTTTAATATATATTATGTAGTAAATTTCTACCATCATTCTCACACTAGGGCCACTTTTTATGATTCATTAGTGAACAAAGACAAGTCTGAGATGATGATGTTTTATTGGTGAACAGAGATTACACTACTCTTGGGCAGGGAAGGAAGAAAAATGCAAGACTGAACAAAAACTGTCAAAGTATATGTTTTATGTACTAAACATTCAATAGTGTACTATAGAAGCGAGCAGTTCATAATTTTATCAACACGTTTAGGAAGCTACAAAATGTGGCTTTATGATTTATGCGAGTGAGATATTTTAATTAACTTTATGGATAATTCTTCTTTTTAAATACAGCAGACGACATTTCCGCTATATGATTAGCAATAAGGATGTTTTATGAATACTAATTTTATATGGTGGCATACTATTTGAACAAACTATTGATGATGATGATGAATTTTGTTATATTGCAAAATGAGGAAGTTCAAATGATGCAAATTTTCAGTAGCAATAAGCTTCCTGCTCTCATCGTAGTAACACAAACTTTCAAGTAAAGTTAAACACCTAATTTTTCATAAAGTGGTGTGATTTTCAACAGAATTAAGACATAACAGATCAATTATATACCAATAGAAATAAGATGGCGTTGAATCAATCTTTCTGTAACAGCTATTAAGGCTTTATGGTGGTATATTTTTTTACTCAGGCCATAGCAGCCATTCTCCATCAGGATCTGAACGGGCAAAAAGGTATGACCTCCACAGTTGGCAGGTCAATGGCCATTCTAATTGCTTATCTGTTCTGGCTCAGGTAATCTATCAACAGAATAGAATCCAGCAAGTTTCAGACATTTTAGGCCTCCTGGAATTGAGACAACTTTCTTGTTTCCAAGGTCACCAACTCTAAATGTTCAGAAACCTTAAAATAACTTTTTTTATTTGATTGATAGCACTGATCCCTTTCAGGTAAGAAGACATGAGCTTGCTTACCTCTAAAGTGAATTCTGTGGTTAGTCAAGTCTTCTTTTTTCCTTCTCAGAGGAACATGGCAAAATCAGGCTTCAATCCCAGTCGCTATCACTTCCCACTACACACACGTACGTACATACTAGATGAAACTTCTTTACATGCACTGCTTTGGAAAAAACATATCTATGCTTATATTTCAAGCAGCGTGCAGGTCTTATTTTATTGAAAGTGTTATGGACATGCTGGTAGACTTAAAAATCATTGAAAATTGCTTCATCACCAACAGTTTCATCAACAGTTTCATCAACAGTTAGTTACAATGAAAAAGTGTCAGGTTTGTAGATGCCTAGCTCTGTGAGAACTCAAATACCTCAACAAAGCATTGCCTTCCCTGCTTCTTAAAATAGTGGAGGCAGCACCATTTATATAATGGCAATGCAGTATGCTCCTATTTGGATAGGGATAGCCTAATTTCTGTTGTCTGTGCTATATATTGGTCTCCCTTTGAAGATGGTTCGGAAACTTCACCTGGTGCAGAATTCATGGTAGCAGATAGCAATTGTTAATCTGTTGGAACTGCAGATTCCAGTGAATACTTTTTGTATTGCCAGACTTCAGAACTCAGAGAACTCTTATCAGTTGCAGGCATTGAAAGCAACTGAACTTAGGACTTGGTCGTGGACTTTATCACAGCAAGGACTTCAAAGCAAAGGACCCTCTCTGGATCCAGAGAGAAAAAACTACTTGTAGCATCTGTGAAAAGTAGTGGTATATGTTGGTGAGGATCTAGTAAATACAACTCTGCTAAACAGTTGTTTTCTGTGCTGAGCTTAACTGCTTAACTGAGCTTCCATGGTGCATATACCCAACACCCCAACAGCCCACTCCCACACACACCCTACAGCCAATCAAAGCCTGCCAAAGCCCTCCAGGTTCTCCAATCCCACACCTCCACAAATTACTGCTGCCCAACGAGTTGGGGGGGGGGACCCAGGCTTGTCCTCATTCATGCTTTTTGTTTTCTCGCTACAAATTTTCAGCTGTTGATAAAGCAGCTATTGATAAAGGTGAGCACCAATAACCGATTTGCCAGATACTTCTCAAGCTTAAAGCAATGATGTTTACCATAAATGAAAGTAATAATTTTATCTACTGAAAGCTGTATTTTTCATTTCGTTAGCAGAACTTTCATCTCTTGTACATCACTTCATTATCTAGTAGACAACTTTTAGAGTTAAAATGGAGAGTTAAAATGTGAATTAAAATAAATTAAAATAAATCTTATGTATGCAAACAGTTTATTGTTGTAATTTAATATTATCTTGTTTATACCTAGCTAAGAGCAGGTGATAGAACCATTACAAAAATAGCTACCCTGATGACAGTATTTGAAATTATGTGATTCAACGAGACATGAAACATGCTATGAATCATGTGTTAAATATATTTTTGACACATGTGTACCTCCTTATACAGCAAGACTTCTGTCTTTTCAAAATATTAGCAAGCTTGTAATTGTTTGGACATATCTTCCACACCTTGTGTGCTTTTGAATAATCACACACATCACACTTTATCTATCCACCTGTGGTAATTATATTTTATTCCGTTAAGTTTCTAGTATACATTTTAATTTGGTATGACATTTCTTCATTCCTCCCCTACAGTGTTTATTGTTCATTAGCAGCTTCTATCAATAGCATCAGCACAATGCAGAAATATTTCCCTTATTTAATAAATTAGGAAATGAGGATGGATGTGGGAACTGGTTTTTCAAGAAACATACATATAACCCTGTCAATATTCAAAGTGCCTTACAAAACCTGCCCCACTTGGGTAATACAAAATAAACCAAAAAACCAAATATAAAGCAGACTTGCACAGAAGATAATACAAAAATGTGTACAAGTTAAACATAGAGGTGTACGTGCCAGCCCCCTCGGCCACGGCCTGGTCCGGGAGCATGCGCAAGTGTCCAGCGACCCACCTCCAGTGGAGCTGTGGGCATGTTAATGCATCAGCAGAGTAACAACAAGAAGCGAGGCTGTGGAGGCATTGGCACTGCAAAAGCTTCACATGTCTGCTCTGTCTGAAAGCAACGAACAAAGAGAAAAAGTACAAAAGCACATAGGACTGGTTCCGTTCCCACACTCCTATCACAGAGGAATGTAAACAGTGGATCACGAGATCCAACGGCAATGGAGAATGAAAATTCTAACAAGAGGCTTGACTCCACACATAGCTTCTGCCCGTGGAGGGGATATTATTTTTGCTGATATCCTTTTTGCTTAAGAAGTTTTGGGGACAGTGCAGGAGATGGCACTGGGGGCTGTAAGTGAAAAGATTAAGTTAAAAATGTTCCTTCCCACACCGTTTGGATCCAACACAATATAGATTCAACACAAGAGTTAACTATGCATGGTTTAATTACCTAAAAAGAATTACACTGTCATCATAATCTGAGGCCCTTCTTTTTGTATGCTTCCTTCACAAGAGGTCCGGATGGAGGCAACAAAAGAATGGTGGTTCCATACTTGTGGAATGCTCTCTTCAGGTAGGCTTACTTAGCACCTTCATTACATATCTTTGGATGCCAGGCAAAAACATTTCTTTTCTCCCTGGCTAATTAAACAATCTATGGCCTTTAAAACTGTTTGAGGGGTTATTGTTATTGTTTTTGTTTGTTACTACAGTGGTACCTCTGGTTACGAACTTAATTCGTTCCGGAGGTCCGTTCTTAAGCTGAAACCACTCTTATCCTGAGGTGTGCTTTCACTAATGGGCCTCCTGCTGCACGAGATTTCTGTTCGCATCCTGGGGCAAAGTTTGCAACCAGGAGCAGCTATTTCCGAGTTAGTGGAGCTCGTAACCTGAAGTGTTCGTAACCAGAGGTGCCACTGTATGTTACATATTTTTGTCTTTTTATATTGTAAACTGCCCAGTAATCCTTGGATGAAGGGCGGTATAGAAATTTAATTAACAATAACAGTGTTTTCTGACAGAATGGATTCCCATATAAGTACAAGGTTAAAACAGAGAAGTAGGAAGCAGAATAAAGCACAAAGAACCTTTTTAAATATTAAAGCCAAATTAATCCACCGCAAAGTATAGTTATTTGTATTAATAATTTTGTGTTCATAGCACTTTGTGGAATCAAAGTTGAAGCTCACTGTGATTCACATTAAAGAGCTCGTGGGCATCTTCAGTGGCATCAGCAATATGAGGAAGGAAAGTGATGCAGATATAATCCTCACAAGTCTTCAGAGATTAGATTGAAAGGCAGTGCCTCTGATCAGCCTAACTCTCCCTTGTTCTCTCTCTGATCAGTAGATTCACAAGCTCCCCAGCTTTTTGGCAGATGTCTCTGTATGCAGTAGAACAGCTGCTGGTTATCTGGCCATATAAGCACAGATGACTAATATATGCCAGTTCCCTATTAAACCATGTTTAAAATCCTACACAAAGTACAATGTGGTTCTTTCATATTATCTCATGGGGATAAATAGCTATTGAACCATTTGACACTTGGGCATAACTGCCACCTTTTCTGCTCCTTTATGATGGATATGAAGCTAAGGAATGGCAGAAAAGGATTTAAATTCTTTGACCTGCTGAGTCTCTACATGGTATTTCTTACCGTGCTGATCAAAAGATTGCACAAATATTTCAAAAATATTTCACAAATGTTATGGAATTCCTCATTGGCTCAGTTAGGGCTGGTGTTGTGGGGAAAGACTACAGCTCCACTCAACAGAATGAGCTGGATGGTTCCAAAACACGGCAGACTATTGCAGCTGTTTCTATGCATTTTGAGCTTCACTAAGAGTTCCTTTAGTGCAATGTGTCTGTGTGTGAGTATTGGATGGATGGTGGCATTTATGTCATATGAAGGAGCATTTCAAAGTACAAGGAAGAATGTTCTTGTGAATGTTTACTGTTTTACATTATGTATTTTTTCTTTTAATATTTTGTTCTAAACTGCCCAGAAAACATAAATACTATTAGATGATCTATGATGATAATAATATAAATAATATGCCTAACAGTTGTGTACAAGGGCTTACTATCTAGCCTTGTGGGTATTTTATCAGTCTCCCTCATCTGTACTATGGGATTAATACACACACACACACACACACACACACACACACACACACACAAAATGTACTTAGGTTTAATTGTCTTTTTTTGTACAAGTGACTTCATCAACTTCAGTATTTCCTATCTCTGAAATAAGACAAATGCATTCCACAATAATTTAAAAACCATGTACCTAATTAATTTGGTAATGATCAGCTATATTGAGCAAGTGAGACTTGAATAAATATTCATAGGATCATAGCATCAGGTTACACCAGGAGGGTTTATGTGTGGTGGTTGGGTGGGATGAGACAAGCTTCTTGCAGACTTGATGTGTTGTGCTGGGGATACAATGAGTTTTGGAGCAGAAGCAGTTTGTTGTTTCTTAAGTTAGAGACTTGAGATCTGGTTTACACATTTTGAAGAAGACTGTTTAAGGCTGTTTACGACTATTATGTCCAGAGTCTAAAAAGACCTAACCACTAAACTGCCACTTCTCACACTACTTGTTGGGGTAAGAGTCATAACAGTGGTCAACCAATTGCTTTATACTAGGTTAGGTGAACCACTATAGCTTGACTTGGAATAGGACAGCTCCATTTGTTCCAGTGTCCCAGAATGGCTGAAGTTATGGGCTCTTTAAACTGGGTTTAGTAGTGGTAGGATAATACTGTAAGGTATACCACTCAGAGATCTCTAGCTATGGGGCAGCGCAGAAAGTAAAGCAAATAATCTATTTCCAAAACAAACTGTTCAACTGGTTTCTGCTTAATCTTGCATACATAACCTAGAAAAATCAAATAGACCTTTCTGGAAAATTCAAACAAAACCTGTCTTGTTTCTAGCTCTAGTAGCAGCAGAGAAAGCCTGGTAATTTATGCACAGCATAAGCAAAGGGGATATGAAAACAATGCCCCTTGTGACCACATAAACATTTTACTTTCTAATTCTTATCAGTTCTGCATGTCCTCAGGCTTTGTTTTCAGCACTGCTTTACATCATAAGGTGAAGGGCATGTTTTTAAATGCTGTAGAAGTCTTTCCTTGAACTCTAAAAACATAGCAATTATTACTTTGCACAAATATAAGGTAGGTTAGATCAAAATATATTTCGCTTCTGTAAAACAAAAGCAAAAAAAATATATATATTATATATTGTATAGCATATAATGTAGTGGTTGAGCTTGGATCCAGAAAGAAGTTGTTTGTGAATTTCACCTTGTACATTCAACCCCACTATGTTTAAGGAATGCTGGGGCCACCAAGCGGAGCACTCTGCACACACACTGCTGAGTGAATGATCAGCACAGTTTTTCATAAACCTAAAGAGGCTTTGTTTTCCCATTCTAAAGCTTGAGCCAACTCTGCTGTGCTAGACAACGAAATTTCTCAGCTGTCTTCTGAATCATATTAGCCATATTCACCCACTGTACATCCGTAACAAATCTGTCCTGTCAAAAACTTGCTCATAGCCATAATAATTAACACTATAAGGATGAGTGAACTATCAATGGCTTATAATATAATAGCCTGAGCCATTTCCCTTCACTTGCTTTGTTGGTGCTCGCTGGTGACAATGTACTGGCAGGGGCAAGCAATATGAGGGAAGGAAAGACTCCCCATCTTCCTTTCCCTCTCTGGTGCCGATTGGGGGGAATAAGTCTGTAGTTTCCTCTAAAGGAATAATCTTTCCATAAGATACTTACACTGGAGGACGTCTTGGAAGAAACAATATTTTTCAAGGGCTTTGGGGGACTTGCATCCTCCTGGTGCACTACTGGGGCCATAGAGAGGAAAGAAGATAGATTTTCTCTCCCCATGGGTATCTAAAGCCACCAACCAGATAAGTGGGATTTAAGAGGAAGGGTTTGGGAGCTGGGCAGGTGGGATGGAGGGAAAGTAGATAGTCTGAACATGAATTATTAATGGGATCAAGTTTTAATCTCAGCTGGAGAGGAATTTAAGTCTCCCAATGGTCTTTCTTCAAGACATGCCATTGCAACCTTCATACACAAGCCACAGAAATATGACTTTCACTAGGCTCTCTAATGAGCACAACTCCCATCACTACTGAGCCCTGATCTACTCCATTGTTGTCCGTCTGGGTTTACAGGCTATACCTCAAGAATTATTAAGTACTACAATTTTTTGTACAGCTTGATGGATGGATTAGTGAAATCTTTTGTATCCTTGGACCATTTATTTACCATTTATTTCAATGTGTGCATGTGTGAGCGCATATAGATAGATAGATAGATGATAGATAGATAGATAGATAGATAGATAGATAGATAGATAGATAGATAGATATACCGGTATATATATATCACACATTATACTGGGTTGAGGTGAAATGGAGAGGATACTTTTTCATATATACCATCAGAAGCAATGAAAACACACCTTCAACAAGCTGAAAGTGTTGATGACAGGAGGAGTGTAGCAGGCCAGGATGCACCAGCCTGTTAACAGTGGGAATACACAATTAAATCACACACAACACAAGATGTTTTGGTTCATCATCTTTACAGTAGGTATGCATTCCCCCCTTCCATTCCAATTCCTATTCAGAGTGGATGTGATACCAGAAGCATGGACTTCACTTTCATTTGGCTGTGTTCTCTTTGTACTCAGTGCTATTACTATAAAGCTGAATATATATGATACATATTAATATATTTTGGTGTATTTTGTATTTTCATGTTGTGAACTCCCTTTGATCTTCATATGAAGGGTGGTATACTGGGAGGTGCAGGGGGGCCGTCTGCACCGGGTGCAACATCTGGGGATTAGGGTTAGGGGGCGCAAATCCACGGGTTAGGGGGCGCAAATTACTTGCCTTGCCCCGGGTGCTGACAACCCACGCTACGCCACTGCATAAATTTCCTCATTGGGATCAATTAAGAAAGACCTTACAGGAAATAATGCCTCAGAACAAGAAAGAAAGGAGAAGCAAACAGGCAATGGGGGACGGGGATGAGTGGGGAGAATATTCTCTCTTCTGACATTCCTGCCCCTCAAACAGAAACAGAACATTTTGTTCATTTTTACATTTTACTGACCAATCAGTGTTCTCATTCTCCGACAGAAGGCAACTTACCTCTCACCCCAGTTATTAAAATGATTCCAGTCCCTATCTGCAGAGTGAATCATTTAGAAGTCCCATAGAATGTTCTGCCAATACAGATTCAACCAGGCACATTCTGTTTTACCTTTTAAGCATCTGCTGAAAATCTTCCTGCGCTGCCAAGCTGGCAATTAAGAAAAAAATCTGTAGTAATTAGTTGATCTCTGATTTTAAATGTTTTCATGGTTTATATTGTATATATTTATGGTTGTTGTAAGCCACTTTGATAATTTAATGAGTAAGTGGTATAGAAATATTTTTATTAAAATATAGATAAGTGAAAATAGCAAAATACTACATATTGTCTGACAATTACGTAACTTCACACTTTTTCTGTATCACAGGATTCATTTCACTTACAATAATTTTACTCCTATATGTGTGTAGGAAAGAGATAATAACCTAAAGAAGAAATAGGCAATATCAAATTGCTATTTGAAATAATTAAACATCAAAATGTGGGAGCAATGGTCGCTGCTCTCCTTTATGAATGAGGCAGCCACACCCACTAGACTAAATTTTATTTATATCCCACCCTCTCCAGCCGAAGCCGGGCTCAGGGCAGCTAACAACAATAAAATAGTGCAACATTCTAAAAACATTTCATTATAAAAATTAATTAAAATCAAATTGATGGCAACCATAAGCTTAAGTTCTGCAAACATTGCCAAAGGAGGGAGTCAGGCTGCGCCCTGACCAAAGGCCTGGTGGAACAGCTCTGTCATGCAGGCCCTGCGGAAAGATGTCAAATCCTGCAGGGCCCTAGTCTCTTGTGACAGAGCGTTCCACTAGATTGGAGCCGCAGCCGAAAAAGCCCTGGCTCTAGTTGAGGCCAGCCTAACCTCTTTGTGGCCTGGGACCTTCAGGATGTTTTTATTTGAAGACCATAAGTTCCTCTGTGGGACATACCAGGAGAGGCGGTCCCGTAGGTACGAGGGCAGGCTCTTGTATCTCTGTACTTAATATGGTGAAATATGTGGAACAGTATCAGTGAATTTATAATAATAAACATGTGCATTCCTTTGCACTTGGTTTTCAGTATTTGTGCGTCTGCCATTCAGCAGTAGTAGTTCTAACTCTGATATCTTCCTCTGCAAGAGCTGGAATTTGTTCCTTTTATGTCTGATTTCAGAAAAGTACCAGTTTGTAATACTGTTGGCACACCACCTGCATATTGTGAGCATTCCATAGTAAGCAAAGTGCTACGTCTGTTGTAAAAAGAAATGTGTGGGGAAATGTGTTAAATCCTCCTTTTTAGATGTGCTTTTAACAACAATATCCTGACAGCACTGAACAGTTATCCTTTACCTTGCAATATGATGTTCAAATGACAGTTATATTTTCCAAAAAATCTAGATCAGGTTGCCAATCATTATCAAACCATTCCTTTTGTAACCCCTTCCCTTTTTGTGTGTACACACAGCCCCTTAATCTAAAACAAGCATTCACCATCAATAACAGGCCACACAAGATAAGCATGGATATAGACCTGGCAACAAGGCGGGTTCCTAAAACTACTCATTACAAGATTGACTGATGACAGCCAGAACATTGCAGGTTCAGTCAGCTGCTCCCTTACAAAGTGGCACATGCAATGCCCTCCTGTATTCTACAAAGAAGAAATAAAATAAAAATGGACATATGCGGAAAGCAGAAGAAATCTGGTACCCTGCAACTTTCATATCTCTGTAGAAGAGAATACTTCAGCTGAAGTAGTTCATGGTGTATCTTACATCTGTGGAATTCCCTCTTCTACACAACTGTTACATAAAAAATGGCAATACTCAGAAACCATTATAACTATAAGCACACTGGCGGAGGAAAAGGAGTTTGGGGGGAGTGCCCCGGCAGCACAATCCCAGTAGGGTGCCATTGCGGTTGCTACCCACCCGCGCTGGGTGCCCTGTCCCTGCGGGCGGTGCATCCCACCACCTGAATGGGCGCCAGCCCTGCCCCACCTGCTCTCCGCCCCCCGCCCCCCCCCCCGTGCCGGAGCATGAAACTCCGCCACTGACTATAAGTAGTTATTCTATAGCAATGAGCCTTGACTACAGCACATAGCTAGTGAGGAAAAAGCTTAAAGACAAGCTTGGGTTCAGGCAGCTTGCTTTGGTTTAGCTCAGTACACCTTGGGAGTAAAAAGGGCTAAAGAGGACCAAAGTGGCTGCAAGTTTCTCTTCAGCATCCTAGATTCTGCACATTTGTGTAGTAGTTCCAGTAAACCATATCATCAAGCCAGGCCATAATGCTTTTAACATTCCTTATACTTAACCATTTCTTTTTGACATGGTAAAGCAAATCATCATAATCAGCCTCCAATGCATGCAGGAAAGATTGGAATGAGCTATGAAACAAACCATTGGTAATGAATTTTGTTTACGAAAGACATTTTCATTGGAAGCAAGAGACACATGGCTACCCAGAACCATCTGTTGATATGTAGCCTTAAATGCTATCCAGCAGATAGCCCAGGAAACATCATTTGAGTTTGACGCAATCTGAGGGAAAATACGTTTGCTTCAAAGTCCCTTTTTAACTACCTCAGAAGCAAACTTTCTCTCAGCATCCTGAAATTTGTGCCCACATTTTTCTTAAATGCTATACTGCTTTGGTACTGAAACACTTTCATACCTGTCATAGATGTGTGCGCGCGCATACTCATGCATTTGTGCTTTAAATATTGCAGTCAATTCGGTGCTGAGGTTCCTAAAAAATAAATAAATGTCTTGGTTTTCCTCTATGCCCTGAAACAGGGCTGTAAATCCTAAGTAGTGACACTTTTAAAAAAAACAACAACACAAGTACAATTGAAAAATGTACAAACCTATCCCTGAGCTGTGAAGTCCAGGATTAAGGAACAATCTTTCAAAAGAAAGCCCATTATTTCTCTAGATTCAGTAGCATTTTCCTTCACTCCGTATTTTTCTTTTCTTTTCCAGGCCACTACTGCTGCTCTGTCTCTATTTTCCTGTCTTGATTAGATCAGGTTTTTGTTGCTGTTTCCTGCAAAAGCTAGTTTAAATACAATATAGGTTTGAATTATTTAGGTTTGCTAATTGAGTTCTGACTGCCTTTAAGTTATGAAACCATAAGGTTTGCTCTGGCTAACTGCAGCCCAATCCCTTTCTTCAGGACTATTCTTGTTTTGCCCATAAGTAAATCCTAATGAGTTCAATGGAACTTATTTACGTGAATAAGCATATTTAAGATTAATGAGAGTGAGGCATAGCTCTTTTGCATAAAAACCTGCAATTTACATTAAAGGCCAAATTTCCCTCTGTCTATATTATGTGAGTATTGGAAGATTAACATTTTCAGAGAAACACTGAGGCAAATAAATAAATAACCAGTGATAAATAACCAGTACATAGGCTGACGTGGTTGGATTCCTGGGGAAGGAGGGAGAGGGTGCCTGGAGAATATATATACTGCATGAAACTTCTCATTTCTTTGGACTTGCTGTGGACTTGATCAGGCAAGTGCCTTCTGCTATCCGGAGAGCAGGATAAATTCTTTCTTTGAATCAACCTGGTTGTCATTTGACTTCCTTCCTCCTGTCCCGGAGCAACGCAGATCCAATCGGTGAACTCCAATAAGGCTACATCAATGAAAAGTTGCCATTTAAGTTTTTAACCTCTCAAAATGAGATGAGTTTGGGACAATGGTTTGGGGCTGAAGTATATGCAGTAGATATCTGGGAACGATTGTCTGTATTTTTCTTTTTCACTACTTTTCATCTTACCTTCTAATTGATGGTGCATTCCTTCCTGCTTCTTCACATATTTTATCTCGTTACAGATTATCTTTGTTAGAAGATGTTCAAGCAGAGATGTATTTTAGTTCTTGAAACTCCATCACTGATATAAAAAAGTAAAATGCAAGTGCTAGAGGAAATGGACCAGTTTTGTTCTTTGTTTTGTTGTAGAGATTCCTGTTTTTTTCTTTTCTTTCTTTTTTCTAGTTGTCCCATTATAGAGAAATATAATAGATGGGGTAATTTGTTTTCTTCTCAGCTACTAGGAACAGCTTTGGTCTTACTAGGGATTTAAACATAACGTTGGCTGAGAGACTGAAATAATATTTCAGAGAAAGTGAAGAGAAAAATAGCTTTGAAGTGATAAGTGAGGACTTGGTTTCCTTCTTTAAAGAGACAGAGTATATGCTGTACCTTTTTTTAAAAAAGGAGCCCAGTTTGACATCATAGGGAATCTTAAAAGTGGGGAAAAAACCACCCCAGAATATTAGGTTGTGAAAATATTTGCCACATTTCTGACAGCCACTACTATCTATATTATTTTTAAAAACTGTTCAGTATTTGTAGACTGAGGGAAGAGAAGGAGAAAATATATATAATTAAACCGTAATCTTATAGTGACTTCATTTTTTAAAATGATTTGTTTGTCATTTGGTAGATGGGGCCAATATGGAAATTAATATTTCAGAGATATGTCAGAGATGTACATTAATATGTCAGAGAGGCACATCTGAAGCCAGGGATCGCATGAAGCAAAGGATGACTCAGCCACGCTGGTGAAAGAGCAGGAGGTTGGGTGCCGAATAAAGAAGTGGGAAGAGTGCAGCATAGGACAAGCTTAAATAGCCTGTCACCACCTCTCCCCATTGGCAAAATCACCCACCAGGCCATAAAATTCTCCCCTAGGGAGATACCACCTTTCCTCTTCTTCCAGGGGATGAGGGGTGTGGCATTTTCATCCCCTCCAAGAAAGGTGGGGACAGCATAGTTCTGGCTGTTGAATGTCAGCCTGGATATGATCATTTAGTTCTTTCTTGTAGGAAACAATTTTTCAGGGGGGAAATCATTAGGATCTGTCATGTATTTTCTTTTCTTTTTGGATAAGTGAAATGTTAAATATGCCATTATATATTGTATGCAACATGATTATTTAAGCTCTAGCAGCTTGAAAATTATTTCATTGATTATTTCATACATAGCTCAAGGAAAAAGCTGAGCTTGGGGAAAGAATATTTCATGTAGAATTTTCAAATTGAAGTAATTGTGTTTCTGCAGAAAACACCAAGCACTTGAAAGCTTCTTTCTATAGCTTTGCTGATACGTTTGAGTTCAGTGTGCTATTTAGCAAGATGGGTGCTATTGGCTGGCTGGCATCCATCTGTCTCAGGAGACAATGGAAGAGTGCTCCTTAGGGAGTGAAGTCAAACTGCTGGAGAGTTACAGTGCCTGCTGTGGCTGTAAAAGTCAATGTGGAAGAGACATGTTTTGTTGAAGCAGGGGCAGATGAAGGTGTCAAATTGTGCTGATTCAGGTGTATCATGGCATTTCTTTTTTCTCTGTTCCTCCCAGCAGCCATTCCTCCTCTGGTCACTGTTGTGATACATGATCTACCCCAAAAAAATATTGTAAATCAATGACATGCAATTATATGTCCAGTTATTCAAATCAGAAGGACCTGAAAAGATTAACAGTTTTTGCTATATAGGGAAGGAAACAGAGAGAAAAATTATTTCCAGGATTCACTGAAAGTACTTCAATCGTTGGGGATTAAAAAATTAAACTGAAAAGATATCTATCTTTCTTATTCCCATGTCATGCTTGTTGTAGCAGAATGCTTTTTGGATTACAGATAGGAAATAACACACCTCTTTAGCTATATAGAAAGACTTCATAGGGACTTAAAAACAGATGTTTCTGAATTTCTCCCTCTATTTTGATATTCTTAATTGCCTGATCTAGTGTCTGAAGTGTTAACTTGTCTATTTTGAATTATACTTTTTAAAATTCTCAGTTTTGTCTGAATTTGTATGCAGTTTGCTGCATCTTTAAAATTGTTCTTTTGAAACTTTACTCTTTTTCTACATTAGTTATTTGTGTGTGCATCAGCAAAACACCACACAAAATCTTATACATGGTTTTGTTATGGACAAATAAATGTATGTGCAACCAACTGTGTAGACTCAGTTTTCCAAAATGCTATTTCCAAGATTTCAAAATTAAACAAGGAAGCATGAAATCCAGGGCATAGATAACCAAATAGGTATAGAGTGTGGGAACTCCATTCATTCATAGGTATTGTGCTTCTCTTTGTGCCTTACCTTGAAATTCAGGGCTGATTAAGTTTTTGTTGTGGTGTAGACAACATTAACTGATACGTTGCAGCTTATTGCAGAGTGTGTGGATGATTTTTTCTTAAAGGGTTGAAGCAGACTATTTTTATTACATTTATACCCCATCTTCCTCTTCTGTGAGTAAGTTAAGACAAGAGATGGGAGGAAGAAGAAGAAGAGAGGAGGAGGAGGAGGAGGAGGAGGAGGAGGAGGAGGAGGAGGAGTTGATATCCCACTTTATCACTACCCGAAGGAGTCTCAAAGCGGCTAACATTCTCCTTTCCCTTCCTCCCCCACAACAAACACTCTGTGAGGTGAGTGAGGCTGAGAGACTTCAGGGAAGTGTGACTAGCCCAGGTCACCCAGCAGCTTCATGTGGAGGAGCGGAGACGCGAACCCGGTTCACCAGATTACGAGTCTACCGCTCTTAACCACTACACCACAGTGGCTCTCTACACTGAAACTGCTCCAGTGTCACTCAGTGAGGTTCATGGCTGAGTAGGGATTTGACTTTAAATCTTCTTTGTTCGGCTCTTTGGTTAAACCACAGAGCCTAGGACTTGCTGATCAGAAGGTCGGCGGTTCGAATCCCCGCGATGGGATGAGCTCCCGTTGCTCGGTCCCGGCTCCTGCCAACCTAGCAGTTTGAAAGCACATCAAAGTGCAAGTAGATAAATAGGTACCGCTCCAGCGGGAAGGTAAACGGTGTTTCCGTGTGCTGCTCTGGTTCGCCAGAAGCGGCTTAGTCATGCTGGCTACATGACCCAGAAGCTGTATGACTCCCTCGGCCAATAAAACGAGATGAGCGCCGCAACCCCAGAGTCGGTCACGACTGGACCTCATTGTCAGGGGTCCCTTTACCTTTACCTTTACCTTCTTTGTTCTATTCTGATCCTAATCACTGTGCCACACTGGTTCTCATTTATAATGTGCTAATGTAGGCGCATCAGAGCATCTTGAGACAAACTATATCTAGGTTTGTTCAAGTGTCAAGTTTATTTGACCTAGTCTGATATTTAAAATGTTAATGACAATGTCCTTCATGAAAAGGTCATGAATCATGGGGTATTATGGATCAGTAACTGTCTAAAGAACAGGAAGTCAAGAATATGAATAAATGAATAGTTATTTCAAAGGAGGGGTGTAAGAACCAAAATCCCCCAACAATCTATTAATTTGAGACTGGTGCTTTCTAACTTCTTCATAAATAACCTAGAATTATTTATAAATTCCTCCCTGCCCAGAGTGCTCAAGAAAGAGCCAGCTATTCCCTGGCTATTTAGAAAAACATCCACTTGCCAATCTCCCCACTCTTCTCCCCATGGCTGTTCTAGGGGGTCTTTCTCTTCTCCTGAATGAATTTGCGGGGGTACACAGGGGAAGGGAATAAGGTCTATTGTGCTACTGGAAATCTTTGTGGGGGTTTCCTCTAGCAGAACCATTTTTTTTTTTAAATCTGGTCCACTGGCTGCTTATTAAGCATAAGCATGCTTAACTTTGTGCTACTTGGCTTCCTCCTCCTAAAAAGAACCATGGAATTAAATGACACCACAGTATCAGTGTAGTGTAGTGGTTAAGAGCTGTGGACTTGTAATCTGGTGAACCGGGTTCACTTCCCCGCTCCTCCACCTGCAGCTGCTGGGTGACCTTGGGCCAGTCATACTTCTTTGAAGTCTCTCAGCCCCACTCACCTCACAGAGTGTTTGTTGGGGAGGAAGGGAAAGGAGAATGTTAGCCGCTTTGAGACTCCTTTGGGTAGTGATAAAGCGGGATATCAAATCCAAACTCTTCACAGGAAAAGCACAGCTTTAAGTGTTTGTGAACTAGCTAGTAATTCTTCACCCATTAATGGCATTCAGTGGGATATTTGATGTTTGGCAGTGCAACTGAAGGCATAATAGCTGTTCTGTGAGGAGCTGGTAGAGCTGAAATGGAAAAGAAGATTTTTCAAAACTCAAGATAGTTGATTGGTATATTATTTTGAGTTACAAAATTTTAAGTCAAATGGAATAAGGTTCTAGGTTTATTTAGTACATGTCAGAGCTGGTTTTCAATTCAGCTGAGTTACCAACCAGCATAAATCATAATTTTCAAACCTATTTTAATGTTTATGTAATGCAGCAATGGTTTTATTCATTCTGTTGTGCTTAAAGTATTTTGTTTAGGATTGTATTTGTCAGTTATATGTGGTGCTGGTGTAGTTATACAGAAGGACAGGCTTTGGTGGCATGTTGCTAGTGGTACATTTGCTGGTATTATTTAAAGCAGGCATCACTTAGCCACATTGATTCTCCTGCTATATTAAATTAAAAAGCCAAAGTGCTTTAGGACATGGGTGAAATAAATGAATATTTCCCATCTATATGTTTAGTAATAGTTCACAGTTATTTGTACAAAACAAAGCATGGACTTTATTAACATGCCACTTCGTTGAGCATCACAACAATTAATATTAATGCTTGCCATTCAATTATTTTAATGCTATGTGCAATGCATGTGTATTTAGGTAACATTTCAGTTCACCTATATTTCAGCAGCATACCATCTGTAACACAAACATTTCAATTTTTATAATGCATTTTATTAGAGGTCAGTTTGTGTTATTTATTTCTTGTGTTTGTTTCTAAGACTGCTTAAAAAACACTTAAGACTGCAGATTTATGATTGCTAAAACTGCAATCTATTTGATAACCTTTGCATAACAGGCAAAATAAGAGGGTGCGGTATAAGTGTACGTGATTCTCAATGAAATCAAAACCCATCCTGAATTTTGTGCTGCTTTCTGGAGTCTGAAGTATATCATCAAGTTTCTTCCTTATGAGTGATGCATGAGCTTATTTAGGATCCCATCATGCAGAAGATGTGAAAGCTCCTATTTTGGGCATTACAGAATATATTTCTCTTGGAAATACCTTATCTGTGTATAGCCTTCAACTTCTGATTCAGCCATAACCATAATTGTCAGTAGCTCTCTTTCTCCCATTTTGTTCTTAGTTTGATTTTGAAAGGTTCTCATGCACATCCTAAAACAGGCAAGGGAAATGGTGCAAAGGAATTCACACAATTTCAGAAGAGAAGTGGTAAGAAATAGCTTCTTACCATTTATAACCTGCCCTGTGCCACACACTCTGACCAAAGCCACGCACCATCCCTACTTGCCAGAGGCACTCTGAAATAACGGCCCGTCACTAGCATCATTTCCAGCATGCATTTGGACAAGGAAATATGGCAGTGGCAGCACCCAAAATCTCACTCCCGCTGTTGTGCCACTGGCATCAATTGACCAAATAATTTTAAATCCTGCTAAGGCATGAAAAGAAACATAAAGGTAAAGGTAAAGGTACCCCTGCCCGTATGGGCCAGTCGTGTCCGACTCTAGGGTTGTGCGCCCATCTCACTTAAGAGGCCGGGGGCCAGTGCTGTCCGCAGACACTTCCAAGTCACATGGCCAGCGTGACGAAGCTGCTCTGGTGAGCCAGCACCAGCGCAGCACACGGAAACACTGTTTACCTTCCCGCTATAAAGCGGTGCCTATTTATCTGCTTCCACTTAGGGGTGCTTTCGAACTGCTAGGTGGACAGGAGCTGGGACCGAAAGACGGGAGCTCACCCTGCCACCGGGATTCGAACCACCGACCATGCGATCAGCAAGCCCTAGGCGCTGAGGTTTTACCCACAGCGCCACCCGCGTCCCACGGATATGAAACATAGTTGTGTGTGTTTTCAAATGCAAGTGCTGACTACATTATTCCTTCAAAAAGCCTCATTCCTAAATGCAAATTACCATATTTTTTCATGTATAAGACTAGGGCTTTTTGTTTTTTACCAAAAAAAATAGGTTTAAAATTGGGGCTCGTCTTATACACAGGTAGTGCTGAGGGGTGTTTTCTTAATTTGGAGTCCCCCAAAATAGGGGGTGTCTTATACATGGAAAATATGATATGTTTTATTTGGCAGTTTTCTCTGTTTCTCCCATCCCACTAAGACAGCTTTGCATCAAGGGGACTTAGATTAGGATTATCTCACTAGGATTCCTCTCCTTGCTTGGCTTAATGCTTTAGGCTTTCTTCAGGTGGTACTTTGCTTTGTGTTCCTGATGTTTCCTTACCTGTTTGTTTTTGCATTTCATGTGATCTTTTACATGACATAAAAGCCACTTCTGGAAATCTAGTGGAAATCTAGTGCTCATTTGCATGCCTATTGTGTCCAGAAAATAAATGTTGGCAACCCAGTGTACTCGGAAAATCATGTTAATTTTGCATTGTAATTTTCATTCTCATGCCACTGCCACTCAAATGACAAAATCTGAGGCAGTATCCCAGCATAAAATTTAGTGTGAGATAGTGGTATATCAGTCAAAAAGCTGCAGTTCTATAATGCAACAGGTGCTGCTATGCAAAAGGATCATTAGATACTGGGAGAGAAGTAATAGCATTATAACTAGTAAAACTAATGCAATAAACAGAATGCTGCTTAGCAGGTAGTGTTGGAAATCTTCTCAGACCCAAGGTAGTTTTCCAAATGAAGTTTCTCCTCTTCAGTACTCCTTATCTATCCTTAACAGCTCATGACACCCTGGGTGCATAGAAATGCAAATCATCATAATTCACACACTGTTATGTTTGGATTTAATCTACTCACATATTTCCATAGATCAGCTTTAATGTTTTCAGTATAAGATATATGTGTGTCATATCTCTTTTTTTGCTTGTGTGCATGTGTGTCTTCATGCCACAAAACATGAATTCTAACAATTCTAATTAATGCAGCTATGTGGGTAACTATAGTTATCAAAATATCATGTGATTCAGCTATGTAGCAGCTAACCTACAGGAGCCTCATGTGGCCTAGGCAGCTGTAGGTAGGTAAAGTACACACAAAACTATATAGAGGGTGATGGTGAAGATTCATATTTGTATATTGCCCTTCATTAAGCTCAGTGCGGTGTACATGGATGTGGGTTATTTTAATTCTCAGAAAAACTTTGTGAGGAAGGTTAGGCTGAGAAAGTAACTGGCCCAAGATTACCTCACTGATAGGTGTAGCTTTGATTTTTGTCCTTTAAAGGTGTAAATCAACACTGTAACCAAGAAAGCACACTGATTCTCTTATACTGGTGGAATAATTCTTTAAAAAACCAAAAAACAATGTTGCATTTATTGCTTATATCTCACTTTTCCTACACTATTCACAGCTTTAGACAATAGAACGCAGAAATGTATGTCCAGAACTTTTCCCATCAAGCAGTTTGAATGCTAAACTGGTTTTGTTGTTTATTTTTAAAAAGAACTAAAGGCTCATTAGCTAGGTAATTCACAGATGATTTAACAAAAGATTGTTTCTGCAGGTACATCATAGATGTAGTCTCTGTGTGCAAAAACACTAGATTTTCTGAAGTCATTTGTTAGGAACTATAAATGGTGCCAAGTGAAAGATGATTTGTGTCATCTAAAACTGCAGCCTGCAGCAACACTTCGTGGGTTATTACTTTAATCTAGTTATTGAAGCCTTGAAGTGTACATTAGTAAGCTAAGGTACAAATGTCAAAAACACAACTGAGACAGATCATTAAAGGTTTCCAGGAGTACCAGGCATCATTCCTGTACAATTCTTGGTCTTGGTCTAATAGACTGTGCTATAATAGAAACACTCAAGCATTTAAGAATCTTCAGCTGTTTAACATTTCTATGTGATTACTTTCACGGTAAGAAATTACTAATACATAGTCACTGTTCTGTTATATATGCCCATCAGAATTTATTTAAAAGACTCATAGCTGAGATAACAAATTATAATCTTACCAAAACTATGCTACTAAAACACAATGTGGAACTGTTCAATAAATAAGATCCTTGTTTTTAAAAAACAACGACGTTCTATAGTGATACAATGACATATTGATTAATTGTTTTTAAGTACAATTGTTTTGAAGTCAATGTACAGTTGTGGGCTGTATGGTAGAGTAGTCATCAGGTTGCTCCGACTCAAGGCTTGATCAATTTTATGAGTAGTATGACTGGTTTTGCTACCATGTCATTAAAAAAGCACTTCAAATACAAATACAAAGGAAAATAATACAGTGGTACCTCAGGTTACAGACGCTTTAGCTTACAGACGCTTCAGGTTACAGACTCCGCTAACCCAGAAATAGTACCTTGGGTTAAGAACTTTGCTTCAGGATCAGAACAGAAATTGTGCGGTGGTGGTGCAGCGGGAGGCCCCATTAGCTAAAGTGGTACCTCAGGTTAAGAACAGTTTCAGGTTAATAACGGACCTCCAGAACGAATTAAGTTCTAAACCCGAGGTACCACTGTACTTGACACCAGTAACAGCCGGTGTGACCATTCCCCACTAATATATAGATGTTTGGAGGGTGCCTAATATGTGATATAGAACCTCACTCAGATAAGCACAGTAACATTACTGTAAGATATCCTATGAAGATTAATTGCCATAGCAGAGTTTGTTGGGTTTAACACTGTCTGCACTAATAAAGATTCAGCACTGTGTCTGACACGGTTATATTTTTAAAAAGTATTATTTACAAAGACTTTAAGAGCTGTCCTACTTGCTGTGTTGAATAAAGTATTGCATAAATACATTAAAGACAACTGGACTGGGCTGAGAGGCTTCAAGAAGCACAATAAGTGCTCATCCCCCAGTGGATATGGAGGTAAACAGGCAGGACAATGCCCTATCAAAAAGTCCCCTATCAAGTTCCATGAGTCTACCAGAGAACATTGGAAAATGGAGCATGTTTGTTTAATAGGGATGTGCTTGAAGATGCCACATACAAGTCCCTTCATTTCTCTGATACACCCAAATGAATGGTGGGACTCTATGCCAGCATTACGATGGGAGTGACAAAGAGAAAGCTGTTTCCACATTCCACCCTGCCCATAGCCTACAACTCAGAGACTAAGGAGCATGGCTGGCTACTCTAGACTCAAGCTGGTTGAAGCTATGAGAGACACTCTGTGTGTTGGTGGAGAAGGGGGAGACGAAAGACAGGTGCAACATTAGTTCTAGAAGTCTGAAGGGAGTAGTTGCTGAATAGGCTCACACCAAGTGGGTGGCTGAAGGACTGGAAGAAAGGAACAGTCCAAGCTGGAGCCAGCCAGAAAAGAACAATAGAAGCACACTGTCCAACATTTCTCAAATGAACCTAATATTCTTTATCTGTCACTTGGAGCCAAGTACAACCCTTCAGCCTAACCTACTACACAGGATTGTACTAAAGCAAGGGATCATGTACTGCTCATTCAACAAATGAATAGAATAAAATTTTAGCTGTAAACTGCCTTGAGTCCCTATCAGGGAAAAGGGCGGGATATAACAACAACAACAACAACAACTCACAATGCAGTATTTCATAAGAAACAACAGGATAGATATGGATTGTAGCTATCACTGTGTGTACACCACTTTCCATTCCAGTGATGGGAATGTACCAGATGCAAAGAAAATGGGAGTGTATACATACCCTTCCACAATAACTAGAATAAATAGCAATGGAAGATAAACATTACCTCAAGAAAGCCAAACCAGTCCTCAGACAGTGAAACACAGTATCTTCCAACTGTGGGGAAAATAGCAGGATAAAGTAATCTCACTAAAAAGTGGGGCGGGGGGGGGAGGACAACGTATAAAACAAAAAGAAATTATGTCTGAACACATTTTTCTTTATATTCTATATTCATCACTTATTGTATTACGCCTTCCAGATCTCTCTCTGCTTTTGCACTCTACATTTCTGCAATACATTAGTATAATGGTGCTGTTTATGCTCCTATGGTTAAAATTATGTCTGCATTCCTTTTATAAACTACTACATTTAAGCATATAAACTATACTACAAAGGTTTGCTGTGGGCTGAAACTAGTCTATTCCTTTCAATGTAAAACTGGTGGTTTAATTTGTATAATATTTGAAAATATAAATTCTATTCCGTTGTTTTGATTACTATCCTATCAACAGCCATTATACTCCAAATTCCTATGTGTTTGTAAATAATTTGGTGGCCGGGGGTTCTGCTGAGCTAGCAGAACTTTGTGGTTCACAACAAAATAAAAGAAGAAAGGTTAAAACATTTAAAATCTTATATCAAACTAAGATATCTGGCTGACTACTGTTGGAAACTGGATGGTGGACTAGACTGATCCTTAATCTGATGTAGCAGAAGTTCTTATCTACCACGGCTTTGAACTTTAAAGAGACATAAAATATCCCCCTTTCTGTGTGCCTTTTGGAATGTAAGCCTGAAAACAGAGAGTGTCTTAACTACTGATCATGCTACAGGAGGCTTGCCAGCTAAATAGAAGGATAAAAATCACATATATATATATGTCTCCTTGGTTTATGAAATGTGTATGACCACAATCGTTACTTAATCTATGGTGCTAAAAATAAGAGATGAAAGGAAAGAGGACAAATGGCAATGTTTAGCAGGCCTGGTGCCAGCAGTCTGGTACTGGCAGAGAGACCCAGGAGATTGGAAAGGCCCCGTTCCAGATAGATCTAGTGGTACTGCCATTCACCATGCTCCTAGCTGGGCTGCCAGGTCTTTTTCAGTGCCAGGTAGTGGTGCCACTTTTGAATGGGAGTCAAGTCCATCTCCCATCTGTGGAGACAATCCACTAATCCCCTGAAACTGAAGTGTGACTCAAGGAGCAGTGAGTATTCTCAAGATCTAAGCACTGACAACAGCTAAGGAAGTATGTGGAAGCAGCCATAAGCCAGACTAGGTTGTGGCCTGGTTGGAGGTTGGGGGCCTGTCATTGGCACCGTGCCAAAGCCCCCCCCCCAAAGTATACCATGAGCCCTATTTATGGGAGTTGCAGACCCAACAGTCTGGAAGCTTGGCATGCACTGTTTTTTGTCCCCCACTTTTCATCTCTGAAATAAATGTGAGGACTTCTGTTAATCCACTGGCCATCTTACGGTTTGCTTGCCATATCACATTTATTTCTCTCTGTTCTTTTTTAAAAGTTGGATGTAAGTGGTTTTAATGCATTTTGTTGTTGATGATAATATTATGAAATATTATATTATGAAAATACACACAAACTCCCAAATGCCACGTGTGCAAGGGAGCAGTATAGCCAGGACTCCCCTCCCCCACAATAAAGGCAAAGTGGGGTTGCTTCACCAGATATCTGGTTTTGTTTGTGACAAAAGCGCAGCAAATTGTTCCATAATGTATTATTCCTATATATTTACCACTGTTGGCAGAAGTGACACTTGAATTTTCTGCATCAGGTGCAAAAAATAGCATGACTTGGCTTAGGTACTTTGCATGTTGATTTGGTGTATACATCAAAGTGAGTAGGAAGTGGGCACCATTTCTTGCTCTGACTCAGCCATTCAAAATATATTGGGCCAGTCCTGAGCATCTTATATTGGGTTGGATTCAGACTAAAGGTGTAATCCAGACTCTATCTGCTATCTGGTGGGGCCACCACCACATCCCTAACCGCTGCTCAGCATGTTAGCCAGGGCAGAATTGGGACAGGAAAATCAGTGAACTAGTCCGCAGCTGGTGCCGTGATCAAGCCCAAATCAGCCCCAGAATGCTCTGCTGGATATGCAGAAGAAGAAACTCCACACTGGTGGAGTAACACTCATGGCACTCTGCAGGTGAAGGCCACCACAGGCTGGCAGAAATGGACAGATGGAACTTCTCTCCTCTCCCCACCCCCTGGCCCATCACAAATTGGTTTTGGCTTATGAACTAAGCTAGTTACAGTTATGTCCCACTGAAATCAGTGTGACTAACCTATTTTGTATTCAACCCGAAATGGAAGGTGGTGGACTCTCCTATACATTGGAGGTTCTTAACAGAGGTTGGATGGCCATCTGTCATGAATGCTCTAGTGGAGATTCCTACACTGCAGGGGACTGGACTAGATGACCCTCAGAGCCCATCCCCACCCCAACTATGATTCTATGATATATGATTTCATGACATATTGATCTATGAATTCCACTTTAGTTTGCCAATAAGTTTTCATTGGGATGAAGGCTTAAAAAAACTTGAATGCACTTTGCAAATTTGCCAGTGGTTCCACACAACTTTTTAAGCAGTGCCACAGCAGGGGTTAGCAGCAGCACCAAAAGGAAAAATTATGCCTTGCTGTAGTTACACTTTATATGCAGTCAGAAAGGAACAGTAATTGTAAAGTGCACTATGGGCTAATGGCTGATAAGTATTGCTTTTTGTTACCCAGATAAGTTAAAAAGAGCCAAAAAATTATTCTTTATGGATAAGTAAAAGGAAAGAAGCTCAAGAGAATGAATTATAAAAGACACTAAGCACCTGAAATAAAAAGAAAAATATAAGAGTCAGCTGTTTGATCATTTATGAGGAGATATGATATTTTTTGTAGTGATATCTGTGGTTTCTTTGAAATGTTGTATACAGTACTGGAAAAATATCTTTCCATCCTTATTTTTCATATGGAGTTGGCTTTTGTTATCTTGCATATATATATTTTTTCCAGGTAGAATCAGAATAATTGAAGGCAGTCACAAACTGATATGTGTGATCAGTACATGGACAGCTTGGTTGGTTAGACAGTGGTGCTAATAATGCCAAGGTTACAGGCTCAGTCCTCCTGTGGGACAGCTGCATATTCCTGCATTTCAGGGGGCTGTGCTAGATGATTGTCAGAGTCTCATCCTGCTCTACAGTTCTATGATTCTATGATCTGATCCAAGTGTTGAGTATTGCTGATACAAAATTCCATTTTTCTAATAGTCACATGTTTTAATACAAATCGTGTACTACAACATTTTCCAGGTAGATTAATATTACAGATCAAATAGGCTGTCAAATAAGGGACCATGCTTTAGAAACATAGTACGCAGCACATAATAAATAATTTCAATCAGATGAAAAGCAAATTGGGAAAAGGTACATTAGAAACATGGGTTGGTTGGTTGGTTGTTGTTTTTTTAAAAAAAGAAGAAGCCGACTGCAATCTGTTACAGTTCAGGGCAACAAAAATGAGTTTCTGGGGATGAAAGCAAATGAATGGTTGACCAGTAAGAGCAAGACTATCCCATAGCATGTTAAATATTTATAATGAAGCCATTTCTGTCCTTCCAAACAATTCAAGTCAGGATAAATAGTTCACTGATAGCTAATTTAGCATATTGTGCATAAAATTGGTAATTAATACTAATATGTAGGCATTATATTAAATTTATTAAAACATTTGGTCTTTCTGGCTTCAGAAGCAGGATAAATTAGTTGTTTAAAATTTATTTTTAGCACCGAGGCTGTACATTAGAAACACTATCACAGAAAGGCTGACAGATATACCACATTTTATAAGCACCATTTATTTGAGGTTGTTCAAGGTCAATTATTTTTTCCCTCTACTTGATGGTTCTCTAGCTGAACTGAAATATATTGATGGATAAGTTGCGTCTTACAGCCATTTAAAAGGGATTGTGTTATACTTGAAATTATTTCAATACCCATTTGTTTGGAGCCATATTTATGCCAACAAAAGGCGACAGAAAGACCTGTACAACAGGATCATCAACATTTATTTGTTTATTCCATATATAGCTCACCCTTCATCCAAGAGCACAGAGAAGTTTCCAATACATTAAAATCAGAATAATATATGTCAACCAATAAAACCATAATACATCAACAACATTTAAACAGGCAATATAGCAACCATTAAGACAAACTCATCAGCCAGGAACAAAACAATTAATAAGATCCTAAAGCTTGACAGATAGATGCTCTTCTTTAATTTACACTGAAAACTCAGTATCAAAGATGTTTGATATAACTCATGAGGCAGCGAGTTCTGAAAATGGGGCATCATGATTCGTGACGAAGAAGGCCTTAACCCCAGTCACCACACAGTGGCAGCAGCCATAGGCAGGACCACAAGAAAGGACCTCCCTGTAGATCTTAAGAACCTGGCTGGCACATACACTGAATCATCCATCATCAGAGCCTTCATCTTGTCACAAAGATTTATAGAATCCGAGGGACTACACCACAAGAAGAACATCTCCCATCGGTTTGCACAGTATTTCACTTGAATAAATTGGATTATGTTTCACTGTAGTATTATTTAGTCAGGAGTACCTGATTATCCTATCCAGTTCAAAAATGCCAGCCGAGTCTAACTTACAGATAAGCCCTCTTTATCTTTCACACAGAGGTATGTAATGTTTGTTCTGTGTTTCTCTGCCTGGCTGGGATGCACTCTACCATTCAGTGTGCCAGAAAAGAGGTATATTTAACACCCACATCTGAATCCAGGTTCTCATCCGGAAGAGTGATTGACAGCGGAGGTGTGTTGTTTTTCTTCAGTACATGCATTTACATTTTTGGTTTCTTAATTGGTTTTTAAATTAGTCAATTGAAGGTCAGAATTTTGTGCTGCATAAACTTCATGGAACCTGGCCGACTTTAAATTATCTGTCGAGCAGTAATGGGCATTTCTTGATTTGAGATCTTGCCTATATGTCAACCCTCCTATGGACCTATGACATTCAGAGAAAGTGTCTTGCTGTACTTTGTAATGAATGCTAAAATAAGAGAAGCCTGCCGTAAACCCTATGAGTGATAAATGAACAGACTGCTATTGTGAAGGTGTTTAAAGGTTCAGGACTCCTGCTGGGAAAACCACCATGAGAGATTTTGCAGAAAATTACTCTCTTCTCACCTTTAATTGCATAATTTCAGTTGAGCATTGCTTCCACATGGAATAGAGCAGAAGTAATAAAATCCTTCCATTTATTATGCAAAGTCCTTTACAAACAAATTATGGAAACTGCAGGAGCTAGGCTTTGACTTTGCTTTATTGAATTAAATAATGAAAGAACCATCGGCGATGAAGTTTGTGAAGTTCTCTAATTGCAGATTCAGGCTGCAATCCTGCATGTAAGCTGTTTAAATATCATTGAATTATCATTGAATTCAGTGGGATTTAAGCAGACTAACTGAGTGCAGGATCACAGCTTCAGGTTGCATGAAATGAAAACCTAACAAACTTCAGCAGAATGTTATAAATTGTTTTCACTGCTTAATAACAAAACTTGTAAAGCTAAAAACAGAGTTACAATATATTGCTTTCTTAAACACTTGGATAGTCTGTAACAATATTATGTCAAGAAACATGTGCCCCATCCTAAATGCTTGTTCTCTGCTGTACAACAGTTCCTCAGTGATACTTTTAAATCTAAAATTGTCTTTCTTGTCAAATGAGAGATGTATCATAAGATTCTGAGTTTGTCGGTTATAAGTCAAGCTTTGTCTTTGGCACACGTGCATAAAAAGTGTTTTTCTACCTGCACTGAAGGATTGGTTGCCTAATTTCTGTGGAGGGAGCAGCTTTTTCAGGACTGCTGAAAAACAGTGTCCATAAAAGTACTCTCTATGCATGCAGCTGTATTCCTGGAAATTAATGCATTGCCCTAATAATAAATTGCAAAACTTATCTTTAGAGGTTTTGTTAATGGTCATCCCCCAAAGTACTTCCAGTAGCTGAGAAGAGAGCATTTTTGGGCCAAGTGAGGGAAGTCACCAATGTATGACTTTTCCCTTCTGCCCACCATGCATGTGGACAAGGATGTTTCTGGTGGAATCCCCACCTGAAGAGTCCAGCCCAAAGCCTTGAAATAGGTGTTTCTAGGGCAATATGGGGGCACTGTTCATACACATTTGGGAGCTACAAATTCTTGGGATATTCAGGTGCAAGATCGGCAACATGCATCTTCCATTCAATGTTATGCAAACTGTGTGAATACATGGTGTGCCTACTACTGTAATTTGTTCTATGCGGGCATGCCCTTGAAGCTGTCCCAGAAACTCCAGCGGCTGTAGAATGCTGCAGCGAGGCTCCTCACGGGGTCTCTTCCATGGGAGCATATTCACCCAGTGCTTTTTCACCTGCCCTGGCTCCCAGTGGAGTACAGGGTCAGATTTAAAGTGCTGCTTTTTACCTTTAAAGCCCTTCATGGCCTAGGACCCTCGTACCTATGGGACCGCCTCTCCTGGTATGCCCCACAGAGGACCTTAAGGTCCATATATAGCAACACCCTAGATGTCCCAGGCCCTAAGGAAGTTAGGTTAGCCTCAACCAGAGTGAGGGCCTTCTCAACACTGGCTCCGGTCTGGTGGAATGCTCTGTCTCATGAGACCAGGGCCCTGCGAGATCTGATTTCTTTACACAGGGCCTGTAAGACAGAGTTATTCCACCTGGCCTTTGGCTTAGAATCAGTTTGATTCCCTCCCCCTCTTTCTTTTTCCTTTCTCCTCCTGTTTTAATGCTGTATCTTAAATTTTTTAATTGTATTTTAATCAACTTGCTTTTATTATTGGCTATTAGCTGCCCTGAGCCCGGTCTTGGCTGAGGAGGGCGGGGTATAAATAAAAATATTATTATTATTATTATTATTATTACTACTACTACTACTACTACTATAAATATCTCTTTTCATTGAGCTGGATCCAGAGGTGCCTTTCCACAGGCAAAGGCCTTTTCCATTAATGGAAGACTTTTTGTCCTGATTTAGTACAAGGTCTATATGGGCTAACCAATCCAGTTGTGTGCTTCTGGTAGCACAAAGCATTGAAGTCTTCTGCACAAGGCCTTGCATAATGCCTCTATTTGTGTACTGTCAAGTGTTACAATTGTTCTGTGTGTAAGCTCTTGCATTTGCTAACACAAGATGTTGCAAATATTATGCACCTACACAATGTTGCAGGATGCATGTTTGCACTACATCCATACTGTGTTAAGTCTTCTGCACAACAATGGCCACTTACACCTTCCTCTGGGTGGCCGGCTGTTGCAGATCCTTGTGCTCAGTCGCCATCACCAAGCAGCTAGAACAGAACACATACAGCCAGGCGGCTGTTGAGGGAATTCCCCCTAGCCACCTGGGTAGCTGGCTCTAATTCCTGCCAGCGGCTGCATTTCAAATTGGCCAATTAGTGGCCTCTTCTGGGGTGGGGTGCCTCACTAGCTGAAAGGGCATTGGCTGCATGCCTGCCAGACAGCCGGCAAGGCATAAAAGCCGGTAACACTTTCCTGTGTTAGCGCAGCCACCAGAAGAGCAAACCCCACCACCAGAATTAACTCCGCTGGCATATCTCTGGGCTCAACCCATAGTGTATGAAGTAACTTTAAGTGTGTTTTCCTGAATGAATTTTTAAACAGTAAGTTGAATCCCTTAAATCCCACTCTTAATATAAGGCAGTTTCTTATTTAATAAAGGAACAATAAACACCAGAGTATTATTCTCCATTGCATAGTTCATCTTGAATGCAATTTACTTTCTTAAATAGAAATATTAGCTTTTCAGTATTATATATGTTTAAAGATGTGTGTGATTACCAAAAGGCAGATTAATCATTAATTTTTTTACTTGAATTAAATCACATTTCCTATTAACAAACTACTGTTATTTACATGCTGTGGCACTGAATACCATTCCCTTAGTTGTGATCATGAATGACTTAAGGCTAATGAATAACCAAATTTTGTGTAAATTATACAGAAACACATTAGAAGAGGCTTCTTTCTTACAGTTCATTCATTAGTTAAATTTGCTTTAGTCTAAGTAAAAGCAATTTGTAGTAGGAGTAGAAGGGGGTAAAAAGCAGCCTCCCATCCTGCTAAAAAGATTGCTGTGAAAATAAGAAAATGCATACTTAAAACTGTAAAATAAAATATTTTATGTAACCTATTTGTACCATTGGGAGGTTAGTATATTTCTAAGTTGTATGCTTGTCTTGTATAATTTATATGTTTATCATTTTTAGTGCTTTGGAATAATACTCTAATCTCCTCCCCACACCCAAAAACCCCCACACCAACAGGTATAATTTTATCACAAACATTTCAACTACAGTAGTTTTTGTTTCAATGTCAGTCTTTAGATAACCATAGTGGGGTATGTTGCAATTCTGCGAGCTTGAATTCTAAACTCATTTATTATTTTTTTAATCATTCTGACTCCATTTTGTCTGTGGTAGGAAAACAGGGCAAAAGGCCTTGTTACCAGATGTATACAAGTGTCTCCATCTAAATCACATACTGATGTGGTCTAATGCTAAGCATGTTGAACCAAGACCAATGAGTCCTAGCTTAAAATCCCCATGGAACCATAAAATTTGCTGAGTGACCTTATGCCAATAATTTTACCTGAGCCTATCATAACACTCAGGCTGGCACTTAGAACAAAAATTTGGGGCGATGTGTACTATCTTTAACTCATTGGGAAAACATGAAGCATAAAAATGCAATAAATAAAATAAACAAAGTCGGAGCATATTTAAGTTTCCTAAGAAATCTTGTTAGTCTTTTTTTGGTGGGGGGGGGAGGGACGTTGTTAATATTAATTAGATGTTTTACTTCAGGAAGAATCCCCAGAGTCTGTTTGACTATTGCTTTAGACATAATTTCGATAGTAATTCTAATGTAAACCGTAATAGTAGCACTAAATTAAAACCTTAACACCTGATAAGATATAGATTAGAACCAAGGGGGAGGAAAAACAAGAAGGGAAGGCTGGATTCTCTAAGTCAGGTGTACAAGGCCATTTTTAGAGAGCTCCATCTTAAGCTATCATCAGGGCAGTACATGTGTCTCACAGACTCATGCAGTTTCAAACTGCACCATCTTTGGACCACTTGGAATCCTTTCTGTTTCTTGCTAATCCTATTATAGCTCTGACTGCAAGGAAAGGAGACTTACATACATCATATATATCCAGTTAAAGTCTGAAAAGGATTATATACACTTTACTACTCTCCTGTTGTATATCCTGTGTAGACTGATTGACAACACAGGGCATGAAATCAGGAATTTGAACAGCATCTACAGTAACCAGTGATAGGATTGGGGAAAGTTTGAAATGTTGAAGCTGATAATAACAGCAACAGCATGCTGTAAATTGTTTGTTGCTGATATAAGTGTGGGTGCCTTACAAAATGTGTGGCCTTCTGTTTGGAAGGAATTTGCTTTTTCAGGCTATCTTTCAAAGCATTACCCAACAAGCAGTTCTAATTTAAATATCCACTGAATCCCAAATAGAATTAGTAATGGTAGCTTCTTACTCCACCAAGGAATATGATCATGTTAGTTTCTGTACGTGATATCAGAAAGCCTTTTTAGATGGGGATGCAGTCCTTTTTCTTACATGCATTTCTGAAGACAATTCTTCTCTGTGTCAGTTCAAATTTCTTGTTTTTCCTTCTTCATTGCAACATGTATTAGCTAGGCAAACCTTACATAATGCAGGATTATGCCCTCCAGCGGTTTTTGCTTTGCTAGTCTACAGTTCCAAAACTGTATAAGAAATCTGCAGTGAAAAGGATAGGTACAAGTGTTGTTGATCCCGCCTGCTGCTCCCACTTCACCCCTGGGAAGAGTTAACCACTGTCCTGAATGGAATTTCATGGGCATGAGAGGAAATATTAAATACTAACTCCCAAAGCCACACGTTCCTGGTCTTCTTAGCATTCTGAACTTTATAGAGATGCTAATTAGCAAGACCAAAACTGGGGGAGAGAAAAATAAAGGGTCTCTTGCATTTTGACTAGTATGGCCCTATGAAAACAAGCAACTGAAAGTATTGCTATGAGTTTGGTTATCCAATTTTGTGAAAAGGGCTATTGCTGTGAGTTTGCCTTAGGTCAATATCTAGCCAGTCTTGAACTTGACAAAGGGGTATTATTAGCCCAGAATATTCAGGTGACACGACTCAATTGGAACTGGTTGTTAGAAGATGGATGGATGGATGGATGGATGGATGGATGGATAGAAGATAGATAGATGATAGATAGATATAGATAGATGATGATAGATAGATAGATAGATAGATAGATAGATAGATGATAGATAGATAGATGATAGATAGATAGGATAGATGATAGATAGATAGATGATAGATAGATAGATAGATAGATAGATAGATAGATAGATAGATAGATATAGATAGATAGATAGATAGATAGATAGATAGATAGATAGATAGATAGATAGATAGATGATAGATAGAGAGTGAAGGAGTTCATTAAAAATCAAGAAGGGGAAAAAGTAGAAAACTGAATGAGATGAGTCAGATGCTCCAGTTGCACATGTAGCAAAGTCATGTACTGTTTCAGCTTCAGTGATTGTAACCAATTCACAGGTTACTTTCCTGACACAGAGTAATTTTCACATGGCTGTGCTCTTCATAATGAATGAGTGATGGTGCAAATATCTTTTTCACCCCGGACATGCACACTGGGAATACAAGAGATGAAATAGCTTCCCAATGTATATATCTGAAGCAAAAAGAGAGAGAAAATGTTAGTGTTATCTGTTCATTTTCTTTCTGACATAGAGATGAATCAGAAATCATTGAAGATATGAAACTTCCTACAGTTGTTTGTAAATTTAATTTTGTTAGAAATATTTATATATACATATATTTCAGAGTGATTAATAAATTCACAAAGAAACCCATATTGTGTTTAACATGATTAGGCTTCAAGCTTCTTTTCAATAATAAATTAAGTAATAATATTTTAGACATATAGGGATGGATAACAAACACTTGGATAATGATTTGGGGACAAAGTATGGTTTCTCCAGAATTGATTGCAGATGATTTTATTTACTTTGCAATATTTCTCCAGTAGCTTTGGCTTTTGTTTTTCTGTCAAAGTTGAGGTGATGAGGTGGGAGCTGTTCTAATAGCTATGAAAAAATAGAAACGGAAACTGTTCTGCTAACCTTCGGTGTCATAAGGAAGAATTTTGTGCCACAATAAGTCGTCTTTACCTTGGCCTCTGAAGTGACCTTAATCTTCAGAAATGATTGGACACTCCTGCTTCCTGTAATGGAACTGTCAACACAATATTGTGCTATTTTCAACAGTTAGTATTCAAACTTATCATGATCTCTTGTCTGGATATGAGTATCATTTTTTTGTTTTTTTGTTTGAAAGGGCTTCCTTCCTTACACTTCTCAGTTACTTACCTGAAAAGAAATCACTTATATTTCAAGGAGGCATTAAAACATAAATGGTATGTAAAATACCCATCTTTGTAAACCCCTCCCTCCCAAAAATAGTGATGGTAGATTCAATTTGCAATCAATGAAGAGACTGAAAAGTTAGGGAATGTGTTTCAGTTCAGTCCAGCACAATGCAGTCCATTAAGAAGAATCCTATGCCTTACAAACTCTATTATTTTCTGTGTGTTTTCTTTTTCTCAAACACAGAGTTTCATGCCTCAATATCCTTCAAAGATTCATATATTAGATACTTTGCAGCATTTGCGATGAGCATTTTTCACCATCCTCCCAAAAGCTTTAAAATATATATATAAGAATCACAGAATCATAGAGTTGGAAGGGACCCCGAGGGTCATTTACTCTAACTCCCTACAATGCAGGAATCCTGCCCACAGTGTATATGAGGTCTCAGAGCCAGGGTTGTCCCATGTTAAATGATTTCTATACCAAATTTCAGCTCCAAATTCCAAGCTGACATGGAAGTACCCTAACAATGTTGTTGTTGTTGTTGTTTAGTCATTTAGTCGTGTCCGACTCTTCGTGACCCCATGGACCAGAGCACGCCAGGCACTTCTGTCTTCCACTGCCTCCCGCAGTTTGGTCAAACTCATGCTGGTAGCTTCAAGAACACTGTCCAACGATCTTGTCTTCTGTCGTCCCCTTCTCCTTGTGCCCTCCATCTTTCCCAACATCAGGGTCTTTTCCAGGGAGTCTTCTCTTCTCGTGAGGTGGCCAAAGTATTGGAGCCTTAGCTTCATGATCTGTCCCTGTGAGCACTCAGGGCTGATTTCCTTAAGAATGGATAGGTTTGATCTTCTTGCAGTCCATGGGACTCTCAAGAGTCTCCTCCAGCACCATAATTCAAAAGCATCTATTCTTCGGCAATCAGCCTTCTTTATGGTCCAGCTCTCACTTCCATACATCACTACAGGGAAAACCATAGCTTTTACTATACGGACCTTTGTTGGAAAGGTGATGTCTCTACCCTACAATACTGATACTGAATAAGATGATCTGGCCCATGTATATTTTTGGTGTTTGCATGTTAAAGTGTATGCAAATATGCATATGATTACATGACATGTGTTCATATCTATGTAAGTGTATATACATGTGTGCATGAATGGGCGTAGGAACCCAGGAAGCTACCTTATACTGATTCAGACCATTGGTACACCTAGCTCAGAATTGTCAGGAAATCTGGATATGCTTTGGATTGGACCTGGGACCTCTGCATGCAAAGCAGGTGCTATACCATTGAGCCATGATCCCTTTTCAATATGCCTGAATGCAGTGCTTTTCTTCCCCCTAAAAAAATGTTTAGGGGTACTCTCATTCCATCTGAGACTCAGGAAACACCGTGACAGGAAATGAGGCCACCACTGGGGGTAGCAACGGAACTGACTATTCACCGTGCTAGAGAAGAAACTATTTTTTTAAAAAAAATAGTTTCTTCTCCTGTTAAGATTCACAAAATGTTTAGGGGGATGCGTCCCCCTGCATCGTCCCCCCACCAGAAAAAAACACTGCCTGATTGTATGAATGTGTGTGCATCGCTTGCATAGATGTACAGATAGCAAAATAATGAGTTTTCTTCAGAATAAATAATTTGTGGATTCCAACCTTAGAAAGTTGAGGACTGCAGTTTAAATCATAGTAAGTATCCATATTGGGAAAGAGTTAGGCTGTTATATTGTAAATAATGTTTACCCATTTATGTCAACATAACATAACTTAAACAGGTTTTCCCCTTGTTGCTATGGACTTTTCTGCCTCCAGAGGGTTGGCACAGATTAATTAGTGAAGGTTTCTGCAGCATTTGGAAATACCACAACTTGCAGATGTGTTTAAAGATTATTAATTATTTAACACAAATTTGTCATTTCGTTTTAATATTCTCCTATTTATTAGAGAATTTTAAATGCAGCATAATCATGAAAAATAAATTACATGTTACTATGCAATGTTAACATTGGGCTACACTTTTGTCAGTTTCCCCTTACAAGACAGAGCAAGAACTACCTTTTTCTCCATGTTTCAAAAACACAAAAAAGTGAGATTGCTTGTTTACTTTTTCCTGAGGAAACCATTGGGTTGCCCTATATTAGTAAACTAACATTTTAGTTAGCTTTCAGTGCTGCACATTAAAGTTGATTCAGACTTGATCTTTGACCTCTACATTAAGTTTGAAGTGAACCTGCATTTCGGATTTGAATATACTCAGATTGAACCCAATCAGTAAAAGGGCTATGCTGCTTGTGAACTGTTAGAACTTCAGTTACAAAACTGTGGCAAGGTACTGAACAACAACCACCGGCAGCTTCAGCCAGCATGGTCAGTGGGCAGGGATGATGGGCGTTACAGTTCAGCAACACATGGAGGGAACAAGGTTCTCCACCCTTGATATAACCCAACAAAATTACACCAGTGAAAAAAGTAAAGGTGTTTAGGGCATTTTAAGGGGCAAATGTGAAAGGACGTCCTTACTTCAGTTTCCATGTCACTCTAGCAATTATGGCAGAAGCCTTCTTTTCTATTCCAACACTTACAGTTGAGTGCTAGGGCTCTCATAGTTTGCCCATACTTCTGAGCAGTCCATGGTCACAATCTTCATTAAAAATTGTTGCTTTCCCCCCATTCATCAATACTTGTTGAATAAAGAAACAGGACTTGTCCTGTGCCAGGGCGTCAGCCTTTACACCCTTTCAATTTCACTTATTTCTCTGTTTTCTGCACAGGCTGTTTTCTGCTGTCTTACATAATAAAATGCACTTTTATTTACTGTATATACTCTTTTCTTTGAATCATCCATATTTAATGGCCAAATAGTTGACTTTTTGACAATTTTAATTCTTCCTATGAATAATAATAACTTTTTTTTTTTATAAATATTTTATTAGGTTTTTAATAAACAAATTTCCACTTTCAAATACATACTTCCATAGATCCAATGGACTCCCCCCATCTCCCGAGCACTGCATTCCCTGTGTAACCAAAACCTCAGCAATTTGTTAACTTATTTTATACATAACAATATATCTTCCATTTTATCGTGTTATCTGATATAAACATTTCAGTACAATTGCATTAATTTTTAATTTCCACACAATAAAAATATTTCATTATCTCACTTCTGTCTTATAGTGTCTTATTTATCAATTCAGAAATTTGCCGATACTGAAGCTATACCTTCCTAGAAAGGAGCATTTTTTAACATTCATACAACTTATAATGCTTTTTCAAATAGTCCTTAAAATTTTCCCAAACTTCCTCCGTTTCTTCTTCTCCCGAGTCTCGAATTCTGCCAGTCATTTCAGCCAACTCCATATAGTCCATCAGCTGCGTCTGCCATTCTTCCAATGTGGGTAGATTTTGTGTCTTCCAGTGCTTTGCCAACAAAATCCTCGCTGCTGTAGAAACATAAAGAAAGTTCTATCTTTCTTGACCATCCTCTGGTCTACCATGCCCAGAAGGAAGGCCTCCGGTTTCTTAGGTAAGGTGAATCTCAGCACCTTTTTTAGTTCATTATGTATCATTTCCCAGAAGGCCTTCACTTTCGGGCAGGTCCACCAGAGGTGTAAAAATGTCCCTTCCTCTTCCTTACATTTCCAACATTTATTATCGGACAGGTGATATATCTTTGCAAGCTTGACTGGGGTCATGTACCACCGGTATATCATTTTCATAATGTTTTCCTTCAAGGCAGTACATGCCGTGAATTTCATTCCGGTGTTCCATAACCTTTCCCAGTCTTCAAACATAATGTTATGCCCCAAGTCCTGTGCCCACTTTATCATAGAGGATTTGACAATCTCATCCTGTGTGTTCCATTTAAGCAGCAAGTTATACATTCTCGAAATTAGCTTAGATTTTGGCTCAAGCAACTCTGTTTCTAGTTTCGATTTTTCCTCCTGAAAACCCACTTTTTTGTCTGCTTTAAAAACTTCCTGGATTTGAGCATAATGCAACCAATCTCGCACCTTGTTTTTTAACTTTTCCATACTCTGTAACCTCCATTTATCTCCAATTTTTTCAATTATTTCCCAATATTTAGGCCAGTGGGCCTCCATATTGAGTCTTTTACGTGCTTTGGCCTCCATCGGTGAGAGCCACCTCGGAGTTTTACTCTCCAATAAGTCTTTATATTTTGACCAGACCATGAAAATTGCCCTTCTGACAATATGGTTTTTGAACAATTTATGAACTTTAACCTTGTCATACCACAAATATGCATGCCACCCAAAAGCATTATCAAATCCCTCCAGGTCAAGGACATCGGTGTTCTCCAATAAAATCCAATCCTTCAACCAGCAGAGGGCTGCAGCTTCATAATATAACCTCAAGTCCGGCAGGGCAAACCCCCCTCTTTCTTTCGCATCTGTTAGTATTTTAAACTTTATTCGGGGCTTTTTGCCCTGCCAGACAAATTTAGATAAATCCCTCTGCCATTTTCCAAAACATTCCACCTTATCCACGATCTGGAGGGCCTGAAACAAAAATAGCATTTTCGGCAATACATTCATCTTTATAGCAGCTATTCTGCCCAGCAAGGAAAGTTTTAATCTTGACCATGTTTCCAGATCTCTTTTGATCTCTGACCAACATTTCTCATAGTTGTCCTTAAATAAATTCAAATTTTTGGAGGTCAAATGGACCCCTAGGTACTTTACTTTTTTGACCACATTTAGTTCTGTTTCTTTTCTGAACTCCTCTATTTCAGTAGTTGTCAAGTTTTTTGCTAAAACTTTAGTTTTTTGTTTATTCAGCTTGAATCCCGCCACCCGACCAAAGTCAGAAATTAATTCTAACGCTCTTTTAGTACTAGAGGCTGGCTCCTGTAATGTTAATACCAAGTCATCTGCAAAAGCTTTCAGTTTATATTGTTTCTCTCCGACCACAATTCCCTGTGTCAACCGGTCATTTCTAATCATGTTCAATAGCACCTCCAGGACTGAAATAAACAACAGAGGAGATAGAGGGCACCCCTGTCGTGTCCCTTTTTCAATTTTGAACTCCTCTGTCACCACGTTGTTTACTATCAATTTAGCTTTTTGTTCTGAATAAATTGCTTCTATTCCATTTTCAAACCCCCGCCCTACTCCCATCCTTTCCAAATTTTTCTTCATAAACAGCCAAGAAATGTTGTCAAAGGCCTTCTCCGCATCAATAAAAATCAACACCGCTCTTGTGTTTGAATTAATCTGTAAAAACTCCAAAATGTCAATGATGTTTCTTGTGTTGTCAAATAAATGCCTACCAGGGAGAAAGCCTGCTTGGTCCTTATGAATCACTTCATTTAAGACTTTCTTAAACCTACTTGCCAAAATGTCTGCAAAAATTTTGTAATCCACATTTAGGAGTGAGATAGGACGGTAGTTTTTAAGTTGAGTTTTTTCAGATTCTAGTTTTGGGATCAACGTGATGAAAGCTTCTTTCCACGTTTCCGGTGCCTTCCTCCCCTCCATAATCTGGTTGCAAACTTCCAGCAATGGTTGTATCAATGAATCCTTCAGTACCTTATAATATTTGGAAGTAAGCCCATCAGGTCCCGGAGATTTGCCCAGTTGAAGGTTCTGAATGGCGCATTCAATTTCTTGAGTTGTAATATTACAGTTCAGGATTGCTCTCATTTCCTGGGGTATTTTTTGTAATCCATTAGTTATAACAAATTGGTCCACCTCTGAGCTTTTTTGTGGCCTTTGAGAATAAAGTTCTTTGAAATATCTCTGGAAGGACTTTCTAATTTCGTCGGGTTTCTGAACCATTCTCCCTTCAATCTCTAGATTTGTAACTGTGTTAAGTTTTTGTCTCTTTTTCAACTGCCAAGCCAACAATTTTCCACATTTGTTAGCAGATTCAAAGGATCTTTGTTTCATTTGTTTAATTTTCCATTCCACCTCTTGATTTATCAGTTTCGAATATTGTGCCTGGAAAAACTTCACTTCTCTCAATACTTCCTTTGATTTAGGCCTGGATCTCAGTTTTCTCTCTCCTTCTCTTATTTTCTCCAAGATCTTCTCCTTCTTTTCATTCCAGAGTCTTTTTTTAATCGTGTTCTGTTGTATTAGAAACCCTCTTATAACTGCTTTGCTTGCGTCCCAGATTATTCTTTTTTCCACATTTGTCTTTAAGTTTATTTCAAAATAGTCCTTTAAAACTTTTTGGGCCTTCTTAACAATCTCCTGATCTCTTAACAAAGCGTCATTCATTCTCCATCTGAACGATCCGGTTGTATTTAGTCTCAATTCCATTCTCAAGGCGTTGTGGTCGGAGCAGGTTTTTGGGCAGATTTCCACTTTTCTAATCTTAGGTGCCAGCCCTCTAGTTATCCATATTTGGTCGATTCGCGTCCATGTCATATGGGCCTCAGAAAAAAAAGTTCCTTCTTTCCCTAGAGGGTTCTTGATCCTCCATATGTCAATCAAATCCAAATTGTCAGTCATTTCAAAAAAGGTTTTTGGTAGTCTGCCATCTTTCGTTATATTAGCACTTTGTGACTTATCCATATTCACTGAGGCGACACCGTTCATGTCTCCCAACATGATAATGTTGTTATAGTCCAAATAGTCCAGCATAATCTCGTGCAGCTTCTTAAAAAATTCCGATTTTCCATCATTTGGGGCGTAGATTCCTAGAATTAAAAACTTTTCTCCTTGTGTCTGGATTTCAATTGCCAAAATTCTGCCCTGTTCATCTTTAAATACAAATTTTGGGGACAAGTTCTCCTTTGCATAAATCACCACTCCTCTTTTCTTAACTTTATCCGATGAAATAAATTCTTGGCCTAGCCTTTTATTGATTAACACTTTTCTGTGGAGTCTTGTCACATGCGTTTCTTGCAGGCAAATAATGTCCAATTGTTCTTTTTTCAAAATATGAAATACTTTTCTGCGTTTTTCTGGAGAATTCCCGCCATTTATATTCCAACTAAGAAGCTGTAGAGACATCCCGGCCTACTTCTTGGGTATCACAGTTGGGTATCTAATTTGTCGTCCTTTTCCGGAAGCTGTGGTGCCGGGCCGCCTCCAGATGGTATGGATCCTGGTGGTAATCCCGGTGGTGGAGGCCAGGAATCTGCAGCTCTCTTTTGGAGGTCCTCCTCGTTGTCGTGTAGGAACTTCTGGTGGTCTTCTGGTGTTTTAATTCTTACCTTCTTTCCTCTATAGGTGAATGACAGACCTTGAGGAAATTCCCACCTATAAGGGATTGCGTTGTATCTTAACAATTTGGCCAAGTCTGTGTATGTGGCTCTAAGGTCCAACAAATATTTAGGAATGTCTCTATAAATTTCTGCCCTTTTGCCTTCAACTTCCAGGGATTTTTTAAAATGTTGGCCTAATATCTTGTCTCTTTCCTCTCTTGTTCTCAAACAAACCAAACAGTCTCTGGACTTATCTTTCTTAACCGATCTTCCCAGTCTGAAGGCCGTCACAATCCTGAAATCTTTATCTTCTTCAACCCCCCAAAATTTAGAAAACAACTCCGTCAAGAATTTCTCTAGGTTGCCCTGTTCCAACTCCGGGACAGCCCTCAGCCTAAGATTACATTCCTTACTTTTCAGTTCCACCATTGACAGGTAGGCTTGCTGTTCTCCTACCTGTCTTTTCAAAGGTCTTACTTCCCCTTTGATCTCTTCCACCTTCTTGCACGCTTGCTCAGCTTTTTGATTGGCTTCCGCAGCTAGTTTGTAGTTCTCCGCCGTAGCTCCTTGCAGTTTCTCAATAGCCTGAGTGTGCTGCGAAACCTGATCTGTTAACTTGCTGATAGTAGATGTAGCTCTATCAATTTTAGATGACTGATCGTCCACCTTCTTATTCAGAAGTGCCAGTTGTTCCAAAATTTGTTTCAAGACTGGATCAGTTCCTCCAGCTGCCATTTCTTCTGTAGCAGGTGTTTCAACTTCTTCCTCCTGCGCCGTCAGCACAGTTGGCACCGAGGATCTACGATGATGAATCAAGGTTGTTTGGACAAGCTGCCCAGCTCTCTTATCTTTTTTCTTTTCTTTAGCTTCCTCAGCTAAAGCTTCCTTAGCTTTAGCTGCTCTTGTTTTCGCTGGGCCACTCATTCCCCAGCTGCTGTTCAAGGTCAAATAGTCTTTCAATCCATGAGAAAGGCAAGCCCAGAGTATAAACAATTAAACCACAAAAAATCCCAATAGGATACAGTTCCCAGACCTCAATGCCTCCGCAAATCCACTAGGGGGGGTTTTCATAGGAAAGAAAGTTTCTTTTCCACCATCAAAGCTCCTATTTCAACTGAAGTCCCCAAGTTCAGAAAGGAGGCTTTCAGAAAGTTCTGTTTCAAATTAGTGCCACAAGGTAACGGAGAGGTTTCAATGACAGTATTAAAGCGATAGTGTATCCATCAATGCAACAGTTTATGTTAAGAAAAAAGTTTCAGCAGCCTGACAGTACTCCTTTACAACACTGGCAGTCCAATAACTCGGTTATCCCCTTCAATTCCACATCTTTTCACAGTAAGAGGAGGATTCTCTAACACAATGAACCAAAAAATTTACTTCTTCACTCTTTTCAATTTCTAGAAACACACAGTCTATTAATGCCCCTTCTTACTTCTTTCAAAGTCTCTTTTTAGCGCTTCAGCCCGCATCGGGTTCTTTTGCTTTGCTCTAATTAGCAGGACCGGAAGGCGGACTTCCTGTTACTCGCCTCCCGTTTTCAGCCGAAATAGACAAATTTAAATTAATCCTTAATCAGTTCTTTGGTACCCCTTACTCACGGGTAGATTGCAGCCGATTTCGATGTTTTTCAAGAAGAAAGGTCGGCGCTCATCAGCAACAGCAGCGCGGCTTCACTTCCGCGAAAAGAGCGATGAACTCACAGCGCCGCTCCCCCGTTCACGATCCGGAGCCTCTTACGAGGTCCCTTCCTCGCTTCTGGGGGGGGCTTCTGGCACCCGCCGAGTCCCACGGCCACAGGCTCGCTCTGCCTGGGGTTTATCTGAATGGGTCTCCGCTTCGCCGTAGCGGACGACCCTTTTTCGCGGAGCCCCTCTTCACTGAGTAAAGAGGACCGCCATTGCCGTTTTGCGCCGCCTCCGGAAGTCCTCTATGAATAATAATAACTTAACCAGCATGCCTGGTGCCTTTTATTTTCACAGATTTTAATTATTTATTTGCATTGATTAAATAGCTTGGGGCATTTTGTTAGCCTTTAAAAGATTTCTGCATTTTGCATATGCTTAGATAATATGACTATTTGAGCCATATAGTCGATTAAATAGAGAAGTATAAACTGACTACATTGTTCCTTGAATTAATTAGAATAAGGAGGTTTGTTACGGTACATTTCACCCTTGTGTTCCAGTCCTTGACCCCACAGAAGCAGGCAGAAAGATGGTGGATAAAACCCTGAAATAATAGGGTGACATTAAGTTAGCAACCTTGCATTCAGCACCTTGCCTTGGAATCTCACCCCTAGAGTAAAGCCTGCTGTTTATTTCAGTGGCATTCTGCCCCTTTCCCCCATCTACTTTTCTAGTTTTACATTATACTTTTCCATATATCATAATATATCTTAAAGAATGAAGACATAAAATGTAGGTGAAGGAAAATTAATAACTAGAGTGAGAGACTGCTCAGATTGATGCTGAGAGGCTAAAGCCAATGGAAATTTTTAATCAACCAGTTGCATTTCACTCAAGGATTTTAGTTCTGTTAGACAATCCCTTAGGTCTTTCTTTCACACTAAAATTAGGCATAAATACATATAGCTAAACATGTTGTTTATTGATTTTTATTAGTATTTTTATGGCTCCTTCCAGTGCCACTACCTGTGGCACCAAAGTGAATAACAAAAAGCAGACTAAGAACAGTAAAGTTATACAACGTAATATAACCAATCAGCCATTTCACAGTGAAAGCACAAAGAAAGAGCAGCATAACACAAAATAAATATTTTAATCCAGAGGATAAAGGAAGATTGAAAACATGCTTTAAAAGGGCTATTTTTATAGCTTTTCTGAAAATTGAGGAAGGCCAGGTGGGGGTGTCTGAGGGATGTAGTTTGACAGCCAGAATACAACTACAGAGAAGGCCATCCTACATACTCACCTGTTCTCAGATGGAGCTGGAATGCAGAGCAAAGCCTCTATAGAGGTCCCATGTAAAGCATGTTCTAATAGCCCCCCTTGGGTGTAACCCAGTGGCGTAGCTAGCCACTCGGGTGCCTGGTGCAGCGTAAGCGTCCTGCAGCCAGGGGTGGGGCGAGCCACCCATGGGGACAGAGCATGCTGCGTGGAGCCTCTCCACCGCCTCCCCCTCAGCTGTAGGGCAGCTGAGGGAGAGGTGGAGGGCAAACACAAGTCCCACACTGCCGTTTCAGGCAGCGCAGAGCCTGCAGGCACCCAAGCCACCACGTCACTCCCAGGAGAGACATGTGGCTTGGGCATGCTTCAGGCACCAAGGTAAGTGCCGGCCCCCGCAGTGTGGTGCCCAGTGCCAGCCGTGTTTCATTAGGTTTGTTGACTGAACTAAAAAGTCTTGTGAGCCCAATTTATTATTATTATTTTTAAAAACTTCTATTTTTCTCATTTTGTCACACACACCCCAGCGATGACACCCGGGGTAATCCGCACACACACACACCCGCCGCTGCCGCCCCCTTCCTCCACCACTGGTGTAGCCAAAGGATGTGTGACAGCAGCCAAATCCATTTTCTCCAGAAAAGGCTGTAAGTGGCACACTAACCAATGCTGTGGAAGAACACTCCTGACAACACCTATAATCGGGACCTCCAGAAGCAGTACCAGACCTAGTCACATATGCATATTAACAGTAATCCTTCTAGTTGGTTAATTGGTTCAGGAACTTCCATGCACATGACGTGTAGTGCTAATTGTTTCCCCCAAGAGTTAATTGATAACTAATCAGAGGCAGCTACAGTTGCAAATGGCTACAAAATATCTGTGAAAGGAAGAGGAGCAGATTTGCTCAACTGTGTTGCAGGTAGAAATACTGTTTGCAATGAAGTGAAAGCAGTAGTATACTTGCTTGAATTAACAAATAAGAAAGTTTTGAGAATTTAAATTTTAGATTAAATTCTATATTAAAATTGATTAATTAATTGAGAAGGGGATTGTAACAAAAACACTGCGGCCTAATTTGAATAGTAGAGTGCCTGGTATCTGGTGGGCAATCTCATCCTTTATTTCCACACTGTGGCTGCAGACTAAAGCACTCATCAGGAGAGCTATGAGATTCAGGTGAATGTCAGATGCCCTGCCAATCCCAGTAGGTATATACAGGAAGACCCAACCTCCCCAGGCCACAAAAGGTTTACAAAGTTATTGCAAAAGTTTTTCAGTGTTGATTTTATGCATTTTTTAAAATCACCATGGTATTTAACAATAATATCTTAGGTTCTTTAAAGGAGAAATTGTGAATTACAGAATTTTAAATACCTGTCATCACCCTTGGCTTCACTCAATTTTGTTTATAACACTCTTCCATTTTCTTCTAGTTGTGAGGATGGGGGATGGGGAGGGGCCTCACAAGTGGAGTAGCCTAGGGCCTCTCTTCATCTAAATCCAGCCCTGATGAGGCGTCTGAAGAAGAAGGCCATGCAGGACAAGCCCTAGAAGCATATTGGTGCCTGTATCCCGCCTGAAGATACAATGTTGGAAGTCTCGAGTGCAGAATGCCCAATCATAGGCTCCCCTGCTCTGCAGGGACTGCTAAAAAGGGCTGGGCCCTTTAATTAAAGCAGAACTTTACAATGCAGGTGGGGCTAACAGCTGCTGCTATATATAGCTGCTGCTATATATGTCTCTGTCTGAGTTTCTTGCTGAAGTAACATCAGAGCTGTGCTCTCCCATAGCCCTATCTCACCTCTTTGCTTCAGTTTCTTGCTGAAGTAACATCAGAGCTGTGCTCTCCCATAGCCCTATCTCACCTCTTTGCTTCAGCCTTGCTTCTAGCCTAAGCCTTGCCTGAGAACAGTGCTCAATTCACAACAGTTTGAAATTTATTTCTGAATAGGTAGCTCTGGACATTGCAAACAAATGTACTGACTCAGTGACAGGTGTCTTTATGTGTAGCATGCTGCAAACTCAGGTGGGCAAGGAAAATAAGCACACTTTGAATTTATGAACAAGTGGCACCTTGCAAAAATATTGACACCTCATGCTAACCCTATTTGCATCTCTTAAATTGATTTAAGGAGTGATTCATTTATTAGGAACTGGTTAATCAATTTCAATTAAAATAGGAATAAACTTATTGCTTTGGTGAAATTGGGTTATAACCACAACTGACCTAGCCACATTGGACATAACAGAGTTATGCTGGGAGTTTATCCAAATGAGCTGGATGTGTTTGTATTTCTTGGTTCCTGACAAATGAGCATTCCTGCTACAGTACAGTACAACTACATGTCTAACATCACGTTGCAGATGAAACATGGTATTACAGGGTCGGAGGGAATTAAGTGGTGATTCAAACCAGGAAAACAGTAGATGGTTTACACTGAAAAAACAAGTGGGATCTGTAACAAAATGTTGCAGTGTATCTTCACTTTCTAACATCAGTGTGAATGTTGCGGTTTCCAATCAGCTAACCATATCTTCTTCCTGGATACGTCAATTCTTTCCCCTTCACTGCTGCTCCTCAACATACACACAGCACTCTGTGAACACTAATCATGCTCAGTCCTTTTTTCGGAAGGGAAAGGATTTTCCCTCTTACATTAGACATCTGTAAAAGTTATGCAGTTCCCTGGACCATGCTGATAGCTGCTTCTTGTACCTCAGCCCTGTTTTACTGCAATCCTCTTGACATTCACAGCTTGAACCTCACCATTAATGGGAATATTCTAGCCAATGCCTAGCTCTCTCAAGCAAAAGAAGTACAGTAGTACATTGGAAGTCAAACAGTTTAGTTCCCAAACGTTTTGGCTCCCCAACATCACAAACATGGAAGTGACTGTTCTGGTTTGCTAACTATTTTTGGAAGCCGAACGTCCAACGGGGCTTCTGCGGCTTCAAATTGGCTGCAGGAGCTTCCTGCAGCAAATCAGAAGCCGCGTTTTGGTTTTCGAACATTTTGGAAGTTGAATGGACTTCCGGAACAGATTCCGTTTGACTTCCAATGTATGACTGTAACAGCATCTGGACTGTACCACTTCTGATTGCTGGAGAAGCTTACGTTGTCAGTGTTCCTCCACAGAAAAATTCCCTGCAGATAGAATTGTAGCTACCAGTGAGAAGACTTCTAAGGCAGATATTGCTTTTCCTAGAGATTGCGATGCCTTTTTGTTTTGTGTCCTAAATGATGATTGAATTTTTTCCCTTAAATTCAGAAAAGCAAAATCAATAAGGTAGAGTGCATTCACATACGGAGGTGCTCTCCTCCTGTGATAGATCTGTGGGTGACAAAATGCTGCTCATCTAAAAGCTCCTTCCATGTAAGGTTTCAAGTAGTCCTTCAATAATTTATGCAGAATTAATAATGTATTTATAACACATGGCTGTAGCATCCTAAAATTATTTATATATACTTAATAAATGTTTTATAATGCTTTTGTGATGTATATTATAAATGATAAATAGGTAAGTGTAGATATCTTATTAAATATTAACAGTGCATAGTAGTTATTACTGTGTAATGGTTGCGAAAACTATTATTAAAATGGTTAATGGTTACACCTAAATCCCGTCAGACGCTTACTATACAGTGCATAATTTTTGGAATAATCACTTTTTGGTGATTTGAGAAATTATTTTTTGCTCTAAATGCTACTGAAATATTTTAAAATACATTAATCCCTAGAGGTTAGTATATTAATAATGGTTGCAGGCATCAACTTTTTCAAAAGCCTATACTTTGCTATGCAAACCAACATACTTTTCTAAATGCATGGCTTTTCTGAAGCATTTAACACTAAAAGGGCTATGATGTGCAAATTGTTATGTATGTGGCAAACCATGCTCCTGTAAATGATCCCACAAATGGCAGGCATATCAATAAGTGCATTTGTAGGACGGGAATTATCTCATCTCAATAGTTACTTAATGAGGTTTCACAGATGGTCTATGAAAACATGCCTCTTCACAATCCCCATTAATTTCAGCAATATAAAGCGAGAGTGATTCGGACAGTGCCCAAACCTGTTTCCACAATGGATGTGGAATTGAATCTTAAGAACTGAGTTTCCCAGCCAAAGAAGGTGTTTTTTTTCAATAGCAATGTATGTTATGACAAAGGGATAACAATCAAACCAACCAAAATGGCACACTCAACCCTTTAATGTAGCTCTTTGGATCCTGGCCATGTAGTCTACTGTCTGACAAAGAGGGGGAGCTAGAACAGGTAAGAAAAATGGGATTTGTAGAGAACAGGCACAGATGTGTTTTAGGCAGAACAGTTGTACATGGTTGATAACTCAGTTGCTTAAAGTGTGGTGCTGATAATGCCAAGGTTGCAGGTTTGATCCCCATATAGGACAGCTGCATATTCTTGCATTGGACTAGATGATCCTCAGGGTCCCTTCTGACTCTACAATTCTGAGATTCTTCTGGGTTTTAAAAAGATAGTAAGGAAGAATGTGCAGGCCAAATTGAAAACATAGAACAAACAAGGTCTGTATTGAATGAATAGTTAACAAATAAGTGAGATGTTCCAAATAGTTAGAAGAAAACATATGTTGGTTTTGTTCTTAGCAATGGCACAGCCCAGGCAGGTTCTGCCCTAAGTAGAGTTTGGAGTCTGGCAAAGCCGAGTCAGGCAAGGCACAGCAGGGTTCTGAATGCAATAGCACCCTTGTCACCTTTGTGCAGGCCTGGCCCACTGATCATCAGGTTTAGGGGTCAGACCCTGGGAGGAGAGTAGGAAATGTTCTGTTGTGCAAGTGGATCTCATTCTGCAAACATATGTCCTATTTAGCGCTTCGTTGACTTCCACCCTGGGTTTTTTCTTAGTGGCTTCAAGTCTAAAAGTCACATCTGTTTTTCTTTCTTTCATAGTTCTTTCATTCTTTGGCTTTTATAATAGTTGGAATATATAATGTAACATCCTTCATATAAATAATTAAATGGCAAGCTCAATATAGAAGAAGTTAAGTATTCTATTTCAGAAAAGAGACCTGTTGGAACAGACCAAACGTCCATCTAGTCTAGCATCCTGTTTTCCACAGTGGCCCACAAGAATGGGAAGGAAATAGCCCTCTCACTCTGGAGCTCCTCAGAAACTGAGACCTAGTGGCATGCTGCCTTTCCAACTGGACATTGCATAGAGCCATCATGACTATTGCATTTGTTTGTTTCAATTTCCTACCTACCATTCACCCTAAGGTCCCAGTGCAGATTTACAAGAATTAAAGCACAACATAAATATCAAAACACAATATTGCATAATACTATAAAAAAGTTGAAAATAAGTTAGTAGCCATAGATTTCATTATCCTCCATAAACCTCCATTTTAAAACCATATAAGTGGGTTGCATCTAACTTTCTACCTGCCTGACTACCTGCCTCTCTCTCTCTCTCCCTCCTACCCGCTTACCATTGCCACCCCCTCTCCTTCTTGCTCCTCTAACTCCTGATCCCTTTAGTCAACCATCTTGCATTTGATATAAATTATATTGTCAGTAAGGCAACTGGAAATATTGGTGAGCTAAAGTACTTTAGCTATTTCCAACCACAGCATTTAAATCTCCCTCCCACACATCCTCTCTGTCCCATAGCTTTGTAACTACTTCTGTCGTACATGGTTGGAGATACACTTCTCAGCTTCTAGGCTGGGCTTCAAGGTTGGGCTGATACCATACAATAGTATTCTGAATATTGTGCTCTTAGAACAGGAAGAGCACGATATAACAGTATGGTAAAGTATGGTAGCAGCCCAATCTAGATTACCAAATAATTAGCTAACTCTTGACTAGGAATAACTCCTGATCTCTTTGTTGTATATATATATATATATAGAGAGAGAGAGAGAGAGAGAGAGAGTGAGTGAGTGTTAAGGAGGACTAAAGAAATGCATACCAGAGTAAGGTCTAATAAAAGGGCAACCTGTACAATAATAGATATTTAGCGCTTACTACTGGATTAATCTGCCATACTTACTTATGCTAGTGGAAAACTGAAATATTCCTACGTGCTTTCAGGTATATGATTTTGTGGGTCTTTTGTCGCCTTGCCTCATGTTCCGTTGAAGGATAGTTTTCACTTAACCACAGACATCACTTGGAAGTATACGACTGTTCTGTGTGTTTGATGTGTTAGTCTGTAGGTCTCTTGCAGACAACACAGTGGCATGCAGTTGTGAGATGTTAGGAGAGTTTCAATATCCTAGAGGAAAGAAATGCAGACTGACAAAATATTAATCTTCAGTGCGAAACAGTAGCTGTGAATGGTATACTTTTGACTGCATCAGTATAGGTTTAATTGTATACTCCTCATTCCATTTCTTGTATCTCTTGCTTATATTATATACATCACTAATTTTTGCTTTTAGTAGAATGTCAGTTGAATAAGGGAGGGGGTTATTGGTTTGTGTTTCTTTTTTGTTCCTGTTTTTATTACATATTTTGTGTTTTTATTATATATGTTTATGTTGTGAACTGCCCTGAGATCTACAAACACAGGGCAGTATACAAATTTTAAATAAATAAATGCAAAACAGTATTCAGATTTTCAGGCGTTGCTCATAACTAATTTGTAAGAGGCATGGTTTTTTATACTTAGTAAAATTTCTAAATTCCTACTAATAAATTTAATATGTACAACAAGCTCTTACAATTTAAGCAGAAAGTATAAAAGCTAAACATTAGTTGAAGATTTCACACTGACAATGGAGCAAAATGTAAGTATGTAATCAACTAGAAATCAGCAGAGCTTTTAAAATAGGAATTAGAAGTTGGGTCTTTGGAAGTCTAAATTATAATTAGGGATCATGCAGGTTACCCACATAAAAGTGGTTTATCTGATCTGTGCTCTTGGAGTTGGAACCAATTTGTAATGGAAACGGTTTTCCATTTTGGAAGAAGGGCAAAGGTTTATTCACATCAATATTGTCTGGTACCCAGAATACTCAATTATCTGCTGCAGTCTAGCCAAGCCTTGACTAAATATATGCCGGGTAAGATTGCTTCTGATGGTCATTAGCACCTTGTATATCTAGTAAATGAATTTTAAAACAAAATAAAAGAATATTTCCACTTTCCACTCTCTGGAGCCCCCATTTTAACACTCTGTGATTAACACCTTATTTACTTAGATGTGAATTTCAGTAAAACATTGCTGCTTTTCTCCAAGCACGTGTGTTGAGAATCACTAGGCCTCTGTCAGAACATGGTGTTTAGTAAACACATGGGTGATTTTCTTGCTCTTTTGAACCTCTGTGAGTTTCCACCCTTGTTAGATTGTGAAAATGACCTTTTATATCCCCTGCTAGGGTAGTTAATGAGATCTAAAATCCTAAATTACTACTCCTTTTTTTCTCACCATATTTTAGATGCAATTGAATTATGGTTTATTCTTGTTCTAGGTTAACCTTTGAAATAGACATTTGTCTCACCTACCCCATAATGTTTTAATTGGCTCTCAACTGTCTACTTTTTAGTTAGTATTGCTGCACTTCTTAATATCTCAGTTGCAGGTGTCATGCTTACTCAAAAACAACAGCTCTCAATGTATTTATATACCCACATCTCACCCAAACTGCCAGTGTTTTTATTTGTCTATATCTATATTTGTTTTCACTTTGAATGCTGGCTTTTTATAGGCTAGAAATAGGGACCATAGTACAATGCAGTAGAAAATAAAGCTGTATTATGTAGCATGCCAAAGAAAAGGAAGAGTCCAGTTTATGCAATACAATAAAAGAAAAACAGCAGAATATCAGGAATAAAATGTGACAAGTTTTTATATGTAGTCCCCTATTACCCATCTTGTTCATGTGTGTAATAGAACAGTACCTTCCACCATAAATTTGTCTGTGGCTTTTTCCTTTTTCCCTTTGCCATTTTGAGCTTATTTGTAAGTTTTTCATTTAAAACCATCTGCCACACCTTTTGATACTATGTTGTAAGTCCCTTCCAAAATCTTGCAATCACCAGCCTGACTGGTATCAGTAAATATCTAATGAGTGGTTTAAAGTGAACATTCAAGATTTTATCTTGATATAAACTCAATGGGGCTAGTTCATTTGTCTTTTGTAAGTGTTCACCAATAATTTCCCAGATCTCTGTAAAGATGGAATCTCAAATTAAGAGACTTTCCTCACATTCCCACCACATGTGCAGGAAGGTTTCCTTAATTTTACACACACCCAGGACCATGTGGTATGGATTAATTGTTGTTGTTGTTGTTTAGTCGTTTAGTCGTGTCCGACTCTTCGTGACCCCATGGACCAGAGCACGCCAGGCACCTCTGTCCTCCACTGCCTCCATGGATTAATATACTACTCTAAATAGTTTTTGGTGCAATTTCCTTAAATGAAGCTGGCATTGCTTTGTCAGGAAATTTTGTCCATGTGGCACTCCAATGCACCTTGTGGCCAGAAATTTGTAAGTCAATTTCCTGCACATGGCCCTCCTAGGCACTACAAAGCACACATATTAAGCAGCACCCAAGCCAAGTGTTCCCTGGACTTTAGCACATAGTTTTAGCTGTAATTACTACACCAACATAAAAATAGGAACTGTGACATCTGTTATGTAGTATCTTCATTTTCAGAAAACATATTCAATAAGTTGAAGAAGGCATGCATGTTAGTCTCTATGAATTCACTTTACAGTATTTCTGTCTATGAGAGGGGAGATCATTTAACTGATACAGCATAAAACATCAAGATCTGGATGTTTTGATTGCCAAATTGTATTATGTATGAAGTAATATGAATCAAGTTATTTCTGTGGGCAATATACATAATTGTCTTTAGTAAGATTTATGCTGACTAAAACTCCTACTTCTTTGTTAATGAGAAGAAGCAAACAAAAAAAAGACAACTGTACAGAAAGCAGAGTGAAATAATGAGCATGTAAACACTGTGTAGGAAAATATAAATCACTTTATTCCTAATATCCCAATGGATCTTGTTAGACAAAAACTAACTCATTCACAGAGTTGATTGCAGAGGAGTCTGTTGGGGAAAAAACCCCTCCAGTGAAATAGGCAAGTTTGTGTACTACTACTCTGGATAAGGGATATAGGAATTTTAAAAGGCAATTTTGCCACATCTACTTTTGTCTTTAATGCTGGGAAGCATAAAATGGTGTCACCCATATGCAGTCTGAATTGGCTTAATTCACCATATTGCTCTACTTTATGCAAAGACCAGGCAAAGAAGGTGTTCTGACACAGATTGTACAAGAGTAATGCTGGAAGAGACTAAATTACCTGGGATAAATGTACAACTGAATTAGTGCCTTTCCTTTTCCTTTTAATAATGAGGTACCAGCCCTAATACATTGATTAGTCTCATGGGTCCCTGCACAAAATGGCTGGCATGGGCAGCAGGAGAAAGGGCTGCCAGTGCTTCATACCAGTGAGTACTGTCACAAGAAAAGCCCTGCATGTACCAAATAAAAGATGTGCCCTGCTCCCCCCCCCTTCAGATTGTGTCTTCTGATGCTCTTTCTTCCCCACCCCCATTTCCATCTCTGAGCACAAACATGCTCAATGTACAAATAGTTGTTGATTAAATGATAGCTTAAGCTTTCTTTTCTTCTTCTTTTGTAGTAATGTAGGCATAATAATAAGCAGAAAGACAAAGGCCCAGGATCTACCATGTCAAAGTTCTCCTCTTCCTTAGCCTCCTCTACTACCAGAACACTATTACTCCTTTGCTCTGATTAACCTTTTCTCTAGGAAACTGGGACTAATGACAGCATTTACATCATTTTCTGTAAGAAAAAGTATTCCAACTGTATGCATGTTCTTTAAAGGGTGGATAGCCAATGTATTATTAATAACAAATAACACAAAAGTAAGTCCCTCTGTGTACAGTAAGCCTTACTTCCTTGCAAGTGTATTTTGGTTGCAGTCTTAATCTGGTTTAGACATATTCTGATTTGTACGCGGTGATTATATCTGCATTAGCCTTGATGAAAATATTCACCAGTTGTTAAGATAGCTTTGCCATTTACCATTTAAGAATGGTATATTTAAGAATCATCATCCATCTGCTCATGGGAGCAATAACAACCTTTAATATCCTAGGAGATAAAAGTATTTCAGATGCTGCAAAGTGGGATAGATTTGAATAGTATGTAATTTACATAGCCAATGATTTCCAATACTACACTCAGAAAGGGAAAATATCATGTGTTACTGCTACAGGAAATATTGAAGCTTAATTTAGTTTATAAATATAAGTATTTTCAGTGTAGGCTTGCCATGTGAAAAATAAAATCTCATGCGGCAATTGAAATGAAGACAAAATTTATTTTAAAGTAATGGTTGTGACTGGGATGATTCTAGTGATCAGATGCGGTCAAATTGCTACCATTTACTTCACTTTTTCTCTGCAAGTTGCTATGTATAAGTAGTTTTGGTTCAAACAGTACACTATCTGCTAAAACTAAAACAAACTTAGAGCTAATATTAAATGCCTATAATTTAAAGCAGTAGAAGCTCCCTCCCTCAGGTTTAAAAGCAATGCACCAAAACATAGAAGTATAAAGGGATATAAGAAAGAAATGTATATGAGAGGGGGAAATCCCCTTCAGAGGTTAGCTATGCCCATTCAAAGAATGGACTGAAGAGGGTGGAAAACACATGTGTTGGCACCATCCACATCATCACTGTCCTTGACAGGAAAACCCACTCACTGCGTGATAATTCGTAAACCTATGTGTGTTCAGCTAAATGTACGTAAGTTCCTACAATGCTTGAATGCATGCTTTCTAAATAGCATTTACATTTAAGGTAAAATATAAAATTAAGGTTGTTATTACTGGGGTAAGGAAAGGAAGCCTAACAGTGTAGTAGCAAAAGTTGTTCCAGCAAAGCACACAGGAAGCTGTCTTATACTGAGTCAGACCACTGGTATATCTAGCTCAATACCGTCCACACTGTCTGGAAGTCACTCTCTCTAGTTCCAGGCAGACACACAAATGAACCTGGCATTTTCTGCATGCATCGCATGTGCTCTACCACTGAGTTACAGTCTCTGAACTACCTGAAACAGGCTGCATGAATAAGAAAGTTGGCACAAGGGACCTTGATAGTATATATTCTATTAGAAAGGAGCTACGGGAAAGAGGAAATGTGAGTTAAGATAGGAGGAAGTGTCTTGTTTTAAAACAGTACATTGTACATCTTAATTCTGTTTTTATCTTTTAGAAAGTTCTTTTTCTTTTTTCTTTTTACTTTCAGTCTATTAATACTAAATATTTCTATTTCCCCCCTCCGAAGTGATAAAAAGTCCATCTTAATCAAAAACCTTTGCTCTCTTCACTGAGAGTCAATTCTTTAAGGAACAAGTTTTAAAAAACTGTTAAAATATGTATCTGTCACAGTCTATAAATTGCACATAGTGCCAGGGATATAATCAGTGGCTAGATAATGAGCACAACAGAGTAAAGGTATTCACAGCTATTTTTGTTGTATAATTCTTTCTCAGTTATGCATTCCCCCCCACCCCTGTTTTGTTTGTCTTTTCTGTCTTGCTATAATATATCTCAAGGACTATTGGCAACAAAAAACCTTAAATGTATCAGAATTAATTTTCTGAATGGTTACTAGGGGGAAAAGAATGTAAGCCTACAGGGTTAATTTTATGGTTTTAGTGCTATCATTATTTATCATCTCTTAGTTTATAAGCAAAAATTAGAGTTATTAGCCATTAAATTATCCAAGAGAATTTGACACTACTCTAGACCAAACAAACCCTGGGGCTTGCTGATTTTCCCAGTGTGAAACATCTGTAACTTCAGCTAAAAAGAACTTAACACTGTCTAATTAAATTTACAAGATTTACAAGGTTCAGATACACTATTAGAGACCTGAACATTAGATCAAGAGTTTAAATTTGCACTTATTTTTAATGTAGTTAAAAATATTTTAATTGGGCCGTATGTTCCAAAGGTCTATGGGGTTTTAATTGGCACAAGCTGCCAAATTGTTTACTGTATTCATAGCAGTAGGGATAGAAGAAAATGTTCTCCCTGCTTAACTGGAAAGAGGCACTCTTCAACTTCAGTAATTAAAAATATTTTATTGAAAATGATGGGGTAATTATAAGGTTATTTTCATGTCCTAATCTGATGTGAGGGAATTTTAAACCAACAGAAAACTACTCAAGCAAAAAACGATCATTTTACGATACTCCCAGAGAGTGAAATAATGTGAACTCTGGTTGGTCTTTAACATGGGGCTGAGAGGCGACAGGCTGGGTAGGATTGTTGACTCTTCTGATGAGGCTGCTGCTCTCTTTCTGCTTGGTTTAGTACGTAGCTTTTGTATTACTAATTGCTGAGTATCAAAGTATTTTATAAACATTAGTTAGATCAATTATGAGACATACTTTCTAGAAGACTAAATTACATAATTTACTGTACGTAGTTTTTAAAAAATAGAAAGTGAGGCCAGGGATGCCTTCCCACAGCTGATGCTAGCTCCAGATTTGTGCTATGTGTGGAGAATAATAGCAATGTTGCAAGCAGTAAAGTGTGTGTGTTTTGTGTAGCAAGAACTTACAGCTAATTGTCAGTCTTACCTGGCCACAGTCACAAGGCACACAACTGACTCCAACATAAACTATGCCTGGCATTTTCAATGTGAGTTTTGGCCAAGAAAATTAGAAGACATATGCTTCTTTCAGAAGAACCACTTGCACAATGAAACAGCCCATCAAGGGTGGGACCACATGAACTGGCCCTGCCACCTGGCATTTGTGTATACAGACCCTGATTGCTGCAGACATGTCTGCTGCATGCACACGTTCCGGGGGGGAGGGGGCGCGGTTGGTAGGGCAATGCTCCTCACTTTCATGTTCATTCAGTTCTTCTGATGAGGGCTTTAAAGTTCCTATAATCAGTAAACTTATCAAACTAGATGTTGGAACACAATCTAAATGTTCTTTAAATTTGTGTTTCTCCACTTAATTTCTAGATAAATCATACTTCCACTTAAACATAAAACGTATGTTGCTGTTGCTATTTTGACTTATTATCTGCCCTACACCCTAGGGTCCCAACAAATGCAGGTCACAACAAATGAAAGTACAACAGTCAAAACAAATTACAAGCAAAAGAACAGGGAGGCTATTAAAAATATACAATTCAAGTGATGAAAACCATGGCAAAGTGGTACATCTTCCACATACAACAAATGCTCCTCTGTGGGGAGGGAATTCCATAGCGTAGAAGAGGGTGCTAAAGAGAATCCCATTTCCTGAACTTCCACCCACTCTGTGCTTCTGGGGACAGCAGATCTACCAAGGGGCCCATCTGATCACCTGAGTGGGTCTGTAGGAAAGGAAAACATTGGTTTCCCAGATATTTGAGACCTAAGTCATTTAGGACATTAAATACTAGTGTAAGAATCTTAAATGTATCTTAATATGAACTACACCATATTTTGTGCTCTGGCTCCAAAACATTGTTTTCCTCCATAGGGATAGCCATGCCAGAAGGCAAAATTCACGTGGGTTTAATGGGAACAATCTGTTAGCATAAATCTCTCTCCAAGATCCCAATGGCGTTTGCGTTCGCTCATAAGAATTGTAATGCATTTTCTTACATTTAAATTTGTCAAGAGTGGCAAACTATAACATCTATTATTTGAAATATAACATCTATTATTTGAAATATAACATCTATTATTTGAAACTACTCCTATGACACAGGTAAGTGTATAGTCTATGCCTATTGAACACCACTTAGAAACTGCAGCATTAATGAGTACATAAATAATAATAAAATCAATCTCCCAGTAATGATATCAAAATTTCATAACCATATTTTTGAAGTTTAAGTTGTCTGCATGGAGGTCACTTTGAGCCAAAAAAATATATCTCCCAGTACAGTAGACCCTCCAGGTACGAATTAAATTCGTTCCAGGGGTCTGTCCACAACCCGAAAAGCCTGTAGGCAGAGGCGCTGCTTCTGTGCACACACTTGGCATGATTGAGTGCTTCTGCGCACGCATGTGGTGCGCAGAGCACTTCTGCTCATGCACGCTGGGCAAAACCCCGAAGTATACACTTCCAGGTTTGCCGTGTTCGTAACCTGAAAGTTACATATCCAGAGCGGTAAGTAACTAGAGGGTCTACTGTATATTGCTTTGGTATGAGGACAGGATCATGTCAGAAACTTCACTCTGAATCACATACAATGAACAGTACACGAAAAACTAGGGTATGTTCCAAGAAATATATTCAGTTTATTTCTGTAGTGATGTTTTTTTCAGGAATTGTGAAAGCATACAGACACACAGCTTACCAATAATGGCTAACCATTTTATAATGCATGAACTTTCATGGGTTAGAACTGACTTCACATTAATGAAATGTTATCATCAGACAGAAGATATGTTGTTGCAAGTTTGTTAAACCAGTGGGATCAAAAAACAGGTGTAACTGTCACTGATATCAACCTGTAGTATAAAAGACCAATATGTGGGTCATTCTGTCTCAAGATTTTAATTGTAGTCTTTATTGGTTTCTCTTGTGCACTGAGGGTTGTAAGGGCTAGTGCTAATATAGCATAATTTTTAAGATGTCTGGAATGACTAAAAATTCTACAGCTGCAAATTTGGGTTGCCCTGTCAGCCACAAGTACATATGTTATACAGAAGCAAACAAAAGTAATCTTCAGTTGAATAACAATGTTGTGGCAGCTTATGTCAGGCAACAGGAATATGTCAATATGCCTTGGAAAAAATAATCAATAACAAACAAATACACAAAATTCACACCAACCTCTAAACTTACACAACTTTTCTGGGTAATGGGTGTAAGGTTCATTCCATTGTGTTTATAGATTTCTTCTGCAGTAGTTGCAGGACAGGCTTTTGTTCTTTGTTTAGGGCTTTAAAGGTCAACACCAACACTTTGAATTGTGCTCTGAAACATACTGGGAGCCAATGTAGTTGAAATGGTCTTGAATTTTTTTATTTAAAAAATGCTTTGTGCGTCTGCTTCTAACCTTGCCCCTTTCTAAAATTTATTTATCTCTGTGCGTTTTTCTTTTTTGTAAATTTACCAAATAATAAAATTGAGATTAAGGGGTTTTCTCAGGATCGTGGAGGTGCTGTGTCCCATTGGTATAGCAGTGGTGGAAATGCTCTACAGATGGGCGGGGTTGGGACAAAAATGGGGTGTCAAGGAAGGTTAGGTGTGGAAGAGTGAGAAATGTCTCTCTCTGAGGAATGTTGGAAGGCATGAACTCAGTCATACATTTTAGTGCATGACCTTAGGTTAGGCAAGCAAGTTATTTCCCTATCTCACCAGGTTGTTGTGTGGGGGGAACATTTATACCACCTTGAAGTCCTTGGAGGAAAGGCAGGATATAAATGCTATCTTAAATAAATGTCATCTTTCAGGCACTGAATATCAAATGCTTAAGACAAGCTGCCTTTATGCCTTGCTTATGAGCTTCCCACAAGCATCTGCCTAGCCACTTTTTAAAACAGAATACTTGATTAGATGTCTGATTGAGCAAGATTTTTTATGTACTTATACATAATAATTAATTGCATTTTGTCTTAAATACCATTGTTATTCCCTAATTTGATTTCTTCTCTGTTTGCTTTCATCACGATCTTTCAGACAAATATCATAGAGCTTATTTGACACTTTGCCCTTGATCTCCTGCTCTCCTTGAAGATCTTGACACTTCATTTTTAAATTGCAAATTAAATTGATTTTTAAAGAATAACTGATGCTTCCTTTGATTTGATATTAGTGAGTCATTAGCATCTTGAATCAGACACCGTTAGGTCAAGGAGGAGGGTGGTGACAACCTGTTTGCTCCTATAAAAACAGCAAGAAAACGCCTTCCCAGGTGTGTGTAATATTTTTGTTAATATAAATATATCAGCCCGTATATCTATGATATTTTGTTATGCTATTGAATTCAATTATTGAGGATTTTACCCTTAGTTTCTATTTTTAGTACCAATACTGATGCTCCCTTTAGAATTGATATTTATTGGCAATTCTTACACTATTGCTTTACCATTTAAAACTCAAATAAGAATAAATATGCAATATGCTACCCGTGTTCAGCCTTACAGAAAATTGAAGTGAATATCTTTTAGAAAAAAATACTGAAAAGATTTCTTTCATTAATAAAGTGAAGTGCTTGGAGGGGGGAGGAAACGATAAGTTTCTGTCACTTGAACAATATTAAAGACTTTAGTCAGAAATGTTGGGAGCTGAAAGCATGCTTATATATGAAAGCATTTGTCAGTGTGTGCAATAAATGCATTTATCACTTAAATCAGGAATGGATGAGACTATTACAACATAGTTTCAGGTGTCAGTAGCAACGGCTGAAAGTAAAGATTGATTTGAGCAGCAATACTTTTTTCCCTTGAGAGGAGAGGAATGCAATTAGAGTAGGAAGCACATATTTCATTTCTCTTTATTGAAAAAAATTATGAAAATGTTTGGCAACCATCCTGTAGTACAATGAAAAATTAAACAGAAGATACCATGTCATATCTTTTATCCCTTCGGTTTTTAAAATAGGGTCATGATTTTAGCATTTTGTGGTTTTCAATTTAAGAAATTTTCTTCCAGGGTTGCATGCTCTGTCTTAAGCAAGATACACATAGGATTTTGTACTTCTGACAGTGTCGTTAAGCCAACATTCCTGACTCAATATGGCACTTCCTGTTAACAGTATCAGACTTTGCATGGAAATGCAGTAATAATGCATAAACATTTCATGATATGCACCCACTCACATAACTATCCCGGCTTCAAAATAAATGTTTTCTTTTGTACACATTTTGTATGGGGGGGTGAAATCTTGAAGCTCCTTTCCTCTTGACCAATGTGGTTCACTTAATATGGCACCATAGTAAGTAGTAGAACAATGCTAACATGGGCCTGGCAGCAGTTGTACATGACAGAGTCACATAGCTACTGCCACCAGAGGCAATTTTAGGGTAGCACAACTGGTTTGGCTGCACTGGGCAGCAGCTCCAAAGGGGGTGCTGCAACAATGATGTAGAACAGAACATGAGAGCCAGACCTCACCAAATTTTAGTGTCACAGAGTGCGCTGCTGAAATTTGAGACCCCAAGTTTGCCACTGCTGCTGCATCTGCAGCACTACTGTGTTCAATGCCAGCCGGAGCACAAGGTAGGCCAACCCCTTCTTCATGCTATGGCAGCCTGGAGCTGGCATTACCATCAGGCCCAGATTGTCAAGCACTCACTGGATTCCAGGGCAGCTCAGCCTCTTCCTTGCTCCTGAACAAGGAACAAGGGCTACCATAGGTAGAAATCCCATCAATGGTACTTTTGCCTGCCTGCATTTTCTGCACACAGAATGGGAAGGTTTCTGCCATAGGAATGACACCAGGTTCCTTTTGTGGATGGAGGCCAGTGTAGTTGTTTTGAGCTGGCTTGAGTGCAATCTCAGCACCATTCACCCCCAGCACAGCACATCAGCCTAAGAAAAGAAAAAGAAAATGTTTCAGAATGATGGATTAATCTAATATTATTAAATCTTACCTTATTTGATTTAGTTTCCGTGTTTCAATATCATCACGCAAATTAACATTCACTACTTCAATATACCATTTTTGGTTTCTTGTAATTCCGCATTACTGTGTTAATGAACTTCTTGAATGAAACACAGTCAACTTCAGTAGCTGCTTATTTGTCAGACATCAGTTGTCACTTTCCTGTCTATCAGAGCTTAGTCCAGTTGCTCCTTTCTTGCCTTGGGAGAAGAGGCTGAATTCCCTTCTCTGTCTTTCTGCTATACCTGAGAATCTTTGCCTATCATTGGGTAGAATGCAGAGAAATAGCTTGAAAAATCCACCTGTCCTTCATGTCTCCTGCATCTCCCTGTCCACGGCACTTCTGCCCTCACCCATGGAAAGGAAACCCCTTGGCTGGCCAGTAACAGCTTCCTTCTTTTTCCTTCCCATGGCTTATGAGCCAACAGAGGCAATTCCATACTGCCTAGCCCTCAGCACCTCAATTCACCATCCCAGAACCTGTCTGTGTTTACTAGCAGCTTTGTTGTAGTGGTAGGCTTCCACTTCTACAGCAGCAATTCCTATACCTCTCACTCATCAGATCTGTGGGGTGTAAAGTTCCACAGCTGCTGCAATGGTTGTTTGGCAGGTTAAATTTACTCCAGAGGATACTTACTGACATTGGAACTTCCTACACAAAGAGTTCTTTGGGATTCCATAGCAGCAAATGCCAGTACTATTCTGGTAGGCTTCTGCTATGCAGCAGGGGCTTGTTTATAAAAACACCATCTGCGACACTTGAAAGAGAATAGTCATTGATCCTCTAATGGAATTACTGTGATAATCAGAATCAAAATGTATCTAGGAATCCACATAACCAAGGACTCAGACACTATAGCTTCTCTCAATAGCTTTCTTTTACAAGATGTAGTAGTTCAGGACACCGTGGTAAACAGCAAGTCTATTAGGAGTGAATAATAGCTTTTGGAGCAAGGACTCTTGTGCTTGCTGATTGCTTAAGGGTGACAAATGTAATTTACAGCGTGTTTTTCCCTTAATACACTTTTTCTTCTATTAATACATACTAAGACAAATTGCTATATCTATTTATTATGTAGTTTACAATACAATCATGATATTAATCCAAATAAGACTATTTACCAAAGAGAGGAAGAGATAAAATTGAAATAGATTATTCTAGGACACTCCATTAAGCAGACAGCTTCACTGACCTCTAAAAATGGGAAACTTTGACAAATTTTTATTCAGATTTATGAAATACATTGTACAGATATATAAATGATTAAATTGAATATAAGGAAATCAAGGGGAAAGCAATTCAGTTTTAACAGGCATTAAGAACAACTACTACATCAACAACCTGCAACCATCATGTAATCCTGCACTGTACTGGTGATATGGAACAATAATCTTTTATTTCTTTTTTCTTCCCTGTTATAGGATTTGATGAATGGTACTGCAACCTAACATTTGTTTGTATGTACATCTGAGTATGATTTGATCAGAGTGTTTGTGTGTTTTTATTATTTTCTTTCAATGGTGTAGAGCAGGGAGGGCACAGCATAATGAGAAAATTTGTCTGCCTCTCTGTCTGATACATATGCACACACATAATTAAAACAAAAAAATGAACAAATATTGTTCTGAAAACTCTTAATTACAGACTTAGAAATGTAGAGTTAAAGGAGACCCCAAGGTTATCTAGTTCAACAGTCCTGCAAGTATTACAGCTGAAGAATCCCTGGCAGATGGCTAGCCAATCTCTGCTGAAAAACCTCTGGCGAAGCAGAGTCCACTCACTTCCATTGTAGTTTGTTTGTTTGCTTGGTTGGTTGGTAGATAGGTTGTGAGTCACTTTAGGTTGCCTTGGAGATGATAAAGCGACTAACAAATTTAATAAATGATGATGATAATGAAAGTCTGTACTGTTGGTAAACAGCTTTCACCATCACAGCTTCTTCCTGATGTTTATTCAGAATCTCCTTTCTTGTAATTTGAATCCATTGGTCTGGGTCTTACCTCTGGAGCAGCAGAAAATGAGCTTGATCCATAATCCATGTTGGGCCATAGGCTTGGGCAGGATGCGTGGAGGTCCTGGGATGCCCAGATGACAGCCTTTCTGATGCGGACCAGAGGAAAGCAAAGCAGTAGGTTTAGCATCAGCCTAACTGCAGGAGTTGCCAGAAGGAAGCATACAAGGCACCATGCAACTATCTTAGGAACTCCACTCCAGATTTGTGTAGGGTTTATTCCTTATCCCTTTCTTCTCCCAAAGATGTCCCACAAGGCAGTGGGTATGAATTTTTCCTTGGTGTTTACACACATTAAAGGACAAGTTAGTTCCAAAGAAAGAAAGAAAGAAAGAAAGAAAGAAAGAAAGAAAGAAAGAAAGAAAGAAAGAAGCAGTTTTTTGTGGACCACAGTCCATTTCATTAGATTCATGTGTTAAACTTTATGGGGTTCTTAAGAATAGCTTAATATCTGTACTATCTGTCCAATGAGACATGGGTCAGTGTGTTGAACAGGCTCAATAATTAACCCTTGAGTCTCTTCCAACTCTACAAGTCTACAATTTTGTGATCGTACTGTGTAAAAAAAAAGTCATTTTAAAATGTTTGAGATTATTTAGTGTATTCAAAGCAGGCAACTGTTTGAAGCATGCAGCACTATTGACACCTTCTTGCAGTACAAGTTTGTAATTAAGGAAAATTCTGAGTTCTCCCTCATCACACCCTAAGAATCTGAAATAAAGGCTGACTTCTTAAAACAACACATTTCCATTTAAAACAAACCACTGTAGGAGGGGGAAACCCTCTTTCTTTACAAACAGAATGTTATTTTACCATCATATCCACTAATTAAATCTTACTGGAATATGTGTTCTGCTGGACAACAACTAAAGAAGCAAGATGTCACGCTGTACAAAAATTATTTCATTCTGTTCCATAATTAAGAGGCCTGCCAAGCCATGGAACAAAAATCAGTATTTATAAAATCTTCAAGGAATTTGTAGTGAAACGGAAGTAAATATATTTCAAGCTAAGTTTTATAACAGCACCATCAACATCATTATAAATAATCATAATGTTTTCATAAATGATGCATTTAGTATCCTAATATTTCAGAAGCAGTAAAAGTTAACAGCAGTCATATTGAGAGCCCATTGAAGAATTTTGGCTTAAAAGTGAAGGCCTACTATGACAATAATTTATAGCTCATGTACTCACTTGAAAAATCCAAACCTTTTGAGAAAGAAATTGAATGCTTTGAATAAATTATGCAAATTAAGACCTTCACCATAATGACTGAGAGTTCTGATCCAACGCTCTAATTTGTTTATAAGCCTTCAAGTGATAGCACCAACCTTTCAGACTTTTTCCTCCAGTCATGAAACCTGATATTTTCAGTATGTCAAAACCCATCAAAACAAAATGATGCACCCCCTCCCTCCTTGAGAGACACTGAGGACAGCAGCAACGCAGACCTATAGCTTGATGTTGGATAAGTTAAGATTTCTCTAATGAAAAGACATCCAGCCATAACTAGCAACAAGACAAGCACAAATATTAGAAATGAAGACTAAAGACCTATCAGAAAAAGAAGGACCCCAAAGAACAGGAAAGCAATTTTTTTTTCATAAAAATAAGAATGAAACCCAGGAAATACATTTTCACAAAAACTCTGAAAGCCAAGCAGAGAGATAATATGCTTCTTTGGCAAATGTCTGTGAGAGAATCACTGTATATAAATGTATTCTATCCTCCCATCATCCTTGGATTGATTTATAGGAACCAAAAATACTTTAGAATATGTAAGCATGTGCTGCACAGGATCCAAACTTTTTGAAAAAAATGGAAATAAGGATTAAAGTTATTTGAGTGCAGCATACTGTCAGGGATTGAATGAGTGGACATTATAGGATTAAATTTAGAGAGAGAAGTCAAGACTTGGAAGGATTAGAGCCATGGAGTATGGACCAAAGCTGCTATGATTCTAGGCTAGAACCAAGACAAGCAGATAATACCCGGAACAGACAGGTGATACCTGGGAAAATATAAAATGTAGAAAGTATGCCAATAAACTGTTTCACAGGGGTTCCAGAAGACCAGAAATTAAAATGTTAAGTGGATAGATTCACAGTGATCAAAGATTCATGATGATCAAATACAAACAGCCTTCTAGTATCATTTTCTCATTGTTCAAAAGCTCCAAGAGGACAGATGACCAAACTGGATCTCACTTCTGATTGGCACTGTGCCTAAACCTGTCATTTCAAGTTCTCAAAATATTTTTTCCTACTACAAAAAGTTGCTTCTCCTCCTTTTTCTTAATCTCAGGGTACTCAGATTTTCTTTGAAATTCCCTCAGAAATTTTGTGGAGTGCAGGCTGAGAGCTGAAGTGATCGTTGCGAGATAGCCATTGGGTGGTTGTAATTTCTTTCCCTTAGATATTTCTCCAGTGCTGTGGAGCCTGTAATTCCTCAACTGAAAAAGCCCAATTAGAGGAGTTACCTCATGGCATCTTCAACCTGAGCTTTAGCTGTGGCATGAGAAGCCAAGGAAGCTGGATACTGGATGCCCGAGATCAGTGTGCTTGCTGAGTTTATTTTTAAGTCCTCCCTTTTACTTTAAAAAAGCACACTTTCTATATTGATTTACTATAATTAAAAGTAAAAAAATTCTTAACTTCACAACATAACGATGAATAGCTGTCAGGTGCACAGGAGGCAGCCACTCCACTTCCCCCCTTTTATAGGAGAGTCCTGCTGAGGATCCCATGGGGTTTTCAGGAAAGGCTGGAGAATAAAGACTACAAGAGAGATTATGCGTAGAATGAATGAAAGGATGCTCACAGACACCTTGAAAGAAAGTTATGCACACACACACATACAAACACCTTGCACCCCCCCCCCAGCCATTAGAATTTCACCAAAAAGCTTTCACTCCTTTGAGAATTTTTGAATGCATGGAGAATGGTCGGGCAGAAATGCAAGGGATTTATTGTTATTTGGCACAACGCTATTTCAGCTAATGAGGTATGGGAATTCCAACAGGAAAAAGATGACACAAAAGACTGGATAGGGGCCTGGCCACTATAGTCACATTTATTGTATATTTTTATACTTATATCCCACCTTTCTTCTATCATGGAGCCCAAAGTGGCACATACAGTGGTACCTTGGGTTACATACGCTTCACGTTACAGACTCCGCTAACCCAAAAATAGTGCTTCAGGTTAAGAACTTTGCTTCAGGATGAGAACAGAAATCATGCTCCGGCGGCACGGCAGCAGGAGGCCCCATTAGCTAAAGTGGTGCTTCAGGTCAGTGGCGTAGCGTGGGGGGTGCAGGGGGGGCCGGCCGCACCGGGCGCAACATTTGGGGGTTATCCACGGGTTAGGAGGCGCAAATCCATGGGTTAGGGGGCGCAAATTACTTGCCTTGCGCCGGGTGCTGACAACCCACGCTACGCCACTGCTTCAGGTTAAGAACAGTTTCAGGTTAAGAACGGACCTCCGGAACGAATTAAGTACTTAACCCGAGGTACCACTGTAGTTGTTTTCCAGGTGAACACCGATCCAGACATTGGCCAATCTCAGACCTTCTTAACCTTCTTCAGACCTTATCAATAAGTTCATAAAAGATGTTTTACAGTGCACATGAGAAATGAATAAACATATGCATATGTAAATGATCTTACTTAATATTCTAGATATACTTTGAATACACAGATAATTATAGCCTGATTTTTTATTAGTGCATTTGTTGGCCACAACTACTTTCAGCTTTGCAGTCTGGATAGTTTTATACACATACACACTCTCCCTCTATCTTCTTTGAAATACGTTCTTTCAGTACTGATCCATAGTTGTTCAGAAAAAATAATGCTGAGCATTTAACAGTATAAATGTCACCTTTCATTACTAGACATATGATCCTGCTAAAAGCAATTCAAGTGGGGTTTTGTTGGTGGTAGTGGTGTTATTTTTTGCAGTAAGGAAAATCGAGGAAACTTTAACCTATAACCTTCTGCTCAGTCTTTTCCTAGCTCTTTTTAAAGAGAGAGAAATGATTTTTCTGTCTGAGATGTTACCATCTAGCTCCTTCTAGTGGATAATCTGAAGAATTTACATACTTTACAAAACATGTACAAAACAAAGGCAAAAAGGGGGCAGTTTTATCACTCTTATTGATTTACTGGGCAAAACTCTACTGTTAACAAAATTCGTACTGCTGTACATATGTATTAGTGTCAATAAATACAATGATTTATTCATGTTAGGGGGTTACTTTATGGTGGTAGTGTGCAATGTTGGGGCTACGTCCTAATGGCAGGAAATGTTCAGGTTTGCCTTTCAGTTCTTTTAGCATTTAGATTTCCCAAAATATTTATCTCACTTCACCCCAAACCCATTTTTCAGATACTGAATAAAAATCAGGAATTCCATTTTAGGGATGTGCAACAGCAAAACCAAAGCATGACGTATTTTATTTAAATTATCATATGTTTAAAGACACCTAAAGAATGAGGACTCATACTCTGAATTTCATCCCATATCCTTTTTTAAAGAGAGAGAGGGGGAGAAGCGATAAACTATCTAGATTCTGTTGTTTCTTCTTTAGGCTGCATGTTACACTTTTACATATTGATTAGATTTATCTCCTGTCCTTCACCAGAGATGATCACAGAGCCAGTGACAATATGGAAAATGCTCACTAAACACATACATTATAACATCTTTAAAATATATACAATAACCAGCAAACTCAAACTTTAAAAGGCCTTGTGAAAGAGGAAAGTGGCCTCTAAGCATATTCCATGTGGATGGTGGTTGTGGCCCTTTGAGGACCAGCCACCATTCCTGGCAGCAGTTGAAGACCATGTGGCCGGCTGCATTGCAGGGCAGGATTGCCTGCCAAATTGACTATTTTAAACTGCCCATTCAGGGGCACCTGAAGGGGTGGGATTCTGTGGTACAGAATTGTACAGATCTATGTTTTTGCTGGTGGTCCATCCTGGTAGTCCTCCCCGTTGCCTTAGAAAGGTCTGCCACTGTTGCTTTTTCAGTGGAAATGACAACAAATCAGGGATCATGAGCAGATTTGGGGAGGATGTGGATCCAGTGGATGCAAAGCCCTTCCATTCTCCCAGCATGCACCAGAAGGGAGGAACAAAGCTGGGCCCTGTCAGCATGGCCAGTGGTCAGGGATGATGAATATTATAGTCTAGCAACATCTGGAGGTTTACAAGTTCCACACCTTTGAGTTAAAAGTTCTGTTGTGTGTTGACGGTATTTATGTGTATATGAATTTAAATGTGTGTGTTTTCATGTTTCTGTCAAATAGGGCATAAGTTCTGTTGCGTGCTGAGGTCCCCCAAAACACCCCTACCCCAATAACTCACCCATCACTCATAAATTTTTGTTTAAGGTTTTTGGCATAATTTTGGCCACAACTTTATTAAACACACAAATTGTGAGTGTTTGCTTAGGCATTCGTTATGACTATCTGTCCCCCCCGCCTTGGGGGACAGCACTGACTCCCGGATTCCAGCGAAAGCCAGTGTGGAGGAACAAGATCAGGGATAACTGGAGCTGCGGCACAGACCCTCAGCTTCTCCCCGCATGCTCCCAGGGGCTTACGCGGCCCAAACCCAATTCCAGGGGTTTGGACGAAAGGATGGTAAGCCCCTGAATTCCTTTAACGGAATTCCCATGCAGCAGCAGCATTGGAGGGGCAGGCACAGCCAATCCATACCCCTCCACCAACCAATTTAAACCAATGTCTAACTGCCAACCTTACAAGTTGTGATGATTTGCTACGCAGTAGGCAAAAACCAATTGGCACACACTAATCAGCCAATGGAAAATTTCCTACCAGGCCCCCGCACCAAGGCGGATGACCCCATGACAGGCATAGCAAGGTCAAAGCAGAAGCCCAAATAAGGGAGGGAGGGCGGGTGATCCGTTGCCCACAGCGAAAGAGAAAGCAGCTTGCTGTGAACCTTGTTTAAATAACCTCTGTTCCCACCCCCAAATTGGCAACATCAAATTTACCCCAGCAACACCAACCACCAATCCAAGCCAGGCCCCTTCAATCTATCCTGCCTGGCAACTACGGGGTGCTTTGCCTGGCCCCATCCGCAACACGTGCTCTCCTTTAGTGAGAACATGCTTTCTAACATCAACACACACACACCCCATTTCTAGTCTACCCCAAACTATTTTACCCATTATTCATAACACAGATCTGCAGTATTATCTGTACATTATGGTCACTGCAATGCATTGAACAGTGTTCAAATTGTAGGGGCACTTTATTCGTAATAATTGCACCCTCTTAAAAAATGCTCATAGTATCACAAATGCATCTGGTAGCTGGTGATCTATACAGTACACACAGTGCAAGGACATACTGTGAAGTATTCCAAATACTCACTTTTCATAAACTTACAGGAAGATGAGAGTGCCTGGAGTTTTTAAGGGTGGCCTTCAACACATGTTTTTTCACCTCTTATCTGCAGGTAAAGCCTGATAAAAGGTATTAGACTGTCAGCACATCTCTAAATTTACTTTGATGCAGGCTGGCAGTAGCAATAGGCACTGCAAAACTAATCTTTCCAATAACATATGTCTCCTAGAAAGAGACAGGACTGTGTGTATTAAAAATAGCCTGACTGAAGAAAAAATATATTGACTAGGATTTTCTTAGTTATCTGATATTTACTTTTATGCACTCTTTCTCTTCACATCCTCACTTTTCTGGTCTCCTGTGGAATAAAAAAGAAAAAGGTTGCCCTCAATCTATTTCTGATTTTTTAAAATTAAAAGAACAGGTAATATTTACAGCTGATGTGGGGAAGAGAAGGCTTCCTTCTTGACTCACTTTTCCCATGACAGATAAACAGCTATCTAAAGCTGCTTCTTCAACAATCAAATCTTTCTGTCCCAAATATTCCACTACCACATTTTCTGTCTTTTTCCAGTCTTCTCTTGTGCAAAAGTGACAAAAAAAATCAGGCTATGGACCATATGGAGAACTCTATGAATTAAGTAGCAGTAATACACACAAAAAAAAGAAAAAAGGAAAAAAATTCCTTCCAGTAGCACCTTAAAGACCAACTAAGTTAGTTCTTGGTATGAGTAACATACCAAGAACTAACTTAGTTGGCCTTTAAGGTGCTCCTGGAAGGAATTTTTTTTGTTTTGACTATGGCAGACCAACACGGCTACCTATCTGTAACAAAAAAGAAAAATTATGGCAGGCTGGTTGGAGAGTTGGTTTGAAAATACCCCTCTTGTACAGAGGGAAAGGTAGTGAAGAAAGAGCTTGCATTGGAGAAGTGTAGCCTGAGACAACGAATTCTGGAGAGCGTTGAGTGGGCATGTCCAGCAAGCAGGCCCTTACTCCAAAGGATAGTGTCCTATAAGGAGCTACAAAGCTGCCATACAATCTTAGTGCTGTAAACCACCTTGTGTGTAGTAATAAAGAAAGGCAGTATGCAAATGATAAGTGAAATGAAATGAAATCTTACTCCGTGTTCTTTCAAGGTTGTCCATGAGGACTGCACAGGTTTCTAATCCTAAGGTAGAGTGGACCGTCCTAATAAGCAGCTGATGGGTCAAGCATACTACAGCCCTTTTTAAGCTACCAAACACTAGAGTTCCTCCTCTTCTTGTAGTTCTTCACAGCTTCTGTCCCGGCTGTAGCGCGAAGCAGGGGCAGCAGAGAGGCCCTGCGGCCTCCCTCACTGGGCTAACAAAACAAAAGGGGCGCAATGCAGCCTATGCACCAGGGTACTCAACGCATGCTCGGCTGGCGCAGCACCCCAGGTGAAGCAGCAGCAGTGGAGGGGCCAGCAGCCTCCCCCACCACTGCCGACAAAAGAAAGGGGGCTGCCATGCAGCCTAACGAGCCGGTGTGTTCACCACCCACTCGGTGGTGCAGCACCCCCAGCAAAACGGCGGCAGCGGAGGGACCCTGGGGCCTCCCCCGCTGCGCTGACAAAGCAAAGGCCCACAAGTGGCCTATGAGCTGCACACTCGCCACCTGCTTGGCTGGCGCAGCACCCCTGGCAAGTGGTGGCAGCAGAGGGGCCCTGAGGCCTCCCTCGCTGCCACCAACAAAATCAAAGGGCTGCCATGCAGCCTAAGTGAAAAAGTTACTTACCTCAGCTGAAGAGTGCTGAAGAGCAGGTCCTGATCCTGGAAGAGAAAAAGATGAGTGATTCTTGGCCGGGGACTGGCCCCCAAACCTACTCCCAGGCCAAACCCCCACTGGCAGCCCATTAGCCTGCCAGCAGGGGTGGGCCAAGCCCACACTTACCTGGGGTTGGTACCCGGCTAGGTGGCCCCACTCGGGGCCGCAAACTCCGCCCACCTGTTGGGAAGGGGTGAGTGAAAAAAAAAGCAGAAAGCTACATGTTACATCAAGTGTGTACCATGCACCTATGTCTTCATTTTTGAAATTTAATTACCGTATTTTTCCCTCCATAACACGCAGATTTTTTTCTCCTAAAAAGGAAGGGGAAATGTCTGTGCGTGTTATTGAGCGAATGTGTGGTCCCTGGAGCCAAATGGCACGAGGGGAGGCAAAAAAAATAGGCAAAAATTAAATTGCGCGTCTCGGAGAAGGGAAACCTGAAAAGAGGAAGCGGCTGCTTTCCTGCATTCTGCCTCAGGGTCTTACTGCCCACCCTCCTCTGTTTCCTTGCTGTGTTTGCTCAAACGGAACGGCAAGCAGAGGGAAAAGCAGAGTGTCGTCTCTGTGCTCCGGTGCTGGAGGGAGAGAGAGAGGGAGAGAGAGAGCGCTGGCTGGCTTGGGTGGGTAGGTGAGGGAAAACTTTTGCATTCCTTTCCTCCCTCCCGTTATACCCCTCTCCTGCATTCTTAGGCAGCTGCTTCTCTGCACACCCCTCTCCTGCTCCTTGTCCCTTCTGTGTTTTTCCTTCCCTCCCCACTTAAAATGTGGTTAAAAAGCATGGATCCACATGGATCCTTAGGATCTTTGCATTGGGTCACCCCAAATTCACCATCAGATCACATAGCATGTCCATGGCTACAGCCTGCCCCCCCCAAAATCACACACCCACTGTTGCCTGGGGCTGCAATGGTGCAAAAACGTGGTTACAAAACATGGATCCACATGGATCCTCAGGATCTTTGCATTGGGTCAGCCCAAATTCACCATCAGATCACATAGCATGTCCATGGCTACAGCCTGCCCCCCCAAAATCACGCACCCACTGTTGCCTGGGGCTGCAGTGGTGCAAAAACATGGTTACAAAACATGGATCCACAAGGATCCTCAGGATCTTTGCATTTGGTCAGCCCAAATTCACCATCAGAGCACATAGCATGTCCATGGCTACAGCCTGCCCCCCAAAAATCACGCACCCACTGTTGCCTGGGACTGCAATGGTGCAAAAACGTGGTTACAAAGCATGGATCCACAGGGATTCTCAGGATTTTTGCATTGGGTCACCCCAAATTCACCATCAGATCACATGTCTGTGGCCACAGCATGAAGCACAAAAATGATACATCCACTGTTTCATTCAGAATGTTTTTTCCCTTGTTTTCCTCCTCTAAAAACGATGTGCGTGTTATGGTCAGGTGCGCGTTATAGAGCGAAAAATACGGTAAAGGCATAGGGGTTCCCAACTTGGACCACACCACACAAGTGCAAAGCAGGTTAATCCCTTTAGCATCCCAGCCACAGTCTGGATCCCCTGCCCACCCAGCTTACTGGAACTGCTTTGAAGGAATAAAAACCAAAGTGAAGCTTCATGTTTTGCATTTAGTGTTACATGCAGTTTGGCCCAGTGTTGCTGGATAGCCCACTTTGGGGTTGAATCATGCGTATAGTTTTCCCCCCCTTTCCACTACCCTTTTCGTAAGACACTCCCAAGATTTCGCTCAGACTTTTACCATCACTGGACCAATTTCTTCAGATATCAGATCATGTTCACAGCATACTACTTCTCTTGGACGAGGATTTATTTTATATGAAAACCCATTTCCAAGATAGGGGCCTATAGATCTGTTCTCCATCACAGATCCATATTGCTGTTTCCAAGTGACAACCAGATAGCTGGAATAGATCTTAGCAGATATAAGTTAATAAACGTAAGAGACCAGAATACAATACTTTCAAATAAATGAGAGTTCCAAGGCTCCAAGAAAAGTTGTATTGTAGAAATGAAAGTATATTAAGGAACTGAAGGAATGCAAGTGTAACTGCAGCAGCAGCAGTAACAACAACAGATTATAACCCTCATAGCAAGAAAACAAATTTAAGTTTCAGGGGGAAATAATATTATCTGTAACTGCATAGTCCTGCTTTTCAAGTTACCTGAATTATCCTGTCTTAACAAAATGACCAGCTGAGTTATTTATTTTCACTGCTGAGTCTTTTTGAGTTGGCTGCCAAGTCTGCCAGCCATCAATTAAGCAGGTTGCCATGACCACAAACTGTCAGCTAGATGAATGACTGCAGTAAAAGCAGCAATCTCCATAGCCCTATTATCTATTAAAGAAAATGCATTTTTATGTACATAGCCCAATTAAGAAGGTTGCTTTTTTTCCTCTCATCCCATCTACCTTTCACACACTCACATACACATTGAGATTTTGTGCCTTTTTTATTTCCTATTTTCATATTTATCTCTGCTTTTAGGCCTCCTAGCCTTGAGGCAGAGTATCCTAGCCAACTAAGGGCCTTTCCAAAATATGCTGTCAACCTGTGCCGTGGTCACTGGGGATGTGGGAGTAATTTAATTCAATTAGCATTTAGGGGATCCTAAATTTCTTAAAAGCACTACTGAATAGAAAAGTTGAGTACATTAGAATGAACCCTTTGTTTAAAAAAAACAAAAACAAACAAGCATCAACACAAATCTGTACAGTCGCCAGACAAAACAAACGAACAAGCAAAACCTGATTTTTTTAAAATGCCAGCAGTCCAATCATAAGTACAGCACGGTTTGAGGATAATTTCTAGCATTAAAGTCAGTTGTGTCTTCACTTGCAATCTAACACAATGTAGCACTAAATCTCTTCAGCGGCCAATGAAAAAATGGCATTTTGTCTCTCATAGAATTGTAAAGTCGGAAGGAACCTCAAGGATCATCTTGTCCACCTTCCTGTAATGCAAGAGTCTTGCCCACAGCCGTCGCTGGGTGGACTTGAACCACCAGCCCTCTAGTTAACAGCCAGATACACTGACCCAGTGTGCCACCTAACAATCCTGTCTATAATGGAAACACACACACACACACACACACATACACGACTCTGGTGGTTTGAAAATACGTCATTTACAGGTAGCCTTAATGTGATTTCTTTAAAACATTTCTCGTGGTATTTTCTTCTTAAAACTATGTTTATTTCGATTTTGCACAAAATACAGCAGGTAATAAGAATCACATATAAAACGTATCAAATGTGATATGTAATAAGAGAGAACAAAAATAAGTCCATTGAATTGATAGTTGAAGCTTACGGTCTGATCTTTCATTTTAATTTATGTCTTCTTGACTTTCAGGTGTCAGCCCAGAGTTCCCTGCCACTGAGTGGCCTGCCATGCTGTTTTGTTTTTATTATATTCCTTTTTTCTTTTTTAAACAATACGTATATCTTCTTTTTAATCACTGTTTCAGTATTAGGCAATTCTAATAATACACGTACTGACTGAATTAACCTGCAAACGCTTATATCTTTTTTTCATCATCCCCTGGGAAAGTACAAACTTTGCAGATTCAAGTCTGCTCATTTGTTGGATGTTGGACATTCAGGTCTGCTCATTTGTGGCAATGTTGGATTCAGCTCATGCGGTTTGTGAGAGCTATGCTAAAAAGGCTTGCTTGCTGCACATAGCCCCATTGATCTTACTCAGAGCACTGTACGGCACATCACTATGGTCTTGATTTTCTTGCCTGCTTCTGGAGCTTTTAGAGCATGTAGAAAGAAGACTTTGATGGGTATTTCTTGCTTCACTTGAGGCAGAAGTATATTGTTAGCTTACTGTTACTCTCAAAATTTTATGAGGCTTCACAGAGTAGCTGAAGTGAACACAGGTTTTATGTGCCACATCTAACGGATCATGCAAGTTTCTGTTGTTATACATTACGATATGCTTGGTTAGACTCTGCTCAAGTTTGAAGGTACTTCCCTCCCCCTGCCACCTTTTTTTTTTTTTTACTGCCAAGAAATTACTTAAAGTCAGATAGGACCCTAGCAATTACTTTTCTGTTTTGAAATAGTGATGACTGAAACGTTTAAGAGATGTTGCTAAAGAGTGTTTGTATAAATCAATCCATGCCTTCATGGCCTAATCAAGTTGTTCTTCTTTCTGTGTGTCCTTTTTGGCAGAAAGCCAATATTGTTCAGTAGATACAAAGTGAGACTATTGTTTTTAATTTGTTGCTGATGGGTTTGATGGGTTTTTAACAGGTGTTTTATTTAATTTTATTTTATTTGTTAGAGGGTTTTGAAGAGTTACTGGCTGAATAGCAGAGTAGTTGTTTTTTAATCAACATCATGTTCATCTTCAAATGGAAGTCAAGTTGCTCATGATTAAATTATCTTGCTGGAATTTAAACACAATTGACTTTTTTTCTAGGCATGGGACAATGGATTTGAAAAGTACAGTGGTAATTATCAATCCCAATGAGTTAATTTTGTTCAGTATTTAGTGCATGGCTCAGGCTTACTTCACAAATCTCTCGCAGAAAAGCTGTTGCTTAAGATATACAAGGCTACATTAATGTATTCATTTATTAAATGTATTGCTAACCTACCCTTTGCCCGAAGGCCCCCGGAGTACAAATATGCATAGTCAAAACCGGAAACTGAACAATAAGACTAAATAGCTGTAAACAGAGCATTTACATTGGTACCTTGGATTAAGTAATTAATTCATTCCAGAGTTCCGTTCTTAACCTGAAACTGTTCTTAACCTGAAGCACCACTTTAGCTAATGGGGCCTCCTGCTGCCACTGCGCCACCGGAGCACGATTTCTGTTCTCATCCTGAAGCAAATTTCTTAACCCGAGGTACTATTTCTGGGTTAGCGGAGTCTGTAACCTGAAGCATATGTAACCTGAAGCATATGTAACCTGAAGCATATGTAACCCAAGGTACCACTGTAGTGACAAATAAAGCCAGAAATAGAAACAGGAATTCAAATGCCCAATACAACCCAATTCTTCCCAAAAGCTTGGGCAAAAAGATGCATGCTCACCTGCCAGTAAAACACCAGTGTTGTCGTGAGACATGGTTTAGAGGGGAGTACACTCCAAAGGTGAAGGCCACTGCAGAGAGAACCGGTCTACATGGCACTACCACACAAATCTCATTAGCTGTGGGGACTATCAGCAGATGGTTCCCCGTAGATCTTAAAATTTGGACAGGCTGGTGTAGGAGGAAGCATTATTTCACATATTTTGGGCCTAGGTCCCTTAGGGCTTTATTATTAACTTCTTAAATCAGGTCCAGAAGACAATAAGCAACCAGTACACTTGTTTCAGAATTTATTATATATGTGAATGCCACAGGGCATCCAGTTGCATCATGGCATTTTGCATCTGGACTGAAGTATGATTGCTGTTGGTTCAATTTGGTAGTATATTATACTTCCCTTGTAGTTCTGAAGAGCCCACCCAGCTGGCTGCTGGTTGTCTCTCTTTCATTTGATCTTGAGTATGAGTCTGCTAGCCCTATAGAGAAACACATAAGTAGCATCATGCCCCCTCAGTCATTGGCACAAGTTCACACCTCTGCTTTCAAATATGGTAAGTATTATTTATTACTAGGTTGGGAAGTCTTTTCAGTTATATTTTTAATGGACTTGCCTTTGTGGACTATCAGCCAGTGAAAGATCATTCCTACTTTTAGGCAATTAAACTTCACAACTCATTTTCATACAGGAGGAAGATGGTGTTAGGCTCTGCATTTCAAGCTAACAGTAACCACACATGTTATCTCCTATCCTCCCTCCAAGTTTGCAGATCCTTTCCTGTAAAACCCAATATCTTGAAACTATAACGTGACCCTTTACCCTCCTACCTTTTGCATTGTCTCATGCCTGTGAAAATAAGGATTAGAACCATCTGTGTTGCAATAAGAATTAGAACCATCAAGAGTTTCAACTAATTCAAAACAATTGAAGCACCCAGAATTCATGTTTCTGAGCTGAAAAACCCAAAGCCCTAGGTGGCAGCAGAGTGGGAGAAATAAAAGTTTGGCGTGGGAAATTCCTTTTCAGTGCCAATAAAAATAAAATGACCTAATTTATGATGTCCCAGCCTCATGGGAGTATCATTTTGCCAGACTAGGCAATTTCGTAAGGCCTGGGCCTACTTACCCCCCTCTCCTCTTCACTGTGCATTGTAATAGAGATGTTCCCGAATAGACTTGTGGCAATATTAATTCCATTTCCTATTTCTGTCTTACTGTTCTGCACACCTCCACAGTGTTTCCCCTACTTGGCTTCGAACATCCGTCAGGTTACAATTCCACTTTGAAAGTGACGAAAGTCCTAACTAGAAGTCTGCACCTGAGAACAGTTCTTTATTTTAAACGTGTTCCCATATATTCAAATTTCTTATTTCCCTCCCCCTACAAGCTGAATCACTGAAATTGTTGATACAAGAAAAGAGAAACAACATGCAGGTAAAATCCCTTCTTGGCACAGACTACCATCATTTTCTTTCCAAGTGTGCTTTTAGTATCATGCATACATGTAATTTACTGCAAAATTGGAAATCATTTAGGATTAATTCTATTTCACTCATTGTAGCTTATTGTCCTGACAGCATGTTCTGCTGATTGCAAAAATATGAAAGTGAACGCATGCAGTTAATATAGGGCACACTTATATCTCTCCCTCGAAGCTCTAAGTCTTAATTGTTGTTTTCAACAGCTGTACTTTTGTCGTGTTCATTGACAGAAGCTATAGGTCCCCAGGATGACTGTGAAGCTGTGGTTGTTAACAAAGAAAAATCCATCTGTTCCCCTCCCTTTAAAAAAATCCATTAGCTATGGAGTCAATAGGTACTAAACCTCCTCTGCATATGCTGTTTCTTCATATTTTTGATTTTTACTGTCACCAATGAAGCTGTCAGTGCCATTGGAAAGTCAAGCAATGTCACTAGCAATAATGAATACTTTGTGTTTGGAATTTAGATAACAGCATGGCTGAAAGTAGAACAAGATGAGGTTTCTCTATAGGGCTAACAGGAGTTTTTAAGGAAGTGAGAATGACTGCAGATTTGACGTGTGTGTCTTCACAGTTTAATCAAAAGCCAAGGAGATGCCTCACACTCTCGATCAAGGGAAAGAGAGAGAACCAACAGCCAGCTGGGTGGGCTCTTTCAGAGCTACAAGGGAAGTATAATATACTGCAAAATTGAACCAACAGCAATCATACACCAGCACCTTCTTTTAAATGCAATGGATTGAATTCAGCATAATGCTGTGCTGAATGTCATTGCCAGACGGAGTCCCAGAATCATAGAACAGTAGAGTTTGAAGGGACCCAAAGGGTCATCTAATGCAACCCCCTGCAATACAGGAATCACAGTGAATAAGCCTCCCTCTCCAGCTCCTGCACATTGATCTAGGTTCTCCTGCCACACACCAGAGCCAGTTTGGGGGGAAATTGCACAAGTGGAAGCCCTCACACAGGGCTTGCCTGATGGGACTCATTAGGTCAATCCTGCCCACTTATTCACATATATTTTCTCATGACAGGAACCACTTACAAACAGATATGTTAGCTGGAGGCCCCTGATTCTCCTCTTAATTTAATCCCTGAAAAAGTACCTTGCAGCACCAAAACCTAAATTGTGCTTTGGGTATTGGTTGTGTCTACATTGCTCAGTTTCTGACATACTAGGCAAATGGAATAAATAGAACTTCTCCTTTGGGAGAAATGACTGTGAATGAAGTTCTCAAACCCCCATAAAATGTGTACAAGACTTTGAACTAGTTCAGACATCAGGGTTGTATACAGAGCTCTTACAATCCTTCCTCCTCTTGTCCTTTCGCATTCTAATTATTTTCCTCACTTCCTGGTCCATAGTTTCGATGCATAGTTTTGCAAGACTTTCATATATGACAAGCTTTAGTTTGCCTCCCAACCTGAACTGGAAATTGTGGTTTGAACTGGGTTTCTAACAGTGAAGCTCCCAAAGTTCATAAATCTCAGGCTCAGAATACAGTCACTGTCAGCTCACAGTGCTCATGTTCAAAAGCCTTGCTACAACTACCTGCTTAGCTCTTTTGTTGCTGCAGTAGGATGGGAAAGGCCTGATAAGGCCTTCCAAATCTCTCTCATTCTAAGCAGTATTTTCCATTGGTCCCCGCACAAGCAAAATATTGTTATAATGTTGTTGCACACCACCCTTATCTCTCTCAGCAGTATGAGATTTCAGGGGTTCCAAGTACTTACCCAGGGTTCATATTTCCTTCAGAAATTAGGCATAGCAGAGACTGTGGTGTCTTTATGATATCTGGTTTTATTTACACACCAGCACCTACATGGAAGTATTGCAGAGCATTCACATCCTATGAGGGTCTGGCTTCTCACTTAAGGGCCATGTTGGATTCAAAGGACAGCAAAAGGCAATTCTCTGTTTCTTTGCTCCAGCCTGTCATCCTTAGCTCACTAGAATTCTGCCCCTCCTTCTCCTTCCTGCTGCTAACTAACTCCAAGGGCCTTTCCCCAGCTTATGTAATTCAAAGCTGAAATCCTAAACCTGGCCTTTGCCTCTGCCCACTAGCACCCAGAAAAGCATCCCCTCCCTGGCCCATAACCTTGGAAACCTCACTCCTCTGTTGACTAGCAGGGAGTCTACTGCACCAGGGATGTTTTCCATTGATGGGCCATTTACTCTGTTTTATTCTTTAGTAGCCAACAGTGTGACACGGCAGCTAAAAAAGCCAATGCAATTCTGGGCTGCATCAATAGGAGTATAGCATCTAGATCAAGGGAAGCAATAGTGCCACTGTATTCTGCTCTGGTCAGACCTCACCTGGAGTACTGTGTCCAGTTCTGGGCACCACAGTTCAAGAAGGACACTGACAAACTGGAACGTGTCCAGAGGAGGGCAACCAAAATGGTCAAAGACCTGGAAATGATGCCTTATAAGGAACGGCTAAGGGAGCTGGGCATGTTTAGCCTGGAGAAGAGGAGGTTAAGGGGTGATATGATAGCCATGTTCAAATATATAAAAGGATGTCACATAGAGGAGGGAGAAAGGTTGTTTTCTGCTGCTCCAGAGAAGCAGACACGGAGCAATGGATCCAAACTACAAGAAAGAAGATTCCACCTAAACATTAGGAAGAACTTCCTGACAGTAAGAGCTGTTCGACAGTGGAATTTGCTGCCAAGGAGTGTGGTGGAGTCTCCTTCTTTGGAGGTCTTTAAGCAGAGGCTTGACAACCATATGTCAGGAGTGCTCTGATGGTGTTTCCTGCTTGGCAGGGGGTTGGACTCGATGGCCCTTGTGGTTTCTTCCAACTCTATGATTCTATGATTCTAGCTTGCACTCAGCTGGCCCTCTAAGCCAGTGTTTCCCAACCGGTGTTCCGCAGCACACTAGTGTGCCGCGAGCTGTTGCCTGGTGTGCCGTGGGAGGGAGGCGGGCGAGTCGGGCGGCGAGAGGCACAGGAGGAGGAGGAGGAGCAGGAGAAAGCCGGTTTCGGCGCGGCGCGGGGAGGTCGGCGCCCGGCATAAGAGGCTTTGGTGAATGGCCGTAAGAGCGCGCGAGGCCGCAGCGGCGGCAGTAGGAAGTAAAAGCTTGAAAGCCCAAGCCAAGCTCACCCGCAGGAGGAGCAGCAGCAGCACTGCGGAGTGGGAGGAGGAGGCGGCACCCCGCGCGCGCGCTGGCGGTTTTTGGTACCGAGCGGAGAGAGGGAGATGCACACGGCACACTCGAGCTGAGGTAGCTATAAAAACCCCGTTGGTTCGCGTTCCCTCCCCCATAAAGGCCGGCCGGCTCTGAGGTGGCGGCGGCCGCGGCGACATGGCGAGAGTAGCCGGGGGGGCGGGTAGCTGGGATCCGCAGCGCGGCGGGGCAGGCCCCTCGCCAGCCTGTGGAGAAAAATGAGGCGGGGTTGGTTTGCCGTTTCCCGCCGCCGCCTCGCTGCCTCTCCCCCCCCCCCAACACTGTTGCTAAGGGGGCTTGGTGGGCATCGGAAGGAAACTAGGATAACGTTGAGGGGGTTGTGTTGGCCGGGGGGGGTTCTTTTCCACACAGCCCGCCACCCCCTTCTCATCCTTTCCCTCAGGTGAAGCTGGTTGGGGTGGGGTGGGGTCGCAATGGCGGGGGGGGGAGAGAGAGACGAAGCACCCCTTGGGCCTCTTTGTTGCTGCTGCTTTTTGTAAGCTCCTCCTCAGGTGTGGCTGAGGAGAAGGTGAAGCAGACAAAAGGCTCTTGCTCCCAAGGCGAGTTTCCAAACACGTGGAAAGTGGCAATCTTGAAATGTTCACACTGCTGTGAACAAGGTGTGGCAAGGTGTTCACACTGCTGCACTGTGTGAGATAATAGGTAAACATTTAAAAACTCTCGAGGGGAAGTTGTCATTTTATTTCTCTTCAGTCTCCACTGAATGCCTTGACTGGGTTAGGGACCCTTATAGCTCAGCATCAGTTGGTGGAAAGGACATGACTTTACAGGAGCAGGAGGAACTAACTGAACTGAGACAAAATCGTGGTTTCAAGCTAAGATTTGCTGATCTACCTTTGGACAGTTTTTGGTTGGAAACTGCCAAGGAGTTCCCCCTTCTGGCAAACAAAGCTATTTTGACATTGCTCCCATTTTCCACTACATATCTCTGTGAGTTGAGCTTTTCAAGCATGATTGCTATAAAAACTAAATACAGAGAGAGACTGAGAGCTGTTGACGAAGAGCTACGTGTGTGTCTTTCTTCGATTCCAGCCAGAATATCAGCTTTGTGTTCAGCCAAACAGGCCCAGGTTGCGCACTGAATAAAGTATTTTATAATTTTTCATATTTCTGTTTACTTACTATTTCATAATAAAGTAATTATAAAATACTATCTTTGTGTTTATTTGATTCCTATTAAAGAGAATTACTTTATATATAGTCAATATAGGCACAGAGTTAATTTTTTAAACATTTTCTAATGGTGGTGTGCCTCGAGATTTTTTTCATGAAACAAGTGTGCCTTTGCCCAAAAAAGGTTGGGAAACACTGCTCTAAGCTAGCCTGGTGTATTTGCATAAGCAAAACCCAGGATTTTTTTTGTGTTTGGTACAGTTCAATCAAATTTTGCTTAATTCTAATCCAAAAATTATGGGGAGGATCAGAAACAAACCCATAACACATTTAGGTGGGTGGATCTAGCCCCAACCTACAAACTCACAACAGTCTTGTCTATGTCAGCCCTGAACCATCAAAACTTGCATAGTTAGCCAGCTAATTATTATGACCTGCAATGTGGTTTACATCTCTGTGATTTTGCAGTCTCAGACAGGCAACAAGAGCAGCAGATATCCAAAACTCCCAGTAGTCTGCCATACAAAGCTGATATGTTGTTTGCTTGATATATCACAAGTTCTGTGAGCCTGCTCTAAATTACATGTAAAAGCATTATCACTTGTTTTGCCAAGAGAACAAGCCTATTTCTTCCTTCACAATATTTCTTCATCTTAACTGTTGACAGTCTTGTGATTCTCTCATATAATTACATAAAGGAAGATCACATTCTCCATACATGTATTTAAATCCGTATCTTCTTAATAGCACAATGATCCAACCAAACGATGGTTGACCTTCTATTATCTTCTAAATAGATAAAAAGAATATAGATGTGAAAGATGTACTGATGCGTGGAAAATGCATACAAAAAAAATTAGTTGAAGAAATAATTTAGAAATAACTTGCCTAGGGGGTAATGACCTCAATTAAGTTTTATGTGAAATTATAATTGGCATTCATAATAAAGGAATGCTATCACAAATTGCTTATTTGATATTAGAATATCATGCTACATCTTATTTCCCCTTGGCTGGTATTTATATTAAATAAGAATCTTTCTTATAGAAGATATATTGTTTAACAATTTTCCCCAGTTTCATTTCCCATTCCCATTAAATGTATTTCAGAATGATTAAGAGGGCAATCCTATGGCAAAATCTGATGAGATGGTGCCTAGGATTCAGAGGATCTCCTGCTCATTGACCTGATTCCCAGCTCAGGTGATGTTAACGAAACACGCTGATGTAATTTGCTCATCCCAGCTCAAGCAACTGAGCCAAAGCTGGTTGAACTGAGGCTGCTGGAAGTCCTCCAAAAGGGGTTTTGTGGGGGCATTGCAGGGGTGGGATCAGAGAAGGGGGACTTAGGTTGGATCTTAAACCTATTCAGCACAATCACAAGACCTGGCAATCTAGCATACAACACTATTTTAAAGGCTTGTTTTCCTTCTGCTAGGTTTAGGCAAAGCAGCAGCAGAAGACTCGCTGCTGAACAAGGTTTAGCTCTGGTGTAACTAAATTCAAGGGATGCAGGTGGCGCTGTAGTCTAAACCACATAGCCTAGGGCTTGCCGATCAGAAGGTTGGCAGTTCGAATCCCCGCAACTGGGTAAGCTTCCGTTGTTTGGTCCCAGCTTCTGCCCACCTAGCAGTTCGAAAGCACATCAAGTGCAAGTAGATAAATAGGTACTGCTCCAGTAGGAAGGAAAACAGTGTTTCCGTGCGCTGCTCTGGTTCGCCAGAAGCGGCTTAGTCATGCTGGCCACATGACCCGGAAGCTGTACCTATTTACCCGGAAGCTGTACCCGGAAGCTCCCTCGGCCAATAAAGCGAGATGAGCGCCGCAACCCCAGAGTTGTTCATGACTGGACCTAATGGTACCTTTACCTTTACCTAACTAAATTCAAGACCCCAAAGAGCAAAGTTCTCCCCTCGGTGGCTTAAAGAGGAAGTCAATGTGTTTTCCCCTTCCCAGTACTTTATCCTTGCTAAATAGGACTTTAGAAGAGCAAGGGAGAGCAAAGAATATCCCCATGAAGACAGCCAACCCTCTGCTGTGTTAATGCTACATGCTCTTATGAATAACTGTATGTATGTATGTATTCAGGATTATCTCCATTATACTTTGACTACACACATTTACTCATGGGGGGAACTACAGTTATTATTTCCTGTATTCTGACAGAAGTAGATGTTTGTATTTTCATAATCACATTACTATCTTGAGCAGGGGTGTTGCAAATACTAATCGAGTCCCAGATCCCAGTTAGACAGTTAGACAGTTTGGCTTTAGTAGTGAAAATTACAGTGAATGGTAAGGATTCAGAGCAAAACAGAAATCTGCAGAAGCAGTTAAATTGCCACTTGCACCAAGTAAAAAGCTGTAAATCCATTCACAATCATGATAAATCATTTGGTGATGGAAAACCACTCCCTTAGAGGATATTGTTGTATCATGCTGCTGTTAAACAAGAAACCTGTTGCTAAGAGGTCCTGAATGTTACTAACATATGTCAGAGTTCATAGCTGTTAAGTTTCTAACAGTTGGGGAGCCTTATTAGAAGAGTTTATTCTTTGTAATTAGGCACTTACTTCACATACACCTTTTAGCACTTTGAAGTTTTTATCACCCTGTTATAAGGAAGAAAGGAAAGGCAGCCCTGTAACACAGGCTTTAACACCTTTGAACAACCTGAATTATTTTTGGAATGACCCAAATAACTCGTAATCCATTCTGATCTTATCTACTTTATTCTGTTAGTGATAGGTGAATTCACCCTGGCTTGTGTTAATTTTTACTTGCTTTTTACAAGTGGATTATTTCCTTGTGTGGGGAGTGGGCAGGAATTTTAGGCATTTCCAAGGATTTTCAAGGGATGAGGCAGTCACCTGACTACTTCATGAATTCCTATAGACCCTTCTGCCACTTCTTTTACTAGGTATGCATATCAGAGAGTAAAAAGCAGCAAGGACTCTTCCTCTCTTCCTCCTTCTTCTATCACCTATTCTCTTTATCCCTCTTTCCAGTGTCTAGAATTCTGCAAGTTCTAGAGAACTATGTTTCATAGGAATCCTTTAATCTGGGACACAGGTCTTGGACATTGTAATTGTTAAAAGTTAACTAGAAGAAGAAAAACAGTTATTGCTGTGTCATCTGAACTCTTCCTCACTCCTAGAAAGCTTGGAGTAGGGAAAAAAGGAAGGCTGGCTCAAAGAAGTGTTGGGAATTCCAAATACGAGACAATACAATACCAGGTCCAAATTTGGGGCTTGCCTTGCATGGTGTTTGGGTGAGGCATTTGCAGTTGGGAGGGTCATATTTCAAGCTCTTCTGATTTGCACTTCATCACCACACTCTCTCACAGTCCTTGAGAGACTGCTGGAATTTTAGTAGGTCTTATACAACTTCCACCTGCAGAGAAAACTATTGAAATAATAATTGCTCACATTCCCACTGTGGTTACTATGCTTTCCCCCATGAAATGTGCTCTAAATGGCATACAAACAGGACATTCTTCAGTAACATCTGACTTATAATACCTAGGGAAACAAGTGGAGATAACGCAGGGACATTTCCCCCTCCACACCTATGGATTAAAAAATGGCATACAGTGGTACCTCGGGTTACATACGCTTCAGGTTGCATACGTTTCAGGTTACACACTCCGCTAACCTAGAAATAGTACCTCAGGTTAAGAACTTTGCTTCAGGATGAGAACAGAAATCGTGCTCTGGCAGTGCGGCAGCAGCAGAAGGCCCAATTAGCTAAAGTGGTGCTTCAGGTTAAGAACAGTTTCAGGTAAAGAACGGACCTCCGGAACGAATTAAGTACTTAACCTGAGGTACCACTGTATTTTGATAAGAAGGATAGAACGGAGGCCTGTTTGAAAGTGGTGAATGTACTTCCAAGTAAAAATAATAAAAAAATTACAAATGTGATCGTTGCTCATGATAATTTTGATATGGTTATTTTGCTACATGTAGGTACTCCTGTAATGCTATACGTGGATACAGCTTCCTATTGTATATAGACTCTGTGTACACACAGCAAAATAGATGTATATAATTTGTTATATATGACAATTTATATGCTGTTTGCTTATGGAAGTTATACCAATTAAGAAAATTATTCACATTTGAAGCAGCTGCTATATGCAAGCTGAAATCTGTAGTGGAAGCCATTTTTATTGATTTTTATTCATTTTTATTGATACTAGGGATACAGCTAGACTGGTAAAGAAAAAGTGTTTTATATGTGTTGTGTATGCATTATAACATGGTGACACCAGAGGGCGCTGTGGAGTTCCATTTTTGCCAACGTGATTTCTCATATAAAATTTACAACACATTTTCCTGAAACACTTCTTTGATGTTTTTAGATCCAGCCTAGAAGTTAACACTGAATGTTTTCATGTAACTTCTGTACTATCCAAATACTGGACCTTTAGCTGGGCCACAAAGTTGTGGTTCTTTGTTGGTATCTGGAGCCATTCTCAAAATGTTTCTGTCAAAGAATCAAATACAAGTTGAAATGCCCCCCCCCCATTGCCTCTTTTAGTATTGTTCAAAGACCAGATTTCATTTAGTGCCTATCAACTAATTTCTTGTTGTTCGTGGATTTCTCACGATTGAAGAACCATATTATTCATAGTAGCAAAAACTACACCTGCTGGTACTTAATATTTCATGAAGTCTTATCGTAGGTAGAATATCAGAATTTTGAACTTGTTCCTTCTGTTATGCAGTCCAAAAGTGAAAAAAATAATTTTCTCTTTTTTTAATGTAATGGCATCTCACTCAGTGTTTCAATATGCTTCAAAGAAAATATGGTGCAATAAGGCATTTTAGTAACAGAAAAACAAAAGAAGTAATATTATCAGATCTCTGCAGCATCCCATATTCTGTAAACTCTGATCCAGCACCCCTATCCATAATCTCTTGGTGTCTGCGAGCAGTTATCTTCATACCGAAGCAGGTTTTAATTGACAAGACATCCTTTGTACTCTTTGCTTTAACTTCCCTTCCCTTCCAGTGAGAAGATGCATGCTGACATTCTATTCTCATTGATCTATGCTTCACTTTTACCATTCCAACTTAAAGCTGCTTATACTGGCCAGTCTTCATAACTGGTATCATAGAGCAACTCCTAAGTGTGATAAAGGTATACTGAGAATTTGAGCACATACTTGCTGAATTCCAAAGCATTTGTTCTGAAGGAAGGAAATCTCTGCGCAAACCATTTTCATCATGCATTATAATCCCTGTCTTCACCTTTGTACTATGTTGCTCAACTCTTTGAGTTACATTTGCTAGTTAATGTAAAGGGTCACTTGTACTGTGTTACATAAGAACACCGAACGCTTCCTTATATTGAGTCAGAGCATTGATCTATTTACCTTTGTGTTGTCTACACCATGGGTAGGCAAACTAAGGCCTGGGGGCTGGATCTGGCCCAATCGCCTTCTAAATCTGGCCCTTGGATGGTCCAGGAATCAGCGTGTTTTTACATAAGTAGAATGTGTCCTTTTATTTAAAATGCATCTCTGGGTTATTTGTGGGGCATAGGAATTCATTCATTTCCCCCAAAAAATATAGTTCAGCCCCCCCCCCACAAGGTCTGAGGGACAGTGGACCAGCCCCCTGCTGAAAAATTTTGCTGACCCCTGGGTCAGGGGTGGCCAACTCCCAAGAGACTGCAATCTACTCCTACTATAAAAAAACTGGCAGTGATCTACCAATTGGATTGACCAAAGTTGTTGAGCTTTCTTGGGGGGGGGGGGCAGAATCTTGCAATTGGCTGTGCTTGACCACAGACACCCAGCGATCGACCAGTAGATCACAATTGACCTGTTGGACATACCTAGCCTAGCTTTCCAGGGTTTCAGATAGGAGTGGTTTTCCCAGCTAGCCTGAAGATGGCAGGAATTCAACCTGAAACCTTCTGCACACATAGCAGATGTTCTGCCACTGAGCCATGGATGTTGCCCATTGCTTCATGCCAGTGATTCCTGTAAGCAGAATTCATCATCATCATCATCATTATTGTATTATTTATACCCTGCCCATCTAGCTGGGTTTAACTGTGTTTGAAGGATATACAGTGGTAACTCAGGTTGCATACACTTCAGGTTACAGACTCCGCTAACCCAGAAATAGTATTTCAGGTTAAGAACTTTGCTTCTGGATGAGAACAGAAATCGTGCTCTGGCGGCGTGGCAGCAGCAGGAGGCCCCATAGCTAAAGTGGTGCTTCAGGTTAAGAACAGTTTCAGGTTAAGAACAGACCTCCGGAATGAATTAAGTTCTTTTTTTAAAAAAATTAATTTTTATTCAAATTTCCAATAACCATTCCATTTATAATTAAACATCCAATTTAACTTATACATTCTTTTAGACTTCCATCAGCCTATCTGACAATTTTCATATTTATCACTTCTCACATTTCCTAAATTTATGTTGCACTTTAACAATCCTTATTTTATCTTCTCTTTTAAGCGACATTCCATACTATTTTTTCACAGAGCTTCTTGGAATCCAACAAGCGTTATTTCCTGATCACACACAGTTTTCATATACTCTGTAAATTTATTCCAGTCCTCGGTGAATCTCTGATCGCGTTGGTTTCGAATTTTTCCCCTTAATTTGTCCATTTCTGCATATTCCATCAGTTTCATTCTCCATTCTTCCCTCGTTGGCATTTCTTCCTGTTTCCATTTTTGGGCCAACAAAATTCTGGCTGCTGCTACTGCATATCTAAATAACTTCACATCTTTCTTTTCAACATCATTCCCTAATATACCTAGTAACAATGCTTCTGGTTTCTTAACAAAAGTATATCTCAACATTTTTTTCATCTCATTATAAATCATTTCCCAAAAGCATTTCACTTTCTTACATTCCCACCACATGTGATAAAATGTTCCTTCTTTCTCCTGACATTTCCAACATGGAATGAATTAAGTTCTTAACCTGAGGTACCACTGTAAAACCACAAAGATTAGCCATTGCTCTGCACCACTTTTATTTATCCGATATTTCAGGGTAATATGTGGGATCTATGACTGGAAGCAGGTTTTCACATGTGCCTCTCCCCTGTTGCATGTGGGAAAGATTCTGTCAGGAGGTGACCCTACATCTAGCTACAATGCACTTTTAATCTGCTTTTGTGGTATTTTTCAGTTTTGGTGTTGTGTTTTTATGCTTTATTTTATACTTAATTTCTTAATAAATTGTACAACACCCATAGAATGTTGTGTTATGGGGCAGCATGCAAGTGATGGAAATCCTAGATACATAAACATATACCCATAGAACTGACGGGTTTTATTAATTTTATTTGTGCCTAGGATTACAGCAATAGATGTTTGGTTCTCTGTTTTCTTTCCAGCTTTTGTGGTCTCTGTGGCTTTATTTTACCTTGTTTCCTTAATAGCAAGGGCTGGGGGAAAGCAGTAAGATCCGACTACTGCTCAGGGCATTTTTAATTTGTAGTTAAGTTTTATTTTGTCATTTAGTCCTATTAGCAATCATTAAGCAATTTAATAATTAGATGCCTCATTAACATTTTAATGAGGCTACTGGCCATTGGTAAGTGTAATTAAATTAGTTTTATTGTATGATATTTTGAAGCTGTGATTAAATTAGGTTTTACTGTGCTTTTAAGAACAAACCTACGGAGATCTCAGTGTAGCAGCTGTCTTGTTAACTTAGGAAGTGTCTATGAAATAGTAATGTGGGGGGGGGGCACGGGCACGGAAAGAAAATTCTCTACTGAGGTTAATCACAAAAGGAAGAGAGAAAAAATTCAAATGTTCCTGCTGCCTCCCACCCCAGGGTTACTAATATATCACTGGTGTTAGCAGTACGTCTCTTTAACATTATTCATTGTGGATAGTTTTATATAATCTGCTATTAATTTTTAAGAAACAGTGCCTAGAAGATGTGGCATCCAGTGCTTTATAAATCAGGGACTAATCCTGGTGTGCTTAGTAAGACAAAACTCCTGTGGAGTTCAAATGGAATTTTACAACACTGGGAACTGCAGGGTATGGCCTTGCCTGAAAGCTGGCTTCATTATATTATTGCTATAGTGACAAATTGGGCTATTGGAGAAGGAGGTGGAGGAAAGAGGGAGGGTTGCAGCATTCTCAGTATCTAGCAAGTAGGGCTTGTTCCTGCTGTCAGAATCTGTGGGGGCGCAGCAACAGGAACACAAGGGCTAATGAATGGCAGGTTGGCAACAAGGCAAATTGCCATATGAAACGCATACTCAGATTTCTTTTCATGTTGTCAGGAATGATATGTGAGTCAAGAAACAGAGCAATTTGTGATAGCCAAATAAATGGTGGGCATTTCAAAAGACCAGGTTGTCACTGTATAAAACACAAGGTCTCATGGATTCACCTTAAGTCTGTAATTTAGATCAGCAGATATAAAAATGTCTAATATTCCCATCCCATCCGGCATAAAGAAACAGAAGAAAGCATAGTACATGTGCCAGGATTCCCCACTCCCACCCCATGCCTTCCACATGCTTCTGGCAGTCCTGCGCTGGAGAAACTGAGGGTGGGCTATGTGGTTCCTAAGTGGCGAAAACAGCCTCTGCCAGAGACTCCAAATCCCCTTGACCATGCCTTGATGCAGACATACTGTATGGGCACATGCCTGGTATTGTCACATTTCACTTCCCTCTCAGCTGACCACAAACAGCACTCCAAGATGCAGAATAGCACAGCTGGAGGGATTGCAAGAGCATAAAAATGCCGGAAGGTGCAGAAGATATTAATGGGAGTTAGGGAAACATGGGCACCTTAGCCACCTTGGGTTTACAACCTACTGTTGGCTTGACTTAATTCATACAGTTTGATTTTTAGAATACATGATAGCAACAATTAACAAAAACAGACAAGTAAATATCTTTCCCCTCACACTTCCTTAAGCTGATTTTGATCACTAAAGTTTTGTAATGTGTGTACATTCTCTGGTATTTTGAATATAAGAAGTTTTTGTTTGTTTTTAAACTATTAATAAACTTGGATATATTTTTTGTGGTCAGTTAGACATCAAAAGGCAACCTCTGATAATTGATACTAAGTAATCGTATGATACTTGCCTCTGGAGAAATAAGCAGTACTGTGAAACAAATAATTGATATCAAAATGAAAAGCTTAGGTTAAATGAACTTTCCATTTCATATCTAAAATATTATTAATTTAGGCATTATAGCAGAATCACAGAAGAGTTTACAGACTGGTTCCTTGCATGTTTACTCAAAAATCCTGTGAGATTTCCTCCTAAGTAATTGTGCATAAAAATCAAGGTCTCCAAACAACTCAAATGTCACTTGTCTAACATACTAGGGTAACTATACAGGGGCAGCTGGTTAGTTCAGCCTTCTGTGCACATACATGCATTCAATGAATGATCACTGCATATGGTCTGTCTCCTGATAAAGATAGAAAATTCTTCATTACAGTCTTGGTCCTTAAAATTTGTTTTAATTTGTTGGAAGCCACCCAGAGTGGCTGGGGAAACCCAGTCAGATGTGTGGCATATAAATATATTATTATTATTATTATTATTATTATTATTACTACTACTACTATTATTAAACACAACTTATGCTATGTAAAGCTACAGGTGGCTATTTAAATTACAAATAATTTACCAGAATCAACTGATTTATTTGATTGATTGATTGATTGATTGAATGTATGTATGTATGTATGTATGTATGTATGTAGTATTTTATTTCAGAAATACTTTCAGGATTTGTGTGTGTGTGTGTGTGTGTGTGTGTGTGTGTGTGTGTGTGTGTATTTTAACTAATAATGAAATGCTTTCTTTGTGTGTTACTTGAATTACTAAAAAAAAAAAAAACCATCACTTTCTCTAGCTCTGTAGACACATGAAGTTGTGTGGACATGGACATGGGCAAAGGCTTTGTATGATGATAAGCTCCTAATCTGATAAGATTTTAATTAAAGCCAAATATAGTTGTTCATGTGGTGTGTCTGTATGTGTGCATATATATTTGTGTGTGTGTTCAAAACTGAAAACCACTTTATTTAAAGACCTCCAACACCTCCACAAATTTTCATTAGAAAGTCATTAATTTATTCACAACTTGGTATGTAAATATTATTTATTGCATATTCAGCTCATTAATGGGTCTGTCTAGATCCTCAAAGACTTTTACACATTCAAGTCCTAATTGGCCAAAAGGATTGAGCATAGGTGCTTAACTGGTTTATATAGTGAAAGGAAACTTCATGTGCAAATAAAATGTTCTTGTATTGCAAATGCCTTTCACGTAGCACAGTAGCCCCAGAAATTCTATTTATTATCGTCATATCTCATTTTGTTTTCATAACAATTGTTAAGCATTCAATAATACACTGTGAAAAATGTCTTCAGGACTAGTAGGCATATTTTCAAAGCACATTAGAAAATGGAAAAGAAAAATTGACTTGCAGGTTATTATAAACGTCCATGTAATATAGCTTCATTTTCAACTGTGTGCTTTCTAGACATTGATCTAGACATTGAAATAGTTTCAGATGACTCAGCAAGGAGGCTAGCCCTCTGTTGGGAAGACTTGTTCACAATCTAATATACCTAATTGCTAAGGGTTTTATTCTTTATATTGAAACATCCCTTTTCTTGATTTAATCCTTTTATTTCTTCTGTTAGACCTGTACTACATTCAGCATTTCCTTAGCCTCCTTGGTGTTCGTTAACACTTTAGGAGGGTACCTGATAAGCTAATGATCCAACCCAATGTCTTATCCACCAAAGTTGTGATTTTTGCTATGAGGTAAGCAAAGAAAACGTTCAGACAGGCCATATTATTTGCTGGGGGGAATTCTCCCTGGCCCCCAAAACAATGACAGTGTATTCCATCTCAAGGTCCTCACACTAACCACACAAACAAGGTGTGGGTAGAGAATCTAATGGTGAATTGAGCAGAAGAGCTGGGTCACAGCTTGAATTTGTAATAAGTATGTGCACCTGGTTGAAACCAGGCTACTGTCACAAGCCCAGCCATCCCACTGAGTAGCCCATTTGAAAGGACCTTTTGCACCAAAACCTCTCAGCCAGAAGGGGTTGGCTTTGCTATCCCCCAATGGATGGGCGCAACATCTAAGCCTTAGCTGCGTCAGGCAGAAAATCGCTGCTTCCCCGGAGCTCCAGGTAAGCGGCTATTGTGGAATGAATTTTGAAATGCTCTCAAGTGTATAACAAGATAGTTAAGTTTCTTTGATGAATTGCTTTGCAACAGTGTAATTATGCATTTTACAGGATAGCAATTTGTATACGGTATAAAGTACAGGTATGTGTTTGCTGTAATTATTAGAGTCCATTGCTTGTGCTATGTTAATGTTTCTGAATTAAGCAACATGAAGCAATTTCTACCATGCTTCATTCCAGAAACCTTAGGGATACTATCTGTGGTTTTCAACACTCGCCTAAAGGAGCTTTGAGCACAAGACTTCTGATCTACTGGATTTTATGCTGCAGTGTAGTTTTTTAGTTGTCAAATAAGATAGAAGCTACTTTATAGTATGCAAGATCAGAACATTTAAGATGGACAAGGCAGATCTGGTGCTATTTTTAACAACAAAAGAGTCTTGCCAGACAATATGCAGCCAGACACTTCATAAAAGGGTAATCTTTACGATGAGTCATTACAGTAATTGCCTCAACATTTCCTGCAGTAGTCAAGATAGCACCTTCTTTTTTGCCATATACCAGTTTTATGAGCGCTAGAAAAATTGATTCATTTCCTGAGAAGCTAAAAGACTGGTAGGGAGCAAATTTGCTTTTCTCCATGAAACACCTTTAAGTAACAACATTGTTCCAATGTTTTGTTCTATGTTTTTAAAATGCCATTCCTCGTTTTTCTATTCATTTTGTCCAGTGCAAGTGATCACCATGATTCTGCACCAGGAATGAAGTGCAGAAAACTTCAGACTATGTCATCTCCCTCCCCTTGCACACACAAGTAAAGGAGTCAAAACATGCTCTTTCACAAAGCTTGGTCCCCCATTACAGTGGTACCTCAGGATGCGAACAAGATTCGTTCTGGAGCCCCATTCATATCCCGAACAGAACGTAAGATGCACCTGTGCATGCGCGGGCTGCGTTTCACCGCTTCTGCGCATGCGTGTGACGTCATTTTGACCGTCTGTGCATGCGCAAGCAGTGAAACCCGGAAGTAACACGCCGTGGATTGCCACCCGAAAGCACGCAACCTGAAGCGTATTTATGCCGAGGTATGACTGTATATCCATTTTGTACGAACCTGGAAACTATTGTTTGTACTTATCAAACTTAGTTAAGACAAACCAGAATCAAACCCAAATAGATTTAACTGGAAGTTATCATTCTAAAGTAAAAGAGGAATTTCCTCATTTGGAATTGTAGTTTATTAAAAAATGAAAACTGTAGTTTCCTTTGCGTTACTCCCCCCCCCCCGCCGCCGCCGCCGCCGCCACCACCGCCGCTTAACCAGGCTTCTGTGTTACTACAGTTACTCTGTGTTTATTGGGCCAAAAAGGTTCCCACCCCTTTTTAAGGCAACACCATGCCTTTACAAAAGTGTGATAGTAGCGATTACTGAGTAAATATTTTAATGTAAGGTAACTGAAGTCAAATATACTTTCCACAGATTCAGTTTAAAGTAAGATATATATTACAGCAGTTGCAAATAATATTTGGATTAGTCTATTCTTTCCCAAATTATGCTACATTAATCATATAGACTTCCATACCTCTGGGCAGGTTTTATTGTTTGTTTATTCCCTACCCTCCCCCCCCAAAAAAAATTACGCCACCACCCCACAAAGAAGCATCTATGTTTGTGAGGTTCCATAAAGCATCAGGACTATTGATTCAAAACCCTAAAATGTTTTTTATATAATTGACTTTTTATTGCTATTCTTTGTATATCATATTGTTGTTTTATTGCTATGGCCGATGGCTGACACAAATAAAGATTCATTCATTCATTCATTCAAGCTTTAGGGTTTAAAAAAAACTATACCATGCACACCACTTTCTACAGGTTCAGTAATAGGAAGTGAATTTGTCACCTTGAAAGTACTAAAGATCAGCAGAAATGGAATTGCTGTAGATCTGACCTTCCTTCTTCATTACTGGCTGCCAGATCTATAAGTGGGGGAAAGATTGAGCATTTTACAGCAACATAAAGAAGCTACTGGATGTGATACTTGCTAAAACTGTTAGTGTCTCACATTGGGAGAGGTTTGCTTGTGAATCTCTCTCTCTTTCCATGTGTAAACACAGCAAGAATTAAGACTATGGCATCATTTTATGATCCAAGTTTTTTTGCTTCTACCAGCAATTGCTCAGTGTAAACTTCATTTCAAATGTCCATGAAAAAACAGGCCCTGACCCAACTCTCATATAACAATTGGGTGGTAAATGTGCATTCCTATTGGCAGCTACATAAAGTTCAGTAACGCCAAGATATGCATCACCAGGTGCATATGCACCCAGATCCTCACGTGTGTTTCCATATCGGCTATTTGAGTGGAAATAAACTGCTTCTGCACATAGATCCCTTTCTTGTATTGGGAAGTTGCATAGAGAGATTTTGCTCATGTGTGGTTTTGAATTCTAATATCAGACAGTTTAGGAGAGTCACTTTCACAGTGATAAGCTCAGAAACTGGTGGTCTTGGAGGTAAAGGGAAGTGTGTTGCGAATTAAATGTGAACCAAGAATTAGCATATATACGCTGCTTTTTTCAGCCAGAACTCACTAGAACCATTGCTATTATAAGAGAACAAGGGAGGCATTCACAATGAGCTCTGGCACCTCTTTTTCTAGAAAAATAGCACTGCCTATATATACCCTAACAGACCTAAGATTCAGCAATCTGGCCCAGCTGTTACCATTTGCCAACCATATTATATAAACAAAATCTAGTGGTAGTTTCCATGGCTTTGACCCACCCTTTGCATGAGCAGAAGCCTGCTCAGCAAAACGGATTTCTTCTCTCCTGCCCTGTGTGTCCCCTGAAAAAAATTCTCCTGAGCATTTCAAGAAAGTTTTATATTAGGTATGGGTTGTTCCAGTAGGAGAGAAAAACCCAATCTAAGATAAGCATCAATGTGTTTTTTTAAAAAACTACCTTACATTGAGGCGCTATTATTAGAAGCTCAATAATGCATTTTCCCCATCAATCAGCATTGGGCATGATCAAGCAATAAAGTGTCTGGCCAGAATTTATACGTGCTCCCTTGCTTTTCTGAAAGAACTACAACTGATTACTGTAGGTACAGGCCTGAACTTCTTTGAAATGAATAATATATTGAGTGGAACTTTATGGGGCAGGTGCCAAAAAAGCAATGCTACTGAGCCATTAGCTATCTATTAAAGCAATAACAGTACACCCTGAGGGCCCTGGTTTTTGGTTACAACATGACACGGTCCTTCATTACATGTTGCCAGTGACAATTCCCTGGTGATATGTGTAAAAATAATATTATAAATCTCTCTCCTATAATTGAGTTATAATGTGAATCAGTGCATCTTTACCTAGCCAAACTGTAATGTCTTATTTTTAACACGATCAGTAGTGAGCATCACTTCTATACTGTCTTGTCCAGAGTAAGGGATAGCAAAACTGATAGTTCTTCCATGGATAAGATTTAGTGAGAAAGTGTCTGGGAATCTCATGCTCTTCTCTAATTCTTGCATCACAAGATTCTGAAACTCATGTTTCCGATTGTGGCAGGCAACTTTAGTTAGCAGCTCTGGAAGCAAAACATGAGAAGAGGCCAAGGGATGGATGTCAGTAAATGAAGCTGCATCTGTACAGTACTTAGTTTTGGTTTTGAGCTTGTGATGACATCCAATTTGTTTGTTTGTTATAAATATGACTCTTCATCCTGAAGGAGCCCAGGCCAATGCACAACATAAACAACCATTTGCACGCTTTACTGTGGGTCATGCCCAATGAGTACAGTGGTACCTCAGTTTACAAACTTAATCTCTTCTGGAAGTCGGTTCTGAAACTGAAACCTTTCTTAAACCGAGATGCGCTTTCCCCGATGAGGCCTCCTGCTGCCGGTGCCCTTCCACTGTTTGGCTTCCGTTCTTAGACCGAGGTAAAGTTCACAAACTGGGACGCTACTTCCGGTTTTGCAGAATTTGTAACTGAATAGTTCGTAAACAGCTGTTCTTAAACCAAGGTACCACTGCTGATTTCAGAGTACAGGAGTGTTCATGGTTGTTTAATGTGCGTCCTGTGCAATTTAGAGCTTTGTATATCAGTACCAAAATCTTCGGTTGGGGCATCAGTTCACAGGCAGCCAGATTTGGTTCTTTAAGGATCAGTGTCACATGACCCAATTTAGTTGCCCCACAGCCTGGTAGCCTGATTCTGCACCAGCTTCATATACAGTGGTACCTCGGGTTAAGAACTTAATTCATTCTGGAGGTCCGTTCTTAACCTGAAACTGTTCTTAACCTGAGGTACCACTTTATCTAATGGGGCCTTCCATTGCCACCACACGATTTCTGTTCTCATCCTGAAGCAAAGTTCTTAACCCTAGGTACTATTTCTGGGTTAGCAGAGTCTGTTACCTGAAGCGTCTGTAACCTGAAGCGTCTTTAACCCGAGGTACCACTGCACTGTACTGATCAGGAGCAAGAGATTATTGAGTAACTGAGTCTGGTAGGGTTGGGAAAAAAGAGAAGGACCACAATAAGGGTTATTACTATCAATAAAGATAATGTGTAACAGTTCTACCCTCTTTAAGTGCCTCATGGCATTTAAATGTATAGGCACCATTTCTAGGCCAGGGCTCAGGCATTCCAAGCTTTTTGCTCTTGATCAAACATAGTTGCTAATGTTGCCATAGGCATTAAAACTGAATGTTCATATTTGCCTAGAAAATCCAGTGCATGTGGGCATATGGGATAAGGAAAATGTGCATTAGTTACACATTAGTAGTAACTATGATTAGTGGGTGTATGATAAGCAGTGTGAAGTAAAACTGCACAACATACATGCACCAAATGTTAGAGGATAGGCATAACATGAATTGTGCCGAGTGCAGTGCTCTCTTAATTTTAAGGGTCATCAGCACACTAGATGCCATTCAGGAGGGTACAATGGTGTGTGTATCTATATGTTTGTATCTATCTAGCTGTCTGTCTACCTGTAATTATCTTTTCCTCCTATAAGCTTACAGAGTAGCCTTCCCCATTCTGAATCAATATACCTTCATTTTCCAATCAAGCCTGACTTGGTAAAAAGAAAAAAAATGGAACTATCATAGATAACAGAAATTTACAAGTCAAAGAAATGTGAAAAGAGACACTTATATCCACATACACTGCAGTGTCACCATAGCTATAATTTGTGTGAATAGAAATACCATCCATATGTCTTTGGTATCAGCAAAACAGAAGTAAGAATGTATTTCATTTGACTGGATCAGACAGCGTGTCCTAAAGCTGGATATTTAATCTGTCACTTTGTGATTTCATAATTCATTGTCCTGTATTGAGTACAATCTAAAGTAGTGATTTCTGGAAAATGTAATCTTTAGGTTTCAATAAACTCTTTGACAGGCTTTGTGTTGATGGACTACTGTGAGCTGAAGGCTGTTTAGAAGATCTATTAGTTTCTAGATTATTTTTGTCAATTGTAAATGTTTGGGTTTTGTTTTTTTTAGTTTCCACCTACACACTCAAAATATGACTTGCATATCTGGTGTATAAATATCATGAAACATTGACGTTATCTCCATGGCCAGAATGCATTATTAGTCATTGACTAGGTCCCTTTGATTGGAGATTGGTAAAAAATACGGCAAAACATTTCAAATAAATTGTTTAATAATATTATTAAGAATGTTGATGTGATTGTATCTTTACATTGCTCATAGTGGGTGGTTGTGGATTTTAAAAGCTGTTGAACAAATTTAGGGGCTACACAGTATCTTTTCTGCATAAAAGTCAGTCTCTGAAGCTTTGAAAAACTCTCGAGGACATATACGGTACTTTGTATGAGTACAAGTTAATGGCAAGCCTTGAACTAAACATCAGTTAAAATGAAAAAGTATTACCTATGCATATGCAGAATCTTGTTTTCCATTTTCTGTTGGCTAACTTTTGAGAAAAGTAACATTTGATTCAGGCCGCATCTAAGCATTGTAAGATAGGAAAATCTGTATTGCAAATCATGTAATTATAAGTTTTCATTGTATCACCGCTTCTCATTCATTCTCATTCACATAGCCACAGGGGAGTCAGATGGGCTGATGGAAAAACATGCAAACCATTTGACCAGAACTATCTTTGTTTTTGTTGGATGGTCTTAAGCAAACGATATTTAGAACATGTATGCATGTCCTAAAGTCAGCTTAGTACAATATGGGGAAAGGGCATGGAGATCCTGATGTCCTGAGTGCAGTGCTGCTGTCCTCCTAACCTCCATGTAAATGTATTTCAATAACATGCCACCACCTGATATAACTCAGCTAAGATTATTTGTTTTATTTTTAATGGAACCCCCAAATACTGGAGGACATCTTTTTAAAGAATCCTCTGCGCTAGGGAAGATTCCGAATCCTTGCTTAGCATTGGTTGAGCATGGGCCTATCACAGAAGGAGTTTTAGCATGAAATTAACCCTTAACAACAAGCCTCTTGTGTGCTTGTGTCAGAGTGGGAGGGATTCCTTATGGGGTGGAGGAGAGTAGGCTGATGCCAGTAACGTGAAGACCTTTCTTACAGCTGAACATTTGCTCTCCAGATAGAGCGAAATAAAAAAAGGGGCAGGTAATAAGTAAAAATTTCTCAGCTGTTTCTCATATGAGAAAAATAAACAGACTTGTTCAGTATATAAGACATCACATCACACGGCAATAAAGGAGCTGGTTTACACATGTTGGAGCCAGTGCTGCTGTGAATAAGGAAAAGAAATTGCATTATTTTTGACCAAGGTGTTTAACGACAAAACTGGAATTCTTCACACAGCCGTCCAAGCCAACCAGTGCATAAAAGCATATTGTACTTTGCCATTTTAATTACATTTCTGCCTGCTGCTTTTCTTAATGAATAACTTTAATTAATATAAGTTCTGTCAAGAGGAGCAACATTTGCATCCACATTGTACAAAAGAGCCAACCTAAATTGCTACTCATATTCCCCCCCAAACCTGCCCAAATCAGTTCTGGGGATCCCCCAACCATCTAGAGTCAAACTGGGGACAGGGTGCATAGGCACCTGGGGAGGAAGTCCTATTGTGCAGTTGGAAGCAGCTAAATGTCCATGAATAGTTCTTCTCTATAGTTTATGTTATTTTTGGGAGATCCAGAACTCTACAATTATATTGTGGTGGTAGTTATGCAAAAACAGTTATTGCTACTAAATAAAAGGTTGGGAATGTACTGGCTGGCTATGTTTCATTTCCCTGTAACTACATGTTACGGTTTAAGGGAAATCCCTTATTCTTAAACTTCCCTTAATATATTTGCCTCCCAAGCTTGCCTTGAGCTGCCTTTTACCAGCATGGGGTCCAGACCCATAGTGATGTCACAGTGATATTCTCATATCAAATTGTTATCATCATGGTAGCGCAGACGAATGTCCTGGGCACTCCTTATGCCATAGTTTATCCATCAGGGAGAAACTATGGGTGGCTGGATATGCAAATGCTGGTTGGAAATGTGGAAAAAGCAGGGGAGAAACATCTTGTGGAAACAAAGAGAGTTTTGGGAGCAAAGGCAAGGATTAAACTGAGTCAAGACAATCTCTTTCACAGCAAGGGTTTGAGAAGGAGTTTGACCTCTACAGGGAATTGATTTTTCCTGATTTGTTGCAGAAGGGGAGAGAAAGAATGGGGAAACTTGTGGATGGTGAGATGTGTCATGCCATCAACACAATCGATCCTGAGCAACCCCTCTGGCACCAAAGTGGTTGTTTGGTATTCTGAGGAATTTTGGTGACTGAAACAGGCAGGATGATGGATAAAGCACAACTGTCCTAAAATTAGTGGTGAAGACAACTAGGCATTTGTAGAGTGAAAAATCATTTACAGTATATTGTGTGGCAGTGAAAGGAGAGCTGGCTCCATCACATCCTTGAGTAGCAGTCCAACAGTTCTTTTGCAGGGCAGCTTGTTTCTGTGACAATGTGAATGGGGTAGTTAGAATGGCCACAGCTATTGTAACCCGGGAATGTGGACCTGGTGCTTCCTACATCCAGCCTACCATATGTGTACAATTAACCTTGCCCATTGTGACTGATTAGTACTAGCCAAGTCGCATTGGCCATGATGGCCAATAAACTTAGTCCCAGTAAGACAGAAGCTTAGTCCTACTAATCAGTTGCCCTATAAGGGACTGATTTTCAAGTTTGGGGAAAATGTTGCCTTACTTTTCTGGCAGGAACTACATTCCTCTTGAAATAGCAGGTTCATAGCTTGAGAGTGCATTTTGATCCCTCTTTGCCACTGGAGATTCAGATGGCCTTGGTATCTAGGAGGACGTTTCATTGCCTTCAGCTGGTGTGCCAGATATGCCCAGTCCTGGATGGAGGCAGCTTGGGCATAGTGACCCACTCATTTTTAACTTCTAAATTAAATTATTGCAACATGCTCTATATGCAGCTAGTGCAAATTGCAGCTGCTAGGATGCTTAATGGAATGCTTTGCAGATATTGTGTTCATGCTGAGTGATTTGCACCAGCCCCCTGTTTCAGGCATTGTTGTTAATTTAGACCAGTGATGGCCAAACTTGGCCCTCCAGCTGTTTTTGGACTACAAATCCCATCATCCCTAGCTAACAGGACCAGTGGTCAGGGATGATGGGAACTGTAGTCTCCAAACAGCTGGAGGGCCAAGTTTGGCCACCACTGACTTAGACTATTCTAAAAGACACTTCTAGTCATATTGTGTTTAGTTGGCAATATCTCTAGCCAAGATCCCTTGAAGAAGAGTCTTCCGCATTGATGAATGATGGCTTCTACATTGTAGAATGACACACACACACCCTTCACAAGACATTCCTGGGCACTGATACTTAGTACAGGTTTTATTGAACCTTGGGATTCTGATTTTTGTTGTGCTAGTTTCATTTTGTAACTGCTTTATTTTTTACACTGGAAGGCCATCTGAGCCATTCACAATGAAGAGACACACTGGGCTGCTTCTTATTGTAGATGACATTGAACTTTTATGGCTTTGAATTCAAATTGTAGAGAGGGTTAAGTGTATATTCTCCATTTTTGAGTTTGTATGTTAAGCTGAATTTGTCCGAATTCCCTAAGTGGCATTTCTTAGCTCTTGCTAAGACGCTCTTGGTATTAAGACATAATTTTCAGTTGGCCCTGCTTTTGTTGTTCTTAATTCATGGAATGAAACTAAAATGGGGATATTATGGTTGTTATATTTCTTATTTATGGGATGAAAATATTCTTATTAGCTGTGCAATTCAGAGTTTATTGTATTTTAAATTAATGTATTCGTGTTTTGGTGACTTTTTAACAGGCAATAACTTCAAGCTGGCATTGTGAATAGAGATTCTGCTACAAGAAAATAACAGTAAGTGTTTCTGTTTGCTATAACTTGTTCTAAAAAGATACTATTTCATATATGTGGCTGTGGTATTATTTGAATGAATTTTTAAAAGCTACCTTTCTTTGGCCTATCTTGTCATATTCCTTTTACAAAGATTTTTTCCCCAGAACTTTAGTGGTACGGTTTTAGTAGTATTAACTGATAAAGAAGGAGGGATATTGTTCTCATTATACAGTCTTTTAATTTAAAATGCATTGAATAAATGCATTCTCCCCCACCTTTGGTTTATCAAAATAGAATTGTTTATAAGTATGTAGGGAAATGCTAATGTGCTTACAAATATAATGTTGGCTATTCCATTTTCATGTGAATTGTTGATATGAGCTTTTAGATTAAAAGGATCTGAATTTTCTTTGCAAAATAGAAATATTAATGTTGTAATTAGCTCAGTAATTGCAAAAGGAAGATGTAGTATTGACCATGATTTTAAAAAGAGATTGTAATTATTTACAGTGAAATACGTGCTGCTACAATATTATTGATAGGAGGTACATAATTGATTTTAAGTGTTTATTGATTGTAAAGGGAAACCTCTGCATAAAAATTAATGAAATAGTAGTGACCTCTCATTATGTTTTGCTTTCAGGATCTGGAATGGGGGAACTAAATAAAATTATTCTATTTCATATTAATTGTATCATAATTCAAGTCATCTGAGACAACATAACCTTGCTTTTTAATTTCTATACTGTCATTTCTGATGTAAAATTTTAGGAGGACATAATATAGGCTACTGATAATCATTCAAAGACAGTGTAGGAGCTTTCTGTTCTCCTTTATGACAAATGTTAAAAATCATATCTTAACCTCATTATTATTTGCACATAATGTCATGTTAGCATGAAGAAGACTTTGTACATTAACAACCCCTCCACATTAACTTTAGAATGCGTGCCATGCATTGTAATTTCCAACATATATGTTTAGACAAATCCCTCGGCCAGTAAAGCGAGATGAGTGCCGCAACCCCAGAGTCATTGGCCAGGGGTCCCTTTACCTTTTTACATGCTGCACATGAATGTGACTAATTAAATCCTGAAGGCCCACTGCAGGGTCAGAATGATACAATTTGAAATAGAAAAACATTGGGTGGAGTTGTGGAGAGAATGTTAACTCTTTCCCAGCCAGCCACTTTCCCTCTTCACTTGGGTGCAGATAGGTTCCTTCCAGCAGTATTTCTACACAATAAAGAGTTATCTGATACCTTGTGGAGAGTGTATTAGAAAACCAGTGGGTGATGAAGAGTTGCACAGGAATTCTCCTCCACTGTGGCTTCCCTAAATTTCATTGCTCTAAATTACAACAATGAAACAAGACAATGGAATTAACAGTTTGTGCCTTTGCTTTGAAATTCCATGTTATATGAAAAGTTATATGTGTATCTCTGTCTCTCCTGTGACAAGTGTGAGTTACAAATGTTTATGGAATTCACACAACTCATGACAGGAGAAATCTACAGATTTCAGTTTTGCGTGCTGTACAGAAGCATGAAAAAGAAAAGCACACAAGTCACAAATCAGCTTTTTGCTAATACTTAGTGAATACAAACAATTGTTGTTACTGGATAAAAAAAGAAACACATTGTAAAGCCTACTGCTGAAAAGATAGAATAGATAAAGGGAAATGTGTTGCAATAGAAAACATAAAAGTGTGTTTTGTTGGTTTAAAGTATCTGTATTGCAATTAAAATTATGGCTTTGATATAACATTTTAGAAGGATAAAGAATATAGCCTACAGGATGAGGAATCAGAGAATCATAGCATTGGAAGGGATCCCAATGGTCATCTGGTCCAACCCCCTGAATGTAGTAATCTCAACTAAGGCATCCATGACAGATGGCCATCCATCCTCTGCTTAAAATAACTGCAAGGAAGGAGAGTCCAACACCTCTTGTGGGAGTGTGTTCCACTGCCAAGCAGCTCTTAGTGTCAGAAAGTTCTTCCTGCTGTTTAGTTGGAATATATTTTCTTGTAACTTGAATCCATTGGTTCAGGTCCTAGCCTCTGAAGCAGGAAAAAAACAAGCTTGCTCCATCTGCTTTGTGACAGCCCTTTAGATATTTGAAGGGGGCTATCTGTGGGTTAAAGCTTCAGCGCCTAGGACTTGCCGATCGAAAGGTCGGCGGTTCGAATCCCTGCGGCGGGGTGCGCTCCCGCTGCTTGGTCCCAGCGCCTGCCAACCTAGCAGTTCGAAAGCACCTCCGGGTGCAAGTAGATAAATAGGGACCGCTTACTGGCGGGAAGGTAAACGGCGTTTCCGTGTGCAGCTCTGGCTCGCCAGAGCAGCGATGTCACGCTGGCCACGTGACCCGGAAGTGTCTCCGGACAGCGCTGGCCCCTGGCCTCTTAAGTGAGATGGGCGCACAACCCCAGAGTCTGTCAAGACTGGCCCGTACGGGCAGGGGTACCTTTACCTTTATCATATCACCTCTCAGGCTTTTCTTTTCAAGGCTAAATATATCCAGATCCCTCAACTGTTCCTCATAAGGCTTGGTTTTCCAGAGCCTTCATCATCTTGATAACCTTCCTCTGCACTCTGCACACATGCCAGCTTGTCAACATCATTCTTAAATTGTACCACACAGAACTGGACACAATACTCCATGCGTGGTCTGACCAAGGCAGTACTATGCCTTGGTGGTACTATGGTACTATGACTTTGCCTTGATTGGAACATTATACTTCTGTTGATGCAGCCTAGAATACCATTAGGGATTTTTAATATTTTGCTGTTGCATCACACTATGCTAAGCTACTAAGACCCCTAGATTCTTTTCATATGACAAGTCAGGTGTCCAATACCTTTTATATTTATGCAGCTAGTTCTTCCTGCCTAAATATAGAACCTGGCATTTGTCCCTAATGAAATTCATTTTGTTAGTTTGGGCTCAGTTCTCCAGTCTGTTAAGGTCATATTAGATTCCAATTCTGTCTCCTGCAGCATTGGCTATCCCTCCTACTGTCACTCTGTAGCATTTCTCCATTTTCTCCATCCAGAGGACCTACTACTTATTTATTCTTCCTCTTACTTCAAACATAGTCAAAGATACCTGTATTTTTAAAAAAACCTTTCTTGCAAGCCTGAGCTCATTCTGAGCTATGGCCTGCCTGACCTTCTCCCTGCAACTGTTGGCTACTTGTGTATACTCTTCCTTCATTATTTCCTCTTTCTTCCATTTCTTGTGCATGCCCTTCTTAAATCTCAACTCATTTATAAGCTCCTTATGCAGCCACACTGGTTTCCTTATATGCCCCTGACTTTTCTTTCTTTTTGGGCCTTCAATATTTCACATTTAAGAAATTCCCATGCATCGTGCACTCCTTTCTCTTGGAGTATTTCTGACCATAGGGTCCCTCCTAGTACTTCCTAAAGCTTTTTGAAATCATTCAGAGATATAGTTTGTGCATAGGAGCTTTCCAATTCTTTTCTATGACAGAGAAAACTATAACAGATGTGGAAAAAATACTCAGACATTAGAACACTTTGCATTGCTTACAGATGTATAGAAATGTCACGTTATCTTAATGTATTACAGGAGAAAGAGTTTGATACAAGACACTTTTACAGCATGCTTAAATAATATTTGTGGCCCATACATATATCACTTAAAATTGTGCTGTTAGCTCATATTCATACATATGCATAGTAACATAAGTTTTTGCTCTCTGTATTACTGTGCATTATCCCAGGGGCCAATTGCCATCACTCACTATGAAGGTGTCCTGATTTAAAAAAAATATCTGAAGATTTCCCCCCTAAAGATCTGGATTAGCTGAGGTTGTAATAAAATCAGATATAGCCTTTTTATATTATTTATCTAAAGGTTAAAATCTATATTAACAATACTGACCTTGTATGCTTGCAAAGATTTGTTTTGTGGCTATTATTAGTAAGAATATCAGAGATGACTACAACAGTTATTTGTATTTCTTCGCTGTCCATTCCTCACAATAATAACATAATACTTTACAATGACAAATTGCTCTTTATTTTATTGTTGTAAATTTTTAAATGATTGCAATTTACTGAGTTGTGAAATCCAAATTGGAGATTTTTATTCTGCCCCCTTCTTTATTCTAATCCTGTCTCCAGTGTTTGGAATTAATTTATTTTCTTCATTTTATCATGGTCTTGGCTTGACAAATGGTACATGACTTCCTGTTGTTTCTTTGTCTCAGTTTTTCTGTTTCTGCATTGTACCAGAATGAGTTGCAGAATGTTTGCTCAATCCTAAATCACTATAGCTTCCTTCTGGCAGATTTGGAAACTACCAAACAGGTTGTGGATATTGAACTGCAAAACAGGATATGTGTGGCAGTCTTCAGTGCTTGTACTAATTTACCTTAATTCCAATCTGCATTATTTCCCCTTCCATTTTCCTTTCCACCTTTTTGAACTACCATTATTTCCACAGCATGCCATGTGGCTTGGCACCTGTTGGTATTTTTTCAGGGTATGCCTCTTTTTCCCAAAGCTGACACTGTCAGATTAAAGAAGCCAAGTTTTCTATACAACAATTAAAAAATAAATAATGAATACTTTACAATGACGTCTAAATTCCTGATATGATAGAAACAAAAAAGTTTGGCGACCCAGATTTAAAAAAATACTCTTGATAAACATCAATAGCTTCTATCCATGTTGCATTGTAATCTGAGAAAAGAACCACTGGCATAAAGTGTAAAACAGAGAGGAGAGGCATGAATATACACTGTAGGAGACCTGAGCTGTGGTTTTAATATTGTTCATAACAAATCTTTTCTTTTCTTTTTAAATTGGGGGTAGCAGCTACAGATCCCATCATCCCTGAGTGTTGGCCATACTGGCTGGGACTGATGAAAGTTGTAGCTCAGCAATATGTGGACTACTTTATGGAAGCCGCCCAGAGTGGCTGGGGAGGCCCAGCCAGATGGGCGGGGTATAAATAATAAATTATTATTATTATTATACTTTGGCTAACCCTGATTTCTATTATCTTGTTGTAATAAGCCCTGAAAACATGGTTATAGGGCAGGATATAAATATTTTAAATAAATAAAAATAAATGCTTTGGTATGGTATTGCACTATATAAGGCTTTGTGTCAGTACCATACAGAAAATGCACTATATTAGTAACAAGTACTATTCCCCCAGCTGAATCTATGTATATATACTCAGGTGGACAAATGTTTTCCATCTATTTAATTAGATAAACAGCTTATTTTCACCATAGTTAATGTGCATAAAACATATTTCTATTTTAAAATATATTATTGAACTGCATTGAGATAATTTGAATGAAAGATATTGTTATAAGTGTTCAAACGGTTAAGGGGGGAAATAAACAAAATTAAAGCCAAGGTTATTTGTCATTTGTGATTTGACTGCTGCACAGCAAGAAATTGATATAAACTTCATAACTACAGTACATTAGACTTTGGTTCAGAATGGCAATGATTGTGCATTCTTCTTTTAAAACATTCCAGTCCGCATGTTAATTGCATTACTGGTACTTCTGCATTATGGGAGGCACAGCGAGACCAGCATTTGTGTGAATACTATCTGTAAATACTACTGCTGCTGAAAGGTTTAAATCCAGTGATTTTCTAATTTATGTCCTTGGTGAAAGTCTTGGACAAAATGCTTTCTTCATTGCCTCCCTGCTTTTTAAATATGTTTGTGTATAAGAGCATAAGAGCCTGATGCATCAGCCAGTGGTCCATTTAATCCAGCATTGTGTTCTCACAGTGGCCCAACAAATGCCTGTAGGATACCTGCAAGCAGAAACTGAGCAAAGAAGCACACACACCCCTCTTGAGCAACTAATGGAGGCAGAACCTGGTCATCATAGCTACTAAACACCGATGCCTTCTACGTATTTACCTTTTCCTCTCTTAAAGCTATCCAAGTTAGTGGTCATCAGACAGACACCTTTCCACTTAAAATTGTTGACCTATTCCACTTGGGGCTACTCTAGGAAATAGCCCTGTGGAACCTTAGGAAGTGGAGTTGGAGCTGACACTCAACTTCTCAATCATCAATAGGTATTCTTTTTCTACCACACTTCCCTACATATTTCATGTTTCCTTAGGAATACATTTCAATAATAAATAATAATGCGACCCCTCTCATTCATTAAAAATCCATTGCAAAGTTAGGACTCATCATACTACTGTATCATACTACCTTAAACAGCCATGGCTCTTCCCCCAATGAACATTGGAAGCTGCAGTTTGCTAAAGGTACTGAGAGCTGTTAGGAGATACCCAGTCAGAGCTATAGTCTTCACTGTACCTCTGTGTGGACTATAGGGGTATCCTTAAAACTCACAGCACTCTTAATAAACTACACTTCCTAGGGTTATTTAGGGAAAGCCATGAGTCCATGACTGTTTCAACCATCCAAGTATGCTGTGGTTCAGATGTTGTTTCTTTCATCTGCCTGCATTCCATAGATGGTTAGGCTGCTCTGTACTGACTGATTTATAAACAGGCTGAAGCAATAAATCCAATTGAGCACAATAGTTGCTGTATCTCTGGTAGTTTCATTCACTGAATGGTAACAATTCTACTTTCAAACAGTAATTTCCTTATTATTAGCCCACCTGTCCACCATTCTGCACTAAATAATCTGCTGCTCTTTCAAAAAACCTGGTTTTTAGACGTTAAAATCTAATACCACATCCAACTATATCTATAAATATTTTCTCTGACATATAATTAAATATGGATTAAGGGATAATCAATGGATTATTCTTCAGAGTGTAAGTTAATACCCTTCTCTTTACTTAACTGATACATTCTTTCCCTCTTTGTTGTTGCTTTTTAACAAGTACAAAAAGATGTGAATTGCCAAAAAAAAGTACATATTATTGTTCTTTGGATTTAACATTGTTCCGTATCACTTTGGAAAAAAAACAAGTATCAAACCTTTATAGTGCAATCTCACACTGTACATATCTCCTTAAAACTTAGCCACATTGAGTTCAACAGGATTGACTTCCAGATAAGTGTGTATATAGGATTGCAGCCTAAGGACATTTTTTAAGTAGCTGGATTCCATTCTAACATCTCAAAGAAATAATAATAATAATAATAATAATAATAATAATAATAATAATAATAAAAAATACCCCACCCATCTGGCTGCGTTTCCCCAGCCGCTCTGGGCGGCTTCCAACAAAAGATTAAAAATACATTAAAACATCAGTCATTAAAAATTTCCCTAAACAGGGCTGCCTTCAGATGTCTTCTAAACGTCAGATAGTTGTTTATCTCCTTGACATCTGATGGGAGGGCATTCCACAGGGCAGGCGCCGCTACCGAGAAGGCCCTCTGTCTAGAGTGTTCATTTGAACTGTACTTAACATTCTTTCATTTGGACATTCTCAGGATATACTGTACAGCTATATAAAGGGAAGATTCTCTACTGGTCAGTTTACAACCTGCTACTTTCCTAAAGTTTTAGTGCTTAAATGTATTTTTCTTTGCTTACTTAAATTTGTATACTGCCGTTCATCTGAAGATCCCAGAGTGTTTCACAACAGAGAAATACAAAACGTGAATACAAAAGGCATAATAAAAACAAAAACCAAGCCAATAACCCCCTCTCACCCAAACACATTTAAAAAGCCATAGAATGTTAATCAACTGAATGCCTAATTGAAGAGAAACATTTTTGCCTGGTGCCTTATTATTACTTTATGCAATGTTATTATATATGTGCAAGCTTCCTTTCATCTCCTAGGTAGACTTTCCTGTAAAAACTGCATGCCATTGAATGCACATTTTAATTGCTGCTGTTCATTTCATCACCAGCATTCACCCTCCAGCACTGTTCCTGCTGGAGACCCATGTCCATGGGGGAGAGTCAGCACAACATGGAGTTGGATGGGGAAAGGGGTCTTCTCTTTTGTCTATTTTAAATACTTTAAAAAAAATTACCACCACCATCCTGATTTAAACAGAAGGAGATTAGATGCTCTTAGTACAGATATCATGTTCATGTGCCTCACAACCAGCATTCTTCAAGAAGGATGAAAAGGACCATCCTTCAGCTTTTTAATTTACTTTTGCAAGTCCCTTGAAGATAAAGCAGGTGGGTCCCGAATTCAGAACTTGCCAACAGACCTACTCAGAGCGCTATTCTCTTCAAGCATCCTGTGAAAGATAGGGTTGTGGTTAAGAGATAGAGCACATGCTTTGTATGCTAAAAGTCCCAGGTTTAATCTCAGAATAATCTGTTAGCCTTTACAATGGCAAGACTCTTCATTGTTGTTTTTTTTCCCTTTGGCAGACTTTGCTATCCATCTGGAATATGTTGCTTTTGGTGTTAACTTTCTAGTTTACTTCTGACTTCAAGTACAAGGTCGACCCACAGTGGAAATTAATTGAATAATTATTACATTTGCCCTGAGTCGGCTGGCTGTCATGGTAGATATTTTACAAACCCAAGAGGTGTGAATTAATGCTAAACCTTTTGTCTAAAATACTTGCACTTCTGCAGGGTTGTAGCCTGACGTGCTTTTCTGCCTTCCACCCAAAAGAGCACAACCTAGGGATTTGTTTCCCCTCCTGCTCAGTTAAATATAGTAAATAGCAAGGTCTGCTTTCTATGAAGAATGTCATAGATGCCTTCCATCAGCAGGAGGTCCCCTGCAAGTGTCAAAGCTGAAATCACAAGAGGTATAATGAATCCTATGTTACAAAACATTGACATAAAAGCCTCAGAATGTGGTACTGAAGGAAAGAATAGGGCAAATGCACATGAATCTGTCAGCAGGTGATGAGACAACGCTATAGTATTTCCTGCAACCTGCTGGTTTGGTGGCAGGACTGTTTCAAAATATATTGCTCGCAAGTGCTTCAGTTAACAGGAAGAGGCAAAGCCTGTCCTGTTGCTGCATATGTCTCCTTCTAGGGCTGTTGATGGGTGGTTGCTTGTGAAGTTACAAGCAAGGGATTACAAGCAAGAACTGCAACCTCATGCAGCTGTATCTCTTATACAAGTCTGTTTCACTCAGAAATTTATTACAACTCATATACTGATGGGATCATTTTAAAAGCATACAGTACCTCCTTGTAATGTAATAAAACATGCCTCGTGGTCTCACTTTTCACTGTTCTCAACTATTTCCCTCATCTTTAGTAATGTAAGCTTCATTTGCATTAGCTTTTACTAGGTTAGAAGCAATTAATGGACCAACTGCAGGTTTGTAGAAAGCTGGAATTGTTCCATTAGTGTTTTATCTGATTACATATAATGTTACACTTTCTTTCTTTGGAAGATAACAAAAACATACTGTTCATCAAGAAGAGCCTCAAATGAAAATATCCCCCTGTGCTCCTTTTGAAGGAAGTGCATGATATAGACTAAATAAATATGGAAAACCTTACGTTTATTCATAAGGAAAATGGTCCACAGTGGGCATGGAAAGAGGCACAAAACTAGCCATCCAAGTTTGTGCCCTTGAAAGAACTATTTGAGGTCATGGTGTCAGTTTTCATCATAATTTAAGTGACACAAATATGTTTGTATGTATGTATAATATCAAGAAGGCTATTTCATTTCTGTCATTTTACTGGACCAATTCCAGATCACATATAGATTATACATTTCCCTAGAAAGCCTTGATAGAGGTCAAGTTGATTTTCTCTTGGCTATATTGCCAAACTTTCTGATGACTTGCATTTCTCTTAAAAGGTTTTAAAATATTGCAATCCACATAAATGTGTGATAGATTATCTAAGCTGATGTTCTTTTCACAAAACGGGTTGTGTGAAATTTGTATGTGCTTGCATGCATATGCAATAACATCACTCTTTCTTTCTTTCTTTCTTTCTTTCTTTCTTTCTTTCTTTCTTTCTTTCTTTCTCTCGCAGTCCATGTATTCCATGCAGGCTGGGCTTCTCTTGTAAGAATTTGCCCCCCCCTTTCAGATTGTACCTCCAACACTTAGTGTATAATCAACTGATCACCGGCAAGATGGGGATAAAATTTTAGTTCCCATCCCAAATCTCATCATTAACCCCATCTTTATACCTGTTTGTTTTCTCACAATTTTAAATGAAAAACAATAGGTGATATTAAGCAGCAGAAAGTTAAGCAAGAAGAACAATATTGGTGACAAATCTTGGAATGCTTGATCGCTTTGGTCAGAGTTCTTGGTTTGCAAAACTTGGCATCCCGTGGTACAACTGAAAAGTGCTAGCAATTGAATTTTTATTTTTATTTTTGAAGTTTGTAGAATATCTAGCCCTTTTTGATCCTACCATGAAAAAACATTTGCTCAGCATTAAAGATCCAGACACAGTGGTTCCCTACCTAGGAAAAGATATCCCAAATGAGCTTATACAGCTTCTAGTAGGTGCTATAAAGCAGAAAGAAATTAGCATGTGTAAACTCAGCCAAATACCACAGAATTATTCTAGACTGCACACTTGAGGTTGGTCATATTGGAACAAATGGCCACAATTATATATTATGTTGATGTAATCAAACCATTGGATAATGAGATGTCTGAGCCTGAGACTATTATAAGAAACTATTTCTTGGTATTCGTTCTACAAAAGGAGACTATTGGTTCCTTTATTACAGAAGCTTTTCTTGGAAAGCTTGAGGAAATAGGATTACCAATTGAGAATCTGTGGTCAAGAATCTGTGGCCAATGGTAACATGAAAGACAAAGAAAAGGGCATACAAGAGTCCTGGACATAAATTCCTGTGCATTTTTTGTGCCCTGTAATTCACACTCTTTAAATTTGGTCATCAGTGTTGTCTGGAAGCAACTAGTTTATTCTGTTTGGTTCAACAGATCTATAATTATTTCTCTTCATCGACTCAGCATTGCTAAATTCTAACTAGCCATGTATCGTACTTAGGCATAACTGTTAAACCATTGAGTGAAACAAGATGGGAGAGTTAGTTTGGTGCCTTGACGCAAATGAGATATCATATTGGTAGTACATATGATGCTTTAAGAGAGATCTTAAAGCCCAAAGATGTTGTCCAGAAATAATTCTTGAATTGAAGCCAAGGCCCTTGGTGATACGGTATCAACAACAAATCTATTGAAGATGTTCTTAAGGCCTGCAAGAATTTGGGGTGGGGGGGAATCATTGATGCACAATGGAAATAAATATATTGATGCTGAAGAACTGTGCTGTGAACTTATAGCCATAGTTTAAAGACTTTCAAAGTCTGTGCTACTACAAGGAGTACTTCTCTTCATACTACAACAAAAAAATCCTGGATAATGTTTCTGTTGCCTTAAGGATCCTTCTCACACTTCCAGTGTCAGAGCCAAGGGTGAACATAGTTTCCCAAAGCACAAACTTATAAAAACTTACATATGTTCAACGATGTTGTAAAAGAGACTAGTTGGCTTGGCAACTATATCAATTGAACATGCTGAAGCATCAGCACTTGACCTGAAGGAATTCACAAGTTTACTTAAAATGATTTTTGTGCTAAATCTTTTTTATTTGTATTTGAGAAAGATAATCAAAGATGGTTTTATTATTATTTATTCTTGCAATTTAAAATAAATCTAGCTGTTTCAAGTTTTGTACTTTTCATTTTTTTCTACAAGCCATCTGTTGTTGAAAACTGAAGTTAGCATTTTTTGGAAGGGTGCAAGTAGTTAGCCTTGCCAAGGGTGCAAAATAGCCTGGTACTGCTTGTGAGCAGCAATGGCAATGTTAAATATTTGCTAAATTTCACTGCACAAACAATCAAGTATACAGAATAATGGAGACATTAATAAGCATAAAGACAGTAGTTAAAAACCTATTATATGCTACAAATATAATATTTATAATTACTATAATAGTAATAATATATTTATAGCAATTATATTTAATGTATGTTGCGGTGTTCTAGGCACTTAGATCCCAAATGCATTATACATTTAAAGCAGTATCGTACCAATTTAAACAGAAAATAATCTACAGAAGCTCGTTAAACACTAATCTTTCATAGACAGACTGAGGGTTTCTCAAGTCAAGTGATACTGTTATGTTGTCTGCACATCTCCAATTAGTTCAGGGGCACAACAATTATTTAGAATTGGCTTCTTTAGAAAGAGCATCATTACAGACTTATGATTTGTGAAATTTGCATATATTTAGAAATCTACAAGTTGAGCAGAGGTGGAGGCAAATTTAAACATTTCAGCAGAAAGATAAACCCATTGTAATATTATATCTCCAGTGAAAGGCAGTCACTCCCCTCCAACAACAATAATAATAGTTATGATGATTATGATGATGCCAGGATCATTAATGTTTAGTATATGTGTGCTTGCACATCTGTGTGGAAGTGCTTCAGCTGATGGTCAATTCTTTTAGATAAGCTATTTGATATTTAGACATAGTGATGTCTTGAAATATTGAAGAAATGATTTTTTTAAGCCACTGTAGGACAAAACAACACAGGCAGAAGACCTGTGGCACTTATATTCTTTCTCCCTGAAATCTCATTAATAGTGGTTTAAATGCACTTTCCTGCAGGAAAAGTCTTATCAGTGGTGGACAATGATCTAGCAGAGTAAGGCCATCATAATTTTGTTTTTCCTAATATGGAGCAGGATGCAGAGAAATAGTGATGCAGAAGAGGAAAGAGATAATTAACACTCTGTTTGATAGCTCTTGCGTAAAGCTATCCAAATTTGCTTGCTTTTAGCAGCCTAACACACAATTTTGAAGCAACAATGGGCAAAAGATTAAGAATTGGAAATCTTCCATGAGGGTTTTCGGAGACAGAAGCTTCGGAGGAAAATGGAATATATTTAGTTCTTTAAGAATCACTTGGAATTACATTTCTCTTGTTTAATAGGATAGGTTGGGGAAATGGGCCACTGGCTTAACACTAATATGACTACTCACAAGGTAGCCTCTGGAACATGATGTAACTTTTTGTTCTTAGAACCCTGACATCTGGCCTGCACTCAGAGAATGGCAGTTTTCCATCCATTCCAGCATATGTATTGTTCCTAGACTTGTTAATACCCTAATCTGTGTAGTTGCTTTAAAGATCTGGATCACTTTTTAAATAATAACTAATAAAACGTTTGAAAAAGGAGGAGATGGAGGGAACAAACAACAGAAGTGATGACATGTCAACTCTGCTGAGAATTACCAGCTGAGCAGAACTTTGGAGGGGATTTTGGTTTGTAGTTAGGAATGGAGGAGGAATTCATTCATTTTACACTGTAAAGCTGACATTGAAAAGTAATAGGCTGATCTGTCCACCCTTACTTGTAACTGGTGCACCATTTCTGAATTTTGAGTTTACTCCCCCAGCCATTCTATAATCCAACACTGTCCCTATTAACTATACCAAATAATGTAGTGCTACAAACTGTGCTGATGGCCACTGGTTCAGATGGAGATTTAATTCACAAAGAATTAGGCTCGTTGTTGTTGTTTAGTCGTTTAGTCATGTCAGACTCTTTGTGACCCCATGGACAGGCACTCTTGTCTTCTACTGCCTCCTGCAGTTTGGTCAAACTCATGCTGGTAGCTTCGAGAACTCTGTCCAACCATCTCATCCTCTGTCGTCCCTTTCTCCTTGTGCCCTCAATCTTTCCCAGCATCAGAGTCTTTTCCAGGGAGTCTTCTCTTCTCATGAGGTGGCCAAAGTATTGGAGCCTCAGCTTCACGTTCTGTCCTTCCAGTGAGCACTCAGGGCTGATTTCCTTAAGAATGGATAGGTTTGATCTTCTTGCCGTCCATGGGACTCTCAAGAGTCTCCTCCAGCACCATAATTCAAAAGCATCGATTCTTCGACGATCAGCCTTTTTATGGTCCAGCTCTCACTTCCATACATCACTACTGGCTATTAGTTACGCTGTCTCCATGTTATTTGTTAAAAGGAGTTCACTAAAAAAGATAAGTAGAGGAAACCATTTTGGGGGGAGGGAGGTTGGATTGCTGTGCTTAGAGCCAGTGTGGTGTAGTGGTTAAGAGCGGTAGTCTCGTAATCTGGGGAACCGGGTTCGCGTCTCCGCCCATCCACATGCAGCTGCTGGGGGACCTTGGGCTAGTCACACTTCTTTGAAGTCTCTCAGCCCCACTCACCTCACAGAGTGTTTGTTGTGGGGGAGGAAGGGAAAGGAGAATGTTAGCCGCTTTGAGACTCCTTAAAGGGAGTGAAAGGCGGGATATCAAATCCAAACTCTTCTTCTTCTTCTTGACATTGGCTGAAGTCCAGGGTTTCAAAACTCAGTGAAACCCAAATAATCTCCCAGAGAGCAGATGATGATGATGAGAGCAGGGCAAACACTCTGCATCTGTGATGGAGATGGATGACAGAACATGTGCATGGTTAAAGTTACTCGTTTTATTATTTTTACTTTAGATAGATATTATATATGTAATAAAACATGCCTAATCTTCTATTACTGAACAGTAAATGTGCTTAGCAGACCCAAAGCCTGTTTTGTTTCTGTTGTCATGCTATGCTTTAAATTATTTTTAAAATGTGAAACTGCACTCACATCTGTCAATAAGATCTTGTTTTCTATAATGTTACAGGCCACCCCCAATCTCTGCTGAGCGGTAGCAAGATTCCAGCATAATGCCTCACTGTTATCACCACCCAATTATCAGCCATTATTGCTAGTGTAGCAAATCTATTTATTACTGTATATCTATTTCATGTACATTTTCTTAAATTCCAGCTATTGTATCAATACAGACAGCTGTTTGCATGCTTTATGGAGATTTAAAGCATTCTTTACCTACTTGTATTCTTTACCTACATTTAAAAGCAGATGGAAGTGAAAGTGTTCCAGAGTGAACAACATGCATCTGCTCTCACTCAATAGCACACTCAGTCAATTTTTTTGTACAGAATTATTGCAGCTCTGTACATTACTGCTAATGATTCTGGAATCAAATTAATTCATAAATATTGAAAAGAGCAGCATTTACTACTTCATCTTTCTCTTGAGCTCTGTTTAAACAATTGCAGGCGATGAGCCTGTTGAATTTTGAACACTTTTTTATGGACCGCTTAACTGAAGTTACAAAATTGTTCAACTCAACAGAAGCACGTGTTTTGAATTCATATCTCTAAGGTAAGTGTTCAGTATAGCTTCTTTGGGTTTGAGAATGACTTCATGGCTTCCCTCTCCTTGCTTTGTGCAGATTCTAAAGCTGTCAGGAGTAGGTCCTCTCCTCGCCAGGGGTTTCCCCCCCAAGTAATCAGAGACTGCATCTGCACATCTCCAGTCTCTATTCTGCTCTTTTTTTATTTATCTCTGTGTTCTGGGAGACCAGGGGGAGGGGAGCTTGTTCCATGGGGGGGGGGGGAGGGGACTCCCTGGATTCTTCAGCAGCCTGTATCATTTCTGTCTCCTGGCTCCCTACCTGACCAGCTTCAGAATCAGGACTGCTCTCTGCCCCCTCCCCTTCCGTTCACCAAACGCTGTTGCTTCTTCAGCTTCCGGCACCCTCTCCTCCCAGTCCACTCCCTGTTATCCCCCTGACCACTCATCATCATCTCACCACCAATCCCCTGGCTCTGAGTCTCCTTCCTCGGGGGTTCCTTTTGGGATTCCCCTGCTGTTGCCTCCCACCACTTCTCTGCATCCAGCCAGTCCATGACAAAAAATGAAGCTTTATTATGCATCCATTAGCATTCCCTGTGTTTTTTTTGGCTCCTTGGGCCTGCTATACAACCCAGTTGCAGCTGTGGCCTACAACCCACTGTGACTTAGTTGTGAACTGGCAGGCATAGGGTGCATGTTGGCAGATGGAGATTGGCCTTGGCCTGAAGGCCAATCTTTAGTTGCAAGAAGAGTATTTTATAGGTTTTAGAAAGAAGTTGTGATTGAGGCATTTGCCACATGAATCAGTACGGTGAAGCCTATCTCAAAAGTTTCTTCAATCCTGTGAGTCTTTCTTGTTGATTGTAAAGTAAAGCCATAAATAAGAAGCTAGGCAAAACAAGTGTGGTTAAAAATCAACTTGGAAAAAAACCTCATGAGAATGTCATACATACATCTCAGGGAAGATGTTTTAAAAGTGTGAGGCCACAGCTGGGAGGGTCCAGTTCTTGGTACCTTGGTACCTTTTTTTGAGGTTAAATGTTCTAACATTTAACCTCAAAAAAAGGCAGGTGATCACTGAGAGGTTAGGATTATGGCACCATATCAAGCTGGGTTTCAGCATTCTTTGGTGCAGAAATCATACTTGTCAGGGTGGCATTTGCGATGGTGCTATGATGTTAGGTCACAGTCTGGAACCCTACAGAATCATTTTGTGTAAATTACCTGCTTTGCTAGGTGAGAGAAATAGCTGCTGTGACAAGAACTAGAATCAGTTACTTCGGGTATATCTTTAAAAACCTTTATCTACATGCTTACATATGTGTCAGTAATCATTTTAGAACCAATTCCAGTGATGTTTTAAAGCTATTTTCATTTATGCATCTACAATATAACTTTGAATATGCTTCCCCATCCCCAGCACAATATGTAAGGTTTCCTTGGTGACTCTTAGGCCATTCCAAACCCCAATAAACAATCAATATTTTGATTAAATTTTATAGTCTAATGTGCTTTCCAGCAGCCGACATATTCCAAGGTTAGAACCAACATGAGCCGACCTACTTTTTCAATTAAGGTTTCATAGGATAAGGAAGGTCCAAGTAAGGCTCTGCAGTCTGAATTGCTCCAACTAGAGCAACTACTGATCTAATTCTCAGAGTTTCAGCTGGCCAAGACAAATCCAAGCTGCATTCATGGTGGCAAGAATTGATCTTTGAAAGAACGAGGAGCCAAGCTTTCTGTCTCTGCATTTTATCATGCCTTATTTCATTCTGTATTTGTAAAATAACAAATCAGAAGTGAAAGGCAATATCATCTGACATAAAACTTGCAACTTGTCATCTTTAGTACAGAACAAAAGCTAGATACTTTCTGTGACGGAAGCGCATAAGGCATCACAGAAAGAATGTTTGCTGCCTTGCTTCATCAACACAGCTGCAGATGTTTATTCACAAGAACTTCATAGAATTGAATTTAAATTACAACCCTTTCTACCCTCAGTTGTCAGTAACTGCTATGTAAAAATAGAAAGCTTGCCCTGTGGTGCAGATACACAGCTCTGCCTCCTTTTATTATATGTAATCACACAATAGAAGAAGTATAGAAAACTCATCCTTTTTGTATCCTTGTTTTCTTCTGATTATTTGTCTTCTTTCTTATAATATCTTGTGATTTTTTAAATTGATTTTACTGTTTTATCTTTTGTAAACCACTTTGAGGTGGGGTGCTTTTTAAAAAGTTGAGCAGTGTATAAATTTTATGAAATGAAATAATTAAATACATTGTTTTTTCAACAATTATTTCCTTTCAAGCAGGGTATTGTTGCAACTGGTAATGTCCAATGTTAGTGAGACTGCAGTTAGACCCATTGAAGTCAATGGACTTAGGTTCATGGACTTAAGTTTGCCTACTTCAAGTATAATTTAGTTGCATGTGAAGACCCCCAAGACCTCCCAAAGAAAGACACAGTTGACACCAATATTAGTTTAAGGTTATTGGCATAATTTTGGCCACAGCTGAGTGTTTGCTTAGGCATTGGTTTGACTAGCTGCATCTACACCTCCGGTAGGGCAGAACTAACAACTGGACACCAGCAGAAGTCAGTAAGGGTAAACATGCTGGGGGAGCATTGGTCCTACCACAGATGCAACCTCACCCCAAAATGCTCCCAGGTGCTCTGGCATGGATCGGACAAAAGCATGGCGAGCATCTGGATTCCTTTAATGGAATACCCTATCGCACATTGGGAGGGGCAGGTGTGACTACCTCCCCTCACCACACATTGAACCAATGCCTAACTGCCATACCTTACAAAGTTGTGACGATTTGCTACGCGGCAGGCTAAACCCAGGTAGCACCAGCCAATCAGCCAAATGGGAAAATTCCTACCGGGCCCCTGGCCCAAAAGCAGACGACCCACAACAGCATAGCAAAGTCATAGCAAGACCCTAAATATAGGGAGAATGGGCAGGTGATCCAATGCATGAGGCAAAAAGAGGAAGCTCGATGCAACGTGCAGCAGTATAAATAGATCCCCCGGCTGCAAATTCTGTCAACCCCATTGGTCAGAATTACTCCAGCAATTTATTTTTGAGGGGCTATTTATAGGCAATGTTGATTTTATAATATTTTATTTATTTCAGTGGAAGGTGTTGAATTACATATGTTGCATTGTTTGTTTGTTTGTTTGTTTGTGTGTGTGTGTGTGTGTGTGTTTTGTAATTTACATAATTTTCCCCAGAGAGGGAAATGTGTTGAAAATGAAATGGGAATTAAAGTTCTTATTTATTTTTTCATTATTAGTAAAGCTTAAACTAGTACTGTTGATGTTTTGTTTTGGATTCAGCCACCCATATCTCTGTTATGAGTAGATCAGTTAAATGCAGTTTAGAAGGCATAGGTTAGAAAGAGCATGCTGTTCCATCTCAGTCTACTATTCAAAGCATTTTGCAACTCTCAGACTTCCTTCTTATGAGATGAGGTGGCAGATTCGTGTCTCATTTGTACCAGATATCGGCTCACATTGTTCAGTGTTTCTCCATAGCAAAGTAACTGCATAAAATAAAATTTGTTCAGCTGAGTAGTGGGCAGGTGACTAGATAACAATGCTTCTCCCTCAGCTTTTTTGGGGGGCGGGCGGGGGGGAGGGTAATGTTTGTGTATTCAGATGAACACCTGCATAGGTGTGATGCCTAATAAATAATTCTAGGTTTCCTTATTATCAAAGATTCAGTTCAATTTAAAACATAAAATGTGGGTATATGCCGCAATAAGAAAAATAATTATGTGAGTGTTAACACAAAATGACAGAAATTAGATTGTTTTATTAAAAATTGAATACCTTTGATCAATGTTTATAATGCTTCATTACACAGATGTGCACAATTGCTTTAAACTGTTATTTAATAGCTATTGACTAAATAAACATTAATTAAAAATGATGGCAGCAAAAATAAAGTATGGCTAACTCTGTTTTGAAATGTGCACCAAAGTCTCATCTTAACATTCTGGAGAGCATTCTGTCTTGATCAAACTTGTTCCTATGCAAAGTTATTACTTCAAGTAGGCTAGTCACTTCTTCTTATAGTGATTTGTGTAGAGCTCCACTAAGTTTGTACCACAACAGGGCCAGGCCGTCCATGAAGTGAACTGAAGCAGCTGCCTCCGGTGGCAGAATCCAGGTGGGTGCCAGTGCCACAGGTGTACCATCCACCACCCCCACCACCCTACAATGACAACATAGAAGCAAGGAGAAGCAGCTGTGGCAGTGGCTTCCAAAAAGATCTTGTGAGAGCCCCAGGAAATATTGTGAGATCTCACTGAGCTCTTGCCGGAGCTCAGGACACACCACCCCTGCATAACTATAATGTTCCTCAGAAACTTATTATTTGGCGTTATTTGCTGTTATCTGATAATTGAGCTCCCATTAAGGAATTATAAGTCTCAGATATCAGTAACCTTCTTTTGTGCTATCTTTAAGTTATCTTCTGGTAAGAGATATCAGATGATTAGCTGAAATACTAGGGCCATAGCAATATGACCTGTTTCCAAATAGTGATTGAATAGAAATTGTGATAATGATTCATTGTAACTGTCTAATAAGTTCTTATTTTACCCCACTTCCCCTGTCTTCAGTTTCTACAACGTGAGCAAAGCCTAACACATTTAATTAAAGAAAATAAAATTGTTTATTAAAATTATCTGGTAGTATTCAATTAAGTATTACCCAGAGTAGATGCCCTGAAATGAAAGAACGTGACTAAGTTAGGTCTATTAATTTAAGTGGGTCTTTTCTCAGTAAAATTAGCTGAATGTCACTCATAATGCTTTAATACTAATTTTTTAAGGAAAACTCTTTATCTCAAACTTGTTTAGTAGCTATAACATATGGAGTGAAGGTATAAATCTGATTGCTTGCTGCTGTGCCTTGTTCTTCAAAGATTTATATCTAGCCATAACTTTGACCTCCAGACTACAACCTAGCACTCAAGGCCTTTCCTGCAAATGTTACGTTCAACAAATGTTCTTTAGATATAGATTCATGGAGGCAACACACAGTACATATATTCTAGAATGACAGCCTGCAATAAACAATACCCATGATATTTATTTATTTAAGGATTTATAATCTGAGCTTTCATAAAAACAGAGCAAGGTGGAATATGTTATATATGTACTTAATGAAATATTGCTGGTTTTCAAACTGTAGTTTCCATTCAGAGTGCTGTTTCAGAAACCTACAGCAATGAAGATTAACAAATGTGAATGCAATGTTAATCTTTCGTTGAAATCGTGACAGTAATAGGCAACAGGGAACCTACTGAAGCATCCAGAAAGATTATGTTAGCTCTGTGGTAGATGCCAGCATACTATTTGGAAATCATTGCATGTAAGGCCAGTGTAGAATTTTTTCCACAAAGATTAGGCACAATTAGTAGTCCTAGAGAGAGAAAAAAAGAATCTGTCAGTTCTTCCTGTCTTCACACATGAATGAAGTTAGTAACCAAAAAAAGGAAGGGAAATATTATAATTTGAAAACTGACAGACCCTAATTTGAAAACTGACAATAACTTTCATCGCCCTCTTAAAACCAGAAATTGTGAACATGCTGCCCTCTAGGTAGGAACAACGAACAAATCAAATGAGAAATGTGAAGGTAAGTCTCCAACTCAATGAGAGTGAAAGCAGAAAAAAGACATGAAAAGCAGATGAACATTGGAAGAGGTAAGACAGGAAAGGGAAATGAAGAGAGATTGGTGGATGAGGTGATAGCATGCTGCAGTGCAGGAAAATACCTCCCATTTAACAGGCAATAACTTAGAAAGTAAATACTTCTGTCATTACGACCTTAAACTCTAGAAAGGGTATGTGTGCACTTGCACATGTCTGTGTGTGTACAACTCCCTTAAATGCAGAGTAATGAAATGGGGTTGTAACTGTTTAAATGCCAAAACCAGTGAATCATCATAGTCAGTAGAGTAGTCACGGAAGTAATAGGGGAAATAGATAATATCTGGAGAAGTCTATGCTAGTGATATATTCCGGGTGGAAAACATGGATGTGTTGTACCTTTTTTATATAAAAAAAATGAAAACTGTTTTGTGTGAATGGCATTAGTTAAAGAAAATTGTTGCTGCCACTTGATTATATCCTTCTGTACTCTTGAGTAACCTCTACAATTGTGGAAAGTTAAGGCTGTTATGATTGCCAATGAGGCAAGTTTTGTTCTGGGCATTTGTTGCATTTTCTGAGGTACTAACATTTATTTAACTTGTAAATTGCAGTGTGTGTGTGTGTGTGTGTGTGTGTGAGAGAGAGAGAGAGAGAGAGAGAGAGAGAGAGAGAGAGAGAGAGAGAGAGCGCTGAATATGTATCTAGTGCAGTGCTTTAAGTCAGCTGGCAAGCATTTTTCCGTGTTGACCAATGGAGGATTCCATTTATACCAGTTTCACTTCAGAACCAAGCCTGTTCTGGAACTCAGGGAGAATTCACATGGAGAATTTTGTCTGTGTGTGTGTGTGTGTGTGTGTGTGTGTGTGTGTGTATACACAATGTCTCTAGTTCAGAGGGGGGAAAGTTATATAGACCAGAAATGAATTAAGTTGTGGCCATTATGATGTATTACAATATTGATAGATAAATTATTGGAAAGGGAAACTTGAAACATAAACATTAAAAAAAAAAATCACCCCCTGTAAGCTTGTTTTGACATCCTCTCTAATGCTTTTGTTCTTGTTCAGCCTTTAAAACAACTTGATGCTTGTGTTTTTTAGTAATGAAAAACATAGTGGCTTTTTGGCCGAAGTTCCAGTGGCTTTCTGCACTTAGAGGAACTTCGAAAATATTTCATTAAGGCATATTCAGTGCTTTATGCCCCCATTTTACTGTCTTTCCCTTTTTCTTTTAAATATGTTTTCAGTTTTTATGCTACTTTGTTATTTCTGGTTATTTGCTGAAGAGAAGTGGTGTGATATTGCCCCCAGCAGGGAAATTGCAGAACAGAAATACCATTCTTTTCTATGCATTCATGTAAAAAAAGCTAATGCATTTTTGCCATCTTGATGAAATAAGTGTAATAGAAATCGGAATTAGCGTCACACATTCAGCTGCGTTTTGAACATGGGTTTTTCAAAGAAAATCCCATCACATCTCATTTTGAATTAGACATTTTGGAGGACTTCTAAAGGTAGGGTGTTTTTTGTTTTGTTTTGTTTGCAATAAAGCATGATAGCTTCCTGCTACAAATACATATGTACATACATATTATTGTATATATTCAATACCTTGACTGAAAGTCAACAAAGCTTTCTGGGTTGTAGCTTTTGTGCCAGATTCAACTTACCCACTATGCTAGTAGAAACCTGTGCAAGGACTCCCACTCCCACTAGTGCACTGGAGCTTTGCAGGCCCAGTCGTAGTGGAGCCAGTGGCAGGGTGAAAGCACATACAGGCAGCCATGCAACAGAAGAGACAGGGCAACATGCTGGAATGAAATAAGGGCACAACTTTATTTATTACAGGTATTTTTACGCAGGCATCTGGTGCGTATCTTAGGATCAACCAGCCCGTCCACAAGCTGATGGTTAGATGGAGTTGACCAGGGTTAAGAGTCACCCTGTGACATGCATTGCATGGGTGACCCAGCAAGATCACTGAGCCAAGGGGATTCTAAGGCCCAAGTTGGGTGTCTGGACATGGAACACACACAGAGACACACACACACACACACATGACAACAGACCAGGGGGGCCCATCCTGCACCCACATGGACTAAGGATCCAACCCAATGCCAAGAACTTGTGCCAAAGCCAAGGGAGCAGGAGACCAGCCCCTGCCATGGCCACACCAGAACCACAACAGCCCCTCCCAGTATGGTGAAACAGTAACAGGTCTTGTCCCTCATATTCCCTCTGTGTTCTCCCCACCTCCCTCAGATCTGTTCTGGGGAGGTGTCAGGAGAACCCCAAAAGCAGTATGGTAGGGAGAGAATAGGGGAGATTGGTCAATTTGGTAAGTGGAAATGTTTGCACTCATGTAAGTCATGTTAGATTGATATTCTGAATTATTTATAACCTGCTGTTCCTCCATAAGGAGATCAGAATGGCATGCATTCAAAACAGTGGATGGTATCTGGCTATACAGTTCTGCTAGCACGTATAACAGTTATATGTATGTATCATTGACCCATATCCAGAAATATTCTTATGTATGTATAAAAGTTTTGTGCATTAGATGCTTTGTATTCTACAACACATTTGTTGTGCTTTACAAAAAATAAGCTTGTATAAAAATCAGACAGTGTGTGTGTGTGTGTGTGTGTGTGTGTGTGTGTGTGATTAAATTCCTGTAGCTTCTCATTTCTACATAGTACCCTCTAAGAATTAAATTGGCTGCCATGAGGTTGAATTTTATGTAGGGTTGATATTTCGAATACATTCTCATCGCGGAAAAAGTCAGGAAGTGTTCAAGTTAAGTTATCCATTTAAGAAAAGGTTATACTTTGTTCAGACCATTTTAATATTTACAGTTGCTGTCATATTTCCTGTAGGGTGAACCAAGCATATGTACAAACATTTATGCTACGTATACAGCAAAAGGTCCCTAAAGAAATCAAAGGCAAGCAAAAGGACATTAAAATGTATAGAATTTAAATGTCAAGGCCAGGTTCATTAATGTTTTATGGTCCTTTTTATGCTTTTTCTGGGCTTGAAAACATGGAAATTGAATGCTAAATGCAATTTATATTCAAGGGTTTCCTTCAAATTTATTTTAAGAAATACATAATTTTTATCCATGCCTGCAGTATCATGAATTTAAGAACACCATGATTATCCCTGTATATTTTTGTTATATGAAACCTGAAATTGTTAACTTAATATGACTACTATACTCAATACTAACTGTATATTTTGCACAGTAAGTTCCACCCCTGTCTCTTATTCATGAATTTCAATATGTCAAACTCTTTATGCACGCAGCTCAGTCCACCTAGTTTGTGAAAAAACATGCACACCATTGGACTGATGCAAAAGACTTATGAGTAATTTATATTGGAATGTTCTATATCCAGAATGTTCATTTTTGTATCCGATAGTGTGAGTCATACTGTGCTTATGCATATGAATTGAAATAAAGCATTTAATTTTCAGTTTTGATCAACAGATACTGCGTACCACAGTAGTTGCTCAGGTACACACATGAGTTTCAAGAACAACACAGGAGAATTAAAAAATTAATATTATAGACCCCAATCCTTTATTTTTCTCCAGCTGCGTCTTTGAATCAAATCCTGCATTTACTTTTCATAGCTTTTCATTTGCAAAACTTTTGTTTGTTAGTAAAGGTTCTGTCACATGTCTTGAATTTTAGCAAGCCCTTAGCTTTATTAAACATACTCCAAAAAGTTTCACAGAAGGAGACTTCTGTTGAAAGTTTCAGAAAACCGGAAAGGGTATGGAGTTGGAGTATGAAACATTAGCGTGGTGTATAAAGAAGCGGACGTTACAGGCGTTTCTTTCCATTATTTGTTCTCTTCAATAAAGCTTGGAAAGCCAAGTATAAATAGATTGCATCTGAGAAATTACCGTATTTTTCGCTCTATAACACGCACCCAACCATAACACGCATGTAGTTTTTAGAGAAGGAAAATCCGTAGGCATGCCACCCGTAGGCATTTCCTCCATAACACGCACAGACATTTCCCCTTACTTTCTAGGAGGAAAAAAGTGAGTGTTATGGTGCAAAACATACGATATATTATTCCCCTGCCCCACCGTCCCATCCTGAATAGAGCTTAATACATGGGACTTGTCATCCTTCCTTTATTCATTCTGTTTTCTTCTGAATGCAGGTTGCAACACCACTATGGTGCTGTGTCCCATACCATGAAAAATCAGAAACTGCAGCTCCATAAAAGCTACAGACCCTTGTCCTGTCTGGAACAGATGATTCTGAGCATTTCCAAGAATGTCATTTTCAGCTTAGAGCCACACAGACACCTGTCTGAGCTCACTCTGCCAACAGTAACCCTCTTTGCAAAGGTTTCCCTGGTCCATGAACTGTGTAACGATCTTGCCCTTAATCGTCCATCTCCTCAGACATTGTAAAACATTTCCCCTGAATGACAGAAGTGAATCTGAGTCCTGGCACTTCCTGCTTTGTTCCCTTGTCACCTGTGTAGAGCAGACTTTTGTCCAATATATCACCATTTCCCGGGCAAATTATTAGTTGCTGTGTCTCCACTATCACAGACTCTGCCTCAATTATAATTAGTTTTTGTTAGGAGATGATTCAAATATATTCTAGTGTGCTCCAAGATTTGCTATAAACAAATTGTTGCAAATAGTCTGTATGTGTACTTTTTTTTTTAAGTCTCTAATTATGGTACTTGGCGAATATGACAGACCTTCCCACGGTCTTTTTTCTGAAAGAAAAAGGCTCTCCTCCTCTTTTCTACATATAAAATTCTGTGCTGGCTATATGACTGATCACACAGCAGGGTCAATTACACTTCGGAGTGCTGCTACTTCAGCTGATAATAAGAAACCTCAAATAGATGTCTATAGACTCTGCATATTGTGTTTCAGTATGCTCAAGTCTGTTGCATGCTAATAGTACTGAATAGAATGGAGTTATTTGTGGTACAATGTAAGTTATAATGACATGATTAGCTCTTCTACATTATGAATAGGCACAATGCTGAACAGTGCCTGAAATAGAGGCTGATTTTATCCAAAAACTTTATGGCTTCCCATACCTTTCCAAAGGCCCAGGTAAAATGAACCAAGAAGACCCCTGGCTCACACAGTATGACTGTGAATGTGTAAGAATTGGCTCTTAAAGTCTCATTGGAACCCTCTGATCTCTTAAGACCAGGAAACACTACTTACTTCAGTCTTTACATCCTCTTTTCCCAGTTCACCCAGCATGGTTGGTCGTCTACTGCTTTGTCCTGTTCTTGGAAGCAAATAAAAACTTATTGTTTTCCTTTAGAAAGAAATTTAAGATCATAAGATCAAGCAAACCCTCATCCAGTCCAGAGGCCGGATAAATACCTTTCAATGTTCAGAAGCTCTGATAAATACCATAATGTCCCCCCCCCCTCCTCTCATTTAGTCCCTGGCATTTAGTAATCAGAAACATACTACCTCTGAAAACTGTATGGTCAAACCATGACTAGATTTATTTTATTCATCTAATCCTACCACCATAAACAGATCTCATGGCAGTGAATTCTGTGTTAATTATAGCCCCATTCACATGTAAATTGCCCAGGCTGGTGCATTATGTGATCCATGAGAGCAACAAAACAACCAGACTCTACAACGGTAATGGGATAAAATCAGGTCAAATCTTTATTGACAGCAGCAGTCAGGGCAAGGGTTGGAATGGCATTGGTTCCCAGGATCAGTTTATCATTCCACAAGCCCAGTGTTGATGGAATGGATCCATTGGGTTTGGATCGCTCCAAACCTGTACAACAGGAGTTGGCCAGTGTTGAACCTGGTCGTGGTGCAAATTCCAACCAGACAGTTACCTAACCCACGCTTGGGTTTGCCATGGTCAATCCTCCCCTTAAGCACCTTATGGGGGGGCCCTATACTATATTGATCCTGACCAATGCCATTTCTGTCCTCATACAAACAACATTATTCCACCTAGCAAAGGAAAGCCATAATTTCACTGAGGGGAGGAAGGGAAAAAACCCCACCAAGTGCCAATCAGGTTAAGAGAGAAAAATTCCATTCTAGCCCTGTCAACCAACAACCCAAAATAGCCCAGTGAAGGCTCTAACCTGAGGGTGGGTGGGTGGGAAGCTCTCAAAGCAAAGTGGCTGTGAGATCCAGGGAAAGCAGCCTTATATAGGCTTCCCCTCCTCTCTTTAGCAAGGGCTTGTGGGACAACTTTTTCCCATGAGCCCATTACACAGAGAAAATACTGGGCAAAACTTCGCCCAGTATTTTGCTACAATCTATGCACCACAGCACCTCTGGGCAAAGGTGTCTGCGCTTATTGGGCATGGAATGGGGCTTGCACAAAAGTGCTTCATCGTCTCTATGGCTGCCAGCCTTGGCCCCTGGCCACTTGCACTTTGGACGTCTATGCAGTGGCGTAGCGTGGGTTGTCAGCACCCGGTGCAAGGCAAGTAATTTGCGCCCCCTAACCCGGTAGGGGCAGAGAGCTGCGAGTGCGAGCGCGCCCCCCCCCCGATGTTGCGCCTCATGCGGCCGGGCCCCCCCTGCACCCCCCATGCTACGCCACTGAGTCTATGCATTTGTCAGAGATGGTTCAGCTGCAGGTCTGCACAGAGACTCAGAGACAAGCAGTAAAGTTGATTCTTTATTCAAGGAAACAGAAGATTTGACTCGGTAAAACAATTGCCAGAACTAATGATCTTTGCCTTCCACTCCCACCTAAGCCTCCTAGCTGTTTTCCCAGCAGTCTTAAAACATCATCGGGGAGGAGGGCCCTTTGCTCTCTGTGCTCTCTGCTCTGCTACATGCAAAGCTGTCCATGCCCTTGGAGGCAAGGGAGAGGGGATATGAATACAGTAGGACGAGCAGGCTCCTGTGAATCTGTTGCAGCTTCAGCCACCTCCTCCTCAGCTGCCTGTCCTGCATCTGCAGTGCTTTCTGCCTCTTCTTCCTCTCTCTCACTCAAGCCTGTTGCTTGTTCAGCACCCAACCATTCTGCCCCCCCCCCTCATCCTCTGACCTGTCTTCAGCATCCCACCACCACTCCCCTTGCTCTGACCCTTCCTCTTCTGAGGCTTCCCTAGGGGCTTCTCCAGCTGAAGCCTCCCAGCATTCCTCATCATCCAGCCAGTCCCTGACAGCATGAGAGAGGTTCCACAGGATGGGAGGTGGGGGGGAAATCACATGAAGGGTTTAAAGTCTGAATAATTTTTTTGTGTTTTTGCTTTCTTGAATCTACCTCAAATTGCCATCTCTGGGTGCTCTTCAGGTCCTCTACCCTATGGCGCAATTAATGAGTCAGTGTATCTGGCTGTTAACCAGAAGGTTGGAGGTTAGAGCCCACCCAGGGACTGCTATGGGCAGGATTCCTGCAATGCAAGGGTTGGACTAGATGACCATAAGGGTACCTTCAAACACTATGGTTCTTATTCTAAAATGCATGTTATTAGAATACTTTTCTTGGGGAAAATGTGTACATTGGTCAAAACTGCATACAAAAAATGTGTTTGTTGGGAGAAATTCACATTAAATGAAAAATTTCCATAAGGACTTTAAAAAAGAAAATTCACAAATGGAGCAGAAATGTGGAGAACCAAATTTCAGATTGGAAAAATGAGAAACTGAGAGAACTTTTGCATCTGTTTTGTTTGATTGATTTTTAATTTGTATTTTCAAAGAAAAGTGTAATAAATAAACTGAGAGAACCAGAATTGACAGATCTTTTCATCCCTACCTTTCAATTTGTAATGATCTGGTTAAGACCAGATGATTCAACTACTCCAGGCATAGACCTTCATATTTTATTTTATTTTATTGGTTCTTGTTTCCTAACTTTCAAGAAGTCCTAAACTGCATTACAAAAACTTTATATACAATCTATGTTTCTTTTCCTGTTCAGAAAACCAATTCCCCTCCTAAGCTGGTAGCTCTAAACATCAGTTATAATTGTTTGTATTTGCTTTCCCTCATCTTTGAGAGATTCTTTTTGGATATATCTAAACCCTAGCTATTGTATTGCAGATCCTTTTCTCATGACTTTCATGCATATTTGTTTTAAATTATTTGTGTAGGATATCACCACAGATGCATAAAGATATATTAACTTTTCTTCATTTGGTGTCTTTCACAGCAGTGGTGATTTGACTGATTAAGAGATTAGTCTGTGGGAAGAGCACATTTGAATGTGAATGGACTCAGAATGCTCAGTGGTACCCAAGTGGGTTATTTTCCACATGATGGAGGTGGCTCTAATTATTTGTACTTATTTTGATTGCTGCATTGTGTTTTACCCTTTGGATTACCATCTTATTATCATAAAATGTGCTGCTGTGGTAGCAAAAATAAATTTTATATTATCCAGCAGAGAATATCTGAAAGAGCTGCTCATATAAAATCATTTCAAAGTAAATAGTAAAGCAGAAAAATAATCTAAAGGGGTTGTATGAATCATATTTCTCTTACTTTCTCTCACAGAAGAGCACCCATTGTTGTGGATGCTCAACCAATATAATCAATATTTAAAAAACAAAACCCGCCAAGTTGTTTGGAGGTCCCATTTGAATGGCCCTCTGATAACACAAATGCTTATTCTGTTCTTGAACTTTATTAATTCTCCTGTGCTTCCTCATGTCTATTCTCTGTCTCAAATCTAATTTTCCTTGACGGTTCTATATACTGTCTGGGGGGAAAACCCAAATATATAAATGTTGACAAACCAATGGGCTCTGACGGAACCTCTTAGTGTGTTGTAACATTTACTCCAGGGACAGATGGATATTACTGTGCCTGTCTTTTGAAATCTGTGCCTCCTGTCTTTCTTCTCTCCCCACTGAACAAGAAGCAATCTCTTAACGTTTTATATATGTGTTGGCATATACTGTATATATCTTGTGTTTAATAGATAAAAATGATCTGACCTTTCCTAAAGCAATCTGTTAATGGCTTGAAACATAAGGCATCTCTGGGTGACTTGTTTTAACTTGTATAAAAATTAATGAAATGCTCCACCTGCAATTTCCGCTCCTGATGAAGCAGCTGAACACTAAAGAGTCAGTTGACACAACTGTTTTTCAAGTAATAAAATGATCCCCAAAGCACTTCTTCCAGGGAAGATTACAGGTTAGTGTCCCCCCACCATGCAAGAACCCCACATCTGCTGTACCCAAAACACCTGTGGCTGTAGTGGTGAGTGGCCTTTGTGGATGCTGAGGGAATGTGAGGCCTGCCACCTGGCTTCAGCACAAAGATGCATGTACAAAAATGGGTACAGCAGGTGTGGAGTTATTGCCATTGGAGAAGGGAGTGAAGCCAACCTGGAGCTATTTAAGTACCCTGCCTTTCTCTTGGCCTCTTTATCTTGCAGGTGCCCACCTTCCTTCCCTTTATTCAGTACAGTGGTACCTCAGGTTAAGTATTTAATTTGTTCCGGAGGTCCGTTCTTAACCTGAAACTGTTCTTAACCTGAAGCACCACTTTAGCTAATGGGGCCTCCTGCTGCTGCCGCACCACCGGAACACGATTTCTGTTCTCAACCTGAAGCACAGTTCTTAACCTGAGGTACTATTTCTGGGTTAGTGGAGTCTGTAACTGAAGTGTATGTAACCCGAGGTATCACTGTACAGGCATTGGGATCAAATAGGAATTGTTTGCTTGCCAGCTGATTGGCCTTCCTGGTGGGTGGTGGTTTTTCTTTTCATATTTTGCCTACTCTGTATGGATTTGGTTTAGTTAGCCAGGAGGAGTGTAGCCATTAAATAGGTATGGGAAGTTATCAGGTTGTTAAGGTTTCGTAATCTTGAGACTTGCCTTCAGGACTGTGGTATTCCCTGGCGCCTTTGACGCCAATCTGTAACATGTGACCAGAGATATGGAACTCCAGGAGCGGGTGAAGCAGGAAGCACTCCTCACCCCAAACTGAATAGGTTCAGCCACAGTTTGTTATAAATAGTTCATATCTTGCACCACTGTTCCTATCTGCTGTGTTGTAATGCCTCCTCATTTGCTTGCATGGTTACAGTTTTGATATAGTGCTTGCCATGTGCTTGCCATTGCTTTACAGGATGACACAGAAGCTGAAGTTTAAGCCTTTGGCAAGCTTCTGGCTCAAGCCACTGTTTCCCTCTTTCCAAGGTAATCACCTTGGGCAGGACAAGGAGACAGGCAACAGTAGTGGGTACCTCAGTAACCCCAATGGATCATGTTAATGTACTGGGCTTGGTATTAGGATTTCCTATTTAAATCATAGTAATTGTTTCTGTATTTCTGGATATATAGTGGCATATGCAAATTTTATGCAAATATGTATCCTCTTTTCTCCTTTTTGAGGAGTTCAGTTTGGAGGTATGCCGGGTTCAGCCCAAAGCCTTCTTCTCTAGGATCCAGTGATTTCCTATTCCCCCAATATGCCCTATTCCAGAAGAAATGTATGAGAAGTCTAGTCTCCTCGTTATTTCCTTCCCATTGTTCCGAAGGGGAGTAAAATATTTGGTTTTTTAATACAAAATGGGGAAAAGATGGAGTATCACAAGAGCCCAGCAGAACTTTGGATAAGGTGGTTTAGCTTCAAATTATCCACCCCATTACCTTATGATTGCATGATAGGCATGCATTTCCAGGAAGGTGGTGAATGCAGAAAACATATGGCTTCAAATTTATTATTTATAGCCCACCTTGCTGCTTTGTAGATTGTTTGAAAAATATATTACCAGTTTGTTGCATACAGCCATCGTTCAGGTAATTGCTTTATTTTCTATTGAAATTTAACACAGCCATTTGATCTTTTTAGTCTATCTGCAGAGTTGGAGTTTTGGTTTTGGCATTCGTTTTCTGTTTAGTTAAATTAAATATGAGCAAAATAATAAATGTGCCTACCTTACAAAAGACTATAGGAGAATCCCTCCCCATGAACATTAATTGGCAGCATTGCTTCAGAGGGGGAAATATATATTGGTCTCCATTCGCACCTCTGTAGATGAAAATGAATTTTAGGCTCAGAGTGCCAAAAACATGAGCCATACAAATTGTGCTGTAAAACAACCCTTTAGGCAGTTTGACCCAATGTCTAGAAGAGTATGCAGAAAGGAATGTCGGAGGCGAGTGCAACCTGGGATTGGAGAAGGAGGACACAAAAACCACAGTAAAGGTACTGGTTTTCAACAATGTTTACCGTATTTTTTGCTCTATAAGACACACTTTTTCCCTCGTAAAAAGTAAGGGGAAATGTGTGTGCGTCTTATGGAGTGAATGCAGGCTGCACAGCTATCCCAGAAGCCAGAACAGCAAGAGGGATCACGTCTTATGATCGGGTGCATCTTTTATAGCTAAAAATACGGTAATTTATTCAATATCCTCAATAAGAGAACCAATTCACACATTCTCTGCAAGGATATAGTTACCAAAGATAGTTGACTAGATGGCTAGTCAACTGAAATTGAATGGCAGAAAGACAAAGCTTTGCACAGCTCCATGTAGTGCTGCAGAAGATTTCACCCCAAAATGGCTGCGTTTTCAAAGTTCTTATACTCTCTGCTCAGTCTCTTGATAATTGCAGATATTCTTTGAATTTCAAGACCATAGACTGATGGTCACACATAAGCTCTGGATTGCAAGGCCTGATGTCATCCTTGACTTTATCAGGGTGCCTGTAACCAAGCGTACACAACTGGCCTGAAACATGGTGTTTTCCTTCCAAGAAATGTAGTTTTGCAATCTCATATTCTGATTATTTTAGGTCCTCTTTATTTAAGATGGCTATCACAACAGTAATATTCCATTCTGTGGTCACATTTATTTCAAATGCTCATCCATCTTTTCATTCATCCAGAATAGTAGTACTACATGAGTATACCCACAAAATCTCCAGACTCATTTTACAAAATAATATGTGACTTAATATGGTGTGTGACAGTATTAGCTCCTGCAAAACACTCTGTTCTTACATAAACATGGCTTAGAGCGAAGGGAGGCCAAGGATCATCTGATCAAGTAAAATTGTTTCAGGTATTCAGCCAAGTTTCCCAAGTAATATTAATTAGTTACATATTTTCTAGGACTTCTAAATACTTCTATTAATAGATTTCGTATAACAGCTTCCAATTTTATGGTTCCTCAGGCCTAAGACGATCAGGCAAACAGTATGCTTCAAATGAAGAGTAATTACCATTTTTACTTGAGTCTCTTAATGATGAATACTGATTCTGAAGGTTGATGGAAATCTGATATCCCTCTGTGACTCATCTGGTCTGTCTATTCACTTCCTCTTGTCATGCTGTGGTTCACAGTGCCTTCTGCCTGTGGCCAAGAAAACTGTAGCATGATGGCACTCTTGCATTTTTGTTATATAGTAGGATATGCATGGCATTATACGGAGTATACAATGCACTCATTCCATTAGCACAAGGATTTCCATTTGTGAAATGGAACTTCCCCCTCCCCCCCCCCACGCTCTCCAGATCTGCTCAGCTGGGTTGAGGGAATCCCCAAAACAGATTTAGAGGGTAGATGGGAGAAAAGAGAGGGGGGAAGTTCTGTTGTACAGCCAAAATGCATTACATTGATCAAATTAGTTTGTTGCATGCCACCTTATAGGCACTTTGTTCTTACTAATTTGTCAGCACATTCAGGTGAGATGTCAAACTGTTAGGTACTTCTAGAACAGATTATTGAATTTCCAGAGCATGCTTAAAAAAAAAAGTCTTAAAGTGGGTCCCTCTTTCACTCAAAACAATCTACCTCAAAACAGTAGCAGCAGAGATCAAGTTAAGGTACAGATGGAATGATGAGAGAGGGTGGGTTTACAGTAGCAGCCAGGAATGTGGAAGCCTTCCCTGTTGAAGATCTTCTAGTAGAAATGGGAAAGCAGGAAATTAGACTAGAATATCTGCAAGGCCCCTTCCAGCTCTATGATTCTATGAGATTATCAACATTGCTCCTCCTCTTGTAAACTTGTGTTATTACAAAAAGCTCTTCATTACATTTGAATATCTGGTATGATTTATTTCCCACCTGTGGATTATAATGTATACTGTATGTGATCGTACTATGTTATATTCCATAAAGAAACATGCAGAACATGGATTGGTCTTTCTAAATTGTGCTATCTCAATTGGATTAAGCTGCAGTTTCCCAAAAATGTCAGCAGATGGGGTTGGATTGCAGTTTTGCAACTCCACATCGAGCCTCTACAGCATAATAGATAGGAATTACCTTACTATATCATCTTGAGGTTCAGTTGCAAAATTCTGTTTGCCTGTGAAAGTACAAGATTGCACAAATATATATATGAAGGTATGCTATTTTTTTTCTGAACTGCATTTTAAAATACAACTGAGATTATTCAGGAATTAGTGTGGTATGTATCTGTAACTTTGATGCTTATACTTTGAGTTTAAAGAGATTGAAGACCTTGGCTGGTTTTTCAGTGGATATAGCAACAACTTGACTAAAAGTAAAAAGTAAATTTGTTAGAATTTAAGAATACATTCTAAGGGGGCTACATTTGAATAAAAGATACATTGTAGTTTACCTGCATAAAGGAGAGCAGAACTTTATACTTTGTTTCCCCCAATCCAAGCAGTTACTTTCAGTTGTCCATTTTCAAGGAAGTAAGCTCCTCTGAACTCAATGGAACTTACATTTAAGTAGACAAGTATAGGATTGCGCTGTTAGTCACATGCCTTGCGTATTCCCTATTGCATTTTGTTCAGATATACTGATATAACCCTGATATACTCACGAGTGGAGGAAAGCTCCAGTCGAATGCCATCAAATACTGATGGTTAGGGCTCCCCATCAAGCCTAATTAGAGGCATTGAATACTGCAAAGAAGGTGTATTCTGTTGCCTCCATTGCATCCTCATTCAGCAGAGCTTTTCCAGGTAATATGAGGCTTTTTTATTGTCTGGCCTGGAGGAGGTGACATAACCAATGGCAGCTCACTGTGACTTGTTTGCAAAGCATTTTTTGGGGGGGGGGGACTCTTGCATCCAGTGGCACCATGACTCAGCTGTTACAGCACATGAATTTCAATTGGTGTCCAGAGCACTGTCTGGTCCTGTTGTGTTGGATGACTCTCAGTTAGTGAGGCTTGTGGACATGGATAAGGTGCTTGGACTGGTCAGACCAGCTGCTTGTGCTCTGGACTCTCATCCCTCTTGGCTGATAAAAACTGGAGGGGACATCTGGCTGGGCCTGAGTGGTGATTACTGCCTCCCTACAAGAGGAGGTGGTCCCTGCCTGCTTGAAGGAGGCAGTGGTAAAAAAAACCTCCTCAATAAACAGTCCTTTCCTTACATAGTGTTATGAGTTTGTGGGTGCTAAAGGTAAAGGGACCCCTGACCAAGGTAAAGGGTCCAGTCATGACCAACTCTGGGGTTGCAGTGCTCATCTCGCTTTATTGGCCAAGGGAGCCAGTGTACAGCTTCTGGGTCATGTGGCCAGCATGACTAAGCCACTTCTGGCCAACCAGAGCAGTGCATGGAAATGCCATTTACTTTCCCGCCAGAGCAGTACCTATTTATCTACTTGCACTTTGACGTGCTTTCGAACTGCTAGGTGGGCAGGAGCAGGGACCGAGCAACGGGAGCTCACCCCATTGCGGGGATTCAAACCGCCAACCTTCTGATTGGCAAGTCCTAGGCTCTCTAGTTTTGGGTGCTAGACATCCTTAAATTTCTGGGTCCAGCAGGCATTGACATTTAATTAATGCATAGGGTGTTAATACACACAGGTCTGCCACCTAGTTTTAAATTGTGTAATAATGTCCTGGAATTAGCAAGCGTCAAAAGCTAATTAAGCCCCCGCTAGTGTCCTATGTTGAGGTGCTAGTCTGGTTAAGGGGGAGAAAGGATCAAAAGGGAATGATAAATGACACCATCGTCTCTGCTGTGCCTCAATTTCCAAAAGGAAGTAAGAACCCTAGGCAACCATGTGTGGAACCCCTAGAATCTCACACCGCTCAGAGACTGGGGTGGTGTGCAACAATATCTTTAGGCGTAGGGCAAAAACATTCATCTTCTCCCATGCCTTTGGCTAATTAAACAACCTATGGCCTTTCAAACTGTGGGAGATATTGGGGTTTTTTTTGTTACTATGTTATGTATTTTTGTGGTTTTATATTGTAAGCTGCCCTATGATTCTCAAATGAAGGGCAGTATTTAATGAATGAATGACCATATTGATATTTAATCAAAATTAGAAACTGTATGTTTAAAGTAATTTAAAATATACTTAAATATACTTAAATATAAATGTGATGGCATGTGGATACCTATAGAAGAAAGCCAAGTCATGGAAAAGTGACAGAGAAAAGTGTCTTTTTTCCTGAAGGTGAAAAAGGCGTATGCAAATTCAAATATTACTTGTAATCAGAAAGAGCAGAAAGTTACTCATGTCCCTGCTAATGATATAACATCTAGCCTAGCAGTGGGACAGGTGAGGCTGACTGCTGTGGGAGGAGAGAACAGGTCACCTGCTCAATGAGAGAAGTATCTCTAGAGGAAAGAGTAGAGAGCTCTGAACTCAACTCTGAGATCAGTATTGTTTGGATAAGCCCAATAAATGAATTACAAACTAGCTGCGCTTGAATGCTTATGCTTTTGTCCAAATTGTATATTGGTATGCATATCACTGGTTGTTATATTTAGCCCCTGCTTGAAAGTACATGGCAATAGAACAATAGCTGATAGCTGGAGATGATTGAAGGACAGTGATGGAGACACATGTTTTAGATAAGGAAGGTAGTCTCAAAATATCAACAAAAATGTTGTCATACTGGGCAGTTAATAAATTGAGCTAAATTAAGGCTATGTTTTACTAGCCCAAACACTTATTTATGAAACAGTTAAAAGTAATGTCAGATTTTTTTCATGGACAGGTGAATGTTTTTTTAAAAAAATCTTCCGTATTTTAGAAACTGCTGTAAGAGTGCCACATACAACTCATCATATTTTATAAATGTAAGATGTAATCAAGATGTAGTCTGCTGTGCAGCCACCTCCTATTAGACCTAACAGCTCTGTGCACAGGTAGTAGGTCCCCAGTGAACTGTATATATCAAAGTCTGGAAAATTCTTCATTTTAATGAGCTGCATTTTCAGAAACCAGACCTTTCCCTGTTGGAATAGCTGTGGGAGACAAAAATGAAAGTTGTTTTTTTCCTTTGAGACATTGGTTACTAAATGCACTGAATTTCAAAATTACAATAGGAACACAGAATTACTTGAAGGCTCCTCTGTCTGTACTTGCCTTTGGGCAGAAATTATTTTTGAAGAAATTGTACTGTGTCTAAGAACACCTGGTCTGAGAAATAATTTATCTACTTTTGCACATATAACCCAATTGATGCCTAAACAATTCCAAACATATTAACTTAAAACATATATTTTATGTTACCAAACATGATTAATGCTATATCATTAGTTCTTGAAGTGTTATAAATTAAGCTATATTTGGGACGTTAACACAGTAACTCATGCCAGCTGTGAACACATTATATTCTAGATCTATAGATGAAGGGATTTCACTAATGGAATGTACACACACAAATATATACTCACATACATATTTTTAATGCCTTTTATTTTTCATAAAGATCCAGCAATTTTTAGGTTCCCAGGCTTAGTTCAAGGCATTGAAAAGGAGAAAACATCATAGCAGCCTTATTTCCAATGCTATGACTCTGAAACCCTGAGTTATGGATCTCTTTGGGCATTTTTTGTGTGTAATTCAGTAGTCATGGTAAACCAAATTACATTTTACTGGGACCCGGCAAATGTACTAGGTCTTAGAGAGGAGCTCACATCCTATTTGTTTCTCCCGGTTCTTTTAGCACTAAGTCCAGCATTTGACATCACATGCCATCCGAAACTAGCATTTTGCTTAAGGTCTCTCCTCCTTAACCAAGGTTTTCCTGTTGTTAAAGATTCCAGGTTCAGATGACATGCTAAGTGAAGCCTTGATTTGGCAGCACTGTGCAAAACAGACAGGGAGGACAAAGTACCGGTAGGTGCAAGCTCCCTTCCAGGAGCCAAGATATTCAAACAGTCCTGATAAACCACAGTTTGGTTTACCAAAATGCGGGAATAAGGCCACTGTATTGAGATAGCTAAAGGGTTATCTCTGCTTCCACCCTACTCACATTTTATTTTTATTTTTTTAAGTTAGCGGAAGGAGTGGGATTTCATCTCTGCTATTTGCCCTGTGTGCATGGTGTTGCATTTTCTTCCTCCTCCTCCTCCCCTCTCCCTTCCATGGTTACTAGCAATAATGACTACAAATAACTCCAGAAGCAGTATGTTTGCCACTGGAGCAATTTGAGGGCATGCCAAAAGGGCTAAGCATGTAGCAATAATTATTATGTGGGAAAGTCACATTCCCATCCAGCATTCATTGTGGATATTTATGAACATCTGCAACTGAGTGGTCCCTGAGTGTTTTCTTGGCTCCACAAAGTTGCAATATGCTAGGCTAAATTCCAGCAAGAAGATCTTCAAAACAGGGATTCAGCTCTATGCAAAAAAATAAAAATAAAATAATGTATTTGGGAACTTTTCAGAATGCTTTGGACATGGATTAATTTAACTGTCACTTTGAGAAAGAGAAAGAACTGCTGTTCATCTCCCTGAAGCAGCCTTTCATGTGATAAATGGCATATCCTCTCCCCCCCTTGTGTTGTATATTAATGGGTAGATGACTATTGTTAGGTGAGAATCAAGCTACTACTTACGTTTTAAGTTAAGCCAGAAGAGTTTCACTAAGAGGAGACTTGAACCATGGGCTACAAAGTGAAATGGTAAAAGTGAGATTTCATTGGGGGGTTATATAATTCATGATGGACCTCAATACACTACATCACTCTAGTAAGAATGCGAGTAAAAAAAAGTTTGTAGCAATATAGTTTTCCTTTGTATTCAGATATGTTGGAGCAGAGCCCCCGTCTCGCCACACAATTCACTTCATTCGTTCCATAACTATGGAGAAGACTTGAAGAATACTGTTTGACCTATATCGCCCCTATTATAAAGATAGTTTTCCTGATTTGTGATGATGCTCTTAGCATATTGCAATGTATAATACTATAAAACTTAGAAGGCAGAGTTCACTAAAATAACAGCCTAATCAGTTAATGAGGTAAAAACTAGCCCTTTGCTAGGTTTTTGCGATCTGGTGCAAACAGTAATATACTTTGCAGTGTTTCAGTGATAGTTAATCTAAGTGTAGTTCATAACATTTTCTTCCTTCTATATTTTGGATGTTCCATTTTCAGCTTGTATACAGTTGTACCTTGGAAGTCGAACAGAATCAGTTCCGGAAGTCTGTTCAACTTCCAAAACGTTCAAAAACCAAAGTGCAGCTTCTGATTGGCTGCAGGAAGCTCCTGCAGCCAATCGGAAGCTGTGGAAGCCCCGTCGGACCTTCAGCTTCCAAAAATAGTTCGCAAACCGGAACACTCACTTCCATGTTTGCGACATTCAGGAGCCAAAACGTTCAGGAACTAAGCTGTTTGACTTCTAAGGTACGACTGTATGTCCCTTTTAACACGTTATATTCAAGCAGATCTTTTAAACTTTCACCTCTGCTAGCTTTTAGCAGATACCTGTTAGGAAGAACAAAAGAATGTTTAGAGCAGCTATCTGCAACCTGCTGCTTTCCAAATGTTTTGGAGTAAAATTCCATCCTCAGTGGTATGTAATTTGTCATCTTGGCTGGAGCATATATGTATTGTAGTCCAAGTCATCTAAATGATGCTAGGCTATTTTAGAAAGTGACATAAAGTGCCATCAAAACTTCTGTTCCAGTCATAAAAGTGTCATTGTATCCTAGATCCTTTTGCAAAAACCTACAAAAATAATACAGTGATTGAACACATGAGCTGTTACTTAACTATCCTAAAATGACCCACATGTTCACTGTTTCACACAGGATAATTGTGAGAACTTCTTCAAGGTTTTATTAGAATGAGATGCATGACAGTAGGGAAAAACCCTTTTCTAAAACGACAAGGAATAATCACTGTGCTAAGATTGCAAATTTACAGCTACTTTAAATAATGTTTCCATTTTTTCCTGTGATCTGTCACAGAATGTAATTGTTTTGCTGTCTAGCTGTGGCAACCTCTAACTGCAAGGAGCTCATTATTTAAAGGCTTTAATGTCACATTTTTATCTACTAGTGAATCAATCTTTAAAGAACACTACTTTGAAACTTCAATACCACAAGCTAGACAACCCAAACCACTGATATATCTGATATATATATATTACACTTTTGAACTCACACTGGACATTGATAGTGGATTTATTCTCTCATTGTATCCCAATATTTCTCTCTCACACACAGTTTATTTACATCCAGGTTTCCAATTACGACTCATGTTTGAAAGTGTTTTCAACAATAAATTCATCAAATTTAGGAGGAGGGGGATTACTGTCAATGACCTCTCAGCTTTTCCAGAATGCTTGGTGTAACTTCCCTGTCTCACACTGGGTGAGAGAAATCTTTTTTCCCCTGAGCTGCTTTTGAATGGTCACACTCGGTATAGTGTTCCTCATATCTAATGTGAATTTGGTTCTTATATTGTGCATTGCAAACATAAAGGTAAAGGGACCCCTGACCATTAGGTCCAGTTGTGGCCGACTCTGGGGTTGCAGCGCTCATCTCACTTTATTGGCTGAGGGAACCAGCGTACAGCTTCCGGGTCATGTGGCCAGCATGACTAAGCTGCTTCTGGTGAACCAGAGAAGTGCACGGAAACGTCATTTACCTTCCCGCCGGAGTGGTACCTATTTATCTACTTGCACGTTTGATGTGCTTTCGAACTGCTAGGTTGGCAGGAGCAGGGACCGAGCTATGGGAGCTCACCCCATCGCAAGGATTCGAACCGCCGACCTTCTGATCGGCAAGTCCTGGGCTCTGTGGTTTAACCCACAGCACCAGACATTGCAAACATACATTGGCTTAAATGCTATCTTGACATTGTGACATTTCAGACATGCAGCAGTTCCCTCAGAAGCACTCCAAGAGCATGTAGGACTGCCACTTTTCTGTATCACTTTTGTACGTTGATTCTGCAAAAGTGGCTTGCCAGGTGGAGTGGAGCTTCTATAGATGCTTCCTGGCAGGTGAGGCACTGTTGCTTACCAGGAAAGGAAAGGTGGTGGGGAGGCTCTTCTGGTTTAATGTGGCTGTATATCAGTACTTGCTCTGACAGTGCTCTGGTCTGCTAGTAATAATGATGGTTAAGTGCATGATTTCTTGGAAGAACTTTTAGTTGTTAGTAAAGGAAATTACAGTGCAGTCCCAATCATGTCTGCATGGAGGTTAAGCCCTGCTGAATTCAGTGGGGCTTACTCCTAGGATTGCAGCCTTAGTTATTTTCAGGTGCTGTTGTGTGCTGTAAAACCATAAAATGGAAATATATTTTAGATCAGGTTTAGGGAACTGCAACCCCTTCCCTCCACATCTAGCCTACAGCATCTATTCCTTGCCCATTTTCTCTTCTTTCCCAGTGCAAATAGTCTTGGGGAAAATCTTCTAATGAAGCCAATAGAAAGGGGAAACACCAAGACTATTTGCAGTTCAGGAGGGATTTTCTGCTGTCTCACAGTTGGAAATGGAAGGGTTAATATTCTTCTCTTTGTACCCTGTGACCATCCTGGAAGTCCCCTGTGCTACAATATTTTGGAAGACATGTGTGTTTTATTGGCTCCAAAAGAAGCTTTATTAAAAGCCTAGTTGTTCTGGGTCAGGCACAATGATCTTCCTTGGCAAGTGAAGCTGGGAACGGAAAGGTTAATCCCAGCTGCACTCCCAAGGAAGATCCCTCTGCTGCAGCAATTAGTCTTGAAAAAAAGGTAGCATGCTTTTTAAAAGCCCCATGGTAGGCATCCCTCATTCACCCTTGCATCAAAAAAAGATTTCCCACACCTGTTTAAGACAGTAGAAAAACACTATATATTTCAAGTCAGGTATAAAAAATGCATATAGACAAATCACCACAATCAATAAAGCTATGTTGTGTTGTGAACTGCCAGGAACCTGAAAGCCTGGAGCCAAAAAGCTTTGTAAATTGTTCTTTACACAAACAACTATGGCACATAACAAATTTGAAACTGAAGGGAGTTTGTGATGCAGCATAGGGTTCTGATGTTTAAAGCACTGGATATGCCAAGAGGAAGGGCCGTAGCTCAATGTTAGATCATCTGCTTTGCATGCAGAAGACCCCAGGGTCAGTTATTTGACATCACCAGGTCAGACTGGGAATGTACACTGCCTGAAACCCTCAGCTACTGGTCTGACTCAGTAAATAAGCAACTATCTAAGCTCTAGGGTACATCTAAAGTAGCTCTTTGAAGTATGGTCAGAATTTCTGCAAGTAAAGTTCCATTCAAATGCAAGCCTACCTGTTTGCAATGTGTAGTTGATATGTCTTGTTCCCTTTGCTGGCATTGCTAAGAACCTCTTATTCTTCTAGTGTTCTTCGTTGTTTGTTCAATTCAGTTCACATTTAAAGGTAAATTTACGTAATACACACACCTACGTAATACACACTATCTGAAACAATACACAAACCAAAAACACAGGTATCCTTCAAAATTTGAACTTTTCTGAATTTTGCAGTGCAGTTCATCAGCCGTGTAATATGCACAAAAATGCATATACTAGGGCAAAACAGGCATAAACTGCAAATATAAATGTATTGTACTAAGGAAAATGGTTTTGCAAAAAATGTGTACATTAGGCAAAATGGCATATAAAATATTAGGAGAGATTCACATTAAATGCTAACGAACTTTTGCAATGATTTTTTGTGATTTCTATCCTAGTTTTCAAACTTTAAGTGCCATCAGCATCCTTAGTGGGTGAGTGACATGGGGGTTGTCACTCTTTGGTTATGGCAATGCAAAAAAAAAAAAATCAGAACACAAAGAAAACAGAATAAAAATGAATTTTTAAAAACTGTATTTTTCTATTTTTGGAATAACTTATTTTGAAATTTGGGGGGATAAAAAGATTAATATTGAATTATTTGGCAAAATATTTGTATTGAAAACAAAATTAAAAGGTGAAATTGTTCTCTTTGGGGATTTAAATGATATATTTTATCTTGAGATGGGTTAATAGTGAAATAGCTCTGTTTCTAAAAAAACCGAAAAACCCAGCTCTGCTGAAACAAAAGCAAATAAAAATAAAAGAAGCTGATATTAAGCTTGCCTTAGGCAAAAAAATAATTTTTTTCTTGCTATCTGTAGATGCATTTTTTTTCAGTTTAGGAGTACTCCATTCTCCTTTAGCAAAAAATAAAATAAAGATGAAGACAAATGTTTTATTATCTGAGAGAAATTAGACAGGTGTGGTTTCCTGTCTTCACTCATTCACTTAATGGGTTTAGAAAACAGACTATTTCCTAGGTGATGAAATAATGTGGAGGTTAACTATTGAGGCCCATCACAATGTCGTAGGATCTTTTAAAACCTTTCTCTTCTAACAGTTGATAAATGGCCATGACAAAATTTGTTTTAGTGATTGCACCTTGGAATTCCATGCACTAGGCATGAATGTAGTCTGCCAGGAAAAATCATAATAATTTCATCTTTTGCAATAAAATATGTTGCAGAGGAAATATTAAGCACTTGATTTCTTCAACATACAAGTTAAAACCAGTGTACCTTTCTGGCTGTGGGATCACTGGGCCTGATGGATGTCACAGCACAAAACATATGCAGGGCACCAGGTTGGCAAATGATCCAAATGTGTGAAAAAAACTGCTTTTTCTAAGGAGAAGAAAACAGCACTCAGTTGTATTAGATATACAAAACATGACTTTCTCATTCTCTTGCTCTCTGTTGAAATTGAACTTGCCTCTCTTCCTGCCATAGTACCCACTACAAAACCCTGGTGCCATATGTACCCCATGAGGATATGAATCTTCCCCAGTTTACTTCTCATGGAAACTTAGTATGTGCACTGCACTGAGGCCAGACTGCTGTTTTAAATCATGCTTTAATTGGGTCAATGTGAACTACAAAGATTTGAATTATTTATATTTCAATGGCTTCTTGTTGAGGCAGAGGAGATTATGTGTATAGGCCACTAGCATCTTACTTGGGGGGTACATTCAGAGGATGGCATGTATAAGCAAAAATGCATATACTCAAACCAATGCCTTGGAAACACCCCCAACATGACCAAATTTACCTTCTGGAACTGGTGTGCCGAATATCAAGGCAGAGAGCTAATTTAAGCAAAATCTCACCAGAGCCCACTAGAGAGCTTCCCAGAGCTGGGTGAGCAAGTCTGAGAGCTTGAAAGCTCTTCTGCTGCCAGGAAAACCCAATGCAAAATAGCTTTTGAGCTCTCTACCTTCCATGCATTCTGTTTATGTGATTTGAACCAGCCAGCCATCAACTGTGTAAAGTTGAAATCACAATGTTAAACATGCGCAAGTTGCAAGTGACCTGTATGTTTATAGTGTCTCTCTGTATGTGTATGTGTATGGATTATTTTGACTGTTTTATCATTGCTACAGCATGTTGTGGTGACGGTTATGTCAGTGTGTGTGTCTTTTAAAGGATCAGATAAAGTCGCTGGGGCAGGTATTTCAGCGATTATTAACCACAACAGTCAGAGCTACTGACTGCCAGATACTTGGAATCAATAGGTGACAAATATACCACTTTGCCCTACATTTTAAACTTTGCTTATACATCTCATTGACCACTGCCAGGGACTGAGCATTGAACTTGGTTGACTTTGCATGGCTATTTTGTTGTTATGAGTAACAAAATCCTACAAACAGATGGTGTTATGCCTCATTGCATGAGAATATTTAAAATAGGTTGGGTCAAGCCAACAAAGTTTAATTAAACTGATAATCTGAATGAAAGATAGATTTTTTTCAGGCTGTGAAAGTGAGCAGGGATGTCACTGACTCTTAATTTGATGGAAACCTGATAGAGACTCAACTGTTCCTGCAAGCTCTGTAGAAAGAGATACAAATATAAAAATTAAAAAATAGAATAATAGAATAAAATAATTTCACTCTGCTAGCTTTGTATGCAATGGAAGATATGACAAATATTCTAGCTACATTTTTCAGAAGAGAGACTACTTTAACACAATTACATTTTTCTAGATGTACAGAGATGTTATCCTGACCTGTCACTAGCCGTCTAAGCCCTATGGAACAATTTGCATCACATTACAATGACTAAAATTGTGATCCTGTGCATGTCTTCTCATAAGTAAATCCTATTAAGATCAATGGCGGTTACTCACAGGCAAGTTTGTATAGGATTACAGTGTGTTTTTTTAAAAAGTTCAAATAAAAGAGAAAGGACATAACAAAGTACAGTAAGCAAAGAAAATTTTAAGTCAGTGACTATGTAGTCCCCTCTTTCACGCATGACAAATCAACAATGATTAGCTATGGTAGTACAGTCCAGAACAATCACATTTAGCAACAAATATTGGGTCATCCACTGAGCAACTAAAAGGTTGTTTTACATACATTAGTTAAGAAACATACCTTCCCCCAAAATTAATTTAATATGTTGCCTTCAATTATAAACTGATGGTCTCAAAGTGTAATTTAATTTTGAAGTTAAGCAGTCAAAATGTGTTTTGTTCATTTTGTGCTGAACCAAAAGATAACAACTGGCACCCTTTAGGCAAAATGCAAAATAATATTAGCTCTTCAAGGTGACTTTTATTCACACTTTGATGACTCCTGCATTTCCACACCTCTGTGTGCCATATCTCACTTCATATCCAGCAGGATTACCCAGAAATTGATGGTTTTTGAGATAGAACTAAACCTCCCAGGAGAAATTCTTTATGTAAACAGAATAGTGAATAGATAGAACAACCGAGGAGAGCAGATAATTACCTATAAGGGTGATACTTATAGTTGTTTTGTGCCTAAAACAAAAGGCACAAATGAGTACTGCATGCATGCATTTTCTTCATGCCCTTTGCCTTTAAAACATCCACTGCACAGTTCTTAATAGATGTGGAGATAAAGATTAAGGAAAAAGTAAAATGCAATCCAGTTATGTATTTCACATACATATTTGTGTTCATTTTCAAACTGTTTGTATTCAAACTGGAGTGATTTTGAAACTTGGACTTAAGGCTCATTTTTATTTTTATTTAAAGACTAGGCAAAATCAACAATAAAACGTGTCAGACTGAGGGTGTTCCAGCTCAAATGGCATGCAGTCAGCTTTCTTTTATGTAACAGTGTGTTAGATAACCCCAATGACATTTTGGAGCTTAGAGGGCATAAAGTCGGGGGGTACATATCACAAATTATAAGCACATATATTGATATACCCATGGATTTATTAACATTGGTGTACAAAATGAAAAAGAGAACTCAAGTAAATATTTCACAGCAGTAGTTCCTCTTCCAGAGTCAACACCATTTTAATGAACAAAATGTCAAACTGCCTTGTGGATATCTCTTCTGGTGTGTAAGCATAGGGACAGGTTGGGTTTGACAATATAGTTCTGTTACGTTAACAAGTTTATCCAAGGATTCCACCAGTCCAACACCCATTTCTTCCTCAGAAGCTTTATTGTCTAGCAGTGTTGGTTTTTCCATATAAATCTTTTTGATGGCTGAGAGAAGAACCTGTCACTAAAGAGAAAGAAAGGCAGATTTTCCTTGACTGGTTTCTTCCATGTTCGTCTGAGAGAGGTCCTGCCTTGATTAGTGTGTCTGCCATGTGCCATTCTTGTATGGTGCATTTATCATTTCTACTCCTGTGAGGGAGCAAAGATGTGATAAGATAAGAGAAATGAAGCTTCAAGTTATCTTTTTAATCCGCATACCTGGGATTACTTTCAAAGTGTGCATTTTCTCTTATCTCAGAGGATGTTGCATTTACCTTGGAATACAGCATTCCAGGCTAACACTCCCCCCCCCTCTTTTTTTACAAAAAGTGTTTGGGTAGATAACAGTGAAAAAGGCATGGGAGAAGAGGATGTTGCAACAAAGGCAAGTGAGGATTGGGGCGGAATACAGATAACTCCACACACAACCTCACAGTTTGTTATTTAAGTATAATAATGAATGTGTAATAAATGATATTCAGCCCATTCCAATAAGACAAAAGTGTATTTGTCAGCAAGACAATATAATATACAGCAATATTTTTACCACATTTGTTCTTTAGCATTATATTTCACAAATAATTATTTGAATACCTTTTTTTTTACTAAAAGCCGTTCTGCTAGCGAGAGATCATTTTGAGGAATTTTTTTAGTCAGCTAACATTGTGTTTTTGAAATGTATTTTAGAAAAAGACTCAACCTTACCATGGGATTAGGATAAAAAATTAAAATCAGTATTTTGCAATATCATAGTTTGTCTGCCTGAAACCGATGAAAATTTGATTTAAGAATGACAGTACTCTGTGACAGTCAGGTAAATCCTCATTTAGATGGAATGCAAGCAAATACAGCATTAGAGTGTGCATATTGAATTAAAAGACATTTTGAGCAGGCCAAAAGAAGCAAGAGCTAATGCTAAGCTGAGCTCTGCTCTAATCAGCAAGCGGACACACTATGGAATGTAAGGAATTAGTAGTACATTGCATTCCTTGGAAAGAATCTATTAATACCATAGGAAATTGTTGCACAGCACCTTATGGAAGCAAAATCCAAGCTTCTGGCACAATGTTCCTGCCAATTAAAGTCATGTTGTACCAAAGCTATAATATGCACAATTTCAAAGCATAACTAGATCTTTTAAACACAATGAATGTGTGTAATAGTTTTCAACTAACTTTTCTAATCTTGTTTCCTGGGGAGAAAAAGTCAGATTAGTAGCAATACATTTGAAATAATTATTTTGACATATCCATGCTCTCTCAATAAGCTTTTTTAAGTCTGTTAGTATTAAAATGTAGGTGCAAAAACAGGTATAAAATAAAAAAGATGTTGTGCCTTCTTCACCTGCACTGAGAGCCAAGCTTTGGAACTAAACTGACAGACCAGTGAAATGAAAATCCGTTCAAGCCATCATCACTTTGGCTCATCCCTGCTGCTCATTCACTGCCTGTTTCACCACCTCTCCTCCTCTGGCTAGGGAAGTAATATGTACCGGTAGCTTGATATCTGTGGCAACTTTGCATCTCAGTTATATGGCTGAAGAATCCAATGTTAATATTCCAAAAAGGAGATTTGATAGTGGAAATCTAAAACATCTTAACAGTGCAACATGCATTCACTAGTTCCTGGACTTGCACAGCCAATCCTATTTGGGCTGGCTTTTATCAACCAAGAAGGGCAAGGATCATGAAGACAAATGGTACACCACACCCTCTCAAGTAGATTATCCACATCCGCAAGCAGCAACACTCAAAACTGTTCTGCTAAGACCAGATGGTACACTGAACATTTCCAGAGGAATAGCTGAGAATGCTTTCCTCTCAGTGGCAACTTAAGCTATAAATTTATGTGGTCCGGAAACTATTCTGATAAAATCTGCTGGTGGGACTTCTAGATTAGTTGACCTAAAAGACAGGTTTTGAAGCCTGGAGAGATGTAGAGATGTACATGACAATAGCTTGACTGCTGTACCTGGCTTAGGTGATTCGTGGTACCCGCTGGCAAAAAGAGCAGGCCCAAGAATTCTTCAATATTTTTTTCCTTTGTAAGGCTAGTTTCCTAGATGACCCATCCCTCCCTCTGTCTACCCAGCAATATAATCTTTCTCTACCCAAATGCTGTCTCCGCTTCCCAGTCCACAAAAATGGTCTGTGTTGCTCATCCCATCTTTAAAATCTGAGTTCCTGTGTTTGGTATCTGATTTCTGGGGTTGGTGTGTGTTGGTAGGTTGGTGGGTACACATGCTTCCCTTCCCTTCCCTTCCTGGGAAAACTTGTTTAATCTTTCAGCTGCTTTTAAGCAGATATTTAAACAATCCATTTAATTTGGTTAACAAACAGTTCCTGTAGTAAAGTTGGAATGATGATCTTAGGTCTGTATATATGAACCCTTAAATAAATTAACTCTGTATTATAAAATAAATTCACTGCAGCACAAAGGCTCCTTCAGACATTCCCTTTCATGTAATAATTTCATGATAAGGGTTGCTGAGTAGCATGATAGCATTCATGCATAGAGCAGACTTTACTGTTGCACTGACATATGACGGTAGCAGTTGATACAAACTGATTGACCTGGAGTAAAAACAAGCTTGTTTTCTCCTGCTCTGGAGGTTAGGACTCAAACCAAGGAAGGTGGTTCTGACTAAACATCAGGAAGAACTTTCTGACGGTAAGGGTTGTTCAGCAGTGGATTGGATTCCCTATGGAGGTTGTGGATTCTTCTTGCTTGGAAGTTTTTAAGCAGAGGTTGGATGGCCATCTGGCATGGATGTTTTAGCTGAGAGTCTTGTATCACAGAGGGTGGGACTAAATGATTCTTCCAACTCTACAGTTGGGTCCCTTCCAACTCTACAGTTCTATGCAAGTGATGATTGCATGTTCGAATTATTCACTCTTTGAAAACAGAAAGCTAACACATTAGGGAGAAGGACAGGCCAGTACCCTTTCGCCAGGCATTTTAACATCACATGAACACGTTATCTTTAAAGATGGAAGAGCTTTTGACTGTGGTTGTCACCCTACATTTTAAATGGTACAGACTCAAACAATTACTTCTCCTAAATAGTTAATTAGCCCTGATGGGGAACTAAAAACCTATCTGCAACATCTGCTTTTGCAAATCAGTGCAACCCCTCCAAGTGAAAATCAAATGACCAATCCATATTCTGCAGTCATTCATTTATATGGGACAAAGTAAAGTAAATACTGTCTCATCGCTGCAGATGGAAAGAGGCTGGTAGCTGCTTTCCAAAGTCAGCAGCAGGCTTGAAGAACTCACTGCCCCAGCCTATTTGCATGTCTTCTGTATGCATATTCTTGTATATGCATATAATAATATTATTATTAGAAACACAGACTTAATTGGAGGATTCCTTTTTTCAAAAGAACTTTGCCTGATTGCTTTTCATATGTAGATCAAGCCATACCCAATCAAGAAGCAAGTAATAGTAATTGTTCTTTTTTTCAATTTCCCATTTTATTATAAGAACACAGCTGTTTAGTATTTTTGTAACTAATATACTGTTCCCTCCCCCACTTTTGCAAAGCACTGTCCTGTTGAAATGAAAACCTGAACCAAGACTCCTTCATCTACATTTAATATCCAGCTATGTCCCCAAAACAGCACCTCTGTGGGCTCCCCATCTGCCCTGCTGCCTCCACCAGAGGGGGAGAAGCACCACAACCAGCGGGGCGGGGCCAATTTTGAGTGAGATTGCGGCAAAATTGAGTGAGATTTCACCCCAGATCAGCTCAATTTTACCTGAAATTGATGCCAACGATGGTGGCACTTCTCTGCCAGTGGCAGATGCAACAGGGTGTGTGGTGGCAGCAGAGTGGGTGGTGCATGCAACGGCTACAGCAGCAGGTATGGTGGTGGCAGGAGAGGTGTCACCCCGGATAGTTACACCTGTAGACATGTGTTAGCGTAATGTGATTATCGACACACAAATGCTCAGACACTGTGGGTGCTCTGCTGCAGATTTAGGTAAATGTTTACATTAGGCTCTGCTCTTCTGGTCTGGGGCAGCGTCTCAGAAGCCTTGGACACATCTGGCTCATCAGACTATTAATTTTACTGCAACTGGAAGGACTACCTTCTCAAATAACAGCACACAGTCTTTGCAATGTCATGCTAGCAAGATCAGATGATTAAAATACTGTAGAAATAATAACCGACTCTATCATTTACAGAAAGCCCAGTACTAAAAACTCTCCAATTTTGACTGTCCTATACCTTAAAAAATCAGATGTCATCTATTTCATTATTCTAGCATTAAATATTTCCTCGTGTTTTATATTATGTATGATGAATTCTTCGTATTTGAAGTTTCTTCATTTTGAATATCTCGGATACGATGTGGCAAACCATTTGGGTGTTATCTTAGAAATTTAATGCCCCTGTGTCTAATCAGATCAGATGTACTTACAAGCAATGAACAATAAGGTCAAACCAATTAAAATAGATGTGTTGATTATGATTATTTTTTCTTACAAGCAAAGTTATTCACTATAAAAACCTGTATAATCTAAACAGTTTTAGAGCTATTTGTCTTCATGTTTTCATAAATAAAGTGTTACATGTTCATGCTCAAGGTATGAAATATTTCATTAACAAAATATAAATAAATAAGTTAATGTGTGCCTAATATTTTATTTAAACGGTAAGCTATGGGATCTGCAAAACCATTATTTAGACAGACCTCTGCTCCAATCAGCTTACGGTCTTTTCTGCATTTCCTGTCCTCAGCCCTCCATTTTCCAGCGTTCAGCACCATTTCTTGAATAGTGCATACTTCATCAGTATTCACAGTCTTAGGCTATGGATTCAATTATGGGTGTAGAAATTATGTTTCAGATTTTGTCAAACCTGCATCAAATGTGAATGACCTTCTCCCGAATTACTGTTGAATGAAGTCTCATGACCCCAAAAGGTATAATAGACACATACCATAAATCCCTCATAAGAAATATTTTTAATTGTTTTACAATAGTTTTAAGCAGATATTTCTACAAATAGAAAAGTCTTTCCACTAATTTTAACAAGTATGATCTTTGGGCTTGCTTTATCACGTTTTATGGCTATGTTGAAATTACTGTTCACTTTTAAAAGCCATATTTGATGAGGAAGAGATTCATTCCAAGCATTAATTGAATCCATAATAAGAGGTTATTTCTGCATGTGAATTATAATATTGGGTCAGCACCACAGAACCCAAAGCAAGAAACCTAAACATACCCAACCGACTAGGGGATGAAATACCACTTGTGCCACGCAGCGTTCAAGGGCTGGTGCAATCAGATAGCAAGCTAAGCAACTGTCTACCATTCCAGGAACACCCATGTTGAATGAGGCACTGCTTCACTCTTGAAGGAGGTGCAGTGAAGCAGCTTAGTAGCTCATCTGCTAAGTAATGCCATCATGATCCCTCAAGTATCATGACTGAGAACCTTCTGATCTCCATCAGCTGCCCAAGCATAGACTCAGTTGTAAAAGGGGGGAAAGGAAAGGACTTAAGGGTGTTAAATCTGGTAACCAGAAAATAATACCTGACACATTTTGATTATTTAGTGTGCTGCTGTTGTGCTGCTCAGCATACGATCAGATGTGTATACACAGAGGGAAGAGAATGCTAATTTGCCTAGAGCAGCAAGAAACCTTAGGCCAACCCTGCAGTTGTTATAAAACAATCAGCAGTATCATGCGGCAATGCTTTCTTTTGAAACGCTGCTTTTTTCTTGACAGGCACAGTATATATGGACACACATTTCTTAAGGCAAGTCCAAATTCTGCCCCTGTTCACATGTTTTGTCTCTGATACACTGAGCAATCACCTTGCTCCTTGCAACATGGTACTCAGTTGTTCTTAGTTTCTCTGTCTACTTTCATTCATTTATCCACCACCACCTTCTCTCTGCTTCAAGGCTACCCTGAGGCATCCTACTTACAGTCTGTGTCAAGATGTCTTGACGTGGCCTCGAAGCGTGAAGTCTTGAAGCATCCTGGCAGCATTTTAAAGCCAGCTGCAGGTGGCTGAATGTAATACAGATGGGGGAAATGACAATAAATGCTTGGATCTGATCCGTTTGCCCCAGTTTTGGTGCTCTGGGCAGGCACTTGTTTGCTTTGCTCTCATTTTTTCCTACTTGCAGTATTCCCAAGGGTCTACTTCTTAAGGAAGGAATTGCTGTGCTGAGTGTTTTTATTGACATTGTAGGTGCATTCCAATAATTAGAGCTTTTGTGACTAGATTGAAGCATGAATTTGCAATACAGATATATCATTATGCTGCAAATATGAACATCAGACTGTGTTGTCCTGACCTAATTTTCCACTTGCTAAATACTTTTACCAAAGCCATTGTAAGCTGTAAGCTACACTTAGCATTTCTGAAAAAGAAACAGTATGTGATTTAGGAAATATTTGCAACTCTAGCCACCTTCAGGGATTCTACCCATGTGTAAAACCAACTTGTGAGCTAAGCTCTGCCCACCCCCCACCCCATGAGTTGCAGGGCATTATTATTATTATTATTATTAGCACACCTGCTGCCGCCAGAGAAGCAAGGAGAGGTGGAAGTGGATTCAGCAGGATCTTGTGTACCTCTCACAATATCTTGCCAGAACTCAGAAGCTACAGCTGTGCAACCCAATAAATGAGCCTTCAGTGTAGGAGGAGCACCTTCCCGTTTTGCCTCAGGTGGTGAAACCAAATGAGCCACCCCTTTGATGGCAGATTCTGACAAAAGGCTGTGGGACATACATCTCACTTGATGTTGGTCAGCTGCAGCTAAGAATGGGCAAGTCTGTCAATTTCAGTTTCACTCTGGCCGGATCTACACACAGGGAGGAGAAACACTATAAACAAGTCAGAAATTAAATCGTTATAACAAAAGAAAAAAAAATTATGTAAAAATCACATAGGAAATTCTTTTGCTCTCTGGCGCCATCTTGTGTTGCATATTTATAATGAATTCAAAATGTTGCTTTTTGACTAATTTAGCTGAGTCCTCGGTTACTCATTTTTAAATCTTAAATTCAGTTCTTCACATTTCAACATCGTTTTGCATACACACACACACATGCAATTTTGCCTAATACACTTACTTTTGCAAAGCTTTACCCTCATGTATGTATTTTGGTACACATTACTTGTCTAGAGAATTGCACTGCAGAATTCAGGGAAGTGTAAATTTTGAAAGATGGCTGTGTTTTGGTTTGAGTATTGTTTGCCCCGGGGTTCTGGTACAGATGGGAAGGTAAAGTATGCAAGGTCAGACCTTTGGAGGCACCTCTTCAGATATTTGGGGCCCAAGTCATTTAGACTTTGTTCTCAGGGAAGATTCTAATCAAATTCACTCAACACAGCAAGATGTGAATTGGAAATGACAGGAATGTTTGGGGTGAGGGTGGTGCACACAACCTCAGATGCCTGCCATATGTCATTCCCATATGCTTATAAAGAGTTGACTGGATAGGGCTCATGTTACCATTACAACAGGGGTGTCTAAGCTCTGGCCATCCAGCTGTTGTGAGACTGAAACTCCCATCAGCCCCAGCTGGCATGGCCTATAGGGATGATAGGAGTTGTAGTCCTACAGCATACAGAGGTCCATAGATTAGCCATTGCTGGGCCAGCTGCTGTATTAGCCAGAAATCATATATGAAGAAGAGTTGCATTAGTCTGCTCAGATCTCCTGATATACGTATGTACTTATACGATAACACATGAGACGTGTGTATTATACATTTATAAATTGCATCATACATAAGCAAATGTACATATCCTGCCTGTATACAATGTTGTTTTGCATTTACATGTTCATTTTTGGAGTGTAGTGCGGAAAACACCAAGGTCATGGGTTCGATCCCCCATATGGGCCACCTGCATATTCCTGCATTGCAATGGGTTGGACTCGATGACCCTTGGGGTACTTTCCAACTCCACAGTTATTTCATTCTATGTCCTGTGGGCTTGTTAAAATATAATGTGTGTTGCAATGCGGGGGTGATTTTTCTCAGTAGTAGAGCATTTGTATTGCATGCAGAAGGTTACTGGTTCAATTCAGGTAGGGCGCGAGTTCCTCCTGTCTGAAACCCTGGAGCGCTGCTGCCAGTCAGTGTGGAGTAGACAATGCTGAATGAGATGGACTAGTCATATAAGGCATCTTCTTTTCTTATGACTATATCACAAATCTATAAATAAATGTAAGGGATGAATAGCGATCCAAAGGCATTAGGCCACTGTGCTATTGCCTACTCCATGTAAATATAATATTGTACAATACACTGTATTACTAAAACAAAAACAAAGCAAAACTCTTAGACAAAAAAACTAAAGAAACTAAAGTTGCTTCTTTGAGTGTAATGTGCCTGAAAAGTATAAACGTAACCTTGAGTTCTGGCTGACGTTATTACAGATTATTTTTGCTGGGCACAAAAGGTCTTGCTTGCATCATATATGTTACTAACACTGCTCACTGCTGTAGCTGAGCAAACAGAAATAATGCAGAACATCTGCAGAAATGATCCCAGTATGAAATATTGCTATAATATTGTGTTGTAATCAAAATCACTGATTGCTTTCAATGATAAGAAACAGGTAGCCTCACTGCTTGAAAATTAGACTCTAATCTAAGGAAAATATGACTACAGGATATTAGTTCTTTATACTTAATGCTTTGATAACTCTGACGATGAAATAGAAACAAACTGGGTTGGTGGTGGTGTTTTTTTTAAAAAATGATACCAACAGCTTCTAAATAAACAGCACCTGCTTAACTTGCAGGGGGTTGGGGAAAATGTTGCGTGATCAACTTCTATGGCCTCCATAAAATGATTAATGGCTGCAATCCTAAGCATTCTTATCAGGAGGGAAAACCCACTGAATTCTATTTTCCATGGTGATTTCATACCATTCTGTATGGAGAATCCACTTTATATAGTGTGTTCTGCTTTCAGCGGTTAAATATTTGGAAACCTGTGAGGATAATCCTAAATTTGCATTTGCTAGACATCTTTGCGTGCTTTGGGCATGTAAATTCTCCAGTGGGTGTCATGTAATATCATCACTGATCATGAAAACCACAGTTGTATTGTTCCTTGGGGAAAGGGGCCTCCATGGGTATACAGGGGTGCAAATGAAACCTGCAAAGAAGAAGAAGAAGTTGCAGTGTGTCTTCTCCAGCTCCTAAGAGGAGTGCTTCTTTTCAGGGTGTCCCCAGCCTGGAAGTGTTGTTCATGGGTTTAGGCTGAGGCATCTGTGTGCTGCATAGTGCTGGGGGTAAGTTCCAAACTTGAGCATTTTGCTGCTAAACAGCAGGGGATTGAGTGGTGTCTGAAAAATCTGAAAGTGAAAAGGTACCCCTTTCCTTTTCATTCCTCCCAACATGTCCTTGTATTTTAAAGGGAAGGAGCTTTTGTGCATCACTGCATACACCCACCCATACCTCACGGTAACTGTATTCTGTCCTTCCAGGATACGTATTATAAGCAGTGCAAAGCAAAACTCTCTTCCCAACCTGTATTTCTCTCTCTCTCTCTCTCCCTCTCCTACTCATACTCTGTCTCAGCTGCTCTCAAACATTTATTTACCGTATTTTTCGCACCATAGGACGCACTTTTTCCCTCCTAAAAAGCAAGGGAAAATGTGTGTGCGTCCTATGGAGCGAATGCAGGCTTTGGCTGAAGCCTGGAAAGCGAGAGGGGTCGGTGCGCACCGACCCCTCTCGCTCTCCAGGCTTCAGGAAGCTATCCGCTAGGAGTGGGAGACCCAGCTCTCCCACCGCTAGCGGAGCGCTGCATTAATCCCGAAGCTTGGGGCGTGCGGAGCTCAGCGCGCCCCAAGCTTCTGGGTGCCGGCAAGGTCTTCGCTAGCCCTGGGAGAGCCCCGCGACGTTGCCCGGCTTTCCCAGGGCTAGCGGACCACTGCGCTAATCCAGAAGCTTGGGGCGTGCGGAGCTCAGCGCGCCCCAAGCTTCTGGGTGCCGGCAAGGTCTCCGCTAGCCCTGGGAGAGCCCCGCGACGTCGCCCGGCTCTCCCAGGGCTAGCGGACCACTGCGCTAATCCAGAAGCTTGGGGCGTGCGGAGCTCAGCGCGCCCCAAGCTTCTGGGTGCCGGCAAGGTCTCCGCTAGCCCTGGGAGAGCCCCGCGACGTCGCCCGGCTCTCCCAGGGCTAGCGGACCACTGCGCTAATCCAAAAGCTTGGGGCGTGCGGAGCTCAGCGCGCCCCAAGCTTCTGGGTGCCGGCAAGGTCTCCGCTAGCCCTGGGAGAGCCCCGCGACGTCGCGCGGCTCTCCCAGGGCTAGCGGACCACTGCGCTAATCCAGAAGCTTGGGGCGTGCGGAGCTCAGCGCGCCCCAAGCTTCTGGGTGCCGGCAAGGTCTCCGCTAGCCCTGGGAGAGCACGCGACGTCGCCCGGCTCTCCCAGGGCTAGCGGACCACTGCGCTAATCCAGAAGCTTGGGGCGTGCGGAGCTCAGCGCGCCCCAAGCTTCTGGGTGCCGGCAAGGTCTCCGCTAGCCCTGGGAGAGCCCCGCGACGTCACCCGGCTCTCCCAGGGCTAGCGGACCACTGCACTAATCCAGAAGCTTGGGGCGTGCGGAGCTCAGCGCGCCCCAAGCTTCTGGGTGCCGGCAAGGTCTCCGCTAGCCCTGGGAGAGCCCCGCGACGTCGCCCGGCTCTCCCAGGGCTAGCGGACCACTGCGCTAATCCAGAAGCTTGGGGCGTGCAGAGCTCAGCGCGCCCCAAGCTTCTGGGTGCCGGCAAGGTCTCCGCTAGCCCTGGGAGAGCCCCGCGACGTCGCCCGGCTCTCCCAGGGCTAGCGGACCACTGCGCTAATCCAGAAGCTTGGGGCGTGCAGAGCTCAGCGCCCCAAGCTTCTGGGTGCTGGCAAGGTCTCCGCTAGCCCTGGGAGAGCCCCGCGACGGCTAGCGGAGACCTTGCCGGCGCCCAGAAGCTTGGGGCGCGCTGAGCTCCGCACGCCCCAAGCTTCGGGATTAGCGCTCCGCTAGCCGTGTCTAGGCTGCGGATAGCAGCCTGCTTCCCGGAGCGTCGGGCGCCCTGAAAGCAGAGCGCCCGGCACTTCAGGAACACATCCGCTGCGTGGAGAGCCTTGCAGGAGTTCCCCGCAAGGCTCCCCACGCTGCGGATAGCAGCCTGCCGCCCAGCGCGAGGGGCGCCCTGAAGCAGAGCGCCCCTCGCGCCGGGCAGACATCTGCAGCGTGCAGAGCCCTGCAGCAGTTCCTCACAGGGCTCCCCACGCTGCGGATAGCAGCCTGCTTCCCGGAGCGTCGGGCGCCCTGAAAGCAGAGCGCCTGGCGCTTCGGGAACACATCCGCTGCGTGGAGAGCCTTGCAGCAGTTCCCCGCAAGGCTCCCCAAGCTGCGGATAGCAGCCTGCCGCCCGGCGGGTGGGGCGCCCTGAAGCAGAGCGCCCCGCGCGCTAGGCAGACATCAGCCAGCCCCACAAGCTCGGGGGACAGCAGGGAGGCGCAGCGCCACTATCCCGCTGTTCCTCGACCTGGTTTGGTTTCCCTGACCTGCTTTTGGGGGGGAAATAAAGGGAAAAAATTTTTCCTTTATTTCCCCCCCAAAAAACTAGGCGCGTCCTATGGTCCGGTGCGTCCAATCGTGCGAAAAATACGGTAATTGATAGTCTCCTACCATCCGCCTGGTTTCTAGTTTTCTTAGACACTCCCTTTTTTCCTTCTCCAAGGCACAAGAGAGAACTGCCTATAGAAAATGGAGGAAACAGACATGGCTTAGCATAACAAGATAAAACTCCTGTTGGATCAGGTTAAAGGGTCCAGCTGGACCGCAGTGCAAAATTACTCTCTCTCCTTACTTGTGAATCTCAACAATTCATGTTCAGAGGCACACAGCATCTAATACTGAAGGTTATAGGTAGCCATCAATATGTACCCACATGTTATTTGTCAACAATGCTCAGTCATATGTTGTTTTTGTATGCAAGGTATCTCATAATAAAAATGATGAGAAAGTACCTCTGAAACATGATTTGCTATCATTTCCCCCCTAACTTTAAAATAAGACCAAGCTAATGTATACAAAATCATATTTACATCTTATCCCATTTTGTTGTTAGAACAAATCTGTAATGATAACTAACAAGTAAAGATGTGGCACCATCACTGAAAACTCTTTACCTTTTTAATATACAGCTTTCTACAAAGACAATACTTTAGGGGCGAGCCGATTTTATTTACGTATCAATTTAGTATTTCTGTAACTTGAGAAAGAAACCTTAGGGTGCATCATTTTCAGGTGCTTGATATTACCTACACTATTCCTCAACACCTGAAGATTAACTGGTTAAAAATGCAAATAATAAAACAATAAAGTATGATGGAAAAGCAATTATATGTCTACAAAGCAATATAATATATTGGGTAGTTGTTAACACCTTTTGACTCTTACATCAGCCTCCTAACTTGTTGGGGGGGGGGGAATCAAAGGGAATCTAGATGAACATTGGTGTTTAATTTTCCCCATGCTAAATTTCAGACTCAATTGGACATTCAGCAGCTGAGAAGTGGCAGGGACTATTAGGTTTTTGATTTTTTGTATCTGATAATAGAAGACACTATATTCCATTAAGTGACCCTTCTAGATCTTCATCATACTTGTGGTGCACACATTGTCCCTCATGGCTAAGGTATACCTTTTACCATGCTTAGGGTTTATTTGCAAAGCTTTAGCAAAGCAAGGGGGCATATGTAAGGTTGTTTCCATTGTTATTTCAGACTAATTCAGATGTTGCCTGAAATATCACTGTTAGCTGACTATTCCAGATACAAACATTATTAACTCCTGTAAGCAGAAATAGGTGGTTTTGGTGTTTGCTCTGTATTAGCATTTTGGAAAAATCTGGATTGGCTTTTAATTTTTGATTACTTTTTTATATATACTGATTTCATTACAACATGTTTCTAGGATGTAATCTCAATACATGGGAGAGGTGTATAATAATTTGCTGATATGCTTTCTTTTTGTCCTAACTCTAATTAAATCAGTTTTATCTGTAGCATTTAAGGCTTAATAATATTAATCCCTTTTAATCTTACCTGTTATCCTTACAGTGCTATTCTAACAACAAAAATGAGATAATATTTAAATACAAATTTTGTATACATTAATTAGTTTTATGCAAAGAATATCATTTTATTGCCCTTTGAAACAATAAAAAACTGGTAAATGGACATTAATATTTTTTCTACTTGTATATGAGTCTCCTTTGAAGCTAAACCTTCTGCCTATTCTCAGGCTTCAACTTCTTTGACTTTCAAAACTAGGGTTAAATTATTTACAGAGTAATAATTGAACAAGTTTATTCATTAAAAAAAAGTCATATTGTGTTCAATGAAATTTATGTCCATGTAAGTATGCATTCAGCTGCATCTTTAGTGAAATAATTTCTATGTAGCTGGATTCTTGTAGTTAGGCTGGATCCACACTGTTTAACATTATTAGAACAATATTAGATACCATTCTAAAACATCACAGGGCATACTTGTAAATCAAATCTTTTTTATCTTGGTTTCTTTGTGTCTCCCTGCTGCTGTCTGCTGTTTGCTCTGCAGCGCCTTCTGGTGTCACATTTTAATAATGCATTAAGAACATTAAAAGCAGTATGTCACCTACATCATGACAACCATTCCTTAACCCTTTTTTAACTTTAAAAACCATGAGTATAGATCCAACCTTAGACTGAGAACTGTAATCAGGTTGTAGTGGCTCTTTGCAGGACAGCTGATCCATGTGTTTAGGTCCTGCTACCCAGATCACATTCTCCCACATTCTCCTTAAAATTAGTTGGTCACATGGATGGGCCTTTTGAAAGAATATGCACAATGAATGGAATTGTTTTAATGCTGTTATTGTTGGGTAAACACATATTTACCCTTAGGTATTAAGAGGAAGGGGGTTTTTCCTAGCAAGAAACCAAGTTTTGAAAAGGTTGTAATGTTTTGTAACTAAGTTATTTCATAAAACTAGGAAATGAGATTTCATATGTGAAATGTGGCTATATACCACCAATTCAAAAATAGAAAATAAGTTGATGGAAAGAGTACGCTGTTTTTCCTAGGAGACACTCCTGGAAAAATGAACGTTTTCTACAATAGTGAATCCTCCTAAGGTTAAGAAATTATTTTTTGCAATCTGTTCATACATAACACATAAGACATCTCTATTCAATACACTTCAAGCCTGAAGGGTTTGTCATGCAGAAAATAGTATGAGAAAAATCTCATCTTGCTCACAATGAAATACCCTGAATTCTTTTTGACTGGCTTGTTGCATTTTACTTAAATAATTAGGACCATCTGTTCTGCTATTAAAAAGTTCCAAACATTGTGGCAGACGCGGATATGATTGCAAATCATTAAGCATCATTCTGCAAAAATAAATATGTACTTCTAAAATTAACATGGGGAAATGTTCTTCTGGCACAAACATTTAAACCATATTTGACCCAATAAATGCTTTTCATCAAGCATTTCACAAGCCTTATGTTTAGAAGCCAAGTGCCCTAACTTGCAGGTGCTTTTCAATATGATTTCTCTTTACTTTTTCCCTATATCCATAATCTTAATTCTTAGAAATATTATGGATTTCCTCTACCTTTCTTCACAATGATCTGATTTGGTTGTAGTGATCTATAAGGTGCCTTCCACAAAAAATGCTGTATGTTGATGAAGAATGCTACCAGTTTATCTGCTGAAATTTTCAGGAGGTTTTGTAACTTCTGTGCACATGTATGCACATTCTCAGATCTATTTCAATGGTATTCCACTTCACTCTCAGTCCTGACCCCCTCGCCCCCCAAAAAAACAGAAGCAGAAGCTTTGACATCATGAAGTTCATCCCTTCATTTTCTTCATTGCACATGGTGGCCAATGTGAACCCATTTTTTTTCTTGGTGGAGGCTTTCCTATATGCCCCATGATCCTGGTTCATAATGTCCTGCAAAAGATATGGGGTAGCTACAAAGAAGCAACCAGGAGCTTGAAGTGAGCTTCCAATTGTTCATTTGAAAGTGGTTGATCGGTGCTGACAGAGGGACCCGTGACAATTGGCTGCATTAGGGACTCCTCCACCGGGAAGTCCATAGTGCACCAATTTGCATCAAATCCCACTTGCTAAAAGGAAGCCTTACTCCATTGTTTTACCAATTGATTTCAATGGAAACTGCTGTTCATGCTTCCACCACCAACCAGCTCATTGGCACTGAGAGCATTCCTACAAAGGAGGTAGTTGAAACCATCCATCAGCTGATGGATGGTTTAAGTGACTCCCACCCCTTTGAACTTTGATTGGTGTCCTTCATTTGATATTATAAAGACTCAGTTGACAGACAGGTGACCAGTCCCATTCACATGCCAAAGTTGGCCCATGGAAAGTATGGGGACATATGGATTTGGCCTACTAGCCAGTTCCAGTTCTCCTCCCACCCCACCACCACCACCACCCCGTGCTATAACTACATGTTAGACAACCACAGGATTAGTTCAGCACATCACACAAAATCATTTTAATTGCATTTGCTGTGGGGTTCTTTTTTTTAAAAAAACAAACCAATTATGCAAAAGATTCCTGCATTGCAGGGGATTGGACAAGATGGCCTTAGTGCCCCCTTTCCAACTCTACAGTTATATGATTCTATGAATAAGCCCCCATTTCACTTTGACAGAGTGGTTAATACCATAAAGCAGTTTTACTTTCAACTGTTCAAAGCAGGGACCACGTCTTACTATGAAGGTGCTTGTAGAATATCTATAAAAACACATGCCTACCAGGACTCAGTTGAACAGCTGCTCTCTTCATATACATTTTTAATGTTAACATTGTTTACAGTACAGCAAGTGTTATTCAGATAGCAAAATGGCTAGTTTCCTAAAAATACCTAGAATAAAAGTGGTTCAATCCAGGTGCATAAGATGGTATCTGTATAGCCTTTGGGATTGAATAGAATGACTTCTGAATACCTATTTTCTTTTCTATGCCAAAGATAACAGACATTGTTAAATAAACCCATTAGGTATGTTGTTAAGGTAGAAATGTAATTGCCGGAGCACTATGTTGTGTGTGTGTGTGTATGTGTGTGTGTTCTGTTTTACCATTGTGTTCCCTGTTGGAGATACATGCCCTGTGGCAAAGAAATCAGAAGTGAACCCAGAAGTATGGAAGGAAAGGTGATGAATTTTTAAAAGCACATTATGTGGAAAAGTGCATTTCAGATTTCTTGTATCTTCCCTTGAAACCTTAATGAGGCTTTTTCTTTCTTGCATGATGCAGGTGGGGGGGAGGTTTGTGAGAGAGGGCTGCCAGATATAAAATAGAATTGTATTACTTCAGCCACAAAGCCTCAAGTCCCCATATCCCACCATACAATTGTACAATAAACAGATGCAAAAACAGTGAGCGCAAAAGGGGAAGAGGGAGATCCACTTTACCAAGCATCATAATTTTGTGCCACCTTAAAGGGACGATACAGCTGTTGTTCAAAGGATTATGTTTCCATTGTCATTTCAAACACAATCCCTCTCTTTCGTTTCTGATAATTGATAACAGAAAATTGTAATGAATTACTGATTGGGGGAACTCTTGACCGTGCCTACCAGGATTTCATGGCTACTGGGGAGACTCTTGAAAAAGTAGCTCTGGCAGTAAGGCACCCTGAAATACTGCTTTTAACAGATTTATTACATGAAGTAATTCCAGGCAAAGACAGTAATATTTTTTAAATGTGGGTTGTTGTCCTTCCTTGGAGGTTTTTAAGCAGAGGTTGGATTGCCATCTGTCATGGATGCTTTAGCTGAGATTCCTGCATTGCAGGGGATTGGCCTAGATGGTGCTTGGGTTTTTTCCAATTCTATGAATCTATGAAAAAAACTGTTTGGTTCTTTTGCTGTCACAGAATCCTTTGGAATGGAAGGGTAGAAATTTAAGAAATAAATAAACTATTACTAAGGTCTTCTAAAATAGATAAAGGATGGAGTGCCTTGCTCAGAAACAGCATCCTGTAAAACAAGGATGTAATCAAAGTCCAGCTGTAGAGCTCAGTTGTTTAGAGTGTGGTGCTGATAACGCAAAGGTTACAGGTTTGATCCCTGTAAGGCAGAAGTTTTCAACCTTTTTGGGTCCATGGTTCCCTTGACCAACTGTAGTCTTTTGGTGGCACCCCTCTGGGACTCAGGAGCCCAGTTATGTCACCCTTGCCTGCAGAGCTTTCAGCCACACACCCCTCACTTGTGGAGGGTTCCCTCAGCCTCCTCTCCTCTTCTCTGGGCAGCCACAGCTGTCCCGCCTCCTCAAAGAGCGATGCCTCCTCACACTGCCCCACAGGAGCCTGGGAAGCACACACACCCCAGCCATCCCCAAAGGCATCATTCACCTGAGGAGCTTGTAGCCAGGGCTGTTGCAACAAACAGCGTTACAAGCCTTTGGGAGGCAGGGATGTGAGAGGGCACCAGAGGAAGGAAGGGAAAGAAAGAGGGATAGAGGCCAGTGTTGCCTGCACCACCCCGATCATCATTCAAGGCACCCAAGGGTGCCACAGCACACTGGTTGAAAGCCACTGCTGTAAAGGACAACTGCGTATTTCTGCATTGAAGGGAGTTCAGCTAGATGATCCTCGGGTTCTCTCCCAATTTCATGATTCTATGATCAGTCTATACCAGGGGTGAGGAACCTCGTACCCAGGGACTGAATGGAGTCCTTCTGGCCTTATCTGAAACATTCTCAAAGCCACACCTTCCCCAGCCACATTTCACACCTTCTTGAGCAGTTTTGCCTGGCTAGTTTGCATCCTTGAATTCTGAAAATGCCTGAAGGACAGCAATCGTTCTGACAGTGTGTGCAAAAACTTGACTACTGTACAAAGGTAAAGTTTACATTTGTTGCTCTGTCCAGTTTTGCATCTGGCTCTTCCTAACCCTGGTATGCAGGACCTGGAAGCTTGTACAGGAGTGAATGTGACTCTTTAGCTATGAAGACTCCCTATCTATAAAACATTAGTAGTAAGAAAAGGATACCATGCTGCCTTCATCGTTTAGCTCAATTGAATTTTAACAATATTTTTATTCATTATTATTACTAATTTTAAAAAACAAATGAACTTAAACCTATCCAAGACCAATTTCTGCATTTTATCTTCAGAAAAATCAGGTATAAATGAAGGCAGTGAAACTTCCTCTTAATTTTGCCAGACTGTCATTAATTGATAGAAGTCCTTTTGATTCTTTAATGTATCCATTAAGAATATTGTTATTTTCAGTGTGTAAGGTAGCAATCCCATCTGCTCAGAAAGATTAAGATGTTTAAGAGTGCATACAGGGCTAATTCTCTCCCCCCTCCCCCACCCAAAGCAATGGAAATAGATTTACTGCTTAAATTAAGCCACGTGTGGAGCTAGGTGAAAGTTTGTTGAAGCTCACAATCTAAACAGATGTTCTTGTAATTTGGAGCATCATTTATAGCACACATTTGAGGAACACAAATCATACAGAGGCAGTTTACATATGGGGATAAACAAACCCTAGAGAAAGACAAGTCAATGTGGGGTGCTTTGATAAACTCCTTTTTATTTTTATGTGTTACGTGATAACAAACATACTGTACATGATAACAAATATAACAGCATATACTATATTCATAATATTCAAAATCAAACTTTTATATATAATTATATTCCATTAATTAGGTATAGATTTATATTAAATCTGCAACAAATCACTCTAAACAGATAAATATATATTTATAAAATCTGCATAAATGTAATATATAAATTATAGTAGTAATTTATTACGTCAGCAGTGAAAGGGGGTTAAATAATTCTAAATTAAACCTTTCTTCATATAACTGAGAAAAGGAAATCATTTCAGGGGGTTTTCTGTCTCCTGTCTCTTCATTTCACCAGCTTTGTAAGTTTTGCAATAGTTTGCAACATGCCACATCTCATAACCATTCTCTTTCATTGAGAATTTAAGCAGATCACAGGTAGCAAATTTTGGCTGCTCATAATTATTTTCTAGCTAAAGGAAGACAATTTGGTCAAATCTCATTTATGTGCTATCCAAACAATACTTGTGTGAGATTCAATGGTGCTGAACAATCTATTCTCTACAATCTTCAGTATCTTCCCTCAATAAGGTATGCAAATCTTTTGCTCCCTTGCGAAAGACTTCCCCTACAGGGTACCCTTCAGATACTGAAGATTACAACTCCCAGAGCTTGCCCACCCATAAGGCAGGGTGAAGCAGCTGCCTCAGGCAGCAGAGAAGCAAGAGGCAGCACCCCCCACGCGTGCCCCACCCTGCTGCTGCCAGTGAAACAACCCAGGTAAGGGAGGTGGGCACAGCATTCCATTGACCAGGTTTGCCACCTGTCTCCCCTGCCCCTAGGGGTGGAGAAGGAGTGGCATCAAAGCTCTATAGAACACTTCCGATCTTTCAGAGACAGAAAGAGGGGAGATGTTCCACTGCCCAGCTTTGCCACCAGGGAGGAAGGAAGATTTTGTGTTCTTATATCTGCTGGAAGCTGCCCAGATTGGCTGGGGAAACCCAGTCAGATAGGTGGGGTACGATGATGGTGATGATGCAAGAATTCCCCCAGCTTAATCCCACCCCCCGGTGGTGTGGTGAGACTTTTCAAGGGCTTCTCCTTAAGAAGTCCTTAAAGAGGCTTCTGCCCTCCAATGCAGGGGCGGCGGCAGGCACCAAAATATACTGGGCTGCCCCAACAACTACCATGTTCCTTCCCAACCATACTGGGTTCCCGGTGAGGCTTTTAACCATGTTCAGTGGTTCTTAGGGAGAGGTCTGCCCTTCAATCTATTATTAATTGGCCATCTAGAAACAAGGTAAAAAATAGGGCTCCAAAGTGATTTTAATTCATTTTTAACAATAGTGTGCATGTATTTTTTAATAAAAAAAAAATCAGGATTCTTTTTTATGCTCAGTTGGCCACAGGAGTCTAATGAGCAAATGTATATCTGGAGGGGCAGTTTTGGTTTGTTATTGTTTTCATCTTTATTAATATTTGACTTCCCACAATCTTGACTAAGCCTTCATACAATTCAATTCTTCACCTTCAAAGGGTGATTATATTTTTATTTAAAGCCACCTATATTGTCATTATCAATATTTCAATCTGAATGAAGATCAGCATGCACTCCTGGTTAGAATAATTTAAAAAACAGCTAGTGCTAATATTAGGAAGAGTAGGAGACTATATCTGAAGCTGGAGTGATGCAAAGCTTTTATGCATAGAGAAGTATTAAAGAGCACTAATTGCTTTCTGGATAATCATATCAAATACTCCTTAATTTAGTTCCATGCTTCTCTTGGATTCTCAGGTGAATGGTATATTATAGGAGACTCCAGTGTTTAATGCTTTACACACTGTTGCCAACATCTTATATTAATTGGTATAAATATTTTCTTTCTTTCTTTCTTTCTTTCTTTCTTTCTTTCTCTCTCATCTATCTATCTATCTATTTATTTATATCTAGCGTAGAGCTGAGAAATGGAAACAGATATCCTTCTGTAGCTTTTGAATGCCATTCCAGTGCTTCACTGAGATGATGGGGCATTAGAAGGTGCTTTACTTTCAAGTACACAGCCTCACTTTCCTTTCGTGTAGTCTCTGACCTTGTCTCTAATCAGTTCTTCAGCAGAAGCAGGGCACAGAATTTCCCATCTGCCTGCATTTAGAATGGTAGACAATATTGGACACACCAAGGAGCCCCAATTTCAGTTTAGAATTTTTGATCATGACTTATTTCCTTTCTGAGCTGTTGTGGTTCATGAAAAGACAATAGGGGTGTTTTAGTCTGGTGTGCTGTAGGCTATTTTGGTTGACTTGGCCTTCTGTGTTTGTCTCAGCTAAGTTAGTTATTTTTCTCTCTCAAACAAACCAGCAATGACAACATTTCTACAATAGCCTCTTATATATTCTATCCTTGTTGTATAAATGAAGTCTTTTAGAATGTAAGTGTTAAGTTGTGGGTGAACATGTCAGACGACACAGCGATTCTTTTAACAGCTCTTCTTTATTCAGATGCCAGAACAGAACTAGGCTGAGGAGCTCAGTCAGCCTGCTTATATAGAGCTCCAGAACAATGCAACTGTTGCCATTTTCTAAAACTATCCAATCACTGAATGTCACTTTTTGATCCTTCATTTGCATAACTATCTACAGTATCCCCCTGCTGGCCCAGGGTGAGAACTTCAGTACATAACAGTAAGTCTCAGGGCAGGAACTGTCTTATTTTTATTGATCTGTTATGTGAAGGGTGGGATAAAAAATAAATAAATTAAATAAGGATAACTATCATTATCATAACATGCAGAAACCTTTGGGCTCAACCAGAAATTAAAAAAAACAAAACAGAATGTCTGTATAATCTCTTGTTCATTTAGCTGTCAGAGTGGTTGCCTGTTTGTTGATTATTTAGGATATCAATGTTTTAGGTAGGGTGATATTTGCAACATCCGCATATTAGTGGACAGCAAGATAAATGAGCTTACTCTCTCTCTCTCTCTCTCTCTCTCTCTCTCTCTCTCTCTCTCTCTCTCTCTTTCTTTCTTTCTTTCTTTTTCTTTTAATAATTTTTATTGAATGACTTTATGTTACAAAAAACAATACAGCCATAGTACCACTAAATATAATTAAGAAATAAAAATTACATACATCAATATTTAGTTTGTTATTTGTTATTTACCATCTTATTTCCTCCCAAACATTCCCTACAAAAACATACAAAAACACACCCACACCCGCACACAAAATGATAATAATGAAAGTAAATATTTTTCCCCATTTATCTTCCAAAATCTTTTCTTCAACTTTGACTTCCTGTCAGGTCCCTTTGCATATATTTTATCTTACAATCGAATGTACACAAAACATTTTTACTCTCACTTTCACTGCTACTCTTCATGGGTCTTCAATTTGAACCTGTAGAGTTCAGGAGTTCAGGAGAATTACTTGTCAATAAATAGCCTGCAGTAGTGGCGGGCAGAGTGGCTCTGCATTGTTGATCTGCCTTCCCAGTACCATGTGTTGCTGCTGGTTAATCAGAGGAAGAGGCACAAGACAGCAGGGAGATCAGTGCAGGCACCATGCCTGGAGCAGTGGGTTAGCTCCACGGTTCTGCCTGCACCACACCAAGCTCCCTGCTGCCTTGACCCTCTTCCTCTTGGTAACTAATAGTGATACAGGTAAAAACAAAGGTAGAGGACCCCTGTATGGTTAAGTCCAGTCAAAGGCGACTATGGGGTTGCAACGCTCATCTCGCTCTCAGGCCAAGGGAGACTGTGTTTGTCCACAGACAGCTTTCCTGGTCATGTGGCTAGCATGACTAAACCGCTTCTGGTGCAACAGAATACTGTGACAGAAGCCAGAGTGCATGGAAACATGGGTGGCACTGTAGTCTAGACCACTGAGCCTCTTGGGCTTGCTGATCAGAAGGTCAGCAGTTCGAATCCGCACAATGGGGTGAGCTCCCGTTGCTCTGTCCCAGCTCCTGCCAACCTAGCAGTTTGAAAGCACGTCAGTGCAAGTAGATAAATAGGTACTGTTGTGGAGGGAAGGTAATAGTGATGCACATCATTGAGAAGCTGGGTGAGTAAAACAGCCGCACCTGCCCCACCCACCTCAGCCACCCCACCACCATGATAGCTAGTCTGCTATGTATATTAGTAAGATTGGGAGATCATGCAGTTTTCCTAGTTTCTAAATCTTGTCCAGCTGTCACCAAGGGCAAGTCTGTTGTCCAGATATGAATTCATTTAAAACAATCAATAAGAATCTTTCCTGCCGTGGATCTTTTAATGAGTGAAACTCCCATGGTGCCATTTCGCTAGTCAGTCTTGGGTGCTTCTATAGCAAATTTAGTGTTCCTCATGATGTCTGATCAAACCATTGTGGAAAATATGATATAATAGGAAAGTAAATTCTTCCTTAAGTGGAACTCATTCTGCATTATCAAACCCAGATGTGACAACCATCAATGACTTCACCCAGGATGTAATCTGAATGGCATCAGCCATTCCCAAGATGTGGGAAAGTCGTTTCAAGCCTGCTCTATATGAAAATATCTCGCAGAGCTGATCTGATAAATGGATTAAATCTTGACTATAGGTTCTAAAATTCTTGTTCAGCCATGAACATCGTAGGTGGCTTTCATTAATTCACTCCACCTCGAGCTTCAATTCTCCCATCTACAAAATGGAAATCTGTGCCATGTGCATCCCATAACATTATTCAGAGTTTGAAAACAATAAAAGAATACACACTTTGTACATTATTCTATGCCAATTTAGAAAACTACTGCCCTTTTTTGTCTTCTAACAAACATTCCAAAAATCTGCATGGTGTTACCAAGGAGCTTGGTTCAGCTGGCACTCTGCACATACCCCGAAAAGACATGATTCCCTTCCCTTCACCCAGCAGGGAACTGTGCAATGAGTGTGAAAGCATAGACTGGCTTACCTCATTGTTAAGAAATTATTTGTACTCCTGGGATCAAGAACTGCAAAAACCAATTTTAATTCAACATCAATAATTTATTCTTTTGAATAACTTGATAGTAATATCTTCAATTTGTATCTGTGAAATACTAAATGAGGCAGACTGTGGCATACAAGGCTTGCGATTAGCCACTCAAAGAACTGCACTGTATAGACATGATGCTAAAATCTCAGATCACAGTGGAAATTGGGGAACTTGCTCCCTCTCCTTAGAACAGGTTACTTATCAATATTTCATCCCTTTGTCCTCTCCCTGTCACCTTTGTTTCCTAAATCCCACTATCCTTCTGCCCTCCATGGTCCAAACCCATGCCTTTCAACTTTTTCCCTCATGTGTTTGGGCCTCCAATTAAACTTGCCAGATTATTAGTGTCATTCTCTGCTTCATTTACAGCAACCATAAGAGTGCCTGCCTTTGTCTGGTGCTATGTCTATCATAGCAACAAGTTAACTGCATGGACAACAGTGGTTTGGGTAGCATGTATTAGTATCTATATTTGAACTTGCTATTTTCCCTTTTTGTACGCGTTACATCTGGCAGTGCAAACTGTAAAGCCATTTTACACAATGACCAATAAGCATCCCACCCCCCTTTTTTCAATCCAAATTGCCACTTAGTTGGTTTTGCTCCACCTACCCACACAAAAAGGCAATTCAAGTAAATATACGGTGCACAATATTCCATGGCACAAAATGAGCACCAGATTAAAGATCATATGTCTATAGTTCCACATGCCATTTGCAAGTTCATGTAACAAGCAAATGAGGGCATGCACAGGCTTAGCAATGAGAGAGCCATGTGGAAATCCAATAATTACAAATAAATAGCTATGGTTTCATTTAACCAATAACCTGGTTTTTCCCCCCTTCCAGATAACGAAAGAGATATGATCTGATGTACATGGTTTATTCAGTCTAGTAGGTATCTCTTCAAATACCATCACGTTAAAAATCAGCCAAATCAGAGAAGCATCCATTTCTCATGCTTGCATAAATGGAAAAGTAAAATGTGCATGTTGTACAACAAGCTGGTTGCATGGGAATACTGGTCGTTCCCCGTGACTGTGAAACAATGATTCTTGCCTAAAGCAGCATAGTAAGGCTTTTCGTAACTCCCCCCCCCCCCCTGCATAGTAAAGACAAAATGTGTTATAGGATCCTCTGAGATTTTAATTAATTTCAAAAAGAAAATTATTGCATTAATTTGTTTTCTTCAAATATAATTTAGAATTACTAATTCAGTAAGGCTTTTCCCAGTTGCCTTTAATAAAATGATAGAGATGGGCTTATGGGAAGAATCTTAATTGTTCAGCATTCTATTTCTGTTTGACTCATTTTAGACCTTAGTTATTAACAAGCAAACTGCTGCATGTAGACCTTGGTACCTGATTCAGATGTCTGCCTAGGGTGGTGGTGGTTTTTAAAAGTTTTCACACACACACACACACACCTCCTTTGCCAACTGGCTGAACATTGCACTTGTGATCAAAAAAGTCTGCTCATCCATGAGAATGCATTCTATCCTAGTATTTACTCAAATACAAGGCTTTTAATTGTGTTTGACCTTTTCGTAGACCAGTTTTATGGATACAAAATACAGTCATATGTATCTCTAAAACAAAGTGAATGGCTAAATCCATTATATTATTTTTCTTTCTATGATGAAGTTACACATCAAGAGAATCATCCAGTCAATGGCACAAAGGTTGGAGAAGGGAAAGGACCATGGCTTGCATGACCTTTATCATCAGTGTTTTGATACTGCAGTTCCTAATTCTCTGGTTACCTGTGTCACTAATAGAAAATAGAGCACTTTCATCTTTAAGCTGCTACATATAGTTGAACGCTATCATGTTCCATTGTGAAACTAGACATCAAGCCAATCAAACATTGCAGTGGCATTTCTAAAACATACATGGGTTGTCCTAGATGGTTTTATATCTATGAGAGCAACCTAAACATTAATTATTGAAAGGGTTTTTAATTCTTGTGTTATCATATCTTTATTATCTTCATTAATATACATGGAGGTTTAAAATGTTATTTAGAAAAGTTGCTTGCCCCAAATTTCAGCTCAGGAAATCATGCTGATTATTTCTTTCTAAGCTAGTTTTACTGCAACTCATTCAGAATACTATTATTGCATAATTGATATGCTATATATTACATAAAATGATAGCTATGTAGCCTAGAGAATGTTACACCGCCCTCCCTGCCTACGACATATTTTCACTGGTTATTACTACCTCTACTCTTATATTCCCCTTGGTTCCATAAACTCATTCCCAGTGCTCCCTACTCTACCTTATAAAAAGCAATATTCAGAATAGTGGTTTGCATGACCCCCTGATGAAGATATTAACATAATAAAATTCAAAATAGTAGCAATTAATTGCACATATATTCAAAATTCAATTAAAACTATTTAGTTAATTCCACAAAATTCTACAAACTTGAGTCAGTCCTTTAAGCCTCTTACACTTGGAATAGAGCTTGTTGAGCCCTCAGGTAAAACTCTAGCTGTTTTGATCCCCACACTGATTTGATCCCCATACTATTGTGCCAGGGATTGTGAAGCACCTGCTGCAGCTTCCTACTTTTGTGTAATTATTTGCTTCTGGAAATTATTCTGGAAAGAGAAACATAGCAGCTTTATATTAACAAAGCTGGAGATCAATGTTAGGTGGGGTACCAGGTAACAAAGGTAAATACAAGCCAAAATGGGAAACATTACCTAGCAGTCAGAGGAATGTAATGCTTAAAGCCATGAGCTAGTTTTGGACAATCATCACCCTGAGCAATGTTGTGAACAAATTACTGTGACATATTCTTCTACATCACATTGGAAAATGTATTTATCCAAACAAAGTCCAGCCAGCATTTACTGGACTGGGGAATATTTCACCTAGCAGCGAAACCATCAGAATAACATGCAGCATGCTTTGAAAATGAAAAATATTTGCCTGGTCAAATCTGGAGGTCTCAATGCAATCGGTATGAGAAACATTCAGCATTTTGACTTGCCAGTGATAGAGCTGTTCTCTGCACTTTTAGCCTCAAGGGAAGTACCACAATGCTATATGACCATGAAGGTGTAGTATTTTGTGGAAAGGACACTGAGAGTTCATGTAGCAGTAAATCAGGACCAAAGTAAAATCTACCTATGCACACCTGAATAAATTCCCCTGCTACTCTATTCCTGAAAATTGTACCCATACAAATACAAGTAAGTGCTGAAAGAACAGAAACACAGAAAGCAGGTGCTGTTTATTTCGCTCTTGGGCTTCTTCCCATTTTACCTTTTGTGGGTGTGTTGAGCACTGCAGATCTGTAAACATAGTGCTTGGTGTTAAAAACACAAAAACAAAACTCAGAGTGAAATGCCTCTCAGAATGCACTAATACCTATATCAGCTCAAACTTACATGTTAATCAATTACATGTGGTTAGTGAGCCTGCATTAATGTCCATGAGAGGTAAGATCCACTTAGATCTCAAAGTAGCTGTCTTATTACAAAAGAATTTGAGAAATAGACTAGAAAGAGAAGTTGCTGAATTGCAACATATTACCAAACTTAAAACCATGGAGAGACCTGGTCTGAATAGAGACATTGGATTCTTATCTCATTATACATGTTAATGAATTTTTAGCCATTTCACCCATTGCTTTTTCCTGTAAGACCAATTGCAGTCATTAACAGTCGTCAACAGGTTTACCACACCTATCAGCCAATCAGCCATTCCCACCACACTTCTGAGTAACACCTCTCCCCACCCTCTCACTATATATAAGGGTCTGGTGACTTCTGTTTCAGTGTATCTGAATAAGTGTGCATGCACATGAAAGCACATATCAATAACAAACTTAGTTGGTCTCTAAGGTGCTACTGGAAGGAATTTTTAAATTTTTGTTTAGACTACGGCAGACCAACACGGCTACCTACCTGTAACTTATCCAGAGAGAGCACTCATGCATCAGCTGGAAGGTGAGAAAGAACTGAATGAACTTGGAGAGGGGAAAACTGAGAAAAAGTATAACAACAGCATACATTTTAAAAACCACACCAAACTAAATGAACCAGAACCAAGCCCACAGATAAAAGTATCTCAGACATGAAGAGAGCTATTGGCCTGGCTGTCAAGACAAGAGACTTGCACCCTTCAGAAACCAGTACTGAAAATACTTAATCATAAAACAGAAGTGTTGACAGATTTTCCCACATACTGGTAATTAATTCTGGAGGCCTGACTGTTGGAACAACTCAAAAGCTTGCCTATCAGTATCAGAACTACAAGTCTTAACATTTCCAGGGGACAAAATAGCCAGAGCCTTAGTGAAAGTAGCATAGTGTTAAAATGATGGTGGTGGTGGTGGTGGTGATATATTGTGGTATAAGATCCTTCTAGATCTATGAATGTATATCCCATACTTTCTTATTTAGGAGAAACAGACAGAAAGGCACATTTGATTCTCTTTTGAAAAATTGACTTCTAGTAGAGACCAGTTGAACCTCTGTAACATGGGGCGGGCTACTAACAGCACACATCTGAATGATCTCAGTGATCGGGCTGGGATAATATAATGGTTCGGGTATCATGGACCCCAGTGGTTCAGGGATTTATGTATCAACACCAGTACCTTGAACCTGGCCTGGTACGATATAGGCAACCTGTGCAGATGTTTTAGCAGAGGTGTCACATACTGTCAGCCATCCACTGCATTCTGCACCAGCTGGAGCTTCTGAAGCAGGCCTGAGAGTATATAAATCTCCTGCAATCACAATGACATATGAAGGGATAATTTCACTGGCCCCACTATCTCTATTATGTTTTCAATGGCCCAATCCTGTCACCACCTTCCACCTGTTGGAACTGAACTTATATAGTGGGGAGCCTGCTGTACTTTTATAGGCTCCCAACAGAATGATTTAGAGTTCTGCATGAATAGTGTTTCTTACTGCCTATGTTTTGAATTGGAAATGATCTATTTTACTAATCGTTATTTTATTTTAATAATCATACTAGCAAAACACCATATGTGGGTTTAAGCCCTCCACTCAAAGGCAGTGTTGTGCCTTATGCTATTGGAAAGCAGATAGTGTGCTTTAATGTATGGGGAAATGAGCTACACACAAATGCCCAAATAAGAAAAGCATTCATTATTATTGTGTATCAATTTTTGAACATCCAAGGGGGGAGACGTTGGTTGCCTTTTGCTTCTTTTGTTCCTCTTATAGTTTCAGAAAACTCACGGAGGAGTCCTTATTTCCGCTTATGTTTCTTGGATCCTGGCCACTAGATTTAACAAGCATAAAAATAAATGCTCCACAGAAGTTTCTCCCAGAACTTCATCTCTTGCTGTTTGTTTTTGTAAACATAGTGTAACCTCCTCCTGCAGAAATTAATTACAGATGGTTTTTCAGCTTCCTCACTATGTGCAAGATGGTCATCCAAACCACTATATAGCTCCACTTAGTGACAATTTATAATCATTGCTAGCATTATTTCACACTCTTTACTACTATAATCCAGAACACATATTACTCAACTGAAAGTAATTTTCAAATTATTTTCAAGTAAATGTGTTTTGTTTCAGGATGGGGAATGATAGCCATAGTACAAACCAATATCTGAAGGCTTTTGTTTATAGACTACTGTAGTCTAACCAACAGCAGAATGAAAACTCCTTGTTTAATTTTGTCCCTGGGTTAAATTTGTATATTAACTCCCAACCCTCTTTTAAAAGTGCAGTTCTGAAAGCAATATTAAATGCCCTTACAATGCAGATTATTTTTCCTGTATTTTCAATCAAATGTGGCAATGTATTGGTGCTAAATGCAATTCCATGCCTGTTGAAGACTTCCCAAAATGATGTGTAAACAATCAATTACTTCTAAAAGGAGATTATTGGCTCTATGTAACAGCGAATAAATTAACAGATTGAGACTGCAATGCTTTACACATTCACCAGTCAGTAAGCCCCACTGTACACAGTGGGAGTTGCTTCTGAATAAACATGCGTTGAATTACTCTCTTATAAATTCAGATATTTGGTCTTAATTGCTTTCCAAGGAAACCAGCTTTGCTCATCAGTTGCAATGAATAACTAAATGGACACACAGAGAAACAGAAATCAGTTTTAGGATTAAATAATCTTTAGAGCAGTGGAGTTGGTGAATAGGAGCTGAGAGCTACTACAGTTAATAGACTTGCGAAAGAGTAGCAATATGCTTGTAAGACTTGAAACACCTGATCAGTAAAGTGGTGAGCATCTTTGCTTTTACTAGACACCCTTAGAGAGGGTATTAGGAGGGCGCTGCCAGTGGTTGTTCAGTGAGACCAGGTCATAAATCTTCACAGAGCTGAAAGCTATTGCAAACAATAGCCATCTGATTTCAAGTACCTCCATCATTAGAAACACTGTCCTTCCATCTACACCTGAAGCTGGTTATTTGTGCCCTTCTCATAAACCATCTGAGAAGAAAGCTCTTTCTGAAGAAGATTGTTTTCATTTTAGTTCATATTCACCACTCTGTTTCCCTTGTGTATTACAGGGCTCTTATTTTGAAACGAAAAGAGCAAATTTCACCCTAAATAGCTATTACAGCATGTACTGTATACAAGCACTTCCTATTCACTATTAACTGTTTATCCCAATGGAAGCTTTCACAGAATGTTTCCTCATATGGATGTTTAGACGTGTCTTGTGGAATAAGTCTCTGAACAATTGTTTTCTGGAACATACAGTGGTACCTTGGGTTAAGAATTTAATTCGTTCTGGAGGTCCATTCTTAACCTGAAACTGTTCTTAACCTGAAGCACCACTTTAGCTAATGGGGCCTCTCGCTGCCGCCATGCCGCCGCCACACAATTTCTGTTCTCATCCTGAAGCAAAGTTCTTAACCCAAGGTACTATTTCTGGGTTAGCAGAGTCTGTAACCTGAAACATCTGTAACACGAAGCGTCTGTAACCTGAGATACCACTGTATTTTAAAGCAGTAGAAAAAGAGTTTGCTTCCTTTATGTGACAGGAAGAACAGCATGTAGCATTCTGTTTAAAGTAAAGCTTCTTTAAAAAGCATGACCAATCACATACATTACCCTTTCCCATCTAGGTATGATGGGATCACTGCCATGTTTAACAGAGCCAGTGGGGCAATTAGGACTGGACTACAGGACCAAAGCCATTTAAGAACAGATAAATTCATGGAGGATAAGGTTATCAACAGATACTAGCCACAATGGTTGTGTTGTCCCTCCACTGTCAGTGTCCATATGACTCTGAATATCAGTTGCTGATAATGGCCTATTGTGTTGTGGTGCAGTAGCTGGTTTGTGGGTGTGTGGGTTTGTACTAAGTTGAGAAGGGCAAACTTTTTCCAGAACAAACTACCATACTTGTCTGTGTTCTGAACTAGGAGGAACCTTAAGAAGATAAGCGGTAAAGTGTTGATATATTGTAACTGGATTTTAGACTATGTATTAAAATGGAGACAGTTATTGCATAATATATTTCTGTCTGGATTAATACCGGCAATCGTTCCACAGCTATGACCTTAATAACAATCCTGTAAATCAGAAATGCCTCAGCAGTTATTTCATTTTCTGTACCTCAACTCTGTGAAAAGGAACCTTGATTCCTTTCCAGTGTTTTTTAAAACATGAGCCAGACAAAGCTAGAATAAACAAACAAGGAAACTTTTTGAACACTGGAAACAAAAGAAGCCTGGAGCTCAGAAGGAGATGTTTAAACGGAACCAGTTTAGGGCTAGTCCAAATTGAGCCTAATTTAGCTCATGTTAGGAGAGAACATTTTGAACCAAGATGTGGGGATCTATTTATTTATCAATGTCCAATAGCTTTCCACTTATTCCTGCAGAGATATATGTCTTCCTAATCATTAAAATCACATATTCAGGATACTTTTTGTCACAGGTATGAGATAGATCAGGGACGCGGGTGGCGCTGTGGGTTAAACCACTGAGCCTAGGACTTGCTGATCAGAAGGTCGGCGGTTCGAATCCCCGCGACGGGGTGAGCTCCAGTTGCTCGGTCCCTGCTCTTGCCAACCTAGCAGTTCGAAAGCACGTCAAAGTGCAAGTAGATAAATAGGAACCGCTCCGGTGGGAAGGTAAACGGCGTTTCCGTGTGCTGCTCTGGTTCACCGGAAGCGGCTTAGTCATGCTGGCCACATGACCCGGAAGCTGTCTGCGGACAAACGCCAGCTCCCTCGGCCCATAGAGCGAGATGAGCGCCGCAACCCCAGAGTCGGTCACGACTGGACCTAATGGTTAGGGGTACCTTTACATTTTTTTTATGAGATAGATCTAGGTAACTATCACAGTTCATAAATTACTGTACATCATTAATTATCATTGCATGCCCATTTCCTCCCCCCCTTTTTTTGTATTTTTCCCATTCATACCTCTGACTTAACTGTGGTATTGCTTAACAGTGCCCCAGTCTCCACTCAAAAGCACACATTTAAGCAATACCATGCTGATCCAACTGTTTATTTACATGTAGGTTAACTGATCAAGAGCTCCTACAAAAATGCTCCCTTCATTGTCAATCCAACAATACTCTTTGCAAATCTGTGAGTGTGTGTGCCGTTGCTGGAGTCTCGGGCGGGGGGCGGGGGGGGGAGGACATCCACAATAGGAAATAGGAAATTTTCACTTTTGGCATTAAGAATTGCAAGTATTTGAGACGTTGCTGAGAACTCTAGCTTTCTCAGATATTTGATTGTGTTTACTATACAGCCATTTCTCCTGTTTTTTAGCTAAAATTGCACTAGTTAAAGCTAATAACCCTTGATTCTTTATGTTAAGATTACCAGTGCTTATCTCACCTGTAACCTTTAAGGAGAGTTCTCAATAGGTTACTATCTTATTTGAATTAAGAACTGCAGGAGAATTGGCTGCCTATTACCTTATTTAAGGTTGCCCATCACTTTAATTATATTTCATAACCAATAATGAACACCTTCAATAATATTTAATTCAAATCATGATGCTGAGCGTAAAATTCATATCAGGAGACTTCATTAGAAGTTTTAAAAGTAAGTTCAGTAAATGTGCCTCAGAGAATATATGTGATGAATTTGTAAGACTATTTAAATTAAATCTGTATATTATTATGAAAAATCCACAAGAGACACACAATTAGGCAAATACGCTTGATGAGGTCAGGCATCATTGGGCACTTATTGTTGAATGCTTTATTATATGTTTATGCTAAATATTGGAATAAATGAAACATATTTTGATCATGATTTCCTCTTCAATTTATTTATATATCAGTCAACAAGGTATTTCATTTTTAAGATCTACCTATAGATCCTGCGGCACTCATCTTGCTTTACAGGCCAAGGGAGCCAACGTTTCGTCAGCAGACAGTTTTTCCAGGTCATGTGGCCAGCATAACTAAACCGCTTCTGGTGAACCAGAGCAGTGCACGGAAACGCCGTTTACCTTCCCGCTGGAGTGGTACCTATTTATCTACTTGCACTTTTTGGAGTGCTTTCAAACTGCTAGGTTGGCAGGAGATGGGACCGAGCAACCGGAGCTCACCCCATCATGGGGATTCGAACCATCAACCTTCCGATCAGCAAGCCCAAGGCTCAGTGGTTTATACCATAGCTGTGCATAATTTTATGAACTGATATCATGTCACCTCTCACTCACCTTTTCACTAATGCAGGATATTACTTGCTCCATTCCCTTTGAGTGTAGGGTCAGTGATCTCTTTCCTGCTGCCCAACAGGGTGTGTGGTCGTGTGTGTGTTTGTGTGTGTGTGATGGTAAGCACACGTTCCTGTGTTTGAAAGGGGGTAGGGTTTGTGCGAGTGTGAATGTGAGTAAGCAAGTGTGTGCTTAACTGTGAGACGAGCATGTAAAACTATGAGACATATGTACTGAATAAGAGTATTTTTGTTCCACAGCAACTGGAATGTCAAAAAGCATAGAACTGTAGAGCTGGAAGGGACCACAAGGATCATCTAGTCCAATTCCTTGCGATGCAGGAATATTTTTGCCCAACATGGGGCTTGAACTCACAACTTTGAGACTAAGAGTCTCATGCTCTGACTGAGCCTGTCCTGGCCAAAAGTGTCCATGCACATCTCCATGTGGCCTTTGAGTACCAAAAAAATTGCCTATCTCTGGTGCAGACAATAACCTGTGGTCTGTCGGTATTAGACAGCGCCTTTCCATGCAGTGGAAAGTCTGCTTTGTCAGCAGTGATTTCTTCTCTCTGATATTCTAAAATTTGATTTCAGAACAGTAATGAACTGTTGCTCACAACCTTTGCTCTGAAACAAATCCCTTCATTGTGCAGTGCACAATCTTCATGGGACAATGTCATAACTTTAGCCTCATTGCTTAATGATGAGAATAGCTATAACTTGGCTGTGCAGCTTGACATTTCTTTGGAGACCGTGACTGTAGCTATCGCACCTTAGCAATTCTCAGCATAAAGCTTTGTTGTTTGCTAGACCAGTCCTACTTTTCTGGCATCCCACGGACATAAAACTCTACCTGCTTCAGTGAGTCAACAGAATCCACTTAACCTTTTCCCAGCATGATCAACACCTGCTAACAGCATGGGTGCTACAGGCTGGCCTGTTACAGTTTGCCCTAATGGTGACTAATTTTTGGTATTACTGTTTCAGTAAGTAGGGGGAATTTGTTGCTGCTGAAAATCACCTTGCTCCAGCTATAGTTCCTGTGGGGATCACTCCCACTGAGGAAATGTGGTTACCTTTGCAGCTTCTAGCTTCAAAGGAATAAGAAATTCTTTCACAGCATTGTGCACCACTCATTTTCACAGTGCAGAAAAATAGATAGTTTCCTGTATGTTACAATCTACAAACTGAACTGTGAGGGGCTTTGTGTGTTAATTTTCCTGACACAAGATGGAAGATGCTGAACTATTTAGTTCTGCCTATCCTTAACTGTCATATCACTTTTCCAAGTTTGGTCCTTCATCTCTGGGGTTTTTTCATGTTTATTCTCTCAAAACACCCATGTTAGCAAGATGATCTCAGAAGAAAATAGTATGGCAGATTTTAGTTTACTTTATTTTCTCGTATATTTGAGTTATAGGAGAGTGCTCAGTGCTGTCATTTCCCTGAGCGTTGTGTTGTACGCAAACAACAAATGGAGTAGTTTGAACACACTGGGATAATAGCTTATGTTATCTGCATACTCATTACAATATGAATAAATTCCCTGGAACGTGGCCTGCAGCTTAGAGGGCCTTTGGAATAAGCAAAAGTAAATAAAGGTAATGAAGATGTAACAGTAGCTAGGGTAATTATTTTCATACATGAGCCTAAACTATAAACGATGCAACCTTGATTCTATCCTTGTAAGTACGTCTAACAGAGTTCAGTATGACATTTCTAAATGTGAAGAAATCCATTCTCACAGTGCAGTCTAGCAGAGCTTTTCTGGACTGTATGGGGCCTTTTACAGACTCTCCGAAAGGAATTATTTACAGAGCATTTTGAGAATAAAATCACTTGCATCAGTGGGGAGCTTGACTCCACTGTTATAGCAGATAAATCTCAAGAGTTGTCCAGAAAACTGTCTAGTCCTGTTGTGTTGGATGAGTTTCAGTTAGTAAGGCTTCAGGAGAAATCTGAGCAGAAATGTCAAAAACAGTGGAGTAAATAACGTAATAATTTGCATAATGTTTGCAGATTAGAAAAAACAATAGTGAATACTGTTCTCACTTGTGTGATTTCCTTCCCTGGCCTCTGATGAACATGCAGCCATTTTCACTCCCATTTCCATTTGAATTCTATGACATCTCTAATTCCTGCATAGCTGTTTGAAAATATTATCATTTCATTGCCAAGTCAGCAACATTTGTTTTCAACATATTTGCAGTCTGACTTGAATTTCATTGTATGATGAATCAAAGTTGCTGCTGAATTCTGTCTTGAATGAAAACTGAAGGCAAAGTGGAAGAGTTGCATTTATGGATTTATAGCAGAGAATATTAAATGAGGTTCTTAATATTCTGCTCCCAGCAACCCCCTCAAAACATTGGTTGCTTTTTCTCCGATGTCATCTTGAATATACTCCACTTTCAACACAACACCATACATACAGAGGTTTTCTAGAACTCTGGTTATGGCAGGAAACCCATAGCACAATGGAAGAGCATCTATTCCCAGGTTCATACCCAGGCAGGACTGGAAGAGGCACCTGCCTAAAACCCTGTCAGTGTAGACAATAATTGAGTTAGATGTACACCACTGGTCTGACTCGATAAAAACCAGCATCCCTGTGTTTCTATGTAGATTAAAGATTAGAACTTGCACATTATGAATGAGTGCTTACACATAACGTGTGTGTGTGTGTGTGTGTGTGTGTGTGTGTGTGAGAGAGAGAGAGAGAGAGAGAGAGAGAGAGAGAGAGAGAGAGAGAGAGATATGAAGACACCACAATGCTTTGACACTGGTAAATTTGGAAAATATTTCATGGTTTTTGAAAGAATTCACCCCTAATCACAACTTATTCTCTCAATTGTTTTCTTCCCAGTGCTAGAAAAGTAATGAAAAGAGTGTTTCTAGGACTGCATAAGTTCATTTTGAAGGCACTTCATGGTCCAGACGTTTCTGTCAGGTTCCCCTTTCTTCACATCTTGAAGCTCAAAATTAAGGTCATTAATTCTGGATGTCAAGGAAGAAAAAGCAGATCAGTCAGCTGCTGAAGATAATTGAGTTCTTTGTGCTTTTCACCTCTAGATTCCTAGCATATTTCTTGAAGGAAATCTTGATTCCTTTTCAGAGCTGTCCTTTCTTTCACCTTTGTACTTCTGTGTGTAAGGTTATGCCGCTGAAGTGTGCATTTGTCCTACTATTGCTTCCCCCATTCTCTTTGCATCGTTGTTTGGAATCCTAGGAATCTGGGGTGGCAAGACATTTAGTGCTGTTTGATTTAGTGTATTTTTTGGTGTCTGATTAGGACCCAATGACTTTCTTACGCAGTGAAATAAGCGTCATTTTCCTACTTAGCAAACTAGATGCTCTTTGTTGTTGTAAAACCAATTATTTAATGGAAACTACATCCCTTTTATAGACCTCTTAAAACAGAAAATGGTTTCTTGAGTGTGTCTGCTCAGTATCGGTATTTCTAACATTTCTGGTATGAAACTACAGAGCTTGAACATAATTTTTCATTCACAAAGTACTTTAGATTCTATAAACAGAACATAAAGGTGCATTTGGTAATGACTGTCAGGGAAAGACTGGGAGCACTCATTTTCTAAATAAAACAAATGAAAAGTTTAAAGAATGCCATGGCATGTGTTTGTGACAAAGTGGGGGGGGGGGGAATCTGACACATGCCACCAATATCCTTGCAACAGAAATGTTGCATTTTTGTTGGGGGTGCAGAGACAAATCTGCATCCCCATGCACATTTGAACAACCTTGATAAATAAATAAAAATCCATGGAGCCTATAATATAACCTGTGCCAGCTGTGGCAACAAGGAAAGTGATGTTCGGAAAGGTGCATATTTCTCTTTCTCATAGTTGTCAAAATGCTTCTTTGTGATCCTAGTAAAGGTAAAGGTACCCCTGCCCGTACGGGCCAGTCTTGACAGACTCTAGGGTCGTGCGCTCATCTCACTCTAGAGGCTGGGAGGCAGCGCTGTCTGCAGACACTTCCGGGTCACGTGGCCAGCGTGACGAAGCTGCTCCGCCGAACCGGCACCAAAGCAGCACACGGAACGCCGTTTACCTTCCCACTAGAAAGCGGTACCTATTTATCTACTTGCACTTAATTGTGCTTTCGAACTGCTAGGTAGGCAGGAGCTGGGACCGAACGATGGGAGCTCACACCCCCCCCGCGGGGATTCGAACCGCCGACCATGCGATTGGCAAGTCCTAGGCACTGAGGTTTTACCCACAGCGCCACCTGCGTCCCTGTGATCCTACCTCCTGTCATTTCTACTGGTGCCATATAAATGTTGCCCTGCATTATTAGAGTCTCCAAGTCAAAGTCCTCAGTGGGTTTGTAGCATTGTTGTCCATGTGGGAATTTTTGTGTCTCTTGGGTTTGTTTAACAATTCTATTTAGAAAGTGAATAGTTTTAACTCATTTGTTCCAGTGACAGTTAGTCTAATCCAGGCTTCCTCAACCTGGGCCCTCCAGATGTTTTGAGACTACAGTTCCCATCATCCCTGACCACTGGTCCTGCTAGGTAGGGATCATGGGAGTTGTAGGCCAAAAACATCTGGAGGGCCCAGGTTGAGGAAGCCTGGTCTAATCTCCAGATTAGACTAACTAATTTATCCTAATCTAGATTAGACTATGTGGCTAGCTCCTGACTTCCTGGCTCCCTTCACCTCTTTTATCCATTACAGAGACCGGTGGGAACTGTAGCACTGCAGGATTATTTATAATGATATTACACTACAAGATCAGTTCCGGCCTTAAGTGCGCTACCAAGAGCCTCCCCTGCTGAACTTGATTCTAGAATTGATTCTCCAGTAGCAGGCAGAGGACATGCAAGTGTAGGCTGTTGGTCTGACTTGTTGTGAATGTCATTAAACTCCTCGGTGGTTAAATGTTTGTCACCTTGAACTGAATGATCAGATAACAATGCCGAGGGCTAATTCTCTTGGCCATTTGAACTCTGCAAGAATCTCCTTATGACAAAATATGCCACTCAATTGATCTCCAAATAAGTATACATTGTTAGTTTTCATATTCTGAAAATACTGTAGAAATGGAATAGTCTACAGAACAAGACTTCCTTCTTGACAAAGTATGTGCATGTCTGATAGCAAAACAGCATTGCATCCAAATAAACACACAGAGATGTATAGCTGGGTTGAATAAGGAAATACTTATATAGAACCAAACCAGCAGAGGAAAACTATAGGTGTGGGAGCTGCTTGTGTTTTTGAAAATCCTGCAGCTATAAGGGCAACCAAATCCCTGCTGGGCCCAGGGAACCATATCTGCCTACCCCTGATCCCAGCCACACCCTGAAGGTGAGTAGGGAGACCTTCTCTCATCACTACCCCCCAGGGACCTGCAAATCTGCATTGGCGAGGCAGGTCAGCCTCAGAAGCAGCCCTTATCCTCATCTCAGACCATACACCCCTTAGATGCAGACCTCACGCACCACCAATCACCCCTAAGGGAGCCTAAAAGGGTCAGCAAGATGCCCTAGCATGTTCCCATCCCCACATCTTCCTGCCAAAGTGACCAGATTAACCTCTTTTATCCTCTAAGAATCATTTCAGCCTCACTATACTCCTCTTTTCTCCTTGCCAGAACTGTGGGCTTGCATATGCATTCCACCCCTGCCCCACAATTTCTCTCAGCATCTTGCAAACATGGTTTGATTTTTGGGTACACTCATCCGAAAGAAACTGAATAGAAGCCAAATGGAAATCTAGGTTTAATTTTCCATTTATTTATTTCGCTTGCTACTTTAGAAACATGCAGTTATTGGAGCTTGTATGTTTAGCAGAGATACATAGTATTGATTAATAACATTTACTTTTCACTAGGGACATATGAAAACTTCACTCTTGTTTGCATAGACATTTATGCCTCACTGAGGAAAAAAAAGTGCTGCATTTTTCGATATATATCTACAAAAGTTTGGTAGGAATTGCTGACTAGTTATTTCCCATGCTGGTTTGGATCCTAGCAATTGTTGTGCATTGTTCCTATTCAAAGCACAGAGAGTTGGCTTAATTTTGCTTTATTTGTTCCTGACTTGCTGGTGATCTGGTAGCCTTGTGCTATTTTCTTATTTTTATTCTGTACAGAGACACAGAAGTGACACATCCTTCCAATTCCCTCTTCTTAATTTATTTTTAAGTCTTTGCTATTTACACAGTGTCCCATACCATTGCCAAACTTTGTGCCCCATTTAAATCCCTAGCTTGGTATTGTGCAAGCTGCACAGTATCTCGTACTTCAGGTAGCCTTTAAAAATATTACAATTCAATATAACCTGTTGCTGCATTCAAGGCACAGTTGCAAGTATGTGATGTTTCACTTCTGATAATGAAAGCCATGAAGGTTTGTTTCATCCCTGCTTTTGTGTTTGTTCACATTTTGTCAAAAGTTATTGTTGTTTGATACTTATTAGGCTTTTCATGCAGTGTGGCAAAGTGCTTCTTGACACTGATATGTTTAGCAGCAGAAAGGTTTGTGTAGAAAATAAGATAAATGCTGTTATTGCTAATATTGGGGGGGAGGTGTTGCTCCTCCCATTCTTCATCGAAGACATAGGACTGATTGTCTTCCACAATGTTTAATAAAAGACTGGGTTTCAGAAGGATACTGCCAATAAAAGCACTGAACACACATGCATTAAAATTTGCTGAAAATGACTAAACAGCTCACACTGAACCCTATAGAATAGCGGCAAAAGAGATATTATGAGTCAGGCTGTACCAACACTGTGTATGACCAGCAGGATGATGAATGATCAGACTTCCAAAATTTCACCTTCTATATAGTGAGGCAGAATCTGACTTTTACACAGAAATCCTTTCTCAGGAGAAAGTTTACACCTGACTCAATTGCATGCAGTGCATATGTTCTGGTTGTAAACATAAATGTGCCCAACATGTGAAATGGTTGTACACCAAGCCATTGACCCATCTTGTCCAGCATCCTGTCCAGCACCCTCGCAGGAGCCAACCAAGTGCCTGTGGGAAATCTGCAAGCAGGATTTGGGCACTCAGCCCTCCTGTGGTTTCCAGCAACTGGTATTCAGAAACATTGCCACCTCCAACTGTGGAGGTAGAGCATAGCCATCAAGGCTATTAGCCTTCAATAGCCCTCTCCTCCAGGAAGAAGTACTTTCTTTTATCTGATCTGAATCTTCCAGCACTAAGATTCATTGGATCTGTGCAAGTTCCTGTGCTATAAGAAAAGGAGGAAAGTTTTTTTCTATTCACTTTCTCCATGCCGTGCATAATTTTATAAACTTCTATCATATTGCCTGTTACTTGCCTTTTCTCTTTACTGAAAAGTCCCAAACGTTGCAACCTTTCTTCATAGTGGAGTCTCTGCTTCCCCTTGGTCATTTTGGTGGCCCTTTTCTGACTCTATAATATCCTTTTTGAGATGAGGTGACCAGAACTGTACTTCAAATGTGGTTGCACATTAGACTTGTATGTCATTGTGCTATTAGCAATTTTATTTTCATTTATTTTACTAATGATCCCTAGCATGGTATTTGCCTTCTTCATGGCCACCACACACTGTGTTAATAGATTAATAGATGTGTTATGTTAATATAGGTTAATAGAGGTGTCATTAGTTCTTTATTTCAAATTTTCAACATATCCTGACTATGCAAGTTAAGTGCAGCGAGCCCTAGGGTCATGGGGACTGTCTGCCTTGTCATCAAATATATTTCTGTGCATACATTTTTTCCAGAATGTTTCTATTTTTTGACACTCCCACAACATGTGGTGATATGTCCCTATCGTGGGACATGGCTTTCCAAAACATGGGAGAACCGATTGGTTTTATATTACACTTGTAGTGTTAGAAAACAATGGTGACTTCAATTTGGCCTCTGTCTTCAGATTACTTTTGATTCATACATCAGTAGTCCATATTCTGCAGCATGATTTTCATCAGGATCAAGGCTTCTCTCGCCACCCACCAGCAGGAGCATCCCCTTCCACTTATAGCACCCTAACAGTACTTCACTTGAAGATGAAAGTGACATGGTTTTTGTACTTCATGCACTCCCTGTGAACAAAATTTTTCATTCTCTCAATATTTTAAAATACTATTCTTGTGATTAGAAGAGCCACCTGATTTTTTTTTAATAGTGAGCAGTTTATATACCAACTAGAAAAGAACAAGAACAAAACAAGTATGAATATGCTACAGTGGCTACATCAATTAATTACATGTATAAAGGAAGGAAAACATGAGAATAAATGCATTTATGCAAGGCTGAATCCTCTTGTCTTCACTGAGTTTTAGGGGGAAAATGTGGTGGAACAAATGTATCTAAAGAATTTATAATGTTGCAATGTGTAAAATTCAAGGTACTGGTGAGATGGTTCGGTTTATTTAATAAGGAATTTTTTTTTTTGAAGAGTATATTAGTAGAAATTATTATTCTAAGAAATATACTTTGAATAACATTTTCCTGAGACTATAGTTGCAAAGCAATGTCAAGGCAGGCTGGATTCATGCAGAAATACCTGCCACTTATTTGACTGGAAATAACAAAATTGGGGTTCCCCCTTAAAACTAAATAACATAGTGCATCATAAAGGGTGCTTTATAAGTGGACACATTCATTTGAAAACAGAGTGACTTTAAACAATTTTGTTATACAGTTCAGTTATTCAGGCTTTGCTGTTATACAGTTTGATGTGTGATTTGCAGATCAAAAGGTGTCATTTGGCAAAAGAAAATATCACTCTTCTTTTTATGTTTTATGAATTTTTTTATGTTTTATGAACTGTGTATGATAAGAAGTGCCCAATCATTTATTTGCTCTTTGATTTTCTGGGTTTAGAAACATTTGCCAAAAAATAGTATCAAGCAGAATATTTCAGAGTTCAGCCACGTTAGTAGTCATTTTGAATCCCCCCCCCCCAAAGCATGGCTTTCTTATAATGCATTGTGATGACTTGTACTTATACTGTAGTCTAGAAATATGCATGTGCAGAAAGAAGCTAAATACACTGGGAGTTTGATCTTGCTTCAGTGCACCCACCACCATACCTAAGAAGAACAAGCTAGCACAGGGCACTTAAGGCAGGTCCCATGAAACACACAGCACTGTCATCTAACATGTTGCTGCTATCTCTGCACCATTCCACTTGATGCCTGCTTGCTGCCTACCTCAAAAAATGATTTCAGCACAGCAGTGGCAGCACCAGTATGTATCATGTGAGCCTGCTAGAACACATGGCCTGACTCTCTGCCTGCTTTATCAGACAGGGGCCTTTCTCAAAAGTGTTGTCGGCGAGGCTCTAGATGAAGCAGATTAGGGGAGACAGCACAGCACCAACCCAGGTCTGCGAAAAGCCAGTCTCTCTGCCACCAGGTGCCAGCTTAGGAGGATGGAACTAGGCCTGTGGAAGTGGGGGGTGGGAAGATGAGGGAGCCCGAAGTGCCACTTTCCTGCCTCTTCCTACCAACACCTGCCAGCAGAGGTGGTCACTTCACTCTCATAGGGCTGATAATTTGTAAGCTGTCTGTCACATTTTTAATTATCTCAGTAAAAAATATTTATTGGTAATATTCCTGTGGTCTATGCAAATCAATTAGCTAAATTAAGTTTAACCAATTAAAAAAATATTATGTGCAGACAGCTCTAATTCTTCAATTTCAAACAGCTTTAGCACTATATTTCTCATTGCAAAACTATACAGAGGTTTCATTGGTGCAGTATTTCACAGGGAATGTAATAGCTTCTATTGCTGTAAGTGACAATGATGTCTCCCCATTGTTTGGGGTGGGGGAAATGGTTGACCACAGCTTTTGAATACAGTTCTTGCTTTTTAGTTTTTATTTCGTACAGGAAAAAGTTTTCAGTTTATAAACTTCTTTTGTTTCCAGTAGTATTGTGTTATTCAGTGGGTTTTAGGCTGTATATCTGGAAATCCCCTCTAGGACAAGCAGAATATTTAGGCTTCAGGCCTGCTATTATCAGTCTGAAACATGGTTACCTAATATGCCTTTTACTTCAAAAGAAAAATCTGGTACATCTTGGAAATAAATGAGAATGTGTCTCCACAGTATCTGAGATGAATTCAAATACTGTAAAATAAAACTCTTCTTCCTTTGAAGTTCCTGCTTTTTTCCTCCTCCTTTAATCAATGCAAGAATCATCCCTATCTGGTCTACATATCTGTATTGTCTTGGTTCCTGTCTGACACTGATACTTGTCCATGGTCCTTCTCACCTGCTCCAGTCTGTTCATTTGATTTTGCCCCTGTCTTCTCACCCCTGTGTCCCTGCTTCATAATTGTCTCTTGAAACATCATTCCTTGGCTTCAACTTTGGCCCAAGTCCATTCCAGCTCTTTGGATGAGATGGGGGTTTTTTCCCACCAAGTTACTTGGATGTTACTATTGGCCTACCATACTATCTTGAAACTTTTGCTAGCTTTCAGAGGCGACAATCCTTGCAGATGTATGTCTGCTTGGGTTTAATTCTGCAATTAGCACCACCGCTGATCTGCTTGTCAGAATATGAATGGTTGAAGACAATTAAAATGTAAAGAGTATACAATTTTTTATTTTAAAAAATAGCCATGTTCCATATAATGTGTAATTATTGGGCGGTCAAATGGCAAACGAAAGTATATATAAAGTGGTAACACAACAGAAGGGACGCGGGTGGTGCTGTGGGTTAAACCACAGAGTCTAGGACTTGCCGATCAGAAGGTCGGCGGTTTGAATCCCCGCAACGGGGTGAGCTCCCGTTGCTCGGTCCCTGCTCCTGCCAACCTAGCAGTTCAAAAGCATGTCAAAGTGCAAGTAGATAAATAGGTACTGCTCCGGTGGGAAGGTAAACGGCGTTTCCGTGTGCTGCTCTGGTTTGCCAGAAGCGGCTTAGGCATACTGACCACATGACCCGGAAGCTGTATGCTGGCTCCCTCGGCCAATAAAGCGAGTGCCGCAACCCCAGAGTCTGTCACGACTGGACTTAATGGTCAGGGGTCCCTTTACCTTTTTAACACAAAAGAAAACCAAACAAGTAATTATATCAATGAAGATTCTAAATTACTGATGGAGAAAGGAATCTTGGGAGTTGTAGGGGAATGTCTGCTGACACTGTATATTAAGTGTTCATTAGCAAATAAAAGAAGAAACAAGTGCAGTACCTGGAGAGGGGAGCGTTGGACTCATTGACAATTTTTAACTGCCATAAATGCATGCAGATAACTTAAATGTTTTCAACTGCATCTTCTATAAAAAATATCCATATGGGGCAATTAACAAAAACATAAATAAAGATCTACACTCTGGTTTAGCAACAGAGACCAGTCTAGTCAGATGATGATAGCCATAAGTGATGCTGAAGGGGCAGAGAAAGGTTGCTGTTCTTCAAAATGAATTGGGAGACAGGAGAGATAAGTAGTATACACAAGAGATAAACATGGGCGCCAGGGTGTTGATAATTGTGCCTTTGTAGTATAACTGAAAAAAGGGTTCTTGGATAAATGGAAGAGCGTGCAACTGCATTGTACCAAAATAAGAATACCTGAAAAGTTGCAGATGGCTTTGTATCTTTATTAGTGAAATAAACTTTCCGGCAGTTTTTTAATAGCATGATCTGGCTTCAGCAAAATGGGAGAGCAGCAAATAGATTGCCCTGTCCACCCTAAAATGGCAAAAAACGTTCTATTGAAATTACGCTGCTCTAGGGAGAACGGATGTTATTTTACCACTGCAAACTCTTTATTGCAATTTCTTTTATGCTTGATAAGTATTTGAAGCTAACTTTAAACAAAGAAGCTGATCAGTAGTTTTATGACTTGATTTGTTTAAGAGCCTAAATAGCTTAGGGAAATGTTTTAGAAAAGATCTAATCCATCCGTGTGGAATAAAGCTTGGAAAATTAGGCAGAATGAATGTAAAATGCAAAGTACATTTTCATGAGTTTGCACTTGAGCTGTTGTTTGCTGACCCAATCTAACAGTTGCAATATAGTCTCTATTGCCCAAAACTATAGTTTCTGGAATCTAAAACTAGTAAGTGCTTTTTTTGAAGCTGTTATTTATTAAAGTTATGCCTTTGCTCTGCCTGTAAGAATGGCAGTCTGACACCTGATTTTGATCTGTCTATGGAACTGTTACTAAGCCAGTAACAATGCTACTGTATTTCCTTTTGCAGTGTCCTTGTCAATAAGTGCTTCATGATTCCATCTTTTTGGAAATCCTGTTTAGGATTAGTAGAGAAACAGGGTCACAATCCAACACAAGAGTTAAGCACACTTCTACAGCCTGTGGAAGTATATTTGACTACACAACGGGTTGTGTTCCAAGTACATACTTTCATTAAGAACCTAGGCATGTATACAGCTGTGTGCTATCCCTGCAAATGTGTTTTTAAAGTGTCTCTTTGATCTGTGTATTAACACCTCACACATTCAAAAGTTAGAGATCCTTTGTCCCACGAGATTCAATGAACTATAAACACAACCAGCTAGGCAGGATTGCGACCAATAAAATATCATCCACATTTCTGGAAATGATTTTAGTGTGATTTTCATGTGCATACCTTTCTCTAGTTTGAGCTCATAATATTTTCCTGATGTCAGAAGCCTGCTGAAGCAGTAATTGATGTGTACCAGTCGGCTACATTTTCCTATAGAACCAGCTGTTCTATGTTCAGCAAACCTGATATCTCTAACTTGGTTGTCTGTGTGACCACTTCTTTCCCAGCACTGAAAACCAGAAGAAATATTATCATTTCCCCCTTTTTCCTACCCAGTTTTAAATAGGAAGCAGATTTCTAACAGACGTTTGTGTGTGTGTGTGTGTGTGTGTGTGTACACATTTTCTAGCTTTGGAATATGCAGCTTCCTTGTTTTATAGAAGTCTGGGTTTTGGCAAGCTTTATCCACATCTGCATTTTTCTGCTCAAAGGCATCTGGTGAGAGATGGATTTGGAATGGTCTGATGTATAGATCTTGTGGTTATAATTGTACTTGTTGATAAAATCTCTGTCTTCCTTTTTAAAGCATTCATTGGGTTTTATGTTTTGCTGTTTTGTGGTGCTTTTTGAGAAAGCTCATGGAGAAAGGGCAGCCTCATTTGCTACAAACAAAATAAATCCATCAAAAAGGGGAATGTCAGTCACCAAAACGAGAGGAGCGGTAAAACCTGCATTGACCAATTTCCTTTACACTCTGGCTTTGATTAAACCTTCTATAAACAGCCTGTGCTCTAGCAGACTCATAATCCAATGGTAGCAATATTGGCCTTTTAATCCTGTCTGCGTGAACAGGTGTGTGTGTGTTCTATGAGAGAGAAACTAACTAAATGAGCTAAGAAATGATAGCTCTTTCTGGACATCCATATGATGTATAAAAATGGGCACAAAAGCTAATGTTATTGTTTATGAAATCATACGTTGCTTCCTGAATTGAACGATGCGCAGGGAGATGGACATCTGAACCAGCATGTGAATTCTAGATATGCTCACTGTGCTTTTGACACCGATACTGAAACATTCTTTACTTGTTGGTCTCTTTCGTGGCAGCGCTACACAACCAGTCTTATTCCTAGTTTTGGCTATTGGTTGCCGAGTCTTGGAACCTCCCTCTTTCCTTCATCCACTTGCTTTTAGGAACTTTTCTTCGTAGGCTCCACAAGTAAAACCTATTTTTCTTCCCTTCCTCTCCTCTGGCTTTATAGCCTAGCTGCTTGCTGCATCTATCAGGAGCATAAAGCTGCCTGATACTGAGTCAGACCATTGGGATACCTACTTCAGCATTGTTAACCCTGACTGGCAGCAACGCTACAGGTGCTTCAGGCAGGTTTCTTTCCCAGCCCTACCTGGAAATTGGCTTCCTGGCAAATGCTGTACTACTGATCTTCCTATGCTCCTTCCCCACTGTTCTTATTTCCTTCATCTTCCCACCCCAACCTCCCTGTTTCTTCTGCCACTTGATTTTATGACCCTTCACCCACCTTCCTTCAGGTCCCTCTTCTCATTGTGATCTTCTCTCCTGTAATTGTCCACCATTCTCTGGTCCTGTGTGCAGATTTAATGCTGGCTAATCTGACTATCCACTTCCATTGCAGAAGCTACAGTGTTGGTTCTACTTTGCTGACACACTCATCTTGACAATTGAAATGTTCATGATTATTCCATGATGTGACAGCAAACTCAGACAATGGCTAGAGGGGACTCACAGACGGGTAACAGGAATATACTTGTACAATACTCTAAATCAAACTCTGACAGCAACCGAGATTCAGCAACTGGTTCATGAAAGCTGTTCCTCCCCCCCCCCCCCGAAAGTCAATGGATTTTTAAAAAGTGGCAGATAGGTATGTGGATTAGACAGATTCACCAAGGTTATAATAGCTAAATTGAGCCTCCATGTGCAGAATAAGTATATCTCTGCTTATCAGATGCTGCGGAGAAACAATGGGGGGAAGCCAGAGCTTCCAAGTCCTCTACTTCAGCAGGCAGAGTCATCTCTCTGTAGAAAACAGAATGCTAGACAAGATAGACCTTGGCTAGGATCTAGCAAAGCAACAATTATGTTCTTAATATAGATGCATAAAATCAAAAAAGATAAGATCACTTGTGATAATGAGTGATAGTAAGAAAGATGGGGATGGGTTTGAGCTATTTGCAGATGATTATAAATTGTGTCCTCACCTAGCACTCTACATGTGGCTCAGTAATGCTGCATATCTGAGCTCAAAATATCAACACCTTCAAGAATCAGTTCCAATACATTTATGAAAGTCTGTAGGCATCAGCATCTAGCTGTCGCTATTAACCAAGTGGTACAATTCGATTTAGCAGTTTTTGAAAACTCCCACAAGGTGGTGCTGATGCAGTAACTTTTACAGACTTTGTAGCCATTGTGCCTGTTAACAAGCTGAATAGATTTGAAAATGCTGCTGTCAAACAGATGTTCTTGTCTTTGATGCTGTATCTCAGTTAAGGTGGGAATGATGAGGTCGGGAAGGTTAATAAATTTATTATGTGGCGGAAAAGTTATTTCTCCTTGCCCATGAGACAGAGAAGCCATTATTTTTACAGCATAATACCAGCTTTTCTTTGTCCGTTTTGACATAGGGTTCTCCTAATCCTTTTCATAGCCTGTAGTTTTGTTATTCCTTGTGCAATGTCCTCTTTTAGTTATGAGCAAGGAAAGTGGAATTCATAAAGAGCTTATTGTAGTTGAGGCTAGATAGATGTTAAAGAGCTCAATAAATTTAAATAAATCTGCCACAAAAATGCCTTGGACACTGATTCACTGATCATTCAGCAATGAATACGAAATACAGACAAATGCAAAGTGGCAAGTGATGTGAGATGATTGCAATTATTCTGGAGATGGTAGGGATGTTGCCCACACACACAAAAAGATAAAGATAAAGCAAAATCTTCGGTTCTGCGGTAAGTGTTGCATGTATTTTTTACCATCCCCCAATAAATGCCACATCCTTCTCTTTTTAAAATATTATATAGGTGATTTATAATCCAGAATTCAGAATGGTTCTGTATGATGATAAGGGAATAATTGCCACTGTAGATCTTGAATTGTTTTATTGCTAACCATCTACAATAGCAGCAAATCCCAGCCTATATAATAAAAGATTGTGTTTCCCTTTCTAAAACGCCTACTTTCTTATCCTGGCTCACAAGGTCAGCCTCTTCAAATATCAATTCAGACATAACTGCCAAGAGTCATGTTGACATTTAAGAACCCCAGGAATCATTACATTTGTCACTCTTTAACCCAGATGTTGCATTTGGGTCACCAAATTTGCTAATTCAGTGCCCAAACTAAAAGTGTTCCCTTTGGCAGCTCTCACTGGATTTCTGCATTGTTAACAACGATCTAAAATTAAGTAGATGTAATGTTATAATCTTTGCAAATTAGTCATTGATGTCACACTCGCAGCTGCAAAACTGATTACTCGTTTTAATCAATCCTTATGTATGTATTTATTTAGAAGGTTCTGGATTGGTACTTACAATGCTTTTAAAGCAAAACCAGATAAACCCACAGAATAATGTATCCACTAAATAATATAATGCATGCCATGAGCTTTAATTATCTCTATCTGGTTTCGCTTTGACATCTAAAGCTGGCTGTAACAATAAAGTTTTAGAGCAAGTTCACGCATTACTTTGAAAGTGCTAATGGAGGATGTGTGACTTGAACTTCTCTTCCTGTGTTTTGCAAAAGGGCACAAATGGGTAAGTGTTCTTTGGCAGAAAGCATGTGCTGGCCCTGCATCAGAAATGTATTGAATTCACTACAGGGAAGATTTTCAACTTCCCCACCCCAGGGGCGTAGTAAGGGGGCGGGGGGAGGGCTCAAAAAGGAACAATTACTGCCCTACTAGGGCGCTTCATAAAAAAACCCTTTTTTTGAAAATGCCTGCTCCAACGGTCTTATCTTACTACACTAGGGATTATATAGCTATATCAGAAATTTCATGCTTATCAGTTAATATCTTGACCCTCCTCCATGAAAATAACTGTTTACTTGGCTGTTTTCTTATGTCATGAAGGCTGAAATTTCAATTCAGTGAAGCCAAAACACAGTCCATCCTGTAGATTGAAGTATCTGTCCACAGTCATCTCCTTGTTATCAGAGGCGCATAATCCACATTCCTTTGTAAGAAAATATGAAATAATGTAAAACTATTTTTGCAGGCAAAAAAAAAAATCAATGTTGGGGGGCGGTGACAAGAAATCTTTCGCACCGGGTACCACCTGACCTTCCTACACTTCTGCCCCACCTTTTACATACTAATCAAAAGCATAAAAAGGAATATGTGAGCTACATACCGGCATCCATGTAGTTAAAAGACTGTGTTGCCAATGCAGTTAATACATGCACAGAGGAGAAGTACAACTTTCCCCTTCATTCCTTATCCAGACATATTAAAAAGGATGCATGAAAGGTAAAAGTAACGCACCATTGTTGCGAACAGAGGCAAACTGTCCACAAATAGCAGCATCAGTGACTAAATTTGGCTATACCATGATGTGGCGGAACTGTTAAACTCTCATGTTCCATCATTGCAGACACTACCTCTTGCATGGACCCCCTTGTAGCTACTATTTACATCACATCTGGTTGGACTTGGGTGAGGTGCGGCATGGGTAGCCCATACAGATGCTAGATTAGATAGATTCCTGATTCCTACAGTTCTTAAACCACCTCAAAAAAGTTAGACAGGCATCCATGTGGAACCCCTGCACTATACAAACATAATATGTATGATTGAGAATGGTCTGGTCTGTTTCTTCAGACACTGTTGCAGTCCCAACTAATGCACTGCAGCTCAGAGCTCTGTTAACTGTTGAGCATACTTTGATTTTTAGGAGGCTTGCATTGGTGATAGTTTGCCCATGCCTGCTTTCCCTTCCCATCTCTCATCCTCGTCTTTATCTCCTGCCAGCCTTTTAGTAGTGTTGTTGCAGCATTTGAAATGTGCTGTTATGCAGGTTAGCATTCTGAAAGTGATTGCCAGGAACACCTGTACTTAATGTCTGAGCAGAGTGGAAAAACTAGGCAGAAGCTCATGCTGCTAAAAGTACCATGGTTGTGATCTGTTGCAATGACACTTTCGCAAGGTGTAAATGTGATTGCTACAAAGACCAATGGACAGTAAAATGGCAAATAGTGAGGGAACATCCCTGGGGGACGCAGGGTGTAAACAGAAAACCCTATAGTTTGTATAGAAGAACAAGAGTATTCCCAAAATTTAATTATGATACCAGAAAAAAAAATTAAGCATTGAATTAAAATTGTACCAAAAAAGATTGAGTGAGCAATCTGACCTTCACGTTAATGAAATGAAAATGTGGTCTGCTGAGCAATTTGAGCTATATATTCATGCTCTAACTGGGGAGTAACACATAAAAATTGGTTGTTGTATACACAATTCCTCAGCCTGATCCAAAGCTGGGACTGTGCACACATAACACTGTAAAATAAGTATGAACAGTGCTTTTTTCTGGGGAGATGCAGGGGTACACATAACCCTAAACATTTTGTGAATCTAAATTTGGCCTCATTGAGCGGCAGTATTTCAATATGAATAGGAAAATGAGAGTACCTCTAAACATTTATTTTTTTAAAAAAAGCACTGAGTAGGAATAACATCAAGGTATACTCAATGAGAAGTCGGAGTGAGATTTATCCTTCTACCCACCAAGAGAGGTCAGAAACAAGCTAAAAAATAACCTTGCCTGTCTGATGGAGAAATGTAAGAGAGCAGAAGGCAAGCAGAAGCCCATGCAGTCAAAGGAAACTGGCTTGGCAAACACAAAACAACAATGGCCAAGTACATGTCGTATGCATCTAAAATAGATCTCTGCCTTCAGACATTTTACTGGACATGACTGCCATCTTCAAAGCGCTGCAACTTAACATAACGTCCTGTGGGTGTCTCCAGCCATTCACCTACATTTTCAGGACAGACACCACAGGCCAATTTAAGGTTAAATCAATTTTGGTTCAGCAGTGACCTGTGTAAACTAATGATGAAGACACCTGAAAGTGTCCAGCTTTGAGAGCATGGGTCAAACACTGTTAATACCACACACAATGTACAACTGTATGCCGAGCCAGAAGTCTTAGAGGTTAAAGTGATAGAACAGGTTATGTCAGTTTCCAGGATTTACCAAACAGCGCTGACCTGTGTTTGAACTTTAGCTCTCAGTGCTCTTGACCCAAATATGTCAGATGAGGAAAAATCTCACACAAAGAAGCTGTGAATCTCCATCATTAGCTATTCAGCAATACCCAAGTGATCTTTTTAGCAGTTCCCAAGCACACTTACTTCCAAGTAGATGTGTATAGGCTTGGGGTATCATGAAAAAGCCATGTAAAAATGTCACCTTTTATACTAACAGACTGACTTCTATATTTCTGCCATCACTGACATAAAGCAGATATAAAGAACAGACATTTATGTGAACCGCGGATATATAGTAATCTACAAATACATGTTTATCTGAAATCACATTAATATTGGCTTTTCTTATAATGCTTAGCTCTTCACATTTCAATCCATCACTGTTTCAAGGACTGTAGAAGCATTTAAGGCTTTGAATATAGGTGTTTCTTTGTTTGTTTGTTTGTTTGTTTGTTTGTTGCATTTGCTCACTTCTGCCTTGGCCCCGCTTGCCACTATTTTTTCCCTCCAAATAATGTTGTGCTGTGACATAATCTAAAAAACTTCTCATCCAGCAATATCCCAGCTTCCACTCTTGTGAGATCTGCCTATATATCTCGAGGTATGCACATTCTTGAGGTAATTCTAATCTGAAATAGTTCCCAAACTACAGGTAGAAACTACAACAGGGAAACCTTTTAAACAGAGATGGATATGGATGCATGAGTTTCTGCCATCACCCATGCATTGCTAATAGACTAATGCAATGCACTCCAAGTGGGGCTGTCCTTGGAGACATCATCTTTCAAGCTTCAGCTAGTATATACTTTTGTGGTCTGTCTGCTGACAAGGATGAGAGTCTGTTTTGGCTTTGCACTCAGTATTAATGTAGGGAGTGCCTCCTTTCTTACATTGCTTATGATCCATGACTGTGATTCTGCAGGAGGCAAATATCAACTTTCACAGTTTGGAAGTGTAATTTAATAGTTGCTTCTCAAATCTATTCCAACTTGCAGTAGCTGCAAATGTTCCTCTACCAGGAACCTTCACTGCCTTTCCTTTCCTAAACATGCTGGTGGTTGTGGCAGTAGGCTCTTGAAGCGTCTCCGTTAAGATCTAGACAGTGTTGTACGCATAAACAGAACTAAGAGAACTATTATATCCTGCTGGTTCCACCCAAAACCATGTGGACTTTCTCTTGGTTCTGCTTGCATGAATACTGTTGCAAATATTTGCAGCAGAGTCAAGGCAGGAGGGCATCTGTACCCAGTCATTTTCCTAGAGACAAAATCAACTTCAAGGTAAAACTGCAAAAAGTCAAATATTTATCAGATGATCCCACAATTAAATCACTATGCCAAGCCCATTTAGGATTGGTAAGGGAAGTTGGCTTATTGCTAATTTCCCTCATTTAAAGAAATTAGCTTCGTCGAGACCCAGGGCACAAGTTCCTTTCCTGATGAAACACTCATACTCTAGAATTCCAGAAGGGACAAAACAAATGTAACATCATTTAAAACAGTTTTAAAACAGCTTCAAGTAAATAAGAAAAGCCAAAAATCTGATCAAGGAGTTGGAAACACTACTCATTGTCTTCAGCTAACTCTCCTTGGCAAATTGAGGAGACAGAAGAGTCGCAAGACAGCCCAACCAGAAACTTCATTTTCTTCTTTGTCTGCCATTAATCTTACCTCAGAGAATGGAAACACTCTGAGCAGTGCCTCTAATTAAGACCTTGATAATCAAGCAGGTTCATGAGAATTTGACTCCTGATGAAGGAAAGTTCCAACAGTTGTCTTCCCATTCTCTCTTTAAAAAAAACCAACACATTTTACTACTTAGTGGTAAGATTAGAAATAGTAACAACGCAATTATAAGTAGCCAGTCATTATTTTATCATCTTTGTTTTAATTGTAATAATGTTAGTCATGATGAACTTAATATGCAGCTAATGTGGATTTGTATGTACTTCCTCCAGAAGTTCATTTTAATGTTACCATTTTATTCATGTTCAATTATTCTAAAGTGTTGCTGAATTAACAAGATCTACTTAGTCTTAATCACTACTCATCTCACTTTGCAGCACAGACATTTATGCTTATGAGGGCCCTCCAAAGTAGAATGAGACAGGTAATTTGAAATATATTAACTTTTTTTTAAAAAGTACCGGTATAACAACATGTTCCATCCCATAACCAGTAAACTTTTCACAGCAAACCCGTTAACGGATGAGAGCCTTTTATCATGGCTTTTTCCTGCACCACTTAGTGACACCAGAAATCTTGTGTTCCATTCCACTCACCATTGCTCAGGTTTCCAGAAGAGGGTATGTTGGTGCTGAATGAGCCATGATGTCAGTTGTCCCATTTCCTGTATTGCCACACAGCCTGTGAAGTAGCCAAAGTGCTATAGGTAATTCCGGTGCCCAGTGTGGTACGCACATCGGCTGGGGCTCCACTTCATTAAGTGGTGCTGCTGGGAGATCCGCCCCTTCGCAGCCCCTCCTGCCTGGTCATGCCCCAGCAGCGGCTGCTCTCGCTGCTGCTGCTGCTGAGGTTGCAGGGAGCCTAGGGCGAGGAGAAGGAGGAGGACGCAGGAGGCAGAAGGGAGAGAGCCGCACGCAGCCCTTGCTGCAATTGACTGGACGGGGCAGCTGCCCTCCAACTTCTTTCCTCCAGCAAAGCAGACGGGGCATGCCGCAGAGGGATGGGCGAGGGGAGAGAAGATCAAAGAGATGTGGGGGTGGGCAGCAGTGAAGGGAGTGGGGAGAAATCCAAGAGCAAAGGAAGGAGGACAACTAGGGGGAAGATGGAAGCAACGCGGAGATGATAGGCAGGCAAGAGGGTAGAATGAAGGGGGATGAAGCCAGAGAAAGAAGAGCCACCCATGGGGGTAGGGCGAGCACTGGCAGAAGAAGAGGGATGCGGGGAGAGCGGCGTGCCATGCCCCTGGCATGTACACCACGCCCCCGGCACGTAAGCCAGCCCTGCCCCCACCTGCTCTCCGACCCCTGGTGCTGGAGCATGAAGCTCCACCACTGGGGGCGAGCCAAGGCAGGGGTGCTGCGTGGAGCCTCTCCACAACCTCCCCCTCAGCTGTAGGGCAGCTGAGGGAGAGGCGATGGGCAGGCGCCTAGTGCCAGCCGCATTATGTTACGTTTCTGGACTGAACTAAAAAGCTTTGTGAGCCCATTTCTTTTTATAAAAACAACCTCATATTTTTATCATTTTGTCACCCCCCTCACTGGTGACACCCGGGGTAGCTGCACCCACCACACACCCCTTCCCACACCCCTGCCAGGAAGAAAGCTTTGGTGAGCCTCCCTGTGCCTGTCTTCTGTTTAGCTGTGGCAACACCACATGAGAGGGTTATACATTGTATTTACGTCCATATAAACAAAAGGTGTCACTCTGCAGGGGAAAGTAATCATACCATATGCCACAGTTCCCCAAGATGCATGGGATGTGTTCATTCTGAAATCAAAAGAAACAATTAACTCCCACCCTCTATATATAAATATATATAGCTTCAGATTTATGTCATAGAGATTTGCTGAAATTAGTGCATTTCGCTTTGGTCTGCCTAGTTCATTTTGGATATGAGAGCTGGGCTGGGTGAGATAAAACCAGAAGAGGATTGGAAGGTTACTTGACAATTTCTGCCTGCACCTTTCTAGTGTAACAAGTACATTACATACACACATACATCTGCTATTATGTGAAAGGGGCAAACATGTGCTTAAAATACAGCTGATTGCCTCACACATTTAGTATGGCCTCGATGTTATATTATATATGTTTAGAATGCATCCCATGCATCTAAAATAGTGTTACACAACACCCCATCTCCACCCAGTGCGAGAATCCAAGGGCTTACGCCGAGTTTCTGTTTCCTTTGGAACAAGGCACAGCAGAGACTGTGGTGCCATTACATTATATAGTTTACAATATATAGTTTATATACACCTATAAACTACAGTGAAACCTCTACCTGCAACCATAATCCGTTCCGGAGGTTGAAACGGGTTCCTGGGAGAGGTGCAGGTGGTGAGTGCTGCTTCTGCGCATACGCGACCGGCGGCAAACCCTCCGGTTACTTCTGGGTTTGCTGAGGACATTGGGTGAAATGGACGCAAGCGGAGACACACGTAAGAAGAGGTTTGACTGTACTATAAACAGATGCAAATTAGACCCCAGTGTTTTTCTTACAGTCCCCTTCTCAATATGCCTAATTTGAATTAATCAATTTTAATCTAGCATGTAAATTCTCAAAAATCTCAATTTTTTTGTACAATCTTTGTTTGCAGTAACCAAAATCATGTTATCAACATATACAAGCAGAAAAGTCATTTTCACATTGTTGTTTTTCCTCATGAGACATCAGTTGAATTGGACCACATTTTTCAGTATGAATAGGTTGCCTAGGCTCTGTGGAACTTTTCTGGCTTTGCTTGGGGATAGAAGGTCTTGTTCTCTTCCTCAACAAACAACTTCCACATATTTCACTATTCAGGTCAACTTTGCTAGGTTTAATTTCCATTCTTCTCACCAAACCTTTCTTTGGCATCTCTGCTATAATCCCAAAGCCTCTATGCCCAAGCCTTTTGTGCCACAGATGAACACAGGTTGCACTTGAATTCTTCTTTACCATATTTGCTCACTCTTGAACTGTTTCTAGCACAAAGACTCCATTATTTTCAAAAACCTTGTGCGTACAAAACTCCATCTTTGGTAACTGCACATTTGTTGTGATTTAAATTTACATTAAAGCCATGCTTGGTCAGGGCTGGCACACTCAAAAGACTGTCTGATTATTGAAATTGTAAGAGAGTCTGATGTGATGTAAGGAATATCTTGCTAATTGAAGTGAATCTTACAGAGTTAACCTTTAGAACTATAGGACCACTGGGGACTAACAAGGTGCTGTTTCCAATTACTTAAAGAAAATGTTAGAAAATGAGATATTGCTGCATTAATTATGTTTATTGTTTCCTGATAGAGGCAGAGTGTGGGCAGTAGGATTCATATGTCCTATGTTCGATATCTTTTGCAATCCTATAGTGGTTTGCAATCCTATATTGCATGCCTAGATTTTAAAGAGCTGAGGTTAGTGCCCACTATATATAGGTATTCTGAAGACTATCCACTCTTAGATTACAATGCCTCCCAGCTATTAATGTGGGTGGTTAATTAATAGCGTCGTCTGCGACTGGACCTAACGGTCAGGGGTCCCTTTACCTTTACCTTTATAGAGGTTCAGGCTCTGAAAAAGCTGCTTACAGCCTTCTGGATATAACCAAAGGTTCTGCCTGCAATTTATACAGCTGAGAAATACAGTTTCAACAGTCCCCTCTTCATATCAAATTGGATAGTAGAGATATTTAAGAGAGGTTCCTTTTCACTGTTCTCTAGCTCTGAGAATCCTATTCTTTGAAATATGCAGGTTAATCTAGTGCAACATTTTGTTTCCAACTGTAGCATGCCAGATGTTCAATGTTGTCCAGGAAGTCCTCAAGCAAGTCATGACAGACACAGTTCTCTCTTTTTTCTTTGTCTCTGCAGGTAGTGAATATATAAAGCTGGCTTGTACCAGCTGAGACCACAGGTCCTTCTTGACCAGTGCTGTTTATTCTGACTGCCTGGCTGTGTCTTTCCAAGGTCTCATACTAAGTCCTTTCTCTGCCTTGCTATCTGAGATCCTTTTAACTAAAGATACTTGGAACTGAGTAGGGAGATTTCTGCAAAGCATGTGCAGAAGAAAGAGCAGCAGAACTTGAGGAGAGAGCAGAAGGACTTCAAAGGCTGTAGGGTTGCCATGGCAGCTGTCACTCCTGTGATTTCAATGGCAATGGGGTGAAAGGGATGGGAGCGCTAGGCTGGTGGAATCATTACTGAAGAGAACATCCAGGTTTCCCTCTTGGAAAAGGTTGTGTGGTAGCTAAACATTCCTCTTCTCCCATTAGATTAAAGAATCTATGACCTTTTACATGGGGGGGGGTTGTTTATGTTTGTTCCTGTGCTAGATATTTTTGTGTTTTTATTGTGTAAACTGCCCTGTGATCTTCGGATGAAGGGTGGTTATTATTATTATTATTATTATTATTATTATTATTATTATTTGCTTTAACTGTGTTTCAGCCTTCTTTGGCAACCCACAAAAGTCTTTCAGGGTCAATGTAAGATGCCTTCTTCTGACCAGGCATTTTGATGACAGGATTTAACCATGGAATTATTTTAGTTGTGTGTTTAGATTGCATGTCCTATGCTTTTTTCTGGATATTTTTAATTAGCTGCCCTGGGCTCCTTCGGAAGGAAGGGCAGGATAACAATCTGACAAACAGTAATAACAGAACCATAGAATCAAAAAAGGTTGGGAGTGAACTGAGGCTGGAATTTCTTAAGAGCCAACTGTCATCTAAAGATGGGCACTTTTCCTATGCTTCATGGTCGCCCTCCAAACTCTTGAATTGTTGTTGGATTGCTGATGTTATGTGGGAGGTATTTGGTTTCTTGAGCTAGGAGAAATCACCAATTAGGGTCCTGACTTTGGTTGGATGTGCTATGGGTGCTATGAGATCTGTTTCAGTGGGCTGTTTCCAGCCACACTCACTTTCAGTGATCACCAGGATCAGCTCGGAGACAGGAACTAGGGCAAGATCCTCTGTCAGTTACATTGTAGCCACCATCTCAGTTTCTAGGTAACTGTTGAGCTTATGACATCTCTGACCTTTTATTAAGACTTTATTAATGATCGCTCTGTCACTACTCATCCCAGTATGGCTTCATGCTCAGGGCAGTTGGATTTGGGGCAGAAAACTGAACCTTAAACTCAGCTATAGAGTTGTTGGACGGGATTTCACATATCCCTAAATTTCAAGTGAAACTGGATTTAAAGTTTCATGTGTGAGAAAGATTGTAAGGAAGAGAAGCAAGTGTCTGTTTCTGTTTACACTGTGCCTCTTTTACATATCCATTTTATTTGTATTAAGAACACAAGGCCCTAGTAGCATTGGGTGGGTGGGAGTAGAACTTGATCACATTTGTCTGAGGAAATGATTAATTATTCCATTATGCTGCCTTTTGGAATAATGTGCACACTAAAATGCAGCTAAGTATCTCCTAAAGGAGAAAGTAAAACCAAAACATACCAAACTTAGAATCCTCTGGGCTATGCTGATATAGGTGGTTTAGAGATGGAATAGTGATCTTTATCTCATGATTTTACATAATAAATTGATTTTATGACTTTGACCAAGCAGTTTGCCATTAAATATATTCATGGTAAAAGGTTTATTTATCTTTATCAAAATTGCGGCATGATGTTCTTACCAGCAAGGTTGTACTAGAATCACTGTAGGAGAGGTGTGACCATTTCATCATTCATTACTATTTCAGATTGAGTCACTAGAGCACTGGTAGCTTTAAGTGCCTAGAGTAGCCAGCTGATCAGGATTGAGTAGACACCCCTTTGTTCTAAATAGAGCATACTCTAACCTTTAAACCTTATGACTGCTGTCTTGCCCTGCTTCCTGTGTCTGGGTGACAAACATTGGTTGGGATAATATTTGCCTTGGTTTCTCTTTACAGTGAAAAGTATAGTATATATTGTTATCATTTTCAGCTATGAACTACCAACTGTGCTAAATTATTTGTGGCAACACTTTAATATAGGATCCTATCCAGCAGCAAACACAATATATACGGTAATACCTTTAAAGCAAATACCTTTGTAGGAAGAATCCTATAGAAAGCTATCTAGTGGTTGACTGACAAAAATGTTTTGGATCTGGGTATGTTGAACAAACCGTGTGATATTTGCATGCTCCTTACTTACACAAAAATGTTCTGAACCACTCAATTCCTCTTGGCTTCAAAGCATAACATATGGTCCCTTAGCCCAGGACACAATTTGAATGGGTCATAGAATGAGCAATAATACATATTTTTGATACATTCCAGTTTTAAACTTCTGAGGTTTAGCCAACATCTATTGAGAAAGATAGAAAATGTTAGCCTATTTTTCATTGGATTTTGATGATGCATCTTATTTAAATTCTCTGGGATCATGCTGTGAAAAATGGTGTCAGTGCAGTGGTAGAGAAGCAGTTGGACCCTAAGCAATGCTCATTGAAGTGAGATAAGACTTTCTCACCTTTCCTCCCATCTGAAATCCCTGTGCCGTCAAAAAGCTTCTCCTGAGGATCAGGGGACCATCTTGAACACGGTGGGTTGTTCTATGGGGAAGCTTGTGGGTGAATTGCCCAAAATCTGTTAGGCACCTTCCTTCAACTCTCAGGTATGGTTTTTCAGGAGCCAAAGGAGCTGTAGTGGGGAGGAGGTGATGGAAGCTCCTCTTCTGCCCACTTGCCTTCATGAATGGTTTTTAAGGATCAAACAGAGGATACCAAGGCATGAAAGAATACATGAAATTATTTCCCCGCCAATACATGCACCACCACCCCAAACTTCTACATCAAAAAAATTAAACCCCATGAACATGCCAGACAATATCATATATGGTAGCTGATTAGATACATTGGCCTTTATTCTATTTAAACTATTATTAATAATTCTCAATGTTAATAATACTGTTATTTGTTACTTATGCAAGTTGTTTTTTTAAAAAAGTATCTCTCCTTCAATAGCCTTTTTTTAAAAAAAAATCAAATTTAAACCTCTGAGCATACATTTTCTGAGCTATTTAATTGTGTTCCTAAATGAAATACAAGCAAGAGATAATGGTGTATTAAGATTAGACATATTTATATAACTTTAAGGCTATTAAGGCTGTTTAATCCTTATGAGTGACATCAATATGGACCTAATTAGCACAGTTTGCAGCCACTTCATAATTCAAAAGAATGTGATCATTCAGCTGGAAGCACGTTTGACAGAAACTCCATAGTCATGAAGGTAAAAGCTTGCAAAATCACCCACTAGGATGGAGAAGCTGTCATTCTTCCATCAGTGCTGTTGAATACTAATGTCAAGGTCAGACTAGTGTAATTTTAGGCTGCCAAAATATTGCTAGATCGAATACAGTAGTAAATGATAAAGAAAGTAAACTTTGATAAACTTTGATATGGTAAGCTATAAAGTTTGTTACACTGGGGTTTACAGTGTACTATACCTAGACAGAAAGAAAAGGCAAAAAAAAAAAAATTCATAGTATGCATCCTTAGATTATTTACGAACACATACTTTTAAATGCTTATATGAAACATTATGCAACCAAGCAGATAGTTAACTCCTGTTGCCATGACTGTACTATAAAATATTGACTGTATTGTCGAAATTTAAAACATGCTGGTTACTTATTAGTTTAAAATAGGCAGTCTTTAAAACAACAATTGCAAACAATGTTCAAAGTATACATAATTCTTTTAAAATTACTTTCCTTAACACAATCTTATATCCCAGATTCACAGACTTTCCACACAATCTTATATCCCAGATTCACAGACTTTCCACATAAGCACTCTTTCACTTCACCTCCAGGAACGTTTGTTTTGCTTTATAAAACCATTTATCTTGCTTTCGATTCCCAAAAGCAACCTCAAAGCAAGCTTTCATAATAGTCAATCATGAAGAAAATATAATCAAACAACCAAGTGTATACAAATATTCTAGCTATGTGGACAGGGCTGATCATGTGTGTCTTTCCAAACCAACCAAAACTGTTCTGGGAGGTAGAGTGATAATCAGATTGGAATGACTGGCGCAATCAACTCTGCCAACAGACTACCAGTATTCACACACACTTTCCTAGTTGCATGTAATTGCACCACAAAAAAAGGTCTCCCACTGCTGCTGTGTATGTGGAAGGAAAAAAGTTTGTTTGACACGAAGTTAGAATTAAGACTCCTCATTATGGAGAAGTGACAATTTCCCATGTTGGGCAAAAAATTCCTGCACTGCAGGGGGTTGGATTAGATGATCCTCATGGTCCCTCCCAACTCTACAATTCTATGACAAAATATTTTGCACCCCAGAACTCACATTATATTAATATTATAATCCTGGCTAAAGTGCAAAGCTGGCATGCAAACTCTTACATGCAAGAAGGCAAAATATTACATTTCTAGAAATATGACATTAGATTTTTGGCAGATTTGTACTGTTCCACATTTTGACTCAGACCTTATCCAGTTTAGATTTAACCTTTTCCTAGCAGCACAGAAGAAAAAGTCCTTGTGTATTTTATGTTATTTTGATTATGAAGAATTGGTACACTAATTTGGATCCATCAGCATGGCATGGGAAATGTTCCATTAATAGTTAAGGATTTTGTAATAAAAAAAATCAATATTTGTTTCAATTTTCATCTAAAGCTGAGATTTTAAAGAGAGAAAAGCCAGCTTCCACTGATATTTTATACACTGGATATTTTATAATCCTGGAGATGGCTTTTTTGGAGCCATCTTCCCACCCCCACCCCACTTCCATAAAATGCTTCCTCAGTTTTTGATTGATTTTACATTGCATGAATATGTCAATGAGGAGTTGCAAAGAATACCTCAGTAGGATTGCTTTTCATATTCACATACAGCTTTGAAAGATGTCTAAAATGACATGTTTGCAGTAAAATATACATGGCCGGGTGAACTTTCCTGGTCCTATCTTGCGCCTCAGTAATTCTAAAACAGAATCTGAAGTCTTTGTTCTGATAAACTAGACGTTTTTTAAAAAATATATATTTAAATGAAATATTCAGAGACTCCATACACACACAGCAATGTATTCTTTCTCTTCTGGCCCATGGTTAACTTTCATTCATATTAATGTGAGTTAGAAATGTGCCTTAGGCAAAGACCTCTATTATTCTCATAACCTTTCTATTTAATATTTGTTTGTCTGAATTCATGTTACTTAGCAGACTAGAAATTGTAAATGTGTAGAATCCTTTGCATATTCATACTACTGGCGAGTGCTGCATCAAGCTTGTTGTTGGGGTATAGTCTTTGCTTTAGCAATGCTAAGTGCCCCATGTTTATGCTGTGTCTGTATATATTCTCTTTGGTTACTAAGAAGGTCTTCCCCAAGCATATACTTGCCAGCTATGTTGTACTGCAGCTCCAATTATCCTTGCTTATTGACCATGCCAGTGGAAGCTGAAATAAGTAGTAGTCCAAAGCTTGGAGGGGACTTCTGGAGAAGTGAATCATTCTGCAAGCAAGTTCAGGAGCATCAGATTCAGTTGGTCCACTGCAATAATCAGACTGAATTCCTCCCCCATCCCTCCCACCTCATATTCTTCCAGCTGGTAGAAGCTAGCAAAGTGCCCACAGCCTGGTGATAAAGAAAGGGGCTGTTTTGTTTCCATCTGAAGCACATGGATATATAAGCCACTTTCTTCAGCCAGCAAAGGGAAGAAGTGACAGTGGAAGGAAATGAAAGCAATATAGTGGGCAGGTGTAAAATGATCGAGTTCGAAGGGATCTAGTCTAACTCTCTGCTTGGTACAGGACATTCAGACCTAGATAGCCCCATCATGGCTGTTGAGCCTCTGCTTCAAAACATTCCACTGGAGAGAACCCACCACCGCATTAAGTCATTGGTTCCATTACCAAACTATTCTTACCATTAAGATGTTTCTCCCAATGTTTAATCAATATTCAACAGGCTAGTAAGTCTGCATGCTTTGTTGAGGCTTCCCCTTTTTCCAAGATAAATATGTTTCTTGCTTAGGCAAGAGAGAGCAAGCTGTGGAGGCAGGATACAATCCCTAATTTGAATCAGGACATGTTGCAAGGGGACAGAACCTGACTCAATTTGGCACCACCCTATTCAAAAGGAGCAGGTTAGCAATTGAAGGCACAGCACAGATAGTAGTAGTAAGGTGATTCTGTGGCAGAGGCCACCAGGAAACTGACCTCCCCAAACAAAAACAAAAAAAGCAAGCCAGCACTAGAACATTTAATTCCTGCCTTTGAACAGCATTTCGTGGTAACATTCAGCAAGTGAACAAGATGCCAGGCTTAGTATATAATGCAGTTTTGAGTCCTGACAACTATAAGGTTTAAAGGTTCACACAAGTGGAATTAACTGAAAGAGCTGTATGGAAGTTGGCCAAAAACAAATAAATCAGGAACACCGTGTGTGTGTGTGTGTGTGTGTGTGTAACAGAGTTAAAAACATATCTATAAAGTCTTAGTCAAAAATATTAGAAAATTAACCATATGTTGATAACACATATCCTTTGATTTCTTCTCTACGCTAAGAATTCTTTATCAACATGAATTACAAGCTTCCTTACTTCAGATCCCTTCTCAATAGCTACCTTGTTTGCTCCCTAACCGCTAGTTCTTGTCCCATGCCCCACTGCAATTTAGCCTGTGACCAAGCTTAAATAAATTTGTCTAAAACAATCACATCTTTTTTCAGTGTTTATCCCTGGATCCACTTCCTTCTACTTTGATAATTTTGCAGTGTTGAATTTTAGGTTGCAATGTCCTAGGGTAGAGCACTCTTGTATTCTGTAAAGAAGGTAAAAGGAAGCTATGGTCATCCATATGTTCTTGGGCACCAATTCTCATCAGCCCCAGCCAGTGTGGTCAGTGCTCAGGGATGATGAAAGTTGGGACCTAGCAAAATCTGGAGGGTCACAGATTCCTCATTCCAACTTTAAAGTGATAGTGTAAAAGCAATGCAGATGATGTGGCATTCAGCTGTAACCTTTTTATGGTGGCAAGTGGAAGTGTCTTTTTGACATCACTGATCACCAGATTCATTCATTCTGAGTGGATACAATTATTTTTAAAACAAGTTGCCTACTGCTGTTTATGGCTTATCATTCTTCCTTAAGTCATAATGAGGAATTTAGACATATAAATATTGAGTAAAACTCCAGGTACTTTTAGTGTCAGATATTGTTTTGGAAAGGCAAGTTTTCACATCAGTAATGCATAGAAGCCTCTTATTTCACTGTAATTGTTGAAATGTGTGCAATTTGTGTGCATTTATTTTTCTAAGTGTTTAAACAAGTTGGTGTAAATGATATCCTGGGACCTTAATGCATGTGGATTATAAAGGATTTAATGCATCATGCTCCTTTGGAGTGTTCTTAAGATGTATCAATGTCGTTTACCACTCTATGCTTAATTACAATGCTAAGAGTGCACCGTACAATAGGGTGATTTAATAACAACATAACCACATTAGATGGCAGTTTCTTATTGGAAGTGAAATCCTGCATTTCTGAACTCTCCACATTTACAGCACCTTAACCATTTATTCTATGCTCCATTACATATGCTACTACTCACCTTCGATTATATTATTGTAAACCTTTACCTACACTGTGTAACTGGTCTGCAATGGCCTTTCTGCAATAAAGCTACATTTTGCTTGTATTGTGTTGTAACGTAAACTCAACAGGCTGGTATTTGGGGGACTGATAAGTGGATGTTCACACTCCTGAATAAGACGTAGGGCAAAATGAGCTCTGGTCTTGTCCGCCTCTACAAACCTGTAGTTTATTAAGCTGAACAGCTACACATTATTCATAGCAATCAAGTATCCACACTTCCTTACTTACATGTGGTTTTATATGCATAGGTACTTTTGCATATTGAGGTTTATAATGTATATATGCTGCCAATACACTTCTTCCCGAATGTCGGCGGATCTTTCTCAAGCTTGCCTATCATATTTTTATGTACATTGGCAAATCCAAGTTCCTTGGAAAGGATGTAAAAGTAGAAGGCTGTTCTGCTTTTAAAGCTACTTGTGGTTCAAGTTTAAAGTTTTCAATAATTTATTCCCCATCAAGTCTTGTCTAAGTCTAAATTGGTAAAAATATTATAGCATAGATGAATGCCTGACCTTTTCCCATGGTACACTTGATAGCAGTTGTTTATATGGAGAGTAAAATCCTGATCAATCTGACACTTACTACAGACTTCCTGCTGCTTAGAAATGTGTACTGTAATAGCATTTGTATGTTTTCTTTCCTCCCCTAAGGTTTCAGAATCCTGCTTCACAAGAGCACAGCAAATTAGAAGAAGCAGCCTAGTCACTATAAGAGAAATGAAGTGATTTGACAATTTGTACGCTGTTTTAACCTGAATCCGATGTATCCACAATTAGTTGCATTGGTTGGAAGCAATCATGTGTGTGTTTGTATCTCTCTGTTTGTGGTTATTTCACAGTTCTTAACACAACTGTATACAATTAAATAAGCTTGACCTTTCCCCTCTCACCAACAAGGCCACAGATGCCGAAGAACTATGTTCTTAGGCTGCTTGAATTCCAAGATTAAAAATTAATCAGATTGTGTAGGGCAGAATTGGTTGAATTCAAGCATACAATATAATTGGGAGGAAATGGTTACCTATTTAGTGGGCCATGCCTAGTAACATAACTCTCTCTAAAATCATTTCACTCCTTAGAATGTTCTTTGCGGCTAGAGGGTGAAAGATAATCAATTCCCCCAAATGGGAAAACATTAAAAATAAAATAAGAGGTTTTGAGTTTAGAGATAATAGAAAAACTCAGATTTTCATGCTTCGAGACTTAGCCTTGCAGATAGGCAGCCAAAGGGGATTAACATAGGGAGAAGAGCCAGGTCCGAGTCAATTAAGTGATTTCTTTTCTATGCCAAATACACAAAAAGCACAAGAAATCATTTTAGCAAATAGGGAAGGTGAGTCTGTGTTACTGATTTGTGTTTTATATTTTACCTGGTATTGGAAGGCATAACCAGAGGTGGACAATCCACTGTGCAGCTCACAGACTTCCTGAATGTGACCTCTGCTCCCCTCCAAGCGTAACACATTCCTTGCTGGTGGATAGATAGAAAGAGATGGGCTATGAACAGTTTTGTCACTCTAAGCCACACACTGTACCTTTTTTCTTTTTCTTTCCAAAGAATGCCATTTTTCAGACAGAAGCCACTGAGTGTGGTGGCTGGAGTGGAGAGAGATGTTCTGTGACCAACTTCTTGGTCTTTCAGAAGCCTGCCCAAGAAGAGAGAGAACAGCCATTTGAGAACATGCATCTAATCCTGGCTTTAAAGCCTTCCCCTTTTCTGGAACTTAGGGGGCCATCACTTCTTGCCTGAGCAGAGAAAGAAAAGTCTTAGAAAGCACCCAGATTCTTAAGAGTAATGCTGACTGGGTAGTAATATTTAGGGCAGGGAGGACAGATCATGCTGGTCCATGTCAATTTCTCATATGCTCATCCCTAAATCCATACTGTCCTGTTATCACATGTACCAGCATTTTATTTTTTTTAAAGTTCCAGCCGTATTCTAGATTCAGGTAGGTAGCCATGTTGGTCTGACACAGTTGAAATATATACAAAAATTAAAAAATTGTCCAGTAGCACCCTAGAGACCAAATAAGTTTGTTCTTGGAATAAGCTTTTGTGTGCATGCACACTTCTTCAGATACCTCTGGCATGCACACAAAAGCTTATACCAAGAACAAACGTAGTTGGTCTCTAGGGTGCTACTGGACAATTTTTAAATTTATTTTTATATATACAGCCGTATTCCATTACCAAATACATCTGAAATGTTTTTTATCATACATTATTTCAGGAATTTTGTATATTTTTTAGCCAAAAGCTATTTTGCTAAATTTAGAGAAGTGAGAAATCTGAAGGATAATCACATGTTTATTTGCATGTTAGGACTAGTCATTGTGGATCAGGTCCCCTTACATTCACAGAAATCAAATTTCTTGAGCATTCCTAGCCCACTGCCAGCTTGTTTACAAAGGAATGTAGACCCTGAGGGGGAAAACCATTGCCCACTCCTGAAATACCCATAAAAATATAATTATGGCACCTTCTGTTGCCCTTCCTTTCAAAGAAAGGTACATACTATCATCTATATTTAGAAAGAAGGAAATGAAGGCTTTTTACATATGTGTGTGTGTGTGTGTGTAACATGTAATAATAATAATCAATAATATATTATTTATATGCCACCCATCTGACTGGGTTGTCCCAGACACTCTGGGCAGCTTCCAACAAAAAATACTAAAAAACAAAAACACAACATCATACACTAAAAACTTCCCTGAGCAGGGCTGCTTTCAGATGCCTTCTTTTAAAAATTACCTAGCTGTTTGTCTGTGGGCTTTTTGAAGCAGAATCTCTCCATCCACTTAACCAGGTCACACATACTTCATGCAAGTGTGAGGACCCTCAGGTACAGGAGAAGAATACAGAGCTGCCGGTCTCTCTGTCTGACCTTTCTACTCTCCTCCACCCAAGATCAAGGACTCCTCAAATGTTTTTGGTTGGCTGGAATGTATCCTTGAACTCTGGTAATGCCTCTTGCCTGCCCAGATGGAGGATAAAGAAGAGTGTGTGAATAGAAACTAGCCTACTATGCTGAGGTAAAATTTAAATTTGTTGCTCCACCTACTTTTGCTTTTGGCCCCACCTACTACTCTGGCATGTGACCTTTGGAAGGTTGCTCAGAAGGGGATGCGGCCTTCAAGCTGAAAATATTTTCCCACTCCTGAGGTAAATGTACCAAATAACACTATTATTTATAAACCAACACAGAAAAGGTTACAAAAGAGCCCTGAGGTAAATGGTTGTCGGCCATTAAATAAATGTTTTGAAGCGCTGTCATCTTTGTGGCAAAGCTTTTAGAATTGGAATTTAACCCCGTCCTGACTGAACAATTTTTTGTCAGGAGACGTTCTTTTCTCACTCCTGTTTAACCAAAGTTTTGTCACAACCCAGGTTTCCACGATAACCTTTGAGTGCCTCTGTTTTGGCATTTTGCAGGCTTGTCTTCTGAGTCTGAGTCTCCTGGGAAGAAAATTTAACTGGGATGCTCAAGCAGAGTTTTTCTGTGAGAAGCACCGCAACAGAAATTCCTCTCAGACTTGCTTATTGTTGCAGAGAGAGCCTTTGTAATTACCAAGGGATTAGGGCAGAATATGAAAAGTCCTGAAAGAAAGCAGCTTTCTTGCAGATCAAGAATGTGTGCTGCACAAACTCTGAAACCATCAGCCGGGTTAGTGAGGCAGAAGTGTATTAAAATGCTAAGAGTTCAAGGAGGAGGTCCTAGTGAAAACTCCTAATTAAAGAAATAAAAAAGAAGGTTTCTAAAGAGTGCCAGAGATTATGTCATTTGATTTCTCCAGGAAGAAAAGGGGTCTTTTGAGGATTGCAAATGAGATGACAATGCTGCGCCAATACAATGGACTTATCCCCTTTCCACAATAAAAGTAATGAAAACTGGGCTTAATGGTACATAAATAAAAATAATTAAATAGAAGATAGTGGTAGTGGTACATTACCTGAATTAATATACAAGATTAAGAGGCCAATAACCCAGAAACAACTTACTTTCTTGATCTTTTATATAAATTAATCCACCCTTTTAGGCATCAATATGATCTTACACCACACTGAGTTACAACAGTGCTGTATCATTTTATTAAGGGCATAAACAAAAATATTTTTAATTAAAGAAATTGGTGACAAAACATTAGCCAGTGTCTAGATTTGTGGCATACTTCTTCAGAATAGGAATGGGGAAGAATTTTGGTTCAATCCACAATTTGGAGTGAACCCCCTCCCCAATCTACATCTGACAGATCATGCTCTGATCAAAGCACAGACAAGTGGATTTGATTGCATGTATATGCACTGTTCCAAAGCATGGTTTGTTCCAATTTACATTAGTACAAGGTGGCCTGAGAACTTCTCTGTTGTTGTTGTTTTTAAAGGAAGGCATTTTCAGCTACTTTGAGACACAACCATTACTAGCCTGTATGGAAAAATATATGGATCCCCTCCCCAAAGGTACATGCCATCATTTTCTCCATACCATCATCCAGGTAGGGATGTAAGAAGACATCATTTCTGTTCCAACCTGTGTTGTTCACATGCATTGCTGTTTTCATTCTGCCGCAGTTCAGCTTCCAACAAAAACTGCATTATTTGTCTCACTGTGACCTGTGATGGAATTTTCCATAATAAATTACATTCTTCAACACCATTTATTTCAACGCAAAGGAAACACAATGCAAATTGTGGTGAGGTGGAGAGATCAATTATATATTGCTTTTACTCTGAAACAACAGTGAATATTGGACATATATCCTGGATTGATAACAGTTTTTTAAAAATAAATAAATAACCAGGGAAACCCTCATAAGTTCTCCAAAAACAATTTAAATTTGTTAAAAGCATGCAGACTTTTAAGGATATTTCCTTTTTAAAAATCCACATGAACCAGGGTTGGACTTGATGATCTACTCATGTGCAGGAAACACAGATTGGATTAGGACTCTTTTATCCATTCCTACTTCTGAGTCTTTAGAGTTAGAGAGTCACAGTAAAGTTGTTTTGTGGCAGAGTGCAAATGTATATGAAGAATAATAATATTAGGAAAATATAATCCTATTCTGAACACACACAAATACACAAGAGTATATTTCATGTTTCAAGTGGAAACTGGTTATGTTAAGTATAACATTTCACATCTGAGCTCTATTCTTAAATGGATTGCTGCTTTTTATGTGTCTGAACCTGTCTTGGAGACATTTTCAAAATACTTATTCCAAATAGATTTTTATGCAAGCTGGTTCTATAGATAGCCGATATGAATATTATTCAACCTGACTGTTTATTATTTGAAGATGCAAGCATAAGCTTACAGGGAAGTAACTCCCATTGAAATAAATGAGAGTCACTTATGAGTAAACATGTTTAGGATTGCAGGACAATACTGTTTACTTTGACTAGAAGCAGATGTTATAGAGAACGCATGGCAGCTGCAGAAAACTACAGCTCAGCATAATGCTTATCTGGTGCTCAGTAACATTTCTTTTAATACAGTGGTACCTCAGGTTAAGTACTTAATTTGTTCCAAAGGTCCATTCTTAACCTGAAACTGTTCTTAACCTGAAGAACCATTTTAGCTAATGGGGCCTTCCGCTGCTGCCGCGCCGCCAGAGTATGATTTCTGTTCTCATCCTGAAGCAAAGTTCTTAACCCGAGGTACTATTTCTGGGTTAGCGGAGTCTGTAACCTGAAGCGTCTGTAACCTGAAGCGTATGTAACCCGAGGTACCACTGTAATACAAAGCATGTGATGTGATGTCATTGTACTCTGAGGTTCTCTGTCTTTTCAAGCAATAGCTAACAAAGTGCAGCACAATGGGAAAGCAAAGACTGCAATGTTGTCAAATCTAGGTAAAGGATGACGTTTTGGTGATGCTTGAATCTGGGATGAACCCATGGTTTCCTATGGGGGTGTTCCAGTTTGAACAAACAGAAGCCTGATCTTCTAAGATAAAGCTGCCATTGGATACAACCCTTTGTAATTATGAAATGATGTTGTATTGATACTTTTGTTAATAAGATCAAACGTTAAGTCAGGCAAGGGGCACCAGGATATTGCTGGACTATGGTTTCCATCATCCCTGCCCCCCACCCATGCAGGGGTTGATGGGATTTGGAGTCCAAAACATGGCAGGCACAGTTCCCACCCCTGTTTTAAATTATGTAAGAAATCTGCCATAAGACTTTTCCTGCTGTAGATCAATTCTACTCATTTCCCCCACACTTTAATATGTTTCTCCCCCACAATTGCCTTGCATAACACTTTTCTTTTTAGCTATCTTAAATTACCTGTCTTATTGAAGAAAGGAATGCATGCATACAGCAAAACAAATATGTTGTTGCTAGACCACATAATGTATATCATATTAAGTACTAACTTAATTTTTAGGGATGAGTGTCCTGTACAATTTGTAGCACTGAATTCCTTGAGGAAACTCACAGCCCAGCTGCACATGGATGGATACTATTTGTTTTAAAAGATTTATCCCTTGCCTTTGCATCAATTAATGTTCAAGATGGCTTACATATAAATAACGTTAAAATAATACAAAAATAGATGTATTAAAACTTTACCAAACAGCCCAGTAGGGAGCAGCTAAAACAATAAAACAATTTCCCTTGTGATCAAAAGTTTGAGAAAACAAACAGAATTAACCTATTAATTAATTTGTTCAGACAGAACTCAGATAAGTAATGAACCCTAGAGCCGATACCACATAGCAGAAGTTGCTTTATCGAGACAGTATTTCTCACTGTACTATTGTCAGTTTTATACACACAGACCAATTAAATGAGCAAGTCAATATATATTCTGGATGTACGTTCAGCAGAAATATATACTTTTCGTTTGGTTTATGTTGCATGTTAGTGGCACTCCTATATTGCACTTAGTACTTATGAAATAGAATTAACTCTTGTCTGATTCAAGCTACCTGTCTCTTGCATTAAATCATAACTTGCAGAGTGTCAGCAAAAGGCCACCTCTTGACAAAAAGGTCATTTCAGTAACAGTACTAGGTGTTTGAAACACTTCTTTTGACACCAGAGTGCGTTAATTGTTCATGGAACCCTTCCCCTTTCAGTGTTGCTTTAAGGCATTCTGGCTCAGCTTAAAGTCAGTCAAGCAAAATTGGAGCATCTGGTTGCCGTGTCAAAATAGCATAGGCAACTTCAGTGTAGCACCCTAGTGGATAATCTCAACTCAGAATACAAACAATATATTAGTGATTGCCAGGAGGCTACAGTTCCTATTCCTTTGAAATAAGTTGGAAAAAATTATGCACACAAACACACAAATGTAAATTAAGCTTATCATTTTCTCTGGCCTATTCTGGCACTTCTTGTTTTAAATAGTTGACCATTGCTTGGAAATTCATTTCATTTAACTCATTTTCAACATATGAGTTAATTGTTGTGCCATTTATATCTCTTTAATATGTAATTTAAACATACACTTTAAATTATATGATGAGAGCATGTAAATGAATGTCACGCAGAACCCATGCATCACTTTAAAAAGAAAAAGAAGAAGTTGTGTGGTGGTTTAGTACTAGTTAAAGTTATTAATATTACAAGTGATTGAAACTGGTGGTAATTTCTGTGGCTGCTTTGCTATAGAGTATCAATTGCACAAAACCTCACTCTGGCTTAATGGTTTACAGTAAGTAATAGGTGATCCTATACAAATTCATATTGTGTTTATCATGTGCATTTGGATGTTAATGGCTTTTAGGGTACAATTCTGCAAAATGAAATTATTAAATACATACCACTTACTTCTTAGAGAGAATAATTTAAATTCTATTACTATTTGTCCTGAAATGGATGCAAAATAATACTGTCAGAGAAGCACATATGACATCTGACAGTAGATCCAGACCTAACCCCCAGGGCAGATTACTCCTGCCCCAGGCAGGAATAGTCTATGCATAGCACCAGGTCAGCAGGTCAGGCAGTATAAATGCTTAAAGATTCTAAGCTTATACCACCTCATATCTGTCCCTGCCTCAAAGTGCTACCTCCTGTGGTTCTGACACAAGTGACCTCCTGAGTGTATGCCTGTGCTGTGGAAGTTAGAGGAAAGATTTTTCCCCTCTGACTATGCACATAGGATATGATTTTTAAAGGAAGTTGCCATGGCCTGGATGTTAAATCAATGAGAATACTTTTCAGTCAGTCAGTGAGAAAAGAGTTAAGCATATGATGGATGTTTGAAAATTCATTTCATAGCACCAGAGGATGCAGTCCTGACTTAGTATTTATTAATTAGCAGAATTTGGCTTTGCTGGGTTTCATTCTCACCCCACCCCCAGGAAGAGGTTGCTTCAGCAGTGATTTAGAGGAGACTCTGCTTTGTGGCTCTCAGCCAGCACCCAATGTCAGCAAGTGCTTACATTTGCTTCCACGCTCCATTCTTGCACTCCTGTGCAGGTAGCCAGGCTCTTTGCCATCAGCCCTGAAGTCTATACCTGATTCACCATCGCCTTTGCCACTACTTTGTATCTGCATTAGTTTATGTTATGGTTACCAGATGTCCCCGGTTACCGGGGACAGCCCCCGGATTTACCAGTCTGTCCCCAGACAAAATCCATCTCCAGAATGTCCTTGGATTTAAAGTAATGTCCCTGGATTAATCATATGCCTGGGCACTTCCAGACCCTCCCCAGAGCCAGAAGCAATCATCCACTACAGCTCCAGAGAGGGTCTCCTCAGGAGAAGGAAGTGCAGCTGGGCTTTGCTGCAACTCTCCCACCTATCAGCTGACATTCAAAAAGAAACCTCCCCCTCTGTCAGCTCTGCAAACAGCCCTGCTCCTCCTGCTTGCTTGCTTGAGCCAGAGAGGCAAGGCTGCTCTTTGGACCTGCGGAGCCTCCCTGCATTACATCTCTGCAAGCTACCCTGTCTCTCCTGCTTGCTCATGAGGAAGAAGGAGACCCTTTCATGCCTTTAAAGCCCCCTTTGCTGCATTCTGCCTGCTTGTGAGCTGAGCTACCAAGCTGGCAGAAAGCAGGATGCTGCCTTGAGTCTTCCCTTCGCTCTCCCAAACAGAAGGTGTTGCTTCAAAGTTAAGGGGGGGGGGATTGTCTTGCCTCATTTGCTCCATTCTGCATGTTTGTGAGCTATATTGGACTGCCTTCCCTCCCTCCCTCCTCTCTGTGTTATTGTCTGTCTCCCCATTTTTTTCTCCTTACCCACAAAACTCTTCCAAATTCTCCCTTTGTCTTTTCACACATTTGGTTCCCCAACCCTATACATCATTATGTGCTGCTGCTACACTAGCAAAAAATAAAAGGGGAGGAATGTTTTATGTTAATTTTGGGGGTGTTTATGTTGGTTCCCCCTAAAGAGCTTTCCTGTTCCCTTCTTATTAAAGAATGAACCTTTAAAAAAATTAAACGAACCTTTAAAAAAATTAAAAGAGGCTACCTCTGCTTGTTTGCCTCTCTCCCCTTCCCTTTGATAAAAAGGGAGAGATTGGTGGGATGGGGCTTGTGGGGGTATCTTCTGTGTCACAATAGGTGTAAATGGAGCAGGGAAGCCTTATGTTCTTTTAAATTGTGGCTGCTCTTGTTGAGGTACCTCCATTGCAGGGGGTTGGCCTAGATGCCCCTCAGAGGTCCTTTCCAAATCTGTGATTCTGTGATCATCCCACAGTCATATTCTCAAACTCGGCTGATGCCTGTGCAGGAGACACCCACAGGTGGGCAGGGCAGCAGCAGAAGGAAGGGGTTTCTGCTAACGCTTACTCCTGAGTAAGTCTGTAAGGGATCGCAGTGCAAGGTGGGAGAGGGAGGGAGTGGAGACATGGCTAGTGCTCCAAGAAAGCAGGCTGGGACCCAGAGGAAGGCCAAGCAACAGAGGTGACCACAGAAGAGAAGATATTACTTCTTAATTTTTTAAAATAACTTTACACACACACAAAAAAAAAATTTATTTACTGTATTTATATAAAGTGTCCTCGGATTCATTGAAAAAAATCTGGTAACCTTAGTTTATGTAGGCTAAACAAAATATCTGGAAAAGGCTTTGTTTTGTGCAGAATTCAAACACAGGCTGTTTAATTGTGGGAAATGGCTCTTCCACGAGCAGTAGTCAGCTACAACAAGAGGAAGATCTTTGAATTTCAGCCTAATAAATACACAAATTTTGTCTTTAATCTGCTAGTTATGTGTTTTCATATTGGGTAATCACTTATGTGTTTTTCTCAAAACAGTTTCCTTATGTATAAAATGAAGCAAATGACAGCTGGGTTATCTGGAAATTATTTTATGCTTAGACTTGAAAATACATGCCAAAGATTATTGTGTAAATAAATACATTTCATTATTACCACTAAAAAGCACGGATCTCTTGGGTAGAACATGGCAACTTTTTAATTGCCCACAGCAGGACCACACAAGAGCTCAGGACAGCATGTGAGAGTGGATATTAATGCAACTGAAATTACCAGGAGAACTTGGTGTATTTTCGAGAGCCATATGATCATTGCTCCCGAGAGTCATTAGGGAAATTCAGTGAGTTAAATAGCTCCCTTTTGTAATGTAATTGGACTAGGGATTTTCTCATCTGAAAAGCTGGAGCAGCAAAGGTACCATGTATGAGTTAATACTTTTATGTGTTAAAGTGTTAAGTGTTGTGAAGTATGTCTCTGACATATATAGTCAAGATAGACTGAGTATGGAATAACATTATGACATTAATACACTAGAAATCCATACTCTTTCTTGAGACAGAGGTGGAGTATGTTGCAGTTTATGCCCGTGAATGGAACGTTGGCACCCATCTGCCATTCTTTCTACCTGCTGAAAAGTAACTGTTAATGAACTGGACATAAGAAAAGTTTGGAATAATTGCCCAGACCAATGGAATAATACTGGTTTTAGGAAATTGAAGATGGCAGATTACCACAGATTAATGTCCTCTCAGTACATTAATTATACCACAAAATATCATTTACTAATAGTGAATTTTGTGATTAGCACATGATTACTCTACATGCTTACCAAAGGACAATAGCTAACGATTATGACCAGGGTGTAATGTGTGGGTGTGGGTGTGTGCGCGCGCGCAAAACTTAAAAGTCAGCTTGGAAGAAAGAGAACACAACTGCCAGGAAGAGAAGAGAGTTTCTGTTCTCCTTATCTTCCTAATTTCCTTTCTTCCAGGCCATACTTGATTGTAAGGTTTCCGGGTTCAAAGATACCTGGGAATTACAGAAATTTAAATGGAAGCCCTGCCCCTCCCCCAGTGAGTGGCTGCTGGCTTCAACTAGGAACTAACTAAACAGGAAAAAGTGACCCTCTTTAGGAAACCCAGATGCCAAGGCCAATTGTTTAGGCACTAGTGGCACTGGAAGCTTGGAAGTTTGCATTCCTATTTGTAATAGAACAGAGCTAACTTTCTAAGACTGAGCTATCCAGAAACACCCATCATCTCTGCCTGTTGGCCATGCTGGTTAGGCCTGATGAGAGCGTCATTCTATTCTTTTCAGATTGTGTGGTTTGTGAGAGTGTGAACGCTGCTGTACTGGATGATCCAAATCTATTCCAACAGGAAATCGTCAGTTCGTTGTTATCAGAGTGGCCATCAAATTTTAGCTAAGGTGAACTTTTGAGTTAATCTTGGAGGTTGCCACCTCAGTGAAACATCTAAGGAATTTGGGGGAATGGAGAAAGAGCTTCACCAAGATTAACAAAACTATAGGGGAAGTCTCCTGTTTTGAACCCACAGAAAATTATAATGAAGGTGTGCCAAGACTGTCACCTGCCTTTCATATTCACATTAGGATTTGTGGGTTAGTGAAGAAGTTGCCTGTGCAGTGGGACTACATTTTCAATAGAATTTCACTTAGAGTGAAATGAAGTCAAATGTTGAACTTTTTGCTTGGAAGAATGAGCGAAGAAATTTTGAGTGAAGTTAAAAGAATTCCATAGGGACTAGCAAAAGATGTGGGTGGCAGATATACACATAACACTAATGGTTACTTCATTCTTTCCCTTTCAATGTCAGCTTTTGAATTATTCTTGTAAGAACATGCATCTGACACTTCATTTGTATGGCTCTGACATTACAGTTCCACTTCTACTATATTGATTAGTTTGCAACATGTAAAAGGATGATATTTTTGCTGTGCAGAAAAACAAGTGCTTCAAGTACTTACTCAGTATGTATTTCTCAATGATGGGCACCATTGTTTTTGTGTTTTTGTTTTTTTTTATTTCGGTGAAGTACCACTAGCAGCATGCTAGAGGCTTCCTTGCAAAACACCAAAGAATTCCCTGCTCCACTTACTCACAAAGAAATTGAGAATAAAGTCCTTGACTTAAGCATAGATTCACTTTTATTACTTAAGCATTGTAGTGGAGTCATAATTGCAGAAAAGAGCATTTCAATAGCTACTTAAAAACCGGATTTTGTTGCAATCTCAAAGAAGATCCAAGGACATACACTTTGAACACTACTTGAGTTTTCCATTATGGTTTGATAATTAGCTTGGAAAGAAGTTAACCTTGAAAAATCTACTGAAAAATATTATTCTTTAAGTTTGGCCTCTATTGAGAGAAGTTGTAAGGGGTAGTTGCTAGCATTGTGAACTGTAAGCCATGAAATCCCTGGTTCAAATTTCACCTCATATTTGAGCTCATTGTATGTTGTGTGCACCAGCCTGGTTTTCCAATCTGCGATATACAGAGATGGGAATCCCTCCCTCCATTGATATACCTTAGATTGACAGGCAACTCTGCCTTTTAGTAGCACAGGACCTTCTGTCCACTCTGGTGTACCCAGCCAGTTTATATCTGCTACAGTTTATCCTTTGTTTAAATTTTGTAGAGATTTGGTTATTCTGTAGATGCTTTCAGAGTTTGTTCCCACAACTCCCCCATGACCCTTCAACACCACTCCCAGCTGCCTCCTACATTTGAATTTGTCTCTCCATTTAAAGTTGTTTTACACTGGTTTTAATGTGTTTCAATTATATTAGTATGGTGTTCCTGTATAAGAACTTTGTTTTGTTCCTTTATATTTTGTTGGAAGCCACCCAGAGTGGCTGGGATAAACCAGTCAGATGGGTGGGGTATAAGAAATTTGTTGTTGTTGTTTATTACCGCTCTGAGAACCAACCTCCTGGACAAGAACTTAAATACTTCAGAATAAAATCATAATTATCATTGTTAGTTGCAGCTAGGCAACTCAATGTGCATGAGTTTGGAACACTGGTGCAGGATGCATGACACAACTTTCCCATGGCAGAGTTTCAGCCTGTTTGCTTTGGGTAGCTTCAGAAGTTACAAACAAGCACTTTTTAATTTGTAACTAAATTGGGGCAGAACATCTGGTGGTTTGAAAGATGCATGAGTTCTGGCTAGTGATAGGTGAATACTGCTCCTTCCCTAGTTTTCCTTGAATTAGTACATATCAATCTGGTTTTCTCCCAACTGGGAAATTGCTTAGACTGTTCAGAGACATATTCAGAGACTATTCAGAGACACATGTTTTCGAGGTTACCAGCATGAGTCTGACCAAACTGCGGGAGGCAGTGGAGGACAGAGGTGCCTGGCGTTCTCTGGTCCATGGGGTCACAAAGAGTCGGACACGACTGAACGACTAAACAACAACATTCAGAGACAATTTGAATTAAATCAAACTCTGTAGTGCATCTAGTCAAGGGCACAGACCAATCCTTCTCTGATCCTATCCTTAAGCATTTAATTGTACTCCTGCCTGCCTCCCATCAAGCTAAAACTCTGCAACCCACTCACTGGCCTCCAACCACTTTCTTCAACCATCTGTTAACAAGTTTACCTTGGAACTATGGCTCAATGGAGAGGGATTGAGATTTTTCTCCTTCCTACCTTTAGCATCCATCCTGCTTTTGTGGCAGCACCAGGCACCAAAAGAATGCAAAGGGGTGGGAGAAACTGCTGTGCTTACTTTTTCCCCAGTGTCAGAGCTAAAAGCAAAATCAAGAAGGAATGTAAAGAGGGGAAGGTGTTGCTCAGTATAGGTGAGAGCAGTGCTGGGCAGGTGCCAGAACTCACCATGAATGCCTCCCTTGTTCTCTTATAATGACGATGGCATCCACCTGAGAGGTGTCGGAACTGAGTTCCAGCTACAAAAAAGCCCTGGCTGAGGGGAAAGAATTCTCTGGATCAGCTTGAATTATGAGCTGGAGAAGAACTCAAACACAAAATGAAAGTGCTATGGCAATTTCCAATTTTAAGTATGAGCTTTCCATAAAAAGAGAAAATTCCTTCTGATGAGAGAATTGTGAGGATATGTGTTAGGTCTAATCAAGAGCACACAAAAATGCACTTGAGTACATTCAAATCTTTGTACTGTCTATATATGTCCATTGCATCATGGCCAGAAACTTTAATAACCCTCCCCACAAATAGTGATTTTTGAAGAATGCAACACTGCTACACATGAGGGTTTGTTCTCTAATATAAAGTATGTTCTTGTTTCAGTGGCAGCTTTCTGCCCTTCTCTTTCATTATGCTGTTTTACAATTAAGTGTGGAATGTGGAATGTGAAGAATTGTTTTCAAATATGATTGTATTATTTTCATTCTGACAGGGATTTAAAATTGAAAGAAATCTATTTTTCAGCTTTGCACTACCAAAATTAGGCAAAGGGGGTTCCAAGTTAAAATAGATTACAGAAGAACAAATGAAGTTGTGAGTTTTCTTCAGCGTAAGGCTGCTTTTGAAAAGTCACTCATCTAATCTGAACTAGAAGCTTAAATAAGATTTGCCCGGAAACCAAAATATAGCCTGAAACCTGATCTGGATCTGAACTTCTCCTCTCTTGCCAAATAAAAGCATACTTAACTTCATTTTGAGAGAATGGCCAGATGTTCATGCTGCTTTTTACTTTAGCTAAGCAAGTTCACCCACCTCTAATTGAAATCCTGAACATTAATACCTCTCAGGTGCTTTGCAGTGAGCAAATGTCATCCACATACATTTTTATTTTTGTATTTAATGTTGAATTTTCACGTATCATGAGGTGGACCTGTGTGCACAACATGCTTTATGTGTTGCAGGCCCTCCAGTGCTCAGCTTCCTCCGTTGCACACACATGCGTCATTACAGGTGTGTGACACACATAACATTACACACATGCAGCATGCCCCCCCCCAATCTTGGGAGCAACCTGGTGCCTCTGCCATAAGCTATCCAGGACCAGAGGCCTTGCAACCCCTAAAGAAAACCACCGGGAAAAGGCTCATCCTAACCTTCACAGGGAAACAGTTGTATGGACTTTGAGCAATTGCACTGACGGTTTTATTCATGTGAATGGAATTTTTCCTAAGCCTAATTGCCATGGGAGATAAGAGGAGTAGGGGAAAAGAGATAAGGGGAGAAATTAGGGGAGAAAGAAAGAGAGAGATGAGGTTGAAAAGACTGTATAGCTGAAAGATAAATGTATGAGTGTGGGTGGATGGTTAGATGAATATAGAGTGTGTATGTATGTGTGTGTGTGTGTGTGTGTGTGTGTGTGTGTGTGTATAAAGGTAAAGGACCCCTGACAGTTAAGTCCAGTCGCAGACGACTCTGGGTTTGCGGTGCTCATCTCACTTTACAGGCCAAGGGAGCCGGCATTTGTCCAGCAGACAGTTTTTCCAGGTCATGTGGCCAATATTTCCGGGTCATGTGGCCAGCATGACTAAGCCGCTTCTGGTGCAATGGAACATCGAAACCAGAGCAGCGCACGGAAACACCGTTTACCTTCCCGCTGGAGCGGTACCTATTTATCTACTTGCACTTTGATGTGCTTTCGAACTGCTAGGTTGGCAGGAGCTGGGACCGAGCAACAGGAGCTCACCCCGTTGCAGGGGTTTGAACCACCAACCTTCTGATCGGCAATCCCAAGAGGCTCAGTGGTTTAGACCACAGCACCACCCGCTGTGTGTGTGAATAGTTGTACGTAAATGTGGTGTGTATGGATCCATAGATACGAATGGAGTGTCGCTTTGTTCCTACCCTCTTTTAGCTGTCCACCACTACCATGTGAGTCATGAAAGGTTACCTATGAAGAAATGCAGCTTTTAACCTTAAAATGGTTTCCCTGCCATGTTCATGTCAAAATCTACAGAAAGCTTAAAGCAGTCTTGGTCTCCTTAGCAGACTGAAACCCTGATTGAAATAGTTAGAAAAAAGATGCCACATCTAGAAATGATTGAGCATACTCTGCTACCATATATTCAAGCCATCTTTCCTAAAAAGAGAAGTTGTCATCTTTGCAAATGATGACTTTATAAGAAGCCACTGTCATCTTTTTTAATGGCAATGGCAACCTGTCCTTCATATTCACAACCCTAGCTAACGGTCCACAATGCTCCATCCTACTGCCCTTGACTAACAATAGTGTATACTAATCTAGTGGTTATGGGTATAGGCTAAACAGCAGGGCTGGGAAAACGTTGGCTCGCTCAGTGCTGCTGAACTACAACTCCCATTATCCCTGACCACTGGCCATGATAGTTGGGGCTGATGGGATTTAGAGTCCAAGAAAATCCAGAGGGCTGCAGGTTCCCCAGTCCTGCTATACAGTCTCAAGCACTCTTCTGACAGCCAAGGAATAAATACTGTGCTGGTGTACATAAAAATGGCTAGAATTTGGATACATCCCTGGCCCAAACATGATATGTATTATAGGTGCTGAAACCCATGATGATCCACAACAGTTAATTCAGTCTTCCTATATACTACCTGACAATGCAATATAGTCACAACACCTGGAAGTGACTTTGCAGTAGCTGTTCCCCAGCCCAAACACTTTCTAGAATTAATGTAGGCTTTTATTCAGTAGTAGCAATATTATTATAAAAGGAAGGTTTTGACAGCTGGGGAATAGGTACAGAGGTTTCATAGTTAAATATTTTTATCTGTGTTTAATGTTCCAGTACATAATAATTTGGCATTTTGTGCCTTAGTTCACACTTCCCACAGGATTTGCACTTGAGGTTTTATGTTAAAATACAGCAACAAAAGAAGAAATGTCTACAGAATTTTCATTGAAGCAAAGTGCCTGAGATGCTCAGAGTCAGAGCTGCAATAGCTAAAGAATTGTTAAACAATACACATGTTTAGTAGTCTCCATTGTAGTGGATCCTAATATACAGTATTACTAATGTGACAGCTGTGAGTGTTGCAAGATGGAAGACTTATTATGCAGTCTGAAACTTAAGACAGATATTTCTGGTCACTGTCTCTTCTTGTCTGTGCCAACAGAAATTGTCTGACTACTAGGGGGCAGAGCCTGAGCGGTGGACTGGAGTGAATAAGTCTTCACTCCATTCCGCTTCATCTTTCTTCATCTTTCCATTACTAGCACCTCTGATTTTATTTCTGGAGTCACAGTGGCACACATGGCTCTGATCCCTTTCCTTATATGTCTATGCTGGGTAGCACTGACATGTAACTCAGAGGACATGACTAAAGGAAATATGTGGGATCCTGCTGAAAATAATACCTTCATGCTTAATGTTCCTCTTTCCTGAAATGTGTGGGAACACCCTCTCCTAACATCATGTTGCAAGTCTCTCTGCCCCACAAGTCACATCTGTTGAGATGTAGTGGGCACAAGCGTGAGCATTTCTTTAAATTGTGGGGAAGACTGGGATAAGTAGATATGGGAATGTTTTCACCAGTATCCTGTTCTCATATGTCAGACGTAGCTCCAGCTTGTAGATGCCTCAGATGTTAATACCTCCATAAGGTATACGCTATGCCAGTTATAGTTGCAAAAATGGTGGGTTTTCAGAGCGTTTTCTAACAACACGTATTAAATATGTAAAGAAATCTGCAGAATAAATCCTTTATAGGCCTATAATATGGTAAGAGAAGCAATGCACATGTGGGAGTCTTTCTAACATCTGTTATTTCTGACTTGAAGCAATGTCAGAGGGTATATTTGAATAAATGGTAGGATTTGCTACTTTGCCAATAGATTTCTATGGCTGTGATTCATAAACTGCTGGTCTATACATAAATACTTACGCTTAACATTTAAGTGGATGAGTCAGAAGACAACAGTGAGACTATAAGTTGCCTGATGGAGAAACATGTAAACTATATGCAATTACCCAATAAGTCCATTTGCCACTTCTCAGGCAGATGGCTTTGCGGGTGGGCCTCAAGTCCACCACTCAGGCTCTGCCCCCAGTAGTCAGACAATTTCTGTTGGCACAGACAAGAAGAGACAGTGACCAGAAATATCTGTTTTAAGTTTCAGACTGCCTAATAAGTCTTCCATCTTCCAACACTCACAGATCTGTAGGCACAGACCACCCCCCGATTCAATATAGTTTGTTAAGAAAATTGCCAAACTCAGATCCACGGCGACTCTGGGTCATTTCTCTATGGTAGTCTATCTTAAAAATTTTATGTGTTTATATGCCTACCGCATTTTTAAACTTAGAATCCATTGTTATATATTGTTTTAAATGTTTGTTTTGCTTTTGGGATTGTAGTTCCATTTGTGTTTCACAAGCTGGTCTCTGACCATAATAAATTTCATGTTCATGGTGGGAGGGTGTTCCACAGGGGGGCACCACTACCAAGAAGGCCCTCTGCCTGGTTCCCTGTAACTTTGCTTCTCTCAGTGAGGGAACCGCCAGAAGGCCCTCGGTGCTGGACCTCAGTGTCTGGGCAGAACGATGGGGTTGGAAACATTCCTTCAGGTATACTGGACCGAGGCTGTTTAGGGCCTCGGTGCAGTATAGTGGTACTGTACTGCTATTCAAGAATATTGGCCACAATCCAGTAACTCCATGTGTGTACTTACGGTAGGTATCAGTTTACCAAGTTTTTCTATTCTTTCAAATGAACAGTTGCCACACGACTGGGTTGATGTTTTTCTTTTTCCATTCATGACCACAAGATTTCTTTCCTGGTCTGCTTCACCAGTTCAGTTTAATTTGAACAAGATTCTATACAATTCACCCCACCTCCATACCAAAAAACCCCCCACACCTTTCTTGAAAAATGACTGCGACTATGGGTCTGGGTTAGTCTAGTTTTAGAAGATAATTCATCCTTCTTCTTTTTTAGTGAACCTTCTTTCTGACATGGGCTATGTGGCAGAGGCATTGCTAATGACAGGCCTGGGAGAATATGATAATCAGCTTTTTTGCTACATTATGAAGACTTACACAGTCTCTGTGTGTTTTCCCCCTTCAAAGAATATGCACAATATTCTTTAAATATTTTCCCCACTGCTCCTGAAAATAAATGACTCTGCCACAATTTGCAACAGTGCCATCCATACTTAAATGAGAGGTATTGAACTGCCTGACTTCCTGGCATAATTTACAAAGCGTTAAGCTTCAGTGCATAAAATATTCCATGTTTGTCCTCAGTTTCAGGCAGAATAAGACAATTTGCACTGTGGCATGTTCTTCCACAACTGAAACACATTTTTTCACAGTGTTAAATCATGGTAGCTTACTTGCTTTCTTATATATCTTTACAAAGTATTACCTTCCATTTAATTTTGTTAAATTGTTTCATCTTGCCCACAAGGATTTATCTGTGTTATGCTTAACACAACACAGAGTTTACCAACTTTGTTCCTGAAGTCTAATTACATGCAAAGGTGCCCAGTTTTATTATTTTATTATTATTTAGCTCTGGTGAACTATGACTGAAAATGATAACACAGGCTATTAGGTATGATCTGAAAAATAAGCAGGTAATCTTTTTATTATTATACCCCTTTTACTGCACGCATTTCAAATATGGTTTAAAAATGAATGAAAATCCTATTATATTTATTGACATTTTCTGCATGAAATGAGAGGGTTTAAAAAAAAATGACATAAAGCTATATTCTGTACCAACAAAGGTGCCTACAAGTTACTTAGAATGGAGAAATGAAATTACTGTGACAGTCCAGTGTAATATCAGAACAGCAATTTAAAGTTACATTACATATAACTTTATATGCTGCAGCTTGCTGCTTTTCTGCTTTTCGTAAGAGATGTCCAAAAAGCAGAGTGCCACCTTTTTATTGAATATGCTCAGACATCTTTTTATGCAGCATACATGGCACTGCAGTTTAAATTTTCCTGCAAGTACTTTGCATAAATATTGTCAAAGTGGTTAAAATTACCTGGGCAAATAATTAAAAGCTGGAATGAAACCAGGTTTTGATTGAAGTATTCTGGGTAATTTGTATTGATACAAAATGTATGCCATGCTTAAGCCCCACATCTTTACAGAATCAAAGCACCAGAGAAAATGTAAAGCACTCAGGCTTCAGGCATCAGATAAGACTTATGAAGGGAAGCGAGCAGGAAGAAAAAACGGGTATAACTGATGGAAATCAGGCTCAGAAAGAGTCTTTTTTATCAATATGACTGGCTCAAAGCAAAACCAAGATCAGCAGTATCCAGAGTTGCAACCAGGTTGACAGTCAAAGGAAACCAGTAAGAGGGACTGGGAAAAGGAAATTGCATAGTGCTAGAGGAGGGGACGCGGGTGGCGCTGTGGGTAAAAGCCTCAGCGCCTAGGACTTGCCGATCGAAAGGTCGGCGGTTCGAATCCCCGCGGCGGGGTGCGCTCCCGTCACTCGGTCCCAGCGCCTGCCAACCTAGCAGTTCGAAAGCACCCCCATGTGCAAGTAGATAAATAGGAACCGCTTACCAGTGGGAAGGTAAACGGCGTTCCGTGTGCTGCGCTGGCTCGCCAGATGCAGCTTGTCATGCTGGCCACGTGACCCGGAAGTGTCTGCGGACAGCGCTGGCTCCCGGCCTGTAGAGTGAGATGAGCGCACAACCCTAGAGTCTGTCAAGACTGGCCCGTACGGGCAGGGGTACCTTTACCTTAGAGGAGGGGCAGACTTTGGTAATCTTTGGTAGTACGGTGCCCTGAGCGGGGCCAAAATCTGGTGCCCCTAGTTGGATCTTCTCAGTTGTAGATCTTCTCAATTTTGCACCCCCTCGACTCGGCACCCTATGTGGGGAAACCACCTACACTTCCCTAAATCCAGCACTGGGTAGAGATTGTATTCTGTCCTGGACAAGGAACTCACAGAACATGATTGGCTTGGGCAGTGAGAAAAGCTCCAGGTGAGCAACTTGATAAACTATTGTGATGGTGGATTAAAGACTTTTATCCTCTAAGGCCAGATCACTCTCTCAAATGCTATCCCCTTCATGCAAAATAACCTTCATTGCAAATGGCGAGTGGTAGTCCTAGCATATGGGCCTAGAGGAAAGGACCCACTAGTATCAAGAAAAGTGATATGGTTTTGGACTTCCATATTATCTGAATGAGTCACCAGGGTCTCAGTATTCCTCTTATCCTCCAGCTCTCTTGATTTACAAACCATGATTCCACTTGAAGATTCTGGTTTTAAACAAGCAGCCAGGTTGAGACGTGTATATGTGTGTGTGTGTGTGTGTGTGTGTTAGAGAGTGTTTTGACACTGCACATTAGATGAAGCCTTACGTTTTGTCAATTGATGCTTTATGTAACCTAGACCTAGTTTTTTGATTCTCCAAAGGAACTGCATGAAGCATGGCTGTCTTTACCCTGCAAAGAATAGGCATGGGGTGGTGGACAGAGTCATGTGACTGATTCTAGATCTCCTATAAACTTATCTAGCTGAATCTTCAGTCTAAGAACAAGCTGAATGCTTGAAGAGTGATGATCAAATACGCATATGTCTTTGTAAATATAGCTAAGAATTTTATTAGCTATACATGGATTTTATATGGCATACCCCATATAAAAAACCTGGGACATTCCATTTTTTATGCAAGAGCGTGGCAGTCATTTTGCATATCGTGATCTCACACAATTTTGCACTGAGCTGTCACACCAGAAAACCAGTTTTTTGGGGCCGCGATCTCGTGCAGCGCCCCAAAGCACATGTTTTTAGGTGTCATGCTCTTGCATGAGAGCATGGCCCACAAAAAGTGCTTCTTTGGGGCTCTGTGATCTTGTGCGGGTCATGTGACTTGCACAGGAGCACTGCCAGGAAGACACACATCCCAGTTTTGGGACTCAACATGTCTGAGGTGAGATACACATAAACTACTGCAATTAAATGTTGTTCTAAAAAAAATATCAATATATCACTATGTTTTGTATTGACATTAAGGAATGCTGTCATCTTTAATATTTAAATATGTTAAGACAGAAATTTACTAGTAGATCATTGACCTCTATCTTAGGCATGAGAATTGATTGATTGATTGATTGATTGATTGATTGATTTGATTGTCTGTCTTTATTCTAGAAACTAAAGGGAATCAGTATAGCTGTTGCTGTAGAACTGTTGCTGAGGAACTGAAATCTGTTGACAACTATTATATGGCTACTAATATCTAATAATTCAGTGTGTCATCACATGCTTTCCTTCTTTGTCTGAAAGTATTTCAGGTGGGATGGGGTGGTGAAAAGAAAGCTCTGAACCAAATTTTAAGTTACTGAGAGTACGTTCTGTGGATCCAGATTGCATGTTCAGCAATGATAAAATGACATACATAATATGGGGGAAAGCTCTTTTTCCCCTTTAATTTGATTCATAATCCTTATCAATTCAATCAAATTAAAACCCATATTTTTTATTAAAAGGTGCTAAAACAAGCAATATAGGAATTGTGATAAAGCTAGGTTTCAATATATAATAAAATACACAAGTTTCTGCACAGCAAGAGCATGGCTTTGTACCACCGCTATGCTTGGAAATTTCCAAGTGGGATATAAACCCCAGTCCCGTGGAGTTGCTAAATCACACTTATTTTGGTTATTATAGGGTATTAGCAGATGTGTTCTACTTTCTTGTGTCCCCTGCAGTAATTGTTTGTTGCTTTTAGTATATCAGTAGTGTGGATCGAGACGGGGGGGGGGGGAGACTCCAATTTTATTGTATGGGCCCAAAATCAAAGTTTACTACGAATAATATATTTATTTTTCTTTTCTACAGTAAGGAAGTTTCTTCTGAGTTATTGAGAGCTATTAACAGAGAGTATAGGCAAAAAGGGAACAAGAAATCTGCTCAAGATCTCTGACTTCATTCTATTTTCTAAAAGGATATTAGAATTAAATTGCAGTAGATCCCCTTCCTTAGCACAGCTGTGCTTCTTGAAGTATTTTCCCCAATATAAACTATGGTGTTGTGAAGGCACAGGTAGACACAGGAAACCATTGTCCATCTAGCTCAGTAAATGTCTACACGGACTGGTAGATGCCAGGGTCAAGAATACATTGCTCTAACTAACTTGACCGCAATGAGTTTTTTAGAATCTGACATGTCCTGATCAATTTAAGGAGTCCTCTCACTGTATTCAAACCTGGAAAGTTAGTTGACTGCCCTCAGGATGGAGCTGCAGCTCTGAGGCCACTCTTTCCTTTGTTGCTTGGACTGGCGACCATGTGTTGGTCCAGAGTACTGGTGATGCAGGAGTGAAAGCACTGTAGACTGGCTATTGGAGGTCCTGGTTCAAGATGTTCCCTCCACTGGTACCTTAAAGGTAAAGGTAAAGGTACCCCTGCCCATACGGGCCAGTCTTGCCAGACTCTGGGGTTGTGCGCCCATCTCACTTAAGAGGCCAGGGGCCAGCGCTGTCCGAAGACACTTCCGGGTCACGTGGCCAGCGTGACATCGCTGCTCTGGCGAGCCAGAGCTGCACACGGAAACGCCGTTTACCTTCCCGCTAGAAAGCGGTCCCTATTTATCTACTTGCACCCGAGGGTGCTTTCGAACTGCTAGGTTGGCAGGCGCTGGGACCGAAAGACGGGAGCGCACCCCGCCGCGGGGATTCGAACCGCCGACCTTTCGATCGGCAAGCCCTAGGCGCTGAGGCTTTTACCCACAGCACCACCCGCGTCCCCACTGGTACCTTACATAGGTATAATACAACACCCTGGTGTTGTCCCATACCCTGAATGGATTTGCCAATTTGTGGGCCCATGGCTGCTGAGGATGAACTTGACATCTCTATTCCCAGCTCCCTTTACCTCAAAGAGTTGTTAAACAATACACAACTTTCAGGCCTCAAACAGCTTTTCAGGTTGCACAAGGAGCTGCAACTGAAAGGCAGCAGCATAAAATCTTTATACTACCAACAGACTTCACTGACCATAGTGAAGATCAAACTCATTTTATTTATTTTTTTGTCGGTTAGTAATAATTTTAATTTGACCCCTGATAGACCTTTTCCTTGTTCATAAGCAGTATGTGGCAAGTGAGAAATATATCAATTTTAAAATGTCATGTGCTGTTAAACCTTGAAGAAGATTTAGTTTGGTCTATCTATACTTGGAAGAAGCAGTATTGCAAAAGTTAGCTTTATGTGTGTGTGTTTTCATATCTAAAGCTCTTGTAATCTTCAACAGCTATCATTTATTTTCTTGTCTAATCCTGCTATAGGCCATTCCCTTTTGCCCATGAGACTTCCTGTACAAAAAGGCAAATGCGCTGCAGAATTTTCTAACCCTTGTGAGAATGTGTTTGCTATAAACATTCCCTTTTCTTGACTTGTCTTCACCTTTTTTTCACCTCTTGGAGTGCAGCAGAATAAATCTTAAATGAATCTAACTTTTGCCCTTCTAGCCTCATAGTTGCTGGTCTGTGAGCAACAAAAACAAAACAAAACCTGGCACTAAATTTAGAGTTGTTTGGACCTGGTGTATTTATATTTAAAACAAAAAAGATGGGAAGAGAAGCACTGAATGAATGGCTCAGTTGGGGTTGGGGGAGGGGGAGAGACATACCGCATTCCACTAGAGGGTTGTTTTTGTTTTCCCTCTTGGTTTCTGAGTGCCTTACCCTCTTATTTTTCTTCATTATTTTCTTGTTTGCCTTTTTATTTTGTTGCACACCAGAGGTCTGTGCTTTTGATACCAGATAGCATTCTCCTAAAGCAGAAACTATTGCAAAAGTGTAGCGTATGATGGAGAATACTGACAGGCCAGGCTGCATATTCAGGCTTCTCTTATAAAGTAAAGCTCTCCTTTCTTTTTTAGTCAATAAGTCCATAGTGTAGCACAAAGAATCTAGAAAATGCAGCATTCTACCTAATTGAGTAGCTGTGATGGATTGCTTATATTCTTATGGTACAAGCTGCTTGAGGCAAGGTCTCCTTCAGAGCCACCATTGGTGTCTGATAGTGATGCCCTAGCAGTACTGCTAAGCATAGTGTTTACCCTCATGAGTCATCCTAGCCTGGCAAACATTCTGTTATCCCTCCTCTTTAATGGAAATTACCTTTCTAGATATTCTTTGTTCAGTTCCCGTTCTGGGTATTCTATTTCGTGGGTAGGCAAACTAAGGCCCGGGGGCTGGATCTGGCCAAATCCCCCTCTAAATCCGGCTCACGGACGGTCCGGGGATCAGCGTGTTTTTACATGAGTAGAATGCTTCCTTTTATTTAAAATGCATCTCTAGGTTATTTGTGGAGCCTGCCCGGTGTTTTTACATGAGTAGAATGAGTGCTTTTATTTAAAATGCAGCTCTGGGTTATTTGTGGGGCCTATCTGGTGTTTTTACATGAGTAGAATGTGTGCTTTTATTTAAAATGCATCTCTGGGTTATTTGTGGGGCATAGGAATTTGTTTGTCCCCCCCCCAAAAAAAAAATAGTCCAGCCCCCCACAAGGTCTGAGGGACAGTGGACCGGCCCCCTGCTGAAAAAGTTCGCTGACCCCGTCTATTTTTCTTAAATGAATCGCTTTGTGAAACTGAAAGCGATTACAGTGGGTTACATAACTGGAGGTACAGTGGTACCTCGGGTTACATACACTTCAGGTTACAGTCTCTGCTAACCCAGAAATAGTACCTCGGGTTAAGAACTTTGCTTCAGGATGAGAACAGAAATTGTGCTCCAACGGCGCGGCGGTGGCAGGAGGCCCATTAGCTAAAGTGGTGCTTCAGGTTAAGAACAGTTTCAGGTTAAGAATGGACCTCCGGAACGAATTAAGTACGTAACCTGAGGTACCACTGTAAATGCAATTCCTAATCTACATTTTAACTAACTTGATTAGAAAAAAGGGAACCACTTGCATTGCCAGACTTCTTTGCAATCTTCTTGGGTCAAAATGGCTACCCAACAACAAACCACAATCAGTTCCATCTAGCATCTGAAATGATGCTAGATGTTGAGATAAAACAAATGGACTCTCTGCAGGTGTGGTTTTCCCTCCACTGGAAATTTCTGCAATTAAAGGAGAAAACAGATGAACTTCAGAAAAATGGTGGCATGCCAATCATCTCATTCTATGTGGGCATCTTCAGATAATACTTACTCTCTTCTCATAACTCTGTATGTAAGGTGAGATCAAGCACAATTCTTAGGGTGGTTGACTCCCCTTCATCCTTCATTAAGTGTCCAAATTGGGAAGAACAATGTTTATTTGAATATGGCATCTCCCTGGCCTCATAAGCTCAACCCTTCCTACGTTTCTGTTGGTAGGGTTGGGGTGATCTTATTTTCAAATGGAACTGATGCTTCAGATATTACCTCCATATTGTGAGATGGACTGTTAGTAGAGTTGTGCAGAATGCACATGCCTAAAACCCACTCCCAATCTCACTATGTGTACAGTTTTTAGTATGTTTCTGCCTGTATCTTTATCTGTGAATGAGAAAGATTAAGAGAGATTTGTGTGGAACCCGTAGATATTGAGAAGAGAACTGCATGTCTAGACTAGTGTTATGTGGTAGGAACTGTATCAAACTGTTAAAAGTCCAGCCACTAGTATTTGGGTGGCCAACTTCCTCAATAATATTATCTAATGGAGTTCCAGGATGGATATGTGAATTGTATTTTCCCAGTTCTCACAGTGCTTTCTATTCATATAGTTCATTTGTCACTCATAGCAGTTCCTCAGATAACAAGAAACAGTGGTCATGAAAAATAAAGATTTGATCACCAGTACTGATACTATCACAACACAGTCCCTTAAACTATCTATGCTTTTATCAATGCCTGTGTACAGAAAAAGAGGCTAAATTCATTTTAAAAAATGATTGCTGCAATCAGCTCACATGTACAGAAAGAGAGGCTAAATTCATTATATAAATTATTCCTTGTGAACTTGCTGACCTTTTCTAGGTATGTGCCATCTTCAGAGACATTCGCAAGCATTCATACATGAAGAATCTCAATGAAGTATGAAACGGCAAAGAATAATTCTGTGTAGGTAGCATACCCTTAATGCATTGCAGGTGCTATAAAAAAGACAGCTTACATTTTCCTCCTGTCTCAGTGCCTTAAATGTTATGGTACAATGAGCCAGTTAGCTAGCTCTTTGCCCTTGTAGATTGTATTTAAACTGACTACACTGACAACCTTCCACAGACAGCCCTGTTAAAATTGATGCTGCCAAGTAAACAGCTGTTTGGGTGGTTTTTAATGTAGATTTCACCCAATTACTAACAAGAAACTGTCTGCTAGCCTGCTGAAAGCCGTTCTAGTGCTTGAATCTGAACGTATCTAATCTGTTTCAAAGAGCATAAGGGACAGCAAAAGAACGTTTAGATCTGGTCTTTGGAGGAGCAACTTTTTTCAATTTGTGCATTTCAAGGCTAAAGTAAAACTTTGCTTAGCCTGCAATGATTAACTTCATACTTTCATGGCATGTAGGCACCAGATTTTGAAACCAAGAGGAGGGGATTTATTTATTTATTTATTAAAATGAAAGATACAAGGAAGTACAAAAAGGGGAGGGAGGGAAAACATAAGCCAGGCAGGACCTAGGAAGTGGTGGTTCCTAAGCTATGGAGAATCTCTGCCAAGAAAATCAGTAGTGCCTATAGCCTGCCTATAGTCTCAGTTTTTATCCATATCAGTTTACTTTAAGTTCCATTTTATATTTGATATGCTAATGAACCCTCATTTCAATAAAACTATACTATTCAGTTCTTATACGGATATACAGGGTCTCCGGAGACAATGGAAGAGTGTGCCTTCAGGGATGAAGTCAAACAGGAGTTATAGCACCTGATGTTGTTGTAGAGACTGATATGGGAGAGACATGTTTTGCTGCAGGTGTTGTGGGGCAGATAAAGATATACACTTGTGCTGATGCAGGTGTACCATGGCATTTCTTCTTCCTGTACACCTCACAGTGGTTCTTTTTCCGCCTGCCAGTTGTGGATACCCAACCTGTCTCTAGGTGCTGCGGTCATCTGCAATGGATTTGTAAGTCAGTTACCTTTATAGTTGTCCAAAGCTTTCCATTCTCTATTTGGCGGCTGCCTTGTTTTCATGGTGAAATTAGCAATTAATACTAGCTACCTGACAGTTTAGTTGCATTCCCAGATAAAATTTGATGTACCGTGGACATCCTCAGTAACTTTTCTTCCCCTTTAGCCATGTTATCTTACCCAGCATGTATGGGGAATACAGTAAAGGATTAACATTGTTAAGAGTTTTTAAGCCCTTTGTATCTGACTTGCTCTGAGCACCTCAGGCAGAAACAGGAACCCTTTACTTAACTACCTTTCCCTCCATACTGTTACTTTATAAATTCAAACTCGGAACTCTATACATTTAGCAGCATAGGGATTCTTTTATGACTAACAAGCTTGGTGGCCTGAGCAAATCTGACTCCAGTTTAACATTCATTCTTGATCTGGGAATTGGATCTAAATTTACTGGCTTTTAAATGTATTAAATACTGCTTTCTCTGCTCCTGTATTATGAGACAGAATGAAACAATGGCACTGACCAGTTGCCCTTCATAATTTAGAATACATTAACAAAGTTCCCTTGATACTATTCACTTTTCCAGCCTATATTAAGATGCAATTCCTACTACACCTCTACCCCTTCTCATTGCCCTGTAGTGGGTTTTGAAATTAACGCATTGTGTTGCAAAACTAATTTTCTCCCTAAGGCAGTTTGCATTATTATAGACCTAATCCAATCTTAGTGCAGAATACTTTCTCCATTTATGACTGGTACAATAAAGGTCCGTGGAGACTCTGTTCCCTGAGTCCTACCAGCTGATTTCCCCCCTCCTTTCAAGTAATAATTACACTGATTAGAATAATTTCAATGGGTTTTTTCAAAAAAAGAAGTGATGTGGAGAATGAAATGACATTTTACACCTTTACTAAAATCTACAATCATGTTTTTATTGCAGAGATTCTTCACAGGTTCATAGGAACTGAGTATAAACTGAGTCCTTCAAATCCACAGGAGCTTCTGCCACCAATATCCTATCCTGGGGATTCTAATTCCTTTATAGCAAGAGTAGCAGATCACCATATAATCTGTCCTCTGGTCTCTACTCATTCTTCCTATGATCAAGTCTGCTGAAGAAAGAAATCCCAGAATCATATGCTCCCCTGACAGCTTAGAGATGGGATTTGTGTTGCATGTGTGTGTTTGTCCCCAACAATTTGTCCTATATATTAGCATATCCCCTCCTCAGCCACATATGCACCAACATCTCCTTTTTAGTTACATGTGTACCTGATCATACATTCATTACATTCATATGATTGTAGAATGTTAAGGAGAAATGGCTCCTAATATAGATTTTCCTAAGGATGTCATCAGGTTGCAGTTCACAGGGCTGCCAACAGGTGGTGGTACAAACTACAGTGTGACAGCAAACTGGGATCTCAAAGCCACTGAGTCATCACAGCAGAGTAAGGAGAAGGGAACCAGAGGGCAACTCAGTGCCGGTGAGCATTTTGTAGCTGAGGCCAGCAAAAATGTGAGTGGGTATCCCAGGCTGGCAAGCAAATTGCCGGGTCACCCAGGCAGATTAGTGTCTTTGGCCAGCAAGTGAAGGTGCAGAGGGATAGCTTTGGTGAGGTGCAAAGGGAAGAGGGTAGCATTGGCAAAGAATATGGGGATGGAGTGGCTATGGAGAGGGGTTAAGGGGATGGGTGGGTGGGTGGCTTTGAAAAGGAGGTAGGTGAGAGCAAGGGTGCAGCCTCTAGTATTGAGAGGCCTTGGGAATCATAACTCTCTTACTCATATTTCTGTATCCAAGCAGTTTATCTTTCCTGAAGAGATGTCAGGATCCAGTGTGCTTGAAGAAGGGCCAGATATATTGTTGAGAGAGAGCAATTCCATCTTTATTATTCTATTTTGAGCTCTGTTTTGAATCTCTGATCATCAAGTTATTAATCAGTTAATCACACCAATAGCATTCATGTGCCCAATTGTAACAGTAGCTATAAGGACATAATTACATTTACATATGAATAGTGGTGGGTTGTTGTTGTTTTTTAAAGCCTGCCTTATTTTTAATACTACATCAGAAGTACTGCATTTTATCCCCAAAAGAACTCAGCATGGGGCTCTTCCTAAAAATTTCTTTTGATGACATTAATTAAAGAAAGGGAAAGTACTTATACATAAAAGCCAGGAGCAATACAGGTCTGAAAGCTAATTCTGCTTGACTTGAGCTGGTGTGCAGCTTTCAAGATCAAGATCTAGGTGTTCGGTTTGATGCCACGTATTATTTCTATTATTTAGATCAAATTACACATTAGAGCTTTTTCCTACTGATAATTAAGTCATATATACATGCTAATTATTATCATTCTGCTCTTTTATGTGCCTGTAAGGCAGGATGGGTGCATTGATTAATGTTAGCTGTCATTTTAAAAAATCTAAATTTGCATTCGTTAATCAAAACCTCTGAACATTAAGGTTACAGTTGGATAGGACGTTGGTCTACCACAAGATAGATGGAGACAAAATGGATGCTCTGCACGAGTATTACTGTGTTTTTCATTTCAGCAAAGCTTGTAAAAGAGAATTTCCGGGTAATTAATGCCCTAGATAAGTGTCAGTGAGAGGGCTGTTGCAAGTGTGTGGAAGGGGCCAGAGGCCAGGGAATTAACCCAGGAGAGGGGGCCCAGCAATTTATGGGATTTGGTGATGCCTGCAAGGCAGGAGCCAGGGCAGGAGGAAGTGGAATGTTCAGAGCCTGGGTGTGCAGGTTGTGCACCTGGAGGAAGTTCAGGTGAGGTATTCAGTCAAATACCTGCCATCCCCTGCCCCACTGTCTCCTAGAACCAGGACAGGCTTGCAGAGGGGAAAGCAGCAATGGCTTCCATGTAGGAAAAGCCTCAAGTTGCGCACATGCACCCCATCAGATGAGAGTACATTAGTTGGTGCATGGGGCTTGTCCCACTGTTACTGCAACTGCTCTGCAGGACACTGACCAGAGGACAGCTGCCAAGAGGGTAGCAACATTTGTGCATGAGTATCTGGGAACATCATGGGAGTTGCTGTAATTGTGTGATTTTTCTCAATAAATAATTATCAGACATGTGCCTTCCTTGGCTGGGGATGCCTAAGACAATAAGCCAAAATGCAGAGGGCTGACTTAAAGTGGAATTTTCTTTCATAAAGTAAGTTTTATGTTTAGCACTACTTAGTAAGTGGGAGTGGACACACACAATTTGACAGGAACTCTATACTGTTTTCATATTTAATTGTGAATATGTGCGAAGCAGATTTAGGGAGGGAGAAAGCAGAGTAGCTGTAACATGGAAAGTGCTTTGAGAAATCCATTTCCCCCACAGTTCTAGTGTTTGCATTTTTGTTACTAAATTATAAGAACCTGATCTTCATGGTTCCTCAACATCCTGGAAAAAAGTGACACGTGGGGTGCCACAGGGTTCTGTCCTGGGCTCATTGTTATTCAACATCTTTATATATGACCTGAATGAAGGAATTGAGGGGATACTCTTCAAATTTGCAGATAACACCAAGCTGGGAGAGGTAGCTAATTTCTTCTTGCAGAAGAATCGGGATTCAAATTGATCTTAACAGATTGGAGAACAGATTAGGCCAAAACTAACAAAAGAGGGACAAATTTTAGGTACTTCACTTAGGCAGGAAGAACCAGCTGCACAAATAGAAGATGGGGAACATCTGACTTTGTAGTAGTACATGTGAAAAGGATCTAGCAGCAGCAACAGAAGGGAAGTAATAGTACCTCCCTCTTCTGCCTTAGTCAGACCACACCTGAAGTTCTGTGTCCAGTTCTGGGCACCACAATTTACAAAGGATAGATATTGACAAGCTGGAATGAGTGCGGAGGAAGGCAACCAAGATGATCAAAGGTCTGGAAACCAAGACTTATGAGGGACGGTTGAGGGAGTTGGTATGTTTAGCCTGACTAAGAGGAGTCTGAGAGGAGATATTATAACCAAATATCTATAAGGAGAATGGAACAAGCTTGCTTTCTCCTGGTCTGGAGGGTTTGACACAAACCAATGGCTTCCAGTTACAAGAAAGAAGATTCTGACTAAACATTAGGAAGAACTTTCTGACAATAAGAGCTGTTTGACCGCAGAATGGACTCCCTCAGAAGGTGGAGGGTTCTGCTTGAATGGAGGTTTTTAAGCATAAGTTGGATGGCTTGGACTCTTTAGTCGAGATTTCAGCATTGCAGTGGGTTGGACTACATGACCCTCAGGATCCTTTCCATATCTACAGTTCAATGATTCTATTATTCTGTTCTCCTTTTTTTAAACTTTAATTCAGTGTAATAATACTAATATAAAAAAAAATCAGATTTCTTTGGAGAAATGTTGGTTGGCAGCGTTCTCAGAACATATTTACACAGGAATCATATAATATAAGTATTCTTTGGTGGGAATACTTTGTTGTATGGGGATACTTCGTTGCATCACTGGGTCTCATGCTAGAGAAAGATGTGACAAAGGCACATTTCTGCAGCCATTTCTGCCCATGCTTAGAAAGCACACAACTGGCTATAGACTTAGGGGTGGGGTAGGGGAAAAGTAGTGAGTCTAATATGCCAAGCAAAAAATATTTTTAAATCACTGTAAGTTATTTTGTGGGTAGTGCTGGAATAAGATTTGTAGATGGAGCTGATCTTGTTTTTCAATAAAAAACAAGGGAGGAGATTTACAGCAAGAATTACTGCAGAGATGACAAATACTGTGAGATCAGTTTGGGGCTTTAGTAAGGCTCTGCTGCAGGGAGCATGTACATGTATTGAAATCTTGCTGTAATCAGACAGTAGCTGAGCACATGATTACAGAGCAAAAGAATAAAGAAAAAGCAGGAAAGTGCCTCTTTTTAATTTGCCCATGTAAGACCTACATAAAATCTTTATGGAGTTTTGAAAATTTTGGAGGAACTGTTTACAGCAGTCGTTGGGTTTTGTACATTAATTGTAAAATCCATTTTTATGTGTTAAACTGTTTCTGTGAGATAACACTGCCAGTTGTCTCTTCATAGTCCTATTACGAACACAACAGAAATAGGTTTAGAGATGATTTTGAGAACCAGCTGTATCAATCAGTTTGCCCATTCAAGTTAACCCTTTCTCCTGTAACTCTCATGGCAGCTGGTCACAAAGGTCAGGTAGCAGAGCCAATAAGTTTTATTCATTGGTTGTGGCAGGGTTTTGTTGGGTCTCAAGACAAGCTTCAGTGTACTCACACAGCAATAATCTAAATATAAATTCACAATGTCAGACTTTATTATATTTAAGTGTTAGAAATTGCAAGTTAAAATTCTAATAAAACTCTGCTCTTTTCAGTCTCTGTGTCCATCCCACCTGCAACACATTTTCTAATAATTGCCCTCAATTAATCCTATTATGCAAGCTTAATTTTTGCCAACTGAGAGCCTCTTCACACAATGCAATTTTCACACATAAGTCAGTTCAATGAGAAAAATCATGCATGCCCACTCGGACATCACAAATGGGTGTGCTTGGCTTGGGATTCTTTTTACATGACACAGCTGCATTGAGTGAGTCATCTGAAGTTATTTGCTACTCTGGCAGCATATTGTGTTGCAGATCCTTAACTATGGCACAGTACAATTTTCTGTGAGTAGTTGTTACAATGTGCTCTGACTTTTTCAAAGGATCAGGATAAATGGCCTATATATGATTCAAATCTCCAGGAGTCTGTAATTTGGAAATCTAGAGCATCAGGATATATATACAATATAAATGCTTGCAGAGTTTTTGAAAATCTACTTAGTAAGTATATTTTTGAAACTGGGAATTCTGTTAGCTTTCTCTTACGTGAAACATAAAATAAGGAAGGGGTGTTTTTTTTACCTGTTACAGAAGTACTTCATATATTTATCAATGATAGGAAAGTACTTTATTTTCAAATTTACTGAAATATGCACAGTATTGTGCCTATATTTACTGTATTATTATATTTACAGTGCATATCTGCTATACATATATACTCAGAACATTGCTATGGCTGGTGGCTGATGCAAATAAAGTGTCTTCTATCTACTTAGAAGTAATCCTTAGCTTGCAATCCTAAAGTCACTTAACTGGTGAAAGTAAGTTCCATTGAACTCAATATGACTAACCTGAACATAGGATTGCACTATTATACAATTGTGATTGTAGAATAGTTTAGCCAATATGCAGCAAACAAACAATCCAAGCTATGTTATGTACGTGTCTAAAAGGAAATACATTTTTGTTGCAAAATGTCAGTGTGTGCCAAAGTGTTTTGTTTTCCTTGAACCGTAAGTGTACATCTTCAGTCTGGTTTTTCATATTATTAATCCTCTCAGCACCTTTCTACTAAATCCTTGGAAATTACCAGTGAACTTTGGGCTAGAAACTCTATCTTCTGTCCCGCTAATCTAACCCCTAGAGCCAGTGCTATATCAACATCATTCTCAGTTGCATTAAGTAGTCCATCCTTTTTTCACACATGTCTCATTTAGGCCAACAGAGATAAAATGGAAATTCTGTTTTATGCCCCATAGTGTGGTCCACATGGGAAATGAAGAGTTGATAAGCGTACATTCAGTTCACTTACTTAAGTGATAATTAAAACAGGAGAAACAAAACACAGAAGGAGCCATGGAATGAAATTGTCAGTCTGAAAATCCAGACAGAATTGCATATAGATAGTTCACAAGAACCTTGATAGCAGACCCATCTCTGCTCTCTTGGGTTTAATTTGGAACTGGAAGGAAAAAGAGGGAATCTTGCACTACTACCAATTAGGTTAATATGGTTTGGAGACTTCACTTACAATCACCAACTTTGAGGAGAAAACTTCAGGTGGCAGTGTTTGCAATAGTTAGAACGTTGTTGTTGTTGTTTTGTTGATGGTGATATTGTTTTGTTGTTACTTTAAGATTATTTAGATGTTAAGAAAAATGTAGTTTGCTTCTATAAAACTGAAAGTTCATCGTAATGAATACAGGAGGTGGGGTCTCTTAAAATGCCCTAAAACTTAGAAGTACCCAGCCTGGGGGTTGCTCCTCAGTTAGTCCAAACAAACATTTAGTACATGTTCACCCAGGAAAAATGTTTATTGCCGTACGTGATGAATAATGCGGAGTGTCATTTTTTGGCAAGGTCTTCATCTCCAAAAGATAGCTAATAGGTAGTAGACCTGCAACATTCATATGGTTTTGCATGTGATCACAATTTATATAAAAGGACAAGCTCAGCCATGCAAAAATATTAAGCAACCTGCTTAAAGCAGTGCCAGCAAGGAGACAAGACAAGATGTAGAATGTTTTGTGTGATCATGCACATCTCCAGTACAGAGTCCTCTGTGTGCTGCTATACCAGCTGCCATAGCAGCACATCCAGGCCATGCTTCATTTGGACACAATGTACTCTCAAGCATAGTACCCCATTCTTATACTATCCAATGTACACAGAAATGAATAAGAAACTGGGGTTTTGCACCCTACAATAAACTTTGGACTACCCCAATTCAAATACCCAAATCTCCAGAAAAAATAGCCTCTATTAAATGTCAGAGCAATTTAAGTCAACCTTGCTACTCACTTAAAACTTTTTAAATCTGCAATATTGCATCAATACCTTCTCTGCAATCATGAGGCAGGTAAAACACTATTTGCAATTTTGAACTGTTGTTATAAATGTTCCATTATTGCTAATAATAATTATGTCATCAAAATCTCTACAAGGCAGTGTCAGAAAAGAGTGGAAATGCTGTCTTGGCAGCTAAAGTTGTCTAGACATGCCAGGACAACTGTAACAGCGGCATTCTAATATAAAAGAATTACCGAGCCTCCCTGCACAACTTCCTGAAGAGACAGCCAGAAAGCCACATGCTGCTACTATAAGAATACCTTCTCCCTTGCTGAAAAATAGTCTGATGAAGTAGCAATTACGAATAGCAGGGAAGGTATTGTGTACCTGCATGCTTGGACATTTTCTATTTTGTCCCTTTGTAAATGCACAGAAAACATAATGAGGCATGGACAGCTTTTTATGCATTGATTCCATGGCTTGAATCCAGTAGCCTGATATACCTTCAGGTATATGTTGGGGTGGGGAAAACAGTTTCTGCTTTTCTCTTGTGTATTTTCCCCTCACTCATTTATTTTAGCACCATTCTTCCACTATGTTCATCTATAAAACCAACTTATACAATTATTTAATTTAATTATGGAAATAATACTTTTTATCAGCTTACTGTGGATGCAAGTGCCACTTGATTCCAGCAGTAATGATTTCTTCTTTTTGTATTTGTCAAGGTCTGTATAAATGGGGAGAAAGAAAATTAAAAGCAAGAAATCTGGGCAAGAGTGCCTTTTTTATTAATGCACTTTTGTATAGAATTCAAGTTCTGTGACTGAACCTTTCATAAAGCTACTCCAAGGACAGAAAGATTGATCTAGATGCATCATTTGTAGCTTAATGAGTCCGCTAGATTTATTGATCAGGACCACATAGCCACTTGCTCAATATAGGCACCATCCAGCTTTTCATCCTGCAGAGTAGCAGAGCCACTAGCCACATATGGACATTCAAATAACATGTACGGGAATAAAGCACGTGCCGTACCCTACCCTCAACATCTCAGTGCATGTCAGCACCACCAGCTCCACTCATTGACATTCCTGCATTTACCAGGACAGGTTGAAGGGGGGCTCTAGGCACTTTTGATGGAATGTACATAGAAGCACCCCTGAGTCTGGCGATCCAATGTGGTAACGATTCCCAGTCACATATAGGACTCTTAACCACATTCATCTGAATGCATAAAGGATCCCCCTTCATATCTTCCACCCAGTGTGGAGGTCTGCAATGTGCATTGCAAGGGATTGGATTAGATGACTCTCAGGGTCCCTTCCAGTTCTACAGATCTCTGAATCTATGAGTCTGTAACTGAAGGAGATGTGAGGCACAACTTCTCCCCCAACATGTTTTCAGGTGAATGCCTGAATAGGACTACCAATGCGCAAACTATGCTCAGCAGTCCCAAAGATAACAGTGATGGCAATGTAGGAAGCTGCCTTATACTGAGTCAAACCATTGGTCCCTTTAGCTTAGTATTCTCTACACTGGCTGGCAGCAGCTCTCCAGGAAATTTTGCCTTGGATATATCGCTATTTCATGACTTCTCTCTTGTCGCCTTTTGAACTCTTGCAACTTTTTCATACAAAATCATTTTCTGTTGTCTGTCCCCCTACTATATTTTTTCACTGGTTCATGATGGCCCCAATCCTGTGAGTTGTTATAGTTACAGGATTCTGCTAAAAGATAAAAGTAAAGGACCCCTGACGGTTAAGTCCAGTGATGAATGACTCTGGGGTTGCGGCGCTCATCTTGCTTTACTGGCCGAGGGAGCCGACGTTTGTCCGCAGACAGTTTTTCCGGGTCATGTGGCCAGCATGACTTAGCCGCTTCTGGCAAAACCAGAGCAGCACACAGAAATGCCAACCTCCTTCTAAAACCTCTTGTTTTATTAGCTAATTTTAAACTTAAAAGCTACGTATAAAAGTATTATCTGCTATTCTTCTTAGGTGCAATCATTATTACTTTTTTAAAGAAATAGAACATGGCAAGAGAAACGAAAGATTCCACTTTATATAGCTGCCAATCACTCACACTTATAATGAGGTTAAGTCATGCATTGACTGGTATAGCTACCGTTAATCACTATCTGTGTTTAATACGTGCATTTAGTAGAGAATAAAGTTAATGTGAGAATAAAGTTAATGTGCAAAATGCAAGTGGAATAATTTTTTGTAGATAGCATGTGAATATAGATCTTCATGTAGAACTGCAATATATTTATTTTATTTGACACTATATACCACTTGATTGTAAGAAAACCTTTAAGCAGTTTATATAAAATATATAAAAACATTAAAATTCTTACTGAAAACAGCAAAATATATATTTTAAATATATTCAAAAGATGATTAAAGAGAGATAAAAACACATGTAACTTCTACATGTTTGGATAGACTTGCTTAAATGAAAATATTCTAAGCAGGTGTCAAGATGAAGCTGCCTGCCTGATTTCAATAGGCAGGGAGTTCCAAAGTGTAGGTGCTGCCACACTAAAACATCAGTTTCTTATAACAGAGGAACAGTTATTATATGGGACCTGTAATATTGCCAGGTCCACAGATCAAAGCAGTCAAGTGAGTAAATATGGGGTAAGGCAGTCATTTAAGTAAACAGCACCCAAGTTCCAAATTCAAAAGTGCTTAAAGATCTAACTTTCAAATGTCATTATAAATCATTGCTTCATAATGTGATGAACATTAATAATTTTGACATTATAGTTGAGATCCTAAGAATTCTTAACATGGAAATCTCACTGAAATAAATGAGTTTGCTTCCCTTCCCTTCCCTTCCCTTCCACACTAGGTTTCCAAGGCTCAAGTTATAAAGGTAAAGGTAAAGGGACCCCTGACCATTAGGTCCAGTCGTGACCAACTCTGGGGTTGCGGCTCTCATCTCGCTTTCTTGGCCGAGGGAACCGGCGTACAGCTTCTGGGTCATGTGGCCAGCATGACTAAGCTGCTTCTGGTGAACCAGAGCAGCGCAATGAAACAGCGTTTACCTTCCCAAGTTATACACGGGGTGAAAGATGTTGACATATGCACATTGTGGTTTATTTTGTGTCTTTAAGAATTCCATATATTTTGCTTTCCTCTTTTGCAGTGTCACATACACATTAACACTCGAACACACAATATTTGTGCACGTAAAAACCCAGTAAATAGCAGCTGCCTATTTTTTGCCAGTATCCACAGCTGTGTTGTACACTGTCTATTCTACAGTAACAGGGAATAATTTATTTTATGTGTCTTTTATAGTATAGTTAAATCACTTACTGAAATAAAAGTCTACTTTGCAGTGAGTCAGCATTGCTTCTAGATAAATTTGTTATTAGTAAGTAACACAACAAAACATAACAAAAGACCATTGTACTGCCTGCTGGTATGGAATACTGATAGTTTACTGTAATCCCCATATGAATTCTGAAATATTGATGTACTGTAGCAACTACAGAAGAGCCTAGGGTTATTACAGCATGATCCACCTGTGTGCTACAAGTATGATAACTTTCCAAAATAACAAAGGGCAGAATGGAACCTGATGTAGTTGAAGGCCTGTTCAGAATTTCAAATATAGGAATTCTAGAGAATGAAAAAGGGAAAACTTTATTAGGTCATCTTGTGCATCCCCCTGTTAGTGTGGGATTGTATATTACACCTTTACGCTGTATTTTTGTAGGTTTCCCTCAAGAACTTTTTGATATGAGTAATAGAGGGGGAGTAATTTTTACAGAATTTTACAACTAGTCTGTTGGCAAGTGATAGCAGCAGGAGCCCTGAGAATCACTGCAATATAGTTTATGTGATAGTTTATTTTGGTACTGTCTAAACTTCTCATCACAGATATGTTGTTGTTGTTGTTGTTTAGTCGTTTAGTCGTGTCCGACTCTTCGTGACCCCATGGACCAGAGAACGCCAGGCACCTCTGTCCTCCACTGCCTCCCGCAGTTTGGTCAAACTCATGCTGGTAACCTCGAAAACACTATCCAACCATCTCGTCCTCTGCCGTCCCCTTCTCCTTGTGCCCTCCATCTTTCCCAACATCAGGGTCTTCTCCAGGGAGTCTTCTCTTCTCATGAGGTGGCCAAAGTACTGGAGCCTCAGCTTCACAATCTGTCCTTCCAGTGAGCACTCAGGGTTGATTTCCTTCAGTATGGAGAGGTTTGATCTTCTTGCAGTCCATGGTAGTTGCGGTAGTTGGAGCATTCTTTGGCACTGCCCTTCTTTGGGATTGGGATGTAGACTGATCTTCTCCAATCTTCTGGCCACTGCTGAGTTTTCCAAACTTGCTGGCATATTGAGTGTAGCACCTTAACAGCATCATCTTTTAAAATTTTAAATAGTTCAGCTGGAATACCATCACTTCCACTGGCCTTGTTATTTGCAGTGCTTTCTAAGGCCCATTTGACTTCACTTTCCAGGATGTCTGGCTCAAGGTCAGCAACCACACTACCTGTGGTATACGAGACATCCATTTCTTTCTGGTATAATTCCTCTGTGTATTCTTGCCACCTCTTCTTGATGTCTTCTGCTTCTGTTAGGTCCTTTCCACTTTTGTCCTTTATTATGGAAATCTTTGTACGAAATGTTCCTTTCATATCTCCAATTTTCTTGAACAGATCTCTGGTTCTTCCCATTCTATTGCTTTCCTCTATTTCTTTGCACTGCTCGTTTAAGAAGGTCTTCTTGTCTCTCCTTGCTATTCTTTGGAAATCTGCATTCAATTTCCTGTATCTTTCACCATCTCCCTCGCATTTTGCTTGCCTTCTCTCCCCCGCTATTTGTAAGGCCTCATTGGACAGCCACTTTGCTTTCTTGCATTTCCTTTTCATTGGGATGGTTTTCGTTGCTGCCTCCTGTATAATGTTACGAGCCTCCATCCATAGTTCTTCAGGCATTCTGTCCACCAAATCTAAATCCTTAAACCTGTTCCTCACTTCCACTGTGTATTCATAAGGGATTTGACTTAGATTGTATCTTACCGGCCCAGTGGTTTTTCCTACTTTCTTCAGTTTAAGCTTGAATTTTGCTATAAGAAGCTGATGATCTGAGCCACAGTCAGCTCCAGGTCTTGTTTTTGCTGACTGTATAGAGCTTCTCCATCTTTGGCTGCAGAGAATATAATCAATCTGATTTCAATGCTGCCCATCTGGTGATGTCCATGTGTAGAGTCGTCTCTTGTGTTGTTGGAAAAGTGTGTTTGTGATGACCAGCTTGTTCTCTTGACAGAACTCTATTAGCCTTTGCCCTGCTTCGTTTTGATCTCCAAGGCCAAACTTGCCAGTTGTTCCTTTTATCTCTTGACTCCCTACTTTAGCATTCCAATCCCCTATAATGAGAAGAACATCCTTCTTTGGTGTCACTTCTATAAGGTCTTGTAAGTCTTCATAGAATTGGTCAATTTCAGTTTCTTTAGCACAAGTAGTTGGTGCATAAACTTGGATTACTGTGATGTTAAAAGGTTTGCCTTGGATTCGTATCGAGATCATTCTATCATTTTTGAGATTGCATCCCAGTACAGCTTTCGCCACTCTTTTGTTGACTATGAGGGCCACTCCATTTCTTTTACGGGTTTCTTGCCCACAGTAGTAGATATGATGGTCATCCGAACTGAATTCACCCATTCCCGTCCATTTTAGTTCACTGATGCCCAGGATGTCAATATTTATTCTTGCCATCTCATTTTTGACCACCTCCAACTTACCCAGGTTCATGGTTCTTACATTCCAGGTTCCTATGCAATATTTTTCTTTACAGCATTGGACTTTCCTTTCGCTTCCAGGCATATCCGCAACTGAGCGTCCTTTCGGCTTTGGCCCAGCCGCTTCATCAGCTCTGGATCTACTTGTACTTGTCCTCCGCTCTTCCCCAGTAGCATGTTGGACGCCTTCCGACCTGAGGGGCTCATCTTCCAGCGTCATATCTTTTATATGCCTGTTGTCTTTGTCCATGGAGTTTTCTTGGCAGGCATACTGGAGTGGCTTGCCGGTTCCTCCTCCAGGTGGATCACGTTTGGTCAAAACTCTCCACTATGACCTGTTCATCTTGGGTGCCCTGCTCGGCATAGTTCATAGCTTCTCTGAGTTCTTCAAGCCCCTTCGCCACGGCAAGGCAGTGATCCATGAAGGGGCATCACAGATATAGATGGTATCTATTCTCTCCCTCACTCGCTCACTCACTCTCACACATACCATTGTTTATATGATGACAGTATAACATCTTATCCAAACATAATTAAAGGCAAATATTACAGAAAGCATTGTAGAAATCAAAGTGTTAGAACATGTAAGAAACAAATACAAATCTCATGTTCTCTAGCACTATGCATTCCTTGCCATTCCATTGCCCTTTATAATTAATTGTATAAGTAATGGAATGATGGACATAAACCTGGGAGACTTGAATTTAAGTCTCACTTCAGCCATATGGGATGACAGGGTAGGCCAGTGTCTTATCAGATTTCCTTAGAGAGGGAATAATAGTAATCTACCTTTCAAGATTTCAAGGAAGATGATAAAGATAAAATCCTATGCAAAGGACAAATATATGAAGTCATTATTCTGAATGAATAAGAAAAAGCACACAATTTCCACAGAGGTTTATGCTTTATGTGTGATAATAGTCTGATCACTGGGTTTTACATACACTCAACCAAAATGATAAGCTGCACATGCTTAAATGTACCTGGGGGGTGTAATATACTAGCAGTTGGACTTTTCTTAAAGAAAGATTGTTTAGCTAGGATTGCATCTTTGAAGACTCAATAAGCTTTACAAAAGATAAACCACCTTTCCAACTTCCCATGTTCTCCTAGGAAGACTCAGCCCATGAGCTTTCTGTATCTATACAAACCAAGAGCTATATTCCTGTTTCTGATGTATTTTAGAAGAGTTATATTCTCTTCTAAAATACATCAGAAACAAGTGACTCACATCACGCCTTCCAACTTCAAGATGATGGAACACACTTGAGTGAAGTCAATACCAAGAGGATCAGTCAATGACTAGGAAGAGCATTGTTAGCAGGCATTGTTTCAGGCAGCAGATTCTTGAATAGAGTGCAGTATTCTGAGCTCACACTTTCTCCTTTAAGAATATTCTCTGTTTTTCTCCTTTAAGAAAATCCTCTGTTTTTCCAGAGCTAGTTTGGCACCAATGTATAAAAGTAGAGAGAAATCATTCTCCTATCCTCTCTGTCAGATTTTCCCACAAGAGGACAAGTAAAATGACACAGTATTAGGCTCTAAGTTAGTGATTGTGGTGACTTCACATTATGTTCCAAGAAAGGCAGTTCTCCCATCAGTTGCAAAAACATTCAGTGTATGAGTGATTACCGGTAAGCAAAATGGCTTAAGATCCCTGTGCTGTAATGTGGAGACTCTCACACTCTTCTTTATTCATTTGTTAATTACACTGGTGTCTGTCTACAAGTATCACAGGAAAAATATACCCTAAGTGACTTGTACAGCTTCAGACAATACACAGTGAGAATGCTGTTAGTTGGTCTCAATAGTTTTTTGTTTCTAACCCTGAGATCACTTCTCATGACCACACAACCTTCTGCTCATTTATTCTTTTAACCTTTTGGTCACTCACAACTCAGCAGGCAACAAAATTCATCTGAATTCTGTTTAGATGATGGCCTTGAGTGACGTCCTGTAGTGCTATGACTAATGCAAAATGAGTAGACTGACTCAATCCACTTCCCCAAATTCATGTCACACAGAACACCAACAGAGCTAGCATTAATTATCACTCTAGTTGGCAATATCAGAAGGGAGGCCAAGGACTAAATAAGTGTGGCAATTAAATTACACACTTTTGATGCTGTACCTCCAAAATAAAGTGATAAGAGAGATATTTTTGCTGCTTCTCTTTATAATACCTGCCCTATGCTGGGTGATTTCCCACTCTGCTTGATTCAAGCTTTTATGAGATAGAAAGAAAGAAGGAAGGAAGGAAGGAAGGAAGGAAGGAAGGAAGGAAGGAAGGAAGGAAGGAAGGAAGGAAGGAAAAGAAAGAAAGAAAGAAAGAAAGAAAGAAAGAAAGAAAGAAAGAAAGAGAAAGAAAGACCCTATAAGACATTTGTTAGTTAGATAAAGAGTCACACGGAAACTTCATACTGTATCATAATAATTATATTCAATGAAATCCAAACAGAAATGGAGGGCTGCTTCATACAAAAGTAATAAAGTTATTAGGACCATTGAGCTATAGATCCTCTGTATTGCTATCATTCAAGTATGGTTTACTCTTCCTTGTTCAGCCCACCACAGTATCCAGGCACTGGTTTGGCATCTCCTTGGCTTCTTTTGATTTGGATGTTACCGTAAAAGAGAGCAGGGTGTCATCAGCAATCTGATGGCACCTTGCCCCACTGCTTTGTGGAGGAAGGGAGGGACCCAAAGCCTGTACTACAGGACTGTTCCAGGAGAATACAGTCTCTGTGCTATCAAAAGCTGCAGAGAGATCAAGGAGGAGGAGCAAGGTCACATGCCCTGGTCCCATTCTTGATAAACATCGTCCGTCAGGGCGACCAAGGCCAATTCAGTCCCACAGCCAAGCTGAACCCAAATTGGCATGGGATTTGATAATCCATATTACTGTATACCAGAATGCCTGCAGTGCCTCCACAACCCATGTCCCCTAAAAAGGAAATATTTGTGATTGGTCAGTAGTTAGTCCAAACCAACATGTTCAGGGCTGGCTACACCACCACATTTTTTCAGTGCAACAGGGACCTCTGCCTCATGCAATGAAATACTAACCACTTTCTGGATCTAACCAGTCAAGCCACCACTGCTAGATGTTGCTCAGTTGCCAGGGCTTTGTAACCAGAAACCCAGGCGGTTTGGGAATGCTGGGGGTGGAGTAGACTGCCTGCTAAACCTCAAACTCTGACTTGCCTATAAGGATGCAAATGGTTTATTTATTTTTAAGCCATAAAAGGGCTAGCCCTATTAGCATGCTCGGAATTCTGACATTCACTGGCTGTAGAAACACAAGGGTATGTAAGGGCTGTGACTTCAGGCACGGAATTTCTCCCACTTTGAGCACAACCCACCATTAGTGTGGAATGGAGAACCCCAAATCCACTTCCTAATAACAGCGGCATGTGACCAAAGGTGCAGGCAATCAGCTACCAAGTAACATTTTTAAAAAGTTAGATCAAACAGCAAGTATAAATGCTAAGTACAGAAAGGCTTTAGGGGAAGAAGCAATCAAACTCACCAGTTATTAAGAAAAAATACAGCTACTCCTTTGTTGGAGCAGAATAATTTTGCTTTCAGTTGGTAATACATGGTTCTAAGTCATAAGCCACCACTCCAACTCTGGATTCACCCCACGGTGCTTATGTTCTTCAGCAACCAGGGAGCCCATAGCAGATCATGGAATTCCATCTTCTTGAAAGGCTAGAATGTTTTTTTCTAACATGGAAAGCACCCCACTCTCTACCATTTGCCTCACTGTGTAGCCTCATGATCAGAGAACCCAAGTGATGATTAGAGTCCTAGCCAACGATGTACGTAAAAACCCTACAGTACACTCTCTGAAAACTGTTGGTAACTGGATCAAAGCTTTTAAAATCTTACCTTTTTGTGGCAAATCTGTTGCTAATTTGCATGTGGATCAGACAAGAATATTTTAGGCTTTTTACCTGTTTCAAAGTATTCTTTTTCTCTTCCATTTTTTCCCCCACATTATCCTCATTAACTGACATATTGTATCTATTTTTAACATCTTAGTAATTTTCAAAAAGATTGTGCCCCGGAATGTCACCTGAACAGATACTTTCTTTTAGAAGTCTTCGAGAATGTTAATAGACTCTTTGATTCCTTTCACTCAGTTGTTCGGTAATATGTATCATAGTGACACAAGAAGACATTTTCTGTAATTTATAAAACAAAAGTAGGTTTTGTTGGACTGCCGGAAACAATTGCTATTCTGTAACATAAATAATATCAGCAGCAGTACTGTAATTCTAAATGAGCAGGAACTATTTGTGAGTCTGTGTCCATTGTATTAGATACCACTTTGTAATCGGGTAAGCTTTGAAAGTGGACGTTGATTTATATCTGAAAGTCAGGTCATTGTCCTTATGCCACCACTTTTAGTTCAGAAAATATAAAGTAACATAAGCAGCACATGTAAAATCAATCTCAGTCTCACTCACATCTCATCTTGCATATCTGCATTAGAAGGTGCTAGCTGAAATGTGCTTGCATTCTCTCTCGTCATATCCTGTCAATAAGAAGGAGCAGTCATGCAGTTATAATGAAGCAAGTTGGTGAAAAACAGTTCAGCAAGCAAAGTTTTATAAAGCACAATTCAAATTAATAGCCTTTTACAAAAGAACTCACTTCTTTAAGTCTTCTTTAAACATCGATGAATAGGATGTTTCTGAATTGCCAATGTTAATTGTGCTAGGATCGTGGTTGTAGTTCATTGGGGTTTTTGTTACTGACTTCAGTGGGATTTAAAGTGGGCCTTTTAATATATAAAGATATTATGTTTTTAAAAATGTGTATTCGAATCAGCTTTTAGCCTTTTCTTTTCAATGGGGCATTTTTGCTTTTTGTAGGAAAAAAGGATTTGAGAAAAGTATTGTTAATAAAGAAAAGAGTGATAGACTCACTTCACACTTGAGTTAATTTCTTAACCACCACAGCATAGCAACTTATTATATACTTATAAAATGCAATTATAGTACCTGAATGACTTAAAAATATTTCTCCAAAGGGGACAGCCGTGGCTGGTAGCAAAATTTTATATAACCCCGCAAATTGTGCCACATGTATACCTGTGGCATACAAAACTCACTGTGTAATTTGTTAGGCAGTATATTAGGCATTTTACACTATTTTTCGTAAACTGCGCACACACACACACACACACACACAGCAGCCTATAAATTTTTAATATATATATATTAAAGGCAAGTATTAAGCATGGCATCTAAGCATGTGTGCACCTAGCTTCATTGGCAATTACGTTTATCAAATCCACACTTGTAGCTATAATTTTAAAGCACATCTAATACTGTGTGTGTGTGTGTCTGTGTGTGTGTGTGTGTGTGTGTGTAAAAGTGGTTTTAACTATCCCAAGTGTTTCAGAGAGCTAAAAGGAACAGAAAGCAAGATGTGTAACATTTTTTCTGTATCCCATATCATAATAGCCTGTGCGTCTTCCTGAAGCATAACAATGTAACTTTCTGGTTTCAACTCCAGCCCACTTCCCTCTTTTTAATTTTAATTTTCAAATTTCACTGACATCTTCAAACAGGGGAAAAATTACACTGTTCACTGCTGTTCACTGCTGATATATTTTTATTTTTAGTTTCTTCACACACCACTAAGATAAGTTTTTGAGTTAGGTTGCAGTGAGAGAAGCCCAAATAAACTACTTGGGATGTATCAATATGTTTTAACACAGGAATCATATAAACCATTTCTGTATAGCTATACATCTACAGTGCAAGGTGTATACTTTATATTATAAGCAGTAATCCTTGCCACACATTCATCAAATGCATAGAGATTCATATACCTACACACCCAACAAGAGAAATTATGATTTAAAAAATAATCCAGAAAACAAGGAAGAATGTATAATTGAACACATGGGAGACTAACATGGAGGAAATAGATTTATCTGTCCATCTTTAGCAGACACACAATCTGGCACTAGGGCAAGACAGGAAGATGAGGCATATCATTCACTTCCTCTAAGTCCTTTTCTCACTCCAGTAGGAATCCCCATTAATTGCACTACCTCACTGGAGTGTTATGTAGCATATTGAAACAAGGCTTCAAAAGAGTACTAAGTACTAAGGCATCTAGAAGACAAAAAGTTGTAAAGGCAGGATATGCTTAACCTATGGAAATTGTGATTAAGGCTGAGTAGCTATTCTTATTTACAAAAAGGCGAACAGTTGTAATATTAAAATACCATTTAAAAAGGCAGGGGAAGGGAAAATAGAGCAGTGCAAAGGTTGAGCATTTTCAAGCTTTTTAAAATACATCTCAGAAACATGAGAAGGAATAATTTAACCACTTATTGATGGTGGGACAAGAAGCAAGGAAGAACTTATTGTCTGTAGAACCTGCTTTGCGAACAGAAGCAATGGTGTTGGCATTTTGTGAGACACTGTTAGGCAGTGCTTTCAGCTACGAAATCTCAGCCTAGCTTTCCCCATTTTACAAACAGTAAAACAAAAATGAACCCCCATGTATTAAATGAGAGAAGGAGAAATAACAGTCCAAAAGAAAAAAAAGTTCCTTTCACTAAATTATCTGGCTTTAGTTAAAGAACCATCTAAAGCTGGACTGCAGGGTAAAGCTGCTGTCTTTTGCTTTGAAGCGCCATTGGTAGTTCTCCTCCAGGCAGTGCTTCAAAGCCAAGTTATTTCTGTTCCTCACAGCTCAATTGTGTGACTCAGTAGCACCCTAGAAGGGGGTAGGTTGTTTTTAATTGCATCCCTGCTTTAAAGGACCCCAGCTGCTATGAAAAGACGGGAAGACCTGATGCATGAGGAATCAGGGAGGTGGCATAGATGAAAGGGTTAAGCAAGAAAGGAAGGGTTTTAAAATGTTCTCGCTTGGAAATCCATAGCATCCTGTACATGCTCTGTTCTACGTCCTTTTTATAAAAAAGGGGGGTGCTGTCAAGATTTGTGGTAAATTGGTATTATTTCAGTTTGGCAGTATAAAAGTGGGGGAAATGACAAAATAATTTGATGTCTCTGTAATGGCTCTACAATTTACATGGCCGTCATTTATTTTGGGTACACAGTGTTTCCTGCCAGTGTTTCAGCTGCAATCCTATAAACAATTACCTGGGAGTAAAACTCATTGTATTCAATGAAGTTTACTAAAGTATGGACAATAGCCAGGCATCCTCTGTTTAAAAAAAGAAATAATATTCGTAAAGCTTACAACACACACACAAAGATCATGTTTTAGCTAATTAACAATTCAAAATTCATACTTCTCAAAATATGAAAGTATATTGACTTAACGGTCAATCACAAAAAATGTTCATTATCACCTGAGGAATATTGTTTCCCTCTCCAGTAATAAACAGGACCACTGGGGCGGGGGGGGGGTCACTCACAAGCCTGTGAGTGGTGCAGGCTGTCTCTCCTGGCCTGAACAGGACACAAATAGGCTCCACTGGCAGGAACCAAGGCAGAACAGGCAGTGTAATGGACCTTCCGTTATGTACCAGTAATGTCACATATGTCAATTTTGCATGCTGGCACATTGCCAGCAGGGTTCAAAAACAACTCATATGCTGTTACCAATTTTCAACAGATCTGATACCTAGAAGACCATGGTGTAGTTATCTGTGTTCTAGTCTCACAACTGCAGTGGAAATCCCTTTTTGAATTCCCTTGTCCACATTATATACAGCATTTTGGCTAATCCTCTTTAAAAGCAGTCTAAGTTGGTGGCCATCAGTGCCCTCTTTGGGAGCGAATTGCATAGTTTAACTATGTGCTATTCTTTTGTGTGTCTGGAATTCTCCCAACATTCAGCTTCATTGAATGTCCATGGGTTCTAGTGTCATGGGGGGGGCCAAGTGGCGGAGCTTCATGCTCTGGCAGCGGGGGGCGGAGAGCAGGTTGGGCTGGGGCTGGCGCGTGTCCCAGGGGTAGGGACGTCACCCGCAAGGGCGTGGTGCGCATCCTGGGGCGGGGGGCAGCCGCGATGGCACCCCATCGGGATTGCACTGCCGGGGGTGGTGTGTTCCCCCCGCACTCCTCTTCCTCCACCAATGGGAGGGGGATTTCTCTATCTACTTTCTCCAGACCATGCATGATTTTACAAATCTCTGTCATGTTGTCTCATTGCTATCACTCCTGTTATTGTGCCAGAATATAATGTGTAGCCATAAGTAGTGAGGCAATGTGATATGTGTAGCTGATTGTTGCTTTCAAAGGATGGGGAGCAGGATGGCTCCTAAGATCCTATTCAAATAAATTCATAGCAGCTACATTTATAGTACCATATAGTGTGGTCTGACATGTGCCTACACAGAAGTTTGTTTCACTTTGTTCAAAGTGTATTACTTTGTTCAAAGTGTATTCACTTTGTTCAAAGTGTTTTTGCAGATTTACAATCCTAGGCATAGTGCTATTGAGTTCAGTGAGACTGACTTCTGGGTAACTGCATATGGGATTGCAGTGTCCAACAACTGGATCACAGTTCTGTAATATTTTGCATGTCAAGAAGGTATTTTCAGAGCTCCATCTCACTCCTTTGTTTACAGACTTTCTTTTTGTAACAGTATTTTATTTTTTGAAGTAGAAAGCTGAATTTATGCTTAAGTTATCCATAAGCTATTTCTTCAGCAGTGTGTGAAACTTTTTAGGCAGACTTCACAGTCTCACAAAACTGTCACGGAGAATATTAGTCACGATAGTATGATTCAAATAAAAAAAAAGCAAAGGAAAATCATGCCAGGGAAAAAAATGTGGTTTGATTTTTCTTTCCCAAGGTGCTCTGCAATTTTCCACTTTTTATGGATAATTTAAGTTGTCTGCTCCTGCTGCCTCGGGCCTGTCTATCCCCCACTGTGCTGAATCAGCATTTAAGGAAGCAGAGTTTCCTTTTTCCATATGTGAAGTCAGCAGTCCTTTGCTAAGAGAAGGTCCTGTTTTCTGGAGTGTCAGTTCAGCACAGCAGGGAAGAAGTGGCCTGGCGGCATTGGAAACATACAATTAAAACTTGCCAAAGTAAGGAACAGAACCTCAGAATGGACCAAAAGAACTGATATGGGTAGATGGAATTAAGATAATGTTTTTTGAAAAAGTGCTAGTGGAGATGAGCAGCTGCAATGATTGGGCTAACCTTAGTCTCAAATGTGTGAGAGATGGTTGTGATTTTTGTTAGTTAAGCTGCTAGGCTGTACACAGTTACTTGGGAGTAAGTCCCAGTTTTTCTGAGTGGACAGTTCCTCAGCCAGAGGTGATGAAAAGGTACCCTGCATGTTTTCAGCATTGCTCTTTCTATTCATACTTCACATGTTCAGAGAGGACCATTGCCATTGCACTGGGACATTTAAAAAAGTTTAAGTGCTTTATCAACCCAGTGTTGCTATGCTTGAACCAAAACCAAAGATCTCCAGAACTCCTTAGAGCGGTACTCCAAGAGCGGTACTCTTGATAGCTTCACATTGTGAGACCCGTTGGATACCTGTAAAGTTCAATTGGAAGGTTTGTAAAGCCTTGTGAAGGGCACAAACAGGTACCAAAAAAAACCCAACTTGTTGAAGTTGCAAATTAAAAAGAAACGTATAAGCAAGAACACACACCACTCAGCCATTTCTTAATTCTTTTAATGTAAGAAAGAGACAAAGCCCTACTCCGCTCCCCCCTAAGGGGTTATATTAGAAAGCGAATCACTTTTATTTCCCCCTCCAAAAATTCCTGGACCTATTTGTCTGCAATTTGGCAGGCTTTGGATGAACTCGTGTGCCAGCAATTTTCACTTTGACCACAAGGTAAAAGGTTATAGCTGTGTTTAGATTCCCCATCTTAGCGAGTAGAGGAACAGAGAGCTCCACTTTATACAGAGCGGCTTGGGAGCTCAATTACAGAATGAAGCGGAGAGCACAGAGTAACAGAAACAGAAGGGAATTCTAAGAAATGCTCAGATATAGGACAGATCTTGTGGCCAGTTCACACTCCTCACATAATAAATTCTATGTGAGGAGGGAAGTACGATTATTAAGGTTAATAATTAAGTAGGCCACATTGCCATGGAAGCTGTATGAAATTGTCACAATTTGGACAAATTTTTGCTTGGGTTTTTGTTTTTTTAACCTTTTATTTGTCCTGCTTCATTCCAGGCCAATACAAAAGCCCTACAATTCAGTATTATTTTTTTCTATCTAAACAAATGCACCACCAAAATAACTGTAAAATATTTCAAAACTGCAATGAATAAAGAAAAGCTGACTTGGCTGCACTGGTGCTTGGTTCTATAAACAAATGTCAAGAAAGAAAACAAATAAATAGAACTCTTCCATACATTTACCAAGAAGCATTTGTGTTTGCATTGGAAGAAAAAATAAATAACACTGTTCTCTGGAATTAGTTTATCCTATCCCAGAACTAAATCCTGTTATCGCTAACTGTCAGTGTAATAAAGAATGTACCTATGGTTTCCAAATGAAATACCCAGTATTTCAACATCATTACAAATACTGTCATTGTCCTGCGGTTAGGAAGATTAAACCTGACTTCCACCAAACGGTTCTATTTTGGGCAAGTTGAATTTTAAAAAGCATGCTAATGGCTCCCAAAATGACACACTTGAATAAATCAAATTCAAGAATGTTCTACTTCTCAAAGTACAGTTTATTTTTAAAGAATGATTTTGACAAGTCAACAGAATTGCAGCAGATCAGTCAAAGTATATTGTTGTGCAGCAAGAGCCTCCAGGGGTTCCAGTGCTTTCCCAGGGTTTGGTTTTCTTCGAATGCAGGTCACTGTAGACTGTGATGTGTTTAGAATATATGCTTTCTCCTCCCCACATATACAACCTGAGCATAGTATGGAATAACATACAGCATTAACAGATCTTACTTCCCCATTAGGTTTATAGGAGGATCCTCAAAGCCATAGCTTGGGGTGTCAGCATAGAGGGAGCAAAGCAAGCCTATCTTTTCCAGCTCCCAGCTTCAGATGAAACTAAAATAAAGACTATCCCCACGGTTTATTGTTCTCCCACTGCTAGAATGATGTGGAATCCAGCCAGGTGGAAGAGCACCACCAACCTGTTGTCTCTATAGCAACATGACTAACTGGCCATTCAGATAGGATACTTACAGCCCCCAGTTAGGGCAGTACACTTACCAAAGAAACCAGGTTGACTAGTTCAGCATTTCCCCTCCACTGCAGGCTCATAATCTTGCAGATTCAAAATAAAAGGATTGGTTGGAACCCAAAGATATCATTCAAACCAATCCCCCAAACCTATAAGATGGTGCATTTTTGAAAGGAAGCAGGTGGCATATTAATTTGAAGATACGGGGCATTAAAAATAAGTACAATATATAAGTGCAAGAGAATAAAAAATGCCGTAATACCAAAACACAAATATTAGCACAACCCAGAGAATAGTAATTTGGTTTTGAACAAAATTATTGAGCGCAATTCTGTGGGCATGTTTTTCATGGAAAAGTCAGTGGAAGGTCTTTGTTGTTTAGTCGTTTAGTCGTGTCCGACTCTTCGTGACCCCATGGACCAGAGAACGCCAGGCACCTCTGTCCTCCACTGCCTCCCGCAGTTTGGTCAAAGGAAGGCCTTTATGTGTCTGCAAAGAAATGAAACCTCAGCTGTTTCATTAATTATTGCAGGCGTAAATTTTGTGTGATGACTATTTAAGGCAGAGCCACGGACAGAGGCTTAGCGTTTACAAGATGCATGTAACAGAAAATAAAGAGTAGCACACCAGACAGACCAAGCATTACATTACCTGAAGCAGGTGGAGGTGCAGCACCAACAGTGGAAAGGTGGCTGCCACCACGGTGAACAATGGCTGAGCAACTTAGTAGGGTGGCTAGTCATGAAGTGAGTGGCCCTGTAGGATCTCCTATACTTCCTGAGACACATAGTGAATGATCCAGAATTTAGACACATACAGTATAAGACAGAGGGTATGTATAAAGATTTACATGCCCTTTTTGCAAGTCATGTAATCCCTATTGGAATTTCAGCTCCGGTGGGGGCAGGGCGGTGAATAGTTAAGAGTTAGGGGAAGTCTCATTGTACAAGCAGAAGATTCAGCATTGGATAAAACACTAAACTGTGGCTCTCACAATTTTTATCCTTTCCTTCGTTCTGGTTACATTAGCAGCTTCCATACGTTCTCCCAATGAATGAACCCTGTTACTAGGTGAACCATTCTTGAGAATGGTTTTATCTTGAATAATAGAAACTACTTCATGGCAACTGAGATTGCTGTCCTATATGCACTTGCCTGGGAGTAAATATAAGTGAACTTCCTAGTAGACATGCATGTGATTGTGTTTCTCCTAGAGGAGCAAATAGCAATGTATGTTTGCTTAACGTTTGATAAGGAGAGAGGTTGTAAATTTCCATTAATATGTTTTCTTATTCGGCAAACTTTAAAAAAGAAGAAAAATCCCTGTTTATATTACTCAGAAATACAAGCAATCCAGGGAAACATCATTATCTGTATGTAGCCAGGTCACTCAAGCCAAATATTTGTTTTAATATATTGCTCTCCATGAAAATTATTTTGATTTTACACTATTGCAAACAACCCAGGGAACTTTTGACTGCCACCAAGTGGGAAAGCAAGCAGGCTTTGGTAAATCAGCTAAGGTAGCGTGTCTCTTCAGCATTCTTTCTTCTTAACCTGCCTTTTCACTGAAGTTTAGGCTTTCTGCATTTCTTAGTCCCTGTGGAATTAATTAACTCTATTTCTAGAGGAAAAAAAGAGGACAATTTAAATGTAACAGTGTTTGTAATTCTCATTTTGAACAGAAAATGTCTAATCAACACCTGCAGTCTGGATGTGCATTAGTTTACTCTGCATGCTACCTAGAAAATATAGCCTAATGATGCTTTTGATAGAGTAAACATTTGCAAATGAGGGTTCAATTGCATATATTCCGTGTGCTGTATAAACAAAGCAAACGAGTTCAATTTGTGTGGCTTTCTTCAGATTGTGATAGGAAATGTGTGATGGAGAACCCCCTTTGGAAACATTTAGATAGCTTGGAATTAAAACTGTCCCCACAATTGTCACGATTGTCTATTACATAGAGGTAATAGCAACTGTGTCTCTAGGAGCCTATCCCAGTGTCCCTTCAAAACCAAAATGCATCCTACAAACCTGATTAGGCAACCATCTGATAAATGTCTGGTTAAGAGGTGGTGATCATTAAGAAGTGTACCTGATTTGATGTAAATAGATTTGTTTTATACCACGTTTTCCTTTAGCATGTAACCATGTGACTGGAAAGGTCAGTTTCAAAGATCCTTAATGCACAAATGACACTAAGATACACCACTCCTCTCCTGACTGGCACAAAAGAGAGTGACAGAAGTATAATCTACACCCAAAGTATGCCTTCCTAAGCAATTTCCCTAATGGATGGCCATACTTTGGGATTGAACCAGTGCATATGGAGAATGATGTCAACAAGGGAACTGTAGTAAAATGGAGATAAAGATTTTTTTAATCCAAATCTAGAAGACCTTGACAGAATATGAGTTTCCGTCATGCTTTGAGCTTAGAACAAATGACAACCTTGATATGAGAGAACTTGGAGGCTATTATTGATTATTCTTTCTTTGGATCTTTTCCATTTGAAAGCAAACTTTTTGTAAGGGAGTATGATACTGATTTTGTCCCTGTTAACCACTGATTTCTTGAACGTGTTTCTAGAAATTCTTAGTAGAAAGGAATGCTTTGTTTGTTTTTAAAGGAAATGATCTTTAAAGTAATATGGCTCTGAAGATAAGTAACACAGTGCTGTTAGAAACTCATTTGATGACATGAGCATTATATCACTGTCATTACCAGGTGGAAGCTTATATATGGAGCCCAGTTTTATAAAAGATACACTTGAAGTGCTAGGACTAGCCACATTTCTAGAGGCTTGGCAAAAGCTTAAGAGAATTTGATTCAAAACCCCTGAAGGTGGCATGTGTGTTTTTGTTCATTCCAATACTTCCAAATTCTTACAGTGTGTTTTTTTCCCCAAAACAAAAAATTGTTTTATTTCATACAAAAGAGGTTATTCAGAGAAACACTGCAATGTACTGTATTCTCTTTATGTTTCTCTTCTTGAGAGTAAATGGAAAGTGGCTTAATGAGGATCTGTGTTACCAACAGGTATTTATGATAGGCTTCCATACCTTTGTGTTAGAAACAAACTGAAATGATTTAATGTAATAAACTGAAAGTGTGAAATTAGAGCCCCATGATACATTGTTTCACTGGGTGCTTAAAAAAAGGTTCAATAATAGTACTAAACAGTCATTACTGATTATCAAAAGCAAAACTCAGTATTGAACTGTGTGTTTTCTGCATTGCAATTACTAAACATGCAGTTTCTAAATAATTATATGAATGAATTTCCTTAAATAGTTCTCTACATATTTTGGTAATTAATACTGTATATTTTTGGCAAATCACCAAATAATTTATTAACAGTAAGACCAGCAACAGCTTGTCAGAATGAGAGGGAAATAAGGAATGTAGTAAACATAGAGCTATTCAGCATGATTTCACAGTGCATGAAACACAAGCATTGTATTCATTTTTAAAGCTGTGTTAATCTTTGACATTTGTTCAGTTTTATTCTCAATTGTCTGCTTCTCTCAACAATATAGGAAACTGGAGCTTTGTTACACTTGGTTCTTTTCTATAGCCTCTGCTCTTTTCCACAAAGGTTCAGCAACTGTGCAAACCAAGCTTAAGGAACATTCTAGAACATTAACCATAGAGCTTCAACTCTTACCCTGTCCAAAAGAACATTCTTGCATCTGTAAAGACCTCAAAGGTTGGGTCTGGCATCTTTCCACACAATTCTCATCTAACCTCCCCATTGCATTTAGAGTGTGTAGGACCCAGCTTAGTTCTGAGGAGATGGCGGGGGGGGGGGTAGTGGAACCGGTTACACCAATTTCAGTGCTTTACATTTATTATCAGTGTAATAAATAAATAATGATACGAGGAATTCTTTTCACACTGCCTGAACATTACCAAGCAAGCATGTCACCATTGCTTTTTGAAGCTTAACATCCTCGTGGGAACAAGTGCTGACAGCTACTAATTCTGACAGAACTATGGAGTGCCCCACACTATGAGTGGGGGAGGGCAATACAATAGCAATGGTTTGATTGTTTCTAGTATCCATCAGCAAGAAAGCTGCCTTGTGTTCCAAGCACTCTTCCACATATTGTGAGGGGCCTAGTGCTGACCTTTAGTGTCAATGGCAACTTTATTCTCCACATAGCTCACTAAAATGGTATCTTATTTCCATCGCACCCATCCTTCAGTTCTCAATTCCTTCTGACCTACAAGAAGTCAGGGAACTGTTTATCATGGCCTTGACGTTTGCAGGCCCATCAGTTTTTTTTAATCAGGACAGCTTAAGGAGAATAGCAATCAGGTTGTATTTGTTAACGCTAATCCTAAGCAATGTTTCTGAACTTCCCCTCAGAGGCCTTTTCATTGGCTATTGTCCACATACACCATTGCTATGTGTTGGCAAATCAACCTCTGCTGCGAAATACCATTTGACTGAGGACCTGGCTCTACCTTCTATTTTTCTAGAGGCATTTTCTGACTTTTTTATGTTAAGCAGCCACCTGGTCCATTCCATCAACATTTGTAAAACACTATGCTGTAGATATGTGAGCAAAACTAGACATAGTCTTTGTCAGAGCAGTTCTTCATAGCGTATATTATTTCCCTGTTTATATAAAGCTTTCCAGAAACATAAACATATAGTTCTATATGGACACTATTGTTGTTGTTGTTTAGTCATTTAGTCGTGTCCGACTCTTCGTGACCCCATGAACCAGAGCACGCCAGGCACTCCTGTCTTCCACTACCTCCCACAGTTTGGTCAAACTCATGCTGGTAGCTTCGAGAACACTGTCCAACCATCTCGTCCTCTGCCGTCCCCTTCTCCTTGTGCCCTCAATCTTTCCCAACATCAGGGTCTTTTCCAGGGAGTCTTCTCTTCTCATGAGGTGGCCAAAGTATTGGAGCCTCAGCTTCACGATCTGTCCTTCCAGTGAGCACTCAGGGCTGATTTCCTTAAAAATGGATCGGTTTGATCTTCTTGCAGTCCATGGGACTCTCAAGAGTCTCCTCCAACACCATAATTCAAAAGCATCAAAAGCATGGACACCATATAGGTATTTAAAAGTTGCATATCTGTAACTGGTGTTTTTTAATGCAAGCATTCCAGTCAGATTTCTTTATTTATTACAATTGAATCCCATATTTCCTCAAGGAACTCTGGGTTTGGTACATAGGTCTCCTCCTCCCTGTTTTATTCTCATAACAACCCAGTGAGGTAGGTTAGCGTGACTGGCCCAAGGTCACCCAGTGAGCTTCATGGCCAAGTGGGGATGCAAATCCAACCCAGTGCTCTAAGTACTAAACCACCACTGGGAACTCATCCACACTTCCACTGCATAGAAAGCACAGGTCCAAGCAATTTCCCCCTTGCCCCACTCCTTTCCTGGGGGAAAACCCACTTTTTAGCTCTAAATTGGATCAAACCTGAATTGCCGTTTGCTCTGATTGAACACTAAACAGTGTTTTTCCCAGGGAAAAGCAGTGGGACAAAAGGAAGTGTGGCCCTGACTCTCAACTCTCAATCACTTTTTGGTTCTTTACTGTATTTCCTTGGAGTATTCTGTTGGAGGAGGCCACATGCTGGTGGAGCCACTGATCAATGGAACCAGAGTTAAAGTGGGCAAAGCCAAACACAAACGAGGAACCCCATCTCTTCTCTTCTCTTTCTTTCTTTCTGCCAGTATCTTTCTGTCTCCTTGCCATATGCATGGAATTAGGCTAAGAGCTTCATAAATGTATGATAAAAGCTGCAAGTTGTTCACCCCTGCTTTAAGGTTTTCCATTATAATACCTAAGAGCTTTTCTTTTTTTTACTTTATGCACCCCAGCTTCCCTTTTGCTTATTACATGCTATTTCTCCTTTGATGTTTGTGTGCTCCCAGCTGTTTTCTTTGTTCTGCATCTAAGTTTTTCTTTGCCATTTATTCCCATCGCATGGCTGTGGTGATGCATCATGATGTCATTTGGATAAAAACTCTACATCCTCTCCACTGCTTCTTACTTTGGATAATTGAGTTTCTGACCAGAAATGGTGTATTGTCTGCAAGTATGATCCTATCAACAGGAAGTTTGCTTTCTGTGCAGCTTATCTAGGAAAAACTTCTAGATATGAAGATTTATAATAGTCTACAATGGCTGAACAAATGCTAATTTTACGTTCTGTAAGATAAAGGTTTTGCCATCTATTCCACAGTCTACAAAAAACCCTTTCTCTAGCAAGGTTTCTCCTAAGGCTACTCAAGAAAAAGTGTTGATAAATAAAACACCTTCTTCAAACTATGTCAGTTCTTTTGTCTCAGTCTCTTGTACCCACAAGCAAAATTTTAAATAGGGATGAGTGAATCAATTTCTGATCTGTGTCACTTTTGCATCTAAGTTCATTCCAAGCCACTTCCAAATTAATCTGCAATTATATATATTTTAAAAAATTGCATGGAAATCACATTTAAGTGCCATCCTACTGGCAAGCCTATCTCTCTGCTGGCAGAGAAGCTCTTAAACCTCTTCCTACAGTGCTTCAGATGGCTGAGTGCTGGCTGCAGAATTGCTCCCTAATTCTTATTGAAAGACAATGAACTTTTGGACTATAAATCAAGTCAAAACAACCTTTCCCCCTCCCATTCCTCAATAAAAACTTGCAAAAGATTGTGATTCCTCATTCATGTCCACCTTTTCCCCCACAGCAGTTAAAGAAAACATACGAGTTCAGTGTTGGTTTGGGGTTTTGCTTTTTGCTTTTTTTGTAAAAAAAAAAAAATAATTGTCAGGATTTGCTTTGTTCAGACCTAGAAACACCTTGGATGAGGAGATGGGAAAGCAAGAGCTCCTAGCAGACTCCTCCTGCATTGCCAGCAAACCTGAGGATCAATGCGTCCTTACCACAGATCTCAACCTCACTCGCCTGTGTTCCTAGTTAGCTTTCACATCCCACCTAGTCACCTCCAGGTCTACAGGATCAGAGGAGATTGCAAAACAAGCAGGAGCTTTGGAGTGCCAATGAAATGCCCAACAAGCTACTTAGGAGATGGCAGAATCATGTGTAAATACCTGACCAGAACAATGCCTGATTGAAAGCCATGAAAGGTGGAGCTGCCAGGTCTAAAGAAATTTGCCATCTCAGCTGCTTTACTTTTCAAGCAACATCTTAGAACTCCTATTCCACAATTTAGGATTTATATGTTGTGCTTTTAGTTTTCAGCAATTGATAGTTTTTTTCTGAATTAGCATATGATACTAATATGTTAAAATTGCATGCAGCAGGTGGACAGAAAATGTCTTAATTTGCGGATATTGAAAGAACAGTAGCTTTGTACATATATTATTATTTCCTCATATAATAAAACTGTGTTTTCCTGAGACATATTTGTCTCAGTTATGTAGTCCCCATATATCAAAGTTCCCGAAATGATACGGGATAAATACCTCCTCATTCAGCACAGATGCTAATAATGATATATTAATTCATTGTTAGCATTTTCCAAAGTTTATCCCATGCTTTCAATAAAGCACTTACTATAAATGGTCCTAATGTGTTCTGTTTATATCTATTGCTCTTTTATCAAAATTAGATCACATAATGGTAATTTACAGCAAACAAGTCTGAATGAGAGGGAAGAACTGCCATATTTCTCTATCCAGTCAGACTGCTGAATTGGCTTATTTGTATGATAAGAATGAAACAAGTTTAGTATCCCACTTCCTTCTCTTTTCTACTGATTACAGGGGGATTGCTTTTGTTTCGCTTTTTAGTAGTAGCATAAAGACCAGAAAAGTTCAGATAATAGACAATAATGATAAAAAAGTATTTTTCTATGGTTCTTATCAACAAAAATTGCTAAATACCTAATAGGTTGTGTAGTGCAATTAATTAATGTAATTACATTGCTGATAGGGAGGTTGCCTTTTCCAATTTAATTGCTGTAAGTTTAGCCTTATCTTTGTTCAATGAAATCTCCAGCATGTTTCCAAAGCAATAGTATGATCAATCTGCTCTTAAACCTTCAATGTGCAAAGGAAAGGGGAACTCTCCATAGACCTCACATAACTCTCTAAATTTTCCTCCCCGTCAGTCTTTGGCCAGCACATCACTAACCATTCAGGCATTTCTTACAACAGAAAGCCTTTTGGTAGTTCCCATACTAAGATTCATGTAGCCCACAGTTCTATAGTGGGCAGGTTACTTGTGCTTGTAGCAAATTTAGATTACCTGCAGCGTTCTGGAGATCAGAAAGGGTGACAGATGCCAGCACTGAAGCACCATTCAGCCTCCCCTCCCAATGGTTCATCATAGCTTGTAATTCCCAAGTAGCTAGTAGATTGTGAAATCCAATTAAACAGTCTAACTGGGAAATAAAATCAGTTAAATTCATTTTTTTTAAATCCTCTGGTTCATTATCTTTTTTTTACTTTTGCTGTCAATTGCATAAAATATTTTAAAAGTATATGTCAGAATCACCCCAAAATGTGTTGTAATTTCATTTCAGAGGGACAGCATGTTTCAGAAGCAATTGCTCCTAAGGTGATCTGGGATCGGTTACAATGCTAATCTCACAGCTGTCTCTCTTACTAGCAGTACTCATAAATCATATGGTGTGTAATAAGAGGAGCAAGTTGGAGAGGTTAGAAATCTTAAGAAAACTGTGACAGAAGTGATAGATGATATTAAATGACTACATTCTGAAGATATTTTATATTTTATAAAAGGGAATGTGTTGCATTGGAGATAAGGTCCTTTTGCATCCCCCCTCCCCTTCTGAATATCAACACTGGGAGATGTGGAATGCTTCTGTAGCATTTCCAGATGAGTATCAAAGTTGTGCTTTATGAAGGAAAAAAAGGCAACTGAGATTTAAAAGTGAGAAGAAATCCCCATGAATTTGGTTGCTACAGCACAAGGCTACTTTAATAATGCAGACTGTTACACAGTTTAAACTTTTGTATGATCATTGCATCTGTATGCTATGCACAGGCACAATGCAGTAAAAGGTGTCAGATAAATTATCCAAATTCACACAGGCAGAAATTTGGGGTGTCCCAGAACCCTAGAGTTCACCCTGGAATCAAACCCCTCTCTTATATGCTTAGTCAGGTTTGTGGCAAATTAATAATGGGGTTTCTGGCAGCCCCAAAATGTAATTTTTATTCATAATTTGATGACATACTGTACATAAGAACATAAAATACAGTAACACTGAGCATAAGAAGAGCCCTGCTGGGTCAGGTCAAAAGCCCATCTAGTCCAGCATTCTGTTCCCACAATGACCAACCAGGTGCCTGTGGGAATCTTGCAAACAGAGCCCAAGTACAAGAGCATTCACCCCACTTGAGAGTCCCAGCAGCTTGTATTCCACTGTCTCCAACAGTGGAAGCAGAACACAACTACACCAGAGGCCATTAGGAGGAATGAGAGGGAGGTGCTGGAGGTGTACAACATCCTGCCCTCCACTTGCATCAATATAACTAAATTGTGTTCCACTATACAAAGCACGGGTAAATTTCATTCCCAAAGAGAGAAGGCTGCATCTAGGGAAGACAGGCAAGAGAATCATGTGAGTGAGACCTCCTCATTCTGTATTTTATTGTGAGAAGTGAAATTGCAAGGAAGCAGGCAGAGGGCTTTCTCAGTAGCTGCACCCGCCCTGTAGAACATCCTTCCCTCATATGTCAAAAAGATAAAGAATCACATGACCTTTGGTGGATATCTTAAAGTTTGATGTTTTGTTGTCTTTATACTTTGTTGGAAGCTGCCCAGTCAGATGGGCGGGATACAAGAAATTCATTTTGTTGTTGTTGTTGTTTGAAAGCTGAGTGAGTGGGATGTATCACTTGTTGGGACATCTTTGTAGCTTCCATTCATTTGTGAACCTCTTTCCTTGCTCATGAACCTTCAAATATGAACTTCTGGAACCTGTTTGCTTTGGAGTGTGTACTGCTATTAGCCTGAATAAAGATCTCTGGCTTGCTGGCTTGCAAGAGTCACTGCCATGCTTTGGGACAGGAGCCTGAGACTTGCCCCCATCACTAGATAGATTTAGCTGACAATTAAGTATTTTCCAGTTCACCAAATGAATTTTCAATCAGGAACCAATAAATCTACATATCATTGAGTTGGATCCAGGATGTCCCTTCCATTAACAAAATAATTCCATGAACAGAGATCCAGTAAATCCACTGGAGGTAATTTGTTTGATTCCTCCTTTGCTCTGCAGCCTTCCAGAACAACTTTTGAAGGGATTTGGGGAACTCCAGAGGAATGAGGAACCAGTGAAATTGCCTTCATCTTCCTCTAGCTAGAGCGTCCTGTAAATGCTAGATACAACCCATTGGGGAGGGGATTTTTAGGGGAGGTTCTATTGGTTACTGAGCAAGAACATCAGCTTATAAACCAATAAAATACTTTCCTGGTTACTAGACTGACTAAAACAGTAGAAATCTACCATCAAAAGGTTTATTTAATAAACATGTCTACCTTTTTCTGGCATACTAAACTATCCCTTTGGTCATCATGGCCCAAAAAATTCTGAAGTATATGCTTATATTCCCATGAAGAACATTCCCACGACACACAGCAAAGTGCTGGTCCTTTGTTGCAATTTCTTGTAATTCCTGTAGGGATCAGGCATTTGATTAGCATCTTCGCCTTTCATGACATAAAACATAAAACATTCTTCTTGTGGAAGAAGAAAACCCATTGTTTTCATAAAAGAGAGAAGTAAAATATATATATTAGCAAAGCTTCAGAATATTTGACCAGTCCAGGTGCATTTGTGCAGGATATACTTCTACTTACTTAAAACAAGAGCTTTAGTTTACTATTCACTAATCCTCAATAATAAAGACTGAAAGTTTCAGATTCTAGAATCATTCATCAGTTACCTGCTTTGGCTGACCCAAAGTAAAATGGTTTATTTGAATGTTTCACTTCAATAATCTTTATTTTTTACCTGCCTCAGTTGTCATTTCTGACAGTACAGAAATCCAGATAGTGCTAGCTGGCCTCTGCAATAATCCATGTGAACATTTGGTTGATGGTCAAAAGAGATTTTTGTGCATTTCTAGGAGAACTGAAGAGATCAGCAAAACCATGTAAGAGTATATAGCCACGAATGTCAGGTTTTGTCAGTTTACAAGTGGAAACAAAAGCTGAGGAACCTTTGAATCACTGATGCTGAAAAGTTTCCCAGAGCACTTCAAATGAGAAGTTAGATAGGGGAATTAATGTTGACTGGTTCACCAGTGGAAATAAAAGTTTTTGCACACCAAAAGCATAGAAATGAAATGTGCATTCTAAACTAAACATTCTAAACATTTTAAGCCAAAAGTGGGAAATTAAGCTAGAAATATTCCCAATTGTTTTGCCCTTGTACTATTTGAAATTGCTTGCTTTTTTCATATTATAAGACACACTTTCATAATTGCTTTTCTTTTGTCTTTGCCTGTTTTCCATTTCCATCTTCATTTAGCCCGTTACATGATGTGTTTTTATTTAAGCCTTTTCTCAACTTTTTGCAGTTCCTCAATTATGCAGACAAGCCTAGACCTGTATAGTGTTTAATGCACGTATCATCTGTTCAAAGATCCTACTGAGTGTGCATCAAGCAGCATAAACTTGTCACTAGGACCCCCATCCTATATGGCAGGATTGCCAACATGGAAACAGTGGGCCCACCATACCTTCTATGCTGCCCACAAAAGGTCTCAATAGTATCTCCATAAAAATCCACAATGCACCTGAGGCTGGAATTAGCAGTTTGGTGTCTCCCCCCCCCCCCATTGACGGTGTGGCCAATGGGGTGTATAACCACACCATTTTATGATCTTGTCTCTTTTCTTGTCCTGCTCTTTTAGATGTGACAGCCATTTTGTGACTGGCAGTCATGGCACTTTCTTAAAAATTTAATTGTGCCCACTGCACCAAAATGGTTGGGAACCACTAGTACATGAAATCTCTCAGTCTGAACATTTTCTATGAAATGTTTTACAGATTCCTTTTTTCTCTCGACGAGGGAGAATCATGAAATGAAAAGCAGTTCTCTTCTTTCTTCCCCTCTTCCATTTTGCCGTGGGATAAGCTCCATTGAGATCAGAAAGATTCCCCCCCCCCCAAGTAAACATGTGTAGGATCTGGCTGTTGATATTTCTTTTGCTTCTTCCACTCTATCTCCTTTATTTGACGCCATCTTTAACTTCTATTGAAAGATTACATGCATGGAGGAATATAATTGTTCTCATCCAAAAAGGAATGGCTTTGTTAACACACGAGAGTTAATTCAAGTATGCAGATATGCACATTTAAAGAGAAAAGATTATGCTTACTTTTCTGTTTATATTTCCTGCATCCCCACATACAAATTCTTTATCTGAAGAGACTGAAGTCTCTTTTTAACAGCTGATGAGCAGAGACATCGGTTCTGTTCTTCACAGGCTTCTTTGCAGGGGTCCCGGCAGGGAACACATTGATGAAGCAGCACCCAGCAGGATGGGTCTAACAGCAACAAGTAATTCTGAACTGTCATCAGCTGATGAATGGAGATTTCAGTCATGCTCTCTGCTGGAATCTGAGCAGGATTTAACCTCCACCCACTTTTCATCAACTGATGACCAGCGGTTAAATCCTTCTGCTTTGGGTGCATTGGTGGTTGTGGTCAGTGCAGAGCTAAACCCTGCCTATCAGCTAGAGTCACCCACCCATCAGGCTGGTGTCAGCTGGACAAGGTTTGGGGGAAGTGGCTTCACAGACCAACTTGGACCCCCTGCTGGGCCATGATTGGCTCATGGGCTAGAAGTTCCCCAGCCCTGAATAAAGGGCCTCCATTCTGTAACTTTATCTCTCTGAGCAGGTCCTGTTCATCCCACTGGGAAAGATGACAAAAGTTGTTGCAGCACTAAGGGAGAGCCTCTGTGAGCAACTTGTTCCAACAATGACCTGGATCACAGCAGTTCTGTAGCTCTTCCCACTTGCTCCTCCACCATTCAGGCAATGCTCTCTCCTCCCTTCCCTCCATTATCGTTGCCTTTGCCAGTCTCCAATGTCCCAGCTTCAAGCTACGTAGTTAGAGGGATCCCCCCAAAACACAATCTGAATTAGAGCAGTTGTGAGGCCATTTGGGATCAGAACAACTTCTGAGTGAGAGCTCACACCAATTTTATTTCCTGTCCACATCTACCTGTGACCTGTACCCAGAAGGGGACAGCTTTGCTAGGCCCTTCTTCACTCTAATCACACAATTACGATTCCTAGAAACAAAGCTACTTCATCTAGCTGTGGGACACTCCTCATCATCTGTATCCACAGTGGCATCAGTTATCTACACTGAGAGCTGGCTTGACTGTAGGTTGCTGGCTCAGAGCTAAGGCAGAACCCTTAGAAATACTCTCACTGCGGGGCAAAGTCCCTTAGAACAAAGGAATCTTAATTCAGCCTTGCACGTTGTTCACACCGCTTGCTTACCAACTAACAATGGCAATTCCAGTCAGCTGCAATTCCAGTCAGTCTGCTGCTGTCAATAAGGATTTGGCTTATTTTGCTGCTCTCATGGGTCACATAATGGCCACTTACCTGGTCAGAAAGTGGGTGGTGGTTACAACCTGGTGCTGAAACCTCCCCAGCCATCACAAAGTTTGTAATTGCCCATGAGGGGCAAGCTGAGGGATGGAGCCAGGGTGGGGATAAAGGCCAACTGCACCCAAGCAGGGCCTGGGCAAACTGTAAATTGTATTCAGAAATAGCCTTTGTTAAAGAATGATGTATGTTACTGCAATGATCAGTTGTTCCAATTAGAAATTGTAATACATTCACTTCCTATATTGTTAATTGATATGAATGGCTTTATTATCTATTGAATCAGTCATATTATGAGTCATCACAGAATTGCCTATCAGCACACATTGGTTATCACAGACACTATAAACATATTCTGTCTACAGCCTATCTAGATACATCTCTAAAAATAATGAATTCTGTATAGTATTTTGTAGTCAGTAGTGCCAAGTAAAATCTTCAGGTAGGACATGAAAAGGAGAGGGAATGTTCTGTTATTTTCCTCTCTAGGTGTGATTTTTTTTTAAAAAAAAACACCAAAGTCCCTTAAATATTTGGATCTGAGGGTGGGGGAGCAGAGAATCTTTTTATTATTCTTTTGCCATTTGTAATTTGCTACCCAGCTAATTGTTAACAATGTTCCACAGCTCTTAACTGCACGCTCAACAGCTTAACCTTGTGGTCATTAGCAGGTTTGGGAGTTGTTGCAAGGCTGTGAATATATACACTGTTGTGGGTGAATTAAAAGAGTGCTGCTGTGAAACGGTACAACAAACAAAAATAAAGCTTCTTTCATGGGGGAGGGATAGATAAATAATGACTAGGGACCTCAGCTTGCTTTGTTCTTGTTTTAATAGTTTACTGTTTTGTGGTTTCAGTAATTAATATGACATTATAGAAAGCATAAATCCTGCTGAGATATTTAAGTTAGGAGCATCCTCTTGATGGCGTACAAATATATATATATATATATATATATATGCAGGTTTTGGTGTCCTCGGGTGTCTTCCCGTGTAAAAGTTGGGGTGTCTAGGCGACGTTTCGACGAGGTCTCACTCGTCATCTTCAGGCTGGTGCTTTCGGCTTCTTGTTACTGGAACAGAGCTGTTCCAGTAACAAGAAGCCGAAAGCACCAGCCTGAAGATGACGAGTGAGACCTCGTCGAAACGTCGCCTAGACACCCCAACTTTTACACGGGAAGACACCCGAGGACACCAAAACCTGCATTCCTGTACCCGTGAAAATCTACGAAAGCATATATATATATATATATATATATACACACACACACACACACACACCGTTCCCAGATCTTAACAAGCTGTTTTGATTTACCTTTGAAAGACAGTTGAATGGTAAAGTAGTGTGGCCTACTCAAACCATTTTAGTGTCATTGTTAACTAGAACCTCCTTTTGAAATTTATTGCATTCAATTACATTTTTAGAAGAATTTTAATTATGTGCCTGTAAAGAATAAAGATGCTCCAGGCTCCATTTGTTTATCATAGAGGGCCTGGGAAAGAAGAAGAAAAAAAACGAGGACAGAGCTTCCCAGCTCATGCAGGGGTTGCAGAGAGAGAGAGATGACTTTTAATTCGACAAGTTCAGAGAGATTTCTTAGTTTGACGCGCACAGCAGGGGGTCTTTGAGCGCCTGGCAATGCTTCAGCATTCCAAGCTTTGAAAGTCTTTCCCTGCAGCAGAAATTGTATCAAAAGCCAATGATAATATTCCCTGCAAGGTAAAGCACCCTATTGAAGATTTCTAGAGCTGTTTATTTATTCATCACAGTTTTTTTTTTTTTAGGACATATCAGGCATATAGGTAATAATTCTTGTAGACGATATAAAAATGCAAATAAATAAATAAAAACTCTCATTAGTCTCTTGCCTTGTTATATTTCTTCACTGGTTACATGAACCTATAGACACTGCCATCCATCCCTTTCCGCCCAAAATGTGTCTCTTTACTGCAAATGTCTTTCCCTGTAATTTTAATAAAATCATCATTTCTGTCTACTCTCTACCACCTGCTGTGTGTGTAAGATGTTTATGGCCATCTCCTTCCAGCAAGCTTTCAACGTAATTAATTAATTTTACAGAAGGATATTCCATTTCTTAGGGGGTCTGTTTAAATCCCAATTTTAAAGTAAGTTTTAGATATCCGCTTTCATAGTCAAGATTAAAGCTCTCTTGTTTTGGTATTCCAAAGATAAAATGTTTTCATATTTTTGTATTACCTTCACAAGGAAAGAAAAAATAACACATATATATATATTTCTCTCCTTGTTTTTGTTCTGTTTGGTCTCCGCAGCAGAGCCCGGAGTGTGAGACTGCGACAACCATTCCCTTGTGCCATGTCATTGTCGGCTATCACAGTGGCAGAATCAGCCAGATCGCTGAAGACAAAAAGTGTCCCTCTTCCTCTTGCTCTTTCAACTGCCACTGGCATCCAAAGTGACCTTGCCTTGTAAATATTGGTGAGTGACCACAAGGGGAAAGAAGCTCCCTGCTGAAAGAGAACTTCTTTTTTGGGGGGGACTGTATTGGCCCGAGGGCACTACATTGCTTAAAACTGTGTTTTCACATGGGGTAAACATTGGGGATGTGTGCAGGAAAAAATTATGCACAAGATTTTTCTTTCTTTGTTTTAATCACTATTCCATATAACCTACATTTCTATTTTTAACTTAAAGGCACATACTAATGCTTTTTGCAGATTACATGAGCAACATGAAATCATTGCCTTGCTCGAGATTTAGGAAAGCCTCTGTCTCTCTCAAAGACGACTTATGTACTATTCCCTGAGGCTTCTGTTGATGCATCCCCCCCACTCCAAAAAAGCTAGTATAGGAAGTGTAACACAGAGATGGAACACACAGGCAGACCCATGACACTCACCCCTCCCCCAAATATTTTTTGTTGTTTCTGCTGCTGCTGCTGCAGTTCAGAGGTTTGTGGTTTTGTCCCACATCTACAAAAACACAGAAGAAAAATAATCAGTACTCCTTTGTGTCATGTTAGAACCAAAGCTATGGGGGTAGTGAATAGCAGCCATCTGGTGTTCTCTGAAGAAAGATGTATGTTCCAATAATCACTGCCTGATATTAAGGCATGCCATAATCTGTGATTATTAGCATTGCCTGATCAATATTTCAGAAATGGTAGATGCTTTAGAGTTCTGGAGTTCTGAAATAACAGGCATCTGTTACTCTTTTTGCATTGTAGTAATCTGGAATATGAGAAAATCCTTTCTCCCTCCCCTTTTGAAAATGGGGGGATTATACTTGAAATAAGAGAAAGCAGTCAGTCCTAGGGATGGCAGCTTCCTTGTCTTATCTTCTTTAGAATCCTTGGAAATACGGAATCAGAGTGGAGTTTTGGCCAATGCAAGCAATGTTTCCTTGCCTAAATGAACTAGGAAAAGAAATGGGTGCATTAGTGCAACACACAGTTGAGCCTGGGGCATATTTAATGCTAAAATGGGTCTGAGACTTGACTAACCTGCCTCTAATAGGGAATTGAGAACTATATTCAGTCGGGCACTTCTACTACAACGAGATCAATTTTCTTTCTCCCAGCCTCTTCTCAAGTCTTAGACATAAATTTTTCACTATCTACAATTCATCCTTCGGGTTTTGCATTAGCTCTGAGGAATGATTGGGAAGTTTAGAAGGATTCCTGTCTTCAAAGGATCGTGTTTGACATTTAATTCAAATGCACAACCCCTTGCACACAACAATCCTTATGAACTTCCAAATAGTTCCTCATAACTATAGAGTTATGTCCAGATCCTTCTAATCTCTGGATCCAGCATCTGTTCAAATATAAGCAAGGATTCAGTTTCTGGAATAGACAAGCTAGTTTCCTGGTAAGAGGATAGCCAATGTAATGAGCCATTAAGGGAACAAAGGAAGTGGATCTGTGACATATATAAAATAGGTGGGGCCCCTCAACTGGTCAGTAGTTAGAAAGACAAAGGCCAGAGAGGAGAGTTGACTGATGTGAGCTAGGCAAGGCAGCAAGCTGGGAAGCCAGAGATTTTTGCTTGAATCTAAGGTTGTAGCTATGGAGGAAGCAAGGCCCGCTTGGGGTAGTAATGCTGCGGCTCAAGTTACTAATTTGTGTAAGTAAAGCACAAGTTACGCGGCTCAAGTTACTAATTTGTGTAAGTAAAGCACATGTCATAAAGATTACATGTGCTCATTCTGAAGGAAACAGGGGTAACTGGACGGAACCCCTGGAACCTTGCACCACTCAGTAATTAAGGTGGCATGCAACAATAATGTTACTACAAATCTGTTCCGGAGGCCCGTCCTTATGGCAAAATGGGTTGCTGGTAGAAGCGCCGCTGTGCGCAGGCACATTCGGCGGCAGCCGACTTCTGTGCATGTGCGGATGGCGGCAGCCGCTTCTATGCATGCACGAATCGCAGCAAACCCAGTGTTTACTTCTGGGTTTGCCGTGGTCGCAACTTGGAGCGGGCCTAAGTAGAGCGGGACGTAAGTAGAGGTTCTGCTTTGGGGGGGGGGAGGCATGAGTCATGTGACTTTTGGGGGAGATAAGCATTTGAACTATCCTAATTTTAGAAAAGCATTTTAACTATCCTAATTTTAGAAGGAGAGGTCCCCTTCAGTCCTCTCACCAGTCCTCTTGGACCTTGTTCTGTTGGGACTGCTCTCTGCAGCTCCATGTTTCTTCTTTAGTGCCATGCACTAGTGCTGTACTTGGGGTCCAGGGGGATCTGCCATGAGCAGATTCTCTACACTTTCATAGGAATAACCACTTAGCACCAAATGGAAGAACTAGGAAATAGCTTAACTTTTGGTCACCTCACATGGGGCCTTTAGTCCACCTTTCTTCCCTGAGAATAATTCTCTGAATGTGTTGATAGTTGCTATATATTTTGCATTGTGCAGAAAACTATAATGCCTTTCTTTTCCATTGGTCAAGAATAGGTATGGGAGGATCTGTCAAATTTGATTCTCTTCATTTCTCATTTTTCCAGTCTTGATTTCAGTTCTCCACATTTCTGCTTCAGTTTGCAGGAATTTTCCTTAAAAAAATAAATATCATGAAAATTCACCAGCATTTTAGTATAGCTTTACCCTAATAAATATATATATTTGTATGCTGTTTTGTCTAGTGTACACGTTTCGCAAACAATGTCTCCTAACAGAACACACTTTTGTAAGTGTTTCCACTAACACTCTCACTTTTGTGCTCATTTTTACCTAGTATTTGCATTTTGTAACGATTGGTTAGTTGGAGAACTGTGTTACAAAATTCAGATAATTACAAATTTCAAAGAATGGCTGTGTTTCAGTTTTCAGATTGTTTTGGATTTGACAAATTTGCCTTTAAATGTAAACTGAATTAGATTTCCCCTCCTTTCCTAGTCAAGAACCAAGTTCCTTTCTAGACTTATAAAAACCAGGAAGTGATCCAGAATTATTTGTATACAGTTGCTCTAAACCTAATCCAGTTTTTTAAAAAATGTTAATGCCATGTGGCTATTACTGTTCTTGATAATGTATTTTAGTGATTTGTCTTGGGACTGCAGTTTACTTTTTGTTTATTTTTTAAAGTGGGCTTGTGATAGCTTCTCTTTGAACAGAGTGTTTGTGTTAAACAACATTCTGCCAGAAATTAATGTTTTACGTAGTGATGTCTTGTTTACCATAAGGATTCCAAAGCAAATGTGCTCTGTTGATGCTGCTTTTCTTCCTATTCTGTATTGGAACAAGGTGGCAAGGTAAGGTGCAAGGGGCTTAACCCATAACATATCAGGTTTCTTTATATATATAAAAAAAATGCTGCCAGACTATTTTTCAGAAGTTTTCAGTGAAAGTTATATATAAAAAGCTTTAAAGACATGTTTGCCACTTTGAAGTCTGTGTCTCTGAAGTACACATAGAGGCTTAATGAGGACACTTCCATGCTGCTTGGTACAAATATTGATTGACTGTACACACTTGCATTAGCTTCCAGCATCATGAGCAATCCACAGTCCTATACAAGTGGGGTTTTTTTTGCTATCAGTTGCGATTTCATAAAATACTTTTCCATTTTAGGGTTTTAAGGTATCCTTGTTCCTCAGATGTGTTGTCCCTGATGTTGAAAGGAAAATGTGGTCAATAACTATATAGAACTATGCTTATTATTATTATTATTCAATTTATATACTGAATAAGGTTTATGTGATTGGTTGTTGAATCATTATTACTGCACAATGGGAATAATGAGGGAGAGAACAATGATAAGTTACATACTGTAATACTCATGGAACACAATTGACCAAGGTGATCCTTTACACTTGGGGCTGCTCTGCACAGTAACAAGAGGTTTAGACATACAGTAGTTTTAGCACCATGTAAGTATCCCCAAAGAGGATACCCTAGACTTTAAGTGAGATAATGTATAAACTTATGACAAACAATATTCACTATGAGCTATCTGTAATTTTTTGACAGAGTTATTCATCGAAGAAATTCATGGGTAACTTTTAATATTAGATGTATGTGACTGTTTCACAGTTGTGCTTGATAAATTGTGAAGACAACATGGTGAATTTATCAACTAAATGAATCATCGAATTCATTCATTTATCTCCTTTGGAGAGATCCTTAGTGAGAAAATGGAGGGGGTGGAATTGTGAAGCAGCCCTCTCATAAAAATAATAAAAATAAGATTTTCTTGCTCACATGGTACTCTGATAAGTTGCTTTGTTTGATTACAAAGAATGGCCTAAAATGAGTTTTATGCAGATTTTTTTAACAATAGAACATATTGTGTTATGTGCAATTTTACTGGAAAGCATTTTGAGATATAGCATTTACTAAATCAACTGACTGTGGAAGGAAATATAAAGATTAAGAGCATATATGTGTTCTAGGGTTCATGTTTTAAAAATTGCATATATTGATAAAGGTGTTCCAAAATATAAAATATAAGATTATTCTTTTACATACTTAATAGCATTAATTATTTTTCTGGTAACAGAAAACACAGCAGTTTATGCTTCAGATCCAGCATGTGGAGCTTGGTTGTTGTTGTTTTTGTTGCCACTTATTAGTTTATTTTACTAAAACTAACCCAAAGTGACTTCCAAAGTAGTACAGATATTAAAAAAACAATGTAAAACAAAAACAGTTTAAAAACTTAAAAGCACATTTGCCACTAAAAAAGACCATTCTCATGTTGCCACTCCACACCTCCCTTGGAAGGAGCAAATTAAGTGATGAATGCATTGTCTGGGTTGGTTCATGTAAGGAAAAGCAATCCTTGAGATATTGGGATCCTGAGCCACATCAGGCTTAATAAATAAATCCAGCGCTTTGAATTGAGTCTGGAAACTGACTAGTAGCCAGTGCAATCAGACCAGAATTGGTTTTATATACTCAGACCATCTGGTCCTGGTCAGCAATCTAGCCGCTGAATTATTCATGTTATTGTGTGCCAGGGAAATGCCCTCTGAAGATATGGTGGTGTTAATGGATCTATCAATATGTGAATAATTTTCTTCTCGTAGCATATTACTTCACACCTGTAGGAACTAAGACCAGCCTAAGGTTATAACAAATGGCGATGCAGTAAATTGTGCATGAATTGTTTCAGAGAAAGCGGGGTGTCAGTTCATATATTATGTAGATAACTCCGACAACAAAACATTGATACTTCATTGGACACAGTGCTACAGGGCCTGCTTTTACGAGGATTTTTAAAATTGTCATTGTTGTTTAAAGAAACGTTTCCTATTCAGCCTTCTTATCCGGTGAAGAGTTCACCACAGATAAAGTCGCACAGCATCAAAATGCACTTTTTTTGCAAAATTTGTGTGCTGTCTAGCCCTGAGCCATAATGGCTGCCTCCATTTTGTGGCTCCATTTACAGGTCGTGAAATAGGGAGGTGAGGTTCACTGATTATGGAGGTAGGCAACAACCTTTCTACTGTGGTGCACTGCTGTCATTTCACCCCCAGAATGCCCTGCTGAGCAAAGCTATATCGTCATGTCAGGTAAAAAGGTAAAGGACCCCTGGATGGTTAAGTCCAGTCAAAGGCGACTATAGGGTGCAGTGCTCATCTTGCTTCAGGCCAAGGGAGCCAGCATTTGTCTGCAGACAGCTTTTCAGGTCATGTGGCCAGCATGACTAAATCGCTTCTAGTGCAACGGAACACTGTGACAGAAGCGAGAGCTCACAGAAACACCGTTTACCTTCCCACTGTCATGGTACCTATTTATCTACTTGCACTGGTATGCTTTTGAACTGCTAGGTTGGCAGAAGCTGGGACAGAGCAATGGGAGCTCACCCCATTGTGCGGATTCAAACTGGCGACCTTCTGATTGGCAAGTCCAAGAGGCTCAGTGTTTAGACCACAGCACCACCCGCGTCCCCCATCATCATGTAGCATCATTGCAAAGAGTATTATAGGAAGAGAAGTGGTGGCAGTAGCAGTCAGTAGGAGCACTGCTTCAATCACTGCCACCATCATACAACATGGGAAATGCAATGCAGTGAATATTTCCACTCTCCTTTCACCTCTGACCCACCACTGAAATTTGGCCATTTGTTTTTCTCCAGCACTGATTTCTTTATTTAAATAGTCACGTGCACTTATTTATGTGTTTTATCTCAGTGTTTCTGTGATCATTATAATAAGTTACATTTTCTATTGAGTGTCTAGATTTCTTTCATTGACCTGGTATAATGCCTGAGCATTGCAGGAACTATGAAGAAATCAGTTTAGGATTGTAAGGCATGAGAAGGCAGAGAAGAACAGAGAGATGTCTCTTTCATTTATTTCATCTCTCTATCTCAGCCATGTCACCATAACCTGAGTTTCCTGAGGATCCCTGGTCCAGCCTCACTTCAGCTACTCTATGAAACAAAAACAAAACGAGATGGAAAATGCTACTTATTTATATTTTCTTCAATCTGGGTGTAAATAGGGCTTTCATCCACCACCTCCTCCAAAAAAAAATGTGCATAGGTTGTGCATGCATCTACAGTGTAGTGGAGCCTGTTCATTTGAAAGTAGATACAATGCATTCCACAGAAGCAGAGAATGGGCACGTATTCCCAGTGACAACTAACCATGGAAATTGCCATGCATTGTATTCCTTCAGATTGACTAGATGCACATGACTGCCTCTGACCCACATCTGCAAAAGTCAGTTCATTTTTTGGTGCAGGAAAGTGTTTTATCAGAATCCATTTTATGTAATTGATTGAAAACTCTGCATTCCTAATCTGAACAGGCATAACCTTGTAGGAAAAGAGAAGGCAACGTTGGACCCTTGGCCTTTCATACCTTTATTTTTGTTTAAAGAAAAAACTGTCTGAGAAGTAAAAGAAATGTTTATGGTCTTAGTGCAGGACTATTAAGTTGGCAGCTTGTTGCATCCAAAATGTCAAATTTCAAAGCTGAACACTGAACAAATAAATTCACCATTCAATAGGTCTCCAGTGAGGACCTAACACACACAATCATTTCTCTGAAAACTATATAGGGGTCTCTTTTACTGCCTGGTTCTAAGTGCTCATTTTTAAAGTAGAAATTAGCTGATAGTATCCTGGGACATATTTATTTTTGATATCATATTAAACAAAATGCAAATATAGAAGGCTCTTGCAAATGATGTTTTTTCATGACACCAAGTTATCTCTGAATATTTTTGTTGGTTGAGCTTTATTTCCGCTGTTGGATGTGTAATCTTTGCTAAATGTTTTGAAGGGAAGGAATCAAATAAATTGCCCTATTTTGGTCTTTCTCATCTGTATACAGTTGTGCAGCTCTAGTAGACCCGAAAATTGCCCGGAGACAAACTTTTTTAAAAATAGAGTGCTTTTGAGGCAGAAAATTGCTTTTCTGCAGTATCTTCTAACAGATAGGATGTGACAAGGGGACAAGTAGTTACCACCATAAAGTAGAGTTGTAAAGTCTTTAAAAACAAAGCAGATCAAGGAGTTTTATTTTCCATCTCAGCTGACTACAAAAGGTTTACAATGCTAAACATTTGCCTTAACATTAACAGAAGCTACACAGTTTAGAAATAAGCCTTGCAAGCCTGTCTAACCCACCTGTGGCAGCTAGATACTATAAGGGACATTCAGCATGATGCATAAGATCACAGAGTGTTTGTCAGCATCTTCAGAAGTTCCAAGCACAGTAGGAAGTGTTGTGGCAGGGTGGCGGCAGTGAAAGACTTCTTCATTCCCGTCTCCTTAGTTTTATGTTTGTCATGTCCTTCAGTTGTTTGAAATCTCTTGTGGAGTAATAAATAAAAGTGACTTATCCCTTTTGATCAGCCTCTTGATGCTATATGGAAGTATTTGTGTGTGAGCTTAACTTCTTGTTAAGGCAATTTGCAAATGCAAAATAAAACAGGAAGGGTAGATGGAATAAGGCTGAAGGAAGGGGGAGAGGCTGTACCATCTACATGCTAAGAGACATAAAGAAACTTTGAACCTATTATCATGTTAATGGGCCAGTTGAGGATTGTCAGGGTTTGAGGTATTAATCTTAATACACATTCACATTCTTTAATTGCTCCTTTGGTGCAGTAATGGCATAGGCTGTGAATCTGTGCAATATTAACAGTATTATGTGCTTCTATAGTTTGAAGCCATAATACCACATGGGTATTACAAACTATATAAAAAGTGTCATATGCTTCTGTTTTCAAAGATTTAATGTTATTATTATTGTTTTAAATGGAAAATGATCAAGTCTCTACAATTAAAATGGGGATTGTCCAGACCATGCCATCTGGGAAATCAATGTTATACCTTTATCTGCTTGCAAATGGAGGAGGTGGAGATAATAAGTCTCTCAGGATTCACAAAGAAACCTGGTGGATAGTGTTCGGCTTGGGAATTTCACCATGTAGTTTTCTCTGTTCTTGCTGCTTTCGGCTTCATTCTTGTCTTTATTAGAACTTGGCTGTCTGGCCTTTTGCATCTTCATAGCGTCCGTCAGGAATTTTCAGCATGGGCAAATACTGGTCTTTTTCTATCACAGTGTCAGGTGATGACAAAAGTTTGGCCAAGCTTTTGATACTGTATGTGTAAAGCCACTGATGCACTAGGGCTCTTGGGACATATCTATGAACTCTGTTCAAATGTACAGTGAAACCTCTAACCCAGCAATGTAATCCGTACTATTTGCCAGGAGTCTGCACAACTGACATCCCCTAATGTTAAACAGGCATTCAGTGACAGCAGGATTCAGGAAGAAATCTTCTCAGTCCCTCAACAAAATAAGTATATACAGAAAACCTAGGTGACCTTGCAAACCATTCCAGGTATAGGACTTTGTGGAGGAAGTTGTCACGGCGTATCTTATAAAAAAGGAAATTAGAATGCTTTAATAGTTAGCCACCCACCAAATTTTGGGGAGGGAAGGATAGTTTTCCTGATAACACTGGTCAACAACAAATTTGTTGTCTGGATTTTTTTCAGTTGATTTAGGACGAATCTGATGCGCTGAATCCAAAAATCACATTGATTTTGCTCAATCAGGTCAAGTTTTTGAGCTATGACCACATGTCTTTTTTAACATTTTTGTTCACATGTATTCTTGTGTGGAGCATTTTAGAAGAAGTTGGTGGGGTAAAATGCCATGTCGAATAATTGTTTTGTTTGGAAATGATTATTTTAATGACAAGAAGTATTCAGGTCCGATAGTTCTGGGTGATTATGTAAAAAATGGATCAGTTCAAAGTCATAAAACCTCGAAATCTTCCATAAATTGGTGCGGCAAAGCATAAAGTTTGGGGGGATCAAAACTAAGTTAATGGGGCAGCCGCCCCAAGAAGTATCCTGATCTCCAATCAGCACATCATCCTGTAGGTCATTGTGGTGAAATTCCAGTGCCTATCTTCGAAGAACTTCCTGACATTAGTGACGAAGATACCTCTAGTGTTGAAGGACATGAAGAAGAAGAAGTGGTTCTTGAAGAAGATGCTCCACATCCATTTTCCCATAAGGAGTTGAATGATCTAGTTCGTGACCTCAGCTTGTCAAAGGACTCTGCCAAACTGTTGGCATCCAGATTGAAGGGGGAAAAAACCTCCTCTCTGACAGTGCTTGCATCAGCTTCTTCCGCAACAGGCATCAAGAGTACCTCCGTTTTTTCTCAGAAGAGAAGGACTTGGTGTACTGTGCAGATATTGCACAGCTTCTGCTCAAGCTTGGAGTGTGTGAAGTATGTGCTGGAGAAAATTGGTTATGATCAGCATAAGTGGTTTATTTGTGTTGACCTGAAGATGGTGAACTTTTTGTTGGGACAACAGTCTGGCTTCACCAAGTACCCATGTTTTCTGTGCGTGTGGGATAGTAGGGACCATGCTCAGCATTACACGAAGAAGGACTGGCCTGTGCAGAAGGAATTGGTGCCTTGCAAAGAAAGGAATGTCATCAACAACCCTCTGGTGGACAGAGACAGAATACTCTTCCCACTGCTGCACATCAAGCTCGGCTTAATCAAGCAGTTCACCAAGGCTCTGGACAAGGATGGTGACTGCTTCACTTACTTGTGCCAGGCTTTTCCAGGATTGACCATGGAGAAGTTGAAAGCTGGTATCTTTGATGGTCCTCAGATCCGTCAGCTCATCAGAGATCCAGAGTTCGAAAACTCAATGAACAAAGTGGAACTGGAAGCGTGGAAGGCATTTGTTGTGGTAGTGAAGAACTTTCTTGGCAACAATAAGGCCAGAAACTACGCAGAACTTGTCAACAACATGCTGACTGGTTTCAGAAACCTGGGCTGCAACATGAGCGTCAAGATGCACTACCTATTTTCACATATGGACCGGTTTCCTGAGAACCTGGGTTTAATGAGTGACAAGCAGGGGGAGAGATTCCATCAGGACATGAAAGAGATGGAGACCAGGTATCAGGGTCGCTGGGACGCAGTCATGATGGCTGACTACTGTTGGACTCTGAAGAGAGACCTCCCTGCCGCTGAGCATTCCTGGAGTTCCAAGAAATGGAAGTTCAAGCCCTGAAGTTTGAAAAATGGTGAAGCAACATGCAATTTACGTGTACTTACTTTTATCAATGCCCACCATTCAGTTTACAGCAAACCTGACCTGATGGAGAGAAACGGATGCCATTTCCTGATTCAGCAGTGCAAAAATACCCTAAATCAGTTGTAGAAATCTAGACAACATTCAAAAAGTAAAAAAATTGTTGCCCAGTTTAATCAACCAATAAACTGTACAGTACTGAGCCTAATCCTTGGTAAAGGTGGTGAGATTTGATGCAATTTTTTTCAAGTAAAATTGTGGTGCCATTTGTTTGTGGAATCATCCTGTGACAACGCAAACATTAAAGAAGCTTACTATTCTTAAAATGCTTGTGACAATGTCAGCTTAGTTTTTAAGAATGTTTGATTAAATAACAATTTTAAGTTCCCTACAGGTTGTAAGAGTCAGAATGAGATGTTATTGTTAAAAAGAAAGAAATCCACTAGTCTTTCAGCTGTATCTCTTGCCCATTCTGACTATTTCTTTGAGGAAATCTCATTTTGTTGCTGCACACCATGAAAGCTCTTAATGCTCTCCTCCAAAATAGTGAGCACTTTATAGTAAAGAGTGTTAGCCAATGTAATTACAGGCCTTAGATATTTCTCTCTGATAATATAATTCACTGTCTGCAGGAATACATGTATTTACCTTGTGCTAACTCGTACACTAATACATGATTTGAACATTACTACCTAGGCATTCTTTTTTGTTATGAGTTTGGCATGAAACCAATGAATGCACTGCTCTGTTAAAAAGACTACAATTGCTGGAAAATGACATACAGCAGGAGGTCCTCTTGTCATTACACATGGAAACTCTTGAGCTGCAGCTATCCTTCACCTGCCACTGTGTCTCCCAAATGCATTTTGTCGTCTCAGACTGCTCACTCTTTTCCTGCCTTTGCCTTGGAATCCATCTTTGTAAAGTAGAGGCTGCATTGCTTGAATGCTGACCATTCAAATTCACAGTGGGTCCTTCCATGTCAATTTACTGCTATGTGATTAACTCTCCAATTATTATCTGACCTTTTGATTATCTGAACATTTTAAATCTGTCCCTCATATTTGCAGGTTAATGTGTTTGCAGTGAACAGCTTTCCAGCAGTAAACAGTAGCACAAAGAACATGGCCCACCATCATCTGAAGTGGCTCAAAGGTGGCTTGATAAAGCAGTTTTGCAGTCACAGATAGGCAGCAAAAACAGGATATAGCACAGGTTCCTAGTAAGCCACCTTATAAGGTGGGTAGAGTTAATGTGGCTTTCTGGTTCACAAGATGGATAGACCTGTCCTAACTGTACAGTGGTACCTCCGGTTACAAACTTAATCCATTCCGGAGATCCGTTCTTATGCTGAAACCGTTCTTAACATGAGGCGTGCTTTCACTAATGGAGCCTCCCGCTGCGTGAGCGACTTCCACTCACATTCCGGGGCAAAGGTTGCTTCCAGGAGCACCTACTTCTGGGTTAGCAGAGCTCATTACCCGAAACGTTTGCAAGAAGGATGGTACGTAACCAGAGGTATTACTGTATTGATTTATGAGCTGCTTTATTGGTGTTATGAACTGTACATTTTTTGTTTTAATCTTTTTACTGTTTTATTAGTTGTAACAATATCTTTTTTTTTGTTTTACTACATATTGCAAAATTTCCTTTGATGTATAAATTTAATTAATAATTAATTAATCAACTGCTCAGCTTCCTTTCCTGCTTTTTACTTGTCCAAAGCCACCAGTGAATGAAACTTAAAAGGTAAAGGTACCCTTGCCCGTACGGGCCAGTCTTGCCAGACTCTAGGGTTGTGCACTCATCTCACTCTATAGGCCGGGAGCCAGCGCTGTCCACAGACACTTCTGGGTCATGTGGCCAGCGTGACAAGCTGCATCTGGCGAGCCAGCGCAGCACACGGAACGCCGTTTACCTTCCCGCTGGTAAGCGGTCCCTATTTATCTACTTGCACCCAGGGGTGCTTTCGAACTGCTAGGTTGGCAGGCGCTGGGACCGAATGACGGGAGCGCACCCCGCCACGGGGATTCGAACCGCCGACCATGCGATCGGCAAGTCCTAGGCGCTGAGGTTTTACCCACAGCGCCACCCGCGTCCCTGAATGAAACTTACTGTTTACTAATTCTGTCTCAATCTGAAGCTACACTATTTTCCTTGCAGATTTGTATTCATCTGCAATAGTGTGAAAGTATTTTCAGATTTGATTTTTAAAGTGCAACCCTCTGCTGGCATTAACATCATGGATCTCTTACGTTGTTCTAGTGTCTCCATCAGTATTTGCAGAAATGCTAGAGGCCGCTGATAAACATCAGAATAGGTTAAAATTAGGCCAAGCACCATAAATCTAAAAATAAAATAAAATACTTATCTGCTGCATTTTTGACAGCAGCTGTGGCTGCACATTGCAGATGAATAACTTTGTGGTAGAGAACCTAAGCCTTCAGCAGCTTAAGGAAGGATGGAGAGGGCTGTGCAGGGGTCAGAATTATGAATGTCTGGCTTTGAGAAGCTTTTCAGTTGGCAAACACAATGTGCAACAGTTCATGACTAAGGCAGCTTCCTGTCACTTTCTTTGAACAATTGCATCCTTTCCTTGCTTCTTGTTCACCTTCATCTTTTTCTTAAAGTATCCTTTTCACCTGTAGTGTATTTTTTCCCCTTAAAATGAGGATATATACTCCACCTGACTTTTACAGAAGTGTTGAAGGGTAATACTTAATACCTTATGGGCCACCTTTTTTTTGAAAAGGCTAATCCATCTTTCTCTGCTGAAAGATAAAAGTTAGAGCATTTCTCAAGTCCATGCAAGGGACTGAACACAATGAGTCCGGATTCTTTGAACATAAACTTCAGTCCTATAAACACGTTACATGGAAGAAGACTGAGGACCAGGGTCACAGTCTAGTAAATTAGTTGTTACAGATTGGAATCCTGAGTTTTTATGTGGGGCAGTTAGAGAATAGGGAAATAGTAACACAGAACTATTTGTCTTGTTTGCCCTTGTACTTGATATTTACTGGTATTTGACTGGAAGTTCTCACTATTCACTTATACAAATGGCCGTTCTTATTAACAAACTGTACATTGTTTCACTGGTGTATTAAACACATTTTACACTTTATTGACAGCATTTTGCTGCTAGGTGCTATGAGAAATATAAAAACAAGCTACTAATGGGCTCTCTCGGATTAGGCCTCAGAGTGTGCTATTTGGCCACTGGAGTAGAGATGTTGTTTTGAGAACATAACAATCCCAGTATGAATTATTAGAACTTGGACCCATGTGGATGAAACTGCACAATCATGCCGTTCACAGATGATCAGTGAAAACATTCTGAAATGTTTGTTGGCCATAAATTGCACAAGCCTATGAGGAACATATTTAGAAGGAAGGGAAAATATGGTAAAGAAAATGTTTAGAAGATATCAAATGCAAATTTGGGAGATGCACAGAATTAATCTAGATATTTAAGTGTGATGTTAGGCTTGGGGAAGTAGTATGATGTTAGGCTTGGGGATGTTAGGCAAGTAATTTGTGCCCCCTAACCCGTGGATTGCGCCCCTAACCCTAACCCCCAGATGTTGCGCCCGGTGCGGCCGGCCACCCTGGCACCCCCCACGCTACGCCACTGCCTTACTCCCACCCCAGAGATGGGAAAGTGCTTTTATATATTCCTGCGCAGAAGACATAGCAGTGGTCTTTGTTAGAGGTAGCAAGCCATATTGTGTTAAGGAGAGCATCAATAAGTATGCCCCTTCACATATTTTCCCACTAATGAATTAAATGCAGAATACTTATTGAGTTTTAATTTAACTGAAGCTGCAGTTTTATACTTACTTACCTGTGAGTAAGCCCAATTGAACTCAGTGGTACTTTCCCTGGTTTATGTAGCTTACAGAAGTAGATTTGTATAGGATTGTCCTATAAATCACTCTCCTCCCCCCCAAAAGGAAAAATACAGTTTCATCCAAGCATTTTTAAAATGATGATAAAGCAAAGTTAAATCTTTTCTCAGTCAAGTCTCGTGATGTAATACAAACATGAGTATTAACTAAATACCAAAATAAACCTAATTGAAATTAGGTTCAATATACTTAGGCTTAATATACTCAGCAGACAGATTATAGAGGTAAGACTGATTCATCAAGCAGACAGGTAATTTTGATTATAGGGCTTTTGGAAGGTCCAGAAAAGGTTATTTAGGTACAGAATGTGGTATAGGAATCCTTTGTGGATACATCAGCTACGAAAGTTATTACATTTTAGAAGTGTGGTGCACAAGAGGAGGAATCAATGGTACAACTCTCAAAAGGGATCATGTTTTGAATTAGTTATTTAAGAAACAGTACAATCTATATCTACTTATTTGCAGCACTACACTTCTTGTGTGGATGATAGTACCTTTTTGCACATATCCCGCTTGTCATATGCAGCGGAGAATGGGATACATTTCATCCAATGATGCTCACACACCATAAAATTAACTACAATTGTGTTGGCAACGTTCCAGATTTGCTTCGCTACATCTATAGACACTATCAATTTATCCTTATGGCTAAATATGAGATAGGTACCATAGGGTCTACTGTGTCTGCTAGGTGATTTTGCAGTAATCTTCCACAAAGAAATATTTTGCAGTAAGAAATAGTGAACAAGGACTGCCAGCTATGCCCAAATTCAAATTTAGTGGCATCCTTGCCAACTTGCCTTACATTCCAGGGGTCATTTTTCTACTACACTATCACATTCTCTGACAGTTGCTCTTTATTGTTATCTCATCCATATTGCCTGTTCAGAGAGCTGATAAGCAGGAAATAGTGGTAGATCCTTCTATTTGCCATTATTTGCCTCTGTTCACACTTTCACCCAGCGGTCCTATGGGAAAACAAATGGTCAGTTACTAATAGTGTTGAGTAGCCTTAGCGGTGAGTCAGGGATTATCAGTTTTCCATTTCAAGGTGGTAGGGTCTCTGCAGCTTCCCAAGAATTCTGGTTCTTCACACCAGCAGAGCTGCTGGCCTCCTTTTAAAATAATGGTCTTAAACAAAACTACAATGTGCTAGCCAAAAAAATGCAAAATGAACCTCTTGTGGGGTGCTGTCTATCAATGATTTTATGATTCAGTGGGCAACCTGAATCTCTGATGTTTGAATTAAAAAGCAATTCCACCAGTTTCCACTGATTTAAACAGTAAGCTCAAAAGCGATAGAACAGAAAAGGTATGATGTTTCCATTTCTGGCTAAAGCGGGGAGTTGTGATTGATGTTTGCATTTTCATTAGGTTTTAAGTGTTGATGTGTGTGTGTGAATATTTCCATAATCATTGACTGACCAATTTTGGTCATGAACCAAGTCAAAATTCCATCAGTCAGCTTGAAGATGGTTGAATACATTCATTATTACTCAGTCTTCACCACCGCCTTCTCCTTGCCATTTTCTTGTTTTTATTCCAAGACAACTGTGGAAATTTTAGTTGACAGTATATATTTAAACTTCTAAGGGACGGATCTTTCAAAACTAGGAACTCCTAGTCATCTGCAGTGTGAACCACTGAGAGACCTCCAGGTATAGGGCAGTATATAAATAATAATAATAATAATAATAATAATAATAATAATAATAATAATAATGGTTCACTATAAGATTTTTTAAATTCTTATTTTAAGTTTCTGCAGTTGTTTTATAGTTGCTGTACATTCCTTAATTTTAAACCATTTTGATTATGTAGACTTTTTGTTATGTTTGCAACAGACAGACATTACAATGTGGTGTGGAAGAATAGATCAATCTCTTTCTGGTCTGTTCCAGTTTCATATTCATAAGTTCATCCTTTCCCAATTCTGCATATATTTTGGTAGGCATTTTACTCTAAGCTATGCACTTTTGTATGCATTTTAATCTAAATTTTGCCATTTAAATATATATTAATATGCATTTTGGTATGTTTTTTGAGGAGAGGACTGTTATCACAAAATTCAGAAAAGGGGAAAAATATCCTAAGAATGAGAGGTGTGAAGAATAACTGTACTCAATCTGTTTATTACTCCAGGAACTGTGAATAAGCTGGTTTACTTAAAAATGTGGCCTGAATTAAATCCTCAAACACACTTCCCTTGTGGCCAATACAACTAACCTAGCTTGCAAAATAATTTCCTATTTCATGGACCCAACTATTGGAAGTGTACCCTCAATTTGAGAGGAAAATAAAACCTAAGTTGAGATGGTTCCAATCTAGGATTCTCTCCCCCCCCCCCCCCGCTATAGTTCAATGCCTTACTGCCCAGGGACTCACTCTTTGGAACAGCAGAAGAACTGTCAAAATAGAAGCAGGACAGCTCTGTACAGTCCCTGAAGATCTCATCAATATACCCCTCTTTCTTCCTCAGCATCTTCAACATAGTCATCCTGACTTAAAATAAATCCATTTGATTTTCTTCCCAATCAGGAAAGAAGAGTCATATAGGAAGAATTCAGTGCAATACATAGGATAGCTTCCATCCAACTGTTCAACTTCTGCATATCTTCTGTTAGCTTGAAAAGTTTTAGATTTCATTAGGAAAGTTAATGTACACACGCTGAAGTTCTGACTTCAAGCCCGTGGCACCCTCTCCCTGCAGCTGAATTCAGCACTGTTTCTCTTCTAGTTTGGCTGGTGGCTCTCAACCAGCCTATGGGTTTTTTCTCTCATCAAATAAGGAGTTCTCTTGGGGGAATTCAGAATATGCGCCTGTAACTATCCCATAATCTATATCAGTGTTACTGTTCATTTTACTATGCTAGACCACACTCTCCTCTTTCTGGTCTTCCCAACCAGGGAAGTTTTGAGGAAATAAAATATATGTCTTACAGCAGCTTCTGCCCACTAACTACCACTACCTATGTTTGATAGTTAAAAGCAAGTTGCCTTGTTGCATGGTCAGCTTCCTCGCTTTATTTATCAGTGAAATAGAAGGGAAAAGATTCCATGTTGCCATCACTTTCTTGTACACAAAGCAAGTGTACAAGATACAGCCTTTGTTTAGTCTTTTGGGTAGTATGTGTCACCTAGTTTTCAAAGAGCTGCCAGATGGGAGAAGGAATAAATTTCATTTATGATAAACAAGTGAGTTTTACAAGTGTAGATTTGAATGCGCAAATCCTCCTGTTATCGTTTATAAACATCATAGTGGTCTGTTCAACCTGGCATGTCTCCAGCCTAGAGACTTACTGCCAATCAGTGTGGGCAATATTGCACTAGAATAAATGAGAGATTTGACTTAATGTAAGTTAGCACCCTAGCTTTCCTAACTTAAGACCCTAACAGCTATTATTTCTGATACAGTCAATCTTACTAACTTACTAAACAAGGTTCCTTCAGAATGAAAAGGGTTGTGGTTACACCTGCTTTCTTTTGCTAGGCAGTGACAGCTTTGTGGGCTCCAATGTTGCTGAGAAATGTCATTTCCCAGGGCTTCTGGGTCCTTATTAAGGACCTTGGAAGTCTGGTGAATGACAGTTTCCAGGAACCATTGAGTCCAAAATGGTGTTACTGCCTAACAAAAGCAGAAGCAGTCTTTATCATTGCTGCTACAAATAATGCAGGAAAGGAGAGAGTGGTGCTGGTGGTGGTAGTAGCGATAGTAGCGGCAGCAATAATAATGTATATGTTATTAATGAGTTGCTGTTAGTATTTATGAGATTTATTACCTGCCTTTCAACCTAAGGTCCCAGGACAGTTTACACAAATAATACAATTGAAAACAAAATAAAAACCCAACACAAATACAATGGCATCCACACATTAATTAACCCATTTCAGATAGACCACAATGATACTTTCAGATGTCACTGACCAAGGAAAATAAATGTGTCTTCAGCAAGAAAACTGAATAGTGATGGCACTAAATGCAACTCTAAACAAAGTGAATTCCATAGTTTGGGGGCTGCTACAGAAAAAAGCCCTCTCCTGGTCCACTGGTCCTTTAACATCTAAGAATGGTGGAACTAGCAAGGCAGACTCTCTGCCTATCTTAATACTTAGATGGTCTTGTGTATATTTGATCTTGTAGCTACGGTATATAAGTAATTAGTTTGTGTGCGGGAAGTCTTTGGATAGACTCAGGGCCACGGAAACCGGAAGTCTTATTAAGAGCCAACAATTTCTATAGAGAAGCTGAATTTTTAAGAGCCTAGTCTGGTGAATGTAAGTGTGATGCACAGGATTTCATTTTACATCCAAGTTTTGGAAGACTTTCTGGGGGGATACATCTCCTCTCATGTTCCGAGCTGGAGAATTCATGCACCAAGAATGATCATTCCAAACTGTGATGCCATCTCTAGTAATAAAGTTCTGGGTGTAGGTTTCTATACACAAATTATATTTCATGATACGGTGTTTGCATATGCTTGTGCTGTACATACTATACAAAAAAGTATATTTATTTCATGTTCCTGTTCAGTTATACTACACTATTGTCTACACAACTGAAATCGTATTTCATTTTGCCATCTAAATGTAAAATCACGTCTCACCTGAAGTAATTTGCTTTGAGTAGCAGTTTTTAAAACGTTAAGTGATATTTCCAATAATCCCCAAGCACACACATTGCTGTTCAAGATTTGTGCTTTCTTCACAAGGCAACCCATAATCGTAGTTTGGAAAATTGCTATTATGGTAAGGTGCTGACATTATTCACTGCATGTGGGATGCCGGGGGAGCCACAAACAAAACCAGGCAGCTGGAAGGCTATTTAAAAATGTAATTAAATAGAATACTGAACAAGTGGATAGCTCTGCTAAAGAAAACAATAGTGGTGACAAGTTATCTAAAATCTCACAGTACATCCTCCTAGTTCTTTCTATGAGGAATGCTATACAGCTGGAGCAAAATAGGCATATTTAATAGATTAAAAAAAATAATGCATCAGTTTTATCCATTGTTAATGAAAGGAGCCATATTGACTACATGATAAATTAATGTAATCTGTTTATCTTGGGAACAGATACAGCAGGACTAAATGCTTCCCAAGGTTTCCCCACAGTCTGATCTCAGACCATCAATTTTTTTTAAGAATATGAAAGTGACTTCATGTAGTTTATCAGCAAAACAATATTCAAATGAGACAACGTCCTTTGTACTCTTCTATTATGAAAGTCTCAAAGCTTTCATAGCACTTTCTGTAATTGAAAGAGGTGTTACATGAATCCAGGTCCAAAAGTCCTTATGCCATTAACACAAGAGAAGTAGATGGAAAAGCAGACAGGAAGAGCAGGCGCTGAAGAGAGAAGGCGGAAGCCCAAGAACTAACAGGGTGTTGGTGCCAACCCTTGCTAGAGAGCACAAGACTCAGGGTCATGCTGTGCTGCTTCAGGAAAACTTCTGCAAGCTGGGGGCACGCATTTCAGCCTTGGAGAAATGCCACATCTGCAATCCCAACCTGCTGGGCTACAAGAAGCTGACCGATGGCCCACCTTTCCACTCCCTCCAAATCTTTCCCTTTAGGTTTTGGGATACCACCACCTAGGTGGTAGAGGCCTAATCATACCAGCCATGGCGGAGATGGAGCCTCATCTGGGCTGTATGCTAGAAGGAGACCCGCTTCTGAAGGAGAAGCCTTCGGAAAGTTTTAATGCCTCTACAAGGCACCATCAGTGCACCTACAGAGTCTTGACAGTAGGTGCTCCATTCCTTGAATTTGCATCCAAAGATTTATTGGTACAGTGTAGACCTGAGGGCGGGAAATATAAATGGCTACTAGGGCTTTGTTGATGTGGTTACCCCACTGATGTAACCAGCTGAGCTTAAATATATATTTACCTCTCTTTTTTGTTGTTGTTGCAAGTCTTTTTCTTTTCTTTTCGGTCCCCAAAATACAGTTTTTGCAACTAACTATGCTGGGCTTTACTATACACACCAATTTTTCCCCACTTAGGAAAAACCCTTATAATATAGTTGCGGGTGGCATCAAGATGTGTTCAACTGCAGCATGTTGCCATGTACGCTTCATGCCTAAAAAGGAGCACCTGGAACACTGCAAAGATGAAGTAGATATTGGTGTTGAAGTGCCCATTGCTTGGATAAAATATAAACTGAAATAATAAAAAAAATGAAACCTATTTGAAATCCTGTTAGTGTAGAGATAGCCTTGCATATTGCAAGAGTTTCAATCCAAGTATTTTTTTACTGATGGGAGTGAGACTCCTGAGAATTACCAAACCTCCTCCATTTGTTATCTTGCTTTGATTCAAAATTACTTTCTGATGTAATTGAAATACTCTAATGCACGTGTTATTATTGCTTAGCAGCAGATCAGCACCTAGCTGAATATCAGAACTTTTGAGATTATTGTGCATTTGAATGAAAAATATGTAAAGCCCCCTGCATATATCTGTTCATTTTCAGTGTGATCATGAATAGCTTCTGCATGCCTTGACAGCTGGGATGCTCCCTCCAGAATAAAGTTCAGGCCTTTTGTTGGGTAGCAGGGGGAAGCCTTGTTGACAGATGTCTGCACTAGCAAGTTTAGGAAAGTTTCAAAGGCTTAACAGCAGTTTCAACCACTCTTTTTGACCTTTTATTTATTGTATTTATTCATATAAAGTCTGCTGGAGTTTGGAAGTTTAACCATTACATTTTACTGAAGAATAAAAAATGTATAAGTGCAGCAAATGACTTCATGAAAATGTAACAGCATATAAGTGCATTCCATTCACAATCAGATTTTCTTAGCATGCACACACACACACACACACACACACACACACACACTATCTAATATATATTAGATAGGTAGAAGAAAAGAAGACAGGGAGAAGAAAAGGCTAAGGAGTAAACCCTACACAAATCCAGAGCTGAATCCCTAAGACAGTGGGATGGCACCTTGTAAGCCCCCTTCTGGCAACTCCTGCAGCCAAGCTGGTACCAAGCATATTGCTCTGCTTTCCTTTGGACCACATCAGGGAGGCTGTCTGGACAGCCCTGGATCTCCATACACAGACTTGCACCCAGGGGAAATCACATTTCAGTGCTGCTATTGCAGCTGTTTGACTTCACCCCCAGAGGTGCACTCCGTTGCCTCTCCAGACAGACGGATGCCAACAACAAAGTTAGATAGACATAGATATATAATAATATATAGTGTATATATTGAATAGCGTATTGCTGGATTTACAAACCACAGGCCAGACCTATTTGGTATGCTGTATTAGGCTACAGGATTACTGTTGTGAATGTCCACATTTCAGCCTAAGATGTGATCTGCATTGCCAACTTAAACATAACACATAAGAGATAAGAAAAGGGTCGAAAAAGGGCTTGTGGGCTGAATCAAACACCTGCCTCAATTAGTCCATTCTTGGCATAAAATCCATAAATACATTTAAATATGTGTGTGTACACATTGCACACACACACACACACACACACACGTCCAATATTTCTCCTATTTCAGCTACAATCCTATGTGCGCTTATCTGGAATAATACGCAATGAACTCAGTAGTATTCACTTGTGAATAACTAACTATAGGATTGCACTATTAATGCAGTTTTTCTTCATTCCTCTTTCTCAGGACCAAATGATATTGATACACAAATTCACATAATAAGTGAGGGAATCCCCAACTGCTATAATTAATGGTTACGGAGAGGTAAAATTTGTCTGATGGTTGGTACGTTGCAGCTTAGATTTTTACAGGAAAAGTTTTCAACCATGCTATTTTTCAAGAAAAAGAGGTGCCAGAACTCACCATGAATACCTCCTTTGTTCTCTTATAATGGCAGTGGCTCCCACCTGAAAGGTGCTGGAACCGACTTCCGGCAAGTTCTGGCCAAAACAAAGCCCCGATTTTTAAGTTGGAGGGTGCAACATTTATTGCTTTTTGAAATGACTCGGTTATTGGTTTAAAATACCAATTGATATCCCAGAAACAAACATTTTTATTTCTTCTTTTTTGTGTTAAGAGATTTAGAAGATCCAAATACATCTTCCCTGAGAAATTGTTCTAGTCTTATTCAAACTCTGATGTTTTTATTTACCGTATTTATTTAACAATGTTTTTCTACCACTCAATAATATATGCTTTTAAAAACAAGCACACAAACAAACAAACCTCTAAGAGCTTTACATAAAATACTAAAATATTTATCAGATTCTTCAATTTTGCTTCAAATTTCACTTTTGGGTGAAAATGAGTGGCAATTTAGCAATATGCATAACCCCTTGAGACATGTGGCTGGTCATATCTAAACTCCTTTGCTTACCCTCCAAATTCTTTAGAAGTTCAACTTGAGGAGGAATCTCCAAATTTGCTGCAGATTTCACTTTAGGCAAAATGCTGATAGCAACTCTGGATGTAATGTATTCAGCAAGTAAGATATAAAAAATAACTCGCTTACCTACTTTCATGTCTAGCAGGAGATGTAGCCAAATAACCACAATTAATTCCACACAGTTTGGCAGACTTGGCATTGCCTGCTGAGGAGATGAGACATCCAGATGAAACGAGTATTAAGACAAAATTGGCTCTTGCAACTATAAAGAGGCACTACCTGCCGATGAGTATTATTGACATAATTTGCAATGCATTATGGGGAAGCTCATTTGTAGCCTTTTGTTCTTATCTTATGATTAAGCAAAATACCAGCTTCCCACTAAGGCTGTCTTAATATTTAGTTGAAGCTGTAAGACTAACATATGTATCATTTTCTTTTATATAATTGCTTTGGTCACAGCAGTGTTTATTAAAAAAAAGTGTTTATTTTATTTAACTTGCTGAGCATGTTTGGAAAAAAGCTATGAATTTTCAATTTACTCTACATGTGGGAATGAGCAAATCCTCTAGCTTTCAGCCAAGGGCATGTTTTTTTCTGGTATCAATTTGTTAATATCTGTTTAAATTTCCTTTACGTATTTAAGGCCAACTTTCTTTTCACCCTTGGCAATTCAGTGCCAAGCATTTTGGAAGGGAGCCTAAAAGAAATTGTATATTATTATGATTACATTTTCTCTTGGAAAATAGAAAGCTTACTACTTAATGAGCTCATGACATACCATTGGGCTGTGTACCTTGTTAGAGTGTGAGAACTTTTTGTCCAAAGTTCATGTCCATATTAGGGTTTCAGATACTTTTTGGAGATACTTTGTTTTGCAGATACTTTTTGCATTAAATTGGCTAATATCACAGATGAGGTGGGTTCAACGGGTAATACTTTTCCACACCACAAAATCATACCACTTAGAAGCCAGGTTGGCAAGTAGAGTATATAAACAAATAACTGATGTACAAGAATAATGGGCAAGGGGATATACCATGTGTGTTGAGAGGTTGCATTAAAGGCTGGCTCAGCACTTTGTATTCATGTGGAATGGATGTTGTCTCCATACAGTGTGGATTTGCCTTCCTCCCGCCCTGCACACTGCCCTAATACCTTCCCCAAGAAATGCATACTCTTCCCCTGTAGTGGACATTTCTCAGTGGTTGCATGTGTGCATCTGCATTACTTCCTGCCCCACCATATTAGCTGATTTTAAGACTTTGGAACTATAAATAAAACAGGTTACAATATACCACTGTTTCCCAGGCTGTCAAGCCTGTTTTGCGTCATGTTGCTTCATGCCACAAGACAAATGGGGGGAGGGCTGTTTCTGTGGCATGTTTATGTTGGAGCTCTGCATTGTTACATTACCTCAAGCCACAGCGCAGGCCCCTCCAATTGATGGAACTTCAGGGTGAAGGTTGTGTTTACTGCTCAAAGGCATGCCTAAGAAATTTCACCTAAGTGTTCCTGCCCTCTATTCCACAGGCAAAATTCCCTGGGTGCACACCAATGCCGCTGCACAAGCCTAAGAAAGATTGTATGTAACCAATGGGAATGGAGCAGCTATTTGGCTGGTGTTGGTAGTGATAAGAACTAGTGAGGGATTTTTTTAGATTGAATAGTGACTAGGGAAAGCCTATGTAGTCATATGTATATTCTGTATACAGCTTCATAATATTCTAACTCAAGATGATGTAATTTATTAAGTTTCACTACTCTGAATTGGACTGAAAATAACTAAATGAAACTTAAATAATGACCAGGATAAACAACATTTTGCTCCTTCATTTAGATGTCAATCAGGGCAGTTTAGAACAATTAAAATTACAATACTATGGTAAAACCAAAATATCAGGCCAAATATAATGTAGAATATACAAATACAATTAATAAATTATATAATCACTTTTTAAAATCTAGGAATGAGCTTGAAAATAAAACTGATTTTTAACTTTGAAAATTATTAGTTGTTATGACCAGTTCTAGTTTCAGTGGTTTAAGTGCCCTGCCTTTTCTCTCTCTTTGGAATGGGCATATTATATGTCATGGGCTTCATTTTCAGTCGACAGTTCAGAGTTTAATATTCATTAAGTTAATTTTCTCACCAGCAGTTGCTTTGTTACAAGTTGACTGGGGGATTTATCCTTCAGTTTGTTATATCCTTAATTGTCACACCTGTTAAGGGACCTTTCACTGCATAAATTCTGTGGGATTTAGCTAATTCTGCACAGAATTCACTGCAATTTACTGGCACTATATTTTTACAGTGTTTTAATAAAGATGGAGCAATATCTCATCAATCATTCTTGCACTTTCAAATTGTGACATGTTGGTATGAATTTACTAACAATGAGAATGTTACATTAATTATTGGGAGAGTGGGGAACCAAAGGACTTCTCCAACTCCCTTTGTTCCATGTAGGAACTTGTGTTCTCTCTTCAGCTGGCAAATTCCTTGGAAAATCTTTCCCCACTATAAATATTCCCCAGGATTCTATTCCATTTAAATTGTTGACTCCATACCTTTAAAGAAGGTCCGGATATTACTCAGTGTGTGTGTTTTGCCCTTCAGCCAATGATTAGTAGCACTTGCCTGTAATTACAAAATTTCTAAGGTTTCCTGCTGTTGGTGCTCACAGACAGAAATGGTCAGAGTTTGTAGATTTGGGACTAAGAATTTGCTACTTGAGCTCTAGCTAGTGAGACCCAGGTCTAATCCCACAATCCCCAGAAGCAATAAAGCTTACTGGATGACTTTAGGCAAGTCACTGTTTATAAGCCTAACCTACCTCACAGGGTTATAATGAGGATAAAAGGGAAGGGAAAGCAGGAGATGAGCTCTAGGAAGAGAATTCCATGGGAATTCTAGCTTGGATCCAAAGGCTCCTTTCTTCTTATGGAAAGGACATTCTGTCACAGTAAAGGAATATTTGGAGCCAATTTTCTTTGTAAATGAGGTTATGGAAGCATTTGAATGGCACAGTTTAAGGACTGTGTACACAGCCTGATTTGGGTTGAATCAATCCTTATTCAAACTGGTCACGTATGGAGGTTGTCATTCTATCACTCCATTATTCATTCAGCTCACCCATCAGTGTGTGGAGAGGTTTTTACAAACTTCATTGTGTGTTGACAGGCGAGCTGAGTGAATGACGAAGTGATCAAACAACCACTTCACCATTCATCCTGCTTGAATAAGGATTGACTTAACCCATATCCTCCGGCCACACACACAGTTTTGATTGTAAGCACTCAGTGTCTCCTGTTTGTAATCATTACTTATGTAGGCCGATTGTAAGTTGGCGACATGTGATTTAAAACAATCCTAAACATGTAAATGTGGGGGTTTTTTTAAAAAAAGAAAACAGTATATGCTTAAAAAGGGAAGTGCCATGGCTCAAGAGCAGAGCATCTACTTTGTATGCAGAAGATCCCAGGTAGGTTTGGGAAAGACTCCTGTCTGAAACCCTGGAGAGCCATTGGCAGCCGCTGTGAATAATACTGAGCTAGATAGACCATAGATCTGACTAAGGTTCCTATGTTCCTAATAATTCCTTAAGCAACTTTAAATGTTTATACATAGTGCTCTTCCTGTGGGGTTACTCTCTTTTCCTAAGGATTTCTCTAAGAGTTATCTTGTGAATCATTACAACAAACCTGTGTGTTCTTTCCAAACTACAAACTGGGTTCTGACACTGAAAAATGGTGACCCAGTTCAGATCTATGAAAATGTACATTGCTTATGTGTTCACAAATGTGTGAGAGTAGCAATGCTCCTTCATTGCTAATGCACTTCCCCACCAACAGCTGTGCATTGACCATCAATGTTCTTAACCCAAGAATAAATGTTCCTGCACATGCCCTAGTCCCTTCTTCTGCATGCTGTGATGAGAGCCTTATAGGATTTGTTAGGCGATAGTTTCCTGTTACATCTGAACAGAAAAAAACTCTTGGCCTCAAGTACAAACCAGATTTATGAAATGAAAATCTAATTTTTAATTCTGTATACTGGTCTGTATGTAGAGATTATGCCATTATTTCAGGCAAGCAATTGTTGTTTCAGAAACCATACTTTCAGTACTAAATCACAGTGGTGGGCAAATAAGTGGAAGGGCAAGGATATCTTCATCGTAATAATCTTGCATTCTCATCCTAGTAAAGTAGGGGGGTACCAATAATTTATATCCAGATTGGGAATTTGGCTTCCCTAAGACCACTCAAAGAACATTAATTCAGCATGCAACCATTGCTATTTAGAATACATGTCCACTGAAAATCTTCCTGGAATCACTGTGCACTGTGTACCTATGGCACAACTAGATCTGCCTTTGTTTGTACAGTCTTCTAAATGTAGTCTTCTAAAGTCTTCAAAATGGTATGGGTAGCATCCTTAAAACATGTCTCTGTATCAGAAAGTGGTGTGCAGAGATTTCAACCAGACAACTTATGCAGTTCTCCTTCACACGATACAAAAAAGTACTGTCAGCCAGTTTCGTGCTTGTGGATTTGATGGATAGTACTTCTTTATTGTGTCTGAAATCACTGTAAAATAGGAATGATTTAAGGGGGGGGGGATATATTCTACAGCGTGCCAAATACATTTTGATATTTCTTAGAAATAGATTTAAATAGATTTAAATGACCAAGTAAAAGCTTTATATTTTAGATTTACTGAACCCTAGATTAGCTCTTGAAACAAGGGCCAGTGAGCTGTCATTTTCCAAATGAGCATATTTTGTGTTTCATTTAGATATTTCATTGATGAAAACAGAGCATTTGAAACTGCAGGCAGTAGGATGCCTTAGGCAACCAAGCATATCAAAATAAAGCACATGGAGAGACTTTTACTACTCTTGCTATTTAAAGAACTATTTTTGTGAGCTTATTAGCTACTAGTGATCCCTAAGGAGAAATACAATTAAAACTTAATCATACCAAAAGCTGGGATTCTTCTGATTCAGCGAACTTGTAATCTTTTATATTTTAGTAGTTTACTTTAAATGTATTGGCTCTCAGAATGAAAGCCACAAAATTAGTTTTATCTGGCTGTAGAACATTTCCTTTGAACTTACATGGCATATATTACCTTTCTTTTGAGTCCTTTACTTGTTTACGTGTTTTTAAGCCTTTCAGGAATTCTGAGTGGCAGGATTTCTATTTTCTTACATGAAAGTAAAATATCTGCTGTGCCCTTTAAAGATCACACTGCACATGTTCCCTAGGCGTATTCATTTTTTCCATGCATGATACACACGGCATTAGAAGTATGAAGATGAATAATTTGAAGCAGTATCTTAAAAGTCAAGTAAAGAATTTAGGACTATTGCAAAGAAATTCAGTGCTTGACTCCTTATGAGTCTGCGTGACTGAAATAGTTTGATCCATGTAAGATGGGGTAAAAAAACAATGTCATGGTAAAAGTCTCAAGAATCACAACTGATATGCATTTGACTAGTAGATTTTGTTGTTCTGGATGTTAATTCTATAACTCAGTGTAACTTTCATGCTGTTGGAACAGTAAAATACTGTGCACAGAGTGGGAAATCGACTTAACTCCACAAACACACATCTACAATTTTAATAGGTGTATTGTGCAGATTGCATGTGTAATTAACAATTTAAATATTTGTAAAATTCATTTCTTTTCTATTGATAAGGGGTTTCCATAGAAGATATTTAAAGTGTAAGGTTCTAAAGCTACTAACATAGCTGAGTCATTTTTGTGTTTGTAGAGTCTAAAGTGTAGCTACAACTTCTCTCACAGATTCTGAAACAATAACAGGTATACCCTAAGTTCCCGTGAGTTGATGCAAGTCAAATTGCATCCCTGATTTTCACATTTGTAATGGGCCAGCCATGAAACTGTCCTGTGACTTTATCTAACTCATTCTCCAGTGTGTATACCACACTGTAAAGATCAATGGACATGATAATTATAATTATTGTGTGTCACTTGTTGTGTTCTGGTTCTGCAACAGATCTCCAGTTGCAGAAATGGGACTTACCCTTTTTCTCCTCCAATATGCAACCCACTGTGCACCCTCAAAACATTCTATGGAGAGCTGGGTTACCACCTGGGGCAGATTTGGGGGGTGGGGAAGAAAAGGAATTATGCTGTGTCTCCTGATGTGATGTTGGAGCTTGCCTACTATATTTTGGTTCTGAACTGGAGTACTGGTGCAAAAGCAGAAAAAAAGATATTCAGGCATCTTGTATTCCTCTGTATACTTAAAGTTGCATGTGTTTTCATGTGTGTTGGAACAGTGAAGACAAAGGCTGAACAGTAGTTGCAGATTATCAGTAGATTGGTGCTGAATAGACACAGTAGTGGTTCATATTAAATTTAGTGATGTGCTCTTACTGAGTGGTAGCAAAAGTGATTCAATAGGAACCTGCAGGAAGAAAGCTAATCTGAGTGATTCTATTACTAACAAGCTTTGAAATGTCAGCCTTCTTGTATTAAATAAGGCTTGGTGAGAGAACTAGAGGTGTGTGGTGTGAATAAGTGCTTACAGTGGTGCCCCGCAAAGAATGCCTCGCAAGACGAAAAACCCGCAAGACGAAAGGGTTTTTCGGTTTTTGCGTCGCTTCGCTAGACGATTTTCCCTATGGGCTTGCTTCGCAAGAAGAAAGCCCATAGGGAAATCTCCGGTGACCTCTTTTAAATGCTGGCGGTGGGGAGCAAAGCCTTCCCCCCCCCTCCGGCCTTCAGAAGAGGTCCAGGAAGGCCGGCGGGGGCCGAAAGGCTTTGCTCCCCACCGCCAGCATTTTAAAAGCAGTCCGGGATAGCAGGGAAGCGCTTCCCGCTATCCCAGACGGCTTTTGAAGGCCGGCGGGGGGGCGAAAGTCTTTGCTCCCCCCTGCCTGCCTTCCCGGGAGAGCGGAAAAACGCGCTGCGATTCTCCGCTCCCCCCAACGGCTTTTGAAGGCAGGTGGGGGGGAGCAAAGACTCGCCCCCCGCCGGCCTTCAGAAGACCTCTTCTGAAGGCCGGCGGGGGGCGAAAGTCTTTGCTCCCCCCTGCCTGCCTTCCCGGGAGAGCGGAAAAACGTGCTGCAATTCTCCGCTCTCCCCAACGGCTTTTGAAGGCAGGCGGGGGAGCAAATACTTTCGCCCCCCGCCGGCCTTCAGAAGAGGTCCTGGACCTCTTCTGAAGGCCGGCGGGTTTTGCCCCCCCTGCCTGCCTTCCCGGGGGCTTTTAAATCGCCCCAGGACAGTGGAGAATTGCTCCGCTGTCCCGGGGCGATTTTAAAATGCTGGCGGGCGGCAGCGCTGCCGCCGGCCAGCATTTTAAGATCGCCCCGGACAGCAGAGAAGTCCTCCGCTGTCCCGGGGTTTTTAAAATGCTGGCGGGCGGCAGCGAAGGTTTCGCAGCCGCCCGCCAGCATTTTAAAATTGCCCCGGGACAGGGGAGAAGTCTCCGCTGTCCCGGGAAGGCAGGGGAGGGATCAAAGACTTTCGCCCCCCGCCGGCCTTCAGAAGAGGTCGGGGGACAGACTGTCCCCGGACCTGGTCTGAAGGCGGTTTCCATAGGAACGCATTGATTGATTTTCAATGCATTCCTATGGGAAACCGTGCTTCGCAAGACGAAAAACTCGCAAGACGAAAAGACTTGCGGAACGAATTAATTTCGTCTTGCGAGGCACCACTGTATTTTTGTCTGGTGGTTACTAGAGCACTAAACGTTGCTGGGATATCATCTAGGTGGCCTCACAGCTGATGCACCGACTTCTGCTAATGAAAGGCACTTCATGTTGCGGAGGTCATTTGGGCTTCCAGCAACAATGTTGAATCAACAAGCACCTCCATATTCCTGTTTTGGACTGGACTTCCGGGTCGGCGCCATCGCCGAATGGCGGGCTCCCTCCGAGCTCCGGAGGGAGCCTGCTCGGCAGGGGCTGGGTCCTACCGCACCGGCGATGCGGGGACCCTCAAAAACCACGGCCAGAGTGAGGCTGTGGACATGGAGACTCGGCTGGCACCGTTAGCGCCCTCCCGGCTCGTGAAGGAGCCTTTTTAAAGGCTACGGATCGGGCGCCGGGGAGAAGCGTGGTGCTTTGAGTTCTCTGCTATCCCTGCCGAGCGCAGCCGCATGCCATCCGGCGGAGAGCGCTGACTTCTTCTATTGAAAATCTGGACCTAAAAGAAGAACCCGTGAGTAATTGGATTATGGATTAAAAAAGAGGGATAAATTTTTAAAATCTGGAGCGAACGGGGGAGGTGGAAAAAAGGAAGTCAGCCTACCCCTTAATTGTAGAAGAGCCAAAACAAAGGACTTAACGACTAAGATCGAGCGTATCTTTATCTTCATGAATTAGCAACTTTGCGAGGGAAAATTATAAGACTGTGCTGGAGGAGAAAAGTGGAATTTGTATTAAAAAAAACAACCCCCCCCCCCCGGAATCCCTGGAGTGATCCGCGAAACTACCTGGGGAAGAGCATCGGGAGTTTTGACAGCTGCCAAAGGCTGTCAAAACGGAAGAATAAAGCAGGGACTTTGCTTTGAGGACTTTGCCGGTTACATTTGTTTTAAATTGTATATAAATTGTTTCAAATAAGGATTTACAAACTATTTGGATTAATGGATTTGATCTGGAAGGGAACTTAGTTACTGCGATCCACCTAGAGGAGCTGAGTGACATTGCATGTGTTTTTCTCAGGAAACCTGAACAGTTGTAACTCTTAATCTCTTGGGAACTGCAGAAATGGAACATTGTTTTGTCTACAGAGGGCTACAAACTACAGGAAGCAATGGATTCTTTAGTTGGAAAACGAAAGGGACATGACATAATGTTTTGCTTCTGAACAACAAGCCTCTGCAGAAAATAAGAAGGTCATGGAAAAAGAACATTTTTGCGGGAAAACAGGGAAACAGAAGGAGGAGAGAGAATGACAAGAATATGGAAACATCATGAACTGGACAGAATTGGGAACATTTGGGACATCCAGATTTGACAAGCTTATGGAAATTAAATGGGAGTTTTTTACTCCTGGATATAAAAATCTGGATAGAAAAAATGGGCCCCTTTTTGAGACAGACTCCTTCCAAGATTGGACATTTGTAATTAAATATGACTGGCAAACTATTAGAGGGATATGGATTAAGCGGGTAGGAACTTCAGGAAGACATTAGGATGAAGGGATAGAAGGAACACAACAGAGAAAGGGGGGAGGGAAATTTGGAATCCAAAGGTTGTAAAATTATTTTTTATCTTTATATCTTTTTTTCTTTTTTTATAAAATTTTGAAAGGGGGAACTCGTGGAAGGGAAAAAATCGATCTTAGGGGATGGGAATTTGGAAAAATTGGGTTATTGATGTTAAGTGAGTCATGGGATAAAAACTTGTTGAATTTAATTGCTTATTCGGAAGATTTGGAACGCAATTGGGGGCGGGAAGGGGAAGTCCTGGCTTTGGTTTTGGAAGAAAGTGTATGAATTGGATCTAATTTGTTTTTAATTTGGAAAATCTTAATAAAAATTATATTAAAAAAAAAAAACATATTCCTGTTTTGGAGATGAAATGGTTGGGAAGAGGGACTTGTTCCTACGCATAATCACAAGTGTCTTCTGCTGTTAAGACCTTCCTTAGTTTCAGGCTGTAGCTGCATCATAGTTTTGAAGCTAAATTCAATCTGCTTTATTAATAGCGCAATCCTACATAGGTTTACTAGGAAATAAGCCCCACTTTCCTGAGTAGGATTTAGGCTGAAATCTAAATTATCCCCCCTTCTCCGTCAATGTGTCTGCATGGAGTGGTAGGGACACCATTGCATCTGCAGCCCTGTTGGGAGGGTGGAGGAAGGGATTTTGCTATGTCAGTCTGGAGCTGGCATAACAGCCAGGCCTGAATTTGGCCCTATGCACAACAGCAGTGAAATGGGCTTGGGAGCTAATGGATCATCGGCTGGTCCAGCTCCTATTTGCACTCAGAGCACCCCAGTTCCACTGGCTACCTCTGGCGAGGATTCTGCCGGTATCCATTCCACCCAGGAGGCCACCTAAACTAGGAAACTTGGGCAGAGGAACACTCCGCTCATTCCAACTCTTTGCCCAGTGAGGGGGTGTGGTTAGCTTGCTCTGTTGCTTCTGAATAAATACTTATTTTTATTACTTGTATAAAATTGTTATATGCTACCTAATTATGTGCTACCCAATATGTTCTTTGGACAGCTTATTGTTTCAACAAAATGATAAAATATAACAATTAATCTTATAGCAAAGCAGCAGAATTTAAAAAATAAAAAGAATGACAAAATCTTAGAAGGCCTGGAAAATGTTAAGGATAAGTTTGTGAGAATGTCTGGGTTCTACAGCACCGTTGATCCCGCTGAACTTTAATTCCATGCAAAATGCATACGGCTGTGTTGCGTACCTGTTTCTGGATTTAGTGATAGTCTGAATGTCACACAGACTCAATACACTAAGGGAAGGAATACAATTAAAATGACTCCAAGAGGATCTTTTACCTTTAGTAATATTAATCAGGGATACATTTCCATAAACACATTTTTCTGTAAACAATTTGCAAGGGAATGCATTTCACGCTGTTTTAACATGCTGAGACCAACTTTATTCTGATTCATTCTGGTCTTTTTAAAAGCACCAAAAGAGGAACCATTCTGTGCTTGCTGGAGGGCATCGTGTCACAAAGATTAGAAAACTATAAAAGATTGTATGCTGCCTGATACTGGCCTTAAGACATTTAAAAATTACTTATTTCCAAATAACCCTTTCAGATCCCAAAATTCACAAAGAAAGGGAAAAAAACCCTGAATATTAATACTAATCATGTAGATTTATATAGGCTACCCTATGACTTCTAGCTTCTTTAAAGTTTGACATAATTTTTACGATGATATACAGTGGATTTGGTAATTATTTTGATAGATGTTTGAAACTATTCTATCCATGTTGCTCTGTTTTTGACCCAGAATTAAACTTGAGGTGCAGTGAACCCAACTCACTGTCTTTCTAACACAGTAGCAATTCCCTTTTCTGTCTAATTAGTAGAAGCCCCAGGAAAAAGAAGAAGCAAGGATTGATTCGAACACTGGCCTGAACCACAGTGGCCCCTACCCTGTACGCTGCAAGACATTGCTTCCTATCTTTGTGAGCTATTTTCGGCTAAAATGAGCAATGAGATATTTCTTGAGATGCTATACAAGCCCATTATTTGGAAAGATGCCTTTAATCCTCAGTGTTCCCTACAATTAACTCCAAGAGCCCACATGAAAGACATTGTCAACTGCTTTCCTTAAAGGAAAGTATATCTCTATTAATCTTTCCATTCTGTCTGAGGCAATCAAAAAGGATTTATTGCCTATGTTTTTTCAACACATAAGGAGCAACCCTGTAAATTCTGTAAACAAGTATGTAGCACAGGAGAAATTCAGCTCAGTTTGCATCAAAAGACAAGCTTACTTAAGTTGTATTTTCTGAAAAAATACACAAACCAAAGTACAGCCATCCTTTGAAATTTGCACATCTCCAGATTTTTCAATATGCTTCTCTGAGGTCCAGCTCAGAGGGCCTTCTGGCAGTTCCCTCACTGCGATAAGTCAGGTTTCAGGGAACCAGGCAGAGGGCCTTCTCAGTAGTGGCACCCGCCTTATGGAACACCCTCCCATCAGATGTCAAGGAAATAAACAACTACTGTATCTGACTTTTAGAAGACATGTGAAAGCAGCCCTGTTTAGGGAAGTTTTTAATGTTTGATCTTTTATCATGTTTTTAATATTCTGTTGGGAGCCGCCCAGAGTGGCTGGGGAAACCCAGCCAGACGGGAGGAGTATAAATAATAAATTAGTAGTAGTAGTAGTAGTATCATCTACCCAAGTAATATGTACAAAAATTCATATACTAAGCTAAGGTGTGCATACCAAATGCATGTAGAGGTCAAAATACTATACAAAATACATTATGTTAGGGGAACTGTTTGCAAAAATGTGTATATTGTTCAAGACCACATACAAAAGTGTACCAACCATCACTATGGGCTGTTTATACTGATTCACAATATAGATCCATCTAGCTCAATGCTGCCTATTCTGACTGAATAGTTCACCAAATCTCAGGTCTTTCCTTGTTTTGGCTGGGAAAGAGGGGTATTAAACTCAGGACTTTCTGCTTGCAAAGCATGTGCTCTGATAACAGTCCTACTTCATTAGTTGTGCTAGTGATGGACTTGAACATTTTACTGATGGTTGTAGGCCCATAACAGTAGTAAAGGTAAAGGTAAAGGGACCTCTGACTGTTAAGTCCAGTCTTGGACGGCTCTGGGGTTGCGGCACTCATCTCGCTTTACTAGCTGAGGGAGCCGGTGTTTGTCCGCAGACAGCTTCTGGGTCATGTGGCCAGCATGACTAAGCTGCTTCTGGAGAACCAGAGCAGCACACGGAAATGGCGTTTACCTTCCCAGCAGAGCGGTACCTACTTGCACTTGATGTGCTTTCGAACTGCTAGGTTGGCAGGAGCTGGGACCGAACAATGGGAGCTCACCCCGTTGCAGGGATTCAAACCGCTGACCTTCTGATTGGCAAGGCCTACACTCTGTGGTTTAGACCACAGCACCACCCGCATCCCTTAACAGTAGTATAAAGGGTTAAAAGCCACTCTTCCAGGTAAAGGTTAAGGGCAGCTCATGACACTAAGCACTGTGCATTTCTGTTACTTGAACCTTTCTTCTGTCAGCTCTTCGGATATTTGCTGTGTAGAGAGACTTGCTGTATCTTGTGTCTTTCATGTTGGACACACTGTAGGATTTTATGCTACAGAAAATGTTTCTTTATATCAGAAATGTATTATTCCGCAATGTTGTATAAAAATAATTTGCTCCTTTAGAAGATTTTATCTACCCTGCAGCAGCAGAGGTTTATTGGTTTATCTCTTATTTCATTATGAGTATTAGATAATTATGATATACAGTGGGCTTGATCTCCTTCTTTAGAGATTATACAGCCATTAATGCAGAGCAAAACTATGGTGTAAAATTGTTTACATATCAGCAATAAATGTATAATGCTAAAAAAGGCATAAGGTTCCTATTACACATTTAAGACATTATCATGGTGATTTATGTCGACTTACGATAATACATAGAATTAGGATAATAGCATAATAACAAACATCAGTATCTGTAGGAAAACTGAAGGGAGTTGATCAAAAACTGCAGTTTTCTTTGAGTTAAATGAGTACCCTGGTCATTGCTCTGAAATGCATTCAATAGTATTCATGAAGGCATTAGCAACTTGACAAGAACCTGATTGGAATATTGGGTTTGGAGGGGTATTTTTTTGTCACACTATTGGACGTGACCTTTCAGTCCCAGAGGATTGTTATGTTCTGTGTGACTGACTTTCCATCTCTCCCTTTGTGCACATGTGCGTAGTTAGTGATTCTGTCTATTACACCAACCAAGTAAACATTTTCTGCCTTGTGGGAACAGAGAAATGACATTGGCAATGGTCTGCAGATGCTCCCTGTCACTGTGTTTGGGCTTTGCTTTCTGAATTGTTTTGATGAAAGGAAAACTTCTCTGCCTATCAAAGGGTGTAGCTAAGATGACCAGATTCTAAAACAATACATTGTGCATTGTAACAATAAAATAAAATTGATTCTGAACACCAACACATTAACCAAACTTTCTTATAACCAGTTTAATTACTTATTTCTCCCTTCTGTTGATATAAAGACCTTCACAAGGAAATATTAATAATAAATTGATTAGGGAAATTAAACTGAACATTTTTAACTCTTTTGTCCTTTATTGCATGATCAAAGAAGTGATAAAAGAATGGCAAATACAATATGTTTTTTTGTGTAGTGCAACATAAGCAGTAATGGATCCACTGAATCTGTATTGAGATGAAACACTTTCTGGAGTGCTTCAGGAAGTTCAAACATTCATAGTATTTGAGAATAGTTTTACGCTTCCACTGGCTAGGTATAAGGGATATCAGTCTTCTTGCTCCAGGGCATAAAGTAATTGCTATCTGTAGTTAAGAAGGAATTCCTTCCCTCTCACATGTGGTACAGCTCTACAAAATAGTCCAGATATATTATGGGTTTTTCATCTTGCAACAAAGTACTGGTTATAGGTCATTGCTAGAAGCAGCATAGCAACTGGAAGTGCTGGGCCAGCATTATGTTCAGAAAGTCACCTCTTAAATTCCTAAGCAGATTTAGCACTTACACCTCTCCAGGAGTGCAGAAGAAAAATTGTGGAAGATTATCCATCATTCTAATGTACATTTGTTAGGATTGTCTTCTTTTAAATCTATATTGCACAGCTCCTTGTCCTGAGTGCACTGGCCTGGTTAGATTTAGCAATCCAAAATTGAGTCACGGGCAGCATCAGTTGCTCCCCCACCTCCTTTCCTCTTCTGTTGCAGCTGCAAGGAGGAAATCAGAAGCTTCCACTTATATTTTAGGTTAACCACAGTTTAGCATCACAGCCATCTGAATTATAAATGGTAGATAATGGGGAGTTCAAACAAGCCAGTTTCTAACACTGAGGTTTGAACGCACACTTTGAGTTCAGAGAACACGGTAAGCTTATTCCTGACACAGAATATATATTGGTATCCCCAGGGTAACAAATAAAGCCTTGATTCTGACTGTCTGAACTATTGTACCACACTGTCCAGTGGCAGCTAGTTTTTGACAGATCTCAGTTAGATTACTCTTAAATGTTATCTGCCCCAAGGCTTCAGGGACAGCACAGAAGATTCTATCCAATGCACCACTGTAACCATTCCATCACCACAAGGATTTACACTTGCATAATGAAACTTTCCACCCTTTCCTCCCCCATATACATCCATCATCTTCCCCAAACATGCTTTAAGGAATTGGAGGGAAACCGAAAACATAGTGGAGGCGGACACTGGATACAAGTCAGGCTAACAATCCATAGGTACAATTCTGCAGTTTGCTACTGCAATTGCTTGCTTTCTTGGAGTCTAGGAACTACTAAGGTATTATTGCCTCAATATCACACACTGGAGTGTACAAAATAAAAAATGTTTTTATGCTCAAGAGTGTGGGGAAACGAAATACCTGCAAAGAAGAGGGCAGCAATAGTGATAGTGGAGGTCATTTCCTATGTAGGGGACACCCATTGAAAACACACAGGCCTAGATTCAAAGCACCATACATTGGATTCCATGCACCCTGGGAGCTTTGGACTTGTTTTCAAACAGCAGCAACCCCCTGCCCCCAGTGCTACCTGGCAAATCTCTTTGAAACCAAAGGTCATTTTATAAGTAATATCTGATATGCCATGGGAGTTTTCCATTCGGGGGGAAAGTTACAATTTCCACTGACATATCCAAGGCTAGACAGCTTTGGACCCATGCTACAGCAGTTACTAGGTATCATTTAATTGACCTGCATTGCATTACTTCTTTGGTATAAAATGCACACGTGTTGTTGTTGTTTAGTCATTTAGTCGTGTCCGACTCTTCGTGACCCCATGGACCAGAGCACGCCAGGCACTTCTGTCTTCCACTGCCTCCCGCAGTTTGGTCAAACTCATGCTGGTAGCTTCGAAGACACTATCCAACCATCTCACCCTCTGTCGTCCCCTTCTCCTTGTGCCCTCCATCTTTCCCAACACCAGGGTCTTTTCCAGGGAGTCTTCTCTTCTCATGAGGTAGCCAAAGTACTGGAGCCTCAGCTTCACGATCTGTCCTTCCAGTGAGCACTCAAGGCTGATTTCCTTAAGAATGGATAGGTTTGATCTTCTTGCAGTCCATGGGACTCTCAAGAGTCTCCTCCAGCACCATAATTCAAAAGCATCAATTCTTTGGCGATCAGCCTTCTTTATGGTCCAGCTCTCACTTCTCACAGGTAGTCTTGCCCAATTTGTTTCAGATTCAATCTGAAATACCTTCTGTTTCATATTCAGTTTCAACTGATCTCCCATTGTTATTTGGGGGGGGGGTATCATCTCATTGCAAAAGAATGAACGGGCTGCTTTCCATAATAAATGATACCCAATTGGTGGCATCAGTTGTTTTCAGCAATAAAAATTACTTTTAAAATTTCCCATTTGGCCTTACATCCCATTGAAAAAAATCACCACCCAATTCAACTTTTAATTACCTCTCTAGGGGCCAGGCATGTGTATGTTTCAATGACCTTGAAGGCAGTATTAATTGTCTAGTATAACACCTAGAAGCTACTTTATTATGAAAGAATTTTGTCAAAGTGTTGCTCATTTCACTTTTTTTCTTCAGTAGCTTATTTTTAAGCTTTGGCAGGTCAAGGGTTTAAATGAATATAAAAACTGTGAAATGATTTCACAGACAAGGAAATGTTCAGCCAAGTTTTTCTTTTCTTTTCCTCTATGACCTCTTTAGAACATATATTGGTAAGTGCTGACAATAGCTATGGTAGGAAAGGAACAGCAATTATGAAAAAAACAGTTATAAAAGTCTGATCACTTGTTCTGTTAGTATTTGAATATTCAATTCCAGAATAATTTATGAGAGAAGCACCTATGCCCTAAGGAAGGAAAATGTGGTATAAGCAAACATATCCACCTTGTCTCTCACAGACTATCATTCTAGTAAAGAGGAGCTTCATGTCGTATAATAAATGTTATGGTTAGTGTAATCTTGGCCTCCAGTGAGTTGAGTTGATTTGTTTACTCTGGATCTGTCCTTCTAAAGAATGGGCAAGGAACTGCCAGACTACAAGTCTGATATATGCTGTAGGTAGGGATGAGTGAAAAATTTGATTCAGTTCATTTTTTAAAGGCCTAACAGTCAAATTTCCTAAATGTTCCTAAACAATATGCAAACCAAAACACTTACATAACTTTAGTAAAAGTGGGAGGAAATCCCCAGACCTCTTGTCATGGTCATTCACAGGGATATAAACTAATTTGGACGACTGCAACTCCAATCAAAATTCCTGAACGATATAGCATAAGCAGCAGTACAGAAATTCCCTTGCCTTCGCGGTATATAAGCACAAGAGTTCACTCTAGAGATTGGCTAATTTCCAAGTCAATACAGTGGTACCTTGGGTTAAGTACTTAATTCGTTCCGGAGGTCCATACTTAACCTGAAACTGTTCTTAACCTGAAGCACCACTTCAGCTAATGGGGCCACCTGATGCCGCCGCACTGCCGGAGCACGATTTCTGTTCTTATCCTGAAACAAAGTTCTTAACCTGAAGCACTATTTCTGGGTTAGCGGAATCTGTAACCTGAAGCGTATGTAACCTGAAGCGTATGAGCAGTTCTACATCAATGCCTAGATTGCCTGCATGCACGTAAGGAATGGAGGATAAACTTGCTACACAAGGGACCGCCATGCTGTGGGGAAATGTAGCAATGCTGCTTGCTTGCTTTTATTTACACATGGAGTGAGGGAGACGTGCAGCGCAGCCTTCTATACGATGAACATACAAAACAAAAGGCAACATTAGTTAACATAGGTGACAAAATGGTGCAGTAGTAGGCCATTTTTTAAGCTAATAGTTGTGTGTCACTATTGACACTCAATGCAATTTACAGACATCCAATAAATATGGGGGTAAGCAGGCACAGCCATTAGTGCCAAAGAATTCCACCTCAGAGGGGGGCATGGCTCTGTTGTTGAGCATCTGCTTTTGCATGCAGAAGGGCCCCAGTTCAACCCCTTGCATCTCCAGGTAAGGGTTGGGAATGTCCCCTGCCTGAAACCATGGAGTGCCACTGCCAGACAGTGCAGACAACGGTGAGCTAGATGCACCAATGGTCTGACTCAGTATAAGTTATGTTCCTATGATACCACTGCTGGGTCCCCTGGAATGAAAGCAGAGAAACTAGGAGGACTGGTCACTGATAATGTCACATGGACAAAGCTGGTAGGCATCTGCCAGCCCAGTTCAATATGAATTGACTTGAAAGAGAATTCTACCAAGTTTACTGGGACTTATTCCTAAATAAGGGATGCGGGTGACACTGTGGGTTAAACCACAGAGCCTAGGACTTGCCAATCAGAAGGTTGGCAGTTCGAATCCCCGCAACGGGGTGAGATCCCATTGCTCGGTCCCTGTTCCTGCCAACCTAGCAGTTCGAAAGCACGTTAAAGTGCAAGTAGATAAATAGGTACCGCACCAGCAGGAAGGTAAACGGCGTTTCCGTGCGCTGCTCTGGATCACCAGAAGCGGCTTAGTCATGCTGGCCACATGACCCGGAAGCTGTACGCCGGCTCCCTTGGCCACTAAAGCGAGATGAGTGCCGCAACCCCAGAGTCGGCCACGACTGGACCTAATGGTCAGGGGTCCCTTTACCTTTATTCCTAAATAAGTCTGCATGTGGCTATAGTCTGTGACAGCTGCATAACCACCTTACTTTTTGTCATAAGATTTTATTTTTAAAAAATCATAATACCACAAGATAAGAAAAACTAAAGAGAAAGAGAAAAGAAAACGCAGAGGATTCTCTCAAATGGAAGGTGGTGGACCCTCCCAGGTCTCACCTGGTAGCTTCCATTGTGCTATGTACAAATGCACAGAAATAAACAAAAGTTGTTTACCTTCCAATGTATTGGCAGTGCAGATACTACAGGAGAGACGTACTCTGCTGTTGAAATTACTGCTGCTTGAAACCAAATGAGTGTGAATGCACTCTAAAATCTCTTGCTGGGGAAACATCATCTGAATCCTGTGCAATAATTTACTATCTGGCACTCAGTGTATGCATGAAAACTATGTGAAGGAAGATATTTAATTATAATGGGTTGGGTCCAGGCTAAGTTAATAAGACCTAGTTCCATTTGAATCAGTGGGACCGAGGTTATGATTAACTTATCCTATTGATTTCAATGGAAGCTAAATTCAACTAGCTTAGTCTGGATCCAAGCCACTTATTTTTCCTGTAGCATCCACATTAATTTCTGTGCCCGGGTGTGTTTACAGATTCAGCCTGATTTTATTAAGGAAATTTCTATTGTTTGCTGTACAATTTAATGAGCTCTTGGGAGCTTTTGCATTTAAATGTCATCTAAATCACACCCTCTCTTATGAACTCTTTTGAGGCTGAATTGTGGGCCATTACATTCAAGGGACTATAACTTGGCCTTTATTAGTTTCCATTCATTGCTTTAATAAAAACTTCATTTTGAAGTAGTTAGGGTCACTACCCAGCTAATTTACCAAGCTCAGCCTTCCAGAAGACAAGCTTTCCAGAATCTAGCTACCTAAAAATCTAATTACTATTTTTACTCACAAGGTCTATAGAAATGGATTTAGTAGACCAAATGTGGAAGGGTTGTCATAAGTGAAAAGTAATTCATCAGCTCTCTCTGAACAAGGGCATAACCAAATGCAATTCATGCTCAGAATGTTAGGGAACCTGAACTGGATGAAGGTCTTACCCTTTCCCCTGATTTCCTGATCTAAATTGCCCCACAAGCTATTTGCACAATGGGGAGAAAGCATACTGGGACCTGGCACTGGTATGTTTTTCTATGGAACAAATAGCATCTTGCCAGAGAATAAGGACACCAATTCCTGTAAGTAATACAGAGAAGAGAAACAACCTTCTATTAGCAAGTGGTCTGCAGACATAGTTGCTGAGGAACCAAAGCTGATCCATTTGGACTATGAGTAATCAGCCCAAGGACTGATAAAGCAAATGGATTGATCCAAATTTAATATCCCTAGTAAGGTATGATAAATAGTGTCAATTAGCTGTTCATTCAAGAGGGTGAGATCAGGAGAAGCACTAAAGCCAGGGCCCACTCTCCGTCCCTATCAGCTGGCTAGCAATATTCAGAGTCTAAGCATATATACGTGAAGGTGGTAAAGTAGAGCAGAGAACCAAACATACATATAACTATATCCATTTAGAACCATGTTCAGAAATCTCACACAGGTGTATAATTCCTATAAAGGTTGATTGTGGTTAAGGGCGTGTGGCATAATGATTCAGAACTCTTGACACTCAGGGTCAAAATAGTTAATACACTGGATACATGTATGTTTTTAATATTATTTATCTTACTACTGGGATGCGGGTGGCGCTGTGGGTTAAACCACAGAGCCTCGGAATTGCCGATCAGAAGGTCGGCCGTTCGAATCCCCGCGACGGGGTGAGCTCCCGTTGCTCAGTTCCTGCTCCTGCCAACCTAGCAGTTCGAAAGCACATCAAAGTGCAAGTAGATAAATAGGTACCGCTCCAGTGGAAAGGTAAACGACATTTCTGTGCGCTGCTCTGGTGCGTCAGAAGCGGCTTAGTCATGCTGGCCGCATGACCCGGAAGCTATACGCCGGCTCCCTCGGCCAATAAAGCGAGATGAGCGCTGCAACCCCAGAGTCGGCCACGACTGGACCTAATGGTCAGGGGTCCCTTTACCTTTACCTTTAATCTTACAACTACTACTACAAATCATCATCATCATTTATTTATTTATACCCCACCCATCTGGCTGGGTTTCCCTAGGCACTCTAGGTGGCTTATTTATTTTAAATAAATAGCAGCTTCCTAGATGGAGTGTGGTTTTCACTGGAACTAGGATATGGAGAAGTCAGAGTTCAGTCATTCCCAGACTTCAAGGATGAGGTCTCTTCCCCTGAGGAGCAAGGGAAGCAGACCCTTCCCTCAATTTTCCACACTGCCAAAGACCCTGAGGAGTTTTTGGATCTCGGCATTGCTACCTAAGGAGGACTGGAGATTCCTAGTCAGCTCTTATCTCTGCTGGGCCACAGAAGCAGAGGAGGTGGTGAGCCGGTCTGGAATTTTAGAGCCAACATTAAAGTGCTCAGTTAACTGACGAAGGCCAGTCAGTCTTCACGGATAGAGCAGGGATCGTCAAAGTGCTGCTCTCCAAATGTTATTGGCCCATTGGCCATGGCAGTGGGGTGTATATATAGTAAGCTCTTAGTCTAAGCTGTTTCATTGCTGAAGCAACAGCTCCCATCCAGGTTCCTGTCTTCCTGAACTGGGGAAATGGGCATAGTTAAGTATCCTTGCTGCATGCCATGATCATTGTTGGCCTATCGTAGCTGTTATTTTGAAAGTACAGTAGTACCTCAGGTTACATACGCTTCAGGTTACATACGCTTCAGGTTACAGACTCCGCTAACCCAGAAATAGTGCTTCAGGTTAAGAACAGTTTCAGGTTAAGAATGGACCTCCGGAACGAATTAAGTACCGTATTTTTTGCTCTATAAGACTCACTTTTTCCCTCCTAAAAAGTAAGGGGAAATGTGTGTGCATCTTATGGAGTGAATGCAGGCTGCGCAGCTATCTGAGAAGCCAGAACAGCAAGAGGGATCACTGCTTTTGCTGTGATTCAGAATATTTTTTTTCTTGTTTTCTTCCTCCAAAAACTAGGTTTTTGTGGTCTTGTGGTCTGGTGCGTCTTATAGAGCGAAAAATACGGTACTTAACCTGAGGTACCACTGTAAAAACAAGACACATTAAATTCATACACCCATTTAAAGCATTTCATATATTAGCTGTCTCCAGGCCTCTGGAATTGTACTGAGGCTGTTTGTTGTTAAAAAGATGTCAGCAGAATGTGGAAATAGTGTGGTATTTACTGTGATTTACTGTGGCAGTGTTTTTTTCAGGGGTAATCAAGGGTATGTAGTACCGGCACCTCTTTTTGTTGTTGTTAAAATGTGTGGCACTTAACAGTAACAACTTCATGGTGAGTCCTGGCACCTATTTTTCTCGAAAAAGAAGCACTAGGCCTTTCTATTCATTCTTTTCAGTGTTTGAATTGTTATGCTTAATATGCTATATGTTAATAGACTAGTGTACTGGGAATGAAAAGTAAATAGATTTAATTAGAGCCCTCCCCCACCCCTCAAGTCTTAGTTCTTAGCATCTGTAGTACCTATACAGTGGAGCATCTAGGACGGTGTACATTAGGTGTGGAGAACCTTTGTCCTGCCATAGGTTGCTGGGCTACAACTCCCATCATCCCTAATGACTAGGGATGGTCCAATCACAGCTATTTGGCAGGAAAATGGGAGGAGAAAAAAACAGACTTTGTGCACAAAGCTTCAGTTGTGGGATCAAGTTAGGGAACCACACATGCAGCACTTACTAGCATACCTGGTCCCCACCTATCTAAGAATACACACTGCAGACACTGTGCACACAGCTCCAGTTTCCAGATTGAGATGGAAAACCACATATGCCAGCTCCTCATCTAACTAGGGGTGCATATTGCAGGCTGTTTCTGAGCATTAAGTGGATCTCTGGATCAGCACAACTGATTATACTATGTATTTTTTTCCTGGATAGGTGTCTTTCACTAGCCTCATTGACCATAAATTGGTAGAGATTTCTTTGGATTGATCTGGTATAGTCATACATGATTTAATATATGTCAGGGAACTGACATCTAAAGCGCCGCAGGTGCAAAGGCTCCCTGAGGTTGAGAGAGCAGTAGCAGCGGAAGAGGGAACCAGTAGAGGGCGAGCAAGAACTCCAAGGGAAAGTGAGTCGGAGGGATGGCTCAGAGACGCTTCAAGCGAAACCAGTGGGGAGGTCTCAGGACCTCCTATAGGGACACCCACACCTCGACGGAAACTGTCACGCCGAGAGGCCAGACGACGTGTTTCCGTTAAGGAGCTTTTATGTTGGAAACGTTTCCGAAAGCAGCCACTTTCGGATTCTACTAGTGATTGACGCAGCCATGCTGGAGGGGCTCCGTCACAGGCAGAGGTTTGAAAACCTGATCAAACTCTGAGGGACTTGCATTTTACGCACAAGCAGCTCATCGTCCCATCACAGCAATCTGAAAGTCACCGAAAGCCAGCTTGTGCAGAGAGAAGCATCATGAGCAACCCAGCCGGAACCGGGGGTGCAGGAGCAGCTGGAGGGGGTCCAAGCCTGGAAGAAAGGTACAGAGCGTTGGAGATCCAGTTGGCGCTGCAAACGGCGAGGCTTGAGGAGAGGAGGGCTCAGGATGCAGAAAAGGGAAAGGAGAAAACCACCCCGCTCGCCAGAAAGGTACCAGGATTGGTGCAGAAATTCGGGGGGGATCCCAGGAACTATCATGCCTTTAGAACAGAGATGCAATACGCTCTAAACTTGCAGTTTGATGACTTCCCCGACGAGGAATCGCGAGTGGCGTATGTGATTGGCCATCTCGAATCCGGGGCGAAAGATTGGGTTAGACCCCTGATGGCAGCGAATAATGAGATCTTAAAGGACACGAGGAAGTTTTTTCGTGCCATGGACCTGATGTTTTCCAGCGATATTGAGCAGGGGGTGGTGCGAAGGCAGTTAATGGCTTGCCAGCAAGGAAGCAGATCTGTCCGTGAGTACTGGACTGAATTTACTATGCTGATTCATAAATTGGGGTGGGACCTATCGGCGGAGCCCATCCAAATGCTTTTCGAAGAGGGGCTTTCTTCAACCGTCAAAGATGAGCTTTCCCGGGGGCCCAGGGCGGAGTCTATGGACCAATTAACCAAATCTGCGCTGGCCATAGGAGCGCGCCAGGAGGCGAGGGCTTTGGAAAGGCGGGAAGGGAAAGGAGACCGTTGGAGGGAGTTCCGCATTCCAGACATTCCAGAGCCATCTTTCCCGCCGGCAGAGCCGATGGAAGTTGGAACAGCGCGGGCGCGCGCAGTTTCAAATCCCAGTGAAGGGCGGAAGAAGGAGGGAAAGAGCGCCAAGAGATGTTATCTCTGCCAACAGCCAGGGCACTTTGCCAGAGTCTGCCCACAAAGAAAGGAATGGCAAGGGATGGCAGGAGCTGTTGGGGGAAAGGAAGAGGAAAGCAAGGAGCAAGTAAAAGCCAACGCCTGGCTGCCACCGTCGGGGCACAGCAGCCAGGCCAAAGAGCAATGAAAGTGCCCATGCCAGAACCTCCCAGACCTGCTTTAGTGATAGAGGTGTTACTAGAACTGCCAAACGGACACCCACTAAAGGTCAAGGCGCTTTTGGATTCAGGCAGCTCCTGTAATTTCATGAGTAAGGAGTTTGCAGCTGAGCACCAGATACAGACCATCCCTTTAAGTAACCCCTTGCAGGTGACTACGATTGACGGCAGAGAGCTGTTGGGGGGAGAAGTTAGCCAACAGACTGTCCCGATGATAATGAGAGTGGCAAGGCACAACGAACAGATAGCGTTTAATGTGGCCATCCTGGGAGGAGCGCCCATCATTTTGGGGATGAGCTGGCTGGCGCTACACGATCCGCTAGTGGGCTGGCATCAGAGGGTGGTCTCCTTTGGGTCAGCGCATTGCCTAGAACACTGCAAGGAGGGGAAGGTCTCGGGAGGAGACAGAGTCACCCTAGCGGGGATGGAAGTGATGGGCAAAGGGAAGGTGCCCCCGCAATACGCAGATCTGAGCAACGTATTCAGCGAAAGGGAAGCAGACAAACTGCCACCGCATAGACCCTTTGACTGTCAAATCAACCTACTCCCAGGGGCCCAACTCCCAGTAGGCAAGCTGTACGCCATGTCAGACAGGGAGATGCAGGAGCTGAGGGAGTTCATTGACAAAAACTTGAAGCGAGGTTTCATCAGAGAGTCCCGAGCGGTGGGGGGCAGCCCAGTGTTCTTTGTGGACAAAAAGAACACAGACAAACCGAGACTGGTGTGTGACTTCAGGGCCCTCAATGCAGTGTCGGAGCCCCTGGCTTTCCCTATGCCCCGAATTGACGACATTTTGACCAGAGTAAGGAAGGGAGATGAATGGAAGACCACCATGTTTACCCCTTTGGGAGCCTTTGAATACCTCGTTATGCCCTTCGGTCTACAAGGGGGCTCCGCCTGTTTTCAAGCTTTTATAAACCACGTTCTGGGACCTTTGCTCTACAAGAACTGTGTGGCCTTTTTAGACGACGTGTTGGTGTATTCGGAAGATGAGGAACAGCATGTGAGGGACGTTCGAGAAGTGTTGGGCAGGCTGCAAGCCAACCAGCTGTGGGTGAAACTGGAGAAGTGCCAGTTTCATACCAAGGAGGTGGAATTCCTGGGGTACCGCTTGTCAGACAAGGGATTGGCCATGGATCCAGGCAAGGTTCAAGCGGTACTGGAATGGAAGACACCGAAGACCAAGAAGGACGTGCAAAGATTCTTGGGGTTTGGGAACTTTTATCGGAAGTTCATCAAGAACTTTGCCCACTTGACGGCGCCCATCACCGACTGCCTCAGCAGCAAGAAGAAATTTGTTTGGACGGTGGAGGCGGATCGAGCCTTTGAAGAACTGAAAAGGGCTTTCGCCTCGGAAGAACAACTTCTGCATGTGGATTTACAAAAACCCATGAGAGTGGAAACAGATGCATCCGACCGGGCTATAGGGGCGGTCCTTCTTCAACCGGGGAGGAGTGCGTCAGAGTGGAGACCGTGTGCATTCTTCTCGCGGAAACTGAATAAGTCCGAGAGGAATTACACGGTGTATGACAGGGAACTACTTGCCATTCACGAAGCATTCCGGAGGTGGAGACATTTATTAATTGGGGCACAACACAAGGTGCAAGTGTGCACCGACCACAAAAATTTAGAGTATTGGAGAACAGCTCGAGTGCTCAACCAACGACAAGTGAGATGGGCACAGGAATTCTCCAAATTTAACTTTGAGATTTGTTATGTGCCAGGCCCAGAAAACGTCAGGGCGGATGCGCTCTCACGCAAACCAGAATATTGGGAAGGGGAGGAGGTGATCGAAGAGAGACATGTCATCCCGGAGGACCGCTGGGTGTGTGGGGCGGCGCTGGTGGGGCAACGGGAACTGGTGGAGGAAACGGAAAATGATGAATATGCCCAGGATAAGCTCAGAGGTCTCAGGGGGGAGGGCGAGAGCCCCGGAGGTTTTGAGGAAAGAAATGGGGCATTGTATTACAAAGGGGCACTGTATATACCCGAAGGTGAATTGAGGGGGAGAGTACTCAAGCAGTTGCATGATAGCCCCACGGCGGGACATTTTGGGCAACACAAAACCATGTGGTTGGTTACCAGGGAATTTTGGTGGCCTAAGGTGAGGGAAGATGTAAGGGAGTATGTAAGAGGGTGTGACCAATGTCAGCGAGCCAAAGGGGAAAGAAGGGCGCCGGCAGGGTTATTAGAACCTTTACCCACACCAGAACGGCCTTGGGAAGCGATATCAATAGATTTTATGACGGATCTGCCAAGGTCCAAGGGGAAAACAGCCATCATGGTAGTAGTAGACCTGTTAACTAAGATGTGCCATTTTGTAGCATGCTCACATGCAGTCACAGCGGAAGAAACGGCGAAGTTGTTTGTGGAACATATCTTTAGGTTGCACGGGGCTCCCTCGAGGGTGATCTCAGATCGAGGCAAACAATTTACTTCCAGGTTCTGGAGGAAGCTCATGAGCTTGCTACACGTGGAAGTTAATTTTTCAACTGCCCGGCACCCTGAAACCAACGGGCAGGCGGAAAGGGCAAATGGCATTCTTCAACAATATCTTAGGTGTTATGTCAATGACAGAGAGAACGATTGGGTCGAAAAGTTGGCGTTGGCAGAATTTGCCTACAATAATGCGGAGAATGTGTCCACAGGGATGAGTCCCTTTTTGGCTAATTACGGGTGTCACCCCAGGGCATTTCCAGGGGAAGGAGGGGAGAGATGGAGCGTTCCAGCGGCTGAACATTTTGTAGAAGAGATGGAAGCCATCCATCAGCAGCTCCAGCTCAACTTAGAAAGGGCCAAGGCACAATATAAGAAGCAGGCAGACAAGAACAGAAGGGAAGGTGAAACCATAAGGGTGGGGGATCAAGTGTGGTTGTCAACCCAAGGGTTGCCGTTCAAAGGGGGTTGTAAGAAACTGAGGCCCAGAAGATTGGGACCCTTTGAGGTGATTCAGCAGGTCAACCCGGTAGCTTTCAAACTCCGATTACCCAACCACATGAAATTGCACCCAGTGTTCCACAGGTCGTTACTGTCACCATACAGGGGGGGACGTGAAGGGGAGCACGTCAGGGGACCAGCCTTGGAAGAGAGGGAACGCCGCAACCATGTAGCGGAAATCCTCGATTCCAGGTGGAAGGGTAATCAGGTGGAGTATTTGGTGGCGTGGGAAGGGGAACCGGAGTCAGAAAACACCTGGGTAAGTGCAGAGGAAGTCAATGACGAGGTTTTAACAGAAACGTTCCACCAAAGGTTCCCGAGGAAACCTCAGCCTATAGCAAGGTTTAGGAGGGAGTATTTCGGCACCACCGATGAGGAAGAGGAAATGGAAGGGTTCGCGGAGTCGGAGTTGGAAGATGGAGTGGACTCTGATGACGAAGAGTACCTAGAGAGTAGGAACAGCAACAAGTGGAAGGAAGTGTTCGCGACGTCGGAAGATGAGGGAGGTTCTTTCAGGGGTTTTACCTCCTCACCGCCAGTAGGAGAGGAGACGGGAGGGGGTGAAGGGGGCCCTGGAGGGGAGGTGGATGTCAGGGAACTGACATCTAAAGCGCCGCAGGTGCAAAGGCTCCCTGAGGTTGAGAGAGCAGTAGCAGCGGAAGAGGGAACCAGTAGAGGGCGAGCAAGAACTCCAAGGGAAAGTGAGTCGGAGGGATGGCTCAGAGACGCTTCAAGCGAAACCAGTGGGGAGGTCTCAGGACCTCCTATAGGGACACCCACACCTCGACGGAAACTGTCACGCCGAGAGGCCAGACGACGTGTTTCCGTTAAGGAGCTTTTATGTTGGAAACGTTTCCGAAAGCAGCCACTTTCGGATTCTACTAGTGATTGACGCAGCCATGCTGGAGGGGCTCCGTCACAGGCAGAGGTTTGAAAACCTGATCAAACTCTGAGGGACTTGCATTTTACGCACAAGCAGCTCATCGTCCCATCACAATATAGTTTCTAGTTTGGCTTATATTTACAATGCACAACTGTTTTACATCGAAGGGGAAGAAGCGTTAGCATCTGGCAACCACACCTTGATTCATTCTAGCCTCAAGAGTCACGGTATGGTGCATTAATTTCTCAGTTTGTAATTTGCCAGCTGCATTTAATGGAACCAATTTTCATTACATCTGTTCTATGGTTCAAAGAGCTGTTTTAGTTGCCAAAGGGTGCCAGCTTCACACAAATTCAGAGAGGGTGCTACTACTCTTTCTTGAAGTATTAGATAAATAGGGAAGGCTCATTTTTTAAAAAAACAACAACATTATTTTTGCAGAAGTAAATTCTATATTCATGGCTTACCACTGTTAGATTTCAAATTAAAAGTGTAGTAAGATCCATGCCCTGGAAATATATATTGATTTTATGTCATTTTAGTTCATAATAACTAGTGATATGAAAAGACAAGCAATCTGGAGTATGTTCATTCTTCTGACTAACTTCTTCAGCAAAACCATCAAGTTTAAGGAGGACTGAGGAGGTTTTAAATGAAACATATTAGAGAGGGAAGGTCATGTGGCTATACATTCCACAGATATCGAACAGCCTTACTTTGCTGGGGTGGCTCTGTATGGCTTGTGCATAAATTTAATTCTCATAAAAATCTGTAATCATTGTATAGCATAAAATGCAAGGATCCAAAATGACAGCCACTTTCAATAAAAAAGAGGTTTTTCCTCATGGGCCACAGAAAATTTGAAATGTTCTACTGCACTTTGAAGTTCTAAGCATCAGCCATATGAGAATTATAAAGCATTAATCCTGAAAAGTTTTCACCTGACAGTCATGAAATAGCATACCTGTGTGAAAAGTGACTCAGTTTTACTTCCTGAGGCAATGTCTTTTTTTAAAAAAGTAGCTTCAGAAATACCATGCATCATGTCATATTGAAAATATGATCTTGGAATGGCTAGATCCTTTTGAAATCACTGAAGTCTATATTATAACTATATTTGTGTGAAAAGTTTCAATGACATTTTAAAAATAAGCAAAAAATACTTCTTATATGGCAGATTATATCCCAGCTGCTTTGGCTGACTGCTTAAGCCAGTCTCCAAATAAATTGCTAATGCCGATCCATCTCTATTAGAACTGATAATTTGTAAATGTCACACACACACACACACACACACACACACACACACACACACACACATATATGCACAGTGCAGGAATTTCTCCTGCTCACGCTGCCTTGAAAAGATTGGGACCTGTACAAAAGCCTGTGTCTTTTGCTCAGATCCTATGCAGCTCAATGCAGCTCATGCAATATTGCATAAGAGGCTGCTGGACCAGCCCAATGGCTCATCTAGTCCAGTATCCTGTTCTATCTGTGGCCAATTAGATGCCTACGGGAAGCCTTAATGCAACAGTGCTCCAGCCTTCTTTCCCAGTAACTGGTATTCAGAAGCATACTGCCTTTGACAGTAGCAGTTCCCGAGACCTCGGTTATTAGACATCCCAACCCCCTAACCCCCGCCAAATACTAGGTTAACAAAAACAGGGAACACAGTAGGTTTGATCAACAGGTTTAATCCAAATGTGTCCTCTTAGCAGAATGTCCCCTTCCATGTGAATGGGGCTTGGACCCAGCAGACATTTCTACTAGTGGGAGTGCAGCAGGGAGGCAATTTTAACCTCTCAAAATGTCCCCTTTCCCTCCATGCTATCTCCCACATTCCTCCAGAGTTTTCCCCAAACCTCTGGAGCAGGTTTCTAGGGGATTGCAAAAGAAAGGTGGAATCAATAATACTCTGTTCTTGAGTAGAACTCTAGATCCAGAGCACTGAAAATGAATGTGACTGATGCCTCAGGAGCAGGTCTCATTGATTTACTAACATAATGTGCATATATTATTATTTTGCATATTTGTAATCCCTCGTGTCCTCCCCCTTCCTTTTTTTATTTCAAGAATTTGACATAACGTGGGTCAAAATTCAAGGGTATTCAAAATGCATTTAAAAGTGGAGTTAGATATTGCTTTATAGTTCCCCTGCAAGTATTTGTATTTGCGCTTTTGAGGGAGCAAGGCACTTTGGAGTGTCACATACAGATGTTCTCTTTAGTACTGGAAGTGGAAACCTGTATGAAATCTTTGGCCAACTGTATAGTTCTCCTTGCACTGACCTTGTTTTAGGGTTTTAGAAAAGCCACCCAGTGTTGCCCAGTTCTGACGAACACAAATCGGCCTGTCTTCAGAAGTTCTTTTTTTAAAAAGCCATTTGCTTACTATTTCTGTTTTTTTCCCTTTTCCTTTTAGTTGCTGGATTTCAAGTTTCAAGGGCAAATTTCACAATAATTTTGTTTATAACAGCAAGCATGATAACTCATATGGACTCTCACTAAAATTTCAAAGGCTACACACATTTCTGGCTACAATGTAACTGCATGAGTAGTTAGAGAAGTAATGTTTATGCATTTTCAGCAGTATGCTGAGAGCAGCAAGGGATCTCTCCCCTAGCATGAGTGAGATAAATCACAAGTTTACAGAGTAGCTTCCCTGTGGGTTTTAGATTGGTCACTTTGTTTTAAATGTACAGAGGTCCATTTTTACAGGCATTCCAAACTTGTCAGGTCTGGATGCTAAAAATGCAATTTCTTTTTCCAAATAAGAAAAAATATGCAATCCTTTGAGACTTTCTGATCTCTTGTCTTATCTCATTACATGGAAGAAGAAGAAGAAAGGGAGCCATGGCAGCTTTTAAACAGCCTGGCAAACAGCAGGACAGTTGTGGTCCCCCCCCAAGTTTATTTTATGTGCTAAGCTAATGATCGCATTTACATTTTTCAAATGTAAAAATAAATCTTACAGTAGAATGGTATGTCTGTGGCTGAAAGCGCAAGAATATGAATTCAGTGATTATGTTGCAATATCATGAGGTCCTGAAAGGGACAGCGCAAAGCAGGGAGGATTTTTAAAAAAAGAAAGTATATTTCTGCAGAAAGACTCAAAATAAGTATACATTTTAAGTAAGGGGAGCTTTCAAGAAGTGTAGAAAGCAAAACAATAAACTACAATATTAGAAGCACATGCTAACAATTCCTGCCATACTATATCTATTGATTGATTGATTGATTGATTGATCGATAGATTGTTAACATGTGCTTCTAATATTGTACCATCACCATGCCCACCAGTCAAAGAGGCAACTGAATCCATCAGACTTTAAATTTTTGACATATGCAATGCTTATGAAAGTAAACATATAGTTTCAGTTATATGTTTACTTTCATAAACATATAACTGAAAAGAATATATTTACAACCTTGTGCTTATTCACTTTGTTCCTTATAGAGAGCTCCTGCACAGCTTTCTCCCTATCAACATTTAGTGATCTTCCTCTGTCTGTTTCACTTTAGACATATCACACTGAAACACACAGTGTCCTCAGCAGTATCCAGAGAAGCCTCTCTCCACAGCCATTCTACCTCTCTCTCTCTCTCTCTCTCTCTCTCACACACACACACACACACAGAGAGAGATCAGATAGCAGTAAAAAAAATGCCAGTTACTTGAATAATAGTCACAACAGAATGGATTGCCTCTCTCATGTGACTCACAGTCAGCCAATCACATGAGAGCTACTGCCAAAGGGGGGGTATGTTAAAAATGCACAGTAATTTAACGTAAGTGAGCATTCCCATTTCAGGAAATTAAACCATCATCCTTAACACATACATGTGCCTGTGAAGGAATGGGTTTCCCAAAACCGAAAACTGACTGTGCAGGCAGTTTTAAACTGCACCAAAATCCCTATTTTTCCTTAGCTAAAATGCATAAACTTGAGCCGTTGAGCAAATGCATAACAAGAACACAGCTCTCTCCTTTATCAGTTTGTGACGTCAAGGATGACCCTGACTGTACCAGTAGAACAGAGAAAACACATTTGTGCCTTATCTTATGTTCTTACCACAAAGATGCACAGACCCAAGTCTGGGAACAACGCCAGAAGCGTGTTCTCAGAGATGATGATCTCTTCCTCCAAGATAAGAGTAGGAAGAGGAAGATCCTTTTATGGTCAGGAGGGCAGGAAGGAAATCCCTTTTATGGTTAAGAGTGCCGGAGCAGGAACATCTGTGATGTCAACCTGCATGTACAAGCTGACGTGGCTGGGGAAGGGGGAGAGGGTGTCTGGAGGATATATATACTGCATGAAACTTCTCATTTCTTTGGACTTGCTGTGGAATTGATCGCGCAAGTGCCTTCTGCTATCCGGAGAGCAGGATAAACTCTTTCTTTGAACCAACCTCGGTGTCATTTGATTTCCTTCCTCCTGTCCCGGAGCAACGCAGACCCAATCAGTGAACTCAAAAAAGGCTACACCTGCAGGGGACAATATGGGAAGATTTACTTCCGAATGTGGAATGAACCACAATTCTATCCAACCCAAGATATAACTTCACTGTGATTACTAATATAATCCTATATATTCTACTCAGATGTAAGTTCAAATGTATTCAAGGAGATTTACTCTCAAGTGAGTGTGCATAGGATTGTAGCTCTTCGGTGCTCCACCTACCACCAGCTCTGCCTATGTTACTCTGGCTCTGCCGACCATTATCTGCTTTCTGCCCCACCAGCCCCAGCGATCACCAACCACCAACTCTAGGGCATTTCCTGGCACTTAGAAAGGAGTGGTTACATGGCAGTGATGTATGTGTGTTCAGTTATATGTGTGTTTTAGTTTGTGCTCTCTTCCATTTGCAAACCCACAATAACACTGTGGTCGACTTGATAGAAAATTGAGGATTCACTCTGTCTTACACTGAACACAAATGTCTCTGCTGCAATCTAAAGAAAATTATGCTTATATTCCTGTTAAAATTAACAGGTCTTAATTTAATCAGGACTAACATGTTCCATTGATTTAAATGGATATAAGCATAATTAAATTGAGGCCAAATAATGTAATACAATCTATGGTACAAGACATAAAACTACACCAGAAGAAAAATTAATCTTCTGTACTTATCTTCAAAGGCAAATAATCATTGCCTATGTTACCAACATGGTAGGTGTACACACACACACACACACACACACACGATGTTGGTAACAGAGGCACTGTGTGTGTGTGTGTGTGTGTGTACTTTTTAACAGAAAAAATCATGCCACATTTATTTTTGAATTTTCACGCATTTTGCAGTATATGCTATAACGTCAAAAGGGGGGGGGATTGCTGTTATTAACATTGAGGCATCTTGTGAGTAGGCTTTCTGCATAGAATTATTTAGGCTCATCTGGCCAGACACTAAATATAACTTTCTTTGATAACTTCCTTTTGAGCATAGTATAAACATGATGTGGAATCACAGTGCCTCATTGCCTTATTTCGATTAGTGGAGAAATTAATGACCAAAAAGAGCAGCACAAAGTGTTTTTTCTCCTTCCTACTGACTTGACTCTTCTTGAGGTTCTTACTTTAGGACAGTTCATTTCACACCCCAGCTCCTGTCCCCTGCGAAGAATCACTTCTAGCTACTTTAATTCTGAGCATTGCAGTAAAGTCAATGGGTGAATTGGCAGAATCCAATTTACCCTTTCCTAGCAGAATCAACACCTACTAATAGTGTGTTTGTGTGTCAGCAGACATTGTGAGCACTGTCAGTCTCTCTCAGAGACTGGGTTCAAAGTAATATACTATTTAGTGAGAGGTGAAATAACTGGATGTAACCCTTTCTTGGAACTGCAAGTAAAATCATAAACCATAATTTTAAATATTGTTTTAAAACAATTATATCTTGCATTTCTGTTTCAATAACATGCAAAATGCTTAGCAAATGAATAATCAAATACAATAAAATATTTTTTTGAAAACAAACTATAAAATACAAATAATTTTTGGAAGCATCAGCTTTAATACAAGTAGCAATGGAGCTGCAAACTAATATAGAATAGGAAACAAACTGCACAAACTGCAACAAATTTTGGAGAAAGCATAATTCTAAGTAGAATTTTCAGATTTTTAGCATGTGGAAATATTTTAAGAGTCCTATAAATATGTACTCTTAACTAAATCATATTGATTTCAACGGGCTTACTCCCAGGTAAGAAGTGGGTGTAGGATTGCAGTCTGAGATGCTTATCTCTTTAATCTCCTTCTAAGTTTTGTGGTTCATGTTACATTTTGAAATTACTAATTTATTGGTTTACCATAACCTAAGACCTGTTTAACCTCAGGATTTTCCCATTCATCTCTAAAGGCAGCTTGATTTGGTCAAGTCCCATTACTCTCTAATGCTCAAGGCAGCTTGCTTACACAACACAATTGCAGTAAATTGGGGTCACCTTTTTCAGATCCATGGACATGTTTGGATTTTTTAATGCATGCAGCATTGAGAAATGAGGCCTTCAGTAGAAGTGAAAAGGTAAATTAGGTCATTAGGTCCAGTCGTGGCCGACTCTGGGGTTGCAGCGCTCATCTCGCTCTATGGACCGAGGGAGCCGGTGTTTGTCCGCAGACAGCTTCCGGGTCATGTGGCCAGCATGACTAAGCCGCTTCTGGCGAACCAGAGCAGTGCATGGAAATGCTGTTTACCTTCCCGCCAGAGCGGTACCTATTTATCTACTTGCACTTTGACGTGCTTTCGAACTGCTAGGTTGGCAGGAGCAGGGACCGAGCAACGGGAGCTCATCCCGTCGCGGGGATTTGAACCGCCGACCTTCTGATCAGCAAGTCCTAGGCTCTGTGGTTTAACCCACAGCGCCACCCGTGTCCTTAGTATAAATAGCTGTGTCAAAAAGTGGGAATGGATGTCATGGATGTAGGATTCTCTAAAGATTAGTTTTGTCATCTATGAATAAAAGTGTCATATTCTCATGTTGTATTCCAGTTAAAACCTTTTGCGTCTGATGCATTAACAAAATGAAAATAATACTTAAAGGGCATGCTGCCATTTTATTCATTTTCAACATTTATTAAGGGGGCAATCCTATAGTAAGAAGTGCCAAAATGAGCAGCTTAGGATGTAGAGGATCTCTGGTTCAGCCAGCTGATTCCCAGCTCAGTCAGACTTAGCTGGCATTAAGTCTCTACACCTTACTTAGCCAAAGATATACCAGCACACATCCTTCTAGTTTTTATTATTTATGTGTTTAACATTTTGGATTTATTTTTTTACAACAGCCGGCTCTGGGATGCCTTTTTGGTAGTGAAGGACAGGCTATAAGCATTTTAAAATGATGGAAAAACATATCTTGCTATTCTTTGGTCTCGTGCTTTTTAAAACAAAAAAACCATGTTATAGCCATCTCTGGAAATACTGACCCATAAGATAAGTGCCACCAGGGGGGAAGTGGACCCCTCAGATTTTGCATCTGTTTGGTGGTTGTTTGTGATTTATATGATCAAACGGTCTCATGTTTGGCGCTTTCCTACTAAATATGATTTTATCTGGTGATATTTGTGAATACTTGATATATTTTGCATAGATATGAATCCTGTCTTCTTCTTTGGCAATCACTCGTAGCAGAGTAAGATTGTCTTTCATAAACGCAGTTTTAACAATGAGTCCGTAAGTGACTGTGGAGGCCAATTCTGGACCCACACATCCTTCCACAGTGGGGACATTGGTTCCCAGGCGGGAGTTGATTATGATGTGGATTTGCCAAGCGTGCCTTCCTCTTAGCACATTTCTCCCTTGCGTTCTGAGTTTGAGTGTCTTCAAAGTCCATGACACCTTTGGTAAAGGCTATTCTCCAACTGGAGCGCTCGCAGGCCAGTGTTTCCCAGTTGTCAGTGTTTATACTACATTTTAAAGATTTGCCTTGAGACAGTCTTTAAACCTCTTTTTTTGTTCACCAGCATTACGCTTTCTATTTTTAAGTTCGAAAGAGAGTAGTTGCTTTGGAAGACAATAATCAGGCATCCACACAATATGACCAGTCCAACGAAGTTGATGTTGAGGAATCATTGCTTCAACACTGGTGATCTTTGCTTCATCCAGTACACTGATATTAGTTCACCTGTCTTCCCAAGTGATGTGTAAGATTTTTCAGAGACACTGTTGATGGAATCTTTTGAGAAGTTGGAGATGGTGTTTGTAAGTGGCCCATGTTTCACATACAGTAAGGTTGGTAGTACAAACACTGCACTTCAATCGGGAGAAAGCCACACTCACAGAGCTCAGGCGATGCTGGATTTTGGCATCAATGTTGACCCTTGTGGAAAGATAACTGCCTAGGTAGGAGAAGTGATCAACATTTTCCAACTTTATACCATTGAGTTGGATTGTATCCTACTATGAAATATATTTTTCACAATGCATAGTCTTTCTTTAGCATCTGTTTCCATTCTCCTTCCCCTGAACTGTTTTTTATTTAATAATAATAATAATAACTGAATAAATAAAAACTGAAGGAGAAACCCAAGAGGAGATCAGGAACCACAATTAGAGCTCTATAAGTAAATGGTATTGGATTTTGAGGGAATGAGAGTAGGGGCAGGGGAAAGTTGACAGTGGCTGTATAACATTCTAGTGACAGTGGGAGGTTTTTTTCAGTGCAGCCTCCAACATGAAGATAATGTTATTCTTCAAAGAAGTAATTGTGGCTTTTAAGCTCCAGTGACTTGCTATTGTGCAATGGCATGCATTTAATAGGGAATATCACTCTTTATTGCTTACAATTTATTCCACAAAGATGTATGTGTGTAATGCTCAAATAACTAATAACTAGGCTTATAAGATTATGCAGAAAACAGCAATCAGATGCTCCGCAAAAAGGTGGCTTTACAGTGACACCTTTCTGTTTTATTTTGATCAAAGTCTCTTTTGAGATCACAGTCATCTCTGCTGGGCAGGTGAGCATGCAAGCATAAGAAAGTCCTTCACCCTATCCTGTTACCCACAACTTCATCTCCATCGTGAGATTTCTGTATTTTCACTTCATGTTCTTTCCTTTCATCATCCAAGAAAAAGAGAATGACATACCTTGGATGTTTGCACGGTAATAAGTTTTACTTTAGTTAAACTCATGCCTTTAGGAATACTAATGTTCTATTTGTTTTTCTTAAAGATCTGAAGAAGTATTCTAACCAAGCTGATATCTGGGTGACTAAAGTTGCTCCTAGTTTGTTTTAAATGTGCTGCCTTGAAATTATGCTGGGTCCCTAGCCCCTCCTTATATGATTATTTCAGAGGAAATGTTTTTGGGTTTTTTTGGTGGTGGGGGGAGGGAAGCATAATAGTTACAAAGCAGAATAGCAGCAAAACTGTTATCAGGGAGGTGAAAGTGGCTTCTGGTCACTGATTGAATCACAGAATGAGGTGCTGAAGTGCTGAAACAGTAGATGCAAAATCATCCCCCCCCCCCCGCGTTAAAACCTTGTTGCAAATAAGAAAGAAGTTGAATAGAACCATGTTTCTAGGCAGTTTTGTGGTTTGTTTTTATTTGTTTTAGCTGGAACTGTGTCCTCAGTTGTCCTAGTACTCATTCTACTGTCATTTAGAAGGACTTTTTGTTTCATTTGTTTTAGTGGCTTCAGCTACGTTGAAACAAGCTTAGACAGTTGCTTTATACTCTCTCCTTTTCTATGCCTGCTTTTGCCAGTTGCCCTGTAAGCATTCCCACAGCTGTTGGCTATCATCTAGGGTAAAAAAGGTAAAGGTACCCCTGACCATTAGGTCCAGTCACAGACGACTCTGGAGTTGCGGCACTCATCTCACTCTATAGGCCGAGGGAGCCGGTGTTTGTCCGCAGACAGCTTCCGGGTCATGTGGCCCCATGACTAAACCGCTTCTGGTGAACCAGAGCAGAGCACGGAAATGCTGTTTACCTTCCCACTGGAGCGGTACCTATTTATCTACTTGCACTTTGACGTGCTTTCAAACTGCTACCTTCTGATCGGCAAGCCCTAGGCTCTGTGGTTTAGACCACAGCGCTGCCCGAGTGGCTAGATGCAAAAGAGGACAGGGCGCCTGCACTTTTAATAGTAGAAGGCATTTCAGCAGAAGTGGCTTGCTGTCCTGTTCTGTATCTGGCCACTTTGGTGCCACAGCAATTGCCCTCTGCTTTTCACCATCTTAGGGATTGCTAACCACACAAATCAGGTACAGTTCAATAGCAAGGGTGGAGGACAGTAACAAGTAATAGCAAACAAAGAGTGTAGTTCACAAGCGTGATTCTCTGTATTCACGTCTGAGTGCCTGAATTTCCAAATAAACAAGACATACCAGCATACAAGTGTACATTCAAAGCTCTAAATAATTTCCCTTTTTCTGAACAGAGCCAATGCATAAATCTTCATAGGCTGGAATTAAACAGCTGTTTAAATGCAATAATGCCCTGTCCTTTTAATGACAGTAATTAAACAGGTGTAGATTAGGAGGAAAGGCAGGGCTTATTTGACTTATGCCTTGCACACTCTTAGCATATGCTACTAATTAAGATGCATTCTGTTGTTAGTGTGAAAGGCAAATACTTCAAGCAAGAGGCATATTTCATCACTTCTAATAAGTTATTAAGGAGAATAGCAAGTATTAATTGATTGGTGTGATTAATTAATTAATTAACTGCACATTAAAATGAAGTAACTTTATCCAGGATGTGTCCTGAGAGGGGTGTCAGAACTGCATCATGCTTTTAAATAAGTCTACATGTGTATCTCAAGAAAAATGTTATAATTATTATTATTTATTGAATTTATATATCGCCCTATACCTAGAGGTCTCAGGGCGGTTCACAGAATAAAATCAAAATATAGTACCACAAAATACATAATCAAAATAAAAACAACAACCCAATAACTGCCACCCTCCCCCCACCAAAAAACCCCACATTTTAAAAGGGCACAGGATGTTGGGAACATTCCTTCAGCTTTGGAAAAACAACCACCCTTTTCCAGTTTTTCAGCATAACGAAGAAACGTTTGCCTTTTCACTTCCATTAGCATATCTTCTTTACTCATTTTGTTTAATTACTTATTTTGGTAATGATGCTATCATCTCATAGCCAAGTGTCAGGGAACTGACATCTAAAGCGCCGGAGGCGCAAAGGCTCACTGAGGGTGAGAGAGCAGTAGCAGCGGAAGAGGGAACCAGTAGAGGGCGAGCAAGAACTCCAAGGGAAAGTGAGTCGGAGGGATGGCTCAGAGACGCTTCAAGCGAAACCAGTGGGGAGGTCTCAGGACCTCCTATAGGGACACCCACACCTCGACGGAAACTGTCACGCCGAGAGGCCAGACGACGTGTTTCCGTTAAGGAGCTTTTATGTTGGAAACGTTTCCGAAAGCAGCCACTTTCGGATTCTACTAGTGATTGACGCAGCCATGCTGGAGGGGCTCCGTCACAGGCAGAGGTTTGAAAGCCTGATCAAACTCTGAGGGACTTGCATTTTACGCACAAGCAGCTCATCGTCCCATCACAGCAATCCGAAAGTCACCGAAAGCCAGCTTGTGCAGGGAGAAGCATCATGAGCAATCCAGCCGGAACCGGGGAAGCAGGAGCAGCTGGAGGAGGTCCAAGCCTGGAAGAAAGGTACAGGGCGTTGGAGATCCAGTTGGCGCTGCAAACGGCGAGGCTTGAGGAGAGGAGGGCTCAGGATGCAGAAAAGGGAAAGGAGAAAACCACCCCGCTCGCCAGAAAGGTGCCAGGATTGGTGCAGAAATTCGGGGGGGATCCCAGGAACTATCATGCCTTTAGAACAGAGATGCAATACGCTCTAAACTTGCAGTTTGATGACTTCCCCGATGAGGAATCGCGAGTGGCGTATGTGATTGGCCATCTCGAATCCGGGGCGAAAGATTGGGTTAGACCCCTGATGGCAGCGAATAATGAGATCTTAAAGGACACAAGGAAGTTTTTTCGTGCCATGGACCTGATGTTTTCCAGCGATATTGAGCAGGGGGTGGTGCGAAGGCAGTTAATGGCTTGCCAGCAAGGAAGCAGATCTGTCCGTGAGTACTGGACTGAATTTACCATGTTGATTCACAAATTGGGGTGGGACCTATCGGCGGAGCCCATCCAAATGCTTTTCGAAGAGGGGCTTTCTTCAACCGTCAAAGATGAGCTTTCCCGGGGCCCCAGGGCGGAGTCTATGGACCAGTTAACCAAATCTGCGCTGGCCATAGGAGCGCGCCAGGAGGCGAGGGCTATGGAAAAGCGGGAAGGGAAAGGAGACCGTTGGAGGGAGTTCCGCATTCCAGACATTCCAGAACCACCTTTCCCGCCGGCAGAGCCGATGGAAGTTGGAACAGCGCGGGCGCGCGCAGTTTCAAATCCCAGTGAAGGGCGGAAAAAGGAGGGAAAGAGCGCCAAGAGATGTTATCTCTGCCAACAGCCAGGGCACTTTGCCAGAGTTTGCCCACAAAGAAAGGAATGGCAAGGGATGGCAGGAGCTGTTGGGGGAAAGGAAGAGGAAGGCAAGGAGCAAGTAAAAGCCAACGCCTGGCTGCCACCGTTGGGGCACAGCAGCCAGGCCAAAGAGCAATGAAAGTGCCCATGCCAGAACCCCCCAGACCCGCTTTAGTGATAGAGGTGTTACTAGAACTGCCAAACGGACACCCACTAAAGGTCAAGGCGCTTTTGGATTCAGGCAGCTCCTGTAATTTCATGAGTAAGGAGTTTGCAGCTGAGCACCAGATACAGACTATCCCTTTAAGTAACCCCTTGCAGGTGACTACGATTGACGGCAGAGAGCTGTTGGGGGAAGAAGTTAGCCAACAGACTGTCCCGATGATAATGAGAGTGGCAAGGCACACCGAACAGATAGCGTTTAATGTGGCCATCCTGGGAGGAGCGCCCATCATTTTGGGGATGAGCTGGCTGGCGCTACACGATCCGCTAGTGGGCTGGCATCAAAGGGTGGTCTCCTTTGGGTCAGCGCATTGCCTAGAACACTGCAAGGAGGGGAAGGTTTCGGGAGGAGACAGAGTCACCCTAGCGGGGATGGAAGTGATGGACAAAGGGAAGGTGCCCCCGCAATACGCAGATCTGAGCAACGTATTCAGCGAAAGGGAAGCAGACAAACTGCCACCGCATAGACCCTTTGACTGTCAAATCAACCTACTCCCAGGGGCCCAACTCCCAGTAGGCAAGCTGTACGCCATGTCAGACAGGGAGATGCAGGAGCTGAGGGAGTTCATTGACAAAAACTTGAAGCGAGGTTTCATCAGAGAGTCCCGAGCGGTGGGGGGCAGCCCAGTGTTCTTTGTGGACAAAAAGAACACAGACAAACCGAGACTGGTGTGTGACTTCAGGGGCCTCAATGCAGTGTCGGAGCCCCTGGCTTTCCCTATGCCCCGAATTGATGACATTTTGACCAGAGTAAGGAAGGGAAAGATTTTTACAAAACTGGACCTGCGGGGGGCGTACAATCTGATACGCATAAGGAAGGGAGATGAATGGAAGACCACCATGTTTACCCCGTTGGGAGCCTTTGAATACCTCGTTATGCCCTTCGGTCTACAAGGGGGCTCCGCGTGTTTTCAAGCTTTTATAAACCACGTTCTGGGACCTTTGCTCTACAAGAATTGTGTGGCCTTTTTAGACGACGTGTTGGTGTATTCGGAAAATGAGGAACAGCATGTGAGGGACGTTCGAGAAGTGTTGGGCAGGCTGCAAGCCAACCAGCTGTGGGTGAAACTGGAGAAGTGCCAGTTTCATACCAAGGAGGTGGAATTCCTGGGGTACCGCTTGTCAGACAAGGGATTGGCCATGGATCCAGGCAAGGTCCAAGCGGTACTGGAATGGAAGACACCGAAGACCAAGAAGGACGTGCAAAGATTCTTGGGATTTGGGAACTTTTATCGGAAGTTCATCAAGAACTTTGCCCACTTGACGGCGCCCATCACCGACTGTCTCAGCAGCAAGAAGAAATTTGTTTGGACGGCAGAGGCGGATCGAGCCTTTGAAGAACTGAAAAGGGCTTTCGCCTCGGAAGAACAACTTCTGCATGTGGATTTACGAAAACCCATGAGAGTGGAAACAGATGCATCCGACCGGGCGGTAGGGGCGGTCCTTCTTCAACCGGGGAGGAGTGCGTCGGAGTGGAGACCGTGTGCCTTCTTCTCGCGGAAGCTGAATAAGTCCGAGAGGAATTACACGGTGTATGACAGGGAACTACTTGCCATTCACGAAGCATTCCGGAGGTGGAGACATTTATTAATTGGGGCACAACACAAGGTGCAAGTGTGCACCGACCACAAAAATTTAGAGTATTGGAGAACAGCTCGAGTGCTCAACCAACGACAAGTGAGATGGGCACAGGAATTCTCCAAATTTAACTTTGAGATTTGTTATGTGCCAGGCCCAGAAAACGTCAGGGCGGACGCGCTCTCACGCAAACCAGAATATTGGGAAGGGGAGGGGGTGATCGAAGAGAGACATGTCATCCCGGAGGACCGCTGGGTGTGTGGGGCGGCGATGGTGGGGCAACGAGAACTGGTGGAGGAAACGGAAAATGATGAATATGCCCAGGATAAGCTCAGAGGTCTCAGGGGGGAGGGCGAGAGCCCCGGAGGTTTTGAGGAAAGAAATGGGGCATTGTATTACAAAGGGGCACTGTATATACCCGAAGGTGAATTGAGGGGGAGAGTACTCAAGCAGTTGCATGATAGCCCCACGGCGGGACATTTTGGGCAACACAAGACCATGTGGTTGGTTACCAGGGAATTTTGGTGGCCTAAGGTGAGGGAAGATGTAAGGGAGTATGTAAGAGGGTGTGACCAATGTCAGCGAGCCAAAGGGGAAAGAAGGGCGCCGGCAGGGTTATTAGAACCTTTACCCACACCAGAACGGCCTTGGGAAGCGATATCTATAGATTTTATGACGGATCTGCCAAGGTCCAAGGGGAAAACAGCCATCATGGTAGTAGTAGACCTGTTAACTAAGATGTGCCACTTTGTAGCATGCTCACATGCAGTCACAGCGGAAGAAACGGCGAAGTTGTTTGTGGAACATATCTTTAGGTTGCACGGGGCTCCCTCGAGGGTGATCTCAGATCGAGGCAAACAATTTACTTCCAGGTTCTGGAGGAAGCTCATGAGCTTGTTACACGTGGAAGTCAATTTTTCAACTGCCCGGCACCCTGAAACCAACGGGCAGGCGGAAAGGGCAAATGGCATTCTTCAACAATATCTTAGGTGTTATGTCAATGACAGAGAGAACGATTGGGTCGAAAAGTTGGCGTTGGCAGAATTTGCCTACAATAATGCGGAGAATGTGTCCACAGGGATGAGTCCCTTTTTGGCTAATTACGGGTGTCACCCCAGGGCATTTCCAGGGGAAGGAGGGGAGAGATGGAGCGTCCCAGCGGCTGAACATTTTGTAGAAGAGATGGAAGCCATCCATCAGCAGCTCCAGCTCAACTTAGAAAGGGCTAAGGCACAATATAAGAAGCAGGCAGACAAGAACAGAAGGGAAGGTGAAACCATAAGGGTGGGGAATCAAGTGTGGTTGTCAACCCAAGGGTTGCCGTTCAAAGGGGGTTGTAAGAAACTGAGGCCCAGAAGATTGGGACCCTTTGAGGTGATTCAGCAGGTCAACCCGGTAGCTTTCAAACTCCGATTACCCAATCACATGAAATTGCACCCAGTGTTCCACAGGTCGTTACTGTCACCATACAGGGGAGGAGGTGAAGGGGAGCACGTCAGGGGACCAGCCTTGGAAGAGAGGGAACGCCGCAACCATGTAGCGGAAATCCTCGATTCCAGGTGGAAGGGAAATCAGGTGGAGTATTTAGTGGCGTGGGAAGGGGAACCGGAGTCAGAAAACACCTGGGTAAGTGCGCAGGAAGTCAATGACGAGGTTTTAACAGAAACGTTCCATCAAAGGTTCCCGAGGAAACCTCAGCCGATAGCAAGGTTTAGGAGGGAGTATTTCGGCACCACCGATGAGGAAGAGGAAATGGAAGGGTTCGCGGAGTCGGAGTTGGAAGAGGGAGTGGACTCTGATGACGAAGAGTACCTAGAGAGTAGGAACAGCAACAAGTGGAAGGAAGTGTTCGCGACGTCGGAAGATGAGGGAGGTTCTTTCAAGGGTTTTACCTCCTCACCGCCAGTAGGAGAGGAGACGGGAGGGGGTGAAGGGGGCCCTGGAGGGGAGGTGGATGTCAGGGAACTGACATCTAAAGCGCCGGAGGCGCAAAGGCTCACTGAGGGTGAGAGAGCAGTAGCAGCGGAAGAGGGAACCAGTAGAGGGCGAGCAAGAACTCCAAGGGAAAGTGAGTCGGAGGGATGGCTCAGAGACGCTTCAAGCGAAACCAGTGGGGAGGTCTCAGGACCTCCTATAGGGACACCCACACCTCGACGGAAACTGTCACGCCGAGAGGCCAGACGACGTGTTTCCGTTAAGGAGCTTTTATGTTGGAAACGTTTCCGAAAGCAGCCACTTTCGGATTCTACTAGTGATTGACGCAGCCATGCTGGAGGGGCTCCGTCACAGGCAGAGGTTTGAAAGCCTGATCAAACTCTGAGGGACTTGCATTTTACGCACAAGCAGCTCATCGTCCCATCACACCAAGTCTGATTGGTTATGCAATATAGTGACATCACTTCATTCATTGTGTAATCCTTCATTGGCTGGGAATATCCATATGACTAATCCAAGAAACCTTATATTCACTTTCTGTTAACACTGTTTCCTCATTGTGACGTTATTTTCTTGCTAAATCTGATAGATATGGGATCACTTATGTGACTAATCATGAAAAGGGAAAGGAGCAGTGACTTGCATGGGGATGAATAGCACTGAACCTGCAAACAGAAGCGTCAATGCTATTAATATTTGCACAATCAAATTGCTTTTTTGGGAGGGAGGGGTGCTATTTTTGGTCATAAAATTGAAACAGGTGAATATTTAGTAGAAGTGCACATTCCGTGCACATACAGTGATTAATCTTGTTTAACAAGACATGGAAAGAGGTCATTTCCTTAAATTATATTTCATGGCCTTCAGTTTTTTGTTGTATGCCCAGGTGCACCACCATGGGGAGAGTGCAAGGCAGAGGGAATGAAATAAACACAGGGCAAGATATTCGGAACAAAAGAGGCCACAACTTTATTGATAACATATGTCAGTAGGCTTTGGCATAGGCATTGGGTGTGTATCCAAAATCATCCAACCCACCTGCTGGTTGACTGTTCATGATCCTGGGTTAAGGATCCCCCTATGACGTACATCAAATGGGCATGACCCACCTAGATCACCGCTTTGGGTGGTGCTATGGCCCATCAGCCTCTGTCTGGGCATCAGGACACAAGCACCTTCTGCCTCAACCCCATTAATGGGGTACCCCACTTCCTTGGAAGGATGGGTTGTAGCTTTCGACCCATCCCACTCTGCCTTGACTAGGGATCCAACCCAATGCCATATCTGCCACCTGAGCCAACAGTGGAAACAGGTCATTTTAAAAAAATATTTTTCATGGCTTTCAGTTTCTTTTTCCAAACTATTGACAACACCAAAATGTATATTTCCAGCTTCAGAAATGTATATTTCCTGGCTCATAAATATGAGACTTAGGGCCTCAAATAGATGGTAAGCTTTACCATTCCAAATTATTTTCCACTTTGAGCTGGGGAAAAATTCCCCTACCACCCACTTACCCAGACTTCTTTCCACCAATCACCTATCAATTTTCCAAGCCCCCCAACCATTTCCCCTTTAACTATGCTTATAGATCTGCAGCTAATAAGGCAATAGCAAGCCGGGGGTAGGGAGAGGGAGAAAGAGAGCAAAAAAGGAGGTCTCATTTCCCCTCTCCTCTGCAAGTGTAATGATGCATTCAGAACAAAAGTAGAGACTTCTGAGATTGCAGTATCATCCTGTTTTTCTCTAATAGCCACAACAACCAGCATACTTACTGTTCATTTTACACTTTCTGTTCTTATGTCAAGGACTGAAATCCTGATAAGTCTCTAAAGGCATACAGGAAACACCTAGAGTTGCACAGCTCATGGGTTCTGCAAGTATGACCAGCTATCTGTGTATGTTACAAGATCTATCAGTGACATCTCCATTGCTTCACTGCACCAGATGTTTTCAGTTCTCCAAGGTGTTTGGGAGTATGGTGTGTTGAGTATGGTCTTGGGGCCACATCAGGCTTCACCTGATGGACTAAGGCCCCTGAGTGAGTAGACAGTGCTTTATTTCCTAGATTTATTCCTTTGTTTCCAAGGACCAGCAGAGATGGAAGTTGGTGATAACACTGTGGCTGTTTTGTGATCACCTACACAGTTTCTCAATTTTTGTGATTTTTATAATTAAAAAAAAAAAATCAAAGGGGAGTAACTCTTCACCTTGTTTCTCCTTCAGTTTTCCTCTTATATTTTAGTTTGTAAACACATAGGGACACTATGCATAAGCCATGGAGACAGAACAGTCCTTACTGGTTACCAATAACTCTTACAAAAATACTTCAGCTTTTGATACTGATGTTACCTGTCATTTAAATAATGTTAAGTAAAAAAAAATCCAGACATCTCTGATAAATCAATTTCAGACAGAAAAATGCAAATACAATTGTGAATTCTTTCTAAGAGACATCAGAAATTGTTTTTTAGGTCTTCAACTATCCTTTTATTTTGAGAACTAAAAGGCACATTTTCCATTCTTCTGTTCCTTTTATATTTTAGGAATGTTACGTGCTTGTACAGTGTCTGTGCTTGAACTTGGAATGAAAAACTTTTGATCGTCACTAAAAAGGTCTAATGGTTGAGTCCTTGAATGCAAAACTTCTGATGAAAATAAACTTCAAGGTCTCAGAGTGCTCTTATCAGATCAACTGCTATGAATAAGGCTCAGGTCCCAAGTAGGTTGCATAAATCTTACCTGTGGGTATTAAGCTTTTCAATCACCCAGTCAAGCCAAAAAATATTTTTGTTGTTTTTCTTTAACGGGGTTAGTGCAAAGCGTAATACCCACAGGCATGCAATATTTTTTTTGAAGGTGATTATAATTCAATACCAGCTTTGCATCACGGATAAAAGTATGCTAGTGACTGAAATCCTTAGTGGTTTATTGCACTTGCAGTTCTTCAGTTGCCCAAATGGTAAAATAGTATATCCAATCAGATCAGTTGCAGATTAAATTATTCTAGACTGAAGGCAAGCTTCTACCTCCTTGGCCAAAATGAATTACATATATATGCTCTATAATCATAATACTGCAATTTTTAATGCAATCCTTTAAGGTTTTATGCCTAATTTATTTTTAATTGCACACTGTAGAATGCATTGTTGCCCAGTGAAACAGAAGGTTTAATTTACTCCTTCAATGTTGAAATGCCAGAATTGAGGTACTCCTTTTTCTACAGAGTTTGAAATAAAATGTCATGCTTTTCCAATATGCTTATGATGATGTATTGTCTTGTAGTCATTTCACTGTATGTGCAAAATCCACATTTTATAGTCTTCGCAATGTGGTTGTGAGGTAAAGTCTTAAGAAATTTGTTTGAAGAGATAAATCTTGTGAAAGCTTAACAGAAAAATAAGAGGTCATGAACAACAGAGGATATGAACACATACTCAAGGCTGACCAGGGCCGGCCCAACACAGTTTGGCACCTGAATCAGACAGCAAAATAGTTGAACAGATTACACAAGAAACCAACCAAACCATGTCCGTTAATTTATTTTACTATAGAAACGACTCTTCAAAATCTAGGTGCTACCTTCCATGCCTTCTCATTAGAGGTTTAGCTATTGTGTCTCTTCTGCTTAAATAGAAGGCAGGCTTTCACTTTTACACATTTTCTTTGCTTCATTTGTGTCATTGAGAGCCAGTGTGGTGTAGTGGTTAAAGCAGTAGACTCGTAATCTGGTGTACTGGGTTCGCGTCCCCGCTCCTCCACATGCAGCTGCTGGGTGACCTTGGGCTAGTCACACTTCTCTGAAGTCTCTCAGCCTTACTTACCTCACAGAGTGTTTGTTGTGGTGAGGAAGGGAAAGGAGATTGTTAGCCGCTTTGAGAATCCTTAGTGTAGTAATCAAAACTCCCTTCTCCTTCTCCTTCTCCTTCTCCTTCTCCTTCTCCTTCTCCTCCTCCTCCTCCTTCTCCTTCTCCTTCTCCTCCTCCTTCTCCTTCTCCTTCTCCTTCTCCTCCTCCTCCTCCTCCTCCTCCTCCTCCTCCTCCTCCTCCTCCTCCTTCTCCTTCACAGCAAAGAAGAAAAATAATGCAAGACAGGAGAGGATAAAAACGTATGTGCACACAATGTGCACATTATCAGGGTATTGACTAGATAACCTTTGATATCCCTTCCAACCTTATAATTGTTACATTCTTCCAGATATCCAGGATATCAGCTTCACACCCATACAGTAATGTATGATGCATACTTTGGATACCTAGTTCAAGCAAATATCAATTAGAAAGGTGTCCTATGCACAAGAAGCTGGCATAAAGCAAAACAGTATAAGATAAGCCAACATAAACATGCATCAGATCCAAACGTTATTCAACAGCAGGACCTGGCGGAAATAAAACAATCCTTTAAAACAGTGTTTTATGCCAGGTTGCCAGGTCATGTGGCTAAGATCAATAGGCTTAAGCCTAAGTCCAACCACCACCACACCCTTCAAATGCCCCTTCTGGTGGACACACAGGCTGAGATGGGATGAGGAAGCTGCACTGTCATATCTTTGGATGAGCCAGGTTGGGGACTTCACATCTGCTGAGATGGAAATCGGCTCACCCCAGTGGATTATGCCATAGGATTGCCCCCTTAGGGTCTTCTGTTGCCCCCATCAAGAATCAGGTCATGCCAACTCAAGGAGGAAATAATAGTCACACATTCCTTAGTACCATTATCATAATTTCAGTATTCAAGTTATTCAAGTAATTTCAGTATTCAAGTTTCAGTATTCAAGTTACTCAATCTCTTCTTGCCCTTTGCCTTATAAAAACATCATTAGCAAATAATAATATGTTATCTATTATTATTAGCTTTGAAAAGCAATACTTTTCATTTTTTTAAAAAAAACTGTCCTAGCAAAGATTTAGTAACAGGAACCGTAGTGCAGTATCATATTTTTACAAGATATATTAGAAAATGTTTTCTAGTATTTATAAGGGGTTTATCATAAATAATAAAACTACACTATAATTGTCATAATCCATTGCAAAGTATTTTTGTTGTGAACTGTTCTTTTAGTTTTTTTATTGCTTATACAGGGATGGTATAATTTTGAAAATTCACACAAGGTCCCCCCATCATTAATGTAAATTAACTAGATTCATCTGAATTTTATTCTTGCTCTAGTGCTTCCCATCCTAAATTCTTAGGAAAGAACTTCTATGATGATTTATAAGCAGTAATATAGGGGAATTCATTTAGACAGATTTAATTAGCATGCCACCACACTTTGCATATTTTGATAGTGCTTCATAAACTACTACCTTCTTGCAATTTCCATCTAAGATTATTAACTTCTGTCCTCCGTTTCAAATACTCAAAAAATAAAATATCACCAGCTCTTTTCTATGACTGTTACAATCATGTAAAACAAATAAAGCAGCATATTGTTAGATGTTATAAATAACTATAACCACGTGCACTGCAAAGGAAATATATTTCTCACACCTCATTACCTCTGTCACACTCAGAAAACAAAACGTTGTCCTACTTATTTGTTGCACCAGCAAACACATAATTTTTAAACTATCAACTATTGATGGTTGTGAACATTATCTGAGCCCAGTGGTGGAGAATGTATGTTTCTGGGATAATATTCTACCTTTCATTGTCCTATCCAGATCATCTGACAGATAGTTAGTTAGTCTGGATGTATTTATTACATTATATGTTTATTACATTGTACATTTCTATGTCCTGTTTCAGCCATTCCATTCTATTTTCCTCCCCCACCCAGTTGTCATGGTTTCTTTATGTCTCCCAAGCCTTATTAGGGCATTCCCCTTCACATATTAAAATGATGTGAGGAAGGTGAACAGATTGCACTTCTGTCCCCGCCCCCTCCATGTGCCTTTCACTTCCTGTAAGGATAACTTCTGCAGCAGGGAGTCTTCTGTTAGTGTGTAAGCTTCCTGCATGATCTTCCATGGTTCTAAATTACATAGAAAGCTATACATTGCATTTCACTCTTACAACGCATGAGCAGTGGATGGACCAGGCAACAAGAACATGACAGAGGGGCCAGGGGTATGAAGTGGAAGTCCAGTCTCCCCACCTCTATGCAGCTGTAATCACATGAGGGAGGATACTTGAATAGGGCCTCAGTTTCTCAGCAGTCGATGTCACTAAGATATCATGGGGCTGCTTGGAGGTTGTTCTTCCTCTTGAAGTTTTTCCTCTAAGATTTTTGTACTTATGCATACCACATTGGTGCCTCAAGTCTGCCAGTACCTCTCTCTTATTTGTTTGTTTGTGGTGTTTGCTACATGAGCATAGACACTAGGAAGAGTTTGGCAAGCATTAGTTTTAATATACAGCTATCATTGACCTTATTCAAGATATCATGGTTTGTAAAGTTGTCTAAAAGTTTTATTCTGCTATGATAAGCAAAACTTAACTTGAACTTGGAACGTCTGTAAACGTTTTGGGTATTATCAGTAATATGTTAAGTCAAAGACAAAGGAACGGATAAATTCCTGAGCCCAATTATATTTGAATAATTACCTTTTTTCAAATAAACAGAAGACTTTCAGGATCTTTACAAGAATCACTTCCTGCTGGGAAAATGTCAATCATATTTTTCACAGATGTTTGTTTTATTTCTTCTACTTAAGTGTACTTATTCCAGTCTCAACAATAATTAAAATGAGCAGTGTGAAAAATAGCAATCCTACTCTGAGTTCAATGAGACTTAGAACCAAGTAAGTGTGCGTAAGATTGCATCTTAAAGCACATAAACTCATCAAACATTGCTTTGCACAAAACTGCTACTCCTGATCACACAGAGCATGAATCTGAGAGTCCAAGTTCATTTTCTGGCATCCTCTGTTGAAATGATCTCTAGCAGCAGAGCCACAAAAGACCTCTATAGTGGTACCTGGGGTTAAGAACTTAATTCGTTCTGGAGGTCCATTCTTAACCTGAAACTGTTCAAAACGTGAGGTACCACTTTAGCTAATGAGGCCTCCCCCCGCCGCCACTGCCCTGTCGCCATGTGATTTCCATTCTCATCCTGAGGTAAAGTTCACAACCCGAGGTACTACTTCCAGGTTAGCAGAGTCTGTAACCTGAAGTGTCTGTAACCCGAGGTGTCAGTAACCCAAGGTACCATTGTACTTGAGGCATTGAAGAACACAGGAAAGGCTATATACTTCTGAGATAGACTAACTGCTTATATCCTTAACTGTGATTGTTCTCATCCACTGCTGTATCAGAGAATACCTCTTCCTCTAATAACTAAATACATGTTTCCGTGTTCAACTAACCTGCAATATGGTACTGGTAGCATGTTTTTGTTATGTGCTTTAAGTCATTTAAGTCTTTTATTCCCTACCCTTCAGTGTATGCATGTAGCATACCACTAAACTATTTTCACACAAACCATTGTAAAGTACATTGAGCATTTGTGGTACTTGAAAATGTGGTTAATGCAGGATATAATGTGGAAAATAAATCAAAGGTGGTTTCTAACGAATGCAGGCCTTACATTTCTATTACAGATTTAAGTTTGTAAAAAATGCCCTCAATATATTAATTTTTACCTCCATGCGTCTTTTTCATAGTATGCTTTGGGCAGGGATCAGATGCACCACTGAGTTCCTGATCAAGAACTCCCTAGTACAGTCAGTTCCTGCTTTCAGCAGAGATCTTCCTGGAGTTCACGCTAGGCTTCAAAGCAGGAAAAGGGAGAACAGGGAGTACACAAACAGTGCACTACCAATTATTGTCAGGCCCTGCCCACCTGTCAAAATGGTCCATTGTAGGTAGAGTAACTCAGAATCCTGACTGTTGTCCGGAACCTATTCCCCATGCTCACTGCCAACAGCTTTTTGTGGGATAGTCCCAGCACTGAGTAAAGACGCCAGAGATTGAACCTCAAATACATATCTACATATCTCTGTCCACACCATTCCATTAACATCAATATACAAGAGGTGAAGTGGGATTATAATATGCAATGGCAATGCCACCCTCTCCAACCCAGGTTAGCAAACATTGCCATTAAACATGAATGGTGTCCCATGGAAACATGGGAAAGTTGCTTCAATATCCAATATTAGATGATGTAAGAATGGGCCCTCAGTGTTCTTGTAAAGAGACTTCTAGAACATATTCAAGGCCTTACCCCAATTCTTGACATTCACAGTTTTATTGTAATTTAAATTTATGAATGACTGTGTGTGTGTGTGTGTTTGTGTGAGTGACAACAGATGAGTGACAACAGATGAGATACAACCAGACTACAAATCCCTCAATACTGATTATTCCCATTCCCCCAGTAATTGGAACAGGTCAGTGCTTAAATTAAGTCCTGAAATAGATTTTCCTTTCTTTTAGCTGTGAATGTAGCCTGAACACCTATCAACCTGGACAATATGCTATATATCCTTGGCAGAGACTGCTCTGTAGACGAGTGTCATATATATCTCCTTTTCTAGTACATAAAGAATGACAGTATAACAGAAAGAAATTGTACAAGGGAGTGAAGACAGCTCTTTAACTGGAGATGCCTAAGCAAATCCATTAATATCCCACCTGACATATTTCAGAGCCGAGGCATGTCATCAAAAACAGGTAACAGAACTGAGCAGTAGTTCAAATTAGGCTGCAGAGCTATGATACTGACTTCTTCCTGTGCCACTTCCATTTGCAGGAGTAAAGGCCAAGGTATTGAGGGAGAGGAGAACATGGACAGTAAATAATTTCTGCCCATTCAGAGGGCTGTGCAGAGGAACACAGGGGTGACATTTTACTTTCCATAAAAGGAAAAGTATAGCTCTTATTCAATTTTCTGGATTCTTTTCAGATCAAATTAGCGCTAAGAAGTATTTGGTTCATTTGTTATTGGAAGAGACCGTACCAACTTAGTCAAGCAAGAAAATTACCTCAAAAGCTTACAAGATTTATAATGCTTAGAAAAGAAAACAAAAAAAGGCAATTCGAAACCTAATGAGACATTTTAGGCCTCATTTACATCTGTAACCTGACCCATTTCTGCAAAGTGGTAATTTGGTAATTTACATACTAAAAGCTAGGTATTTATTCATCCTTAACCAAAAAGATGATGAGATTACTAATACTATAGCACAATTAACATTACCTTACACTCTATTATCACTTATACAAGACGACAACTAGATATGTTTCTATTAACACATTCTATTAAAATTTAGTATTACACCAAACATTTAATGACAGAAATATAAAATCTCTTCTGTTATCAGTGACTGATACAGCATTAGATTAATAGTATCTTTGAAAGAAAGGTAGCAACTATTCAAAAAAAAAAAAGGAAATCCGGCTGTACAATGCAGTCTGTTGGTGGCACCGAGTTAAAGTACTGTCATAGTAGAATCAAAACACTTGATTTTGCAGATAAAAACATTTTGTCCTAAATGATAAAAATTGCTGATGTTTCCCTGTGCATGCTTTTGCAATAGGATGCCATCTATGCAGTCTTGTTTGCCATAGCTATCATGCCCCACTGAAACACTGAAAAAATGTATTTCCCTTCATCTTATGAATTTGCTATTATTGAAAATAATATAGGAAGCAAGTATAAACAGGCAATGAATATGCAGTTATTTCAGCAACACATATTTAGGCTTTGTTACAGCAACAGGTTCCTGAGACAAGGTAGTTGTTCCTAAGGCTTCACAGAAAAGCTGAGACTCAGGGTCATGCAGACATTACAGAGAACACTTCCAGATATAAGGGGCAGCAAGGGAGAAAGGGAACCTCTGAACCAGCAGGAGGCCTTAGGGCAGCTGCAGATGTTGGAACTTGAGAAACAAAATGTTAAAGGGTGTGTCAAGATATAAGGCTAGGAAAATAAGGTGTGGCACAAGGCCAAGGAAGGTTTAGAAGGAATGGAAAGGATGCTTGTAAAAGGGTGATAGTGGCAACCTGAATAGGGGTGGAACATAAGAAAGTCCAAGAAAAACGTTGCTTTGTGCCAGATCTGCTTGGTGATCACATCACTGTATCAGGAGAATGTATCAGTAACAGAAGATAGCTTTTGAGCAAAGACTAGCTGGTTTGTCTGGAACACATTGAACTTGAGATGACAAGTCAGAGATGAAGTCAGAGGAGTAGTGTAGGCACTGGGAGGATACAACATGTTCCAGGAGTATGGAGATAAAAAGAAGGGGAAACTGGGCAATAGTTGCATTGAAAGGATGGGTCGTGGGATGATTTTTTAAAATAGAAAATTGGAAAATGCAGAAGGGAAAGCAAGAAACCAGGACCTTTGGCAGTTGCTGGAGTTATCAAGGTCAGTGGGGGAGAGCTGCTGCTTGAGGCCAGATATCACTCTCCAAATATTACTCTTTCACCTGGGCAAATGCAGGTATTCCTGCTCTTCCAACATTTTTTGGAGTTCCCAAAGAGACAGGGGGTGGGGTGCAGTTTGAAATTAGAACAGAAAAGTCAGTCCCCAAGGACTGTCTTTTCAGTTTTTTCAGTTATAAAGCAAGACTTTTCATGCAACAAAACATCTATAATCTTCATAGAGAAAATGAGGGAGATATTTAAGGAGGTCTTAAGTCACAACTAAATTATTTCTTTCCTAATTTGGTTCTGATCAGACATCTTTATTTTAGCTAATTTGTATTTCTTGCTTATTTTTATTGCAAAGTACTCTGAGCATTTTATTAAAGGGCAACATAATAAATAGCTGCAATAAACAAATATACCTAAACTAAATGCAATGAGGTAGAGAAACAATAGTTAAGGCATATGCACTAGTCAGAAGTATATTGTTTTAAGCAAATAAATGTTCTAATATTCTAACCTTTATGGATTAAGTGTTTTTCAAGACATGTTTCAGAGTGAAATCTTTTTTTAAAAAAAAAATCAATTTTAAATTTTATAGCCCTTTTATCTTCTGAAGTGAATATTCTGTACTACATACTAGTCTGCCCTGAATCTTCCCTGAGAGCTGAGTGCTCATAATTTTTCAAAGGGTATGATTTCTTCACTCTCATTTTTTAGCTAAGTTGTACTTTATATATTTCAACCTGTGGTGTGGAAACTGCTTTTTCATAGCTTCATCCAATGTTGAAGGCCACCACCGCACAGGGATGCCAGTTTTGCATATCCTTCCCAAAATATGTACAAACTGGTCCTACCTGCCCACGTGGTGCCAAAACATTACTTTAGGGAATACACTTCAACCAGGAGTTCCCCAAGTAGAAGACCACCTACTGGAATTTTAGTGGATGGTGGTGTTGTATTATGTAAATGCCCAGTTTCCACCTCCCACCTCCTTCAACATCTTCAATTCAGTAGAACCCTAACCTGGCTTCAAGTTCAGAAGAAGTGGCAAGGATTGCTCCTGGCTTTTATTAACTTTGGCTGGAGGGGATGGGCTGGCCTCAAGGGAGTTTGGGTCTATGCCCAACTAAAACCACATAGAGACCACCATCCAAGTGATGCCTCAAGATGCTCATGAGCACCTTCAGTTTCCTGTTTTCCTTTATTTATGTATTTCCAGGATTTTCTATCTGCCTTTTGCTAAACAAAACATATTAAGTGCTTTGGTCAAATTACAAGCAGGTGTTTACCAGGTGCTGCAGTGCAAGACAGTCAAATGAAAATTCCATTGTTAAAGCTTTAGCCAAGAGGAAGAATTCCTATTCAGCCCCTGCCCCATGGCAACTTGAGGGTGGGCAAGCACTGAGGTGCCTGGTAACTGTGTCAGGAGATGGGTTCCTACATTTAAGTGGCAAATCAGCACTCACTCCCACTGGTCAGGTGTGCTGCTGGCCAGGTGTGCACCCTCACTACATCTCCTAATCATTGTTCAAATGGCTGTCTACTTATATAAACTCTAAATTTACCTATTTGCACTCAATTACATTTAAATACTTTATTTGCCAATCAGCAATCTCTTCTTAGAGTGTTAATTATTTTGTGTTGAAGATTGCTTCTAAAATTTCTTTGATGTGATCTTTACCATGAATGAATCCCTGACAGATTACATATAAACAGACCATCTTGAGCAATACACTTCTTAGGTGTAGCTAATGGTTTTAGCCATGTTCTTTTTGGTCGCCTTTATTAAACCTGGCGAATTCAGGAGAAATCCACAAAGCATTACATTATCAGCATAACATGAAACAGTTGCAGGTAATCAATAAATATATATACTTTATGTGCTCTAAAATGTAAGGAACATGATTTCTCAAAAGCACACTTAAAAGGGCTATTCATGCTGTTTTTCATTGATTTTTTTCTCTCTTGGTACAAGTCACAGTGTGCATTCTGTGTGCTATTACAAAGACAAATTCTGGACTTTAAAAGATGAATGCTGATAGTGGAAAGAAAGCCTAAACAGAAGGCAGTATTGGTCAAACTTCTAGAGGCTAATTAAATTCATCTGTTACACCAAGATATTGGGGATAATTATAAATGTTGGGATGGATCTAGACTTCCAGGGAATGGAAGTCTGATATCTGGACACTCTTGTTGGCTGAAAAGAGAAGAGAATATTTCCCTTCCACTTCCCCCAAAATCTGCTCCAGACAGTTGGGGAACCTTCCAGAACGATGTGAGAGGTGGTGCTGGACACTGCAATCTTCATCAAAGGCTATTATTCATGTGCCTCACTCAAAGGAAGTATGAAGTATAGTTGCACAAGAATGGGCATTTTCAGTGGTCATGCCCTTGTCTGTGAAATGTTCTCCCTGGGGAAGCACACCTGGCACCATCATTATTAGTTTTAAGGGACCAAACTAAGACTTTTCTATTCACTCAGGCCTTGGGTAACTAAGCTGATTTCCATGGTGTAGTGATCATATTTTAGTGGGGTAGCTAGGCATAGTCCTTATTATGTCACTGTATGAGTATTTTAGGTACCGTATTTTGCTACAGGTAGGTAGCCGTGTTGGTCTGCCGTAGTCGAAACAAAATTTTAAAAAATCCTTCCAGTAGCACCTTAGAGACCAACTAAGTTTGTTATTGGTATGAGCTTTCATGTGCATGCACACTTCATTAGGTGTCGTTTACCTATTTGTAATAATAGCAGTAAAAATACTAATATTTATCATTAAGTGCACACTAGGTAAGAAAAGTACAGTCGTACCTTGAAAATCGAATGGCATGCATGGCATCATGTCATGGTCATGATGACAGGGAGAGTTAGAGATTACTCAAAACAGAAAGTACAGAAAGAATGGAAAATCTTTAAAGAGTATCTGGAAAAGTATTATAATAATAAACACTTCCTGGCAGAAATAGAATGATCCTTGTAAAATAACAAATATGTTTTCTGATATCTGAGGAAAACAAAGAAAGCAATACAACAATTTGGAACTGTGTGTGAAGAAATAGTAGGAATAATAACACAATGAGTCTAATCGGAAGTCAAATGTGTTTGTTTTGTTTTCTTCTTTTCTTTTTTTTTCTTTTCTTTTTGTACCTCTTTCTTTGGTCTTTTCCTCTTGGACCTGCTAAGAAAGAGATAAAGAGATAAAAGTTAAATATGAAAACTCGAGTAAGTTAAAAGTGATGTTTTGTAATTTTTCAATTATTGTTCATTTATTGTTTAAGTTGGTCAATTGTAATGAACTGATGTAGTAGTTACTGCGGGGGTGTGTGTTATTTTTGAACTCTAAATAAAGTATGAATTTTATTATTATTATTATTTAAAAAAGAAAGTCAACCGGAATCTGTTCCAGAAGTCCATTTGACTTCCAAAACGTTCAGGAACCAAGGCGCGGCTTCCTGCAGCCAATCAGAAGCCATGGAAGTGACGACGGACGTTCGGGTTCCAAAGAACGTTCGCAAACCGGAACAATCACTTCCGGGTTTGCAGCGTTCAGGAGCCAAAACGTTCATCTTGCAAGGCGTTCGACTTCCAAGGTACGACTATAGCTTGTTCCTTCTTAGTGGAAAGCTGAAGGGAGAGGAGACAGTTTGGCGAAAATGTAGCAAAGTCTGTAGTATGATGAGATGTTAATTTGTATTATCATCACCCTGTGGAACACAGGTCAGTCAGTGATAACCCAGTCATTTATTCCATCGAGAAGTTGTTAAAAATTAGTATATTGTCCATTGTCTTTTGTCAGCTTCGGTCTTGAACAAATAAATATATTTTCTTGTGCATGCGGTGCCAATAGCAATGCTCAAGTTCCTTTATAGGGCTGCAATCCAACACTCTGGTTTCTGGCTGGAATCCAACACTCCCTTACTTCAGAGTAAATCCCACTAGAACTTGCTGTGACTAATATCTAAGTAAACATGTATGGGATTATCGATTGGCATTATTTCTTAAAGGGTTTTTATTTCTGTGGCAAACCCTTCAACACTACAGCTCCTTGCAACAGCCACAAGACAGTGGAGAAGAAGTGTGTTATGGTGGGTGGAATATTATGGAACTCTCGTTATAAAGAAATGGTACCCTACAGTGTGATTTGCATCATGCTGTGTGAGCCGCCTACACTTTTCAGCAGTTGGTTCTGCGTCTGTAATTTATTGCTCCAGAAGCCATTATAATAACACAAGAAATGCCTCAGCAAGTGCGGAGGGAAGGACACATCACAGTCAGATTGTAATGACTATTTAGACTATTTAAACTCACTCAGCTTGTTCTGCATTAGAAAAACAAGCCCTATTAAATTACTTATTTTATACATTTTATTTGGCATTCTGGCTTCATTGTAGTCGAGATTAAACACCTTATTACACTTTTGAAGAGAGAAGCTTATGAAAATAATTGCCCAGAAATTACTGTGTTAAGTGTAAAAACTGTTGGGTAGAAATCTGATTTTAAAAAAAAACCAAAAACCCTAAAAACTTGTAGATTTCTGCTGGGCAAATATACTAGGTTTCTTAGAAGGAAATGTCTGTCCCATTTCAACAGAGTGCTATCAGAGTACAAGAACAATGTGGGAGGCAGCCCTTACGAGTTATAAGCTCAACCTGATTGGCATTAGGCATAAGGTACAAAGGCTATGGGTTGCCTTTCATTGGTTGGAGAGATCCTTGTGTCTCACTGGTCAGCTACTGCCCACCTTAAGCAGGGCAGCCCCTGGTCAATAAGGTGCCACCCAGCCAGTGTCTGCCTGTTTCAATGTGTCCTTGGAGCTCAGAGTATCATTTGGCAAACAGACCAAACCACTGCACCAGGCAACAAAGAAAATAAACATACCCTCTTGCACCTAGTAAGCTGGAATATCAGGACAATATGTCCTGGCTTCTCTGCTGGCCTGCTGCAGGTTAACAACTCACAGAAGCTGGCCATCATTAATCGTGAGCTGGAAACACTCAACATTGATTTTGCCACTTTACGGGAGATCAGACTCACTTTGAATGGCAGTCTCTGAGAGAAGAACTGCACCTTCTTCTAGCAAGGAGAGCATCCAGAAGAACCAAATATTCATGGTGTAGGCTTCGCAGTGAGGAACCACTGACCAAGGGCTCAGCCACCTCCAATCCAGTTAACATCTTGAATGTGCTCCCACTATGTGCTTGGACATACAGATCAAGGACCTGTTCTAGAAGGAACCAGACCAGGCTCATTCTTGGTTCATCCTTGGATGCCTTCCCTATAAAGAAGGGTGTGAAACAGAAATGTGTTCTTGTCCCAACTCATTTTAGCGTATTCTTCTCTCTATTAATCTCATATATCTTCAGCTTGACTGAAGACGGTGTGTACTTCCATTCAAGGAGTGATGTTGGTCTGTTCAACCTGGCATGTCTCCATGGCATGTTGTGAGATGTTGTTTGCAAATGACACGTCTACAAAGATTCATTAATCATTTTGCCCAAGCCTTCATGGAGTTCGGCCTCACCATCAGCCTGACGAAGACCAACGTCTTGTATCAGGGCATCACCAGCACTCCGCACATTGGCATTGGTGACCACATGCTTGAGGTGGTAGACAAGTTTGTTTACCCAGGCTCCACCATCAACAACAACCTTTCCATTGACACTGACCTGGACAAGTGTATTGGTAAGGCAGCTACAGCAATGGCTCACCTCTCCAAAAGGTTATGAGAGAACAAGGAGAAGGAAGGGGGAAGTTCAAGGGGGAAGACACAAACTGACAGTTTAAGCTCAGACTCAGAGGGAGGGCCACCAGAAATAGCCCATCCCATGATACGTAGGTGTGCAAGAAGTAATGAGAGGTGTGAACAGGAAAGGAAGTGAAAGTGGGGCTTTAAATGTGGGAAAAGGAAGGGGTGGAACTCAGACTCTGCAACAGCTAATTTGGAAGCAGATGCTGAGTGACTGAGCTCCAGAGTGATTTGTGTGTTTTGAGCAATAAACCTGAGTTAATTACTGCCGGAGTTGTCTTGCTTCTGTGGGAGAGAACCAACCATTACATAGGCAATATTTAACAGTTGATGGTGACATGACAAAAGAAACAATTGGCCATGGTTTACCACTCAGAAGTAAAGGAATATGTTTATTTTGCTGAGGTATTACAGCTCCGTCAGAGGCAAGTGGGAAAAGTGCATTGGTGATCAAATCAGATCCTTAACACTGAAGTGCCTGCCTCTGCTATGCAGCCCCTGCTAACAAGCTAATGAAATTTCCTCTCCTTATGGTACAAGATGGTGCCGCCTTCTATTCTGTGTAAAAAAACAAACAAAACAACCTCAGCTGGATTGACAGTTGAATCTTTCTTCAACACTGGCAGCAGTCCTCCTCTGATTGCAACCAGCTCAGGGGGCACAGGACAGACTGTGTGGCACTTCGGTGCTCTGGTGTCTTGCTGTTTCTCCCCAGGCCTCAGCATCTTCTTCCAAAAGCGCCTTCTTCACTCTGTCTAATGATAGGTCCAGCCCTGTCCAGCCTGTGCTTCTATAGCTACAGAGACCAAGAGGAAGTGAGGAAATGCCAATTTTTCATTGGGTGAGTTTTCGTATGATGGCTTTTCATGCCACTGTGCTGATGTCCTGCTTGTGGACGTTGCCCAAGAATCTAGTTTGACCATTGCGTGAACAGAATGTTGGAACTGATAGGCTCTTCTTACATTCTTATGACTGAAATGCTGGCATTAAAAAAAAGGTTTACTGTCTGTAAAAAAATGATATTACTGTCTGTATTATCATTGAATGTTTGCACAAGATGAGAAAAAATATTCAGGTTACTTCAGATAATACTGTTTTAAAAAACACTCTTGATAATGTCTTTTTTCTCTTTCACCAGCTTATCAGACTACTCTTCTATAATGCTGATTAAAATTGCAATCAGCTTCCTAGCCATCTAGGTATCTTAAGAGATAAAGCAATATTTTCTATCAATTAAGTTCATTTCTGAAAATGTGTAAGACTTCTCTGTGAATCTTTGATAAGAGCAAAATTTATTTGGAAGCTAAACTAACATTTCCTTCTTCAGTTATTTGCCACCTGCCCCTAAAATCATATGCAAGGGTTAAAGCGAACAGCACCGTAAAAAATTAACAGCCCATGTTGGCTCTGTCTCTTGTAGCATGTGTATGTACATACTGTTAAATTTCTGCTGGTTTTGTTTGTTTTTCTCTAGTCTATTTCTGGTGGCTTAGTCAGCTTTTCTCTCTATTTTTCCATCTCTGTTCTTGATCCAGTATAAATCCCAGTCCAAACAGTGCTGGTGTAATTTCAGTGGCAGAATTCTTAAAGCTACAGTTCTTGTACATTAGGACTTTTCTCTTTTACCAGTTTTATTTTATGTTCCCATCACTTTTGGGTTCCATCATAATGACAGTTCTTTCCTCTTTCAGGGAAAAAGAACAACCACAAATCTGCAGCCTTAAATATTCCAGACTGTAAGCTTACCTGTTGTCTGTACTATTTCTATTGCTCTTCATTCACCAAACTCATTCCTGTCACATCTTTGAATGGCTCTAGTCTTTCTCTTGGCCACTTCTGTGTTCCATTTATCTTCCCCACACTTTCTTCTACAAGTGTGGTCACTATGTGAGCTTCATAGTATGTCTTCTTCTTAGAATACTCCTTTCCAGAGCATGCCTATTCCCTTGTGACAGCATGTAGCTATACCAGCCAGATTCCAAAAAGCTACTTTAGGCATCTTTTGTCTTGTCACCTCTCTCCCTCTCTCTTTTGAATAACACACAATATCACAAATGACTGCAGGTATTTTAGGCATGCCCCCTGAGATGTTTCCCCTTTCCCCCTTTTTTTTTCAATGATAGACTCCTGTGTTGTATCACAACCTGTAAATAGCTTCCTTAAAATGTCTGGTGCTCATGGGATAGGAACATAGAACAATACATGAAGAACAAACCACCCCACAACTCACATGTTCTGAGGACTTCTGTAACTATAGTCTTTTTCATATAGCCTCTTTTTCTCCACTATTGACACACTTGTACCAGAGACGAGTAGGAGAAATGTGAGGTGTCTTTGGGATGTGTATAGAATCCAGCCCACCCCTTGCCACTGTGTTCCACTGTACAATGCATGAATAACTTTCACTGACTAAATACATATGAGTCTTGTGTACAGACCTGACATCCTCCCTAACCTGCAGAGCCTAGAGGTTTCTTGTGTTGTCTGTGTGTATTTTATAAACAGAAGAGTCCAGCATCCTGTTTTAACAGTGGCTGCCCAGCTGCTAATGGAAAACTTGTGAGCAGGATCTGAATACAATAACAACTGGCATTCAGAGGCTTACTCCTTTCAGTACTAAAGACAGTACAGCCTAGACATTTGTATAATCCTCTTTTAAAGCTCTCCAAGTTGGTGAGAGATGTGGTAATTACCACCTTGTGGTGGCAAACTCCATAGTTTAACTACGTGCTGTGCAAAGAAGTACTTAATTTTCTCTGTCCTGATTCTTCCAGCATCCTGCTTCACTGAATGATCCCAGTTTTTGGCACCATCACAGAAGGAATAGAACTTTTGTCTCTCAGCTTTTACATATCACACGTAATTTTATATATCTCTGTCATGTCAAAGCTCACTTGGCTTTTATCTTATCTTTAAAAAAATCCCCAAATTGTGTCCCTTTCCTCAAAGGGAAGTTGTTCTAGCCTCTTGATCATATTGGTTACCCTTTTTTGAGCTGCACAATGTCATTTCTGAAGTAAGACGAGCTGTAGCTATATGCTTGTTGACAGTCTCAAAGAACTGTAAAAGGTTCATGAGACAGAACTTGTCTTTGCAGAAGCCATTACATATCTAAACAAAAACTTTAATAAGTACAATTGTGTTTTGTTTTTTGTTTTGTTTTATATACTGGGGACTTTCCCCATAGCAATCCAAATAGACTCCCAATCATGCAAGATTGCTGTATTAGCTGGGAAATTAAAAGGGGGGCGGAACCTAATTGAAATGGCATAGTACAGTGATTTGCACACCCAGATTTCTGTTCTACAACATTCTGCCCCACCCCACTTCACCTAAGTAATCAAAGAGGTAACTTTGCAGCAGATACGGTGCACTATTAATATTTTTATGTAATTAAGAAGTAACAGTAGATAATAGTAGATAACGGTAGATAATAATAGTGTCATCTTGACTCTATTAAACTCACACAATTCTAGCCCACTCAGTCCCAGTGACTTATGAAGAGGTTAGGAATTTAAAAACAGCAACAATGCTAATAGAGAGAGCCAATTAAAGTACCATTACCAAAAAGACAAGATTCTGAACCCTTTATAGTTATAAAAAGAATTGTGAAAATAGCAACTATATATTAAGGTTTGCTTTGACAGGAAAAAAAAATGTTTGCAGAGCTGTACTCTTTGGTGGTAGTCATTTCCTTACAATTTCTCAGTCAATCCGTGAACTTTTCTGTTACATCAAAGTATATTTCCAACTGGGCATTAAAATCTACTTAAACCACAGCAGCTCTTGCTCGGTGTGGGCACCACCTCCACCGTATCTATCAATTGATATTAACTTCTCCCACTGAGTTTATCTGCGCTGTAAACGCATAATAAATCTGTGAAATGTGACACTTCAGCATTGGGCTTTTTTCCCTTTGCCTTCTGACAGTTCTTTCCCTTTGTATCTCTGGACTATAGAAAGTTAGATTCATAAATCTGAAAGGGTCCACAAGGTAATCCAGCTGAAACCTCTGCCTGAGTGCAAGTACAGTTTTGCCCTGTGCCCCTCACCTTTAAACTTGATACACTGAAGACCATTATGCAGTTTGGAATGCACTATAGAAGAAGCAGGGTGTCCCCAGTTCTGATCTGCCTGTGAGTAAGGATGGATGGAATATTTTTTGTTTCATTTCACTGAGAGCCAGTGTGGTGTAGTGGTTAAGAGCAGTAGACTTGTAATCTGGTGAACCGGGTTCGCGTCTCCACTCCTCCACATGCAGCTGCTGGGTGACCTTGGGCTAGGCACACTTCTCTGAAGTCTCTCAGAAGCCTCACAGAGTGTTTGTTGTGGGGGAAGAAGGGAAAGGAGAATGTTAGCTGCTTTAAGACTCCTTCGGGTAGTGATAAAGCGGGATATCAAATCCAAACTTCTTCTTTTTTCAGAGTTGAATGATTTAGAACTTGGGTCAAATAGCCACCCCCCTTTTTTGAAACCATTCATCTTTCACAAAGGTGGGGTATATTCAGCAGCTTTCAGGCAGAGAAGGGAGGTGAATTTTGCAAAATATTCATATTACTTTAAGCTCAAATATTAAGTTGGTGAGGGTTTTTCCAAGTGTCAGCTTGGGCATAATGGGGGCAGCCATCCTGCAGAATGTCTCCTGAAAACAATCCTACATTGCCATGCTGTATTGTTCCCTAGGAGCTTCGCCTCCCACAGAGGACCTATGAGGATCATCCACCCTCAGAGACTGACCGAGTCAATCACTTTCCAGAGTGCCCTAGGGGATATCCAGGCTGATATGACTGGCTGTCCTTCTAGAAGCTATGGTTGACTTAAGGAATATCTGAATGGATAAGGCCCCTGACACAGATAAGACTGAGACACTGTTAGTGGGTGGTTCCCTAGACTGGATGGATGGGTAGTACCTTGCTCTTTATGGAGTTCCTTCTGAAGGAATGGGTACATAGCTTGTGGGTACTTCTGGATCCTCTGCTGTTGCTCGAGGCTTGGGTAGCCTCAGTGTGGCAGAGTGCCTTCCATTAGCTTTGACTGGTGGCCCAGCTGCGCCCCTATCTGGACAAGGATAGCCTAATTTCTGTCGTCTATGCTCTGGGTAACCTCCAGGCTAGATTACTGCAACATGTTCTATATGGAGCTGTCTCTCGACAGTTCAGAAACTTCAGCTGGTGCAGAATTTGATGGCCAGGTTGCTCACTGCGGAAAGAAAGTTTGAACATATTGCACCAATTCTGCCCCAAGGACACTGGCTGTCAATTAGTTTCTGGGTCCAATTCAAAGTGCTGGTTTTGACCTATAAAGCTTTAACTGGCTGAGTACTGCTATACCTCAAGGAATGCCTCTCTCCATATGAACCTACCCGGACCATTCTGAGGCCCTTCTTTGTGTGCCTCCTCCATGAGAGGTGCAGAGGGTGGCAACACAAGTACAGGCCTTTTATGCAGTGTCTCCCCCTTTGGGAAATGTTCTCACAAGGGAGGGAGAGAATGCTTAACCTTGTATGCCCTTTTAAATGTGTTTGTGGAGGCGGGGTTACTGGTTTGTTTTTGTTCTTATTTTTATTATGCATTTTGTCATTTTATTTTGTCTTTTTATGCTGTGAACTGCCTTGAGATCTTCGGATGAAGGGCGCTAAACTAAATGATCAATTAATTAATCAATCAAATTGTTCACCTCTCTGTGTGCAGGCACACACATACACATCAGACTCTGAAAATCTCACAAATATAAAAAATTCACAGGTCTGAATGGCTGAAGTATTTAAAAGAGTTTAATAGAGTTTATATTATGTGTCCAGAGAAGTTTGGCTCACATTACTTTCCATTAAACATCTTGTTTGGGTTTATAAATCTATTTATGTACAGAAGAAGTGATAACAGAAGTTTCTGTTATGTAGCAATAGTAATAAAAAAGGGAGATAAAACATAGAAAAACCAGTCTAGCAATTATTCTAAGAATAAGAACTATTTGTTAAGACATTTATGCAAATCAGATATCTGCTTCTCATTAGACAGAAATGGTTCACCATTTTGTTACAGATGGATAATTGCCCTCACAGCTAAAATGACATTATAAAGTGAGGCTGCAGGTCAGTTTTTATCCCTGTCACAATGTTTTCCTATCAACCTAAAATTTAATTTTAGACATTTGCATTTCATTTCCCCCTTCCTGGCAAAAATGAGTAAACATGTTTAAAAATTAATGGATATTTTAACACAGGTCATCTGGCTTCTGACTGACAAGTGGCAAAGAGATATGGAAAGGAGAGGAAAATGATCAATTTTGCTTCAATTCTGAAGGCTAGATGACAGATTTCCCCCCCGTTCCCTTGGATGGCATTCATGTGACAAAGTAAAGTGGGTAGATTGGTTTCTGTTGGAATGAATTACAATTTATTCCTGTGATGCGTCCTAACATGATATATTTAAAGACTGACATTTGCAGTAGGCACTGCCCAACTCTAACACTAAACTTGCCGGGTTTTCTGTGGACCCAATGTTGCAGAATTTATCAGGGTCACAGCCTTGAATCAGGGCTTGAACTGAACTCCAAAACCTCCATGCTATAGATGATATTATTGATACAATGGAGTTATACATATCCAGCACTACATAGCATCAGGATGTTAATGGACTGAATGGGTAGGATGTGGCTTGCTCTGAAGATGCAGGTTGAGGACACTTCTGGATTCAACACTGTTTCGTGAGGCTCAAGTGGCCTCTGTGGCATCAGCTTTGGCTGGTGGCCTAGCTGCACCCCTGTCTGGAGAGGGATAACTTAACTTATATTGTCTATGCTCTTCTAACCTCTAGGTTAGATTACTGCAATGTGCTATGGTTTAGAAACTGCACCTGGTGCAAAATTCAGCAGGCAGGCTGTTCGCTGGGGTAAGGAAGTCTGAGGACATAACACCAGTTTTGGCGATGGCTACCGATTAGTTTCCAGGATCAATTCAAAGTATTGGTTTTGACCCATAAAGATCTAATATGCAGCTCAGGAGAGCAGTACCGCAGTATCTCCTCACATGAACTAATCCAGACCTTGCAATCTTCATTTGAAGCCCTTCTCCCTGAGCCCTTCCATGGGATGTCCAAACAAAAGCAGTTTTAGGGTGGCATGACCAATGCAGCAACACTGGGAACCAAGTGTCATGGACGAGGAGTCAGCTTCACCTGCTGAACAGCAGCCTGAAGGGGGAGAAGGTGGAGTGACTCCACCTGCAACTGATCAGCCTTCAAGAACACAGAGAAGGCACTAACGCGAACCAGCTGGCTTCAGTTTTCTTAAGCAGAACTTCCAGCAGCAGTCAGGTGCTGGTAACAACACTTGTAGTACCTGGCTCTATCTTGCTGCTTCCTGCTTATTTTGAATCTTCAGCCTCTGATCATCAGATTCCCTGATCCCTAGACTGTCTGACCACATGAGTTGCTGTTTTCCCAACCTTAGGACTGGACCTGACTCTCCTTCCAGGCAAGTACACCTCAGAGACTCTTCTGGTTGGCTGGCCTCCCACTCCACTGAGCTCTACACACTGTTGCTTAGCAATGAGACTATGACACCGCACTGCAGGGAGCACCACAACAATGATGCAGAACAAAGCACAAGAGGCCAAATTTTAGCATTGTACAGGGCACTGCTGAAATTTGAGAGCCCAAAGTCCCCCACTGGTTCAGGGGGTGGCAGTATTAGAATGGGCCTTTTCAATGGTGGTTCCTCACTTGTGGAATGCTTTCTTAAGGGAGGCTCCATCTTTATCTGCTTTTCGGCATCAGGCAAAAATATGTCTTTATACATGGGCTTTTGGCCCTTAGTTTGAAGAATTTTAAAGTACAGTATCTGAGGCCTCTTTTGGTGAAGCAGAATCTGCTAGACCTGTATTTTATTTGTAGAGATGTGTGTCTGTGTTTGCTTTTTTAGTTTTTTATTGGTTGTGTTTATTGTAATTGGATTTATTATTTTATTATTTCTATTTATATTTCTGCGGCTAGAGGGTGGCACTGACTAACTACTGTTCAGACCCTTGGTTTATGGAATGTGAAGTCCTACAGGATTATTGGCTTGTTCTCCTGTTGGTGAACATTGCCTGATGGATTGTGATGCAAGATAGGATTTTCTCTGTGGCAGCACCCCAGTTATGGAGCTCCCTCTGGCAATATGGCTGGCCTCATCACTGATGAGTTTCAGAAGTCAACTTGAGTCTTAAGAACAGGCATTTGGGTAAGGTTTGTAAGTTGAATGTGGTGGCTTTGGAATGTGTTGCTATGGAATTAGTTTCATAGTGTGACTTTGTGCTTTAATTAACGCTTTGGTTGGTTTTTAGACCATTGTTTTTATTGCCTTGTTCACCATCTTGGGATGAAGGATGGTCCAGAAATATACATAATTTAAAAGTAAATGAAGGAGGAGACTTGGAAAGTTCCAGCATGAGGAAGGCATTGGAATGCAATGGCTTCATATTTTATAAAACTATAGAAGTATCTATAAGCATAATCATGTATAACACCATAGTAGCTCTTTGATATGCATCAGTCTCATAATCACACAATTATTATGTGTGCTTTAACTACAAGCCTCAGCTAGAGTGTCCTTTTGTAATCTTTGTATGCAAAAATGAAGCTTTCAAAAACAACCTTAACAATTATCAGTGTTCACTGTTTTCTGTTCTACATCAAAATTATTTTTGCACAATGGAATGTGAAACTGCAAAAAGGAAGTGTAAATTATCCCTTGATGTTTTCTAAGTAGTGATGGGTGGAATTGTGGGAGATAGTTTGCTCTGATGGAGGAGATAATTATTAGTTACTATAACTAAGAAACCATGGATACTTTTTCAATATGACAGTTACAGAAACAGCAATTGACCACTGAACTCCTCTACAAAATTGATCTAGCTAAAGGATTAGAGGCTGTATAGACAGTGTGCGGGTTCAGGTGTAACACTAATCCATAGTTATGAGAATCAGCTGCAGCAAGCCTTGGGCCAGCACACTATCCTCTCCTACAGTGCAGGTAGGAGGAGGAATTTGGAACCTTTCACTACTGCATCAGCCAAACCCAGACAAATTGTACATTATCTTATATGTGATTAGTTGATGCAAGCCAAACTATAGTTTATGAAGCTAGTTTGCGTCAACCAACCACACTTAGCATTAACCACAGTTTAGGGCTAAATCAGCATACTTAATATTTACACCACTTATATGTCACAAAAACTAAAAGGATACAAGTGTGCATAAAACTGTGTTTACTAATGTGTATGTATGGACATCAGTAACTGTCCAACAGTTTGACTTTACCCCCAAAGGCACACGCTTCCATTGTCTCCAGAGATAAACAGATGCCAACAGCAACAATGATGTATAGGTGTGCAAAATTGCAAGTTAATATTACTGTAATTTAAACAGAAATCTAATACATACCTCATAGTGGGGGAGACTGTGTCCATGGGTGATTCCAAACAGGCATGTACTGTATTGTATGATGAGTGCAGAATCCACGTTATATACCGGTAATTGGCATCAAAATGCAACCTCTCTTTATCCACCTCAATTTAATCTAGATTTACCTTTTCTGTGAAACAACTGGGTCCCCGCCCCACCGCAAAAAAACCCCCACTAGTATTTGCAATATCTGAATGAGCCATTTTCAATATTACATTCCCATCTAGATTGCCCTCTGGGTACACTGAGTACACTGCCCGGGTTCCCACTGTTGATGGTCACCTGGAACGCCCTGCTCTCTTGTCTAATGGATTTTTATTTTTAAACCAGACTGAGATTGCACAGCTCTTGAAACAGAAGATGCCTTCACAGATGCTCCAAGTGTCTCTATTTTCCAGGGACGTCTCTGATTTAGAGAAGCCGTCCTGGTTTCTGATTTGAACATGGAATGTCTTGCTTTTTCTTAGGATGTCCCTATTTTCATCGGAGAAATGTTGGAGGGTATGTCCTCAAGGACTGTCCTCTGTAAAGTAGGACACATGACCACTCTAATGCTAAACTAAGATAGAAGCAGATTAAAAATAAAAAACCAACTTTCTCATCATGGCTAAACTGGGAGGGGAAGCCTGTGTGACCCCAATGTTCACTGAGCCTTGTTCTTGTAATGTTGAAGCATGCCTTAATGTTGCATCCAAATGCAGCCAGTACCAGAAAATAAGCCTGTCCTCCTGCCATCCTTTTCCCTCTGATTTAATTCTTTAGCTTCACTGTGCTTCTGAGATTTCCCTCCTGTACAAATAATCCCTCCTGGTCATCTCCTTCCATCATTCCTTAGATCAGGTCTTGGAGTGTAAACAGTAGTTTCGGGTGCGTTCCCATGAGTAGATTTGCTTTTGGAGAGGTCTCCAGCATAGCCACTTGAAACAGAGGCCTCCCGAACCAACAGATCTCATCTCCTAGTGACTTCTTGGAAAGGGTCAAGCGTCCTCCCTGGAATATTTGTATCATCTTATTCAGGCCTGACTAAATGTCAAAAGGTTTGCTGGAGCAAATGGAAAGATTCAGCTAAAAATGATTCTTCTGTAAAGAGTAACACACAGGTTCAATAATAAAACTTTCAGTATAAGAAGCTTAGCCCTCTTTCTCTGCCAGTCTTAAAAAGATACTGCCACCTGCTCTTATCTGAATAGCCACCAATAACTGTCAGTTCCATTTCACTTTTTTGTGCCTTGCCAGAGAACACAATAGTCTTCTTTTGTGTTTCTTCATTTATCTCAGAGTGCTTAGAGTATTCATTTGATGTGCTGAGTATGATAAAGCAGTTACAGATGGATTATCAGGTGATACACTTCCTTCAAGTGATAATGCAATTTAAAATGGGGGCAGAGCTCTGGGTATTTTGTTGCAAAAAAGAGAGAAGGATATTAATTGACAGGAAAAGGTATAGAAGCTGGTGGGGAGGGGGGTAGAATAATAAAAAAGTGACTTTCTCTTGTGACACTGTAGAGAGATGTCTCTGGAATAATTTTGCCACTGTGGCACATTTGAGATGTAAGAAACATTAACAATGAGGAGGGCTTTAGGTGAAGATCACTCTGCATCGTAGATGGCATTATCTGCTGATTTAGCTGGGCTGAAAACTGCTGAAAAAATAATCCTTTTTGTGCCCTTGTCAGAGGCTTGGGCCTGAAGTAATAGAAAATCAGCTTTACCTGAGTCAGATAATCATTACAAAATGAATTTCATTCTTCACTCGCTCAAAGTAGTAATTGGGAGAAAAATGTTTGATGGGGATGATGAATATTATTTTAAGTTAAAGCTTACTTAAGATATGCGTATAAAATACTAGGTGCTACTAATAATTAAGCTATTCTGTGTACCTGTAAATTATCTGCCTTGATTGAAAAAGAGATGATTACTTAAAATGGATCTTTTTATCTTTTAAATCCCCCACCCCACCCCCAAATCTTACTGTTTCTCCTTTTCCTTAGCATTCACAAGAGGCATTCAGTTAATCATACCGAGGTCTCTCCCTTAGCACTGTAGTAGCTGATTACCCAGCAGGAGGTGCAGTTCCAGCAGGGTAAGTCAGAATGGTGTTGCCAGTTCCCTGGAGAGGGACATCCTGGAAAAATACCAAGGTTGAGAACTGTCATATTCACAGCAGTAGGTGCATTTTCCTCAGAAATTAATGGAGCAAGCTGGGCAAAAAAAAAATGTTTTTAAACTACATCTTCCCTAGAGTAAGATGCAAATTCAAAGCCCCTTTTGAAGCACTGGAATGAAAGTTGAAGATAAGACTTTTTAGGGTTTTTTGACATTGATAATATAGGCAACTCCAGCAGTACGAATATTAAATTGAAATGGAAGATAAGTGGGGCAGATGTTGCTCAAAATACAATCATAACTCTTCTGAGAGCTAGATTGAAGTATTCACGAAATTTTACAGGCATAAAACATAACTAGGGTTTGATAAAATGAAATGAAAGCTGTCAGGACCATTAAAATATGGACAAAGACATGATACCTCAAAACTACTCTCAGGACTCCTTTATGCCTGAGAGATCAAAACTGTCCCAAAACATTTCTCTGTAAGAAAACCACAGCATAGCTAGATAAATCCCCAACTTTGAGTATAGACTCCATTGCAGATCGTGACCATGATGATGGCAATAATAGCTCAACAAACTCACTTTCTTCCCCTACTAATTCAGACAAGTTTAGACCACTACAGGAAAACATCTTTCATAAGCCTCTACAATCTGAGTTTTGAGGATTGATAAGTTTAGTGTCCATTGGAAATGGTTTCTACAACACTTGGAATAAGGAGATTCATAGATTTTAGGGTCAAAAGGGTCCAGTGAGATTAAGTGGTGTGACCTACATTGCAGAGGCCAACTTAATCTCTTCCATTTATTACTTTCTCAAACCCAGTACATCCTATTTGCTAAGGTATGGCTTTTAAAGTGGCGCCTAAACTTTGCAGAAAATCCACTGTTATGATTACAGTAATAATAAAGTAACAGTTTGATCTATTTGTTAATCATCCTTGCTTTTTTGAAAGTGTGCTTTATTTCTAATGTGAATTTGTTCACCAAGCCATTGGTTATATTTTGTATTCTTTCTGAATTTTAAAACACATATCACAGCTGTTGTATTGTCATTAGAAATAAATAAATACTATACAACAAAGATTAAGGTAAGGCTGAGCAGATCATAAAGGTACCGTTCTTTTGATGGCAGTACTTTTAGCTTTTAGCTCAGCTTTATCTTAATCTTTGTTGCATAATATTTTTATGTATAGAAGAAAACAAGTTTCTGAAGTTTTTAAGGTTCTATTTGTCCACCCCCCCCAAAAAAAACAACAACAACCATGCATAGCAATTATCCAATTGTGATCCAAGCTTTTCAGGCACCAGAGAACTTCATCCACACCTTACACTTAAAGCACTATTATACCACTTTATAAGAGTTATGACTTTCCCCTAAAGAATCCTGAGAACTGCCATTTGTTAAGCATCCTAAGAGTTAGTAGACTCATATTCTCATCACAGAACTACAATTTCCAGAAGGTGAAATCAATCCACCTCCGAAGGGAACTTTGTGAACTAGAGGGACAGCCATGACTGTTTCAGTGGCATAATACTGCTTTAAATGTCTGGTGTAGATTTGACCATAGAAAGAGAAAATCTCATGATGCCTAGCATAGGAGCCAACCGAGAGGGATTGTGCCCGTACCAGAGTCCAGGGAAGTATCTGGGGGAGTGAACAGAGTCTGTTCCCGGGCTTTTTACCTACCTCAGGTGTTCACCCTTGGCTGACCTATGTTGGTGTCAGCGCTACCTGCAAGGGTGCAGGGAGCTAGTCGAACCAGAGCCTATGCAACCACTCACTTTTCTGTAATCAATAAAGTTGTGACCTAAATTCTGCCAAAAACCAAAACTAAAATTTGAGTCAAGTGTGAATTTATTTAGTGGCGCGGTCTCTGGGTCTGAACACACAAAACATTACAAAGCTGGTTTGGCTGTGACAAGAATCACTACAGCTCTGTGATCAAATGACTTTTGCAACTAGCTGGTAGCACTTGTTCATAATATCTCCATATTGCAGTTGTCTGACTTAATGTCAATTCATATACTAGGCTTCAAGTCCATTCATGTTTGTCAGTCTGTGTCTTTGGCTAACTTCCTGGGTTCATCAGAAGACTGGATCACAAATAAATATCTTGATCCTATTGTCCATTGTACCTTTTGAAACACAAGTGTTTGCTTGGGTAATTCACTTGTACTAGAATGCTATCTTTTCAGTGTTGTTCCCAACATGTCCAATCTTTAATCAGGTTATCCACATATGGGCAGTGCTTGACTGACTTTTCAATATTTGGGAAGTGTCCAACAGCTTTGGGCATCGTAATTATCATAATGTATAGCAGTAGCTAGTACAGATGCATCAAGGGCCTTCTCACTAAAGTAGGAAGAGGGAACCATAGGCCCAGGAGCCATCTTCATCTTTCCACAGGCTATGCTCATCCCTAGGTCACATCGGGTTGACAGGTTGTCAAGTGCTTCTGGCTGGCTGGAATGTGGTCCTTGAACTCTGATCATGCCTCTGGCTTGTCTGGATTTAATATGGAGAATGTGTATGCATAGAACCCTCAGGTTTCTGCATAGTTGAAATGCAGCTATGTAAAAAGAGTCATGTCAATTGCTTCACCAGATTTTGGCATCTGACCCCACTCACTGTTGGAATTTGCGACCCCACCCCACACATAGAAGGTTGTCTAGAAGGAGACAAGACACTTGCGGCTTAAAAAGATACTCCCCAACCCACCCCTGCTGCACTAAAGGATCAACACTATGGTCCTAATTTCCCACCATGGTTTAGGTAGAAGGTATAGCTGCCTCTGTGCATTATTCCTGCACAGTGAGAGCAGCAGCTGTATCTATCTATTCCTATATTAGCCTGAACATGTAAGAGCCAAAAGTGTGAAGCAGGGACTGGTGTGTGTGTGTGTGTGTGTGTGTGTGTGTGTGTGTGTCCCAACCTGGCCCCACTATTTTCATACATACCACCCCTCCCCTCCCCAGTGGCAACCTCCATCTCCACTGTAGCTACCCAGGTAGAAGCCAACAGAAAGGAGAAGCAGCACTTCCTTTCAAGTCAGGGAGTTCTCCTTCAGAATTCACACTCTTCACGCTAGAGGTTGGGAAGGGTAGACTGGACAGAGTAATAAAAGTAGCAATTGTGTAGGAAAGACCAAAGTGATCAGCCCCTGCCCAGAGGGTTAGATCAGACGTGAAGGAACCACTGATAGAATTTTTTGAGATATGCTCAGAGATAAATCCTTCCCTACAAGTGCAGGAGCTCAACCACCACTCACTATACTCGTTTTCAAACTTACTGGTGTCACAGCATAATGTCCCAGATCCTTGATTCCTTACTAGTGACATCAGATGCTCTAGGAAATACAGGGCTCATTAACAACCTGATTGCTGTCATGAACACGTTCAGCAACATCATGGATGCAAGGGAGAAAGCAGTTGCAGCCCTTCAGGACATAATGGAGAACCTGCTGCTAGCCTTCCTTGTTGTTGCTGCTGATATGATGATTAAATTGGGGAAAGGCAGTGATGCTCACAGTGCGAAAGGATGTCCATAGGATGTCAGAATGGGCTCAAGACGGTCAAAATATAATTCATAATCCATTTGACACCACTATTAGTGACCGTGTTTCTAGTTTTAGAACCAGTCAGTATTCATAGCTACACACATTACTACATGTGCACATTTGCGTAAATTCCTGCAGAGCAAGCTTTCCCCACCCCCAGCAATGTCTCCCTTAAATGTGCCGCAGTGTTTAAATTTAGATATTGGAGTCTCCCACTAGACAACAAGTTATTAAAACATCTGCCTTTCCATAAGCCGTTCTGTTCTGCTTTTCCACATGTCCTTTTCTACTTCACCAGGCAAAATTGCCCAATCTAAATTTCAGCTCAAGTGTTTGATGGCTTTCATGCTGAGCTCAAACTGTTAGTGCATCCCTGAGAGAATAAAATTGAAACAGGATTTAATCTAAAATAACAAAATAGAATAAAGGTTTTTACATATAAATAAGTAATGTCCTGTATATTTTTATGCATATTATGCTTTTCCAGACCCCCCCATGAAGTTAAATGCTAAGATGTGCAGATAACCAGCACTAAAAAAGGACCATGCCTGTTGTCTGCATGCCTGTAAAAAATACCCTGTCATTCACCTTTCAAGTAACCAATACAGCTGCTGTATATTGCCACGTTCTGTTTCTCTTATTGTCCAAACCTAATCATGGGAGTGAATTCAGTTAAAATTTGTAAGACTTATTCCCATGATGTCTGTTTAGGATTAGGATCTTAGATTACAGCTTTAAATGGAACTATTCTAACACAAATTGTTCTGAAATCACCACAAATACTATGACAATACTGACATATTGTTGTTATGTATTAGTCACCTTTCTATAGACCGAAGTTAAAACAACTGATATGTAAGCTATGGCCCTACCTGGATGGGAGTACATTTGCTTGTATTGTTCATACAGCCTGGTAACTTTCCACTTAGGGTACTACAATGTGAGGCTACCTTTGAAAATGACACGGAAGCTTCAGAATATGACTAGGAGCTAACCAAAACTGAGTATCAGGAGCTGGTCTGTTTCCCCACTCAATTCTACAACCAATTCAAAACCCAAACCAATGCTGGTATTGGCTGTTTTGCCTCAAGAGTTCATTACTAGGCTGACTGTAGGAACATGTTCTTCCATGTGAGCCTACCTGGACTTTTAAAATCCTTCTGTGCCCCTGTTGAGTGATGTATGACTGGGAGGCTCTGGGAGAGCTGTCATTTCTCATGGTGGTGGTACCCTAGCCCTCACCAGAGAGGCTCACCTGGTCCCTACACTGATGTCGCTTTGGGGCAAGGCAAATACCGTTTAGTTTTCCCTGACCTTTGAGTGTTTTAGCTTGAAGCTTATTTTTATTTTCTACAACTCGTGTTGGTAATGCAGCATTGTACTTATTATTTATATGAGTGCTACTGAATTCCAAACAGTTTCATTTCTTGTCAGCTGTCCTGAAAACTTTGTTATAGGGTGTTTTATGAATACTGTTAATAAATAATAATAAATAAACCATCCCATGGTGTCACTAAATATATATGTTGTTAGACCAACGTCATATATATATATATTGTAACATCAGTTAAACATTTATCAAGCATAGTTTACACCTCCTTAGCAACATAATAGAATTATGTGTCAATAGTTGTTACATGAGCTTCCAAAAGCCATAGTCGTAGGGAGATAATTGGAATGTGTCAATCAAAATGAAAATGTGCAGTTTCTTAATGACCACTTGATTTGCAAAAACAAGATGAACAAGACATGTTAATTTCCCCTCCCCCTAGAATCTATAAAGCCAAGAGAAACAGTGCAGAATGGAGCCTAACTAATGCAATTAGTTTAACAATTATCCACATAAATAGCCACAGGGATGGGAAATTGTTAGTTTGATCATTTCATTTTTAGCCTTACATATTATGCCCACAGCTGCCTTAATGCTGGTGGTTTTGCATTTCTCTAGGTAAACACCGTGGTCTTACTTATTTGAACCAACAGCTGAAACGCAGTCCACGAATTGTAAGGAAGCTGTAATAAATAACTGTGAAAGGAATTTTACTACCACCAGATGAATTAGATATTTTTACAACAGTCTTTCTGCACCTGGTATGTAACCTTGTGCATCAGTTTCCTACCCCAATGATGTTCTGGGTTTCTAGAGCAGGCATAAATTCACAGGTTCAGGTCTGTATCCAAAGAAGAAAAATCCTGCAGTGAACATGTCACAAGCAGCAAAGAGAAAGCATTTGCTCTGCAGGGTAAAGTTTCGATTGCCATGGCACATGACACCCAGCAAAGATCAAGAGCTATGTAGTTTGCTCATTTAAATGGGAGGGGGGAGGATCCTTCCCCAAGTAAGGTGATTTTGTCAGGTACAGTCAAATCACAAACATAGGGAAAGGATAGATACTATACATGAATGAGCTGGCAGAATATAACATAAAGGGAAACACAGGGTTATAGTTTATCAGAAAGGCCCCTGTTGCATTGTACTACATTTTGCAAAATAAATCTATACCTAATTATTTTCTCAGTATCATATAATTCTAATGCAGATGAAGTTTGGATATGTAATACCAGCTATCAAAATGCAAACTCCGCCACTCGAAAAAATGCAAGCTGTTCCAACTTGGGTCCAGGCATATTTGACTCTGTATTTATATTTTAAAAACTGATTCAGTTCCTGCTCCTGTTACCAGTCAGCTCCCCACTGCAAATTTAAAAACCACTGTCTTTTGTGAAGGAAGGGGGAAGTAAAATGTAAAGGCAGGGATGGAATTTGACATCATTCCTATCTATTCACTAAGGTGAGGGTTTTGGTTTGCTTTTTGCCAGTGGGAAGCAGGAAATATCATGGAAGAGAAGGAACATGGAAAAACACATTTTTTTGTGTGCACACCTCATAATGCTCACAAAGCTTCTGAAGACTTTTCAGATACTTTACAAGAATGCTTGCATACCCTAGATGATTTCTGAGGTGAGCTAGGAGTGGTGATTCATAAAGCACCATTTAGAAATGAAATATTAAGGGTTTATTTTATTTTAACCCATTCCCTGGGGCAAGATAGAAAGTGCTGCACAATACTTAGGACACAGTATCTTCCACTCCTCCCGAACCATGAATACATAATGAACAATTTACAAGAAATTTCATATATATCAGGGTATGGTGATGTCACTGTTAGAAGCTACAAAAGTGTAAAGAATAAAAGCAGCTAACTCGAAAAAGAATCAAGCAAGCCGAAACTGCCCTTGCACATGGCTGTAATAAGATCCCACTCTTTGACTTTCTTTTTAAAGCACTATGTGGCACGGACAGTATCAGGTTTCAGGAGGGGCGTCAGGCATCAGCATAGTGTCTGCTAGTACCCCTCCCCACCTCCACTAATTAGGCCCCTGAGAGCCACCAACCAAGCTTCTGTTCTGGCAGGCTTATTTGGCAGTGGCCAATATACCCCTGCTAGTGCATTCTGGGAAATTTAACACAGTGGCTACTCAGCCCTGCTGATCAATGACTGCTAAGTAAGCCTGCCAATATGGGGACTGTATGAAAGTCATCACCGTGCTGAGAGGAGCAGCTTTTAAAACATGGTGAACAAAACAAAAACTTATTAGCCCAAGTAATACAAGTAAACAAGTTGACAGCTTGTTCCAAATACATTTTTTGTTTGTACCTCTAGACATCTTCTATCTGGTACGTGTTGAAGTTCAAGATATGAAAGCAGGCTGTTGTGTATCCTCGCTAACATGAATGGAGAACTCAATCTTATCCAAATATGATGTCAATTTAGCTTTTATAACACCGCTTGAAAGATGTGCAGACCCCAGTTTAGGAACACTGAACTCTTGCCACACTTCTGTGTCGTGGCTCATTTATGGGGAAACTCACATAGATCTTGAGTTTAGGTGCAATTCATATATCCGCCTCTGCGTGAAAAAATGTTAGAACTGCACTGGTTGTTTGACAGGTTTGAAGCTTTATTGTCTCCTGATGGCTTACTCAAGTGCGATTCTGATTTAAATTGGATCCCCAAATACTTGAAATCCTTGATCTGTTCTGAGTTGATAATGCTATCTGCTTTCCGCTTCTACAGCTGGGCCTCCTGGCAGTCAGACTCCTGCAGGTTCTTAAACAACCAACCTTCCTTATAACCTTCTTTTCTATCTAGCCTGCTCTAATCCTTCCTCAGGTACAGTGTATGTTGGGGAGTCCCCTTAAGCCATTGTAGTTTATTTGACAAATTTATTAGCCACACCTGCTGCTTTTTAAAAAAAAAATGTTCAAAGGAACAGACAAAATGGTTGTTGCAGTTTTGTTTTTTGTTTGGTATAACTCTCTCTCTCTCTCTCTCTCTCTCTCTCTCTGTGTGTGTGTGTGTGTGTGTGTGTGTGTGTACACGTATTGGCAGCTTAAAAGGCAGCTACATCATTATTTTTTCTCAATTCCAATCAAAGCTGGTTTGGGAGGGGTAGACACATCAAAATGCAGCATTCCGTAACAAATGACAGAATAAATACAGGATAAATATGGATACAGGATACAGATTGTGTCCCTGTATCCTGCTTTCCAAACCAGCAGTGGGGGGTGCACTGGATGCAGAATACAGTGGTACCTCAGGTTAAGTACTTAATTTGTTCCGGAGGTCCGTACTTAACCTGAAACTGTTCTTAACCTGAAGCACCACTTTAGCTAATGGGGCCTCCCGCTGCCACCTTGCCGCCAGAGCACAATTTCTGTTCTCATCTTGAAGCAAAGTTCTTAACCCGAGGTACTATTTCTGGGTTAGCGGTGTCTGTAACCTGAAGCGTATGTAACCTGAGGTACCACTGTACATGCGAGTGTGTTTGCACAGCCAAGGCGTCTTTGAAAGAGCAAGGAAATGCAAACTGTGGCTAGAATTCAATCTCATCTACTTCTGGCAGATCTGTAGCCTGAAACCTTGGTGTGACAGACCTGAATCTTGCCATGCACTGGTAAGAAATCAAACCATAAATGCAGCCCAGGACAGAGCCCTTGAGCCATCCCAGTTCAGGATCATCCAGACACAGGAAGTCATCCCAATGATGCAGGGAGGGGAAATTATGGGTGTGTAGTTGCTTGCACATAAGCAATGACAGTGTTATGTACTGAAGTTCTCACCCTGGGCCAGCAGGGGGATACTGTAGATAGTTTTCACTCAGGTCTACATATGCAAATAAGGGATTGAAAGTGATGTTCAGTGATTGGATAGCTAGGGTAAATGGTTACTGTTGCATTCTAATGGAGCTCTATATAAGCAGGCTGGCTGAACCCTTCAGATCAGTTCTGTTCTGGCCTGTGAATAAACAAGAGCTGTTTGAAGAATTGCTGTGTCGTCTGATATGTTCACCCACAACTTAACAGACAGGATTAGTATTTAGATATGCTCAAAGGCGCCAGCTTGTGAGGGCAGTTGGGTGAGGGATGTTGCGTATGAAATGTCAGGAGGAGCTGGGGTGGAGCCAAACAGAGTGACTGTGTGGCTTCCATGTCTGGCGACTCCACCTCCAACACCTCATGGTGCTGCCACCAGCAGGAGGTTTTCTTCTCTGTGGCAAAAAGAGAATCCAGCCACTGGAGCCATGCCACACTTGGCTCTGTGCGCAGCCTCCTCTGCCTCCTCATCATTGGGGGGGGCAGCCCCCTCGCAAAAGATATTGAGGGGCCCCCAAACAGCTCAGCCCCCAGGAACTGGCACTCCTGGATATGCCTTTTGTATGGAGAGATGCACATCTATGGATGCGACATGCGTATTAACTTTGATTTTCCTTCTATTGCTGTAAATTGAGTCAGTAGGTGATACTATAGAAAGAATTAAGCTATACCTTCACTAGGAATTCATTTGCAACACAATGATCATATGCACGTTTGTCTACTCAGAAGTAAGTCCCACTGAGTTCGTTGATACTCACAGGTAGCTGTGTTCAGGGCTGAAGCCATAGAAACGCAAAATACAATTCACAATGGTTGTTTCTTTTTTATTAAAAAAAATTACAGTTTTTGCTTGTAATGATAGCATATGTGACCCTTAATACAGGCACTTTTCAGATTTGTTACTTAACCTAACATAACCTACAATACAGTTCCCTCCTCACCCCCTTTTAATTAATATCCTGTGGATTCAGTACTTGTTTGAAGCAAAACAAAAACCTCACAATCTTCCAATTATTTTCAATTTTATCTATGTTTGATTAAAATGCTATTGTCCGTGATTTCATAAGGTAATCTTTTTTTTTTTTTTTTGAATCTTCAAAGTACATGATTTGTGCCTAGAAAACGGGTTATTTTGTGTTTCTCAGCACTTGGCTTTTTTCATCCCTGCCAGTTATAACCTGATAACCTGGTTTCATACTGTGCTTTAGCACAACAATATAGTCATCAAACTAAAGCAACACAGTAAGTGGGCACATTAGCCATCATTTTGCTTGATCACTTGGGAGAGATTAAATTTATTCATTTTCCGAACAGGTAATGAAATATTTAGAACATGGTAACATAAATGGGGACATTCATCCTCATGCCTTGACATGCTAGTTGCAAAAACAGTGCCTTAGATGCTACACGTACAAATCCTGCCAAGATGTTTGTGACATTGCAACAGGCCTTTTAGAGTATTTGCATTTGGTTTATCTAAAGCAAAATCCATTCAGTTTTATTGAACTGTAATTCTGGCAATTTACAATATTTACATGCTGTGGTTAGATTGAAAATCACTACTTAATTCAAATTCCAATCTAAATTTACTTCATAGTAATTAGGACTTTGTTACTGACACTGGGGGCCTATTGATTTAATGAAAAACGTAACCTTACTGTAAGTGCTTAATTAGTTGCTTCAGCAGAGGCTGTGCTTGTCCCAAATTATGGACTTGGAAATCGGGTGCTAATTTAAATAAGACCATCCACATAAAGTTCAGGACTATTTTTAACACAGAGCCACCTAACCATTGCATTTTTTGTTCATGTTATCTAAAAGCAAAAGATGTTACTCTCCAAAATTGCAGATTTTGACAAGTACATGTACTGTTCTCACGTATCATGTTTATAGCATGATCAGCTGGTGTATCAATTTGCCAACTCATCCAATTGCATCTCGTTCCATAGCAGCCACTATAGGATCCTATTTGCTCATGGAAGACCCTGCATGGTCTAAACAAGCAGTCTGAGGGATTCAAAGAGGCAGATTTCCATATTGCCTTACTTGGGAATGAGCTATTCTTGCAATATTTTTGAACTCTTGTATCTATCACTTTACTTGCATATCAAATATTCTTGTACAATTCTTGTACAATTGTAAGCACACTGTGATTTGGTGCTCATATAACTGGCTATGAAATGTAATATGGGCACATGGAAACTTTAAAGGTATGTGTTTCCCCAGTAGCTCTTCTCCAGGATGTGCCAAGTCTTGGGATGAATTTCAGAGTACAGAGACTCCCCATACAATCAGCGATTCTTAGGGGAGAATGTCATAGAGTTGAGTGTATGGTGCTTAGGCTAGTGAACAGGCATCACTGTTTAAGTGAATACTTCCATGTCAGCATAGCCAAGCCCGAAATGAATTCATAGTCAGAAGGGGTGTGGCGTGGCTGTGGTAGACAAGTCCAGACAGCCTGGTCTGGGATGGAGGAGTAGGCAGAGGTGTTGAAATATGGGTACAGCTGTACCAGGCCTAATGTCAGAAGGGGCCCGCTGATGATTAGCTGCTGCTGCCTGCCTGTCCAGTGCTCACCCAGGCCCTGATGCTTGAGAGCCAGATGCCTGATCCTTGTGATGCTGAGTTGGTTCTTGGCTATGTTACTGGTGATACCATGGAAACAATTGCTGACATTATAGACTGCACCAGTGAACTCACCAAAGTTCTCAATTTAAGGAAACCAGCAACTTAACTAGAAATGGAGGCGAACTTTAGCCCTAGTCAAGAATTCACCTGAACACACAAGGGCTTAAAACATGGAAGGGGGCATTCAGCAGAAAGATCTAAAGAGGGTTTACATGTGGCTGAATGTACGTAGGAACCACATTCATGCTGAATGTGTAAAGGTCTGAAGAACAGCCTGTAAACCTGGGAACAATTGGTGCCTGGCTTGCTTGCACTCGCTCACTCTCTTCATATTTTAAATACTTGTATCTTCGGTCTAATGCCATTTCCTGGTTTGGTGTAATGTTCAATTTCATACATCAGTCTAATAGGCCATTGAAGAATGTCAACTTCTCAAAATATGCATCTTCGATGTTCTGTCCAAATTACAGATTAGAAGAGAGGCAGTTACATAACATTCTTTCCTCTTCCACTTTACCAAGAGGTTTTATTTATTATTTTTATTTCAATTGCATTTTTTAAAGCATGCAACATAGTTTCTCTTGTTTCTAATTTGACATAATCATATATATGCATCTTAAGTAGCTTTGTGGTGGTGATGGGTTGTTGTTTTTTTACTAAGCAATCTTTACTGTCTCATCCATCCCATATTTTTTTCTTAATGGGGACAGACATTATGTTTTAGAAGCTAGAGCTGGTAATGTTTCTGCATGGGTTTACTATGCAAAAGCCACTGAAGCAAAGCATTCTGTCTATACAATATGTGTTAATGTACTGGAAAATTGTTATAGTATTCATTGTTATCCCTGTGTGTCTGCAAGAAATAGAAAGGCAAACAATATTGTTAGCTTTTATGCAGACAAATATCAACATCTGTATTTTGTGCATACTTTGAACATTTCTAATTACAATTTAATATTCCTCAATTAAAAAACATGGCAGATTCCAATTCTGGATAATCATTACCTAAACTACATTTCCTTTAGTGCTGCATTTCAACTTGTAGTTTTTAATATAGATCAATAATGCAACCATAAGAAGATAGATTATTTTCAAACTAGAATGCTCTAAGTATTTTTTTTATTATTTTTAAAGGCTCATTAGACCTGCTTCTACGTTTGGGCAGGGGGCGGGTCAGGGATTTACTATAACAAGATACAGCTGCTGATGCCACCACCAATCACAACAAAAGGAAAGATAGCAATCAATGAAACTTCATGTTGTTGTGTGAGATGTGGGGTTTCCGTATTCTTTTGGTGTTTTAATGAACCCATTGTACAACTGGGATCTAGATACAAGAATAGTGTTCATGTCAGTAAAGCATGTTGGAAGGAAATGAATCTTATTAGTGGCCTTTGGGTATGATTGATCAGGGCATTCATGTCACAGGACCTGAGAAGCATTCACAGGACTCCTTTTGAGGGATTTAGCTATTACATCACAGAGAAAGTCTTGAAGGGTTGTGTGGGAGGGGAAGCAGTGATGTTCAAAATCTTTAGGGCTTCATATTGCTCCATTCCTATGTTAACATGTCTATGAAGTAATGGGATTTACTTATGTGCCTATTTGGAGAGCAACTATGATGACATCCATCTCTATTTCTCCTTCAAGAAACCTAAAGTCTCAGCGCTTACAGTGTCTAGTCAGGGATGCAGGAAAGCACGACTGCACGTAATCATTGTCACCAAGCAAATTCTTGCAGGGTGCTGCTGACGGTGGCAGCTGCACTCAACTTCCACTCGTCTCCCTTGCCTGGTCATTCAGATTCCCAGCAGCAACGTGTTCCTTGATCCATCAGTGTGCTTTAAATCTGGACTGTAACATTTCCCACCAACATCATGTGTTAAGAATATTGCAGCAACTCTAGAGCTCCATCCCTTAAATTTTGCTTCCCATCAGCTTTGTGTTTACCAGTTTTAGTTTACACTACATGAGCCACCCTGGGTGACTGTTTAGAGGCTTCAGCTGATATTTCAGTTGACAGTCGCTGCTGTTACTGAGGTTTTATAGTAAATGATCAAATCAAATTGATCTTGTGTTGTGGGGGGCAGAAACACTGATTTACAATATATCATATACAACCGAAGAGATCCAGAAGAATACTATACAATACAAGGTATGGTGGTCATTGTGTCAAATCAGCTCTTTCCACATAGTGTTCTGGGGTTCCTTCCTACATTCACTGCACAGGTGAAACAGATTGGAATCTTCAGTGTTGTCAATGTCACCTTACAGTAAAGGAGTTTTCCCGGACTCATTGCAGAGATGGGAGAAAGCCTCTAAGAGTCATCTCTGCTCTTTAGCATTTTCTATGCAATTTTTCAGCATGAACAAGGTTTTGCATCTCCAGACGCATCTTTTTTTCCCTGCAAAGCAACCTATCTAAAACCTGCCATGAACATGAACATACAACTAGCATGTATGTTTACATCCAGCCCCAGCTAAAGTATTGTTTTCTAAAGGAAATTAAACTGGATATACAAATGATCCAAGACAGTTTTCCACACCAACCACTGTATCTGATGTATCTAATATAGCACAAAAATATAACACATTTCCCCTGTCCCACCTATCATTTGACAAATGTTCTTCTAGCCTAGCCTCACCTTGCCCCATCTGATACAATCCACAACAATGATGTCATGTCACTTATTTCCTTGCTTCTCCTTCACCACTGATGTGTAAGTAACCATGGCAGATATAAAACTATTTTCATTCATTTCCCATTAACTTTTAATATTTTCCAAATAAGGCATTTCTTAGGTGCAGTATATGAAGTTAAAAGTAAATGCATTATAGTTATTAAAGTGTGTGCTGGGCAGACAGACCTATTTCTGTGCTATTCACAGAATTGCTAAGAGAAATATTTAACATGTTACTCACCCACTCTCCCTGATTCAAATAGAGAGAATTCTGTATACATTTCTATGTGGAAGCATCTTCCGCTGATGGAGAACAAAATATTTTGTCTCTGATTGAAATACTAGATACCATTGTTTGAATTTGAGCCTTATTTTGATTATTTATCATCTTCACTGAAGATCGCTCTCATACAGCTTCAATTTTCAAAACGAACATAATAATTGGCAGGTGTAACAGCATAGATCAGTCATCTAATCTTTGTCCTTGTCTGATAGGTGTCTACAAACTATTTTCAAATACCAAAAGATTTCAAATGAAAGGTATTTGAATTGGTATTTAAGGAAGTGCATGAGATTTTATATATTTTAATGTGACGATTGCCTTTAGTGTCCAACCAATACAAGTTCAAGAAAAACTATGTTGAGTTTTATATGCTTCTAAGCCAGATCTTAATGCTTCTCTTCTTAAATAACTTTACGCTTTCGTGAAAGATTAATTTAGAACCTGCCATTTGCAGCACTGTAGTAAATCCTACATTAGAGTTTTTATTGTAAGCTACACTTATCTCCAGTATATAACTTGCTTGTAAACATTCACTCTAGCTTCTACGGATATCTCCTTTCCAGAAGTAAATTATTCAGTACATTTTTAGTATATATCAGAATATAGTTGGCTGGCTGTGGGATGTTTTGTTTTTTAGTGCAGTTAAATCAAGCTAAAGCATTGTGTTCTCTCTGTTTCTTCTGACCATTTCTTTTACTTGGGGAAGGCTGCAGTCCTTCTTCATAAAGAAAGGGGGAAAACCAGGATCAGCATTAACAAACAGTACTCTGATTTCCAAACAGAAGACATTGAAATCTCTACTAAGCTTTGTTAAATCTAATACAGATAAGGCCATTATATTCTACCTGTTTTCTTGGGCTTAAAAGTTTCAGGGGGCTCACCTTTTCACATGTTCTATTTTCTCGTGTAACCTTTCTTATTTTTGACAATTGGATCCAGCAACCCTATGTTCAATTCCCTCTGCTCTCCACCCTGTTATTCTCTAATACCAATTCGCTAATACCAATTAGCTCCTCTATGCCCGTTCCCTTATGCTCCTACCTGCTCAGACATATTCTACATTTTTTTTTCACTTTTGTGCTATCATACACATATTGTCACCCCACACATTTTTCTCTCCCTCCTTCCTTTGGCTGTTGACCCACCCCATATCAGCTGGCATTGCCCAGCTCCTTGGACTGGGAAGCGGTGCTGCTGGTTGCGTGACCTTTGCTTGCTGCAAAGGATTGCTGCACAATGCTACTTGGATACCACCAAGCAATCTAAAAACTACAACTTTTTGAAGATTACAAATACAGTTAGCCTAGCATCCTGCCAAATTCCCTGTCAAATTGTGTTGTAAATAATTGGGATTTGGGATTTAGCTGTGATGGTAAAACATACAAATTATATCACGTTAAGGCAAGGCAGATAAGTGTGGTGCTCTTTAGTTCCCTGTTTTAGTTTGTTGTTGTTTTTGGGGGGGGGGCTAAAACATTAGGAAGATGTGGCAAGGTGTGTGTTTTCCTTCCTAAAATTTAACAGTCCCCTTGAAGAAAGGGCTTTCAGCATTGTAGATGGGGTGTCCAGAATTGTCAGAATGGCATATGTCAGATTTGTTTTGAACATTGTCCATAAAAAACCTTAATAGATTCATTTACTGGGCATATATTTCTACATTCCACAAGTGAAGCTCAATGTGTGGAGGAGTTTCGTGTAACCTTACAGCATAATCCTCTGCTCCTGTGTTATTCTGCCATGTGCAGGGAAATTACAAGATTACAGGATGCCAGAAGCGCAGACTTTGGGTCTTTGCAGTGTGCCTGGAACAACAGTGACACACTAGATGCTAGGGCAACGTGGCTCAGGAGAAGAGACTTATCAGGGATGCTTTTGCATCTTGCTTTTCATAGGCAATTATGTCTGGGAGCATCAATGTACTGTTGTTGTTGTTTAGTTGTTTAGTCGTGTCCAACTCTTTGTGACCCCATGGACCAGAGCACGCCAGTCACACCTGTCTTCCACTGCCTCCCGCAGCTTGGTAAAGCTCATGTTCGTAGCTTCAAGAACACTGTCCAACCATATTGTCCTCTGTCGTCCCCTTCTCCTTGTGCCCTCAATCTTTCCCAACATCAGCGTCTTTTCCAGGGAGTCTTCTCTTCTCATGAGGTGGCCAAAGTATTGGAGCCTCAGCTTCACGATCTGTCCTTCCAGTGAGCACTTAGGGCTGATTTCCTTAAGAATGGATAGGTTTGATCTTCTTGCAGTCCATGGGACTCTCAAGAGTCTCCTCCAGAACCATAATTCAAAAGCATCAATTCTTCGGTGATCAGCCTTCTTTATGGTCCAGCTCTCACTTCCATACATCACTACTGCAAAAACCATAGCTTTAACTATACAGACCTTTGTCAGCAAGGTGATGTCTCTGCTTTTTAAGATGCTGTCATGGATCACTGCCTTGCCATGGCAAAGGGGTTTGAATAACTCAGAGAAGCTATGAGCTATGCCGTGCAGGGCCACCCAAGGCAGACAGGTCATAGTGGAGAGTTTTGACCAAACATGACCCACCTAGAGTAGGAACCGGCAAGCCACTCCAGTATTCCTTCCAAGCAAAGTCCATGGACAAAGACAACAGGCATCAATGTACTGAGTATCCTTCAAATCCAGGTAAAACACACTTGGGAGTGCACACTTTCTCCATTTTAATGCATATAGGATGAATTGGAAAGCACACCCATTCAGAGAGCTCTTTGATGCTTCAATTAAGCACAGATAGCTCTAATTAAAAAAAAACTATTTCACAAGATCCCCATGCAAAATTATCAATATTAATCTGCATTACAGTTAATGAAAGCTTTTAAATGTTTTAGCTGCTTAATCATATGTCGTTTAATCAAATAACCAATTTAAATCAATACTACACAGCAAAAAACAGTTATAATTGGGATGACTTTAACGGCAATTGGAATAATTTCAATGAAAGTAATTCTCACACACATGTATTGCTAGAATATCATCTCACATGCATTTCTGCACTTTCATACTGAGATTATTATTTTTTTGCAATTTCATCAGTAATGAGTACCATTTGACAGGAGACAGCTTTCATTAAATTCTGATTAAATCCAATATTTTACTGTGTGGTTAATTAATTAGCTGATGAGTTTGTGCCAATTAGCCAATTAATGTTTTGATTTTTTTTAAAAGTTTGTACTGTCTGGGTTATTTCCCTTACCTAGAATTGTATCTAATGGAGGTTTTGTGCTTTTATAAAGCACTTCCACTAGCATAGATGGGCACTCAATTTTGACAATACTCTTCCCACCCCTTTGCCCCCACTCAGCTCACTGGTCTTGATTGAGAGCCGTCTGAAGCAGGGCTGCTGTAGGAGATAGGCAGCAACTGGGTCCTCCACTTTGCATAAACACTTTCACTAGCACAAAACCCAAATCCCCGTCATGAGATGTCCCTAGGCTCAGGCAGGGAGTGGCAGGCTAAGATGGATGAGGAGGTAGAATATGAGGCTAACGTGGAGCTGAGACAGGGAAACAGATGGTGGGGGAGGAAGGTACTTCCCTCTACCAAAATATGGATGCTTGGGATGAGGAAGCAGGACTCCCACCTCCCTCTTCCCTCCTGGAGAGAAGAGCACAACTATGAAATCCAGGGGACATGTCAACCAACCATTAGTGGGGGAAGAACCAGGGTTGGAAGCATAGGCAATTCCTATTTTCCCAGGACCCGGAAGCACCCACACTGCTAGGGACAGACCCATCCTACCCTGATGCAGTGAGCTTCTGCATGCTGTACAGCCTCACAAGGCACAAGAGTCTCACAAATATGCCCACCTTGACCTATCTTTAAAAGGTTGCTGGGTGGGCATGCCTATCCTTTGGTACATTCTGGTATTTCTGTGGCATTCTGAACTATAGCATGCCATGATAGTGACTCCATAAACTTGAGCCTGCTTCTATCTCAGCTGTTGTGACCTTTCCTGTCATCCAGTGTAACGAATGCTGTGATTCACTACTTGCTGCTGAGCCCATATCTCTACTTTACCTAAATGAGGATGTCTTCCTTACTCTCAAGTAAGAGAGTCATGGTCTGAGCAGGAATCAGTACAGATACAACCCTTCTTATGACTGTTACAATTTATGGTGGTGGGATTATTCTCCTGCTGAAGTAATTTTAGGTTTCTTCTTAACTTTCCAGAAGTCTTACACTTCTCCCATATGCCAAGAGATATATTAAAATTAATATAACACCATAGATGTTTATATTGAGTCACATTTCACTATCTTGTGTGCACATCCTGCTTTAAAACTGCTTATTAATAGAACTGCTTTTAATCTATGTTCTTAAAATCATTGATCCATGTCTATTTAGAAGTCTCGATAATTTCAGTAGAATTTATTTGCATATGGCTGCATTTTTGGGCAATTAGCTTTCTCACCCTGTATAACTGCTTGCAGTTGACAGGCAGTGAATTTTGTAGCACCAGGCTATAAACTGACTTTGTTTCTATAACACCATCTGCATGCTTCAGAAATCTGAATTACTGAAATCCTATGAAGCCAATCTTGTACCACTCAACACATGGCTGTAAAATCTTCACTACGTGGTGAGAAAATTAACTCATATTCAGCTGACTCTAATTTGGATTAACACAATAGACTGTGCTGTTTCTGGGCCCCTCCACTTGACCAGCGTAGTTTGCACTGTCATTTTCTGTGTGTGGATATGTTAAGGGAAGTGGGAAAGGCTTATCCTTGGCCCATCTTTCACATGTGTTCCCAGCTGTGATTTAGAGTGAACAATCAACATGGAAACTATACATCAAGAAATTACAGTGGTGTAGATTTTTGCGATTGGGTGGTTGAACCTGCATAGATAGAACCTGCTTCTTTTCCATATAAATATTTATGTAGCTTATTGGTGTTAGGTATACAGACACTGGTGCACAATTGGCTGTGATTTAGCTGTGGAGCAAGGGTGAAGAAAATGAGAGATTTATCAAAACATCAATATTTTCCATAGGGGCATTTCCTATAGCAGCTGCGAATGAGACTGGGAAATGTTTTACTAGCTTATCATGTAAGAAGACTGAAAACATCCAGACATCTTTAAAATGGTCAATGGCAAGAAAAGCATTCTTCTCCCCAACGGTCACCCTAAATCTCAGTGGTGTTTATCTCATATTTTTCATATAGAAAATCCCAGATTCACATCTCAGCATCCCCTGAAAAACAGCTTCAATAGCAGTACTGAGAAACACCTTAGCCTTATACATTGGAGACCCAGTGCCAGTAGAGCAGACAATACTGAATTCAATGTACTAATAACCTGAAATTTGGTTTACAACAGCTTCTTCATATGGTCACAAAAATGTGTGCATGTGTCATCATGCTTTTAGGGCAAAACATGATGACATGATGGTACCACACGTCTTATAAGGTATTTAGCATTCAAGTCTAAAGTTCAAGATGAAATATAAGTCCAAAATGAACACTAAGCATTATAGATTGCCCTTGTCCTTCCAACTGAAGGGACACAACTAATTAAGTATTATAAACTGGCAATACTGGAAGACATCTAATAATTAGGGACAGAGATGTATATTCATTGCATTAGAGATATATTGTCAATGATTTACTCTCTTAGAATAAATTGTTTTTGAAAATGAACTCTTTATTTGAGCTCAGCTCATTAATTAACACCGATTTGCAGTAGAATGTGTTTTTGAAACTACGTGCAATATTCACATGCTAGATGCATTCATTAAGACCAATGTGATTACAGTGAATGTAAAATGAATTAATAACAATGGGACTTTTAAGTGTTACCATTACTTTCACAGTGTGATGCTGTTTTATACTTACAGGCTGCAAAGTTAAATGACACTCTCAAGTTGCCCAAGTAGATTAATAGTGCATTAATAATCTATAGGTGGGCCAGCAGTCTGGTGGGCACTTAAATTTCATTGACACCTGGATACTGGAAAATCATCTTCATTTCCATGTTTCAGTAGGAAAATTAAGTACATGGAGTCATTTTTAACATAATTACATTTGTGCTATTAGTTTCTGTTCTTTGAGCGTCACATTTCCATCCTCATGGACAATACAGAAATGCAGCACACATCTGAGTGAATTTAAAATATAGCAAGTGTTAACTAATCATAGGTTGTTAATTAATTAGCCAAGACAAAGCAGCAAGACACTATTTTTGTGAAAAGTGTCACCTAATGCAAAAGAGAGACATTTTCTCGCCCTGACTTAAAATAGAATGTATTGAAGTTGCTGTAAGTAGATTTTACCATTTTAAAAGTCACTTGGACTTATCAGTCCTGTACATTCAATAAGTAGACTAATGAGCCAGCATACCTTGTAAAAAGTGGAGACAAACTGATCATATGTAGAATATCCTCTAATGAGCAGATCTTTCATGTTCGTGGCTAGAAGATAGCAATTCTTAATCCTTAGGTAGAGTGAGAATGTAAGGGTTTGAGAGACAGAGTTTGAAGTTCATTTATTGTACAACCTGGTACAGGGCCATCATAAGCATATCAGGTGCTGTGGTGCAAAGATTCCTCCGGTGCCCCCCCCCCTTTCCCAGAGTTGTCAACCTTTTTTAAGGGGGGAGAACCCCAAAGTTGCTGACCTTTTTTAGGGAGCTGACACCATGCTTTTTTTTTTTATAAAATTTTTTATTGATTTTCCAAACACATAATAAAAGACATACACATTACAAAACAAAAACATACCCAACATTAAACATCCTTATTCCGAAGTTCTTTAGCAACCCTTTAATCAGTTTGTCTACTGTTTCCCTTTCATTAAATTTCTTTAAACTTAATAATTACCGCTGTATTTCTCTACTTCTTACCCCTTGACATCTCAACACTCCTCTATTTTACAACAGTTTTTAAGATATAATTTAAACTTCTTCCAGTCCTCTTCCACTGTCTCTTTCCCCTGGTCTCGGATTCTGCTGGTCATTTCTGCTAGTCCCATGAAGTCTGTCACCTTTGTCTGCCATTCTTCCAGAGTAGGTAGTTCTTGCATCTTCCAATACTTTGCCAGAAGAATTCTTGCTGCTGTGGTAGTGTACATAAAGAAAGTCCTATCCTTCGGGAGCTGACACCATGCTTACACATTATCTCTGCTGGGGAAAAGAAAACAGGAAACATAAACAAACCTCAGTCAGTAAAGTATGAGACTCTTAATCTCAGGGTTGTGGTTTCAAGCGCCATGTTGGGCAAAAGATTCCTGCATTGCAGGGGGTTGGACTAGATGACCCTGATGGTTCCCTTCCAACTCTGTGAATTGTTCTGTTATTCTGTTGTATCTGAAGGGCTGTTCACAGGGAAGATGGAGCAAACTTGTTTCGTGAGAGATGCTTGTGCTGTGATTCCTGCACTGGAGGGGTTGGTCTAGAGGACTCTCAGGGGCCCTTCCAACCATCCAGTTCTGTGATACGATGATTAAAATACTCCAAGAAATAAATAAACGGGCTTCTCTGTGGCAGTCACTGGAAAGGGCTCCAGGGGTGGTCGTCCCACAGAAAGTTTGGTATGTGCCCAGCCAAACAACCCTCTAGCCCAAGCCCCATTCACCAGGAAAGACTGGGTGAGCCGAAGGAGCGCTCCGCAGTGGCAACAGGGCTGCCCAGGAGAGCTTGGCTGGGGATCTATCTATAGGGCTGATCCATTTTATCTTAGGTAGGATTTAAAGATTAATAAACTGTCAGTGATCAAATCAAATCCAGCTCCTTCTCATTTTAACCCCTCACCCCTCCTGGGAAGAAGCAAAAGAAGAGGGGGGGCAGGTGGAGAAGGTCATATGCAGATCTTCAGATTACATCTCCCATCATTCCTGAGCTCTGGCCTTGCTAGCTAGGGGTGATGGGAGTTGTGGTTCAACAACATCTGGGGAACCACAGGTTGAGAAAGGCTGGTTTAGGGGAATGTGGTGAGGGGAGGTGCGGCCATCACCTGCCCCTCCAATTAATAGGGTATTCCGTTAAAGGAATTGGGGCATCTGGATCTCGTCTGAAGCCCGGGGAGGGGCTAGGACCATGCCAGGACCCCCCGGGAACCCCAGGGGTGAACCCCAGGCAATATATATTGATGGAGTTCCTCCTGCTGGTTGTTTACCCTTCCAGGCTTCCTGCAGGGTGGACAGAAGCCAGTTATAGTTATGATACCAATGCCTAATCCAATATCAGTCACACTTGTGTATTTAATAGAGTTGTGGCCAAAATTTGCCCATTAACCTTTAAACTGAATTCTGTCTCCACTGTGTTTTTATTTCCATGGGGGATGGGTTTTGGGTCTCAGAGCACAACACAAAATATTTATTCTTCTCTAGTATGCTCATCGATAATTCACTATTTCAACATGGTGCACTGCAAAGTGAGATACAATTTTTACAGTTCTTACTGGAAACTTTACAATGCTTCTCTTCTTAGCTATACATTCAGGCTGCACACTGCATTAGAGGCAGAACCACAGCTGGAACAAACAAGTATGTTCCTTCAGAACAAGGATCAGATCTTGATCATCAGTAAAGGCTACACAAATGCACTTTTCTTTCAAGCACATGAGCACAGAGTTATTTAGATTTGTGACTTCAGTTTGAGAGGCTGAATAATCTTATCAGTTTGCCAAAGCAGCAACATCAATCACATCACTTTACAGCCTATAAATCACAATGTTGTCCATTTTATGAATCAAAATGTGTTTGCTTCTAGAAAAGATATATAGGTCAAAAACATAAAAGAGTATTTGGTTGCAGTTTACTTTGCATTATCAAGTCCCACTCTTCACATGCTGCTAGCCTTTACATTTGTATGGATTGTTGTATTTATGTTCATTTTTGTGGAATGAGCCATTTGCTAACAAAAGACTTGCCTTGATCTTGACATGTTTTGCATTCCCTTCCAGTGTTGTGTGCCCTTTCCATAGAAATTCAATGGTGGTGCTGACTTGTTTAGGATTGTTTCAAACTCTTTCTGGTTAATTTGTGCTCTACCAGTTAAGGTTTGATTTTTGCTGCCAAGGTTGACATTTCTGAAGGAGATAGATGTTGTTATCATTATTACTATTACTATTGTTGTTGTTGTTTGTTTTTGTATTTATTTTATTATTAAAACCCAACCTTCTACTGTTGCATTTTTATTTTATTTTTATGTATGGGCACCATTTTTAAAAAAGCAAAACAAAACACTTGAATAGACTTTTTCACTACATGATCACTGCCAATCAAGCTGATGATCCCTGAAGGATTCCTGCCAGTTGGAGTTGGCTTGTGGTGACATTACTGAGATCAAAACAAGGTCTTGCCGTAGACTTAACTGAATGGGTTGTAGGTTGTGTGCAAAGACAGAATGCAGTCCCATTTCTCAGACAACTGGACTGGTGCTCCCTGTCCTTCGGTACTTTCTTAGGTGTAGCAGTGATTTCAGGGTCACAAAAAAGTGCTGCGCAGATTTTCACCCCAATCCAGCTCTAGCCAAGGCTAGACATGGCCCAAGGTGATCAGGGGTGGTGGGCATTCAAATCTGCATCTTAGGAAACTGACTCAGTGGCCCTGCATGAGCCACTGCTGCCATGCCCTATACTACCAGCTCAGTAGAGTTCAGTTGCTACAATAGGATTCTGCCTGGTCCTACAAAGCGTGAGAAAGCTGTTGTTCAGACTCTCAAGCTGCCTGTCCCAATGAATCCAGCGCTTGCTTTGCCTAGAGCTCACCATATGCAATAGCTGTTACCATGTCGAGATTCAGCATTTGGTTCATTGCTTAATTAAACAGAAGCATAGCAGTGTAACAATATAACGAGAGTGATGCAAGAATGGAGAGATACTAGGCTGACTGGACATGTTCATTGGTTTCTTACCTGCCTGCATTTTTTAAAACTTGCTTTGAAACTTGGCCACCATTATTTCCATTGTGCTTTGTATGATGAAATCCCAAATGCCTGCTGGGCATTGCTTTGTTGGGTGGTGCTCCCCTTAACCTGCTCTGTAGAGCTGCACAGGGGGTTGAGCATATTCCTGCTGAAGTTCATGACAACAATGGCACACCTATGTTAGGAAGTTTGTATTGTAAAAAGGAATCAATTATACAGACCTACAGTTCTAATATTAATAGAAGGGTAACTAATTTCGATCCCTGTATGAAAAGAGGGGGGAAACTAGAAGACTGGGGGGCGGGTAATCAAAGCTTTCTCCCTGCATCACTTCATATGACCTAGGACACAGAAGCACACTTTTTTTTAAAAAAAAAGTTTAATTAGACCATCCAAACTTTATTATCCTTAGAAAGGGACATTCATTTTGTTTGTGGCTGGCATAAAAGCTTTTGTTAAAGAGACAGAGAGACCCTGAGGCATGCAAGAGTTCCTTCGCTCTAATTTTTTTTAAAAGAAGAAGAAGGAAATGTGAAGTGGTTTAAAGGCTTTGAAGGATAAGCGGAATCCACAAATGGAAAGCCTTCAGTCCATCAGCAAACCTCTGGAGGTTTTTAGGGCCTGGCCATATGACGTGCAGCATATCCTTAACCACACATTTATTTATTTCTTTTTTTATGATCCTCTTACAAGCTCATCGTAGCACTATATCTGCTCTCACCCAGCCCATGGGAAATGCCTTGCTGAAGAGCAGTGCCAATTTCACCAGGCAAGCAAGTAAAAGCTAACACACTTTTCTTTGTTTTTTATATTTAGGGGACATGTTTACAGCATTCAAAGAAAACATAAAATAAAAAGGTGTTTGAAACAGCAGACAAGAACATTACTTCAGGGAAGAGAAAGGAAATTATTATTATTATTATTATTATTATTATTATTATTATTATTATTATTTATTTTTTTGCATTTACCCCTTGCCTAATGGGCTAAATGAGCTTTTCCACCCTTCAAGTGGAAATCCCTTTTTTTAAAAAAATTGAAGTGGTTGAGGGGTAGTTACATTCGTCACAAGTGATGTCACTGTCCAATATGCGCCATACACTTGATCTGATTGAAATGCCAACTATGTAGAACATTTTAATTTTTCCCCAGCAACAGAATATTTTAGTTTCCCACTGTAGATATGCAACAGGAGTGCTAACTTGTACAAAGTTGTTGGGTCCCTGGAGATGCAGCCTGCCTAAAGCCGATGCATTTCATATACTCTTTTGTGTCCCAAAATAAAAAAAATAATACTGCTAGATTGCTATAATAAAATTAAGGTATTTCAGGATAGGAACTGCTATGATACCCAATAGTTAAACAGCTCTGAGTACTAGTTAGGAGGGGGAAGTGTTCTGGCATTCAGGTCCTGTTTGCAGGTTTCCAGCAGGCGTCTGGATGGCCCCTGTCAGAACAGGATACTGGGGGAGGTGGGCCACTAGCCTGATCCAGCACACTCTTCTGTTTTTACATTCTTTTATGTTGACATAGATACAGAAACTAATATTCATTTACTAACACTGGCATGCATATCAGTAAGTTATAATGGGGGGGGGGGTAATTGCCACTTTTACATTTCCGAGCACAATTCAAAGTGTTGGTGCTGACCTTTAAAGCCCTAAATGGCCTTGCTCCAGTATACCTGAAGAAGCGTCTCCACCGCCATCGTTCAGCCCGGACACTGAGGTCCAGAGCTGAGGGCCTTCTGGCGGTTCCCTCACTGCGAGAAGCCAAGTTACAGGGAACCAGGCAGAGGGCCTTCTCGGTAGTGGCACCTGCCCTGTGGAACGCCCTCCCACCAGATGTCAAAGAGAAAAACAACTACCAGACTTTGAGAAGACATCTGAAGGCAGCCCTGTTTAGAGAAACTTTTAATGTTTAATAGATTATTGTATTTTAATATTCTGTTGGAAGCCGCCCAGAGTGGCTGGAGAAACCAAGCCAGATGGGCAGGGTATAAGTAATAAATTATTATTATTATTATTACTTTTAGGAGTATGGGATGTGGTGTATAATATGGTCAAACTCAACAGCGCAGTTAGAGTAAGGAAAGAGGTGGCATCTAGTTGGTGTTCTTCTACTGCTGAAGGCTTCCATCAATAGAACAGATAGGGAGGCGATTTGGACATCAAACCGCCCCCCCAAAAAAATCAAAAAAATTGGGACAGAAAGTGATACCTCATAATTGCCTCTCTTCCTGCTCTCTTGATGGATGCCTTACACCAATTATATACCATCCATTCAGTTAGATAAACTGACTTATTATCTATTATTGCAATAAATATCAGGATTCAAGGGGCTGTTCAGTGTTACATATTATTGGGTGTTATTCTAACATTGTTTCACTCTACTGGTGTCAAGGACCGAATGGATGCTGAGGATTAGTGGGAGGTGCCAGCTGGGGAGCCCCCCCCCCCGAGGGAAGAAGGTTCAGAGGCTGGGGATTGGGATGATGATGAGTGGTCGGAGGGGAAAGGAGAAGCAGACTGGGAGAAGGAGGTGTTGGAAGCTGAAGAGGTAAGAAAGAGGATTAAGTGAGCAGGAAGAGTCTGTGGCAGAGAGCAGTCAGGAAGTGCCCAAGAGGCAGAGATGAGTCAGGCTGGTGATGAAGTCAGGGTGTTTTTCCCTCCTACTGTGATGAGCTCCCCCACCCCACCCCACCCAGTCTCACAGAACATGCAAAGAAATGCAAAGACAGGCATGGCGATGCTGGAGTATTTCTGAAGATTTAGTGCAGTTATGCCTCGTAATGCTCCAGATTCTCTTGGGTCCTAAATATACTGTATATAATCAAGTGTTAATGTTCACATTACATTTCAGGAAGAAACCCTATTTAAATTTGTTTTCATTTCTTGTCCTCCTTTTGAACATTTGCATTTGCTTTTTCTGTCTGCGGTGCAGCCCCCAGTGAGACTATACGGTGTCAGGAATAGAAAGCAATGGGCTTCTCCTGTGTTTCCATTGACATCTGCAAGACAAGTTTCATTGGTTTCCATTTCGTGAACCTCACTCCACGTTGTCTTTTAAGTGCATGTGTGCGTGTGTGCACATGGATCAGACCCTTAAAAATATAAATGATGGGTGAAAAGAAATTTTTTGACTTGCAGCCAAAAATGCTTTTGCTTCTCTCCACTGGCATACATTGTTCAGGGTGGTGTGGAGCTAGTCTAGTACTGCCACTGATTAGAAAAATGCAAGCAGCAAGCCCTGCCCATTTGTCATCTGGCATTAAATGCATATCAGTGCTCAGCCTTGCTGCTGCTGCTGCTGCTGCTACTGCTACTACTATTCTGAACCTGCTTACCATTGCTCCTTACACACAGATGGAATCCTTCCCACCCCACTTATTAATTCATTTGTTATTTATGCACTCCTGATCTTTGTGACACTTCGTCCTTTGGCCTGACTTCAAGTCATTTTTAATACATGATCTGCGGAAAGGTGGCCCTTGCCCTGCAGTCTGCCTTGCAAATCACACACACACACACACACACACACACACACACACACACATTTTTATTGTTCTCACATGTTGCTTAACAATCTGCGTGATTGCTGCTTAAAAGCACAGCAGATGGGGTTCCTGCTTTGCGGTGAAACAGATGAGATGCTCAAATTGATTGCTTTATCAACAATCAGTTGCAGATAAAAATCATTTTAATGAGGGAAATTAATGGTGTTTGCAAACACGATGTTAATTAAAGAACATTGCTTATAGTTCCCCCCTCCTTTTTTTTTGCACACAATTTTTTGTTACCCATGACATCTTTCATTATTGACTCATGCCCCAAAGAAAAGGCGATTAAAATCTGCTTTTGTTTGATGTAGCTTTTATTGAAGAAAGAAATAGATCTTTCTGAAGCGTCCTGGTGAGATGAAAGTCTAATTATCTCCACAAATGAAAGGAAAAGCTTTAATTAGGCCTGCGTTGAATCTGTGCACTGTGAATTTGTGCATTGTGATGGATGGAGCCTGCATCTCCTCAGTGGCTGCGGCTGAAATAATGAAAGGAGAGAAAAGGTAACCTGCTCCCATGATTCAGCTGGCAGGGTTGAGCTGGAGGTACACCTGTGTTGTGCAAGAGTGCCCAGAGCAGCTGCCACAGGCCATGTTTCAGTGCAATACATTCGGCTGTTCTACAGCCCCCTCCTGAGCTTTGATCTCTTCTCAGACAGCAGGGGTCCTAACAAATCAAGCTTTTCATGTTTCACTCTGTTTCACTCTTTTGCCTCGCCATTCACACTCCAGCTCCAAAGAGGACAGATAAAATATTGTCTTTTTCTGATGCAATTAATGATCAGCAGCCAACATGACTAGAGCGAGCATTATGCCTTATGTGAGCTATTTTAAGGTTTGTTGCGGAGAGAAAAGGTGAGGTGTTGGTGGTGGGAATGAAGGGGATTAAGAGGGTTCTAATTTATTTGTTTTGATGGTTAATTAACTCACTGTTTATTATTTTAAAAGCCTTCCTGAGCATAGTGTTTAATTTGCAAGCCCCCTCTTTTTTTCCCTGCAATGCCGTAATGTCCACCCTGGTGAGAAAGGTGACATTCAAGGATATTGTTATGATCCTAATGGCCCCGGGAGAAAAATCTAAATGATGACAAATAATGCAATAGCCCAGGTTTTGTACCATCTCTACTCTATTTTTACCATGTTGCATAGAGCTTACTCTGTCTTCCTGTAGTCCAGCTGATCTCAGGAAGGTCAAATTGCTACTTATTCACATCACTTGCAGCTAACACTTTGCTCACAGTGAATCATAATGCACCTCTGACATCAAGGGCAGTCAAGGGGATTACTTGCACACCTTTCTGGATGGGATAACAATAGAAATACAGGAAAGGGAATTGAAGACAAACTTGGATCAGCATGAGGAACCTGACCTTTCATTTTTTTCAGTTTGAGTACTCCGTATTGTTTTAGAAAGTGCTAGTCCAAGTGCCAGGTCTTCTTTGAAGGTAGGATGCTTTGCAACCAAGGCAAACGTATGGATGGAGGAGGATGCAAGATAAATGGAAAGATTGTGTTCCACATAATTGTTTACAGATGTAGGCCTTGGAATTTAAAATGCAATGCAAATATTTTTGGTCTTTGTGTTCAGTGCGTAAAGCCTAAAAATGCAGAAAATGAATGAAACAGACTGTGTAATGCAGCAATGTGGACTCTAATTTGGTCTGTGCGAGACAAATCTGTAAATTAGCATTTTTCTCATGAATGCAGCTTTATATCCTGCTATTTCAAAACTTTTAAAAAGCAAACTTTCTTGGCAGCTAAGCTTTGTATGCATTTGTAATTGGCTCAGGATATGTGCTAAATTAGCTACTACTTGTCAATCTAAAACATCTCGATTTGACTTTGTATTTCAAATTTTCTTTATGTAGACTTTCCTTTTTGTTAATTGTCTGCTTAAGCTGCTTCCTTTTTTAAAAAAAATGAACTTGCAGAAATTAACATGGAACACGCCATTGTCTTAATTAGGAATTCTAAATCACTGGATCATGGTGAATAGCCAGCTATGTACAAGACTGAGGATAATAATGGGTGTACAAAGCTGCTCTCATTACAGCTTAAAACAGCTGGTAGAAACTCGCAGCAGTTCAGCATATGGAGCAGTTAGGTCAGGATTCTGAGCTAAAACAGAATAAACAGGCAAGGGAATCACTATCAACTACTGCTTAAAAATGGTTGGAGAGCACTAAGACAAAGGCTGACAGTTTATTTGTTCTTCTCATAGACAAGCCACTATGTGAAGAAAATGCTGGGGGCATTAGGGAGGAAAAGCATCTTGGGCAGGAAGGGAAGAAGACTGGTTTCCAGCTATGAAATCTCCAAGGTTCTTCCCTCCTAATTTAATCCCCATAACAACTGTGTGAGGTAGGTTGGGCTGAGAAGCAGGGGCTGGCCCTAGGTCACCTAGCAAGTTTAATGGCCAATTGGGGATTGAAACCCTGATATCCCAGGTCCTAGCTCAGCTCTCTAACCACTACACCACATTGGCTCTGTAACATCAGCCGATGTAACAAATAAGCCCACAGAACATTTTAGTGAATTTCACTCATGCCACAGCATTAACATTTGCAGAAATGGCATCCTGAAATGGGGCGGCAAGTTGGGTGGAATTCTCTAGACTATGACTGGGTGCATACTCCTGTTTACTCTACATCCAGTGCACTCCCACCACTGGGGTGGGAAGGGGTGAACAGGCCATGTTAACCACAGTCCATATCCTGTATTCTGTCATTTCTTATGGGAGTTAATGGGAGTTCTGAAGCAACAAGGGAAGAACCTGTGGAAGGCCAACCTAATGAGCTCATAGCAGAGATGGGGTTTCCAGCAGAGGCTCCTGAGCTTATGATTCACTTTTTTCCTTTACTATAATAAATGGTGTGGCGTTTGCCCTCCTAAGTGTGTGACATCATACTGGGTTCATAAGGAAAGGGTTAACTAATTATAAAATGAATAACCAATGGGAAACCAAGGGGCGGAGTTAATTGTGTATAAGGTTTAAGTACAGAGGGTTTTTGGAGGAGAAGTGGTTGAGAAGACAGCCTGGAGTTAGAAGAGACAGAGAAGATAAGTCTGTGGGTTGGGCTAGTCTGATGTGAGAGAGTGAGACAATTTGTTAAGAGGAGTCAGTAAAACAGTTGAGATAGTCAGAAGGTATTAGAAAGGTAAAGGTAAAGAGGTAAAGAGACCCCTGGCCATTAGGTCCAGTCGTGATTGACACTGGGATTGTGGCGCTCATCTCGCTTTATTGGCCGAGGGAGCCGGCGTTTGTCCACAGCTTCCGGGTCATGTGGCCAGCATGACTAAGCCACTTCTGGCAAACCAGAGCAGCGCACAGAAACACCGTTTACCTTCCCGCTGGAGCAGTACCTATTTATCTACTTACATTTAACGTGCTTTCAAACTGCTAGCTTGGCAGGAGCAGGGACCGAGCAATGGGAGCTCACCCCGTCGCACGGATTCGAACCGCAGACCTTCTGATCAGCAAGTCCTAGGCTCTGTGGTTTAACCCACAGCACCACCTGCGTCCCAGATTAGGAAGGTATAGGTCAGTAAAGAAACTAAAGTTAAGATACTGATCTGAGAAACCATAAACTTGTTGATGTTTATAAAATAAACTTGTTTATTTGGTTCACTTTTAACAACTGTCTGGACTCAGTGTTAACCCGAGAGTAATGGGTTGGTAGCAGCGGGGAAGCAAGCAGGGATCAATAGACCATTAAACATCCGGGGACCCTGTGTGATCGCCACATATGGCTTCTGTGTATTAATTATGTCAGTTTGAACAGGGACTGTAAACATGATCAAGAATTAAATTTGTGTCCATGTTGTTAAAAAAGAAAAGCTTTTTCTTGCACCTTACTAATCAGATGGCATACCTTTTTATACATATCATACCCCAAACATAGGGCAGGCGGCGCTGTGGTCTAAACCACTGAGCCTTGGGCTTGCCAATCAGAAGGTCGGCAGTTCAAATCCCTGCGACAGGGTGAGCTCCCATTGCTCGGTTCCAGCTCCTGCCAACCTAGCAGTTCGAAAGCACGTTAAATGTAAGTAGATAAATAGGTACTGCTCCAGCGGGAAGGGAAACGGTGTTTCCGTGCACTGCTTTGGTTTCACCAGTAGCAACGTAGTCATGCTGGCCACATGACCCAGAAAAACTGTCTGTGGACAAACGTCGGCTCCCTCAGCCAGTAAAGCGAGATGAACACCGCAACTCCAGAGTTGTTTGCGACTGGACTTAACTGTCAGGGGTCCTTTACCTTTACCCCAAATATAGGAAGCTATGAAGCCAAATATATGGATCACGGTAAACTCAAGGCTGCATAAATAGCATATAAAAGAAAGTACAGGACTCTGCAGAACAAAAGTTCTTTAATTTTCCAATATTGATTTACTGTCCATTCTCCTAATCACGTAGCATGTGTCAAAATCAATGTTCTGAAGCAGTTTATAAATCTGAATACATTTTCCTAAATCTGCAAATATAATTCTGCCATGCATTAATGATGTTTTCTGCAATAGTTAATTGTTCATTATGATTTTTGTTGCAAATTTGATATTAATTATATGGGTGAATACTTGAAAGATGAAGTCTCAAAACTTCATTTCAGCTTGAGAGACAGCTGCCAAATTTATAAAACTCCCCAAATCCTCCCATCACATGTGCATGTGATGAATTAGTATTTGCCAAATTTACCTAACCAGAAGACATAAATAAATGTATGTGCCTATATCTGAATATATTAATGGAAAACAACAATCAGTACATCATTAATAAAGAATAACAGATTTGCTCTCCTAATCTATTGAATTTTCCTATTTAACTGCTACCCTCTCAGCCTTTTCCATATGTCCTCACTTTCTCCAATTTGCTTCTTCCCTTGCTCCCAGTCTCAGCTATTCCATCTTCCTGCCTCTCTCTACTGACTTTCTCCATGTATTGTTAAATCTGACACAACCTACTATTTAATCAGGATCTTCAGATGTCACTCATTTTCCTGCCCATTCTTTTACTACCCTTAGTCACATGGGTAACCTCAGCCAATCAGGGATCACATAGTGAATATGACAGCACAATACTATGCAGGTCATCAGATTTTGTTATAACATTATGTCATGATGGAGCTGAGCAAGATGCTCTGAAGCCAGCCTGAATATATTGAGATGGTGCATGGTGAATCGGGTTGCTAGTCCTCTTTATGTGTACCTGAAAATAAGGCTTATGGGAGTTCATGTTGACAGACTGCTGAGATCTTTTTCCACAGAGGGACTGACAAGGTGCAGGGACCCTTTCAGAGAAGTTGATTGGTGATTGTTGCTCATCAATAATGTCCTCTCAGGGCAGCTTATTATTCAGATAGGGCATCCAAAACCATAAATCAGTCTTTTCAAAATAACAAATCAACCATATTGATAGGAGTCTTCTGGATAGCTCACTTGGTTACAGCATGGTGCTGATAATGCCAAGGTCACGTGGACAGGGGGTTGGACTAGATGACCCTTGGGGTCCCTTCCAGCTCGACAATTATATGAATCCCTGAGATAGCAGAGGCTGTACATTGCTTGTTTCCATCTTTCTTTTAATCCTCTTTTTTCTTTCTCGTCATTTTAGATTAAAAATTTTAGGTTAGGGGCCTTCTTTTTTTAAAAAAAAATAGTGATCTGTAAATTGCACTGAGAGCCCTTTTGATGAACAATGGGCTAAAAATTATTTAAATAAATAAATGAATTGCGAAAAAGTCAATTAAGAATGGAGGCAGTGCTTCCTGAATAAGCATACACTTTCAGAATCATTCAAAGTCACTTATTGGGACTGCTTTTAGGCACTGCCAAACCATCCACGACTTCTTTCAGCTCCACTAAAGAAAAATGCGCTAGTACTAAATGCCATGTTAAGACAAAGAGTTTGTTGGGGCCCTGGGAGTTGATGCATATATTGCTTTAGCTTAGAATATTTACTTTCCTAGCAAAATTTAAAAACAGTGGTTAAAGATAACAGCTAAATAACCAAACAGTATAGCCCACTGACTTTACTGCAGCATCGATGATGCAAATCATCTTGTTATTATTTCCCTAAAGTGGGATATCATTTTAATAACTATGTCTAAATAAATAAAAAATCCAAAGTATATATGTTGCTTAATAACAGACAGGCATTTAGTAGTAATCACATTGGTTTGAAGATCATGAAAATACTGTTTTAGAAGGAACTAAGAGTACTAGTCCTTGTCTTTAAGGCAATTGCTGTATAATTGACCTCCTTTAGCATTTAATTTCTCAAGCCTTTAGGAAGTTTAATTTTGAACATCAAAGAGGTACCTGTGGAAGAAACTGTTCCAGACTAGTGAGTAAACAAATTAGAGTTAATGGGGTCATTAGCTTTTGTGCTAAAAATTTCAAGCTGGGTATTCTTCACTATGGTGTATAGAATGTCAAAGTTTAAGAATCTCTTAAATTATAATTAGAAGCAAAATTTGGCTGTTAAAGTGATGAATCCAACTGGCAAGTAACATTTTAAACAGTTTGGTTAAAATATCTGACAGTCAGTGGCAAGAAAAATATTTGATCTGGCTTTTGTTCATTTCCACCTGTTTAAAAAAAAAATAAAAATGTTAAAATATAGATATTCCATGGGGAGCTCACATGTTTAATATTAGTAGAGCAAGTGGATTTTGAAATTGAAAAATTGGGGTTGGCATGAAAATTGTGGTTTTAAATTTACCTTCAGTGTTCAAAGCTAATTCCATAAACGTATGGGATGGTGTGATTTCAAAGGCATACTCTGTTTCATTGCATGCCAAATTCAAGCAACGAGAGGGAGGGATGCGCTAGGTGGCTTCAGCTGCTCCATGTGTTCCTGCCTCTAGTTCTGCTGGCTTCCAGACACACTGAATAGCTGGAGCAGGGAGCCACATAGTCAAATCACTAATTTAGTATGCTAAGAAAACAATACAGAACAATACAGTTGGACAGATCATACAGGAGGCGCTGCATAGTAAAGTATCATCATGTGATTGCTTTGCATTCTAGCTTGTACCTCAGTCCAATTGTATTGCACCAGTGATCTACCCACATTTTGCAGTTTTGCAATGCCACAATAAATATTAACTGGTTGGGAATTGCAGGAAATGTCCCATGACTTGAGTATGTGGTGAAGCGATCGCTCATCCACTTTACCTACTATCAATTTCTGCCTGGATCCCTTCAGCTCGTTTTTCAGCACTTTGTCAATTGTTTACTGTAGCAAAGAAAGTAACTTTGAATAGCAACATAATGGATAGGTCTCATTCCATTCCATTCGTTCTGATTGCCACACCACAAGGGAGATGCAATCCTACACATCCTTTCTTAGGAACAAGTTGAACCTAACATGGTGAGACTTTATTCCGAGTGAAAATGCACAGGCTCAGGGTTCACACAGCAGTTTCTGAAGCTCCATTGTGACATAATATCAGCAGAAGAGATTGAGCTGTAGAAAATAATAGACTAAGGGCAAAAAGCATTTCTGTTAAACAAATCAAACATTTCTTTGAAAGTGCCAAAGGAGGATTTAGTTGGATATTAGAGTGGAAAACTGCAGATGGCCAAACCAATTTACACATGTCTACTCAAAAGTAAGTCCCATTGATTTCAACTGGGGTTACTCTAAGGAAACTGGATACTGGAGTGCAGCCTTAGTGGCAAACCACCTCCTCACTGTGAAAACTTATTGCACCAGCAGGATATGGGGAGTGAATTCTATGCTGCATTCCTTTGAAAGACTGAGAGCAGCAGGCTTTAAAAGAATTGATCTCTGAGCGGTGTTGTTCCAAATCTTAGTCTCATCATTCATTATCTGAAGTAGGAGTGGAGATAGTTTAAAAATATTAACTCCTATCACAATATATTATCAAAGGTTTGTTAAACCCAACAATAATATTTCTTTCTTTCTTTCGTTAGCTATCATAAATCAAATCACTCTTGGAATGTTAAACCTTGCTCAGCGGAGTCATTTTTATTCTCTTTTCCCCCAGTAGCATAACACTTTTCTTTGCTTCAGCTGTTCTTCCAGCAATAAAAAACACAATTTACAAGTCAGTTCTGTCTAAACAATGTGAGTTACATATTGATGATGCTTTGCAAGTTTCCTATTCCATTACAGGAATCATTTTATAGTAGGCCACCTAGTTCTATGGTTTTTGCCAAATTAGTTCCAGTGGTTTCTTTGCTGTGTACTGCTAGATAAGCCATATTGTGTTATTTCCATTGTTGATGAAATAAATGCGCAGAGAGTTTTAAAATAGCATCCTGATGGCAAATCAGGCTCTTATGGGGAAATAGACAATTGCTTAGATAAATAGTTGTCAAGATGCTGATGACAAAAATCAAAGGAATGAGTTGTGCCCCCTCCCACTGGACTTTCTAGAGGTTACCACGCATTTGGCTTGAAGAATATTACTTCGAATTTAAACGATGGGTTTTGCCCATATCTTCAGCCAGGGTTGGCAGTGCTCAACTGCTTATGCTGTGTTCTGCCTTCACACACAAAACATTATCAGTCCCAGATTAACTTTATTGGAAGACCAGAAGTAAACAAAAGTTTGGCTAGCTACCACACATTGGCAGGTCTGACCTGCTAAGCTGCATTATTGGGAACCATATGTAATCTGTTCTAAGAGCTTGAAAGGAAGAGTTTAAATGGGATAAAAGCACATGGATATGGCAGGGATAGTTTTCATAGTAACTCCTTTCAGGCTCTTTTCTGGCAACACCTTTAGCATAGCTGGAGCTAAGCTGATGTGGACCTAATATCTGCATGGGAGAAACCTAGGACCACCATGTAAACTCCGAATTTCCTTTAAACACCCAGAAGGATGTAAGTTGAATCAGTCATTTCTGGACCATTTACCCCAAGTTGTGGGGCTTTCCTTATGATGGGTCTGGAAATTGCAGGCCATTCAAAATGCTACAGTACATTTTTGAACAGGAGTGAGATCCTGCCAGCGCATTACTCTTCTGCTTAAAGATCTGCACTGGCTGCCAATCTATGACCAGGCCAGTTTCAAGGTCTTACTTTAGCATATAAAGCCCTTAATACCTTGGGACCAGTTTGGTTGAGGGACTATACTGCTTTGTATGTGCCTACTCAACTGCTTCAGTCTGTAAAACTTGCACTTCTGCAAGCCATATCTATTTGCTCCACAGCTGTGAGGAGTTGAGCTTTCAGCGGGGCAGCAACTGTGTTCTGTAGCTCCCTGCCTTTTAGCATTAGGCAAGCCTCCTCAATGTACCATTTCAGACACATTGATTTTTAAAACCTATTTTCTTTTAGAATACAAATTTTAAATATATTTTCTCTAAAAATGTGCATTTTAAAATGTATTTTGGTACATTTTTGAACAGAGAACTTTGTGAGCACATTCAGGAAGTGCTATAGCCACTGGATAACTAAGTACTGATCTGCACATTCATTTGGGTAATACAGATCAGGACAAGATCTAATTTCACAAGCATACCTAGGTACATGGTAAAAAAGAACTATTAATTGCTTACATTTGTTCTAGTCACTGTCCTTTGCACGTGCTTTATAAACTCTCCTATTTACTAGCTTGATATGCCTGCTGTTCTTAGGGAAGGTTACTTAGTGAAGCAAATGCTACCCTCAGATTTAGTAGTTGCAAGTAGATACGAGATTTGACATGATACTGAGTGCATAAGCACTCTACTCCAAAAGCATCCATAATAACTGTCTCAGAAAGACAGACATTGTGCTGGGCTGGAATTGTTTACATGCTCCCCTCCTTCTGTGGATTTATGGTCTGGCTTTTAGAATATTTCTACCCATGAGAAAATTCTGCCAATGCTTTGCCTTTAGAGTTGTCGGTGATTCTGCATCTCAGAGAAGGAAGATTATGTGATCTGGCTCGAACGGTGCAGTGCAAGAATGTGAAGCAATTTGAGCCGCTATCTCTTTCTGTGCATTAGATTTCAAGCAGAAATCATTAGCATGAAAATAACTTGATACCACTTGATTACTCATCATCAAGTGATGAACATGCAAGTGAAAAGGATCCCAGATCTGGAAAGTACCAAATAGGTTATCCCAAAAGTATCCCAAAAGGAGGTTTATCCAGTCTTTCTTTAAAATACTTCAAAGGAAGGTGTTTCTTAAGAAGCTTTTATCAGAGGTAACATAGTTTGGCCTAGATTTATGCACTAGGCCAAAATACAGCATACTTCAGTGCACTGAAAGCAATAGTGTTCACAAGTTCAAGTGAGGTGTTTTTAATTATTTCAGCTGATTGGTAATATTCAGGGAAGAGAGATCTGGAGCTTACTAACCACTCCTGCTCCCAACCTCCCTACATTCAGCTGAATATATGAATAAAACACATGTAGTCTGCACTCAGATAGCTACAAGTTGCCACATTAGAGAGAGTGATATCCAGGAATCTTTTTTAGCTGGAACTTGCCAGAACTTAGTTCCAGCACTTCTCAGGTGGGCGCCATTGCCATTCTAATAGAATGAAAGAGGTCGTTCATAGTGAGTTCCAGCACCTATTTTTGTAGAAAAATAGCACTGGTAATACCATTGAGCATAAGACCCTGGTGGGAAACACCAGAATGGCCATCAGCTAAGAAAGACAAACAGTAATTTTGTAAATTGGTGGTGTAAAATGGTTTCATAGTATGAATATAAAACTTACTGAATTCAGTGGGCATACCTCTAATTAGAAACACATAGGTCTGCATTGTTAATCTCTGATTCCCCTTTTAACACCACAACTAAAAAAAGACAGTGTGATTTTCCATTTGTGCATGCTTTCCAACAAAGTTTTAAAAAGACAACCTTACTTTTCATTTTAAAATCTATTTTTAAAGGGGTCTCTTAGTAGTTCACATTTAAAAATAGGGTCGAATGGAATAGCACTCTTTGACTTTATATGTGCCATACTCAGGATCCCCCCCTCCGTGGCAGGTGCGATCATGAGACTGGAAACCGGTTGCCAAGCCTTTAGGTATGTGGCCCTGAAAGCGAAGTTATGGCTTTGGCTTAAGCTTTGTTTCAGACCGGCAGGTTTGACCCCCTTGATTCTGAGGGATAACTTTAAATCTCCATGGGAAGGGGAGATAGTGGAGGAAGTGCAGAAGTGCGGGTTGTCCTCCCTTTATATAGAGTCCATGACGTATAGCCACGCAAAGGCGGTGATCGCCCAAAGATTAAGGGATATTGCGAGACAGGAGGACATAGCCTGTGTGAAACCAGGGCTGTTTCTGGGGGAACAGATGTACCGAGCTGCTCCAGCTCGCTACCTGGCGGATGTCCACTACGTGGAATACCGCAGACTATTTACCGCGGCTAGGCTGAATGTCCTTGACTCGGCGGTTCTGAAGGGAAGATATGGAGGAGTCCCATATGACCAGAGATTGTGCCATTGTGTGTTGGGTGAGGTAGAATCCACAGAGCACATTTTGCTGAGCTGTCCCTTCTACAGCGATTTGAGACAGTGTCTTATAACCCCATGCTTACCCCAGCTTAGTCCCCGACAAAGAGGAAAGCAGACAGCATGTCTGCTAAATGGGTCTTCTAGGAGAACAACCTTGTCAGTGGCTAAGTTCCTTTTCCTGGCACTCAAGCGTCGGAAACGTACAATTGAATGCCTTGATGTGGGTTATCTGTGAGAGGTTTAGTGCTGTGGCCCTACCTTATTCATGTACCCCTATGATGTTTTAGTTCATAATTCTGTATTGTGTTTTATTTCTGTGTTTTATTTCTGACTGTCGGTCGAATAAAGGAATTGATTGATTGATTGATTGATTGATTGACTTTATATGTTAACTATCATTCATTTGGAATGGTATACTATTCACCCCACCTCATGAGAAGAGAAGACTCCCTGGAAAAGACCCTGATGTTGGGAAAGATGGAGGGCACAAGGAGAAGGGGACAACAGAGGATGAGATGGTTGGATGGTGTTCTTGAAGCTACCAGCATGAGTTTGATCAAACTGCGGGAGGCAGTGGAGGACAGAAGTGCCTGGCGTGCTCTGGTCCATGGGGTCACGAAGAGTCAGACATGACTAAACGACTAAACAACAACTATTCACCACCACATGTCTTAAATCCACCCACTCTGCAAAAGTGTTCTCTCCCCCCCCCCATACACATTCAGTTGCTGCCCGCTATAACTGCTGCCTCCCATGTTGTTTTTGCAGAATCAAAATGATACCTCCAGGGCTCAAGCCTGGGCTATGTGTAAGAAAGTTCTGGGCTGCCCAATGACAAGACCCCTCTCTCTCAGCCTCACTGATGTGGTCCAAAGGAAAGCAGAGCAGTATGTTTGGCACCAGCTTGGCTGCAGGAGTTGCCAGGAGGAGGCATACAAGGCACCCTTCAACCATCTTAGGGACTCCACTCCAGATTTGTGTAGGGCTCTCTCCTTAGCCTTTTCTTCTCTTGAAGGAGGCGGATATGGATTTTTTCTCAGGGTTTACTCCCAAAGCCTTTCTTGAAAATAAGTATAGCCACAAGGCAGCAGAAGTTTAGGCCAGAGTTTTCCTTCCTCTAGATGGGCTATCTTTCCAGGTTGACGAGCCCCATCTGCCCCTCACTTCCCTCGATAGCAAGTGAAGTAACTGCCTTCTTGACCATTGGACCCACTATTGGTCTTGTCTGCTCAATCCATCTGTGTCTATCTTTGCTTGCACAGGATAGTCCCCAACTCACCAAGGGTTTAAGACCCATCAACTATCCACACCTTGGCTGGATCTAGACACATCAAAGAAGCATTTCAGTTTAAAGAGTTGTAAATTTAAAAAGGGAAAACAGGTAGAGAAAAACAGGACTCCACGTCACCATCTGGTGGCACAATGTTATATTGCATATACAACACATATAAAACGCTTTCTCTTTACCAATCTAGCTGAGTCTCTGCTTTAGTCATTACCCTGGGTGTGGCCACTGTCACATGAGTGCAGGCTGGAGACCAGTGGTGGGCAAACTACCCAGAAGGAGCACGGTGTGTCTATAATGCCTGAATAAATGACAGATAAAGCAGCTATGTTTTATGGGGGCAACCATTTTGAACTGCCCCAGGTTCAAAAAGCACCCCAGAATAGGCCTTTTGGGAGGAAACAAAATGGCAGCTGCTTGGATTCGCTTCACCTACTTCCCACCCTCAAGAATCTTGCTTCATTCACAAGCATAGCTGAAACAAAACAGCCATTTTTTTACGTGGATGGAATGGTTGAGAAATAGTCCTTGTCAATTTGGTGTGTATCTAGCTAGTTTGTGAGCTATGAAGATGCAACTAATTGGCTTCCATTGGAGACAGAATACTGGGATGAGTCTTTGGTCTGATTTAGCAAGGCAATTCTTACATTCGTAATATATTCTTATACCACAAACTTTATTTCTAGCTGAGAAGTCTAAGTTTGTGTGTGTGTGTGTGTGTGTGTGTAATCTCTTTTACTATTCATCTTCTAGACCCATTATAGGTTTTTTTCTGTATTCCTTTCAAACTGTCAATGTTTTGCGATCTGTGGTGCCCAGTTTTTAAAGATAGTTCTTCAAAGGACAACAGGACAGTGCTGTTGCTGACTAGGATACCAGTCTAGACTGAATTGTCCCCTTTAAAGCCAGTGTTGGCAAAGTCAAAAGAAGAAAAGAAGCATGGATAAAAAGAAAAAAGCAACATACTGCTTCACCAAGGATATACAGCTATTGCATCTTGCTGTGTAATGTTCATAGTTTTCTGCTTCTCTCTCTCATGTTGACAGCTGAATACACAACAAAGGTTACATTTACATTGAACTCTGGTTAGCCCTTTCGAAAACCTGGTGCCTTATGACCCACAATATTTTGGTCCCTTTTCCTCAGGTTTTACCTGAATTAGCCTTGCTGTATAAATTAACAATAAAGCATCAATCATCATTAATTATGTGTTCAATTGATATCTGCACTTTCTTGCACTTTAATCTTCATTAGCATGTATGAGAGAAAATATCCCAGAGGGTATACAGCATGTGTTCCTGTGTTTTTCTCATGCCTCTCTGGAGTCCTTAGCTGCTCAGGAAAAATAGGCTCCTTCAATAGCAAGCATATGCCACCAGGGCCTTTTATCTGAATGCTTCAGATTAAATCAAAAGCCACAATCTGAGCAGCCAGGAGCCAAAAGAGAAATGCATCTCTTTATATCTGTATGACGGTCGCGATATATTGCTTGAGTATCCTTCTACAGCACTTGAATTGTATTCTGTAGGACTAATTGTGAATTATATCTTTCTGTGCTTGTTCAGTGGCACCGGGCTTCTTATTCCAGCTATTTGTTTTTGGCATTCCTTCGCTCAAGAGCCATGGCAGCATGGCAGCCCACTATTCAAAACAATGCAATGTCTTCTCTCTGTACAGTGTAAAGGTAGTGCCAGGATTTGCGTAGCCCAATAGAACACAAGCCCTGATTTGCGTGAATTGTAAGCCCTAGTAAAATTGTTGATTTTGATTCTTTTATTTGCTTGATACAAGGAGAGGAAATTGTTATGAAGTGATATCTAATGGAAGGAAATGGGAAAAGGGCTGCATATACTTCTTTTCTCCCCACCCCCACCCCATGCCAGACCTTTTCAGCAATTTAAAGACAAAGCTTTCTCCAGACTTTTAGTTGAAAAGCCGTTTATGACAGCTGTTTGGAATATCTTTACATGAAGTGGTATAGGATTCCACTGTAGGGGAACAGTTAGGATCACCCCAAAAGGACTAAAACTGTTCATGAATCCCCCCCCCCACCAGGCCTCGCCTCAAGCATTAAAACTGCATTTCCTCTAAGACAAAAAGCATTAGCTAAGCATATTCCGCTCTGCTGTAACAAAGGTAGCTGAATAGAACAATGCTTTCTTCATTTCTCAGGCTAGTTGGCCTTGTTAACCAGATTGCAACTTTTCCTTCCGGGGACTGTGCCACTAGAGCAAGAGAAAAATAACACATCTTTGGACACGCTAACGCAAGGTTCTTTCCCCCCCCCTTTCCTGGGAAGGGTGCCCAGAGTCCACAATAGTCCCAAGACAGCTTTCTGTTCATGCTCAGAGGAACTCATGGGGCAGGACTCCTGGAAAAGGAGGAGAAAGGGGGATGGAACTGGAAAGGGGTATATATGTTTGTGCACATGACTGTGAACTCGTGCATGCTTTTTGTGAACTATCACACTTGCTCCTTCTACCAGTTCATGGATGGTAGAAATAAAAGCCTTTTCTCCGAAACTATTCCTTGAGTGTCTGTTGACTCCCACTTCCCTTTCCCGGGTGCAATATTTTTCCCACCCGAGGGCAACGCCTCATAAGGCTACACCACCTAAATTGAATTTGGAGCAGGAAAGATGGAATAATTTTGCTTTAAGTATCAAGCCATTTGAATCCCTATGTTTACCAATGCAGAGGGGGCTCCTTTTCATTATTCTGCTGCTGCCAGATTTAAATTATTGGATGGGATGGGGCTCAGGAATAAGCAGCAGCCCAATTCAGTTTATAGTATCTCATTAATGCACAGGAAGAACCTTGGTTTGGTTATTGTCCAGCACTAGCATTGATTTTGATTTTATGTCAAGAGGTGTCCTATGAATTTTGCAGTGATACACACTGAAAGCAAATACATTTTCTCCATAGGAAGACATGAGGAAATGCTTTTGTTTTGCTGAAGTGTGCTGCTATGTATGGGATATAGGGTGGAAGACAACTCTGTGTTTGTGTTCTAGCCAAAGTCGATCACATTTGCTTGTTGATTTCAATGGGAGGATTAAGTATGTGCTCGACTAATCTGTGCCAATATAAAAGTACAGCTTTTAATTCACAAACCACAAGGCTTGTGTTAATTTGCCAGCATAACTGAAGTCAAACAGTTAGAAAAATCTGACATTTTTATGAACATAAAACTTTGGCGTCCTTTGCACAGCAGGAGCTTCTCAGCACTGTAGCCTTGTGGCAAAAATATCAAGCAGCTGAAAGGTGGCTATAGGGATATTGATGTACTGCACCCACAGGCAGTAGAGTCTCCAGGTGCTGAGTTATCATTTTTTATTAATAAAAGCAAGTCTCTAGTCCTTCTAGAAAGAAAGTTGTGAAGCAAAATGTGCAAGTACCCTATTAAGTGATTTCTGTGAAATAAGCTCCCGCCTTTCAGTGCTTTAAGCTAATGAGCGGTTAGAACTGTGATTGGCAAGTGCCTTCCTTTTTTCCTCGCAACCAGGATACAGCTTTCCTGTGGAGGATTTGCCTGAGATGACGTACTTCCTAGAAGTTATTTTCCACAAATACTATATCACAATAAGTGCAGGTGCATGTTACCACACAGGACAAATGTGAAAACGTATGTTTTTTTGCTGTGAAGGACATAAGGACAAGGTACTTGCTAAGAATTCGCTGTACAGTGGTACCTCGGGTTACATACGTTTCAGGTTAAATACGCTTCAGGTTACAGACTCCGCTAACCTAGAAATAGTACCTAGGGTTAAGAACTTTGCTTCAGGATGAGAACAGAAATTGTGCTCCAGTGGCGCGGCAGCAGCAGGAGGCCCCATTAGGTAAAGTGGTGCTTCAGGTTAAGAACAGTTTCAGGTTAAGAACGGACCTCCGGAACGAATTAAGTACGTAACCAAAGGTACCACTGTATAGTGAGCTCACAGTGATATACATGTCTACACAGAAATAGGTCTCTTTGCATTTAATGGAGCTTATGCCAAGTAAGTGGGTGCAGGGTGACAACCTAGGCATTGGTTAGGATTGGGGCAAAGCAGGGTTCTTGTGCCTTTAGCAGTTGTGTGGCAGACAGAAATCCAGCTAGTTTGGCCTTTTCTGGCATGGGATTGCCAATATTGGCAAAGCTTCACCTGTTCACGTTCTGTCTGTCAGACATTTTATTACATTTGTGGCCACTGATTTATTTTTGGGCCCTCTTCTCTGCCTGCAAAAGAGGCCGCAAATTTGTAATGACAATATGCAAACTTTATGCAAATATGTGTCTTTTCTTGCAAGTGGGTCAGAGGGACCAATCCATATGCCATATACCCACAGGGCCCATAAAATCCTGTTGGCATCCCTGCAAAAAGGAGATTCCATTGCTTTTTTTTTAAAAAAAGGTGAAAACTAGTACAGTATTATGAAACCATGAAGTTCCTGCATCAAATGTTGCCTTTGCCAGGCACTCGTTAGATGGCCTTAAGCAAGCCATTGTTTACGGGGAGTATAGGATGGTAATGGTGAGGCACCACACTAGATTAGAGTGAAAGTAAGCCTCAGCTTTGTTGAATAAGCAACTGCATGCATTTTAGGCATTGTGGTGTTCCACCTGGGTACTGTATGCTGCTAGCCATTCTGCTGTTCAAAAGCATGGAAGGATGAATGGTGCAAGAGAGTGACGCACAGCATAAATTAATAATGCAGAGTTTTAAAGAATAAGAGCTTTACTGAGTTAAAATAAACTTCTTCATAAACAACATGGTTCCAAACTGCTCAGACTGACTCTGACTGAAATCTTACAGAGAACACAAAGAGATAATGGCTGCTAAGTCACATGTTAGCAGTTAGGCCTGAATAACTTTAGTAGGCCCAAATGATTGTGCAGTCCCAGCACTTCCCAGCCTGCTTTGCTGCTTCTGCTCTCATGTGTCTTTGTCACACTACAGAGAGAGGGCAAGGTATCTACCTCTTGCTGGATCTAACCATTGCCCTGGAAGAGTATTGCAACACTACAGGATTGGTAAGAATTTTCTATAATGACATCAGATATTGATTTTAGTGTAGTGCCTAAATTTTTTAATCTTAAACTTTTCCTATGAATGGCCAATATCTGTCTTTGTGAGTTGTGAACTGTGTTATTCTACTTGTGGTTTGTACGAGTCCGCTGTTTTATTTGATTTGTTTTGTTGTGTTGTGTTTCATGATGGGCGTAAAGCCGAATAAACATTTTGATTGATACAGGATTGGTTTGAGCCCAAAACCACCCTGGTGCAGGAAAGAACTCTGGGCGCCTCTCCTAAACAGGAAGCCACACTAAGGTCCTCTCCACAAATCTCTTCCATTTCTTCCCAGGGAAGTAATGGACAGCAGTGGTCTTCAGGCTGATGGCCTGTCTCCAAGCTAATCACACTTGCTAAGGTGCAGAATGTTGCAAGGCTTTCCTCCCGCCCCTATGCCCTTCTCCTCATGCTAGCATAACAGGGCTCCAATCCTAGGAAGAACCTTTCTTTTTCTTTTATTTATTTATTTATTTTATTTTCAATGCAAAATTACAACAAAAATTACAAACATAAAATCCAAAAAAAGAAAAGAACCCCCCCCAAAAAAAAACACCTACAAAGAAAACGGTGCCCTCGTAATAATATTTATGTACATATGCACATATTGACTTCCTCTGTTTTGAGACCTCAAATTTTTAAATCTTTCTGAATTATTGTGTGGCAATAAAAATAGTGATCTGTCTTAAAACTTTACTGAAATGATGTCTATGAATCCTTTGAAAACTCGGAAAGGGTTCTATGAATAGTGGGGAACCTGTGGCTCTTCAGGTGATGCAGATGATCTCTTGGCCGTGCTGGCTGGAACTGATAGGAGCTAGGAGGCCAATGACATTCAAAGGGCAACGGGTTCTTCATTTCAGGGTTATAGATAAAACACTGTTGGTCAAAATAGGGGAAATAAACAGATAGGCAGTAGTACAATTATGCAAAAGCTTCAGGAGCTTTGGTACATAAAACATTATTTATTTGATATGTTTACAAGATCCCCTTCTCTAGGTTTCATAGAAACAAAAAGAAAATGAAAAATGTTGCAATAAAACCATACTGCAAAAAAACCTTCCCACAAGAAGTGTAGGAAATCTTAACACATTTCTTAATTGCAATAGTGGACCTTCTTAAAACACAGGCAATTTATTTGCTGCTCCTCCAACTTACAGCAGTGATTCCCACAATTTCCCATCTCCCCCCCCCCCGGCCCGCTATCCCAGTATGTCGTTTACAGTTCAATGTCAAATTGACCTTCAATTTCATTAGCCACAATGTAAGCCCTGGGTTTCAGAAGATAAATGTCTCTTTATGCGGAATGAAAAATCTTTTTTTCACAGACCCCCTGTGTGCCACACTTGCAAAGTAATTTTAGTGCTCAAAAGTGTAAGCTTCCTTTGTTTGCCTGCTGTACTTAGAACATGGCAGCACAAGAATAGATGTCAGAAGTATAAACAGTAGCTACTAGCTTGTAAGAGCTCCTTAAATTCTGACGGCCTTTTCATTTGATAAGAAACCAAGCCCTGCTTGTAAGGAGACCAAAGATGCTTTGTTCTTGCCTACACCTCAAACCACCCTCTATGGCCAGAGTCACAACTTTTCTACCAAAATGTCTTGCTTGAAGCATACCTGCAGTCAGCATTTATTAGAGGAGTGTAAGTATATCTCCAGACCTTTTGCACCGGTGAATCCTAAAGTGATTAAAACTAAGTGGAACTTTCTGTGTTCTGCACAGCTTTTAACATAGTATTTGTGCTTAGTACAGGTTAATTTTTTAAAAAATGTATTAATTAATTGTACTTGCATCCCATTTTTTCCCCTTTTGGAAGGTCAGAGGGGTTTACATGGGGTCCCAGGGTCACCCATCCATGCACTAATCGGGTGTCACATCCACTTAGTGTGAACAGTGTTACAACGTTGGGTGATTGCAGAATAATCACCAGTTAAGGAAAACTTTGCAATTTCTCTACAATTAGCGCCTCTGGAATTCAAAAACTCACGATCAGTGAACAATGGTTCTAAAATTACATTTCCAGATTTTTACAATTCTGGTTGATCTTGTTATGGACACAATACATTTACTAAAACCACACTATCAGAGAGCTCTATTGTATAAAAATTGGAATCCATCAATGCAAATGGCTATGGGTACTGTTGCTATGTAGCTTTCATATCCTAATTCTTGCCAGCCTATTCACAACGTGGAATACTCTCAGAAGAAGCTTGTGTAAATATAGCATTGTTCCCTGAACTGGTCTCATTAACTGAAGTAGGCTAAACTGACCTGCACTGTTCCTAAATCAACTGTTAGCTGTGATGTGAACAGCGTTTCTTCAGGCAGGCTCAGAAACATTGAACACCTTCCTCGTTTCTTAGAATGGTAATGGCGCTCACCTGAGAGGTGTTGGAACTGAGTTCCTACTGAAAAAGCCGTGATGGAAAACTTGGTAATTGCAAGCATACTCTACTAGGGCAGTCAGAGATGAGATGTTCTGGAGTGGGACTAGGCAAGGCATCAGCCCCAGGCTGTGGCATATGTAAGAGGGAGCTGAAAATACTTTGCTTGGTAAACAGGCAGGGTCCTAACTGGAGGGAGGCTTCCAAGCACATTCAACCAAACATGCTCTTCAGAACGAGCCTGCACAAATGTAGATGTTGGAAACCTGCGTTTGTGCCCCACCTTCTCCCCACTTGAAGCACTGTTACGTTCAGGGAGATACCTGAGTAGGGCTTAGGCGCATGAGGAATCTGGGGCTGTTGGTGACATAGTAGGACTGCCATACGTCGGATTTCCTAAAAAAATAAATAAATAAAAAGCTCAACTAGCTCGATATCCTGGTTTCGACTTTTTGAAATATGGCAACCCAAGGCATAGTTTCTCAGATGGCTCCATCTGCTTTCTCAGTTGGACTGGGTTGTTGTTTGTGGAGAAGTGGCACAAAAAAATCACACAATCTGTTCATGTCCAAGAAGGGCTACCTGGGTCTTCTTAAGGCCACAGCTTCCAGATTGATTTCAGGATCTCTGTCTCTGGATATGGTGTCAACTCCCTCTTGTAAGTCAGTGTAGACTCACTGAGTAGGCCTGGGGCAGAGAGCATATAATCACAAAAAAATACATTGGTACTGTTGCAGCGTTCTTATGCCATCCTGCCATATAGATTTCCAATCCAGGTACCTAAGAGGTGGTCCCTTTACACAGGCTTTTATTGCCCATGCAACTTTGAGAAATTAAAGCTGTCATTCCTGTTATTTTTCTTTGAGAATTAAATTCACTGTAATGAAAGTCAAAAAGTTTCCTTGTTGGTTTCTCTCATTTTGATTATCTATGGTTGCACAGCATATTACATGATCACAGCAATGTTCTTTGGAGATATAATCATCAAAGAGTGTTACTCAGTTGGGGAAGTACATGTGAGGGAAATAAATAATGGAAGAGAACAGGGGGCCATTAAATATATTATTTTGTTTTCTGTGCTGGGAGGCTGGTTTACGAGGTAGGGGGTATCCTTTTTCTAAAGCAAGAATTCTGATAACTGCTCCTTTCAGCCAATCCATCTGTTTGGACTGGAAGCCCTGAAGCCCTGGCAAACCTTGAAGGTTTAGAGACAGTCAGTATTGAGTCTGGTCCTCCAAGCTGTGAGCATCTCAGCAGCTCATGCAGCTCTAATTTACAGATAAATGCATGCATCCCTAACATCAGATGTTCCAAGAAATTTTGAATTTGGCACTTAAACGATCTCACCAATTGTTCCATGTATGAGGTTTCATAAAGCTTGTTTTCATGTAGTGCATCAAATGTAAAAACCTTGTTAATGCTAATTACTGATTGGACTAGAGGAGAAGAGAAAGCGGCTACCAGAGTGTTCAAACATGTGTGTCCCTGACTTATAACAGGGTTGAAAAGCAGCTGGCTGTGTATGGATAATTACCATGACTCGGTCTGACGGACCCCTATTGTTTATCAAAGTTGTGAGTCTCTCTCTTAAACTGTTCAAACATAGAGCTCCAATAATCGTGTCAAGAAAGTCTTGTTCAGCCAGCTGCTTTGTTAAATCTCATTGCCTATTTGTTCAAATGTACATTATCTTCCTGTGTCTGCTTCAGTGCTCATATTGTGACAAAGGCAGGAGTATGAAAAGACTGGCCCTCTCAACCCGAGACAAATGGTTCCAGCTTTCTGTAAATCTGCAACACTAATTGCTTCTGAGGTTTTACAAAAATGCTGCCATTTTACAATATGCTTGCATACTTCTATGAGGTTTGATCTTGCTTTTATACTGATATAAATAAGAATTAACTGAGCTGAAGTGAAGCCTGATTCCTGTCTGAGCAGAAACCTGTTACGGTTACGGTGTAATAGAAATCAAATTCTCAGTTCTTTTTTAATCTGAAAACTTGCATTCCTGTTGCAGTGTAAAAATGATCAGAGTGAACTAGTGTGTCATTTGCATTTTGAGAATTCTGCAAAGGAAATCTATGGGAGTACACTCTTCCCCTCATCTCCCACCCACCAAGAGCAAAACATTTGGAAACAAGGTTAAAATTCAATGAACCTTTGTGATCCTCTCCCCCGCACCCCCCTCCCAATCCCATACTGTCTTTGCTCATATAAAGTGCCATCTGCACTGATGGTGCTAAATAATGATACTGCCATCGCAAGTATGAAATGATAGGTGTACAGGAAATGGTATACTTGAAAACAGTTTTGTTTTTGTGGTTTCCAAACTTCCTACTTTCAGGAAACACTTTCAGTTTGTCTGCTGAGGAACAGATTAATTCAAAATAAGAGACGGACATTTGCAGCTTACCACCCTTTTCACACACACATACACACAATGGAGCAGGCATTTAAGGATTCCAAAACTCAGCACTGCCACTTTAAAATACAGGTGGGAACTCACAACTTTGAATGTTCCTCTATGAAGCAAAACCAACAACAGCAAAACACTGCACATAGCTAGCTCACATAGTAGGCTGAAGCTAGGCTAGAACCCTTATTGGTGAAGGTAATAACAGAAGAGCCCTGATGGAGCAGATAAAAAGCCAGTCTAGACCAGCATCTTGTTCTTCTAATGTTTAACCAGATACCAATAGAAAGCTTACATGCAGGGCTCAACAACAGCAATCTCCCCACTTGATTGCCTCCAACTGGTATTCAGAGGCTTACTGAATGGGGTGTTAGGAAATAGTACATCTGGTGGGAAACATGTTGTGCTCCTTCTGGGGTAGTTTGTCCACCTTTAGTCCCCACCCTGCACTCAGCTCCCATCTGTATGTAGCTCTTAGAAGCTGTCAGCATGCAACAGTAGCCTGGAAAACGGGTGTGACCACCAAGGTTTTGAGATCCATCACGTGAGAGTGGCCAATGGGTCTCAAACAGAGTTGCCATACATCCAGACATAGCTGGAATACTGCAGTCGGACGTATGGCAACTTTCAAAATTTCACTTTTTGAAATATGGCAACCCTAGAACCTTTGGTGAATTAGGGACTTCCCCTGCATGAGAAGACAGGCTCCAGTGGATTGAGTGGACAAGACCAATATTGGGTCCAATATTCAAGAGGCAGTTTCTGCATGTGTTGTTGAGGGAAATGAGGGGCAGATGGAGCCCAGCAACCTGGGAAAGTAGCTCATCTGATGCTAAAGCTCTGCTGACATGTGCCTATGCTCATTCATGGGATATCTCTGGGAGAAGAAAAAGCTAAGGAGTAAACCCTACACAACAGAGGAGCCAATTTGAATAAAATATTGTGGGGCCCAAGTAAGCCCCGCTCCACATAATCAATCGCACAACACAGTGCACACCATTTGAATGGGAATGCTCACCGAAATTGGAGGGGGCCCTCAAATATTTTATTGTGGGGTCCAAAGCTCTCATGGCCCCTAGAGGTTGGCTCACAGAAATCCGGAATGGAGTTTTTAAGACACTTGGATGGTGTCTTGTGCAACTCCTTCAAACGTATAGCTCTGCTTCCCTTTGGATCACATCAGCAAGACGGGGAGGGGATTGCATCTGGGCATCCCAAGACCACCATACACAGTGCCCTGGCTTGCCTCCTGGAGAGGTCACTTCAGAGCTGCTAATGCAGGAAAAACAATGCAGAAGGCAGCAGTTAAGAGTTAACTGTTTCTGCAGCCACAGCAACCATTCTCCAGTGGTTTCATTTCACCCCTGGAGGTTCACTGCATTGTCTTTCAGGAGAGCGGGATGCCAACACACTGCCTCTGTAGCTAACAGTGAAGGTATCATGGCTAGTAGCCACTAATGGCCTTATCCTCCACGAATCTATCTAATCCTCTTTTAAAGCCCTCCAAGTTGATGACCATCACTAGGTCTTGCAGGAACAAATCCCATGGTTAACTACGTGCTTTGTAAAGAAGTACTTTCTTTTGTCTGCAGAGAATCTTCCCACATTCAGCATTGCTGGAGGCCTTGAGTTCTAGTGTTATGAAAGAGGAAGAAAAGCGTCTGTCCACTTCCTCCACACTTTTCATTATTGTGTACACATCTACCATGTCCCCCTTACTTGCTTTTTATTTCTAAATTTAAAAAGCCCCCAGTGCTGTAACCTTTCCTCATAGGGGAGTTTTGTATGTGGAAATAATTTTTGATACGAATGAGCACTCAATTATATGAAGATCTCACATGTAGTCTGATATGGTACTAACTAGACAGTTAGTTACTACTTAGTTATTGCTTAACTGTGGACCACAGACTTATGGACAACAGGCTCATGAGACCGTTAGACTGGGCATGCACCCTTGAATACACCCATTGTTGCCCTGTGGATGTACATGATTATCAAGCTGCTTTTTTTCAGGGAATCTTGTTCTTCTTCACTGGAGAATAAACCTTCAGGGAACTCCACAGTTCTGCAGAACACCGTTTGAAAACTACTGCCTTATAGCATAAAAAGCTTTCCTATGGGTCATTGGGTTTTGTTTTTGTTTTTTAATGCACAATGATTTTCTGATAGAAAAGTGCAAGCTGATCCACAATTAGATATTTCAGTGGCGAGGGGGGGGGTGTTCATTGCAAGTTTTCCATTGGGCATAAATCCATTTAGACTCTATTAAAATAAAAATTGGTTTTGTCCCATTAGACTGAATAAGAGCTAATGCACTTGGGGGGGGGCAGGAGACATTACTAGCTGTGAACTTCATTTTATGAATAAAAAGCTTAGTCTCTTCCTTTGATGAAACAATCCATTTATTGGACAGTGTCAGGGAACTGACATCTAAAGCGCCGGAGGCGCAAAGGCTCACTGAGGGTGAGAGAGCAGTAGCAGCGGAAGAGGGAACCAGTAGAGGGCGAGCAAGAACTCCAAGGGAAAGTGAGTCGGAGGGATGGCTCAGAGACGCTTCAAGCGAAACCAGTGGGGAGGTCTCAGGACCTCCTATAGGGACACCCACACCTCGACGGAAACTGTCACGCCGAGAGGCCAGACGACGTGTTTCCGTTAAGGAGCTTTTATGTTGGAAACGTTTCCGAAAGCAGCCACTTTCGGATTCTACTAGTGATTGACGCAGCCATGCTGGAGGGGCTCCGTCACAGGCAGAGGTTTGAAAGCCTGATCAAACTCTGAGGGACTTGCATTTTACGCACAAGCAGCTCATCGTCCCATCACAGCAATCCGAAAGTCTCCGAAAGCCAGCTTGTGCAGGGAGAAGCATCATGAGCAATCCAGCCGGAACCGGGGAAGCAGGAGCAGCTGGAGGAGGTCCAAGCCTGGAAGAAAGGTACAGGGCGTTGGAGATCCAGTTGGCGCTGCAAACGGCGAGGCTTGAGGAGAGGAGGGCTCAGGATGCAGAAAAGGGAAAGGAGAAAACCACCCCGCTCGCCAGAAAGGTGCCAGGATTGGTGCAGAAATTCGGGGGGGATCCCAGGAACTATCATGCCTTTAGAACAGAGATGCAATACGCTCTAAACTTGCAGTTTGATGACTTCCCCGATGAGGAATCGCGAGTGGCGTATGTGATTGGCCATCTCGAATCCGGGGCGAAAGATTGGGTTAGACCCCTGATGGCAGCGAATAATGAGATCTTAAAGGACACGAGGAAGTTTTTTCGTGCCATGGACCTGATGTTTTCCAGCGATATTGAGCAGGGGGTGGTGCGAAGGCAGTTAATGGCTTGCCAGCAAGGAAGCAGATCTGTCCGTGAGTACTGGACTGAATTTACCATGTTGATTCACAAATTGGGGTGGGACCTATCGGCGGAGCCCATCCAAATGCTTTTCGAAGAGGGGCTTTCTTCAACCGTCAAAGATGAGCTTTCCCGGGGCCCCAGGGCGGAGTCTATGGACCAGTTAACCAAATCTGCGCTGGCCATAGGAGCGCGCCAGGAGGCGAGGGCTATGGAAAAGCGGGAAGGGAAAGGAGACCGTTGGAGGGAGTTCCGCATTCCAGACATTCCAGAGCCACCTTTCCCGCCGGCAGAGCCGATGGAAGTTGGAACAGCGCGGGCGCGCGCAGTTTCAAATCCCAGTGAAGGGCGGAAAAAGGAGGGAAAGAGCGCCAAGAGATGTTATCTCTGCCAACAGCCAGGGCACTTTGCCAGAGTTTGCCCACAAAGAAAGGAATGGCAAGGGATGGCAGGAGCTGTTGGGGGAAAGGAAGAGGAAGGCAAGGAGCAAGTAAAAGCCAACGCCTGGCTGCCACCGTTGGGGCACAGCAGCCAGGCCAAAGAGCAATGAAAGTGCCCATGCCAGAACCCCCCAGACCCGCTTTAGTGATAGAGGTGTTACTAGAACTGCCAAACGGACACCCACTAAAGGTCAAGGCGCTTTTGGATTCAGGCAGCTCCTGTAATTTCATGAGTAAGGAGTTTGCAGCTGAGCACCAGATACAGACTATCCCTTTAAGTAACCCCTTGCAGGTGACTACGATTGACGGCAGAGAGCTGTTGGGGGGAGAAGTTAGCCAACAGACTGTCCCGATGATAATGAGAGTGGCAAGGCACACCGAACAGATAGCGTTTAATGTGGCCATCCTGGGAGGAGCGCCCATCATTTTGGGGATGAGCTGGCTGGCGCTACACGATCCGCTAGTGGGCTGGCATCAGAGGGTGGTCTCCTTTGGGTCAGCGCATTGCCTAGAACACTGCAAGGAGGGGAAGGTTTCGGGAGGAGACAGAGTCACCCTAGCGGGGATGGAAGTGATGGACAAAGGGAAGGTGCCCCCGCAATACGCAGATCTGAGCAACGTATTCAGCGAAAGGGAAGCAGACAAACTGCCACCGCATAGACCCTTTGACTGTCAAATCAACCTACTCCCAGGGGCCCAACTCCCAGTAGGCAAGCTGTACGCCATGTCAGACAGGGAGATGCAGGAGCTGAGGGAGTTCATTGACAAAAACTTGAAGCGAGGTTTCATCAGAGAGTCCCGAGCGGTGGGGGGCAGCCCAGGGTTTTTTGTGGACAAAAAGAACACAGACAAACCAAGACTGGTGTGTGACTTCAGGGCCCTCAATGCAGTGTCGGAGCCCCTGGCTTTCCCTATGCCCCGAATTGATGACATTTTGACCAGAGTAAGGAAGGGAAAGATTTTTACAAAACTGGACCTGCGGGGGGCGTACAATCTGATACGCATAAGGAAGGGAGATGAATGGAAGACCACCATGTTTACCCCGTTGGGAGCCTTTGAATACCTCGTTATGCCCTTCGGTCTACAAGGGGGCTCCGCGTGTTTTCAAGCTTTTATAAACCACGTTCTGGGACCTTTGCTCTACAAGAATTGTGTGGCCTTTTTAGACGACGTGTTGGTGTATTCGGAAAATGAGGAACAGCATGTGAGGGACGTTCGAGAAGTGTTGGGCAGGCTGCAAGCCAACCAGCTGTGGGTGAAACTGGAGAAGTGCCAGTTTCATACCAAGGAGGTGGAATTCCTGGGGTACCGCTTGTCAGACAAGGGATTGGCCATGGATCCAGGCAAGGTCCAAGCGGTACTGGAATGGAAGACACCGAAGACCAAGAAGGACGTGCAAAGATTCTTGGGATTTGGGAACTTTTATCGGAAGTTCATCAAGAACTTTGCCCACTTGACGGCGCCCATCACCGACTGTCTCAGCAGCAAGAAGAAATTTGTTTGGACGGCAGAGGCGGATCGAGCCTTTGAAGAACTGAAAAGGGCTTTCGCCTCGGAAGAACAACTTCTGCATGTGGATTTACGAAAACCCATGAGAGTGGAAACAGATGCATCCGACCGGGCGGTAGGGGCGGTCCTTCTTCAACCGGGGAGGAGTGCGTCGGAGTGGAGACCGTGTGCCTTCTTCTCGCGGAAGCTGAATAAGTCCGAGAGGAATTACACGGTGTATGACAGGGAACTACTTGCCATTCACGAAGCATTCCGGAGGTGGAGACATTTATTAATTGGGGCACAACACAAGGTGCAAGTGTGCACCGACCACAAAAATTTAGAGTATTGGAGAACAGCTCGAGTGCTCAACCAACGACAAGTGAGATGGGCACAGGAATTCTCCAAATTTAACTTTGAGATTTGTTATGTGCCAGGCCCAGAAAACGTCAGGGCGGACGCGCTCTCACGCAAACCAGAATATTGGGAAGGGGAGGGGGTGATCGAAGAGAGACATGTCATCCCGGAGGACCGCTGGGTGTGTGGGGCGGCGATGGTGGGGCAACGAGAACTGGTGGAGGAAACGGAAAATGATGAATATGCCCAGGATAAGCTCAGAGGTCTCAGGGGGGAGGGCGAGAGCCCCGGAGGTTTTGAGGAAAGAAATGGGGCATTGTATTACAAAGGGGCACTGTATATACCCGAAGGTGAATTGAGGGGGAGAGTACTCAAGCAGTTGCATGATAGCCCCACGGCGGGACATTTTGGGCAACACAAGACCATGTGGTTGGTTACCAGGGAATTTTGGTGGCCTAAGGTGAGGGAAGATGTAAGGGAGTATGTAAGAGGGTGTGACCAATGTCAGCGAGCCAAAGGGGAAAGAAGGGCGCCGGCAGGGTTATTAGAACCTTTACCCACACCAGAACGGCCTTGGGAAGCGATATCTATAGATTTTATGACGGATCTGCCAAGGTCCAAGGGGAAAACAGCCATCATGGTAGTAGTAGACCTGTTAACTAAGATGTGCCACTTTGTAGCATGCTCACATGCAGTCACAGCGGAAGAAACGGCGAAGTTGTTTGTGGAACATATCTTTAGGTTGCACGGGGCTCCCTCGAGGGTGATCTCAGATCGAGGCAAACAATTTACTTCCAGGTTCTGGAGGAAGCTCATGAGCTTGTTACACGTGGAAGTCAATTTTTCAACTGCCCGGCACCCTGAAACCAACGGGCAGGCGGAAAGGGCAAATGGCATTCTTCAACAATATCTTAGGTGTTATGTCAATGACAGAGAGAACGATTGGGTCGAAAAGTTGGCGTTGGCAGAATTTGCCTACAATAATGCGGAGAATGTGTCCACAGGGATGAGTCCCTTTTTGGCTAATTACGGGTGTCACCCCAGGGCATTTCCAGGGGAAGGAGGGGAGAGATGGAGCGTTCCAGCGGCTGAACATTTTGTAGAAGAGATGGAAGCCATCCATCAGCAGCTCCAGCTCAACTTAGAAAGGGCTAAGGCACAATATAAGAAGCAGGCAGACAAGAACAGAAGGGAAGGTGAAACCATAAGGGTGGGGGATCAAGTGTGGTTGTCAACCCAAGGGTTGCCGTTCAAAGGGGGTTGTAAGAAACTGAGGCCCAGAAGATTGGGACCCTTTGAGGTGATTCAGCAGGTCAACCCGGTAGCTTTCAAACTCCGATTACCCAATCACATGAAATTGCACCCAGTGTTCCACAGGTCGTTACTGTCACCATACAGGGGAGGAGGTGAAGGGGAGCACGTCAGGGGACCAGCCTTGGAAGAGAGGGAACGCCGCAACCATGTAGCGGAAATCCTCGATTCCAGGTGGAAGGGAAATCAGGTGGAGTATTTAGTGGCGTGGGAAGGGGAACCGGAGTCAGAAAACACCTGGGTAAGTGCGCAGGAAGTCAATGACGAGGTTTTAACAGAAACGTTCCATCAAAGGTTCCCGAGGAAACCTCAGCCGATAGCAAGGTTTAGGAGGGAGTATTTCGGCACCACCGATGAGGAAGAGGAAATGGAAGGGTTCGCGGAGTCGGAGTTGGAAGAGGGAGTGGACTCTGATGACGAAGAGTACCTAGAGAGTAGGAACAGCAACAAGTGGAAGGAAGTGTTCGCGACGTCGGAAGATGAGGGAGGTTCTTTCAAGGGTTTTACCTCCTCACCGCCAGTAGGAGAGGAGACGGGAGGGGGTGAAGGGGGCCCTGGAGGGGAGGTGGATGTCAGGGAACTGACATCTAAAGCGCCGGAGGCGCAAAGGCTCACTGAGGGTGAGAGAGCAGTAGCAGCGGAAGAGGGAACCAGTAGAGGGCGAGCAAGAACTCCAAGGGAAAGTGAGTCGGAGGGATGGCTCAGAGACGCTTCAAGCGAAACCAGTGGGGAGGTCTCAGGACCTCCTATAGGGACACCCACACCTCGACGGAAACTGTCACGCCGAGAGGCCAGACGACGTGTTTCCGTTAAGGAGCTTTTATGTTGGAAACGTTTCCGAAAGCAGCCACTTTCGGATTCTACTAGTGATTGACGCAGCCATGCTGGAGGGGCTCCGTCACAGGCAGAGGTTTGAAAGCCTGATCAAACTCTGAGGGACTTGCATTTTACGCACAAGCAGCTCATCGTCCCATCACAGACAGGGAGGAAGCAGTTGATATGATATGCCTGGACTTCAGCAAAGCTTGTTCGTCATACAGATGTTGAAGAGACGGAGCTTAGAATAAACTGCTGCTGGGGAGGTATGCAACTGGCAGCAGAACCTGCATGCACTAGTGCTAATATGTGGATCAAAATCCTATGGCAAAGCTGTTCCTTCAGTGACCAGTGTATGGCCTGGTTCTGTTTCCTAAAGTAGTACAGGTAACTCTCATCTTACACTGCTTTCACATACACAATCACAGCCTTGCAATGATGAGGGAATAAAGAAATAGAGAGTGAGGGAAACCCGTCATTCCCTGCTCTCCAGTTATTTATTTCCCCCACCTCTGCACCTAGTGGGTTTTCCTTGCTTATCAGGCTCCAGGAAGGTTGCCAGAGGCGTTGTGCCACCTTCCCAAAGCCAAGTAAGCAAGGAGCTTCCCAGCGCTCTCTCAGGAGCGTCACATGACCTTCCCAGAACCTGGTAAGTAGCCCTCCACCTTGTTGGGGGGGGGGCTGCTCCAAGGGTTCTTGGCTTTGCGTGATTTTGCATTTATTTAGCAATAATTGAATTGTGGGGGGGAAATGGAGAAAACACACACAAACGTAAGTCTAAATGCTAGGAGATGTTCTATAATAATTAAATATGTTTAGTGTTTGATAGTTTTTTATGTTACGGTTGCCATATATCCAGTTGTTCCCAGACGCACCCTTTTTTTCAGGGGTACAATTTCTGTCCGAGCAGATTGATTGAAGTTTCCAAAATGTCTGGGGTTTTTCTTTGTTTCCAAGGGAGCACGCACACACACTCAACAACTGCCATTCTGGGAGAGCGACGTAAAAGAGCTGTGCCCTGGAAGTGGAAGCAGTGTGTCTCAGAGCAGTTGCTTTCCTTTCATGGCAGAGAGGTGGGAGGGATGCGGTGACTTGGGAGCCCTGCAGGCCTGGCGCTTTTTGGCTCTTTCCCCACCCCAAGATGGGCTTTTACTCTGTCCAATAGCCCCTGGTCTGGCCTATTCGTCGCCTCCCCAGGAGCTGGAGAGACTCCAGACTAGGAGGGCAAGGGCCAGCACCTTTTCTGAACCCCTTTCTTCTTCTTTTCCTCTCTCCTTTTCATTTTCTTCAATCCCTCCCTCCCTTCTTCTGCTCCCTACCTCTCTTTCTCCTCCTCCTACATAAAAAGTTGCCGTTTTCCTTCATTTGCTTTTCCTGGGCTTTTAAATTATTTTGTATGTCTTCCACACACACACACACACACACACACACACACACACACACACACACACAGAGAGAGAGAGAGAGAGTCCTGTGCACGCTCCAAAGAGGGGGAGGCAGCTTTCTTTCTATTTATATGTCTCTCCTCCATTTTGCATGCACAAATTTTGCCCTTTCCTCCCCGCCCAGCACCCTCCGATGTTCCTCCAGCATGCACCCCTCCCACAGCATGCTGGCACGTGCCTGCTCTCCTACCCTCACACTGGCAAATGTGTCCTCTTTTTGCACTTCAAAATATGGCAACTCTATTGATGGTGTATTTTGTGGATGTTTTAAAGTGGTCTTCTGTACCTTAACATGTAAAAGTAAAGTCTAGCTGTAGTCATGCATGCATCTAGTCACAAACTACTAGTCATATTGCACAGTTGGTGACACCTAGGTATAGACACGCAGCCCCAGACATCAAACAACACATCCAACAAGTTCAAAAGGGATTGTAGAAGTCTTGCAATGCAGCTGGACACCTGACCAACTTAGAACCTGTCTCAGCAAAACCTAGGTAAAAGGCTACTTTTATCTAATTGGGGTGCCATTAAAAAAAATATTCGAAGACTTCCATTCTGTCATACGTTCTGCTCATGTGTTTTCTTAAATTATTGTAGGAAGATCAGATTATGTACTTTTTTGACTAATGGGCTTCCAATTAAGTTACTAGATTTAAGACTGTTTTGTTTAGATTTAGTATAGGTTTTCTTCCCCAAACTTGTGTTTATTGAGCTCAAGTTATGCTTGTAGTCCATAAACATAAACATAAACAAAAATCCATAAACTAAGAAGGGGTGCTATAAATTATTTTATGGGGAAAGCACTGTTAGGTGAAGACTGAACTATGCAATGTATTGAACACATACATAACCTGTTCTGTGCCTACACTGTGTAGGTGGAAGTGCACCTTTACTTCTTTGTCTGCATTTGCATACTTAAAATCACATTAAATTGAGATATTATTTTTAAACGTGTGAATTTCACATGCTGTATGAAAGTGATGCTAAATAATAAATCATACACCGATATCCCACCAATCAAAAAGCAGGAATGCACTGCATGAGTAACCTTCTAATTTAATGCAGAGCAGTCTCTTGTGCATAACTGCTTTTCTTGGATCAAACCATGCTTTTAAACCTCAAACAAGAAGGGGGAAAGCTAGAGTGTCTCTGTTAAAAAAAAAAACCTAGGCAGAACATCTTTTAACACAAATGGAAATGACTTGATAGAATGAAAACAAAAAAAAACTCAGACATTTTTGTGGCTCTGTTTAATCTTGCAGGTAAAACAAGACAGCTCAGAAGTGTGCAAACTATTGTATTCGAAGAAAGGGTATAGGAAAAGGAATAATAAGCTACAAATCCAAAGTGAGACAAAGAGAAAATCTTAGGGCCTTTCATTATTTTGTCCATGAATGTGTGCAAAAACTGCTAAGTTGTAGTTGTACAGGTTGCAGATGCAGTATATTTTTAGGGAAATTCTGTATTTTCAAAATTGATTGCTCAGTTGAAGTGGATGGTTGTTCTCTGGATTTGTGCCATGATTTATTTAATATTTTGTCACTGGGGAAATGCATTCTTAGATGCACTCTCCAGGCATCCTGCTAGCAGGTAGTTTGTTTGGTTTAATGGTGATGTTCAGCCTTTTCCAGATGCCGTTGCACTCCCTTTAGCAGGTTCACAACTTGGAGGTACTCTTAGATTTAGCCTTATCTGTGTAAACCCAAGCTTCTTTCATGGCATGATACAACTTTCACCTGCTATGATCAACAGGTGAGCTGCTCGTGGTCCAGCACTGGACAACTCTGGGTACAGTTATCCATGCTCTGGTAGCATCCTCCTTAAACTTCTACTGATTTCTACCTTTACATATCTAAATCCAAGTACAAGAAAGATCACATTTTCCTGCATTTTTCTGTCCTATTATACACATAATCCTATTGGAGGCTATTCTCATCCATGCAGATGAGGCATGTGAGAATTAGTGCAGGACTTTTTCTGTGGTGGCTCCTTTGTACACAATGTTCTCCCCAAGGAAGCTCATCTGGCACCAAGCCTGATGTCTTTCCTGTGTCAGGTTAATTTTATTTGCCCTAACATTCTTTTTGCAGTGCTTGTTTAATAACTTTTGCAGTATCAAACATAATAATCCCCATTAACCTATATTGGTACATGATCCAATATATGGCCATGGTCACAGTGTTTTCTGCATTAAGGCTTGTTGCATCAAGCTGCTGAGACAAAAGTGGAGTCCCAATGAGGTGGATTTTAAAAAAAAACAACAGTAATATGCATCACTCAGGCTCAGTATTTCTTTCATGGCCCAAGTAAAAAAAAATCCCCTTGCTTCCTGTTTCCTGTGCACTATAGTGTTTTAACTCTGATGTATACAGGTTCTATCACACCTAAAGGAACAATAATGCTGTAAAAGGATCAGATATTCTTTTTTAAAATCATGGTAAAGTCTTCTGTATTTGTTTGTGAATGGCTGTACAGCTAGCACAGTACTACTCTTTCAGGACATGTAATTAGTAACTAGTAATCCTGATAGCGTTTCCGTGCGCTGCTCTGGTTCACCAGAAGCGGCTTAGTCATGCTGTACGCCGGCTCCCTCAGACAATAAAACAAGATGAGCGCTGCAACCCCAGAGTCATCTGCGACTGGACCTAATGGTCAGGAATCCCTTTACCTTTACCTTTAATCTTGACAGCATCAGGTTGCATGACAATTCAAGGCAAGAGAGACACAGCATTTCATCATACACTTCATATCCAGATTTTTAATCTAATTGGATTGGCATGACCAACTAGTTTCTATGTGCATCTAGAAATAGTGGGATTGTATATTGTTTTTTGTTGTCAAAATGTTTGCCAAGAAGCTAGATAGCTGGATACTTATAGAAATACAGAGTTGCAGCTCCTCAAGACTAGTATTTTATAACTCTTGTTACCGTAATCCTAGTTCAGTGTGACAGGTTCTGTAGATATGGATGATAGTCATCTTCCCTCCAGGGTGAAAAATGACATTCATCTTATCTTAAAGTTAAAGAAGCAAAGCAACTAATTCGCCTGGTACAGCAAGGAGGAACTGCCTGGACAATACAATCACTCAATTCCTGATGGCTTCCTTGAAAGGAGATCCACACTTGAAAAGATTGGACATCCAGCCCAAAGCACTTTTAAGTCTCATTGGTTTTTAATGGGAGAGCTAAGCATACAGTTAACTCTGTTCAATGTAATTCAATGGGATTGAGACAGAATAGATTTAAATTTTTCATTTAGATTTAAACAAGTAGAAACCGCATCCATCTTTTTTTGGTACTGAATGTAATGTTTATTGTTGTTGTAAAATATATTTGATATTGCATGCACAATGCATTATACTATTTTTTAAAATCATGTTTTGAGTGGTTTACCATATTTTATTATACTGTTTGCCTTTGGCTTAAGCAACAAAGATTTGTAAATTTGCAATGGGATTTAAAAGTGATTAATTTGGGCTGAGTTTTACTTAGTGTAAATTTAAAATGTAGAAAAAGAATTGACCACCATTGTTCATGGAACTCATACAGCTATACTATACATGATTGCATTTATTCAATATTTTCAGTGCATTAATATTGTGTTCTTTGTTAGCATACCACAATTATAATCTGAATTTTGTGCACTGGAGTAAAAACAAAAGCATGTTATTGAGAAGTATTCTAAATACAAGAGTAAGTCTGCTTAAACTATTATTATTTTTCCTCTGTTTCAAAGAAATACTAGAAGCCAGGACAGCTAGCTGACTAAATAGCCTTGGGTACATAAGGTAATAAATAAGATGAATGAATAATTGCAATTTTCATTATGCAAGAATCATAGCTTAATTTTATTTTTATTGGGAACACATTTCTAGTGATCTTGAAAACTAATTACTCATCATTAAAGTATCATGATGAAGACAAGGTAGCTAGATCATTGCTTAAAGCTGAATTAGCTAATCAAGCTCTCCATAGTGTACTGGTAGTTAACATTTTTCTTAGTTCAAATGGCAAACATCTAGGGAGGCAAACATTTGCTGGCCTTTAAATAACTTGCTTAACACAGATCCTTTAAAAGAGAATACTTTAAAAAAGAATATGCACAAACAAATTTCTAGTATGTGCACCAAATTGTGAATTTTAAGGAAACACCCTATAGACAGCAGTAAAATAAGATATTTTCATATTTACTTTTTAAAATATTGTCAGAACATATTGTGTGTGTTTTAAGAAGGTGAATTACTTGCACTGTCAAAGACATTAGCTTTTCAAAAGCAGGATTGGTCCTGAAGGTGGTAAATGCCTCTTTGCAGGTAGAATCATAAAGGTAAAGGGACCCCTGACCGTTGGGTCCAGTCGCAGACGACTCTGGGGTTGCGACGCTCATCTGCTTTACTGGCCAAGGGAGCCGGGATACAGCTTCTGGGTCATGTGGCCAGCATGACTAAGCCGCTTTCTGGTGAACCAGAGCAGCGCACGGAAATGCCGTTTACCTTCCCGCCGTAGCGGTACCTATTTATCTACTTGCACTGCTTGCTTTCAAACTGCTAGGTTGACAGGAGCAGGGACCGAGCAATGGGAGCTCACCCCATCGTGGGGATTTGAACCACCGACCTTCTGATCAGCAAGCCCTAGGCTCTGTGGTTTAACCCACAGCGCCACCCGCGTCCCTATAGGTAGAATCATAGAATCATATAATTGTAGAGTTGGAAATGACCCCAAGGGTCATCTAGTCCAACCCCCTGCAATGCAGTAATCTCCAGACTCATGGTCATCTTAGTCGCCCTCCTATGCACACATTTCAGCTTGTCACTATCCTCCTTAAATTGTGGTACCCAGAACTGGACACAGTAATCTAGCTGTGTTCTGACCAAGGCAGAATAGAGTGGTACTATTACTTCCCTCGATCTGGACATTATACTTTCGTGGAGGTGGAGGTGGTGGTACAGTTTCCATTCACCCCCAGGTCAACTACCACCTAGTGGCTAATATCCCCTTTTTGAGTAAGGTGATCAAGGAGGTGATAGCTGAATGACTTCAGGTATGCTTAAGGGGAATGGGTTATCCGAACCCATTTCAATCTGATTTCAGGCTGGGTTTTGGTACTGAAATGACCTTGTTTGGTCCGATTGATGATCTGTTTCACTTGAGAGCTGATGAAAGTATGCTGCCTATGTGGTTTTTCTATTTGCTGCCTATGTGGTTTTTCTATTTGCTGCCTATGTGGTTTTTAATACCATTGACCATGGTACTATCCTGGAGAAGTTTTCTGAGGGTGGGAGTTGGGGACAGAGTGCTTTGGTGGTTCTACTACCTACCTACCAGACAACCACCAGAAAGTACCAATAGGGACATACTGCTTTGCTATATCTTGTCTCCCATGTTGTTTAACATCTTTATGAAGCAGCTGGAAGAGATTGTTTGAGAAGTGTCCCCAAGTTCTGGAGCAATGGAATGAGAAAACCATGGCTGTACCTCGACATGTGACTATTTTTGACACATTAGGCCAGTGGTTCTTGTGGGTCCCCAGATGTTGTTGGACTACAACTCCCATCATCCCTGAGCTCTGGCCTTGCTAGCTAGAGGTGATGGGAGTTGTAGTTCAACAACATCTGGGGACCCACACATGGAGAAAGACTGCATTAGGCCCATCCTGTAGGGTGGACAGCCATGGTGACTGATGATGAGTAGCTTATGGCCCAGCATTGGTGAAGGATGAGATTTGGTGTGGCAAATGATATGCAAAACACCTTGCCTTTTAAAATGTGGATATATATTGAATCTATATCCAGAACTAAATATTTCCTGTAAGAAATTACATCTATATGGACAAAGGTAAAATAAGCAGCAGTTTCTTTTGCGAAAGAAGATTTGACTGAATCATGGAAATCTTTACAACAATAAGTTTATATGTATAGACTCATGTCATTTAATTATTCTTTGCATAGCTATCAGCAGTAGATGTAAAACAAGGTTAATTGAAATGACCAAGCAATGATAATTAAGGCTTAAAAGCCCTTTTTGTTATTTCAGAAATCTTTGAAAATAGTCTTTGGGAGAAAAGGGGCTAAAATTAGCAGCTGCTAGTAACTGAAACAAGAAAGGCAAGCCTTATATAATTCTATGTGTGTGGGTCTTTTTCTTTTTAAACCGCCCAGGCTCACTTTAAATTATTCCTCCATTAGCTCATAGTGTTGTCTACTTCCAGCCCTTGCTGAGCTCACTTCAAGAGCTGCACGCAGCATGTGTCCTATAGTTCAGAACAGGAAGCACTTTGGTACTCAGTATTCATGAGAGATATGGGAGGGGCAGCAGGAGGCAGGGAGGAAAATGAAAGAAATCCAATGCATAAGATCCCACTCACTCCTTTTTATTACACTTGGCATAGAAATGAGGCACTTTGTTTGCCATTATATAGGGCGGACCTGGTCCATGAGCACATTCCTTTCACGGTTGGCTACTTGTTTCTCTGTGTTGTTAACTGGGCAGTAAGTTATATCCACTCACATAGTAAACAGAACAGTTTCCACGGACGTGCTTGAAGGGTGGGAAGAAGCAGGTCCTGATGATATGGTATAAAATGTGGTCTCTTTTTGACAGTGAGTTTTCCCAGGATGTTTGCATCTCCCACACCTTGATTCTGCCACATCTTTTAACTGTGTATCCTTACTTACAGATACCTTCCTTGTTCCCCCCCCATTAAGTTCATCAATAATATTTTTAAAAAACAAAATTAATAATATAGATTGAATAGCAACAAACAACAATTTATTTCTTATAAATTTCTTATAAAAGAAGAAGAAACACATTGAAGAAGTTCACTATTATTCAAAGAAATATCAGGATTTATTAAATGGCAACAAAATAGATGCATTTGTATATAATGGGTTGAACTTTTTTCAAGTTTTGAATGAATAGTGTTTAACACTGTCTTGTCTTTTACACTGGGCACCGTCCACAAAGGGCAACAGTGCACTGTTAAGGCACATGATTTTTTTAGGGTAAGGACGACTGAAATAATTGTGCTTAATCCTGGCTGGATTAAACCCATAGCAAATTTTGTCATAGTTGCAATATTCCAGTACACATCCCAGTTAGGCCTTGTATGTGTTTGCCAATGTGGTGAAAAGTCTAGATGTTTAGCAAGCACATAATATTAATGATGTATGAACTGGGCCTTAAGCAGCTCTTACCATGTTTTCCTACCTGATTTGAATGCCTATATTTTTATCTTCAGCTGGTCTTCTGCCTTTGCCATTTTGGATCTCTATTATTCCCTCAAATCCTCCTCCTCCTTGGGTTTGTATAATGCTTGTCTGTTACTGGTTATTCTCTTCTCCCTCCATCTTATCTCTTGACTGGGTTTTTTTACTGCCTTCTGTTCCACATCTTATCTGATACTATACGTCATAGGAATGAAAGAAGCTGCCTTATGCAGGGCCATATAGCCCAGTATTATCTATTTTGACACTTTGCCAGGGTTTCAGGAAAGGATATTTTCTCCCACCTGCCAAGTGACTTGATTTTTTAAATCATTGAGACACAACAGGTTGAACCTGGGACATTCTGCATGCACAAGTTGTGCTCTGCCCAGCAGCTACGGCCCCTTTCAAAATCCCCTTAGCATCTCTGACAAGGCTTGTCCAGGATTTGAACCCAGGCACACTTGCATCGCAGGCGAGACTCATGCCCCTACACATTGGTATGGAACCTTGTGCTCACACATATAATTAGGGCCACAAGGCCCTAATTTAGCCTGTGGCAGAGTTAGGTCCAAATCATATACCCTTGTCTATCACCTATCATCGGGACACAGTGGTGCTGTGGTCTAAACCACAAAGCCTTGGGCTTGCCGATCGGAAGGTCGGCGGTTCGAATCCCCGCAACAGCGTGAGTTCCCGTTGTTCAGTCCCTGCTCCTGCCAACCTAGCAGTTCAAAAGCACATCAAGTGCAAGTAGATAAATAGGTACCTCTCCGGTGGGAAGGTAAACAGAATTTCCGTGCGCTGCTTTGGTTCGCCAGAAGCAGCTTAGTCATGCTGGCCACATGACCCGGAAGCTGTCTGTGGACAAAGATTAGGTGCACACTCTTAATTGTCCTAACGAGCCTTCCTTTCCAGATGCTGGTAAAATATGGCATATTTTGAATTTGGTGTCCTTTTCTGTCACCCTGTGGCAAATAGAAATAAAAATGCTGAATTACAGCTGAACCAACCCCTCCACAAACTGCAGACTACAGCTGGGGAGGAAGACTCAGTAGTGCAGATAGAGTGTGCTGCTGATAATAAGAGCCAACTCCTAGAGGGTGTGCTGGCTTCGGCAGCCGCAAAATTGATGGGCATTGCTATTCAAATGGTGTGTGTGCATCATGTTATGTGATTGATTATGTGGGGCGGGGCTTACCTGGACCCCCACAATATTTCATTCAAGTTGGCACCTCTGCTTCTGATTCTTCCCTGGAAGCCCTGCCTGCCTAGCAAAAGTGGCCAATATGGGGTGGCGAGTTATGGATCAGGCCTGATGATTGTTGCCAGTTTCCCACCCCTAACCTAGACCAACAAGTTGTCTTGTTGGGGTAGTCTTTTTCTCAATTCATTGGTTGGCATATGTCTGTCTCGAGAAGAGTGCACTCTTGGGGGTGCAGTCAAACCGTTGCAGCACCTAGTGTGGCTGTACAGACCAATACAGGAGAGACATGAATGGATCAAGTTTCACTTTTATATTAATTACCTAAATCACTTGTCTACCAGGTATCCAATAAAATCCTTGATTTCTGTTTCACCAAGTCCTGTTGGTTGTTGATAACTGATGTGCATCCACCCTCCCTCCCTCCCTCCCTCCCTCCATCTAAGCCCCTTCATATGTTGCTCATTTAAAGGGGCAAAGCCATTGGTCATTTCTCCAGTGAGGTGTGGTCTCCTCGGTTCCATCCTCTATTTATTAGTGTTGATATGTGAACACAGTAAGCCTTTATGCATTGACCTCTGTTCATGTGGGCTTCCCTGGATGATCACACTGGGCCCAGTGAAGGCTACACATGTGGAAATGTGAGGGGAGGGGTATGTACTTGAGACCTCACTATGGAGCGTTTCAGCTCCTGTATTGGGGGCCAGGGAGAAATTCACCTGCAGACAAAATTGGGCCTGTCTGGAGGTTTGGTCCCCAACGTAGCAGCTGTCACAACTTGTTGGTGGGAAAAGGCAATGGGCTGGTTGCTTAGTGCAGAAAGGGGGGCAGGTAGGGAGACCTTCTCACCGCTTCAGTCGAAGCATCAGGGTACCCCAGAAAAGGAGTTCAGAGAAAGGTTTCTGTCTGAATGCCCTGTTGGGGGCTAACGGGCCATAGAATTTTCCAAATGGCATACTGGAAGGATTGCCCAGGATTCATGTAATCCTTAAATCCAGGATTGACCCTGAAGGCTTAATCAACCAGCAAATGGGCAGGTTCATTCAGGAGCCATACCCAGTGCCAATGCTAAAGCCTACTGACATCTCTAATCAATAAGGTTGTGGCCATTTCAAACCCAAGACGCTGTCCTGTCTTCATTTCCACCTATCACACCCCTACCCCCAGGGATGTTAGGCTATGCACCTTGGTCTGTAATAATATTTCTGCAGATAATATTATCTTAAAAAAAAAAAAACACAACCCACTGGTGGCTCCCTGTAAATATGTGTCGGATATGGAGGGAAGCGGAGCTGACAAATATTTCCAGTCTCTTCCTTTCACCCACAAGAATATGAAGTTTTAAATATATGCAGCTAGAAGCCGATGAAATTATAGCTTTCAGACACTTTATAACTCTCAAACACATTTGTGATTGATTGCAAGGTGGCATAGCTGCTGGCAGTTTTTGTCGGCACATTTTGATGATGCAGTTTCTTAGGTGAACTTCAAGTACATCAGTGACACCTACTATGTTTCAGACACTTTGAGTGATTTCAAAGCTAATAATTTATGAGAGCTTTTGGAGAAAGTTATTAGGTTTGTCTCAGGAGAGACATTTTTTTTTAATCCTCAGTTCTCTGCTGTGTGTTCTGTTTATCTCATCTTATTTTGTTAGTAAACAAATACATAAAACGTGATGTATAGACGTCTGCATTATAACAGGGTGACGTTACTTTCATTACTTTAATAAAGTTTCCCCTTTGAACGTATTTGTGCCAGAGAATCGTTGTGGAGCCATCATGAAGGTGGGATCATTTCATGTCTCACAAGGTTAGTTTAGCAGACTTGATACAGCCTTATCATACAGAATGCTAATAACAGCTTGTGTAATCTGCAACTATAACCCATTGTTATACTTTGCCATTGACACAGAATAGCCAGACAAAGTGGAATGCATTGTGGGCATGATGTAGGAAAGCAAAGGCAGTCCACAGATACTGCCTTATTCGTTGCTAAAATAATCAAAGAGATCTTGAAAAACTACTCTGCTACATTTTGCAAATGAAACCTTGAGAATTAGAAGCAACACAATTAATCTGTAGTAGCAAGTTTAATTTTAATTTGTTTCACTGAAACATAACCCATCTGACTTCTGAGTAGCAGATTTGAATAAGTTACATCAAAGTTTTTAGACCTAATCAACAAGCTACAGACAGTTATATAAACTGTTGCGTGAAGTCAATGAAGAGAAAATAGCCATCTTTCATATATTTGTAGTATTTATCTATGGGACACATTACAGTAAAATTTGCCAGAAATAACACAAAACAAAACCCAAAACAGTTATTCTTCTAGAAACAACTCCCTTCTGAAGGCTCCTAGGGTTGGAGAGTTGGAAACAATCTCTCACGGATTGCAGAAACAGTATATATATCTCTCGGCTCCTTCATTGCTGAAGCTTGAAGAATAAATTGACATGTTCTTAACATGTGAAGAAGCTTAAAGGATAAGTGTAACATGGCAGGAGGAGAGCCAAAATGAGATGTGTGGAGGCACGATTTAAGAAAATATATCTTTTTTCTGTAAAGATTTCAGACATATGTACAAAGGCTAAGGCACCATCTGGACTCTTTTGAAGTTAGTCCAGTAATTTAGTTTTGAAGGCTTGCCCTTTAAACATCTTGACTTAAGTCTCAATAAACAGAATTCTAAAGCATGCCAAGGTAAGAATGTATTGAAATAGTTTGATCTATTCTGGGCAGTTACTGCAGGGGGCAGAGAATCAACATACCCCTTTCAATTAAGAACTGCTATAATTTGAAATAGATAAGGAAAATTGAGGAAATGGTCCTTTCCTTACATTGTGGTCCTTTCCATGTTTCCTCAGGAACTGTGTTCAAATAGACTTAGTCTCTAGTAAAGCGTGTTTGCAACTACATCTATTCAGTTCTTCCTGCTAATGAACACAGCAAAATCTTTTTCCTCAGCACAACAGACAGTGTGGAGTTCTGAGAGCATAGCTTCCAATAAGTCGGCATTGAATACAATTAATGATATGAAGAAAACTTGACACTGAAGTAGTGTGAGGGTACAAGTTAATGCAGGCAGGAAGGACAAGCAGGGTTGGGTTTGGGTCTTGTTTCAGTTGGACAGTAAACATCTCGGATGATTTATAGTGTTGGGGTCATCAGAAAGGAGATCAACATAGTTCTGGACAATTTGATAGTGTCTGAGAATATCAACAAACAGTAGTTATGCAGCCCTCTAGAAATGGACTGGCTCATTCAAACACATGAACATAGCATTGCATTTAACACAGGTATGCCATTGGGACATGGGTAGTGATATGGGTTAAACCACAGAACCTAGAACTTGCCAATCAGAAGGTCGGTGGTTCGAATCCCCACGACGGGATGAGCTCCTGTTGCTCGGTCCCTGCTCCTGCCAACCTAGCAGTTCGAAAGCGCATCAAAGAGCAAGTAGATAAATAGGTACCGCTCGGGTGGGAAGGTAAACGGCGTTTCTGTGCGCTGTTCTTGTTCGCCAGAAGCTGCTTAGTCATGCTGGCCATATGACCCGGAAGCTGTATGCCGGCTCCCTCAGCCAATAAAGCAAGATGAGCGCCCCAACCCCAGAGTTGGCCACGACTGGACCTAATGGTCAGGGGTCCCTTTACCCTTTATGCCATTACTACATATTCCTTCCTTTTCGTTACACACATATCAACAATGCAACAATGGATATTAGTTAGTGCATCTTTTCCATGTCCTTTTAAATGCATAATTGTTCTAAGCTCTGACAGTGTGGAATTACAGGACATAATGTATCAACTTACATTATGAAAATTGCAGAGCAACTTAATGTACATAAGATCAGCAAGCAAATAGCTGATGAGCAAAGTTATAAATTGCATGCTTGTAGGCCATTCATTGAAAAGGAAGAAGTACATGATAAGAGGCTGAATAACAGTACTTTGATTAGTCTTTGCAGATGAAACATGTGTAACTGGGTTCAAAAGTATTTACTTCCCTAATGGCACAGAATTCACTTTATATTTGTAGCGCTCTTATAGAGTTTACTAAAATATGTCTAGAGAGCAGATTGCACCAATGTGTTGAAAGGGACCCCAAAAGTCATCTAGTCCAGTCCCCTGCTATGGACAAATCTCAGCTAAAGCATACATGACAGAAGGCCATCTAACCTCTGCTTAAAAACCTCCAATGAAGGAGAGTCCACCACCTTCCAAGGGAGACTGTTCCACTGTTGAACAGTTTCTACTGTCCCTCCATGTAACTTGAATCCATTGGTTTGGGTCCTAGCCTCTGGAGCAAGAGAAAACAAGCAAGAGAAAGACCATCTTCCAAGGGGCAGCCATTTAGATATTTTAAGATGGCTATCATATCTTCTCTCAGTCTCCTCTTTTCCAAATTAAACTTACCCAACTCCCTCAACCAATCTCATAAGGTTTGGTTTCCAGACCCTTGATCATATTATTATTATTATTATTATTATTATTATTATTATTATTATTATTAGTTGTTTATTGAATTTATATACTGCCCTTTACCCTGTGTGGCTCTCCTAAGCACATATTCCAGCTTGTCAATATCTTTATTAAATTGTGGTGCCTAGAACTGGACACAGTGCTTCAGGTGTGGTCTAACCAAGCAGAATAGAGTGGTACTATTACTCCCCTTGACCTGAGCACTATACTTCTGCAGATGCAGTATAGAATAGCATTAGCTATCTTTGCTGCTACATCACATTGTTGACTCATGTTAAGCTTGTGATCCTGTAAGACCCTTAGATCCTTTTCACATGTACTACTTTGTTAATTCTATAATCTTATCCTCTGAACTGTCTGTAGAAAAATTAATTCCGTGAAAAATCAAGCTAAGTAAAGAACAAATTGTATTATCAAGCTATGTATGACTACTGTTGCCATTATTATTTCGAATCATTCAGCCACTGTGGAAAAGCTTATGATAGAAATAGTGTGATAGCTTTAGTCCTATACACACTTACTACGAAAGTAGATTTGACTACAACCAGTGGGACTTCCTTTTCAGTAGACATGCACAGAATTGTGCTCTTGACCTAGTTTGCTGAACCAAACTTTATTTTTATTTTTTTACACTTCTGTAAAAATAATATTGTGGTTGTGTTGAGATTTAGTTTTAGGATAATCAATATAATTTAATTGGCAGGAGTCAAGAGGCCATTGAGCTAAAGCTGCTTTTTTTAAAGAGAGCATCATTCCATCAGGTTTTCACAGTAGAGATATCATAAGTATCTGTGAATATCTGTTCCTGAAACAAAAACAGGATTATTATTATTATTCATTATATTCAAAATATTGTCAGATTTAGCATTCAGTATCTGTTGAACAATACTGCTAACCTGCAATGTAACCAGGCTTCAGCTGCAGAATTTGGTGGCAGTCACAAATACTGCTAGCAGTAGCAGTTTCCTTGGGAGAAATATCAAAGCTTAAAAAAAAATATTATCTCACCTATTCCAGACAATGTCCATTGGATTGGATCCAGACTAAATTATACATTTAGCAATTCTAAATGAAGTGGGCAGATCTACTGCCACATTCTAATCCCCATTGGCTTGTGCTGGCCAGGGTGAAAGGTTTCTGTGCAAGTTCTTTGTCACTATGCCAGCTTCAAATTCAAACAGAGGTGAGGCAAGAATTCTTTCAGGACTGAAATGAGGAGTTGTGCGGATCTTATGTTACAGAGTCTCTCACTCCAAAATATATGTTGAAAACAATACAAAGATGCATTATATCCAATTGCTGTTTCAAACTGGGGGGGGGGGGGAACCATGGGTTGGAATTAAGTAGCTATAGAGTTTATAGTTTTCTGCCAGACCTTTGAAGATATTCCTTTAGGCCTGGAGAGAATATTTGCAAGTTCTCTTAACCCTAGAATCTTTGCTGATTCCACTGGTTTAATGTTTCCAATAAAACTGTGTGTATTTGTCTGTCTTCAGTGGTTTCTGAAGTATTGCTGTTGGCAACTGCAACCCTTCAGTGACTTATTGCAGAGAGTTGACTTGGATGCTTTGTGCACAGTTGAGATAGTTCAGGTTATGAAACAGTGTATGGGGAAAATCTGTATGGAAGATCAATTCCATAAGCACTTCATAACAGCAACACACACACACAGTAAAACAACACTAAAGCACAGGGCCATAGTGCCAAAAATATGTCACTAATCTCTACGCTGAAGACAGAAGAGTAGCGGAATATAGATTTGAACTTGCAGAGAATGAGACAAGCAGATGTTCTGTCAACGAATTGATCATTGTACAGCAGAATTAGATAGCACTTTCAATTCCAGACAGTTGTGAGCTCTCTCTGCCAATTTCCCTCCAGAGTACTGCTGTTGTCTTACATTAACTGCCCACTGTGTTTAAAAGAACATAAATGTGCAATTCAAAGTGGGTCACTGATCACTTGTTATACATATTTAATAAAATATTTTTAAAGGGTGGGATACATTTAAGAAATTAATCTTCACATGGTCATTTTTGTTCCCATCTTTATGAACAATATAAAAAGATCACAAGTAGATCATTAGCCCTAGAGTTAGAGAGTAGATCAACAAGCCTTCTGTACTCACTGTTAGCATACAATTCATTCAGTTTGGTTTGTTCATAAATCACACTTTCTTTGCAGACATACCTGAGGCAAGTTTAAAAATTGGAACTTGACAGCCTAATCATATGCATGGTTACAAAGTATGTCACACTGAGTTCAATGCAGATTGCTCCTAGGTAAGTTTGCGTCCAAGGCTGTATTTTGTCTCCCTGCTTATTTAACTTATATGCAGAATTCATCATGCGAAAGGCTGGGCTGGATGAATCCCAAGCCGGAATTAAGATTGCCGGAAGAAATATCAACAACCTCAGATATGCAGATGACACAACCTTGATGGCAGAAAGTGAGGAGGAATTAAAGAACCTTTTAATGAGGGTGAAAGAGGAGAGCGCAAAATATGGTCTGAAGCTCAACATCAAAAAAACGAAGATCATGGCCACTGGTCCCATCACCTCCTGGCAAATAGAAGGGGAAGAAATGGAGGTAGTGAGAGATTTTACTTTCTTGGGCTCAATGATCACTGCAGATGGTGACAGCAGCCACGAAATTAAAAGACGCCTGCTTCTTGGGAGAAGGGCAATGACAGGCCTAGACAGCATCTTGAGAAGTAGAGACATCACCTTGCCAACAAAGGTTCGTATAGTTAAAGCTATGGTTTTCCCAGTAGTGATGTATGGAAGTGAGAGCTGGACCATAAAGAAGGCTGATCGCCGAAGAATTGATGCTTTTGAATTATGGTGCTGGAGGAGACTCTTGAGAGTCCCATGGACTGCAAGAAGATCAAACCTCTCCATACTGAAGGAAATCAACCCTGAGTGCTCACTGGAAGGACAGATTGTGAAGCTGAGGCTCCAGTACTTTGGCCACCTCATGAGAAGAGAAGACTCCCTGGAGAAGACCCTGATGTTGGGAAAGATGGAGGGCACAAGGAGAAGGGGACGGCAGAGGACGAGATGGTTGGATAGTGTTTTCGAGGTTACCAGCATGAGTTTGACCAAACTGCGGGAGGCAGTGGAGGACAGAGGTGCCTGGCGTTCTCTGGTCCATGGGGTCATGAAGAGTTGGACACGACTAAACGACTAAACAACAACAACAACAACAAGTTTGCGTCGACTTGCAACCCAAAACTATAAAATGCAATGCAATAAAAATCAACTAAAGCCAATGGCATTGGTAGCAGTATAAAAAACAGCACTCCCAGATAGCATCCTCCGTAGCAACAAAACTTTTGCTCAGCAGGTGACAAAACCTGCTTTGATTTAGGGATGAGTGGGTTTCCTTGGGTTTAGTCCTATATAGTTTCATGGGTTTGCTCTTCTTTGCATTCTATTCCCTCTGAACTCCAGCTTAACTAGCAGGATTTCTGAAATTTTAGAATCGCATATAGTTTTCAATAAATTCTACCATTGCACATTACTCCTATATTAGAGATTATTCACATGCATTGGTTAAACACTGAAAAAGGCAATCTCTGTGTGATCTTATTCATATGCTGCTGCACATTGCTAAAACACACAAAAAGGATTTGTAGATACAGCCATACATATAATTAAACCAAGACAGGTGCTTTCCAATGTTTTATCAAAGTACACCTGTGGATTGATAGTTAGATGTCTGAAAGCTACAATGATTTGTGTGTGTGTGAGCAGTAGGTTGTAAATTAAAAAACAACAACAGATTAACGGAAGATTCCTGTTACATTGGTACTGCTTTGAAGAAACCTAGGTTATTCCGAACTCCAGAATTTGAGGAGAATTTTGAATGTGAAAATTTTTGGAAGCCTCCCTATTTTCCTTTTGTGTTTGGGAACTTCTAATTGAGTCTCCCCTTCTGTTCCCTGTGCCTAAACCAGAACAGAAACAGACCATTTTAGAGTTTAGTGTCCCTCCTTTCCCTCCCTCCCTCAATGTCCCCTGGAATATTGGATTTGTGAAGACGAAAAGATGGTGGCAACCAGCTGATCAGAGGTATAAGGGGGTTCTGCTGAATTCTCCCTCCAAAATTGTACCCACAGAAAAGTACCCTCCAAAATTGTAAACCCCCCATGATCAAAACCACCCCCTCAAAAAAAACCTAGCTGAAGTCCCTCCCCCCCCCGTGCCCTATGCTCATAAATTTCCACTTACTAAAAGGTCTGAGAGACCCCCTGGAGTTCCAACCGGCTCTCTACACGTCACAGCCAATCTTTTGGGCCTACACAAGTTTTGCTCTCTCAGTATTAAGACTGAAGAGGACGTGCTGCTTCTGAGAGGCAAGGAAGTCTCTTAGGCCTCTCAGTAAGTGGTTGTTTGAGGAAAATACTTTGCTGTATTTTATTATTCTGATAAGGAGTGGGGTGAGGAAGGCTGGAGGCAAAAGGCAGGGAAATGCGAGGCCTGCCTCATACCCTCCTGGGCACAACGTGTGAGAGAAATTACATGCTCACTTCACCTTTCGTTATTATTATTCCTTGTTCCTTTACTCCTCTGAATCAGCCTGCTCTGTTTCCCTCACTTTCCTTTGCCCCCCAGAGTTACAGTTCTGGCCTTTTGTGACAGCTTCACTTTCACATTTCTCTTCTCGCAGCGCAACCCCAAGATTACATATCTGTTTGGTACTACGCTCCTGTGAGTTCAGTAGGGTTTCCTCCCAAGTAAATGGGTACAGAATGGCAGCTTTAAAGGGCAATCCTAATCACGTCTACTGAGAAGTAAGCCTGGTTGAACTTTAGGTTTGCAGCCTTAGGCACTTAATGTTGTTTTCCAGTAGTAAGCCTGTATGGAGTTAGGGGGTTCTCCAGGTTACTGAGTAGGATATTAACTTGGGAGAATAAAATCTTAAATGACTTTGTTTTCAAACTCTCTTCAATTATTCTCCCCCCACCCCTCCGGCGCACCTCTAAATAAAGTTTTTCCCCCCTGTACTGTACCATTTTAGGTGCAGGTTGGAAAAAAAGAATACATTTGAATGATTTTTTTGGGGAATTTTAATAAACAAACTTCCATACACATAGAAATTCAGCATATCAAGAGAATGATGTGACCTGAGACCTCTGAACCACCCTGAGACCTCCGGGTATAGGGCTGTATATAAATTAAATAAAATAATAATAATTTCAGTTTTGTCTTCTTCCTGACATGCTGTCTTCCTATGCTAGAAATGTTTTGACAAAAAAAAATCCTTTCAGTAGCACCTTAAAGACCAACTAAGTTAGTTCTTGGTATGAGCTTTCGTGTGCATGCACACTTCTTCAGATACACACTAGAAATGTTTTGTTTTGTGTTTTTTTAACTAGTGTTTTTTTTAAAACTAGTGTTTTTAACTATTTTTTTTTGTAACTAGAAATGTTTTGTTTTGTGTTTTTTAAAGAAAGAGAGTGAGTATGGGGCTTTATTACTTCATTCAGCTGCATGTAGAAAGCTGAATTCTGAGAATATTTATGGTCAAATGGTGTAATCTTCATGGAGAAAGGCTTCAGGAGTAAACCCTGAGGGAAAATCTGTGCCTACTGGCTTGCAGGACATCTTTGAGAAAAGAAAAGGCTGAGGAGTAAACCCTACACAGGTTCTCTGATTCTCCAGCGATTAGACTGGAAATTGCCTTTTCTGGCAGGTATAAAGCCATGTCATGAAGAGCTTCACCAGTTTAATTTCTGCATGTTAGGCTGCTGTTAAAGGCACCGACACACCCGGTAGAAAAAGTAGTGAATCCTAAAAAGGCAATCCAGTATACTTTTCTGGGAGCAAGTCCTACATTAGCTTGGCTTACCTCCAAATAAATTTTCCCTGAATTGGGTACACCACTATAGAGAAGACATAAAACTGTAACTTTCAAGAACACTTATTTTATCATAGGCAGTCTAGTCCTTTTCACCCATTCTACTATCAAAGGGCTGACAATTGATTTCCATTGATGCAATGAGGATACTCATCAGGGCAGACCTCCTGCCGCATCCAAAGTGTATGTGCAGGGACTATAGGTTTGCATCCTAAATAGTTTATTTTTATTCTATTCTATTCTGTTTATTGTTGGCATAAAGTTCTCTTGGCAGTTTACAATAAATAAGTAAATTACAATTAAAATTCATAAACTGATGAAATAAAAAACCTTAATAAACAAAACTCATAATTGTGCAGTATATATTGTTATAATAACTATGACAATATTTTTTCTGTAATTGTGTGTGTTTATAAATCTCTATGATTATAGCTTGTCACATGCAGGTTACAACTCTTGGGGCATGTAAAGAATCTTAAAAAGCTGATCAAATGAATTGCATTATAGCACAAAGCCAATATCCTTGCTGAAAGTGGAGATTATTAATTCTGTTGAATGCATCACTCAGATTTTTTGGCTGGATAAGGACCAGTAAACTGATACTTAATCGTGACAAAATGGAGGCATTTTGGTGGGTGATTCCCATGTCTCAGAGGTGGGGAGAGAGTCTATTCTAGATGGAGTTATTCACCCTCTGGGCATTGGAAAGCATAGTGGCTAGGAGTGGCTGTTTCAAGTGCTGGTTTGCCAGCTTTGGCTGTTCCTTGACTAGAATAGCCTTGCCACGGTAATCCATGTTCTTGTAACTTCACATCTATATTTCTGTAATGTGCTATAAATTTGGGCAGTGACCAAAATAGATGGTTTCTCCACTGTAGCATCCCTTTTGTGGAACTTCTTACTTTTGGAAGACTACTGGTGGCCAACCGTACAGTATATGCATATCCAATATTATGTCCACAGTACTGTATAAGAGAGTACTACATTAGTGCACATGCTGGAAACTAAGCAGGAATCCATTATTTAATCATTATATAATTATATAATTATAATAATTATTAAAGGTGGTAGCAGAACACCTGGCTAGGTTTTTGGGGCCTTCTATTTATGGATGCCACATGTCCACAGCCTATGCCTCTTGTTGGATACACACTGCAGATTAGTCACACATGTGCTAGACCTTAATTTCTCTATTCTGCTTAAAATGGGAAATAATTATTTAGACCAAGTTTCCTGGTTATGTCACAGCAGTGGATCCTACGTTGGGTTCTGATTTAGGGCAGCTCTACACACATGCTTGGGACTTTATTTTTTATGCATTGTATAAACATGTATGTAAAAAAACACATTAAACACCGGTAGAGCATAAAAATTTGCATCTGCAATATTTAAGGAACAAAACTGGTGTTACATATCAAAGTCTCAGGAAGGCCTGAGCAAAGAGATACGTTTTTACTAGTTAGCAAAACATCAGTACTTGTATTGATGCCTGCTACCTAGCAGGGTGAAACCATTTTACAAGGTGGCTGCTACAACAGAGAACTCAAGTTGCTTTGTTCATAAATATATGCAGGATGTGGCATGACCACAAAGTCTTGCTCTGATGACCATAATAGGGCAGGTAAAAGGGGAAGTGTTCTTGAGATTTACCCTGGTCCCAAGCTATGTAGGGCCTTGAAAGTCATCAGCAGTACTTTAACTTGGTTCAGTAGCAAATTGACAGTAAATGCAATTCTTTCGGCACTAGTAATATGTGTATGCAATATGGTGTCCCATTTAGCAGTCTAGCTGCAGCATGTCATATGATACATAATGACGGAAGACGCTCAGTGCTCTGGAAAAGGAAATCACAGGTGTCATGTTCATCAAGTACACTGTAGCTCTAATTCTCAAAGGTTCTATTCAATGAGGCTTGTGCTGAGGAAATGCATGAAGAATTGGGTTATATAAATATTGATAATTTAATAGTCCAGCCTAATGGCAGACTAATAGGTTCTGTTTCATTAATTTCTATTACAGTTTTACTTAGACTACTGTTCACAGCTCACTACTATTTTATAAAGAATTTCTTCAGCTGTTTTCTGGGAACAAGCATTGCATTTTCAGTATGAATTTAAAAATAAATTGGAGGATCAACTTTCTGCCAATTTTTAGCAGGAATCCTTGAACACCACTGTTGTTTCATTTCCCCAGTGCTGAGAAGATGGGACCAAAGAGATTTCCCTATATAAATCAAGCAATAGTCTCTTTATAAAAAGTGGACATTCTACCTTGCTTGTAGTCCCCCCCCCCCTTTGTTCCTTTTATATCTGAATTATCTGGAAACCTGTAACAAAAATAAGGAATATATTTTAGCACTGTGATGGTTTGAAAAATTTACATTTACAAAGTGCTGTGACCTTTGCTTGCTCTCCCACAACTTCAGTGTAGTTCGGTGTTAAAAGTTCAGATTTGTCATGCAGTTAATCCTTGATTAGTATGACAGTGTGTGACATGTCTAAAAAGGTTTGGTTTATAAATAAAAAGTTAATATTGGCCACATTTTAACCCTTTCAGTGTCATCTCTTCGTGGCGAAGAAGTAACTTGGAATGAAACTGATAGAGGCATCTTTAGAAACTCAAACCAAATGATGCCATATCCCACAATGCTTCTCCGCTAGTCTGATGAAGATTTATATCCATAATTTTCCATCAAGAAAAAGGTATGTATGCTTCTTTATGCTATATTGTTGGCTAACTATTGCATTCATGGTGACTGCTTGAAATCAGAAAACTATGGACTCAGCTACATTAGGTTTTTTAAATAAAAGTGTTTTACATTTGTTATAACACTGCGACACCAGATAGCGCTGTAGAGTTCAATCCTTCGGCATGTGATTTGCCATTAGGAGCTTTACAATGTGTTTTCCTGAAACTTTTTTTGATGTGTCTAGATCCAGCCATTGTCTGTGAGAATGTGTACTGAACATCTTAAAGATACTTATCTTAAGGGATCTAGTATGGTAGCTTCTCCAGCAAAGACAAATATGTGCTGCCAAAGTTCTGCACTTGAACTGGTCCTGATCCAACGTGAGTGTCTCATGTAGACTATTGGTAGCACATTTCATCCCAATGTTGGGAGAAGGGATCCCTTTTCTATTTTACAGTGGTAACTTGGTTTTAGAACAGCTTAGTTTATGAACAACTTGGAAATAGAGCACTGCAAACCGGGAAGTAGGTATTCCGGTTTGTTAACTTTGCCTTGAAAGCAGAACATGTTCTGCTTCCTGTTGAGTGTGTTCTGTTTGTAAATTGAGTCCCCCACTGCTAATCAGAGGCTTACTGTTGAGTCTGTTGGCTGTTGAGTCCCGAGCACCCACGCAACACAGAGGTGATATTTGGAGCTTTTGCTTTTGCTAGTTTTTGTGTTTTTGTTTGTGTGGCTTTTTTGTTTTGTTTTTAACTGTGACTTGTTCTTCGTTTTATGGGACTGACTTGTAACTTCATTTTTGTGACTGTGGCTTGTGACTTTGTTTTTGTGACTTGTTTTTGTGACTGCGTGGAACCCAGTTCAGCTACTGATTGATTGATTGATTAATTGATTGATTGATTGATTGTGTGACTGCAGAAATGGATAAAAGCCCCCCATCCAAACAATGACTATCATCAGTGCACGTAAGGGGGGGGGGAATTAAATTTTTATCATCTACAATACTGTCTTATTTATTTTATAGTGCAGTACATTGATTATTATTAGGACGTGGTTGGCGCTGTGAGTAAAACCTCAGCACCTAGGACTTGCCGATCGTCAGGTCGGCGGTTCGAATCCACGCGGCGGGGTGCGCTCCCAGCGCCTGCCAACCTAGCAGTTCGAAAGCACCCCCGGGTCAAGTAGATAAATAGGGACTGCTTACTAGTGGGAAGGTAAACGACGTTTCCGTGTGCTGCGCTGGCTTGCCAGATGCAGCTTGTCACGCTGGCCACGTGACCCGGAAGTGTCTTCGGACAGCGCTGGCCCCCGGCCTCTTAAGCGAGATGGGCGCGCAACCCCAGAGTCGGACACGACTGGCCCGTATGGGCAGGGGTACCTTTACCTTTACATTGATTATTGCTTTCATTTTATGGATCAATGGTCTCGTTAGATGGTAAAATTCATGTTAAACTGCTGTTTTAGGGGTTGTTTTTAAAAGCCTGGGACGGATTAATCCATTTAGCATTACATTCTATGGGAAAGCATGCCTTGGTTTTAGAATGCTTTGGTTTTGGAACGGTTTAATCCGGAACGGATTAAGTTTGGGAACCAAGGTACCACTGTACTTTCTTATGCCAGTGGAAAGGGTGAAGCCCATTACTGTACACAGGTTGCTGTGAAGCAGAGTCAGTGCTTTAATCGTGCATCTACAATGAGCTCTACAAAAATGCTACCAAAACACAGAAGGTACAAAATGAAAACTAGCTGAGAAGCAACTTCTGCTAGTGTTTGCTTGCACACATTACAACAACTGACAGAAACTAGCTCTAGCAAGTAGTACTTGTATAATGTGTATGTCTAGCATTTCTATCTTTTAAATCTGCAGTTCCTCTCTTAATTTTAAACAGTCTAAAATCAATGATTACTTACAGAGTCTTTAACAATGGGAGGCTCTATTAAGCATGCAGAGAAAACAAATGGAGCCCATGAATTTAATTCTAGTTTTCATTATCTCTTATTTCTGCATCACACCCTAAAGCTGTTGATGCCTTTTTCATATTCATCCATCTAGCAAAATGTTGAGGAGGTTAGGGATTACAAAGACCAATAAATGCAACAGTTCTGAATTGTAAGTTAATTTAATGTGAAAAGAAAACTCTGCCTATGTTAAATCTGATGATGCACTAAGTTTCTAAAGCACTTCAGATTAGTTTTTTCTCTTGATAAGGCCCAGAAGGGCTGAAAGCATTCTCTGATAATTATTAAATTATTGTTTAAATAGGATAAAATAATGTAATGTGGGACCAAATGATATTAAAGTGAGGAATCTAAACAGCAAATAAACTTAGTTCAGTTTAATGTTTAAGATTCTTGAAATGCTCAGTGTCAGCACTATTGTGTATGTGGCCTCCGTTCAACCTCCTTCCCATTAAGACATTTTATTTCCATTTATCCTATGTCGTATGCCTTTATGTGTGTTTGTACTTTGTTTATCCAAGAGGAAGCTTGGCATTAAAGCCACATATGGACTTCAGTAGGATCTCTGTTTCTACCCACTTTGAATTTTGTAAAATTGGACACAAGGAAGCAGCAGAATGCCTTCCCTGGAGATATCCTTTCCTTGAACTCATAGACCTCTTGATACTGCTTATTACCTTAACTGAGTAGATAATTGTAACACTGTTCTGGTTGTGTGTATGTTTGTTTGTTTGTTTAATTTTTCTTGAAGGCTATTAAATGCTTATAATTTTCTAATTCACTTTAAGATGTAGCAGACTTAGAGTTTGGAAATTGTTGGTGTGTTCTGGTTTTCAAACTGTGCTATAGGGTACTGAAGGGCAGTATCCCCCCACCCTGTGTTATTTAACATCCACATGAAGCTGCAGGGAGTAGAGCATAGTGACATCAGTATGCTGAGGACATGTAGCTCCATTTCTCTCTATAATATCTGCATCAGGAGAACTGTGCAAATGCTAGATTGGTGCCTTAATGTAGTGGTGGTCTGGATGAAGGACAGTAAACTTTTAAACTCTGGGAAGATGGAAACTTTATTGGTAGATGGCTCATGTGTCCAAGAAGATAGACCTGCTGCCTGTTCTACATGGGGCAGGTGCATGGCTTGGGAGGAGGTCCGTAGCTTGGAGGTCCTTCTGGATGTATCCTTGTCATTAGAGGCCAGGGTGGCCTCTGTGGCTAGGAGTGCTTTTTACCAGCTTTGCCTGGCATGGTAGCTGTGTCTGTATCTATGCTGGGATAACTTGGCTACTGCAGTCCATACACTGGTAACCTCAGCTCTGGATCACTGTGATCTGTGTCGAGTGGGTCTGTGTTTGGGCCTGGTCTGGAAGTTCCACTTTTGGGAAGTTCTACTCTTGGGTAGAAAATACAGAAAGATTGCCTCAAGCATGTGCTCTAAGCTTGGAGCAAAGCTTAGACACATATTCCTTGGTCAGTTACATGGTGCTGAGAGAGGGAGGGAAGTACAGTGGTACCTTGGGTTAAGTACTTATTAGTTCCGGAGGTCCGTTCTTAACCTGAAACTGTTCTTAACCTGAAGCATCACTTTAGCTAATGGGGCCTCCTGTTGCCGCTGCTCCGCTGGAGCACGATTTCTGTTCTCATCCTGAAGTAAAGTTCTTAACCTGAAGCACTATTTCTGGGTTTGCAGAGTCTGTAACCTGAAGCGTATGCAACCTGAGGTACCACTGTAAATAGAAGCAGCTTCGCTTCTTCCCTCACAGAGAAGAGAAGTTGTGACTTTGCAGAGTCTAGGAGCGAACCTCTCTGGCCTTAACCCCTTCATGCACTGTCTAGCACTTATGCATAGCTATGTTTGAATGCAATTTCCACCATCAGGTGTGAGGTTCAAAGTGCAGCCTTATTCCACCTGGACATGAATGTGCCTTGCATGTGTGAAACAGGTGCATAGGGCTGCTGAGGCCAGCGTGACGACAAATAAATTTTCTACAAATTCCAGAGTAGTAAAGAAAAGAAAAGAATATTAAGCTGTCAGCATCATTGGTCTATAGAGAATGAAGTACCATTTCAAAAAACTCTCTTCACTAACATGTTCTAATAATGACCTGACTGAAATAAATTTTGCAGGTAGTTTTATCCCCCCCCCAATTTGGGTACTAGATATAAAACTGAAATAAACAGATATAAGAACTAGGATCTGCTACTGATAGTTTATTCTGAGGTTCCTGATGTATATCTATGCCAAAATATTTTATAAATACTCAGTTTAATGAGGCTCACCACAACTGTGTGCCTCAAAACCTGCTGTAGCATTTGGTTTCAGGGAATGGGACCTGACTTTTGCTTTGTTTCCCTACCACATGCTTTTTATCAGGTTGTTGAAATAGTGTTCATGCCATTAAACAGAACCACTAGTGTGACCTTGTTCTAGAGGGGTTAAAAGGAATGAATAGCTTTCTAAGCTTGATTCAATTTCCTTTTTGTGATCATTTTGCATAAGTGGCCATTATAATGTTTGTGCACCAGCCTTTTGTATCTATGATCACACCTGGTGTGCATTTGGTAATGTAAAGTGATACAAAAGCAAAATAGATTTTCCCTGAGCATTGAATAGGTAGTATTTCTTTCCATGCTGTCCTTTCCAGTGTGAACCTCAGATACATTAATAACATCAATTTAGTGTCGTGTTTTAATTTTTAAACATTTGTTGCCATGTACTCAGTTTTTAATAAATGCATAAGTGGATGCAATATTTTGAGTTTTATATCATGAATTCAGCACCCTCAACAGATTCTTCAGACTTCAAAGGATTTAATATTAGTATCATAAAAGGCCTTTTGAAGAATACTACTGTAACATAAGAAAATTGACTGCTTGAGTGCGCCCTATCGTTTTGAAAGTGTTTTATTGCTTTAATTTCCTGTCTTAGTAAAGTAACAAGCAGCATAATAAAAGATATACTGTTTCAGAGTTGGCAATTTATTAGAAAGCTTAAGCTGGTTGAAGACTTTATGTTATGTGAAAAAGAAACCCTATATTTAGCTGGGGGGAAAATCAGACCAACTCCAACATTAATGTTGCAGTAGTTTTCCATGGAGTCTATCTGTGGCTTTTAAGTTTGTGTGAAATAAATCTGTGAGTTTAGGTCTTTCAGACTGAGCAGCTTGTGTATCATTAGAGTCCTGGAACATTGATGTTATTCCATTTGGGAAGCATACATAAGATGGCTTCAGCTATTTGGATTCCATGACCAAAAGTTGCACTTAGAGCTTAAATTACCCAGAATATACATTTTTATTCATTTATTACATTTTTCTATGCATGGTTTAATTTTAATTCCAGATATTGTCAACCAAGCATGTATACAGTAAGTCTTTTAACCCAATTTTATGGTCATCAGTTTGCTGTCTTTCTTAGAAAGGGGGAGCCTATTTCACAGAGAAACAATCAATTTTATTCACTAAAAGTGTAGATATGAGAAAAGTGACAATATGACCAACCCGCAGAAATATGACATAAAATGGCCTCATAAATAACTTCAATCATTTCCCTAGCAAAGTTTATAGACTATTCAGTGGTTGGCTGCAGTATGTGTAGCAGTCAGATACGCAGACATCAAGCTGCACACTTGTAATGGAAGTTACATGTTCATCAGTGCAGAGCAAGGAGAACAAGATTCACAAGGTCTTCCTAATCCCACCAGTGTTCTGCCACCAAAGGATTACAAAACATCTGTTAGGTTTTGTGGAAATACCCAGCAATATGTTACTAACACAAAAACATAATACACTTGCCGTGTGGCCTAACCCTTTGAAACAACAAAGAGAACTGTTGGTCTGAAGATTTGATTTATAATAATAATGGTCTTCAGTGGATTTGCAAGCCGTGTGAGTCATTCATGAATTGTTTTTATTTTTATTGATTATATTTGGAGAATGTTTAAACAATCATACATACTCTTACAAAATTGTAATATTCCTAATGATAAATGATGGACGGACACAGTAATGTACGTTATAAAACCAGATATGGACTGAATGAATGCTTTGTAAAAAGCCTTAGTATTAACACTGAATTTAAAGTAGTATGTTTGTCTAGCAGGGGCTAAAGTGCAACAGAAAACCCCAAACACTGCTGGTATCTTTGGTTATCAGTGCTACTCTTTTAGAAGAATAATGATTTGCAAGCTTTATTGCTAACTGAAGCACAAAAGATTTCCTCTAGGCTTGCCACAGACAATCCTTAGGCACATTAGATGAGTCAACTAGAGTTAGTTCAAAGTGAATTGCTCCATTTTAATCATGGTGACTTTCCCTTTTAGTCAATAGTCTGTAATGGTATATTGTCGGGGTCCCGCCCCTTTTAAGTGGCCACTTTATTTTGAAGCATATTTTAGCATTTGTAGGATTTAGCAGCTCTTGAAAGAAACTCTTAACGTTTCTTTACAGTGCTGAAATTCAGTATTGTTCTTATTTTGGCAGTTAAGTCTGCATTCGGAAGCACACTTATTAGTAAGTAGGAATCACTGAACGAACTCAGTGGGATTTGCTTTTCAGTAAATATAGTTAGAATTGTGCTGCAAAAATGATACTAAGAGTCTAAGGAGACAGTTTGAAAATGGGCTGTTAGTATATTAGAGATATAACCTATATAATTTATAATTATGATTCAAAATTAAACAGGAAAAAATGAGGAAAGAATTACTGAAAAACAACGTTATCATAGTTGTTTCATTATTCATAAATGGAAAACCTTATTAAGAATACAAAGCTATGGAAGAAACTTAATGTTCCTTGTTGTCAGCAAAAATTGTCTTTTGGAAATTCCTATCAACATGTTAGAGAGAAATAATATTATTTCCATATTATTCTGCTGTTAATGAATAGGCTCTATTTGGAATAATGACACACAGATATCACCCCTGATCATACCCACAGGTTGAGAGTAAATCTGACTTTGGCTAACATCTGTTTATATGTGATTTATATTTTTTTTAGATCATTAGTAGGGAAGCAGGGTGCAAGTTAAACACACACATTTGACTTGAATTCAGTCATAGGCACTTGGCTCCAGGCAGAACCTGCAGCTCCATCCCAGATCCATCCCACCCATTTTATTCTGTCCCTGTCTTTCTCTGTCTGCCTGTTGCCTCCTCCTATCTTCCACCTTTATCTCTCCCCTGCTGCTGTTTCCTGAGGGAGTCAAGTTGACCCACCAGCACTCTCCCTTGCCTCAATACCCAGGAGGGAAGGGAAAGCAATTGTGGAGCAAGGAGGGGAGGCAGCAGAGACACAGGGAGGGACTCTGTGCAGGGCTCCCCTCCCCCCATTGCCAGGCATCAGCCAGATATTTTGGCTATATGTGATTTTGCTGCAACCATCACACATGATGCTATTGCCCTGTATGTATTTTTGTTGCTCCCCACCAGATACTAGGGTGCAGATTGAGTTATAAATATGTTTAATTAAAGAAATAGAAACAATATTTGCATTATTAATTGAGAGTCTTAGTGTAGGCTATACATGTCACCTCATGGTATGGCTCCCAGTTCAGACATATTATTTCATGTGACTGGAGGCATCTTGGAGGTTCAAGTGTTATGCCTTGTATATTGATTCCCTTGTATTGGGAACTACTGTATAGCTGTCCTGTGAAAGGATATATCAAACAGCAGGTTGAAGCATCTGCCAAGATATTGACATGCCCTAAGGCTCTGGGCTGATAGGAGTATCCTGGTTATTGGAGGCTCCTGTGTACAATAGGACTTTGTGCTGCGGTTGAGTCTTGCCTGAGCAACACATTCTTTCTTAGTTTTGGTGGTTCCCTGGTCATGAATGCTGCTTTGTAAGGGAATCAACATTTTAGAATATATCAGTGCCAGTGCTGAGAATTAGATTATTATTTTTTCAGATAGATGTTGGCAGAAACTAAGGGGGAAAGTTTAACAGCCTTGAAGACAGGCTTAAATACAGCTTCATGTGGATCCATTCTAGCGCAGATGAAGTGGGCAGCAGCAAAATAAGCAGTGGTGTATGCACTCAGACTGATGCTGATCACCAAAGTATCCTGTATTGTTTTTTATTTAATATATATATATTTATGATATGTATGGAGCCAGGCATGTAAGCACTTGTGGTTGCTCATTACTCAGACTATATGGATTTAAGTTAAATCCATTAACTTCTCTGGGTGTACTCTGAGTAGGACTAGCATTACCGTAGATAGTACCCAATGTCTTTTGCATCAGGGCAGCAGAAACAAACTTCATTTTCCTCCCCTGTAGATGGTGCTATGATTTAAGGGAGTGGGTGGTGCTATGGTCTAAACCACTGAGCCTCCTGGCTTGCTGATCGGAAGGTCAGCAGTTTGAATCCACACGGCGGGGTGAGCTCTGTGCCAGCTTCTGCCAACCTAGCAGTTTGAAAGCACACCAATGCAAGTAGATAAATAGGTACTACTGCGGCAGGAAGGTAAACAGTGTTTCTGTGCTCTCTGGCTTCCATCATGGTGCTCTGTTGCACCCGCCAGAAGCGGTTTAGTCATGCTTGCCACATGACCAAGAAAGCTGTCTGTGGACAAACACCGGCTCCCGCAGCCTAAAAGCAAGATGAGCGCTGTACCCCATAGTTGCCTTTGACTGGACTTAACTGTCCAGGAGTCCTTAACCTTCACCTTTACCTATGATTTAAGTGATTTAAAACTAATTTTGAAGTCACTTAAATCATGGCATGAGGTCAACTGCAGAACTAAAATAGAGTTTGCTTCTGTTGTTCTGATGCTAAACACACAAAATATTTTTTGGTTCAGGAAAACTGATAGCAGCAATGGTTTGGTTTTTAATTTAGTTGACTCATTGCTTCCCACTCCAGTTTAAATTAGAGTCTACAGCAATATCTATGTGTGTTTATGTGTTAACCACCAATAATAAGGGCTTGTAATTTTACATTTAAATAAAACACACATTCTGGTCGTGGTCATTTTTTGGTCAAGCAAGTCAATAGCTTCTAGTAGCTTATGCTGTACTGTGAACTATCAGTATCTCCCTATAAAGAGATTTATTTCCTTTGACTCATGTTAGATGTTTTGAAAAGATGTAAAATATATATTTTTATAGATAGTATAACTTGTAAATCCAAGCTACATGTTATGTAGCTATGATGTATTGTGGATGCCATATACTGTATCATTGTTTTAAATGTTCTGTCAGGGTTCAGGATGTATAGAATCATAAAGTTGGAAGGGACCACAAGGGTCATCTAGTCCAGCCCTTTTCCCGAAAATTAAGAGTCTTCTTCTATCCCAGGTGCCCAAATTCAACATACTCAGTTACACTCCTAGGACACCTCTTCCTTCCTTCCTTCCTTCCTTCCTTCCTTCCTTCCTTCCTTCCTTCCTTCCTTCCTTCCTTCCTTCTAGTTCCAAATGCTATGAAAGTATTAGTCTCTAATGAATGGCACAAAATCTATACTGACATAACCCAGGTTTATATAAATATGAGTGCTGTTTTCTCCATTAAGCCCTTTTCACAAATATTTAATTGCTAAAATAGTATATTGTAGAGAATAAGTAGCATTTGGTTTTGAAAATAAAATATTATTTTTGTCTCCTGTGTCTTCTTCATGATCTGTATCCCCAAATACTTCACAGAGTTAAGTGCAAATAAATGCAGGGAGAGCAAAATAATTTAAAGGTGTAAAGGAAAAATGATGTGATTTCTAAAAAGCCATGATTGCAGCTGATCTTTTGAGAGTTTCTGATCTTCGTAATTTTAAGGAATTATATTCCTATCATCTCATGTGGGACGTTTCACAGAAAAATGGCATTATCAGTAATGGAACATGCTGTTTGTACTTCAAATTCCCATGTATAATATGGGAAGAGCAATATCCATTAACAAACAGGGACAAAAGTTACACTATCCATCCCTAAAGGCCTAATGCGAATTGTAATTGTTAAGTGGCTTACATCATACATATGAAGCAACCAACTAAAACTAACTGATCTCTTACATAGCAACTTTACCTTTATAGTGAAGGTGAAATTACTACTAGACTTAATGATTTGCATTTAACAATAGCTATTGGTAAGCACACATCAAAATCCACTACAGTCTTTTCATGGCTGTACACATAAGCTTACTTAGGTCTGATCCAACTCAGGGAATAACATTTCATTGGCAATTGAAGAAAGCTATCACTTGCAGAGCTAAGCTCTTCAGTGAGATGTTACAGTTAATCACAAGATAACAATAATACAAGTGTCAGTTAAATCTGATTAGATGTAACTAATCATAATTTAGTTGAGTGGTATTTTGCTCATGCTTTCTCCACAAGTTGTTTTATATGCTGAAGCGCACGGTTGGCAGCATTCCAGTTGTGTATATATTGGGGCAGGTGGCAGCTTGCAGCATCTCCAATTTTCTTTAATGACCAACAGTATCTCTTATGAATTGTCCTGACTGTTTGAAATGATTATCTTTGGAATAGATCCATGTTTCTTTTGGAAAATGTCCATTTCAATCTTCCTTTTACTATACCAATAGTCCTATCAGGCTGCCCTTTTCTATTTCTCAGCACTGTAGTAGATTTATAAACATGAAGCCAATTACAGTAGTAAGTCCACATCTTTGACAGTTGATTTAAGCCACATTATAAGCAATATTTATTGCATCATATACAGTGCCAACAATGTTATCAACATGATAATATATTTTGCTAAAACTGCCAGAGAAACCCAAAACTTCCCAGGCTGGAGGATGACCTGGATATTTGCAACTAAGTGGCAGATCATGGTTACAGTCATACCTTGGTTTCCGAACAGCTTAGTTCTGAACGTTTTGGCTCCCAAACGCCGCAAACCCGGAAATGACTGTTCCAGTTTGCGAACTATTTTTGGAAGCCAAACGTCTGATGGCGCTTCCACAGCTTCTGATTGGCTGCAGGAGCTTCCTGCAGCCAATCAGAAGCTGTGTTTGGGTTTCTAAACATTTTGGAAGTTGAATGGACTTCCAGAATGGATTTCTTTTGATTTCTAAAGGTGCGACTGTACTAAGAATCAACAAAGGATTGCCAAGTAGAACTGGGGCAGCTAAAAGTGTCAGTTATTATTGGAGCTGTTAAATTCACACCACACAAATGTCTCCATGTTTTGGTGTTCCATGTTAGCTGATCTTGTTTTTTGGGGGGGTGACACCTATCCAGCAATCCAGTTAATTAGCAAATCAACACAGAAAAAGAACCACTTGCAGAAGTAATAACAGTAACATGTGTCATGTACCCTTAATTCAAGTATGCATTATATATGTGTGTGTGTCAGACCCTTGGAATATTCGTAATTCTTGTTTAATTTATCCAGAAAGCTACCTGTGTCTTACTATGAAAGGTGTCAGATTTTAGGTTGAAGTCATTCAGAATTGTTGAATACCAATTACCTTGTCCTTTTATGATATTTCAAGAAATATAATATTCATAAAATACACACACGCACACATTGAACTACTAACTTCTGAGTAGACATGAATAGGATTGCACTGTAAGACAGGTAGAAATATGATAGTTATAATTAATCAAGGACATTTTAGAACTCGATTTTAATATACATTTTATCAAATCTTGCAAACTTTTCTAGTTTAAGGCTTTCGTGTGAGAGGCTTTTTTATAGCTTTGGTGGACTGAACTGTTATATATCCTTTGTTTACCTGAAATGTTTTATAGTCTTTTAAAAGTGTTTTATGCCCTTTGTTGTTTTTTATTATGTTATCAGGCTCCTTGGGTTTTTACAGAAGGTAAGGTATAGATCCATAAATACAAATAAACAATAAAAATTCTAATAATGGATAAAATACTTTAGTCATCTGCTGATCATTTAGATTACTGAATTTTGAAAGGTGAAATGAGGATTAAAACCTTCCACCCCTTGTGAATTGAGAAATTAGCATGATTGATGATAGAATACAAAATATAAAATAAACAAAGTTGCTGATGACTTTTTAAAGTATTTTGAAACCATCTCTTATAGATCTTAGAGAAATGTCAGTCTCAAGAGTTTTGAATGTCAAAAGAAAAATAAATCACATTGTTTAGACTAAGGATATTTTTCAATGTAGAAGGGTGAAAAATGATGAGCAGCATATTTCTTTGTTATAGTTTCATATTTTTGTGGCATGATGAAGTGTTGTTCTTGCTTTCCAGTCAAACAGACTAAAATTAAACTAGAAAAAGTAGGAAGTTAAATATAGTAGTTCAATGGAATCCTTTTTGGTAAAATTATTGAGATCTATAATTACAGTTTGTTGTATTTTAAGTATTCTATTTTAAAGAAACAACATATGAAAATCAGGGCTGATTAAAATAATTAGTGAATGTTTGTGGCTCAATGAGTAAAATTTATGGTCCAAGGCCTAGAGTAGGGGTGGGAAACTGGATACAACAAACAGACCGGATCCAAAATTCCCACATCCCCCTGTGGGCTGCTCTGTAAAGGACAATTCTTTCTTTACACAGTAAGCGCCTCCCAACAGACTTCCATACATTGGATTTCCCTAGAACCTGCAAGTAAAATCCATTCTTCGTGGGATGGAATTTCATGACTGTGTCCTAGATTGACTTAAAGTTTAGCATTGACTTTTATAGAACTTGGTTTTATGAAAATAAAGCATACTCAAACAGGGATGTAGTTATTTGAGCATTAATTTAGGCAGGTGGGGCTTGACAACCTGGGAATGTAGCCCATCTAGGAGAAGGAAAACTCTGATCCAAAGCCTCTGGGATATCTTTGAGACAAGAAAATGTTAAGAAGTAAACCCTACAAAAATCTGAAGTCCCAAAGATGGTTGTGCACCTTGTATTCCTCCTTCTGGCAACTTCTGTAACCAAGCTGGTGTCAATTGTATTGTTGTGCTTTCCTTTATACCATTTCAGGAAGACCAAAAGGTGGGTCTTGTCATTTGGGCAGCCCAGGAGCTCCATACACACTGGTCAGGCTTTAACCCTGGGGAGGTCACTTTGATGCTGCTAACTCATAGGTTTGACTTCACTCCCGGAGGCACAGTCCACAGTCTTTTGAAACAGACAGATGCCTGATTTCTGCAAATTCATAGCCTTACCCTGAAAAAGTACGATTCCAGTAGCGGCGAGTAAGGCAGCACAGGTAGGGCTATGTCACTTTCCTGTTTTCCCAGCATAGCAGCAGTTTGCTGGCACTTACCCAAGAGGGAGAGGAGAGGGACGAGATGTGGGGAGCTCAGTGCTCTGTGACATGGCAGAGTCAATGTGACACTCCTTCTGCAACTTTACAGACAGCAATGTGCTCCTTGTGCCTTGCCCTTCCTCTCTTGGTAAGTAAGTGCCCAGGACCTGCTATGATCTGAAGCTGGGAGAGCAACCAGTTCCCACCCATGCCAGCTGCTACTTACTCTCTGGCTGGGCAGGGTCTGACTGATGTTTGAACACTGACAGGAAGCTAGGAAATGACATTTATTATTGCATAAAACAATTTTGCTTCCTTATATGCATCAACATCTGTTTTTGAGGAATGACTGAAAACTGAAATGTTCACATCCTTCTTGGCACCTCTGGAAATGGGAAAGTTTAGGATGGGTGAGGAAGCCACCAGCCCTCCAGATATTGTGAACTCCAACTTCCATCAGCCCTAGCCAACAGCTTGAAGGTTACAGGTTTTCTATCCCTGAGTTAGGATAAACTGGCGGAGTGGGGAATACACACACACACACACACACACACACACACACACTTGAGAGTATAACAGAAGCAGTGACTTTTTGTAACAGTTTCAGAATTCCTGAGCCAAAATAAGCATAAACAAATATGAATTTGATGCTAAACTTTAGCCAAATGATTACAGGTACTTTCAGTGCATCAGCATGATCAGGCAACATACGGATTATTAAAAACTGTACCTTGAAGTCATATTCGACAATATGATTTGGGATTAAGGGTTGGTCGGTCTGTGCATTCCAGTCTCCCTAGTAATGCAACAAGTTTATAGCCAGTGCTTCTCCCACACTCGCCGTAATAGCATGTCCTTTTAATAGCATCATGGCCTATCATCTCAATTGCTGGTGCATACTCCTTCATTTTCTTCTCACTGCAAGTTCTTTGTATTTTTTAGTGTATGTAAGAAGGAAGCAAATCAGTCAAAGGACCCATTATGTTTGTAAGTCTGTAAGTAATATAATATTGAAGCCTCGGGCCACCTTTTTCTAATGAGTTCCTAATCCATTGGTTTAACTCTTGGTCTTTACCTTGTCTTTTCCCCTTTCTTTCCAATTGATCCTGTGTTGAATCTTTTTGAAGCAAAGTGTGTGGAATTTTAAGTGGCAGCATACTAGATATATATTTCACAAGAGGGACTCAGTTTTATTTTGATAGATTAGTTATGACCTGTATGAAAGATGCCCAGGTCATGAAACAGACTTGCATTTTTGTGGGTATTGTCCAGGGTGTATATATTTCTTATTATATGTTTACATTTCTCATAATAAACTTCTACTAGCACTGAGTGTTTCATTCATATTAATGCTGAAATATTTTGCTTCTAAGCTTGTAAATTATGAACATATTCTGAAATCTTCTCCTATGGGTGGTTCACTCAAACAACTGGAATATTAATTTCCCAAATAAAGTTCACTGTTGGGTCACAGGGTACAATCTGAGGGTACAGAACCACATCCTGTGAAAACTTAAGCAAGCTTGGGTATTACCTGGAAGGGTGGTTTCCCGGTAACTGCATGTTCTTAGACTCTTGGGCTTTGGAGTATGGCAGGGCCATATATTGTCTCCAATGCAATTAAGTATCTATATCAAGCTGTTGAGCAAGATTATTAGGGGACTTGGAGCAAGGTAGCATCAGTGCCAGGGCTGGCTCGGAATGTTTTTTGTGCCTGAAGCAAAGTGTCAAGTGTTGCTTGCTCTGAAACCCTCCTCCTGTCACCACACACAGGTGCACCTGCACTACAGTGACTGGCCCTCATCACCAGCCCAAAGGACACCTGCAATGTGGTGGGCTATGGGGAGAGGGGACAGGATGGCACAGGGCCACTGAGATGTCTGCACTGCAGTAAGGTGGCCTATGGGTAGAGGGGGCAAGATGGCAGAGGCACATTGAGGCTCTGGCCAGTACTGAATGTAAGCAAGGTGGAAGGCACTGCTGCAAGGGATGAGGCGACATCTGGAGCTGTGTGGAGCTAGGATCCGTCATTACTGAGCCTCTTTCCCCTCCCCTCTCTGCCTTCTGTCTGGTAGTGTTACTTCAGTTCCGAACAGAGATTTTCTTCTGCAGCCAAAGCTACACCTGAGGTTGGTTCAGAAGTTGCTAGTGCAGAATGTGGTAGCTAGATTGCTTGTTGGGGCAAACTACCACCAGCTTATAAACAGGATATGCCTTGGCTGCAAATCTGTTACTGAGACAAGTTCAAAGTTTTAGTGCTAACATATAAAACCAGGCTACTTATATTCTTGGTAAGTCACTGCAGCAGAGTTTCTCCTTAAAGTCCCCAAAATATCAGAAGCCCAATGCACTTGGATCAGGGCTTTCCATGTGGCCACTCTGTAATGTGGACAGCATCCCTGTTGAGATACAACAGGCACCCACTCTCTGTACATTCCATAAACATTTTTGTTTTGACAAACTTTTTCATTTTGTGTGTGTGTTTTGGTACCATTTTATAATTATTTTAACTGATTTTCTGAATAATATATTTGTAAATCATTTTAATATTATTCATAAATGATTATTATTTGTAGTAGTAGTACTGTTATTAACAACAGCAACAATAATAACCACATTATTCTTAACAACAAATAGCCACCTTGAGTTCCATGATAGAAGAAAGATAAGATATACATGTATGAAGGCCATTTTCCATATGAGGTAGTTTTTGCTACCTCCATGACTCTACAGCCAGATTTGGATTTCCATGGAAAATTGCCAGAGCTTTGCTTAGGGGATTCCATAAGAGGAATATGGTGCTTCGAAGAGCTTTGTTATAGAAGTTATTCATGTATCTGTGCTTATCAGTCATTGCATTGTTTGACTGGTCTTGTTGTTGGAGTTGGCCACATGAATTTCCAAGTAATTTATTCCAAAGAGGAAGTTCTGTGAAAGGAATGACCGCTCCCCGCTTAAAACGGGGGGTGCCCTTTGCGTGGACGCGTGCAGCCCCTAGATCTGGAGCGGCTCCAACAGCATAGGCTAGGCTTTGCCTTCCCTCAGGTGGGGTACCTGGAGGTCTCCGCCTACCTCAGTCAGTTGTCCAATCCCACCTGGGGGAAGAGTTGCCAAGGAGACCAGGCCAGGTAAGGGAGGGATTACCTGCCCACACAAAGGAGGGAGGATCTTACCTGGGAATTCTCACTTGGCTCCAGAGCTTCTCCCACCCTACCCACCCTCAGTCAATGTCTTATGTTGCAGGTTAATTTTCCTCACAGGTTTTGCAGGTTAACTTTTCTTCACAGGTATGCGGGCGCTGCTACGTTAAGGTCGCTGTTAAAGGGCCGGAAAGGAATTTCCCTGCATTGGCAGGTTTCGCCTTTCGCGTAGCAAAATGTCACAACTTTGGCGGTATCAGGCCTTGGGCGGAATCCTTTTGTCCATCTTCCTCTTTGCGGCGGCAATACCAGGGTTCCCCGTTAAAGGGGTTTCTGAAGGGAGGCTTTGACCGTACGCCGGAAGGTCGTCATTGCTCTCCCCTGCGGCGGCGTTACGGGGGCGGCTATCTCTGCTTGAACATATGTTCTCCAGAGCCGGCCCATCCCCCACACACACACACACTGGATAACCCTGATGCTCCCTAGGTCCCCGGCTGGGGACTGGGGAGGGAGAACGCCCAATGCCTGAGCCAAGGTCTATCCACATTTGAAATTTAATAAAGTTGTGGCCAATTTAATCCCATAGCACATTGTCTTGAGTCATTATTCCACATGACGGGGGGACCGCGCAGGATCTGGGGACTCCGCCTGTCCACGCAAAGAAACCGTTTTTCTCTTCTCATGTTGTTTATGCCTTCTGGAAGGCAAGGAACAAAGCATTTATGAAGGAATAACCCAAAGTGTCAAGTAAACATAGTATACTGGACAGTTTAAGAAAGTTCCTGACACCTATTTTTGAGTATTAGTTTTTTTCCATGGTTCTTATGTTCTTATGATCTGATGTAAGTAACTGATAGCTCAGGATTCATTAGCTCTGTAGCAATAAATTCATTTTTTTCTGAAGGATCTCGTATTCCCTTGTGCCTACATTTTCTAATATGCACCTACTTATATCAACTGAAGCCCTTTTACGAGTGCTCTTGCAAACTGTTATAGGGCTAGTGGTTTAAAAAGAAAGGGCCTTCTCATTTGTAGCCTCTGGTTTCTGGAATGTCCTTGCCACAGAGAGTCCCACCTGGTACTTACCTTAATGTCTTTTTGGTGCTAAGAAAATATGTTTTTATTGTCACAGACTTCTTAAATCTGATACTTTTGCCTTGCTTTATGCGTCTATTTGTGGCTTATTTTCTGGACGTATTACTGTGTATTAGTTTTCCCTTTCTGTTAACAGTGGGGTTTTAGTACCGCTTTATTTAATTGATTTTTTGGTAATTTTATTATTTTAATTTGATTTGTTTTTAAATTTTTGTATGGATTCCAGGGAACAACAGTTTGGCTGCAATCCTAACCTTTTTCCTAGGACTAGGCCCTGCTGAATTAAATATGACGTATTTCTTGAGTAGATATGGTTGGGATTGTGCTGTATGCAATGGACTAATTAATTAAATTACTTTCCTATGTTCAAATAGAGACTTTATGAAACAGAAAACTCTCAGATTTAGGTGATATAGTCCACTTGAAATATCATTTCCCAACCTGCTTTTCCTACCCACATGGGAAAAATATGGGTCTTCATGTTAAAGAAAAGCATCTGGGTGAGATTTTTAAGTTCACAAAACAGTTGCATCAAACTGTTAAGCAACAACCTACCACCATTGCACACACCAGTTCTCTGCTCAAGAACTCCGTTTCCTACATATGCTTTTGCTTTGCAGGGGGATTCAGGAGAGGAACCATAGAACTACACATAACATGAAGTTTGAGTTATTTTAAATAAGAAAGTAAATTACACCATGGAAAACTGTTCTTCTTTGCTAAGAGTGAAATGCGTTTTTTCTTGATTACTAAGGATGGTGAGTGAAATAAGTAATGGAAAGCCCAGAACTACTTGCCTGCTATGTGTCCATCAGTGCCAGCATGAGCTATATAAATGGGATCAGGTGGAAGATGGCAATAAGTCATATGTGACAGAATTCTTTTTTAGTTGTTTTTAAAATGACAATTTGTGTCTTCACCCAACCCATCAGTAATGCCAGCCACAGGCCCTTGAGTTGTGAATTTTAATCTGTGTTTTCATTTCTTGGTGCCCTGTCTGGCAGAGTCTTCATGGTTTTTAAGAGATTTATTGGGGCTGAGGAGGACTGTACTTGCTGAGGGTGAAAACAGACATGTCACAGTTGCTTCACTGCTTTCTTTGCTGGAGGAAAGATTGCAATCAATCTTAAGAAATGCAGGAGATGAGATCTCTGTGGGCAAAATGTCTTTTCTTTTCCTACCAGCATCAAATATTTACCCCTTATCTTTCCACAAGAAATTCTAAGAGTTTTAAAAACGTAATAGTTTCTGAAAATATTTGTATTACGTAACTGAGCCAAGTGAGGCCTTTTGTTCATCTGGACCATTTGGTGCTATGTATGTATCCTTTTTCAATCAATAGCTTGGTTGAACTTTGAGATATTGGAATGTAGGCACACTTAGAGTACAGTTTTGCATATTAAGTTTTATGTGCTTATTTTGTTTTCTTGGTGCTGGTCATTGATTGCAGCAATAAGTATGATTTGAATGCGATTTTACATATTAAATTTGAATAGCTCTGTTGAATAGCAGAGTCATCTGTGACTGGACCTAACGGTCAGGCGTCCTTTTACCTTTACCTTTGTACAATTGTGATTTGGCACAAATGTTGCAGTTTTGGAGCCATCCTTGTTCAGCATTCCATTCAGCCATCATGCCATTAGGATTTCACACACACCCCTCCCAAGCAGACACCCATCATTCCTTGGCTATTGCTAAGTCCTCTTTGGAATATTATTTCTTTATCTTAAGAGTGGGTTGATCCCTTATACTTGGCAGGGGGGGGGTGTTGGCGGGGGGGGTACTTGTGCATACCAATATTTCTCTCCTGCTTTGCCTATAATCCTGCCAGCTGTCATCACATGATGTTTGTATTAGAAGGAATGATATCAACAGCAATCTGGCTTCTCCTTTCTCCTGCTGTCACCACCCTGAGTTGCTCTTGTGATCCAATACTTTCCTCACTTTTACCCTGTCAGTTTTCTTCATATCTGCCCCCAATTCTGCTTCTTGCTTTGATGTCTGCATGTGACATGATAACGAGAACTGAGAAATTGTGGGCTTGGTACTTTTCACCACATACAGTCTCCATTTGGACAGGACACCTGATCCTTTATGTGTGAAGAATGCCTGAAGTCAATTTCTGTTGATCTATTCACAAGCCTATTTTCCATATGGATTTCAAGAAGAGATTACTGCAAAATAAATAATTATAATAATACTACAACATCAAAGCAAAGAAAGAATGATCACCTTAATTCATCAGTGTATTCAGGATCAGCAGACTATATGGACTATGCTGTGGAAAACAAATTGTTTGATATTACAATGAAAACTCGTAATTAACTTATTTTCCACTGCTGTAATACATTTCAATAATCAATATTATATTAGAACATTTATTTTCTGAAAAAAATAAATTCCAATAAAACCTCATCCCTTTATAGTAATGTTAATAAAACAGATGGTGCTTTATTATTTTTTATTACTACTGTATAACCTAAATCATATAGTTATCAACCAAAACAAACCATTTCCCATAAACATTATCACATATACCCACACACCCTAAACACTAGTTGGAAAGGAAAACTGAGACAATGCATTGTTGTATATTTAAAACATTAATATCAGCTTATATACATTTTTAGCCTCTTGTCCATACTGGCAACAATCCAACTCTGTTGATTTATAAAGACTAGTGCACAGATGCAGTTAATTGTGCTTATGCAACAATTAGTATCTGTCAGTAATGCGTACTGTATAACACTCACTGGTTTTGAAAATAGTCAGTCCCTTTGCCCCTACATTCTTTGTTGTTCTGTTTATTGTGCCCGGTTAATGTGCTCCTGTGCCACAATAATCTCTAGCTAAATGGTAATTGCTCTATTGACAGCATTACTGTACATTTTTGACACATCATTATTCATACTTAACCACTTGACCTGGAATAAATGTTAAAGCAATTACCACTGAGAGCTTTTCTATGAGAAAATTGAAGCAAAGTTTAGAGATAATCAAAATGCAAAGCCGATCATGATAGCAATTGGAAAAATGGCAAATCCTATTAAACAGATTTTTATTAGCCAAGTTGATGCCAGTAGATATTATCTAGTAATTTAGTCTTATTAAAAAGAAAATAAAGCATCTAATTGTTTACTATCCTGGAACTTATTCCAGCTTGCAATTTGCAGCTGAAATTAGGTTTTATGTGGCTCATCTATTTTGTCACATTGAAATATGAAATTATTTGGTACAATGAACATCTGCTCAATTCTCCTTTCTTAGAGGCAAACATCTCCACAACAAATTCTATTTGTTGGGGGACGACAGGTATGTTTCTATATATGCATATTCTTCAACAAGTATTTTGAAAATAAATGGACATTTCAATTGGAATATATATAATTTGTTTGCTCTGCACATTTTTGCTGGTGCTAAAGGTATTTCTCCCCCACTTTCTCTTAAATTGTACATACACAGAGAGATGATACATTCACATTTCTGAGACCAACAGGTTCATTTTAATGGCAGTTAGATCTGCTTTTGTGCTAAAAGTCCCACACTATTTGCTGAATCCATCTTATTGACCTCAATTGTAGTACAGATCCTCTTCTACGATGCTTACAGAAAAAGCAGTAATTATAAAAGTACGTGAAAACACATCAAGTAAACCTTAAAGGGATAGAGTAAGCTTTTACTGCCCCCATCTGCACTATGAGGCTTGCCTGAAAACCACCATTAAAATGCAGACTACTGATTGTTGATATGCCATTATTGTTGTCATGGGACAAACTATTATGGGGCCAGCGAAGTTTGAGTGGTTTCTATATTAATGAAGCTTTTACATTCTTAATGAAAGCCGAGCAGGGGTTTCTTTGGTATTTCAATTAATAAAACATTAAAAAGGACATTTTCCTTTCTGCATTTGGGATATGATCCTTCCTAGTGCCTGTGTGGAGAAGGATCATACCCTTTGTTTTCAAAAATTCATATGTGGAATAGAGATAGCCAGTGGCACAGCTCTTAATCAGACACAGACATGTTTCCAGATTTTAAGCACTCCCAACATTTTTACATTAGCTAGTCTAGCATGTCTTTATTAGACTGATAAAAATTGCTCAGAATGCAGTTAACAGTTTAAATTTAAACTTTTCACATTGTATTATCATTACTGAGGAAGATTCCTATTTTTAAGTATAAAAGACCACCAGATTGCTACCTCATATAATGACAGTTTTAGAGACTGGCAAGATAATTAGGATTATGTGGATGTGATTCTACTAGCTTCAGAATTTATCTTTCAGTGGAGTGGGGAATCTTCTGGTGACTCTAGTAACAGTTCTGCACATATAACCACCTATTTCTCCCACCTGCCTCTTAAAACAAAAACCAGAACTGGAAGTAAGCATCTAGACTGAGAAAGTGACAGGCATATATTGATAGCAAGAAAAAGCAGCAGCACATAATTATTTTTATTAATTTATGAATTGCCTTTTATTGTTTAAAAGCAACACAGAACAAATACCTAAGGCCTTTTCATTCAGCTGGAAAAATCCATCACTTACTGATGGATGGAGGCAGAAGATGGCTTATTCAGTAGAGGTGTACAAGCATTTTGCCTAAACTGAATTCCAAAGTGAAGTGACCCACTCTGGAAGTATTTACACTTTGTGCAAAGCAAAGCAAGGTGAAACAGTAGGGTTCTGAAGCTTCAGATAGTTGTTTCGGTTCCAATTTAACCTGAATTTGATAACAGTTTTGAGTCACCTACAAGCAAGTTTTACGTAAAAAACAAACCATCAGGCCAGAAGGAAAAACAAAGAAATGAAGGGGATTATGTGACTGATAGCTACAGTTCCCAATTAGGAAATTACTTTACAGAGCTCTCCAATAACAGTGCCTTTGGGATGGATGCTGATGTTCCAGTACATTTGTTGCTCTTTGCAAATTGACACACTGAAAGTGTTTGTAGTAGTTGTTGGTTGTTCTCTTTCTTTCTTTCTTTCTTTCTTTCTTTCTTTCTTTCTTTCTTTCTTTCTTTCTTTTTGTATAACATAAACTTTCTTTTTTCCACATCTCTTTAAACATCTTTGCACTTTGTTACTTTGATGGCAGTTTTGAGCAAAAACAATGAAATTCTCAAACTGTTTCTCATTGATCATAACTCCCTAACTCCTGCACCTATCATTCTGAAATTTTCTAGAGATGTTCCCTAGGATCACATTTAGCATGTAACTTAAGTGAAGTCCAGACAAATTAATAACTGGCTAGAAAAGGATGCACCCTTCTGTCTGAAATTTGGAAGGTTTCACCCTCTCACAAACAAATTACCATATTTTTCGCTCTATAAGACGCACCAGACCACAAGACCTTTTGGAGGAGGAAAGCAAGAAAAAAAATATTCTGAATCTCAGAAGCCAGAACAGTAAGAGGGATCGCTGCGCAGTGAAAGCAGCAATCCCTTCTGCTGTTCTGGCTTCTGGGATAGCTGCACAGCCGGCATTCGCTCCATAAGACGCACACACACTTCTCCTTACTTTTGAGGAGGGAAAAAGTGAGTCTTATAGAGCAAAAAATACGGTACTATCTATGTAAATTCTGTCCGTGTTCTTAAGCTGAAAACCTACCTGGATCAGTGATGGAATTGGAGTCAGGTTCTTCTGTCATTAAAGAAGTAAAACAATAAAGATCTCCTGTGTTGCAAACAGAACAATCTGACATTCCAAAAGCAAAACTGTAGGCTAACAATATGATTACAACACTTTTATATAACTACTGAATTGTATCTTAATTTACAATATAGTGTACAATATAGACACTTCAGGTTGCGTTTTTTCGGGTTACGGACCCACTGAAACCCGAAAGTACCAGAACAGGTTACTTCCGGATTTCGGCGGTCATGCATACGCAGGAGCGCCAAATTGCGCTTTGTGCATGCGCAGAAGTGCCGAATTGCAACCCTCGTGTGCACAGACGTGCCGTTGTGGGTTGCGAATGCTGCAGGTTGAGGACATGCATCCCGCATGGATCACGTGCGCAACCCGAGTGTCCACTGTATATACATGGTGACACCAACTAATATGAGTTAAGAAAATGTCCCAAAGTAAGGGATTTTTTGGCTAGTATAAGATCACAAAGAATCACTCAAGCTTGAGGCAACATGCCTTCTAAGGTAAGTGTAAAGTCAGACACAGCACAATTTATGCAGTGTTTTGCAGGGAATAATTTAATTTTCATGTTAATGTGGCTGTTGTCTATATTCTCATTTCTGTATATTGGATGCTGTACCTTTTAATTTCATGTTATACCATTTACCTGCTGGTGGTCTTTATAATGCAATGTTTTAGCTAACAGTGTCAGCCAATTACACTGATTAGTGAAAGCTGAACCATTTGTATTCTGTGTACCCTTTTGGACGTTTTACTTCATAATGTATCTCTTATTGTGTAATAACCATTTGTAAACCGTTCAGGTATATCATCTCATTTATTGTATTTGAATGTAATTGATTTTATTTGGTATTATTATCAGCTGAGAAAGAAAATTTGAAACAGTCGGTTATCCTGGAAGGACTCTCCAGCTGCTGTGTTTGGAGCACCAACATCCTTTAGCTTATTCCCTGCAAAACACTGCATAAATTGTGCTTTGTCTGACTTTACAGTTACCTTGGAAGGCACCTCAAGCTTGAGTGATTCTTTGTGATGTTACACTAGCCAAAAATTCCTTACTTTGGAACATTTTCTTAACTCATATTAGTTGGTGTCACCATGTATATATTGCACGCTATATGATTGTAAATTAAGATACAATTCAGTAGTGATACAAAAGTGTTGTAAGCCTATTACCAGCCTACCACTTTGCTTTTGGATTGTCAGATTAAAGAAGTAAAGACAGGGGAAAACAGAGCTTTACCCACAGCAGAAAACCTTCACCAACTCCTGTATGATAGTGCATAAGCTATGTCATAAGCTTTTGGGGGGAAGATATGTTTGGCTCAAGAACACCCTTGCTTGCCCCACTCAGCCATGTGCATTTCTTCCATTTCATTCCTGCAGTAAGGATATATATCTTGAACAAAAGCTGTGAAGTGTTCAGAAAATGAGTAGATTTTCCCAGACTGTGTCTTGTCAATTTAACTGCTTAGCTATTGCACTTGACAGATGTCAGAGAGATATTCAGATAGCTACAAAAAAAAAACACTTTCTCTCCCCCCACCTCCTACTTTAAGACTCCCTTCCCATTCTTGTCAGGCAGAAAAAAGTCAAACAATGGGAAAAATTGACAGATAAGAAAACTGGCAGAAATAGTGGGAAAAACTGTTTCCACCATTCTTGACACTTCATCAACTATTACCAGCAGGGAATAGCAATAAGGAGTCTTTTTGTGCCACTAGTCCCTAGCTAAAAATAGCTTTGAAACCTATTGGAGAGCTGCAGTTTTAAAAACAATGGCTATTCAGCTGACAGCCCACCTGGCCACATGGCATCCAAATGCCTTTCCCTTGTTTCTAGGTAAGGCAATCTTTAGAGTTCAGTATTTGTAGAAACAAAACTTATCTATTTACTTAGCATAGATTTTTCTGTAGCTTGTTTAAAATATTCATATCCCACCCTCTCCAAAGCCTTTTTTATTGCTCGTACAATAAAAAAAAAACCTTCCCTTTATCTGGGGCTTTATAGTTTGTTCATAACATATATGCCAACTGCCCTCAAACACAGTTAGATAACTTCTGCAACTGCTGTGATGTAACTGTTGCCTGCAAGATCTAGCACAGTGATCTTAAACATATGCACATGGCAGTTCATTGATTTCAGTGAATTCACTTCAGGATAACTGTTTCTACAATTCAGCTTTGCGGGCAGATCCAATAATAATAATAATAATAATAATAATAATAATAATAATAATAATAATTTTTATTTATACCCCGCCCTCCCCAGCCAACTATGCACATCATTTAGATGAAAGCATAGCTGAAATTGGATTTGCCTTCTAAAGAATGTTTTAAAGGTCTGATTTTGAACTTCTGCACCTGTTATGCATGATTAACAGTGTGTATCAGAAGTGAAAAATAATAATGTCAATTAAGCACATGGAATCCAGTTCAGCATATCACCAAAAATAGTTAAAAATGCACATTTTCTATTAATAGTAAGATGTGTCAGACAGACATATATAAATTGAAATGTATATTAATGGGTATATGTTATTGGCTAAAAATGTTGCCAGTGTTGCAAAGACTCAGCTACTGAATAGAGCTCTGTTTTTTTCTCAGTTATGTTTTGCTTTTATTCAGACATCTTCCTTGTTCCTTTCAATTTTTTTGCATCTACTCAGTGTGTTGTATTCATCCTACCCTAACCTCGCTGCCAAGAGAAGTGCCTCCAATGAATTTTAGGGTTTTTATTCCTGACCTCTGTTCCCATATAAGCCAAAGAATCTCTTAGCTCATTACATAATGGTTCAAGATTTTAACAGAGGCTTTGTACTACTAATTTTCACAATGTAAAATTCTGTAGATGAGCCATATAAAGCCAGTTTCTTCTCTAGCGTACAATATTAAAACATGCAGAACAATTAACAATTAACTGCTTTCTTTTTTTCCTTTTAAAATGACAAGTATTTGGAGGCATGCCCATTCTTTCAATCTATCCATCTATATAATTCTGTCTTCCCCTCCTCCAGTTACTCTAGCTATATGCACTCCACAGAAGTCATTTACTAATTTGAGACATGCCAAGGAAAACTGGCAGCCTTCCTCAACACCTCCTCTCCAAGGCAGAAAGGATAGCACAATGCAGCAGACATTCAGAATTCAAGAAATGTCTTTTTTCTTCAAAAGGATCCTGGCAAGTTTGTAATTTCATATCCTTTTCTCAGAGTTGACAAAAAATGGAAAGGTAATCTATATGAAATACAAAATTTTGACTGCAGTTCTATACACCCAACTGAGTCCCACTGAATTAAGTAGAAATTACATCTAAGTATACATGCTTAGAACTGTGCTGTTAAAAATTATATATTCAAATGGAGTTTATTTTAAACATTTTTATACCATATTCCATTCTATTTAAGAATTCTGGAATGGTATATGTTCAACTGAATTACATATATACACACACACACACCAGAAAAATCCTGACTTCCTAAAACAGAATCAAGTTCAGAAGATGGATATCATAAAATAAAACAGTACACTTCAGAAGACCCATTAAATTGTTTGCTGCATTCGTAGAATAAAAAATTGTACCATTCCAGATCATGTGGAAAGAAATATATGGGCTATTCAAATTATCTGCCCTTGTGTGAGAATACATATAGCCTTTACTTAAAACAATCACAGAGATACCTAATATTGTGGAAGCATATAGTAGCATATTAACTAAGCTAGAGTTCATTAGCAAGTTGCTATCTAGTTCGACTAGGGCTAACAACACTGCTAAAGAAAGACCTGGGATAAAGTAAGATGCTAAATGAATAGGGTTCTCAATGCTTGACCAGATATCTTTGAAATCAATTGCACTTTTTTGATATAGTTAGACATTTTATTTAGAAGGAATCTAACAATCTGATGGACAGATTTCCATAAAATCCTGTCACTACAGATAAGTGGTGACACCAATAGTGTCACTGTGTTTGATGCGAACCAATGAACTTTCTGTTTTCTTAAATATTTACTTTTTGATGTCAAAATCAGAGAGAAAAATGAATAAGTCATTCTCTACACGTTAAACTTTATTGCAAGAAAGGCAAAGGGAAAGCTGCTATGCTGAGGAAAGAACACAGAAATTAACAGGATCTGATTGAAGAAGAAGAGGAGGAGTAGTTTGGATTTGGTATCCTGCTTTATATGTGGGCTATTCAAATTATCTGCCCTTGTGTGAGAATACATCTAGCCTTTACTTAAAACAATCACAGAGATACTCTAAGGAGTCTCAAAGCAGCTGACAATCTCCTTCCCTTCCTCCTGTACAACAAACACTCTGTGAGGTGAGTGAGGCTGAGAGACTTCAGAGAAGTGTGACTAGCCCAAGGGCACCTAGCAGCTGCATGTGGAGGAGCGGGAACACGAACCTGGTTCACCAGATTACGAGTCTACCGCTCTTAACCACTACACCACACTGGCTCTCACTGAGAGCAGAGTAGTTGTGAGCTGATTATTATAATAGATCACATTATTGAATACAGTGGTACCTTGTGTTGGGTAACCACTTCGGGTTACGGCCATGGCAAACCTGGAAGTGTATAGTTCCGGGTTTCACGGCTCACGCATGCGCAGAAGCGCTCTATTGCACCGTGCACAGAAGCGGTGCCTCTAGTTACAGATTTTTCGAGGTGTGCACGGCACCCCGAAACAAATTAAATTCGTAACCAGAGGTACCACTGTACTCTTCCACCATAATAAAGTTCTTTGACAGTGAAAAATGATCCGTTGTGCATAAGTGAGTGTGTGAGCCCCAGCTATAGTAGCGTAACCCAGGAACCACCTCACCATAGCTGTCAACTCACAGATTTGAAAATAAGGGACCAGCAGCCTTGAAAATAAGGGACCAGCAGCCAAATAAGGGACCTGCACCCTCACCTGTTCCAGGCACTCCAGTCTTCCTGTCCTCCTGCAGTCTGGTCAAACTCATGCTGAGTAGCTTCGAGAACACTGTCCAACCAACTTTGTAACCAGAGGTTCAACTGAATAGAATCTGAATCAAATGCACCACAAGGCCTAGGCAGCCTCAATTTAAGATGGCTCCCCAGCCTGGCTTTGCACTGCAAAGTTTGCAGCAGCACGTGCAACAAAATGGCGTTCAGCATTCAAAAAACCCCTCAGCTTGCATGAACTAGCCACACACAAGGCATGCAAGCTCCATCCCCCCAGTCATTCTTAGACTTCTTATTGGGTGAGCAACACAGCCAAGCAACACAGTTGGAGCCTCCCTCCTCTTTGGCCGGCAGGGAGGGAGGGAAAGGAGCTGCTTCCTTTGAAATTTAAGGGACATCATTTAAGGGATATTTAAGGGACATCCATCAATAAGGGACAGCAGCAGGACATGGCGCTGGAATAAGGGACTGTCCCTTCAAATAAGGGACACTTGACAGCTATGCACCTCACTGAGAAGTACCGTAAGCCTAAGAGTGTAAACTGAGATAAGGGCTTCTAGTTAGTAATTCACTCACTAGGTGGTTATTAGCAAACCATTATTTTATCTTTCTCAGCACCACATCCACAGTATATAAGCAATATGGACTGTCTTATGTTAAATGCTTTTTACATTAGAAAGATGTTAAATACAGTGGTGCCTTGCAAAACGAATGCCTCGCAAGACGAAAAACCCGCTAGACGAAAGGGTTTTCCGTTTTTCGATGCGCTTCGCAAGACGAATTTCCCTATGGGCTTGCTTCGCAAGACGAAAACGTCTTGTGAGTCTTGCGGTTTTTTTTGCTTCCCCCCTTTTTCTAAGCCGCTAAGCCTTTAATAGCCGCTAAACCGCTAAACCGCTAATAGCGCTAAGCCGCTAAGCCGCTAATAGGGTTGCTTCGCTAGACGAAGAGACTCGCAGAACGGATTATTTTCGTCTTGTGAGGCACCACTGTAAATGCTTAAAAACATGATAATTGTAGCCTGTATCTTTACAGATCAAACATTCTGTTTAACATCAGGTAGGCCACGATTTACCCAAAATATAGTAGTTTATTATAACATTAGTGTAATTTTGTTCTGTCATTGAAGCGATGGTCATCCTAACTGGAAATGTGAAAAGTCCCTACTGCATAACTGCTAAGGTGTAGTTGTAGTTGTGCTATTAATTCACAACAGTAGTTTAGAGTCATATTTCTTGTATTTTAAGTTCCTGAAGCACAGTGCAGGTATAATTTTGCTGCCATTGCATAGGCCTCACACTGTTTAAAGACTGTTTTTCCTCAAAGCAGCAGGATGAAATTTCTAAAGAAATTCAGCAACCCTCAGCATGAAAAAAAAACACCCATCCATAAAAACTATATTCATAGTCATCTGGCATTGTCATTTGAAAATGCATTCATTTGGAATGAACAAAAGATGTCCAATTTTCTTCTGTTGCTTTGAAATTGTTTACCCAAACTGCAGAAGAAAGGTGTCAGCTCTTAGGACAGCCAGCTTATACATGAGCTGCCATTTATAATCTTTCCATATTTTGCATAACTAATTGAGCTAATTACATTCACACAACTGAAGTGTACCTGGAAAATGTTTCTGTTCCTAGGTTTTTCAGATGACAGCAAAGACGGTTATATATTTTCTAAATTGAGACATATTATAGTCATAAAAGGTTTCATATATTTGGCCTCGAGTCACAGTGAAAAAAATGGTAGCAGTTCTATTCTCCCAGTCAGAATTCTGCATAAATAATGTTGGGGGTCAGACACAGTGAATGTTCTGAACAGGTTGTATCCACCCAACAAAGAGTGGAAGTTTGATGGGCAGCTGGGCTTTTCTGTCCCCCTCCACTACCCTGAGGGTTGAGGGACCCTCAAGAAAGCCCTGGCATATGTATACAAATCTTGTTGAGTTGATCTACTTTCGTCCGTTCTATTTTCTCTTCAGCAGAACGCCAACATTCAACTTTTTAACACTTTCATTTGAACTTGGCACATTTTGAAAGGCAGCTAAAGGCTGCTTCTGAATGGTAGACTTCACCATGCACACAAATAAAAGATTAAGTGATAGAAATGGTATACAAATGTATATGGCAAAGGATCAAGTTTCTTAAAATTTGTGTGCTATGTTTACATGTTGTTTGTTGTTTACATGTTGCTCAGGAAGTGCATTTAAAAGAAGACAACATTTAAAGAGCAAAACAAAAAGGAATAAAAATATGGGATACTTACTTGGATCAATTGCAGAAGAAATAAAAATATTGATAAAGCATATTAAGGCCTGGTCTGCTCATGCAACATTTTGAATTTTGTTGATGGAGGTTGTGTCTTCCCTGGTGCAGATACAAATGCTGCTCATAGAAAACAAAAGAGATGCTGTAGATTCCAGCGTATAAGACAACTTTTTAACCCCAGAAAAGAATTTTAGTGGAGCTGTGACTATGGAACAGCATATCAACCCCAAAACAAAAGACAGCAGCAAAAACAGAAGTTCATACTGATAAGGCACTGTGTGTGTATTCTGAACCTATACATATACATTAGCATATGTAAATTATATGAAAATTTATGACAATGTATTTCCACTTCCTTGGTGATGCATAAGTGATCAGCATAAGGTGAACTATGGACTATGGCTACCCACACACATACACACACACCAGTTTGCAAGCATGCCTTTCATATACTTACTAGGGGTAAGCCCCTGCTTGCTTCTCTTGCCAACCCCCTGCCATTACCCCCATATTAACCTCCTATAATTTCCCGTTCCCATCCCATGCAACTAACAAGTTTGCTTTTCATCTTCCCAATGTCATTTCTGAAGCCATTTCTCTTGTACTAGTTTTCAACTTCACACCCATGTCCATGCCTCCCCCCTCCTTTTGTGCAACCTATGCTTTCACACAAAGCACTCCCATGGTAACTTCCTGCATCTTCCTCATCCCACACATTACAACTACTAGGCACCCTTTTCACCTTCTTCCCGGTTATGAAGCCACCATCTCCTCCTCTTCTTCAGACTCTTTTATGCCCTTGCTTTCATCTTCAACTCTATTTCCATGCTATCGAATGATGCTATTGGTAAAAGAGCTGTAGTAATAAACTGTTTACTTGGAGGATACAGATAGGGGCACTTGGTGCAGTAGTAGTGCAGGATCCAAACAAATATATGATTTGTTCCATACATCAGAGTGCTTTTATCATTTGTGACAGAAGTCCTCAGGCCTCCACAACATTGCAGCAAACAAACAACATTTTGGAATTGTAATATTGTGTGATGGCATGATGTTTAAAGATGAGGGGAGTGGTTTTTTTAAAACAACAACACGTGCTGAAAGGAACATTGCCTACTAAATGAAGAAAGGCTACCAGCTGTAGTTCCCACCTCTTTCTTAAATTTGTCATCAATATTGCCTTCAGCAGCTGTTTGTTTTTTGTTCTTCTCTGATGACTGGAGGATCTAGTGCAGGCATCCCCAACCTGCGGCCTTCCAGATGTTTTGGCCTACAACTCCCATGATCGCTAGTTAACAGGACCAGTGGTCAGGGATGATGGGAATTGTAGTCCAAAACATCTGGAGGGCCGAAGGTTGGGGATGCCTGATCTAGTGCATTGCTTGCTCACACCAAATTCTTCCTTTTTCCTTGCCCTGTCTTTAAAAAACAAACAGACTAGAAAGTTGAATCTTGGATCTGATCAAACGTACCTGTGTTGCACCAGTGAGGATCTACTAATCCATAGGTCACATGGCGAAATGAAGGCATTGGATGAATGACGGAATGTTACTACAACATGGAAGCAGTATACATCTTACTTCTAATATATTGTATGATGAGGATCTAACTCTCAATCTGGAACAGAGTTCCAAACTATTTATTGTATGTGAAAAGCATAGGGATTTGGGGGGAAGCCGGTGGCTTGTTTTAAAAATAGTTGAAAAGAAGAAAACTGCAATCCAATAATTAAATTTATGGGTAGCAGTAAAAACTGGAGTAATTAAGCAATGGATGTAATGGTAGGCCAACTAACATCATGTTCCATAAGGCCCTTTTTCCAATATCTATTCTGGCTTGGACACATGCATAAATTTACTCATTAAAATTTAGCCCTTCAGTATTTAAAAGCCATGATGCCATGTTATAAAATTATTTTTCAGTTAATAAATATTGTAAAACACTGTAAACATTCAATACTTGACAAGTTTTAGGTATGCTTTAGTTTATTACAGGTTACTTGTTTAAATAATGTATTGGAGAATAAACCAAAGCCAAACAAATCTCTTTGTGCTGGATGGGAGTAAGTATCTTAGCTCCCTAATTCAAGGTAAATTGATTGTGTTTATTGATTGATACCATTTGAATTAAGTGCAGTTTACAAAGTTTTAATTAAGCAGTAGCTCTGTTTAATAGGCATAAAATAATGTGCATGAATTTTAAAAAATATGTTATATTTCAGTCACATTTGTGGGTAGAAGCAATTGCAAAAAGTGACCAATTAGTTGTTATTTCCCCCCTCCATTCAAGATTATTGATGTTCTAAACTACAAAGAGATACTGATGCATTTATTCCCTTTTCACAGGGAAGAGATCTATAATGCAATTTAAGAACCATGTACTTTAGCTCCATTTTCAACTAATTGATCCTGTTGGTTTTGCCATGTCTAAGAAAAGGTATGGGGGAACTTTATAAAGGAGTTGTGCAATTACAGGCAAATTAATCAGGATACATTTTCTCCCTCTGAAATGCTGGGAGTACTAAAGAAAATGCTTGGGTCTGTTATGTAGCTTGTGTCTTATCCCGTGGAAATGTAGGACAAAACTATTGATTACACTTTATTGCAAAGCATTAAATACAGATGGTGCCATCTCAGCTTTCTACACTGAAGAAGAATGGGATGCAAAGGCCCTTCACATAAAGAGCTGTTATAAATAACTACTGTAAATCTGGTGTTTCAGATTATTTAAAGTACAGTGATGTACTGGAATTCTGCTTGACTCAGGATCAGGACCAATGTATGTATTTTAGACAGTGAACAGAGTGTAAATGAAGCATTTATGCCTTAGCTGCCTAGGGGAAGTACAAGGTACATTAATATTGCAGTGTTTATTTGAAATTTTTTATTACAAAATACATTTATTGCAAACAGGAATCTAAACATCAGTACCAGTACTGCTCATGTTCAGCATTCCAGACAATCTATTTTTTGAAATAACGTTCCTTGCAGAATGCATCTCTCTCTTTTTTAGTTAGTTCACCTGTGACACCATAAATAATACATATTTATTTAAGTAGCAATATAATGCTATGGTACATTATTTACAGATAGTGATCTCCTGACATGTGCAGAAAATGTTCTCCATGAAAGTATATATTGAATATGAAAGAATTTAAGAGGAATGGCACAGATATTAGATATTTAAATGGAATAAAATTGGTATCCTCGTCCTGAAACCTTACAATATCAACACTCAAAATAATTTTGTGCTATAACTATATAGATTGCTGCTGACCCAGAGAACAAAAGAACAGCAAAAGGGTACAGAAATGATCTTGTGTCCATGTAAGGCATACACTTGTACACAAATTACCACAGGGAAACCCATTAACAGCTTTATCACATACCATAAATGTGATGTTTTCTGTGTAATGGTCACCTATTACAGTTGGTGTATTTGGAGAAATCTTATTTCTGAATATGCTGGATTTGGTATATAATAATAACAACAGAATATCATCCAGCATGATGTTAAGAGGTTGTAAAGTTTGGATAGAGAGCTATATGTAGGCTCTGAACATGTCACCACAAGCAAGGGGAAAAGACATGCTGGTTGCAGACCTCATTCTCTGATCATCTAGTTGTGCCCAACAACTACCAAGGAGGAAAAAATAGCATGTCCAGCTACACTGGTGTACACCTGGCTTGCACAGTTGTGTGGCACAGCTTCTAGGGCAGAAGAGATGGAAAACTGGAGCAAAAGGAAACTGAGAAAGCCCACAGTGGTGTACTAAGTACTGTGGGAAGCAGAGAGCAAAAGTGCTAGGGAAGCTACACAAGACACAGAATAGTTAAATGAACTGAGAAAGAAGGTTGTGACCTGAGAAATAATAATCTTATGAAAAATGGGTGACAGTAACATTTCAGCTGAAGAAGAAACTTTATGCATGCAAATAGATGCACAATGAAGCTTCTTTCTCCATCTATATGAATGATTTGCTTACAGGATGCCTTAACCCATGACAGATGGTTGAATTTTGTCAACTATATTTAATCAACTTCCTTTCGAACTCAGAATTATAGTAAGCATACAAGGCTAATGGGGAGAGGTCAGACTTGGGGGGGTCTCATTTTCTCTAATTTTGTTGGTTGTTGATAATGGCCTGGTTTTCACATAATGCTAAGCCATAGTTGGTCTGAACATCCAAACCCATCCCATCCCACTGACTGTAGTTCATATTCTGAGAAAAGAACATGCTATGAAGCCATGGTTTATTGTTGGTTTACAAATAATGGCTTGTTTTAACTATAGTTTGACATTCTCTCTGACTGTAACAGCCTTACTTAACCTTGGTTTGTTTGGCCACACCCCTCCAATGGTCACCAAGTTACAGAAGCACATGGAAAGATGAACTAGCAAACAAAAGTGCTTGTTAGAATAAGCCTCTCTCCCTGGTACTTAAAGGAAGCCCTTATTCCTAACGCCAGACAACAGATTCTTTCCCCCACTCAAATCCTCCATAGTAAACCTTCCATCACAAGCTAGGCTGAGATTGCTTTGTGAGGTGGGAGGGAAATTTAAATAGATACTTTCATTTAAAGTCTGGGCATTCCAAGCAATTGGAACGGGATCTTCTGTGGTTTATGCTAGTATCCCGAGGGCATTAGTTGGTGCTGCAGACCACCCAGGACTAAGGAATGTTGCTATTGTATCTTTTTCCCTTTGACACCACAAGAAATACACGTACATGGATAGGCCAAGCAGTGAACGACCTGGAGTCCTTGCAAAACAGGTAGACTTTTCTGCAGTGGAAAAATAGTTTTGGAACCAATTCACAGAGGTGCAAATGATGCCATTTCTTTGGGCAAGGGAAACAGTGCTGGAAAAAAAGTTACTTCAGGTAGCTTTCAAAAGTTTTATGTTAAAAGACTTTTGTCATTACCCTTTACAACTAAACACAGTTGACTAAGGTTTGGAGGGGGGAAATTCGCACTTGCTGTCAAAGGAAGACAAGGTGGAAAAAAATACACCAAAGTGATGAGAAATCTGCTTGATTTCCTGAAGCGTTTTACAAATCAGGAAGACAGTGTTCATGGGTGGAAGGGAAGTTGTATGTTCTGTGTTCAGAAGTATGTTATAGCTCAACTGCTATATTTTTTCAGTTATGAGTTGAAGGCTACCCACCTCCCCTAGAAATGAGATTTCTCTCCATTCTCAAGTAATATTACTTTTGCTTCCTTCTTTCTTATGCTAACCTGGGCAGTTATCTGGCAGCTACAAATAATTTGCCTTTAATGAGATTGGCCTTGTATTCCAAATTAAATATTTTCCAAGTAAATGAACTTCAAAGTAAATTATGTCCCCCCCCCAAATGTATTCTCTTGGTTCTAACACACCAGCGACCCACTGCCTCATATTGAAACTTTATCAGGTGGTTCATTTGTTCAGCCAGATGGTTATAAGAAACAATAGAAAATGGGAAATAGATGGAAGCCCATTATTTTAAAAAGTGTTTGATATCTATATTTTATTCCTGTGAAAATAAGCCTTAGAATTTGCAGTACAGTATAGTTGGCTTAGGAATCTGGTGATACTTATCCACATTTGAGCATTTTGTTTTAGTTGTTAATCTACTTTCCCCCCATTCATATTAGATCAGAATAGTCCACAACTGTACATATTTTGGGAAACTTTGGTCTGTCCCATTTGTAATGGGAGGTGTTCCATTTTGGTTTTGTTCCTGCCTTCTAATTTGTCAGTACTTTTCTACCTATTAAGTAATGATATAATATTCACACAGATAGCTGCATGTACACCCTGGGATGTTTTTGTTTTTGTTTTAATCCCCATCCAAAAAATGTGAAAAGCACACAGGTACCTGTAAATGTGCTTGTGAATTTTCTGTTTTTGTGCAAATCTGAGGATCAAAAGATGAGAGAGCGAGAGAGTGCTTCTAAAACACCCTAAGTAGCATGCTGGAAAAGAAATGAAAACAGCTGTAAATCTGCAGCACACAATTTTCAGACTGTTGCCCAATATATCTGACTTTTTTATGTGGTTTGCTTGTGCATTTTTCTGGTTTTGTGAAATCTGAGGGATTCAAAGGGTGGGGGGGTACTCTTCCATTCAGGAGTGCACTGGAACTAGGAGCACAGCCAGAAAATAAATGAAAGCATTGAGGAAGTAGTGTGTGTGGAAGGGGGGAGTAGAAGCAAGTGATAGTTGTGCCCCAAAACATCAAAACAAATGGAGTGTTTTGGAGCCTGATTTCCTACAACTTACTGGATCATCCCTGTGTTGGGTAAACCCTGTGTTGGGAAAAGTGTCAAGACTGGGGTTGTTTGAGGATAACATCTTGTGAACTGCACAATTTAATTGGGAATTCAAACAGCTGCAGACACACAGGGAACTCTAATGTGCCACCAAATACAAGTAAAGTACAGTATAAAGCATAAGTGGTTAACCATTTTTGGTCTGAGGGTTGTATTCATCCTTGGCTCATCTTCCCGAGTCTTCAGGCCAGTGGTGAGTGTGGCCACCCCACACTCTCACATGCACACAATAATAGGCAAGCAATAATATAGCTACATAGTCCTCTCCTCTCAGCTGATTGATGAAGTTCAGTTGAGGAGGGGTGTTCACTCCATCTCTGCTCATTAAATTATCAGTCTATTGACCAGAGAGAGGATGATTTGCATTGTCATCAGGGCTGCCCACTCCAGTGCTGTATCTAATTTACTTTCCTCCCTCTCCCCAATCTGTGTCTACTTTGCTTTTCCCCTGTCAAAATTGATGGATTCTTGGAGAACGCAGAAAAAATTTGCTTGGTGGGCTACTTTATGAAGTGAGGGTTATCTACGCTTGGTATAAATTATAGAAATATATTTTAATTCAATTTACAGTAAGGGCCAAACTCGATGTGATGTCAGGAGAGCCATAATGAGATTTCTCGCCATTTTTACAAAGGTTAAAGCAGCCACAGAAGCTCCAGAATTGAATTGGGGACAAAGTATTAGGAAAGGGGACTAACATTTTCCTCCCTGTGCCATATTATTTTATATTCTGGATCTCCCTTGAAACTGTTTTTAGCCCTGTGGGGGAAAACACATAGGCCCATGGATTTGCCCTCTCTGGTTTCTTTCTTTGCTGCAAAAAGGATAAAATATTATAAATATAATAAATAATAAAAGACTCATTAGAAAAGAGAGATTGGCAAACAGCAAGTATTAATATCCCCATCTGCTCAGCTTTGGCAGAGCAGCTTTTATCTGGATGAAAAGTATCTTCTGATATGAGGTTCCTAGTGAACCTGCATGTGCATCACAGTTAGACACTGACATGCATTCCATCACCTGCAGCTAGGTCTATGACCCATGTTACTATGCATCATCTTAAGCTGCATAAAAGACTTACTATACGTTATGAACAGTGAAATAGTTCCCCATGCTACAATGCTACCATAACCAATACAACCATTTGTTTAACTGGATTTCACCTAAAATAAGTATTTGTAATTGCTTTCTAAAAACTGGACTGCATTGCTTTTCTTATGCATGTTTGTAATGACTGTTAATGTCCCCTGAGAAGCTTCATATTAAAACATTGAACATATTTATCGATCAACTACTGGGTATATCTCAGATTAATTTTAACTTTAAAGCACTGTAGATTTCTACGACTTGTCTGACTTATCATGACATTTTAGTGACTGCATATCTTTGTTTGGGGGACAATAGAGCAGCAGCAAAACTGGAAATCAGCCAAATAACATCAGTATGCTTTTTTTCCTTCCCTGACTCACCATGCCCTTTTGTATACTTGGGCAAACTCAATTCACTGTACTCAATAATACACAATACAAACTACTGTTGCAGCTATTCTTTGTGGCCCAGCTGCTTCTGGATTTCTTTAAATACAAATGAGCATTGTGCAGAATTGTTGGCAGTGCAGAACTCCAAACCAAATGAGCTCTGATGAAAATATTGCTACTATGTGTCTGAAACTGTTTTTATTCAAAATATTGCAGATGTATGCATGCAAACAAATAATGATATGCATGCAGATATGCATACGCTAAAGCAAGTTCAGAAACAGAAAAGCAGATACAATTTAATAAAAATAAATGTCAGCATGAAAGTTTTTGAAGAAGTTATGCCTATTTTATCATCCATTTCATAATGTAGTTTATTGGATCATCCTCCCATGACATCTAGCACTTCCTAAAAGGAAAGAAATGATGTCATTATAATTATCCTTCATTTCCTGCTATAATTATGTGAAATTAGTTGATTGATATATTTCAACCTTCCACAGGGAAAAGCCCTGTAATTCTGGGCACTTAATGTTTTACAAAAACTCCTGCAGTACCACAAGAAATGGCTCTTGGCTACATTGACCATTTATATCATGAACATCATCATTAGCCTTTCTTTCTTTCTTTCTTTCTTTCTTTCTTTCTTTCTTTCTTTCTTTCTTTCTTTCTTTCTTGCCTTTTGCACCAAGGAATTTACATCAATGCCACAAACTTACAAAAGCACATACAATAATATACAAACTAACTAAAAGTAATCATATAGAAATGTAATAGACCAGTATATTTAATATTGTTTTCTCATTTTTGTAAGTTAGAAGGGAAATTAAATAAGATTTCATGTGTAAGTATTATCCATCCAAAAGACATAAGGCCTCAGTGGCTAGGAGTGTCTTACTAGCTACAGCTGCTGTGTCAACTCTGGCTGTTCTTGGCTGCAGTGATCCATGCACTGGCAAACCCTACACTCAGTTATTGCAGTGTGCTCTATCTAGGGCTACCCCACTGCAGTGAAAAACACCACAGCTTGACTGTTGATGAGAACAGACAGCACAGCACGTTAACCCAGTGCTCAAAAGGCTGCACTGGCTGCCCATACATTACTTGGTAAGGTTCAAGATTCTTGTATTACTTTGCAAGACCCTAAACAATTTGGGCTGAGGCTGTCTCAAGGACCTGTTCACTGAAATCTTTGTAAACCATAAAGAGCTAAGAGGTATATTCATTGTTAAAATTAATGAATGATTTAAAGCATAGCCATATTCAGGTGCTTGCATCAAATTATAGAAAAGCAAATTATGCAGTACATTAAATAAACTAGCTATGTAAAAGTCAGTGAAAGCAAGAGCATTTATGTTCTTTCAGTTCTCTTTATAGGGACATACTTCCACACTCAGTGGATTCATTGCTATTTTCTTTACTAAGTTCCAGCTACTAATTAAGAGAACATATATGTAGACATGTTAAATGTTGTAATTGGAGGTCAAATTTGTCCATAATTATGCATGTGTTGTACAGATATGCCCAGATAGCTGATACTGGCTTTAGCTTCCTGTCACATTTATTATTTGTCACCATATAACATGTGAAGCTCTGGTTACTAAATTTGGCCACAGAGGTCGAAAGTGACCTATTTCCTAACACTATAATTGTTGGTTGCTGATGCACATATGAAAATGAATAGATATAAAAGTAATGACGTTTTCATTAGTATAGCCTGGAAGGAAAGAAAGACTTCAAGATATATTATCTGCAGAGTTCTTCATTTTAAATAAAGATTCTTTAAAAAGTCAAATAATATATATCATATTAATATTGATACAATATCGTTCGCAAAAAGCAGGTGTGATGTAAGTCATTATTACACTTGCTCATGAAACAATTGTGTGTGTGTGTGTGCGTGTGTGTGTTCTATCTATCTATCTATATCTATCTATCTATCTATCTATCTATCTATCTATCTATCTATCGCTCTCCTTTCTTGTCAACATCAATGAAAACCTTTACTACTTTGGTTCAGAGCCAGGGAAGCTCAAGAGCATTTAGGGATTGGTGTTATCAGCACTCTGTTGCATATGCATGAACCCAAGTGGTGGGGAAATGCGAAGCTACCAGACCTGAATGCAAAAACAATGTCAACAAAAACTGAGAATGTAGATGTATTGTGTTACCATAACATAGCTCCTTAACAACATACTAGAATTTTCACATGTAATAAAACCTGCAGACTTAATTCTGGACAGTCAACAGCATCTTTCTTTAAACAGCATCATCACTTTTATCTTCATTCTATTGCTTGTTTTGTTTTCAAGCTCCAACAGGAAAATATTTTTCCCTGTGAGTAACTAGTTGATGGCTTGTACTCATGGGGAAAAATGAACTTATTCCAAAACACTGATTTGAAGTTTTGTTGATAGGTGTCACTGTCCCTCACATTCCCTGTTGTGAGCATGAGCTGAGTTGAATGTGTATCTTGACCCATAAAAGTTAATGCCACTTGGCTGAGCATCCTGACTTCAGCATTTCCTGCTGTAAAATAAACAAGATTATATCCCCTCTACCCCTCTGCATCTTTTCAGGAGACACTTTAACATCCAGAATGTTGCTTTTAACTATCTACTGAGTCAGAGATAAAAAGAACACATTTTCTAAGCCAGCTTTCATTTACTGTTAAAATAAATTATATGTTGGGTACAGACTAAGTCAGAAATCCTCACTCTTACCTAGGAGTAAGGCCCACTGAATTCAAACAGACAAAGTTAGGATTGCCCCCTAAAGTAGTTGCATTCATGGATAGTCCATTGAAATCAATGTGAAAAATTAGATGTGACTAATATAAGACCCATTGATTCTAATATAAACTACATTTAACGAAGTACAATAAGATTGTTTTGCAAATTTGCCCTCTGAGAACTTATAGTTTGGAATTCAAACTTCCTCAGCCACTGATTATGTGCAGTTGAAGTGGGAAAGCCTCTGATACATGCAAGCAATTTTGGACGTTTTTGTACTCATTTGTGTGTGGACAATAATAAAACATAATATGAGAAGAAGCCCTTGGAATGGACCATAAGACAGCTACATGCCACACAAGTATAAATACATTTGTACTTGGAACATCCCTGTTTTATCTCTTGTGATATAAACAGTAAGATTCATTCAGTGGGCTATCAAGACGGTGAACTGATGTAATGTACAAGTACCTGATCTGTGCTCTGATAAACCTGCCACCTTTTGTCATAAGCTACGTACCAAAGATTTAATGTTACCCCATTGCATGTTCCTTCATTTTCACTGGATTTCCCAAATGAAATGTCATCCTATTTGATGGATATCATTAAAGACAGTTTGATGTATCTGGTCCCTACTGTAAGAGAATAAAGAATTCAGGTTGTGATAGTTAAATTTAGATAGTAGCATTTCAAAGTCTGAGAAAGAAGATTTAAGGGAAAACTTAGACAATTGCAATTTTTCCTCAAAAGGAAAAATATAGATGAAGATGTATTGAAGTCTTAAATCATTGCAGGTGTGGCAGTCCGCTTTGGAAAAAGGCATTGTTAGTGTAGTGTTGCAGGTTGTTGTAGTCTGAAGAAACGAAACAGACACCTGGAAGTTTGTAACATTTTATCCAAAGTCTAGAAGTACTAATTGTCATTCTGAAAACATTAAGTAATTGTTACAAATATAACATGGGATACAGGGTAATAACAGTGATCAGTGCTCATCTTGAAAGCTTTGCTCATTCAAATCATGGATAAATCACATAAAGGCAAGCCCCCCCCCCCAAAAAAAACTCAGGAAGTGAAATAATTTAGTGGTAAATCATGTAACTAGGCTAACATGAATCACCGAAAATGGTACCAGCTTCTATGATTTAGGTGACATATAAAAAATAGCCCTTCGTGGATTGACAGTTATAGGAATTAATGATAAAATTATTCAGCGGTGGTATGTTCTCTTCTTACCATTTGTCATCTTGCATCTGATTACTTCTAAGAATTTAATTAAGGGGGCAACTGAAGTATCCAGACCTTTAGTAACTCTGACAATCTGATGCTTTTTTGTGGTCTTTTCAAAGAAAACGTATGGCTTTTTCATAGCCCTCTGTCTGCCAATTGTTGTGTACTTCTAAATGCATACCGTTTGCTTTGCCTGCTGTTATATATATGAAAAATAAGATTTAAAAACCATATGGGAAAGCCAGCATTGCAGTAAAAGTACTAGAAGAGCAGATACTGATTTACACAAATACAGTGGTACCTCGGGTTACATACGCTTCAGGCTACACACTCCGCTAACCCAGAAATAGTGCTTCAGGTTAAGAACTTTGCTTCAGGATAAAAACAGAAATCGGGCTCCGGTGGCGTGGCAGCAGCAGGAGGCCCTATTAGCTAAAGTGGTGCTTCAGGTTAAGAACAGTTTCAGGTTAAGTACGGACCTCCGGAACAAATTAAGTACTTAACCTGAGGTACCACTGTACTGAATGGTAAAAGGTAATTTATATATGGAAGCAAATATGCACAATACTAAATCCCTATATTAAGCTTGGTGTGTTCTATAGAAACTACTGTAGTATAGCAACAGAAGTGTTAAAAGTAAATCTGTATGAGTGAATCACAGAATAAGAATGAATTCTAAATGGCTAACAAGTTCACTCAAATGGAAACTTGTAGTTGGTTGAATTTTCTTTAATGATCTCAGTAGCACTTTAGTAATCTGTACTGAAATAGTAGGGTGATTTTATTTTGTTGTATCAATTCTGTCAACCAAATTATTTCCATTTATTTAGAAAATAAAAGTGTCAGGAACTGTAAGAGCAGATATTGGGTAGCAAATACTTAAAAAAAATAACCTGGAAGTAAATTTTATATGCAATATAGAACAGTTGAAAGCCCTCTTCATTCAGCTTTTAAGTTTTAATTCAGAACAGTTTCAGTGTTTTAAAGTATCTAAATTAGTGTTTTCCTCTATCTCTCAAAGCAGAAATTAAATCAGTTTTAATTTGTTTTATTTTCTAACACTGTGGAAATAATTATTGCTGCAGAGTCTTTTTAATTGTTTTCAACTAGGTGCTTGTCTTTAAGTTGCAATAGCCTTCTAATTGCACATTGTTGATATTCCCTTTTCAATTGTGACAAAGCATCATAAATCCAAGTATTTAGGTTTATTGAATTTTGGAATGGGGTGATTAGTTGTAGAATGGATAAATGACCTGATGCAAAACAAAATGAATTTTATGATTTACTGTGCTGTACAGGTTCCCTTGGAACCATTATGTGTAAATTGCAAGATAGCATTTAGAAGTAAGTGATCATATTTATAATCACGGCTATATATATATATATATATATATATATATATATATCCACAGTAAGCATATTCAAAAAGGAGTAATTGTTGAATAAGTGTTTTCCATACACAGTTGATTTTTATTACCAATCCAGCTATGTGTTTTGCCCTGTAACAGTATGCAGTATTAAATTGTTGTGAACTATGGGGAATAGTTGCAGTTTTTATGAATGAATATATTTCCTCCCTAAATTATTCATATGTTCTAATTTATTCTAATGAGATGCTATCAGAAAATATCACTAACCAGTGATTTTCACCTGAGAGATAAAGTCAATATGGTTGCATGGTGGTGCTAATTTAACTGTTTCCATATTTGAGAACAGTTTGCAAGGGATAGCTCAGTCAGTAGAACATGAGACTCTTAATCTCAGGATTGTGGGTTCAAGCCCCACACTGAGCAGAAGATTCCTGTATTGCAAGGGACTAGATGACCCTTGTGGGCCATTCCAACTCTACGATACTACGATTCTATGTGTTAAGGTACTGACACTGTCTGAAATAAAATCTTCAGGTTGCATCCAATGTTGTGGTTACATGAGTAGAACAGCTTCTACAGCAGGACATCTCCTTCCCCTGTAAGATCTTATCCGGAGGGTTGGGGTACATGGAGACGGAAGGGGGAAGGAGAGGAAGGGGATATCCTGTTGCACAAACAGAAAGCTGATAGTGATATGTTAGATACAACCATTTCCATATAATGCAACAGATGCTAATACTTGTTGTTGGAGTTCCATGGTCAGTAGTACATCAAAAGCCCTGTGTCTGTGCCCCTGGCACTTCTCTTCCTTCACACAAATAGCTTTAACCATTAGATTTTTCTATTCAGTCATTTATTAGGGAGATGGAATTACATGACACTCTACCCCCGCTGCCCATATACAATCCAGCAGTTCCTTGTTGGGACATCAGTTAGGTATAGTTTAAGGCCTTACCCTGTGACTTACCAGCCTCATCAGCACCTTCTTCCCACTGGGCTTTGGTTTAGCTGGAATTCCACTCAGGCCCTCCCAACCCACCCTTTCTCTTTCTCCACATTGTCACAAACCCTGCAGAGATGTATTGGTGGGACAGAGTGGGAGAAGGAATGAGAAGAGAATGTGGAATAAAGGAATTGGATTCTGGAGAGGGGCCTAGCAGGGTAGAAGGCACCAATCCAGTTATTTAATAAGGGCTGAGTAGATTGTCAAAGGGCAGAATGCTAACCCTATCAACTAAGCCAGCATCAACAAGGATGCAGAGATGATTGTGCCAGCATGAACAGATTAAGGAAACCCAACCCAGTCAGAGGATTGCCCATTTGCTTGCCTAGTCCTGTAGCTCGGGATGCCAACCACACAAACGACTGGGCATACCCTGCTCTTCAAAAGCAAAACCTTTGTGTGTATATGTGTGTCATGTTTTTGGACAATATATTAGCTGACACCTGTCCAGTGCAACAACTGTTAACCCAAATGCTTTTTAACCTGACTTATGTACTGTAGAGTATACTGATCCAACCCATTCAGACTCAAAGTCTGAGCAGAAACATGCCTGTTATGAGTTTGGGGGTTCCAGACACCTATAATTCCTAGATCCAGTAAGTATTAGAATTTAATCAAGGCTTGGAGTGTTAAACTGGGTGCCAGACCCTGAACTCCTCGAATCAGCAAGTGTTAAAATATAGGCCAGGCTAGTTTCATGAAGGGGCAATCACCTGGGGTGATGAGCCATTAAGAAAACAAATAAAATGTGATGGACCATTAAGAAAGCAAGGAGAGGGGGCTTTGTGCTAGAGGACAAATGGGTGGGAATAGTTAGAAATACAATGCTAGAGTTTAAAGTAAAAAGTGTATGTGATGTGACCTAGAGAAAAAAATGGTTGCAGGCTGGAAAAAGCAGAGAGTGAGCCATAGCTGATTTCTCCTGAAATCCGAGGCTGGGGCTATGAGGTACTGATGCTCAGGTTTTATATGTGTGTAAATAAACCATATATCATACGGACACTACTATCTCCACTGGCAGACCCTGTTGTCTGTATACCAAATTCACTGGACTATAACATCACATAGAATAATATGTGATTCAGTATGATACAGCATGCTCATGGCTTGCATAATACCTAGTATTGAAATCTACAATATACAAGCTCTTCATGAGCCAAAACTGCCTACAATCCTCTCTCTCTCTCTCAGTTTCACTTGCTTACTCTTCTGGCCTCTTAAGGACAAGAAGGAGAGGGGGAGTTCCCAGAACACTTCCAGATGAAATCATTCATTTTATAAGATGTGTCTATTCTGCCCACGTACTCCCTTTTGTTTTATGCCACATTCTCTCTCAACTCTGTGCCAAGCAATCTGTCGCTACTACGGCTACAATAAAGTTACTTAAAAACTTCATGGTGGGTAATAAGATCAGTAGCTGCTTTAACTGCAAGCTATGGCATTGATCTAGAATGAAAATGTATGAAACTGCTACAGCTGCAGAGCAAGAAATCAAATGTGAATTGGAAACAAAGTTGTTGTTTTTAAGATAGTCAAGAATGATGTATGAGAAGTTTGGGCAGATTTTGAAGGTGGGTGAAAACCTGTGGCAGCAGAGGTCTAGGGTAGCTTTTTTAAAATACATTTTTACAATAAAATGTAATCGTTTTGGTTTTTCACCCAACCTTTACTGGAGAGGTGAAAACTGTATCATTATATTTAATTGGCTACCTGCAGTTCATTAGTAGAAGCTTCATTAAATAATATTGGAACATTTGTAGTAGCTAATCTTCTAAACACTTAGCATTCACACTGACCCCACAAAGGTCATGATTTGGTTCAGCAGAGTTGCCCATTCACCAAGAAGACTGGCAGAGCAAAGTAATCTTGGTGTGTCACTTTTCATTAATCACACTACTTTCCTGTTCATGAAATGCCAGCTGATAATTGTTACTAAATGCGATTTGCAACACCCTGGGCTGTGGTTGAAGGGCCAGAAATAGGCAAACAGATAAAAACATTGTTTAGCTTGCAGGCAGCAAGTGTTTGCTATTCAAAGGTACATCATGCATAAACATTGATTTAGCCATGAGCTGACACTTATAAAGCTTTTGCTGTTTCCAGAAAGCCCTGTGGTCAGGCTAAATAATAGCCAAGGGCAAGTGGTGTTACCTGCCTAGTAAGGTTGCATCCTATATAAATTGCTTGATATTGAAATCTATTAGTTCTTATGATAACGGTAAATAGCATCACTGCTATAAGGCAGCACAAAGTGCATCTTATAAAACAGTTGCATTTGCACTCAGAAATTTGTTTTCAAGTAGTTTAAGTTTACTTTGGATAAATATTGCATGAAGAATGTGCTTTGCCAATTTTTGTGGAGGATTTAAACAATAACAAAAAAAAGATGTTTTGCAGTTTTTCAAACAGAATTTGTATTGAGAGAAAGTCACATACTATTCCAATATGAGAAGCATTCCATAGTAACTCTATGATAATACTTTCTATCTGACATGGGATCCAAATATAACTGTATTTCTAAGCTTACTGTGTGTGTTTCTTTCTAGCTGGAGTAGGGGATGGGAGGGTGGCAGTATCTGATAGATAATGTATCTAAACACTGCAGCTCTGCCTTTGTGCCTAACCAAGTGCTGCCACATCCTTGTACGATAAATAAAGGAACCCTATTATACGTAATAGCCTGACTGACTCCAGCTACAAAAGCTGAAGAGGCAACTTCTGTTCTGTAGTGTCCTGTTTGGATTTTATGCACTGCATACTAGTCAGACTACCAGAATTATGTTCTCTTTTAGATGGGAATTTGGTCACAATTCTTCTATTACCTGTGCCAAGTTCCCATCTAAAGGAGAGTATTGGTAATTAACATGTTCTCGTGATACTAAGTATATAGCATACAATACTATCTCTCCATCTCATATCCTATTTGGCAAATGTATATTTTTTGTTAAATATTACAAGTGGGTGTTTCAGACAAGTCCTCACAAGCTCACCCACCACCATAAGAACATACTAAGAATCCTTCTGGATCATATCAAAGGTCCATGACGTCCAGTTTCCCACAGTGGCCAACTAGATGTGTCCAGGAAGCTCACAATATATCTCTTCCAAACTGGTTTTCCAGTTGTTGTTTCCAAGGCACTTAATAGATGAAGAGAGAGTCCTCCCTTTTACTTTCCATCATCCATTCATTTCTACCCCATCTAGTAGTGTCTTGAATGGTGGGGCAGAGTTGCAGAGCTAACCTTCCAAGAGCAACACCACTGCAGCTTACCTGAACAGAACTGGGGCGGGGTGAGGCTGAGATGAGATGAGGTCAAGTCTGCACAGATTGGCTCCCCCAGTATGCCTGCATAGCCCTGACTTCATAGCTACACTGCCTCTCCCAAGCCCTATGCAAGTAAGCTGCAACAATACCAGTGCCAGGAGGTGACACCCCAACCCCCACAGGCCACTACTGTTCACATCTTTAGCCATATATTTGCCCGTCATGGCAGCTTAACCATTTCATACTTGCACACACAGAGATACTACATGATAACATCTACCATCATGGCTTGGTTTAATGTTTATATCCCAGACGTGAAACTGTTTATGAAAAGTAGAATCGGGGCCTTTCCTTCAGCTATGAACCTTTTAAGAAGCTGCAGTATGTCTAATAAGGCAAATATTCAAAACACTCTGATAGAAGGAGTGTTTGGTGCAAATACTTTACATTTTATGAGGCTGAATGGGGAAACAAATGGGGAATGGAGCTCATTAGAGATTTAGAGTAAGAAGAATATCTAAAAGGAAACTTACATATTTAACTACTGTATAAAGCTAATACTGTATTGGTTTATGGTCAACCTGGATATATTATTTATTTCTATTCTTTATTGACATCCATTAGTTACTCCCTTGTGGATTTGCTTCACCCCCCTCATAAATTAGAAGATCTCCAACCACCTTTGTGAAATAAATTATGTATTCCCATTCTGGGCAGTGGCTAGAGTCTATTAGTCTAAGATCTCACCACTGCTATTACACCAAAAATGGCTATACTACTGTACCAAGTACAAGAAATGCTCTAATTAAAGCACTGTAAATAAAAGAACTGAACATCTATATTCCATTTTGCTCTTAACATTCTTGTAGGCCTATGGTGATTTAGGAAGCCTTCCTTGTAATAATCATGTATATTTTATTCATTTGCTGCTTTGCAGAAAAGCAACTGTAAAATATGTAAAGCCAGATTGTATAAGCATTAGAATGATAACAAAAATATCCTTCTCAGCAGCTGATATAATTCCACGTAAAACTCCACCCACCCCCCAACAAAAGCTATTATGTTCCATTGGGGGTGTTGGATTATTCACACGTGTTCTTCCTAACTTTGGTGGATAAACAGACTCAGAGAGCATACCAGCATGTTAGCTATTCTTGATACTGAGTCTTAGAGCTTTGATTTGATTCTGATCCCTCACCACACATTATGTGTTCAGGGATGTGTACATTTGAATTTTGGAGGTTGCCTGCTGACTTCTAAGTAAATAGGAATTTATGCAGGCAACAGCTTTCTTATAATTATTCCATTGTAAGGTATCTTACTGTATCATACCTTCGGAGCACACTGAGTGATTCTAGCGTGCAGGTTTGTGTGCAAAGTTATCAGCATTTATGCATAGTTGAGCACTTGTTTTTTTGGACAGGAACAGGTTTTACACTGAGATTGTGTGACAGTCAAGGCAACTGCAGTGCATTTCAGTTATATGCAATAGCCTTTTCTTTATTAATCAAATGGGCTGTTTCACTCTGCAGTACCAAACTGCCCCCACACCGAGGGATGAAATTTCCCCTAATATGCACTTTATCCTAGTATATGCATTTTAATGTAGAATTTTGAGCATTAATAAACCTTAACACTTTAAACAAACTGGTGGACTATAGTCAATCATCATTATCAGAATGTGTAGAACCCACTATCAGCATCACTCTATTATGACAAAGGTGATTACATTAATCCCATCAAGCAACAACAAAAGTCAGTCCAAAAATGAAGGTGAAAATCCAGTAGCCTCCTGGTGCAGACTTCCTTGTTAAAATCAGAATGATGGCCCACCAGGTTTTTGCAAATTTGTCAGTTTATGTTACATACACAACCATGGCATAGCCTGTTTTCTGTGACAGTTTCTCCAGCACTGCTAATTGTTGTACCTTCTCCCCACCATCCCTCCATAGTAAATGAAGATGTGTGTCTTCAGTGATCGCTTATTTTGAGTTTTGCAGCAGTCAGATGGAAGAGTATTAAATTCTTATGGGACACTTGTATCATACATTTCTGGAGCATCCACAACAAAGCCAACAGTGGGTCCTGTGGTAGAAGTTGCAGGACAGTGGCTGAAATTTCCTGAAATGCTGACATGATCACACATAACCACCATGTGTGATTATAAGAGCCTATCATACCACATCCCCACCAACACTTGATAGGCAAAGCCCCATTTATTCAACCTAGTGTTCAGTACCAGTGAAGTACTATCAGCATGGATTCTTGAACTTTTGCAGAAATAGATCAGATCAGGTGTTTCCTACTTAATGCCTTCAAAGCTGATTTCTCTATATCCATACCAAGGTCACTCTAGCATATGGATTTATGTCCACATTACTTGGCTTGAGATATACATCACAAAAATTGGAGAAGTGTGAATTTAAAGGATGATTGTCCTTCAAGTTTCACACTGTTTCATAAAGTGTGAATTAGGTAAATTAATCTGTAAATATTAATTGAATCAAATCTTTATTCCATCCCTAACCACTCTCTCTAATACTTCCTGCTGTATTCTGGATGAATTCTAGATAGTAGAAATCTTCTATTCATGTTGATTGTTGGCCCTACTACTAGGCAGAATGAGGTGACTGCCTCAGATGACACATTGTGGTGGGCATCTTTCTGAGTCCATTGGCTATACCCTTCTAATGGAGGAGAAAGCTGGGTATGGCATGTGATCTGTGATCTGTGCTCTCAGATGCAGTGGAATCCCACTGCCAGTATTGAAGTAAGATTCAACTGCCTGCTTGGCTTCTGTACATGGACTGCAGGGGGAAATCTCGTCCCTCACCTTAGGCAGGAAAATGTTCATTTATATAATTACAGAAAGGGTCTCTGCAGCATAGTTGTAGAGCCCAGAGACAATAAGTCTAATATGGATGTAAGCAGGACATTTAGGAGGTGGCAGCTTGGAAGAACCTAGTGACTATGTTGAGCAGTTATTTCAGCCAAACTCATATGGAAACGCTGTTTATATCAATTGGCACTATTACATATAATATGGCTGTCACCATTTCTATAGTGGTGACAACACTTTTTTCTTTGCTCCCATTTTGTGCACAATTAGCTGCACAAAATCTAGAGCACATTGTAGTAGCTGCACAAAATCTAGAGCACATTGTAGTAGTCCAGATGGAAGGTCACTAGAGCATGGGTAACTGAGGCCAAATTATCTCTGGCCCAGAAACAGCTATACCTGGCAACCCAGCTTAAGCTGTATATAGGAACTTCTGGCCACAGAAGCCACTTTGAACTGCAGTAATAGGTTAGAATCCAAGAGCTTCCCTGACTATTCCTTTAAGGAGACTGCAATTGCTGCCAGAACAGGTAATCCATCTAATTCCCCGCCATGCAAACTTCCCTCTCACAGCAATTATGTCTTTTCAGATTCAGATTCAGTTTATGGACTCCCATCCAATGCATAATTCTTTCCAGGTACTGGTTCTATACCTTCAGAGCCTCTCCTGATTCAAAACGACTGAAGACATAGAGCTGCATGTCATCAGCATTCTGATGACACTGTGCTCCAAATCTCTGAATGGCAGCACCCAACTGTTTCATATAGATGTTGAATAGTATTAGACAAAATGGACTCCTGTGGAACCCCACAGTTTGAAGCTATAGGGCTGATCAGGAGTCCCCTAGTGCTAATTTCTGGTAATGACCCTTCAGGTAGGAGGAAAACCACTGCAATACAATGCCTCCAACACACATCCAGAAGGGACAGCATGATCAATGATGTTGAAAGGCACTGAAATACAGTATCAACGAGCACCAACAGGGTGGTTCCACACCATTCAGGAAACCTTGGATGGAAAATATCCAAACATCAAACTGGCCTGAGGTTTTATCAGTATTTTAGTGAAGCTTTGGGTGAAGTACAAAGCAAATTAAGAAGACCATAAAAATAATATAACAGCAAACATGCCTGCTTATGCCAAGAACAAACTTAGTTGGTCTCTAAGGTGCTACTGGACAATTTTTTTTATATATATATATTATGCCAGGTATAGTTTCATTGTTAGTTTTTCCTACATACATTTGCATGTTCCATTTTGTGTGGGCAATTTGTTTCAAAGGTCAGATAAAATCACCTCTAGCAATTCTCACAGATGGCAGGTTAAGACTACATTTTGTGCTGACAGTCAGCTCAATTTACTTATTTCATAGATAGCAGCTCTTTTAAACACACACACATACACATTCTCCCTGTAAGTAAAATTTGCTGGCAGTTGGCAACCACACTTTCATCCTTCATATCTGGCAGGCTCCTTAGTGACTCCATGTATTAATGTTTCACATCATTAAAAAAAAAAAGTGTAGACATCTGAGATTACTACAGTACTCTATAATTCTGAAGTGCCTCTGTATAGGACACTTTGAAGTTTCTGGTTTGGGGATCACAATCAAAATTGCAGTAGAAGCCCTCCAGAGTAGTACCTACAAAATGGAGGTTGTGGGTCCTTCATACCTTGTGCCAGTGGCAACTGCAGTATGGTGAGGGTGTGCAGCACATGCCGCACATATTAGTCTTAAAAGTATAAAAACTTTTGGCCAGATTTAAGAAGCAGCAGAATTTGTCCCTCTGCTTTGACAAAGACAAGATTTTTGACAGTGTTTCCTTCCTCTGAAGTTATGGGTGCGGGAGTGTGTGTGGCTTACACCACTAAGAACAATGGTGTGCATCAGGTTCCACAAGATACAAAGAGTTGCCACAAGGAAAGACACTATAACCCAGAAATGTATCATTTGGCACTTAAAATGTTATATAGTTCTTTTGCCTTTTTTTTTTTTTAAAAGAAGTTTCCTATATTTATATCAGGACTAGGACAATACTGAATATTCTTTAGTAGGTAAGTGCTGCATGTGGCATAAAAATAAGCCTATTTTATTACACGCTGGAATAGTGTTCCACAGAAGGTCATAGTCCTGCATTTTTATTTTAATAAAATAAATTCTCCAGTTCCTTTAACTTCTGCACTTCTCTCCCGTCTCCACTTGAAAAATCCTATCTCCCTCAGAGCACGCTCGGGAGGAGTAAACTCCTCTGCTCATATAACAATATGAGCAATGTCCTTTCTCATTGTAACAATTATAACCTCATACAAGGTGAAGAATTCTAATGCATTACAGTTTATCACAAGGGACATCAAGCAATGTGTTCCTGTTAGGATGTCAGCAAATTAGCCGTGCGCATTCCACTTGAATAGTGACGCCCCGTCACGGGATATAAATATGAAATAAAAATAAATGCCAAATGCACTGAAATCTTATCAAGCTCAGGCAAGTATTCTAATTGTGAGAGAAAAAAGAGCCGCTGTAACAAGGGCCCTTGGTGCCTGCAGGCAAGTCTTTGATAATTGTACCTTTCCATCTTGTAGCTATCTTCACTGAATACCTGTGTAGTCTTTTCAGTTTAACTTAAAAGACCTTTAATAATTAAAAAAGACCAGAGCAGTGCTACCTTATTTAGTGTTACAGGGTAGAATCTGTCCCAGTGAATGGTAATCTTTAGTTCCTCTAAAATAAAAAAAGGAAAGGAAAAGGTTCATTGGCAATAGCTGAATACCGGCATTGTTGATCTTGTGAAAAGATGTCTGCTTTACGAGGGATTTTTATTCTGGTGGAAAAAATTGAGAACAAAATCATTGCTTCTCCCCACAAACCAACCATTTGTTGGGCGCAGGAAGAGGAGCACAGTTAATTCAAGCATTCTTTCATATCCACATGTAAGAGAGGGCTTAAATAAATGATGGTAAAGAAAGCTTGTTATTTATGTTGGCTCTGCTAATATAAAAATTGACTGGTAAAATCTTAATAAGGCTATCTGTAAAGTCTTAAGAAAACTAGTGAATTTTAGTTCCAGGCTGATAGCTTCATGCACTCTCTAAATAAGGTTCAGAACTGGCAAGGCAGGAATAAGTGAGTTGCTGAAAGCAGAAACCTTACTAAAGAAGTCGTGCAAATAGGACTAAATATTTCCCAGGATGACAGGGACATTCATCAGAATATTCAGAATTTCCAGAATTTTCATTTATTTACAATATTTGTAAAGCTCAAAGCAATTTGCTGTAAGATATTAATGTTTCTTCTTATACCTACCACAGTAGCAAAACCTTCTGGAACTATCCTGCATAAACCCTGCCCCAGGGGAAAGTAGAGTGAGCCATCCCATAGTGGGAAAGTGCTGTGAACGTTGTTTCCCCTGCACCAGGGGTCACCAATCAATGGTCTCTCTCTAAAAATGAGGCATGCACACCAGTAATGCAATTCTAGTGCAGATTGAAATCTTACTTGTTTATAATATATTTTGCTGGCTACTGATGCAAGCTGTGTGGAGATTTTAAGCATTTGTTTAACTGTCTGCCTGATCATTGTTTTACTGGGGTTTTTGTGGGGTCTGTTTTACTGGGTTAATGTAGATTTTTTTTGTATTTGTACTGTATTTTATGAGATTGTTGTACATAGTTTTGAAATGCCTGCATAACAGACAGCATATAAATACAGTGGTTCCTCGGGTACCACTTTAACTAATGGGGCCTCCTGCTGCCGCCGCGCTGCTGCTGCGCGATTTCTGTTCTCATCCTGAAGCAAAGTTCTTAACCCAAGGTACTATTTCTGGGTTAGCGAATCTGTAACCTGAAGCGTCTGTAACCTGAGGTACCACTGTATTTTAATAAACCCCTGCTTGAGGAAAGGGTTCTGTAGTGGCTATTTAATTATTATTTTAGTTGCATTGATTGCTTTCATGTAATTAATGTAATTTTTTTAAAAAATTACCTGTACAGTGGGAGGATTGATAGGATGATCAAACAGAGAGAGCAGATCTCCTTTAATTTTAATAGCAAGGATAAAATGTTTACTTTAGCAGAACTACTTATTCCAACAAAGAACGGTAAAGGCGTTCTGTCCTACTTGCATCTGGACATACATGTAAAATGCCCAGTTCCATTTGAAGAAAGCACCTTACTGATGTGGTAAAAATGGATGCACAAGCCTTAAATATTAAGTTTATTTTTTCGCATAACCTTTGCCTGCCTCTAAAACTATTTTGCTAATTTAAGAAAAGCAGTTGAAATGAGTCAGAACATGCAGGAGTGTCATTAATGTCATCGCCAATTACTAACTTTTCAGCTTGCATTATTTACTCTCCTGCTTGCTAATTCATTACAAGCTGTAAAATAAATCACTAAGCCTTTTATTCTGCAGCACAGAAAAATGTATTGGTGATAACATTTAGCATTTGTAGCTGAATTATACAAAGTAATGCTGAGAGCATGTCAAATTGGTACACACAGGGCTTGTTAATGTTTGAGTAGCTTCGCAATTTGGTCAATATTTCACTTGTTTTGAAGGTTGTTGATGCATGTTTTATTTAAGTTTTATGCAATGTAAAAAGATCCTACATTTGCAGTTTGAACAGTTGCTTAGAAGAAAAAAGAGACTATCTGTGATGGCATTAAAAACTAGAGTCCAGTGTTCTCTTTAGTGTTTGGTGTGGTAATGGCTTATGGATTAAAGAACAATATTAGCAAAGAGGATATTTTTTCTATTTTTTCAATTGTTCCTTTATTTAAAGTTCTCAGTATTATTATTGCATTGATTTGGTACAAAACTTGAATCAGATGGAAATGATCACAGTACTAATGAAAATTCATTTTGTGTATTAGTATTGTTCTCTCACCAGATGGTGCTGTTCACACAGATCATGTTCTCACAGAATATAAGCTTGTGTGTTCACACCCTTTTATCATGGGCATGATGGTAACCTCATGGGTCTTGTGACCAAAACTCCATCTCCTTCAGAGCATGGATTTTTAACTGATTCAGAGCATTCCAAAAGTCCCAAGTTTTAAGTCTTGCAGATTCTGAGAGGTAACATGTTGGTGGTCATATTATGTTAGTTAGCCAAGACTTACCCCCATATTCCTTGGAATTCCAGGGTCAAAATCACCAACTTTCAGAAACATTGTGTAATTCTCTAGTGTTTGAAAAGAAGTAGTGACCTCACAATCCTATAAATATGCACTCAGTATGTCCCACTGAGGGGACATGTTGGCCTACTTCAAGGAAAGTGGGTATAGGAATTGCAGCCTAAGTTCTTTCAGTGTCTTTTTTAACAGAACAGTTGTAATGGCAGCTTGTTCTCTAATTAGATTTTATTGTGAAGAATTTTGAGAAAGAGAATTGCACAATTTGATTCTCAGTTTTAAACTGAGAAAATCTTATGTTTTGTAAAATATTGTTGATATAGGAGGCACCATATAATCAAGACACTATAAAATAGTAATACAGTCATAATATAATTGTTTTATTCATATGTGTGCTTAGATTAATGTGGTTCCTGCACGTTAAATCAGACTTTTTACTACTGCTATAGCTACACCAGTCTAATATTATTTGCACCACAAGCACTCTTACACCACTTTCAAGAGTTACTACTTCCACTGAAGAATCCTGGAAACCGTAGTTTGTGAAGGGTGCTGACCTCATAGAGCTAGAATTTCCAGGACCCTTTACAAAATATAATTCCCAGTTCTCCATGACTGTTCAAATGTTTTAAGAGTGCTATAAATGTATGATGTAGGGATGACCTAGCCACCATCAGTATTCTTTGGTCCAGGTTCAGCACAATTCAGTGTTAGAAATTCTGATTTATGTGGTTTGTATTTTATATGTATTATTTATTTAAACATACATGACGAAAACTGAATTCCTTTAGCTTATTTGCTTTGCTTATTGCTGTAGATTTTCCCTAGGAAATTGTGTTGAGCCAGATTACCTGTAACAAAAGATCAGTTATATGCCTTTTTTTTTTTTTAGGTGGATCAAAAGCTAGCAATCATATAGCAGATTCCTTCTATGCCAGGTGTTCACTTTGTGGTGCCTTTGTCAACCCATGGTGTAAAGCTCCCCTGCCCTGTTAGTAGAGGCCAGCATAAGATATGTTCATCACTTGTTTAGGGTCTAGTCTATTGAATGACTCTGATTTCTCTAACACAGGCATAGGCAAACTTGGCCCTCCAGATGTTTTGGGACTGCAACTCCCATCATCCCTAGCTAACAGGACCAGTGGTCAGGGATGATGGTAGTTGTAGTTCCAAAATATCTGGAGGACCAAGTTTGCCTATGCCTGCTCTAACAAATAATGGTAATGTAATCGAGAAGCTTACCACTATTCCTCCATAACATGCCATCCTAAATAGCATACAAGTATCTTGAGTAAATAGTAACTATTTACTCAAGATACTTGTATGCTATTTAGGATGGCATAGTTAGGTTCATTTTGCGGATTTTCTGTTGCGAACGCGGCAAACCCCGAAGTGTATACTCCCGGGTTTCTCCACACACGCAGAAGCATTCTTCGTGCATGCGCAGGAGTGCTCTATTACGTCACGCGCACACACGGAGGTGGCGCTCTACTTATGGACTTTTCAGGATGCGAATGGCGCCCCGGAATGGATTGCGTCTGTAAGTAGAGGTACCACTGTATAGGGAAGTGGGAACACCTCTTAACTCATGTGTTGCAGTTGAATAGGATTAGTCAGAATCTTGGAATGGACCCAATTATGCCAGGCTTTGGGGCTCTTTTCCCCAAAAGTAGATCACTAGCTAATAACGGATTTATTTTAAAATAGCAATCAACCATGTCAGAATGAACTTTTTTGATGCATAATATTGGCAAGGGGCAGCCCACTGCTCCAAGTTCTTGGCAGATGCAAGCATCTTTCACTTCAGTGGAACAGACGTCAGTGAAGTATCTTTACAAGTGAAGCCAAGTGGAATTTAGAATGTCGTTTTTACTTATTTTTTCTATTACAATATGAATGATTTGCAAACTGTAGATCTCTCTTTTTGTTTGGATTGACACTCATTACCTGGGTTAAATATACATTTCATAAGCATTGGGGAAACAGTGCAATATTCCTTCCTATTCAAAACTTTATGAGAAAAGGCCAGTTTTTAACCAGAGGGGAATTCCTTGAAGATAAATATTAATTTATGTGAGAAACAGCTGTAAGTTTTGATGCCCAGTGATCAAAACTAGTGGGTGTCCCTACTTAATCTGTTCCAGATAGTTTGTTACAGAAGCCAGAGAAGGAAATAGTGTGAAAGCGACATGAAAAGAAGTAGCCTTGACCTCAGAATACATATTTTCTGGTCACATTGCTAATTTGCAACAGTGATCACAGCTATATGATCCCCAGACATGACTCAGAGCTCTGGTAGTCTCTGATTCAGAACTGAGGTGCCAAATTGAGAAGATTCAGACTTCTCCAACTGTAAAAACTATGCATGCTCTGTTTCAGTAGCTTAAAAGATTTAAAGACTGATACCTGTTTGCCTTTTATCTATCTGATCAAAAAGAATTTCCATGCATAGGTTTAGAAACTGAAAGGACACTCTAGAAATGAATTAAAATCTTCAGATATGGCAATCAGGAGGTTTGGTGAAGCTTGGGGGGAAAAAACAAAAAACCCCTATTAATTATGCTGCAATAATCGGGATTGCTCCACATAACTGCTCTCCCTATGATCTTCCACTTCATGGTGAACAAGGCTCATGACAAATTAATTTTCTGAATAATTCACCATGAACACCAGGTGCCATTTTGATTAAAGCTATGTTCTTTCTACATGGAGTATGTATTGTGGACAGCAAAAGTTTGACTTGTACAACACAGTGAAGGATTCAGGTGCTCATTCACCACAGGTGATAGGGGAGGGGATAAATTGTTCAGCTTTCTGTTTTCAGAGTTATATGCAGGAAATAGGCAATGGTTTGTGGGTTAATAATGTTGAACTTGCCCTGTCAAGTTTACCGCTGAGCTTGTAAATCCACCCCCCCCAAAGAAACCCTATTGATTCTGACATGTCCTTAAAAGAGAAAATAAAAGATTTGTCATAATGTTGGTATATATTGTTTGGAGAAGAGGAATTTCAACTATTACTGTGTAATGATTGCACAGTCCCTTTTTGCACGTTCTTTCAAATTAGGCTATGAAAAATATAGATAGTTCATTGAGTTACATTCCTGTAAAGAACCATAAAATGTTAGTTACCCATTGATACCAAACTGTTCAAATTCACATATCAATGTTCTTACCACTTAAAAGATGCCAAGGCACACTTCAGTAAATAACCATTTTATTAGTAAATCATTTTAACAGTGAGTATGAGAAAAATCAAAATGGATTATTGTGATTTCAGAACAGCTACCTTATATATCAGTCTTGAAAAAGTTGTAGTTTGGCATAGAAAGCCGTGGATAAAGATCCAATGTTATATTTCTATCAGTGGCAGAGTCTGGGCTTGGTTGTAGTTTTGCTGCATCTGCAGACAAACAAAAAGGGTGTAATAGAATCAGAATTGTGGGGTTGGAAGGGAGCCCAAGGTGCAATCTCAACTAAATTATCCAGGACAGATGACCATCCAACCTCTGCTTTAAGAAACCTTCAGTGAAGGAGAGTCCACCACCTCCCAAGGTAGCTAATTCTTCTGTCAAACAGCTCTTACCATCAATAAGTTCTTCCTGATGTTTAGTCAGAGTCCCTTTTCTTGTAACCTGAAGTCTACACTCTGAAATAGGAGAAAACAAGCTTTTTCCATCTTCCATGTGACAGACCTTTAGATATTTGAAGATGGCTATCATATCTCCTATTGGTCTTCTCTTTTCTAGGCTAAACATACTCAACTCCCTCAACCATTCTTCAGAAGACTTGATGTGTATGTTGGAAACACTAACAGGAAGCTAGCTTCAGTGAATTAGAGTCTTGCATCATGAAATACAACTCATGCTGTATATTAGGAGAAGTGTTTAGAAGTTGCATGAAATTAATGCTCTTGGGTGGAACATGGTGGGCAGTACACAAGTTCATCCAAACAGGGGTAAATTTAAGAAACAGTACTCTGTGAAGGTACTGAAGGCAAGGAACAATGGAGCTACAGGAAAGCTTTTATTTGTTTATCTGGATCCTGTGCCTTAAGATTGAGCTATTCATGAATGTCTCTGTGCTAGCTGCAGCACATGTAGTGCTAATAAGCCAGTGGAAACAGGATACAGCACTATGCAAAGTTCAATGAGAATGAATGTGCAGGGTATAGATTTGATGAAAACTCATGTTTCACACAAAGTTCTGGAAATGCAGTTTCTGTGATCCACTGTGCTGTAAGCCTCTAAAAATACAATTGGCCAGAAAATAATATAGAAATTTATGTTCCATTGATTTTAGCAAAAACATTCAGACTTGGCAGCATTATACATATTTTCAACTAGGAAGAAGTCCAGAGTCGTTTCTTTGGTTAATGAACAGTTGGTACTCTTAACAACTACAATTTAATGGCTCCTGAAAGAACAATTAACAAACAGAATGAAACAATAAGAGATATTAACACCTTGGGGAAATCTACACTTACTACAGAGGTATGGTTTGGGTTTCTAAGCAAAATAATTGCATTGGTTATGTATCTTTCATCTACATTTTCTTTTTTCTTTAGAATAAAAGGCAACTTTTTATTTGTTCTTTTTCTCTTTGCATACTTTGTTGAAATAGTCCAGTTAAAGCTCATCAAATGTTCATAAAAAATATTTCAATAAAATAAAATTAACAACAACAAATAGAACAGCCATAACTTAGAGAGCCTAACAATATCAATGAAACCTTTGGTTCCAGATCCATTGTCTTTCATTAAGCAGTAGAGGCTGGTGGACCCTAAACTTGGTGTGGCTGCAAGGAGGTCTCCATCCTTTTCCCTTGAAAAAGTAACAGTGGGTACATAAGGGATACAGTTGTAGAAGTATTTAGCACCCAAAGTGTATTTCCCTTGTTCCGAAGGGGTTTCTGCTGCTACAGTTGCTACTCTGCTGGGAGAAACAGATGTGGCCCTGCATGTTCTGGTTCTGTCCCTATCCTCCTCTGCAAAGACACAGTGGAATCGTAAACATTGCAATTTTGTTAACACTTAGCATTTAAGTATCTCACCTTGGTTCAGAAGGGACCCTTGCTGTCACAATTGTAGGTTCATGCCAAAAAAACTCAGAAATACATTACTAAGAAATAAATCTCATTGAATTTCATGGGGATTGTTCCATGATATATGCAGGATTACACTCTGAATACTTGCAAAAGCATTTTGAAATTTTGCGAAAGGGGTTAAATCAAAGCATCTGCTTCTGTTGTCAGCAGGTAAAAAACCCCCACAAATCTAAGTTGTGATTCACTTGGGGATACAGTGGTACCTTGGTTCTCGAACTTAATCCATTCTGGGAGTCCGTTCAGCTCCTGAAACCATTTGAAAATCAAGGTGCAGCTTCCGATTGACTGCAGGGGCTTCCTGCACTCAATCAGATGCCACGTCCGGATGTTTGGCTTCCAAAAAACGTTCGCAAACTGGAACAATAAAAACAAAGGGCTTGCCCTGTTTTACTTTTTGAGAGAGAAAGAGGCTGGAGAAAAAGACTAAACCTTGGCTTTGGAGATTTGGATTGTGGGGGGTCAGAAACCTGGCAAGGTTATGCCCCACTTTGCCCATAAGAGGGACCTCCCCTGCCATTAAGTGACAATAATCTTTAAATTATTTAAGGAGAATACATTACACCCAAAACAGTCTCAAAACTGACTTGAAAGAAATGCATTCTTCAAAGCAGTTTCTTCTTCTTTTAATCATTCCAATGGATATAGTTAAATACTTGTCTTAATTCAGAGTGATTTAATACCTTAGTCCTGGGCAGTTCTCCAAGTTGTACTTTCTTATGGCTTCTGAATGAAATAGAACAAGTCGTGCATTAAGTCCCTCTTTACATCTTGTTAGATTCTGCTTATTTATATAAATATTTTATACTGCTTTTCCACCTGTTTGAAGCTGTGCTTCTAAATGTAAATGTAGATTGGACATTTGTCCTTCTTATATTTGAAGTTCCCAACTCAGTTTTCAAATCTGTCAGGATCTTGTTGGATTTTTAGGCTATTTTCAAAGTTGTTAGTAATTACTTTCAGCTTTGTATCATTTGCAAATTTTGTGAATCTACTTCATCTAGGTCATTTGTGTGTAGATGAAGAACAGTACCAAACCAATTGATCCTTATTATTTATTTACTACTTGAAAATGATACATTTATTCATCTTTGAGTGTCTTCCTTCTTTCCTTCTTCTGAGGTGATCAAGTTGGCATACATATAGTTACCTCTATTTCATGTTCACAACAACTCTATGAGGTAGCCTGTTCAGATAGACTTGTCTAAGGACCTCAAGTGAGCTTCCTGGCTGAGTGGAAATTCCAATACAGTGGAACCTCGGGTTACATACCGTCCTCCTTACGAACGGTTTGGGCAATGAGCTCCGCTAACCTGGAAGTAGATGCTTCTGGTAGCAAACTTTGCTCCAGGATGTGAGCGGAAGTCACGCACCAGCGGCACGGTGGTAGTGGGAGGCCCCATTAGCAAAAGCATGCCTCATGTTAAGAATGGTTTCAGGTTAAGAAAGAACCTCTGGAACAATTAAGTCTGTAACCGGAGGTACCACTAAATAGGTCTTTCTAATCTTAGTCTAACATTCTAGTCAGTACACCATGCTTCCCCTCTACTTGATTCTGAGATTTCCAAGGCTTTTCCTTATAAGTTGTGAAATAATTTCCTTGTAGATTTATATTGATGTATATTATGTAAGTATTCATTAATGTACTTCCTTAACATTTTTACCAGTATCCCTTATTCTTCTTATTCCTATCTGTATTGTCATTGTCCAAAATAAAAAAGTTTATGAGTTTATGGCACCTGCATTGTATCCCTTTCTGCTTGAGCCAGCAGCCCACATCTTAAAGGCTATTTTTTTCCTTCTAGATGCCTCACTGTACATCTGAAATAAACCTGACCCTTATACTAATAAAAGGAGACTTGGCCAGCAGCCAGGTTATGTGCGGGAACCTGCCTACTGAGTGGTAATTTGCTTCCTTTGTGCTCTGTACCCTGATCTGTGCCTTGGATAGGCCATTTCACAACAGTTGTCAACAGCTTTTTTCATGCCACACTCAGACAAATGAGTTGCCATGGGATAGACAAGCAAAACCATGTATAGAGGTGAGGTACACAGCTGCAGGGTATCTACCCTTTGCACTATCCATTTTTCTGCTCACTGTGCTTCCTGCCAGCCCTCTCAAACTGGACTCCACGGTTACCATTGCTATGTCTGGGTGAAAAGGGAGGGGCACCAACCTTCTCTGGTATTTGGCACTAGCTTAATGAAAGTGTTGAAGTTAGAAATTGGAAAATGTTAGGTCTCACTGGATAGTAGCCTATGATGAGATATGTGTTTGTAACTGGCTTGTTATGCTTGGAATCTAACACTTTGTTCCTTGTTTAAAGCAAACGCGTGACCTTCCTTCAATTTCTTAGTCATTCCCCTATTTTTATATTTCCATAGTTCTGTATTTCTTAATGTCTGCGTAAAGCAGGGTTGGTTTTTTTTTTTTCTTTTTGAGGTTAATATGAATGTTATATAGGAAAGAGTCCTGGCCCAAGTAACACCCATATTCATTCTGAATTTGCAGAGATGACTTGTGAGGCGTGCAATCCATGAATCTTTTCCTAGAACATTGCATACACTGAAAAGGACATGGCACAGGTGGATGGTGGTTGTGCTCCTCTTGAAAGAGCATCTTCATAGCTTGGAAATACTTCTGGGACAAGCATTGTTTCTAGAGGCCCAGGTACAGAGTTCCTTACTAGCAACAGGTTCACTAACTTTAACTCTTCCCGGAAGGGATAGCCTTCCCATAGTGATCTCATTTTTCCTAGTTTACTTTCCCAGCAGTGATAATGAGGTCTGGGCTTAAGGAGGGCACCAATTTGCTACTCCTTTGTCTCATTGTAGCGCTAGCCCTGTTGTCAGGTGAAGTTTGACATGTGGCAATGGGAGAAACAGTCACAACAGGGAACTATGGCTTAATTCAAGCTGGGAACTTTGCACTGGATATGACAAGTAATGGAAGGAGTGGAAGGATGAGGAAAGAGCACTCAGACTTGACACTGAACTGGACTCTATAGAGTTAACTACATAAAATCTATTTTTTTCTTAATCATGCAAGTAAGGCAATATTGTTCCACAGTTATTATTTTGCCTTTCTTTTTCTAATCAGGAGTTAGAATGTCTGCACAACCAAAACAAATTAAGTTACAATATAAAAGTGGGATAGGTGAGGAATGTGTGACAAATGGAAAGGATAATTGGGGAGTCTGGGACAGCAAAATGCTGAAGCTGAAGTTATCACATACAGGTGCATCCTTATTTTAAAGTGAGCATCCTCTTTCTTTGTTCATTAGAGTCAGCAGCGGTTGTTGTCTGACAAGCACAAAACACTGAGCTTCAGTTGCCTGATTAATGATTTCCAGCCACCATGTGGGTGCTCTTGATTGCCAAAGAATCATATACAAAGTAGTTTCAGTACTGATAAATTCAGGAGCTGTCTTTGTTTATCCCAGAATTGTTGTCCATAAGACATTTTCACATGTAATATGCAGCATAATTTTCACCTGTACACAAGCCAGCTAACTATATTTTCTCTCATTCTCTGTGTATGTTGCTGTCAAGTCTATAGAAGCCATTAGTGTCTTGTTCCGAAATAGGATATGTTTGTTGTATTTCAGATTTTCAGCATTTCCCCCCAGATACATGGACAGTGATTCAACAGTAACCAATGTTAGTTATACTCAGAGTAGACCCATTGAAATAAATGAACCTACTCTATGACTTAGTTACCACTCATTGTATTACAGTGAGAGCTCTTTATATTTGATTATTAGATGGATATTAAGTGCAACATGGCAATTCTTAAAACACCCAATTACTTATGTGAATCAGCTTTAACATCTCAGACATCATAAAGCAATATTATTATCATTATAATTATTAATTCAATGTCTTACCCACCTTTCACTGTAAGGTCACAGGGCACGTAACAGCAGTTTCAAAATAGAATATTAAAAACTGTTCAAAGCAATTTACAATCACAAGAATAGGGTGGGTTCTGAAATATACCTCTCAAGTGTCAAAAGAGCAGGGCAAAGATGTAAATTTATGCCCAAGGCTAGTTCCAGGATTTTCCCATAAGGATATATAGGATGGACTGAGCTGTCTAGTTCAGACCAAGGACAGAAATTCAGGGGACAAATCTCACCACCTATGGAAGTGACCTTGATAGGCCAGAGCAAGTCAGAAGATACTTCCTGCTCTTTTTTTTTTTTTACTAGCACACTCAGGTTTTTAAATTCACATCTTTGAATGTCACGACATCTCTCCCTGCTGAGTTGTTTCTAATGGTGGCAGGAGCTCTCACCGCTCCTTTGGAGACTCAGTGGCATAGCGTGGGGGTGCAGGGGGGCCAGCCGCACCGGGCACAACATCTGGGGGTTAGGGTTATGGGGCGCAAATCCACGGGTTGGGGGCACAAATTACTTGCCTTGCCCCGGGTGCTGACAACCCACGCTACACCACTGTGGAGACTACAACGGCCTTCCTTAGGTCCATGGTTTTGGGAACAGTCCGTCCCCCCTCGCCAGCTCTCTGGCAGCATCACTTGAAGATCTTTCCCTGGTTGAAGGCTTTGCCAGCGTGCTTAAACTCACCCTCCCACAGGAAATACTCCTTCACCATCATCTTGCACTCCTTGCTCTGCAGGTCCAGCTTCCGCCAAGTGTAGGATTCGTAATCCACCTGCCAGTCAGGGCTCAGCAGAAAGGTTAGCTCCTGCCCACGGAAGACCCAGATGCCAGAGATGCACCTGGCATTGTTGGTGCCAAGTTCTCAGTAAACTTCTTGGCATCAAACTGTGCCATCTTCTCGCACAGTTTCACCTCTCCCAAGACAGCCTTGAACTGAGGCTGGTTTATGCAGGTCACAAACCAGTGGTTGACGTTTTTGTACGGCTGGTGGAAGAATGGCTCCAAAACCTGCTTATAAAGCCAGATAATTGTGATGTCAGCCAGTGTGGTGCATTCCCCCACCAGGAATGTCCTGGTCTTCAAATGGGCACCGAGGAGGGCAAGAATCCACTTTACTTGCTCCTTGGCATACTCTGTAGTCTGTTTGTTGTAATGCATGATGCCCAGTGTGGGGAAGACCCCACGTGCTGGCAGGAGGGACAATGTGGCTGTCCGCAACGCTCACCCACTGGATGATCTGGGCAGCTGCCTCCTTGGTGGGTCCTCGCAGCTCCTCATTAGGCATTGCTCTCAAACATGCTCTCAAACATGCAGAATCCATCGTCTCCTTCAAAGGCTGGAACCTTCCCAGCTGTGAATTTCTTCAGGAACTCTGGGGTCTTGTTAGTCTGCCCAAAGTGGAATTGGGGTGGGGTGGAGCGGACCTTGATCTTGGCACCACTGTACTGGGCAGCTATGAGGGCTTTGAATGCCCGCCAGTTCTCGGGATAGGTGTAAAGAGTCCCGGCCGCTGCCATCTTAGCGAGGAAAGGACTACTTCCTGCTCTTTTAAAGTACTTTTAGGTCCAGTTTGCTCACCAGTCTGAGCAATAAAGAGAGATTTACACAAATGCCTTCACTTTTTTCCTCCTCCCACTGCATCTCCACTTTTGCCTCAGCTCAGACTGCTTATTACTGCCCCAAGTCAATCATGTATGAGCAGGGCAAGCCATCACAGTACCAAGGGTGGAAATGTCTTGCATGAAAAAGTGCAGCACACTGTGGCATTTCTTTCTAAATGTCATTAAAAGCAATGTTTCCTAAAGGTGTGTCAGGCTACGCTAGTGAGTTTCAGGAAGATAGGAATGAATAGAATACTGTGATCTCCAATAAAAAACTGAGAAGGAGAATTCCTAGTAAAATGATATAATGAGAAGAGCATGGCAGTAATCATCCCCCAAAAATGTTTCATTCATGTATTCAAATACTTCTGAATGGGAACCATTGCTTTATCAAATCTCTCAATGTTCCTTATTTTTGTATGAAAGGGTTTACAATATCTATTGTACCACACAAGGATTTTCTGTGGTCAAGACACATATCAGGCTAGTAGGCATATTTCTTTCATGTGACAAAAGTACATTGAGATGAATCCATCTACTTCTTATAATTATTTCATGGCAGCACATGATGTCCAATGGTTCCCAGCATGAGTCATTTAGAATATTTAGTACCACTGTGTTGACATTCTGCCAGGCACTTGCTGATAGCCGTGTGTAAGGAGTTTTGTTGCTGGATTTGATTCGCCTCAAAGCAGGTCGCAAATCTCAGTTACAGTTCAGTAGATCATCGAGATTTTATTGTTTAAGTTAGCTCTGTTTTTCTGGCTTGCTTCCAAAGCCAAAACTCAGAGTGTGGGTTCAGAGGGAAACATGAAGGGAAGGGCTGAAAAGGCAACCTGCTGCTAATGTGTAATTCGTAACTTGGTTCCGACTTTGACATTGTCCCCTGTGGAATGACAGCAGTTTAAATGGTTATAAAATTCATATCTTTGTTTAGAAGAACAAAGATTTTCTGTCGGTTCTGCAGGTTGATGTGTTTCTCATTCTTGTCATACTCTTAATCAAGGGATACAACTGACATGAATTGTGCTAAATATTACTAGCAGGAAGCTGCAGATAACAAGGCTCTCAATATAAGTTAAAATGACAAACCACTGGCACACCTTTCCATGTTGAAATAAAAACCACCTACCGTGTCTGTGTGTAAAGAAAATCACAGGCGCTAGAGAAAGGGATATTGGGTACACAAAAACATTTTAGAGAGAGCTACCCTTCTGTTTTCCCCTGCCCCATTTTGTTTCCAGTGGTGGTATGTGTCACTCAGTTTGTTGCAGTCAAGAAATAGTGTGGAAGTAAGGCATAGATCTCCAAGCATTTGCTATGTACCAGGATCATTGGATGTTTCCACCACATTGTTTGCCTATGTAAGGAACAACAAGGCTGTGGATTACTAAATCTTTCAGGTTACAGAAACTCCATTTGGCTCTGAAAGGCTGCTCCTGTGGTTGACTTTTCTCCCCAGTTGGCCTTAATTATTCAGAAGCACTCTCTGTTTTGAATGTGACCACTCCTGGGATGAAACCATCTGAACCATCTTTGAGATTTAGAGCTTTCTCAAACTGTACTATAACCCCCTGTATTCACCTGTATATGATTATCGTGAACAAATCAAGATATAGCTGTAAACAAGGTTTTGTGCTTTGTTGGTAATTGTGACTAGATCAGGACTAGATCAGTTGTTAAAAACTGCATTTAATTTGTGCCTTTTTTCCAGAGCTGAAGCACTCTGGGCATGTACTAACATTAAGATACTTTCCTGATCAGGACATTTGGTCTTATCCAGAGTTATAAACTGCTACTGAGCTAAATTATAAACTGCTACTGAGCTAAACGCAGTGTGCCATTTCCTATCTCACTTACCTGGGATACTGATTCCCAATAGCCACATCCTTTCTGTGATCTCACATAGAAATAAGGATGCTAGACACAAAGGTTGGATGAACTGGACCACATTTATTAATTTTAACACAACACGGAACTGCAATAGGGAACCAGGTGCTGGGTGCTAACTACTCATAACAAACTGTAGGTGTGTCAGGGCTTATCCATACTTACTGTTTGCCCCTCTCTTTCCAGGTGCAGTTCCACGCTTAAAAGCTCCATGCCCAAGACTCAACAGTGAAACACAGATCCCCTAGTATTCAGAGGCATCTTAGACACATACGTCTCTATTAAACTTCATGCAGATATCCAAGCTACATACATGGAAGTAATGCCTGTTCAATTGGAGGCAGGGAGGGATAGATGATACTGGGAAAGCTCATTCTGAACCATCCCTGAAGATTCCCAAAGCCAACTGTATCTAGTTTAGAATGAGTTTGTAAATCTTTCTTGTTTTATCTTTTGTTAACCGCTTTGAGGTTTTTACAATCAAGCAGTGTATAAATTTTAATGAAATAAATAAATAATATAAAAGTCTCCCCAAGAAAACATTCACCATGTATTTAGAAAGACCTGTTCCATAGTTGCCCTAGTAGTGACTTGGGGAAAGGTGGGGGTTGTGAGTGAGGTTGGGAATGGACAAACTTTTCGACCTGACCCTTACTATCGGGGTAGAAAAAGTTGTTACAGAGTACCTGCATTTTGTTCTGTCAGCTCTGCAGCTGTTATTAGGTATATATCTGGTACACTCTTTAGGTAGTAAATTTATAACGTACACAATGGCCATGTTTCCCAAAACATCCTTGCTTTTTAATAGTGTGACTGTGAAATACAATGGCAATGAAGAACTTGTATTCTGTTATTTTAGGGCAGCTAGTTAATCTATTCCACATTCTGACGCATCTTCCTATTGTGCTATGTCTCCCTGAAACAACTGCCTTTATAATTATTATTAATTATGTCATGTAAAGGGTACACTGTGTACTTTGGCTTCTGTTCTCAGCTATCTGTAATATTTCAGGGCTGAAATCCTCTTTTACTTCTAACTACCAGATTATTATTCCTGAATTTTACTCTTACTGCTCTTCTTGTTTTTAAGGTCTTTTAATGCCCCTGGTTTAGTTTGGTTTTGGCCAGTGACTGAAGAATTTGTTCCTCTCTTTCCAAATGTAAATGCATTTTAATTTCTCCCCCCACCCCTCTTGTTTGCTACATATGAGCTATTAGCTGACATGTTTATTTTCTAGAGTCTGGACCAGCTTTTAAAATTTGTTTTGCCTCCTTCAATTTATAAATGTTATAATCAATTATTTAGCTATCATTTCCCATGTGAGTCCTAAGCAGAATAGTTGATAGCCCTCACACAGGCCATTCGAAGAGACAGGCGTCTCTGAAGCAGCTGACACTGGTGAGCCCAGCTAGTTTCCAACCTCTCTTGAGTGCCAGAGTTTTGAGGGCCAGCCAGCAATTGCACATTTCGTTCATCACTCAGCCAATGAAAAGGATGTGTTGTGCAAGTCTCTTCACTCCCCTTTGCTGAGTTTGCATTGTTTTGCCCATTGCATATTCAGCCTCAGGGTAGCATTGAAAGAAAAAGCTGGCCATCAGAGAGAAATACCCTCAAACTACAGCAGTGTAATTGCACTCAATCAGCATCAGCTTAGCATCAATAATTAGGCAGGGGCCCAATAATAAAGCTGGCATCTAGGCTAGCCAGTGAAAACATGAGTACTACTATAGAACTTAGACACAAATGCTTTCAGGCAAAATTAACTTCATATGAAGAAACTACTTCTTTAGCTATTGCACTTGAATATGAGCAGGAGATTCATTGCATTAACATGGTATTTGTGTTAATAATGTTTTCTTTCTCATCCTTATTGAAGTTTCAGCTAAATAATTTTATTATTTTGCTTGTGACATGCTGTCTTTTCGAATCTAATTAAAACCTACTTTTTCGTCCTTAGGTGGAAAGAGAACTCTGCAGAGATGAGCTCTTAATTAATGCACAGGGTCCCTGCGAGTCCCACCTCTCAACAGAAGTGATTGACATCCAAGGATACATAAATTACACTAATTGAGCTTTGCATCTACGCAATCTTTCCACAACCAACTCATCGGAGGAGGTAAGTGAGCAGACCAGCATAAAAAGTTACTTCAGCATGCCTGTGTGCTTTCCCTTTGGGGGGAAATATTTCCAGATTACTGAACATATGTTTCTACAGAAGACAGATTTTCTCTTCACTTTCTCTTCACTTTACTTTTTATTTAAAAATATTAGCATCTTAATACAGCCACTTACTCACCACACATATCACGACTGCTGGCAGCAAAATGTTACAAATCAGCGACATTATACAAATAATCACTTGGCAACACTAGTTGATTTTAAATTGTATTGAATCATTTCTTTATCTAACTAGGTGGGGATAATAATTAGTCTTAACTACAGATAATCTCTGTCAGAGTTTAGAGGCCATGTCACTTGCCTCAAAGGTCCTGCTGAAATCACCCAAAATGACACAGATTAAATGAGTCTAGATATATATTTAAAAGTACTTTTCTTTCGGGCCCAAAGAGTTATGTTCATACATTCACTGACGTAACTTAGAGTGCTTGCTGGATGTAGATCATCTTTTGCAACTTGGTGTGTAAGGACACATTTGAAGGACAGTGGTAAGCTTAGCATCCAGCTATATGAGCCCCCCAAAATGGCAGAAATGTGGGGTAGTATTGGTGCAATAACAAATTGCTACCTCATTAGACCCTGCAGAGTGTCACTTTCACATGCCTGCATATCCCACCTGGATGATTTACAAATTATTATTATTATTATTATTATTATTATTATTATTATTATTTTATTTATATTTATTAATCACCTCATAAAAATTATCTAGGTGGTATGGAGGTCATATGACATAGATCATTTTGGCCATGTAATAGCTGGTGTTATCATGGCTGTGCAAAGGTGGTAATAGGCCCTGGTCATGTGGAAAATATAGGTCCCATTTCAAAACACACACACACACACACACACACACACACACACACACACACTTTCAATAATCTTTACCAAAGGGTCCCTTTGCCTCTCCCAAGAGAATTCTGAGTAGGCCCCCTCGGCTCTTGCTCTGTTTTGGCCTGGGTGTTATTTGGTATCTGCCTCATGGCCACAAACAAGCAGTACTTATGTGGCCAAAGTCTATTCAAGACTCTCAGGATAATTTACCGTACAAAAGACAAATTCTTCAGAGCAAAAGGGAGAAGATGATTTTCGTTCTTGAAATTCCCAGATGAGCAGGCTAAGCAAGATGCTGGAAGTATAGGAAGGAGTGGATATGATGCAATTGCTAGGCAACTCCCAAGTACTGTCCCCTCACATGCTCATCCAGTTGGAGCCCAAGAGCAGTGTAGTCTTTCCTGGGTAGAAACACTGCCTGCAGTATAGCCCTGAGGTGTGCAGGCTTAAATGGGAATCCATTATGGTGTGAGATTCTACAGCCAGATGATACGTTTGCAGGAGAATCTCTGTGGCATGTGGGGCTTCTTGGCACTAAACTATTCCCCATGTGTTTGGCAGTGCCGCATATGTTTCTAGCTCTCTAACATCTTCTTTTTTGGCCAGATAAGTTTGTCTAAATCTGCAAAATATTTAGTCTGTTTCTGATGAATAATTCAAAAAATACCTAAGGATGAATTGCTTGAAATGTCTATAAAGTGTATTTGCATAATATTCTCCCTTTTCGTTTTGGACCAACTGTCCAGTTTTATAGTGCACTTTGATCTTCTTGTTGTAAATGTTGTTTAAAGAATGTTTGGGCGGCATTCATTAAATTTAACTAGACATAAGATTAAGACTGTGGTGCAATGCAGTGAGGATGAAGTCATTATACCAGCTGGAACACAGTGGTTTAAAAGATATGATAGAGGGAGCTGTGTTGTATCAAGGCAATACTTGGTAGAAAAGAAAATTTGTAAAAGGAGTTTGGTGAGTGCTGGAAGCAATCAAGAATGAAAATGGATGGAATCCAAAACATGCCTACTTAAAACTTTCTCTGTGGCTTAAGCAACAGCTCCAGCTATAAAGATAATCTGTTTGGTCTGGGAAAATGGCTTTTGTCCAGTTTTGTGCTTTTGTCTAAATAACTTAAGATCATCTTAAAAGCGGTGTTTGCTTTCCTCTGTTTTGACATTTCTTTTCATTCACTAAAAATTTTCCCAGTGCCTTATGTTACATTCTCAGTGATAAGCATGTCTAACTGGTAGAATTTCAGTGCCAGTTTGGCACTTTGAACTTGTGTCCTTATAGCATTCCACTGATGAGATTGTGATTTCCTAGAAGGTTTCTTGTTCTTGATAAATTACAAAAATTTGGGTCTTTTTTAGAGGTACCAGAAGGGAAGAATTTAAGTGTGATGTGTTCAGTGCAGGGGAGGGGAGGGCAGAATATTTATCCCTTTGAAATCCTATAGAAGACACTAACAATAATTGAATATTGAATTGAGCTCTAACTCATATATTTGGCTTGCGCTTTCCTGCCTGACTCACACGCTTTCACATTAAAAATAACTATGCACCCCAGATTCTGCAACCAAGACAGGACTGAATGGTTCAGCTCATATCAGATAATTTTGAGAGTGTGGGTGGGGGAATCATTTTCCTAATCTGGCCTGGGGGAAGAATGTACGTAGTTTGGAAAATCTGATCTGAAGTGATGCTTGAGAAACCGAGCTCAGAAGCCAGACCTTAAATGGGAGGGAAAAGGCAAGAAGACTTTGTTCCTACGTAACTTATCTTTCATTAATGTGCAGGGAAACTTGTGTATCACTGTGAATGCATGTGGTATGGAGAGGCTTATTGCTTCACTCCCCGCGCTGAGATAGGAGTGAGTATCTTCAGTACACAACCCTGATATGAGCCTTGGGGGGAGGAGTTCCCATTAGCAGTAATGAAGAATTAAACCCCCCCCCTTAACTCATAGCCCCATAGCGACATCACACTACCTTCACAGTGAGATTTGAGCTCCTTTGCCCCTGTAAATTAGTTAAGGAAATGTTGCTGTTTGTTATTTAAGAGAACATTTATTTTGGTTAGTAGGACTCTGGGCTTGATGCTTTTCTGTGCTGGCAGCTTTGAACAAGCATACGAAGGAAGTATTTTAGTTAAGAGAATCTATGCTTTGCCAAATGATTTTTTTTTTAAATGCACATCAGGAGAACTGTGGGACCAACACTTGAAGGATACAAATATGATGCTTCCTTCAAGAGAAATCTTTAGGAATATGAAAAATGCAAGTATACAGATTAACTGAGAATTCATACCATCTGAGTGTTCCTATTTATCAGAGGTAGTTCTGGAAGCTGTCACTGATAAATCTTTGTACCTGTTTTGCCTCTTAAAGACCAGTTTTGAATAAAAAAATAGGATTCACCAGCTTTCTTTTCACTATGTTAAGCAAACTGACAATTAAAATGAATTACTATGGGCAGTTTACTAATATATCCTCTTTCAGAAACCAGAGCACAACACCCTTTACAAAAGAAGATTAAAACCTACAGCTTGGCTTGCCAACTTTCCAGTTGGCCTCTATGGTTGTGCCTTTTTCAGCAGTGTAATCTGCAATGATCAGAAATGTGCTGTGATGAAGCCACTGTTAAAGAAGCAGCATAGCAGACAGAGATGAGACTTCATAAGTTTGTAATATTGGATCTTGGTGAGGCAACAGTACACTAGTATCTGTGAAAAGAGTATGGGTATGAGGTTTACCTATATCCAGATCAGAAAGAAGCATCATTGTTTGCTTCTAGTTTGATAAGAAAGATTTTAATGTCCAGAGGCTGAAAAAGCCAGCTATTTGTTTTGTTGGCTATATATCAAGCAAGATCTAAATGATTTCCCAGTGCATATGCCCTCGTTTAGGGAATCTGTGGTTATACAGAAATTGGTACTATTCTCAGGTGGAGAGTTGGAATTGTAACATTGTGCCAAATTCCCATAAGCTGGCACTGCAGCACATGCATTCTCAAAACTCCCGTGGCAGCATATAATTGTTTAGCATTTATGCAGCCATTAATATGACAATAGTTGTGAGCCTTCTCAGCATAAATGTAATCCTCCAAATGTCAAATCAATGCAGTGCTATCTCACTTGACTCAGTGATAAACTACATAGAATGCTGGGAATTATAATATTTGGAGGTGATGAGGTTCTACCCAGTTAGTGCTCTCTTCTAGTGTGTCCATGATTTGACCATCTACTCTCTAAAGGGTTGTTGACAACCTCACATTATTTTACTCTGAATTAATTAGTCTGACATTATCATTACCTTTTGCTCTGTCTTCATACTCACTAATGAATTTGGGCACTTTCTCAGACCATTTAATGCAGGTAAATTAACACCATAAGTCAATGTGTTCAAAAAAATGCATATGAACATACTTCTGTGCATAGGGAGCAGTACTTAGAGGGTTCATTTAAAAAAGAAATTAGTTATATTTCACCCTCTCCAAAATGGAATTAATCCTTTTTCAGTTCAATTTATAGATTAATTCATAATTCATTCACAAGATCCTCAGAACTTTTTCAGCCTTCAGAATTTTACAAGCTGCTCTTCTAAATTATATAATATACATTAAAAGGCTAAGAAAACATTTTCTTATTTTTCCTAACAATAATGATTTTTAGAATTAAACGGTGGCATCACTTTTCAGATAGGTAAAAATGTAAACACAAGAACCACAATGGAACAGAAAGTTTCGTACAGTGCATGCTAATGGTAAATGGAGCCAGAGCAAAACTGGGTGAGGATATGCAGGCAAAAGGAGGCAGAGTTTTGAATGTGACTCTTACTTTTGTACAGTTGGCTATTGTTCCAGCCACACAAGTGTCAGCAGTTTCAATAGGGCAGGGTATAAATAAATTACTACTACTACTACTACTACTACTACTACTACTACTACTGTGCTATAGAACCAGTACATCTTTCTGCCCTGTATCCAGGCAAACAAGATGCATTATCACAGTTAACTGACACACTGCAGCCAATCAAAGTATTTGAGGGTGCAAAGCAAAATGAGTGAGAGAGATGAACTGGAGAAAGTGAGTGTGGCCTGAGAAGATTCCAGAGGGCAGGATACACAGTCATGGAGGATGGCATTCAGCCCCCAGGTCTGAGGTTCCCCATCCCTCACATAGATATTCACAGTTAGTTCTGCAATATTGTCACTGGAGGGCAAGAAAATCATTATACAATGTCATGGCAGCCAGGTAAAAGTCACTTCACACATATTTGTCTCTCCAGCTGCATTGTACCTGAAGCATCAAGCAAAGTAGAATCAGATGTACAGCCTGTGAAGAAGATTGCAAAGTTTGGCATCTGTTATGGCTAGGCAGAGTGAATATTTTCACCGATGACAGATTTGTTCTGACCTAATCTGTCAAAATCACTGTGCCTGTGTCGTTATTCACAGCTGGTGGGCAGTTTGTTTTTTTAATGTTTTACGTTCCTTACCGGCATTCTAGTGATTGCAACTAGAAACTATCACGTTTTGGTACACAGCAGCCCCTTTTGTCATAGACCATTTGATCAAAACCGTGCAGTTTGGTCTTGCAGACCAACATGGCCTACATATTGATATTCAATGTTCACCTGCATCTATACAAGCTTTATAAAGGTATAACATATTTGAAGTTGGAAGAATAAGATGTTGCTCTATACCCGCTGTTTATGTTTTGTGTATGTATGTATTTCTAAAAAAGCAAGGATATTTTCAGCTAAAGAAAGAAAATTCATATTATTTCTACTCTAAAACCTATTTCCATTAACTAACATATAACACAGAAGCTATTTGAATATTTGCAACACCAAATGGTTATCACTCATTTGTGTTCTATTAATTTTTTGTTTGCGTTTATTTCTGTATTATTTTGTCATACTCTGAAATGATCCAGTTTTGTTTTTGCATTTCCTGAGAGCCTTTATTTTTACCCCTATGAAATGACAATTACCTAGTCTGTGAGATTCATTAGACTCTGTGTCTTGTGGAATTATTTATTAGTAGGAAAATTAAGCATATGCTCATTATGTTGGCAGCTAGTTTAGCTTTAAACTCAGATGTTGTTGCCTGTAGTTAAAGCATATTGCATTAATTCATAAATAATATTTTGAAGTTGAGCTACAAAAAACATAATCTGTCCATCTAGGTAGATAATTCTTACTCTTTCAAAATAAGCAACTAAAGTATTTACACTAATAGCAATGCAAGCATTTTATGAAACTGGAGAGCTGGGCTGACAGTGAGATATGACAACCTAAATGTGCCAATTAGATCAGAAATTTCATCAAGAGTGCATAGAGAGCCAACCTGAGTCACAACTTTCCAGATTTCAGTTTTGAATTTAGTTTTAAATGCCAGGGCTGAATCCTTGCCCATGTGAAGCAATAAAAACAGAGTGCCAATGAATATATTCAGACAGTATCTTATTCACCGCTAGTTAAGCCTGGCGTGCTGTGGTCCATGGGGTCACAAAGAGTCGGACACGACTAAACGACTAAACAACAACAACAAGTTAAGACATTGTACCCCAGTACACCTAGGATTATGGGACCATGTTCTGTTTTCTTGGTTTATCCAGGCTTTGCTATTGGAGCTTGGGTGGCCAAGGAATCTGTTCCTTCAGCAGTGAAACAGCTTGGACTGACAGCTGGAGACTATAGCCCTTCCTGGCTCTCTGCCAGATCTTGATCTGGGCAGATACTTACATTTAATTCCTCCTCCTCCCATGTAGACTCTCATGTACACTTTGTCAGTGGCCATGAAGCCTCTGCCTGCCTCACAGTCTCCTCTGCTCCTGTGACCCTGAAGGGGACAAATGGGAGTCCAAGGAACCCAGGCAATTCAGAATTGCCTGGAATGGTATCTTTCAGCCATCAGGGGTGTTAATCCTGTGAGGCCCTCCATCATAGGCTCATGTTGTATATACAGTGGTACCTCGGGTTAAGTACTTAATTCGTTCCGGAGGTCCGTTCTTAACCTGAAAGTGTTCTTAACCTGAAGCACCACTTTAGCTAATGGGGCCTCCTGCTGTCACCACGCCGCCGGAACACAATTTCTGTTCTCATCCTGAAGCAAAGTTCTTAACCTGAGGGTTAAGCGGGTTAGCAGAGTCTGTAACCTGAAGCAAATGTAACCCGAGGTACCACTGTATGTGTAAATAAATCATATGTCATACGGACACCATAGTCTCTGCTGTCCCTCATTCTTAGGAAACTGAACCCCAGGTAAGCGCCCAGAACCCCTGGAATATTGCACTGCTCAGAGATTGGGGTGGTGTGCAACAATATATAGTGAACTATAAGAACACTTTTACTTTCATAATTATTTTTCTGACATAAAAAAATTGTCCAGTAGCACCTTTTCTGATATGTTCAACTTTGGTGAAATTTTGTTCCTTCACTGTAATTTTTTAGGGTGCTTTCATTCATCATATGAATTGACTTTCTGTGACCAAAGTTGTTCTGTGTGAGAACAACTGTGTATATCACAAAACAGATGGATCACTATAGTGATGCCTGGTATGTCAGCCTAAGACTGTAACTGACCCTTGTTATTTCTGAGAAAGCAAAAGGGAAATCTCTGCCTGAATTGGCCTGACGCAAAAAGGAGATACAGCACATGTCAGACCAGACCCTAAGTGGAATTCACCACACCTACTACAATGTCTCATAAAGACGCAGAGCATAGTTCTGCAAACAGTGAATCACTTCACAGACATGTTGTGATTCGCTTAAACACCAGAGCATGGTGCCAGCCAATGCTTATAAGATCAAGAAAAGAATTATATAGAGATGTATGAAAAGCTTCGAAGAATTGAAACCCTGTTTTTAAAAAGAAAGGAAAAGAAAAGAAAAGCTGCCTTTGAAATGACTTCAGATTTTTTGCCTCAGTAGGACTTTTCAAATTTCCATAGTACAGTGTTTCCCAACCTTGTGCCTCCAGCTGTTTTTGAACTACAACTCCCATCATCCCTGACTAGCAAGACCAGTGGCAAGGGATGATGGGAATTGTAGTCCAAAACTAGCTGGAGGCACAAGGTTGGGAAACACTGCCATAGTATACATTTGCCTTGCAACATTGGGAACAATCCTGACATCACATCACAATCTTCCATCACTTTTCCTTTCATTCAAATCTAGTATTCCATCTCTCTGAATGATGTAAACTGCCTTCTGCTTTCTAGCACTCCAACCTCCTTCCAGGGTCACTGAAGTTGGAGGTGGGGAGAACAGAACATCCCCCAGAGCCTCCACTCCAATTTCCCACCTAAATAAGGACCACAATGTTCTTATCCACAAGACACCTGCTGTGTCAAATAATTTTGAGGCCTGCAAAAAAGTGATGCAGATAGATCAGCAAAGTCAGGAGGAAGAGACACTGAAAGTCCAGTTTGAAACCAGTACCAGTTGAAAGGGCAATCACCTTTCCGTCATTTAAAAGACTTCAGGTTTTCCCCCATGAATACCCTAGCAGCATATGGAGTTCTTATTACGGAGCTGTCAATAAAGGCAAAATAGTGAGTGAAAAATCAAATGAAATAACCTGAAAATAGATTTTAAAAATGGGGAAATTAAGTTATGATGTCAAAATCCTGTCAGCCAGTGGGGTTGGGGGTTCAGTCTTTCTCTGGCATTACAGGTTTCAGCTAACTTTAAAATGCCTAAAAGTCCATAAAAATGCAAGTTATAGGGGAACCATATATAAAGTTATGGTTCCTTTTTTCTACAGCTATTAACACACACACAGCTTTATTGCGGTCCATAGACCCAAAATACACAGTACAATAATAGACTATATATTAATAGTTATTAAGGTGTAAGTTTGGCCTTGCTAGCCAGCAGGGGAGCTTTTAGTCTGTGCCTACTGATTTCTGATTTTTACTGCCTCTGAGAAGAATCTTGCTATAGCCAATGTAATAGTATCAATCCTATCCTCAGTGAGAACCTTGATATAAAAAGTATCAGCAATTCCAGGTTATTCTGTTAATATTGGATTGATTAGATGCTGTCCAACCTGATTATACAGACAACAGTGTAATAAAATTTGTTTCATACATTCAACATCCTGGGAACATGGGCATAGCCTATCTTGGTATGGGACACCAGCCAATCTTCCCCTCAGCACTTCAGATGGTAAAACATTTAATCTGGTTTTAGAAAACAGATGACAATAGCTAGATATGGTCAAATTCTTAAGGTAGGGTGATAACAAAAACCTTGTAGGTAATGGATTCCTGACACAGATGGGCCACAGGTCACATGTGAGCAAGATCATAATCACTAAAGGCAGTATCCCATAACATCTGTTTCACAGTTTTGAGGCCAGTATCATACCCCAGGTGGGAAGGAAAAGATGGTGAAAGACCTATTGAGGAGGCCTTACACACTATGGTTTTTGACCAGGATCTGTTGTACTTCTCATTTATCAAATGAAGGGCTATTAACTAAGTGTTGGCAACACATTGAATTTTAAACTTCAGGTGAAATCCCAATTGCAAAACATATATATGTAAGATCGACCACACATAAAACACCCATGCTTTCAGATTGTTATTGTTGTTTAGTCGTTTAATCATGTCCGACTCTTCGTGACCCCATGGACCAGAGCACGCCAGGCACTCCTGTCTTCCACTGCCTCCCGCAGTTTGGTCAAACTCATGCTGGTAGCTTCGAGAACACTATCCAACCATCTCATCCTCTGTCGTCCCCTTCTCCTTGTGCCCTCCATCTTTCCCAACATCAGGGTCTTTTCCAGGGAGTCTTCTCTTCTCATGAGGTGGCCAAAGTATTGTAGCCTCAGCTTCAGGACCTGTCCTTCCAGTGAGCACTCAGGGCTGATTTCCTTCAGAATGGATAGGTTTGATCTTCTTGCAGTTCAGGGGACTCTCAAGAGTCTCCTCCAGCACCATAATTCAAAAGCATCAATTCTTTGGCGATCAGCCTTCTTTATGGTCCAGCTCTCCCTTCCATACATCACTACTGGAAAAACCATAGCTTTAACTATACGGACCTTTGTTGGCAAGGTGATGTCTCTGCTTTTTAAGATGCTGTCTAGGTTTGTCATTGCTTTTCAGATTACCTCACTTCAACTCAAACAATGCTTCCCAATGGTGGCTGTTCAAATGAGGGAATTTTGAGTAGTGTTTTGATTTGTACTGTAAAACTAAACCACAGCTCATGTGTACTTCAGGGTAGTTGCTGAGTAACACTCATTAATTTCAAAGGAATTTTGAAGACTGCTTGAAGTACATGATGTGCAGATTATAGGCCAGGAAGCAGCTTGGGTTTTCTTCACACAAGTGAACAACATGTGTACCCAAAGGAAGAATAGGCTGCAAAGGTAAAATACGTCCAGTCAGATAACAATCTATTATGGTAACTGTCCAATTGCTTGTCATATTAATAAGGGGGTTGCTTTAATTAAGCAATAAGACATGACAGGTGTGAATTACAATCTAATCATTTTTATTCAGGGTATTGTTAGGCAAGAGGCCAAAGGCCAAGTGCCATTCAGTGCGGGTGGCATAAATTATTGCTCGGTAATCTAAATGCAATATTGCAATTATGAAAAATGTTTTTTTTAATCTTTTTCAAATAAGAATGTAAAGAAATATTTATATAGGTTATATTTTTCACTGAAACTATGTGGTTCATTGTTCACCCATACACCTCTTTGAAGGCCTCTCATTTGTAAAGCCCTTAAAATTCATCTCAGGTCACAAAGAAAGTAACTTGTTTTAAAAACCTGCATTTTAAAAATCTCTCTTTCTAGCAGCATCAAAGGGGATGTCAATGGGGAAAGAACTGAACAGCAGGAAAGAGAATGTTCCTACTGGTTTTATCTGCTACAGAGCCCTGAAGACAGTAAAACTTCAAATGGAGGCAATCATTTTGAAAAAAGTTTTGCGTTGATATAGTTTTGTCTCCTTCTACTCAGATAGGACTGACAACCCCAAAGCAGCTTCTCTTCCCCCACCCCACCCCACCTGTCATGTATGGTGCACACCAACCTTTTTTCATTTACATGCAATCATTTAGGATATCTAGACAGTTTACCTTTTTTTGTTATGAACTAACCTATTATCACATTTCCTGCTTTGGAACCCACTTTGATTTCATTCTTCATCTCAAGGTCACTCTTTGGAGGGTGGGCTGGTATCACCATCTGGCATCCACAATTCTGTGAAGGAGTCTGCTCCTTTGTGGGGTTCTCACTTGTTGACCGATATGCTCTCTTTGAAATGCAGCGTGACACCACTTACCACACACGCTTCCCTGTCATTCCTATTTTTAGAGATAATAGTGTCTCACTAGGTCCCTCCATTCAAGCTTCCATTATGCCCACTATATTTATGCTCTGCTTTGAAACCAAGCTCTACAGTGTCATCACCATCACCATCACCTATAATAATACAGTGTCTCCCTCCAGAGGTCTCTGGCACGTGGATTGTACACTATGGGACTTGGGCTACTTTGAATTGTTATGATATGCCCCTGTACTTTCTTTATTCTACTCCTCTTCCATTTGGACAAGCAAAAACATTTTCGCAATATATCCTAACATTATATATCCAAAACTGGACCCTCCTCAGCTCCTGTTGGCTTTTCTCCAGCAATAAGCCTAAAAGCTGCTCTTTTTTTTTTTTTTATCTCAACAGCCTGCTTCCATTTCTGGTTCAAGTGGAGCCTGCTTTTTTTGCACAGGCCTGTCTTGTTGCAAAACATTCCCCAGTACCAGTAAATCCAAATAACTCTTCCTGACACCACTGTCTGATCCATTCATGTCAGGCTGGTTCTGTACAGGCAAAACTACATTGAACATCCTGGCTTTCAGCCTCTTATTTAGCAACCCAACTCTTTCTTCCAGGACGGTAGGGCAGGGCAGGGCAGGGCAGGGCATCATAACCACTGACTTATTCATGACCACTTACTCCTCCCCAGCTCTGTCTGTCAGGTTTTCTAGATGTCACATGATATCTGTATCTTTCATACAAGGCAGGCAAGTCATGATGCAGTCAGCATGCATTTCACAAACTCACCTATCAGTGTGCCTAATGACTGAATTATCTACTACAATAAGCCCTCCACCCCCAAATAGCATAGCTGCTCATCCCAAAAATAATTGGTTCCTTCTAAAGGATTATTTCCTTCTTCTTCTGAGTGTTACCATCCTTCCCCGAAGACACACTATAAGAGCAGATGAGATGCCACCTTGGCAGTGGAAAGCTGCTACTACATTCCTGAAGGTTTCATCCACCAATCTACCTGCCTCTCTCAGCTTCACCAAGTCAGTTACCTTAGCCTCAAGGAAAGAAATTGTGTTCCCTGAAGAGCATACAGCTAGTATTCAAAAGGCAGGTAGCTGTACATGTGCAACTCTGTACAACATACTGGACATTCTGCACACCCCTGCTGGATTTCTACCTGCATCCCTATTATTGTTGGTTGTTGATAATTTACTTTGAAGTTTGGGATATGTTAGGTCAGAAGCAAGGAGGGCATAATCTGGCCTGGCCTTTCCCTGCTGCCCAATTTGCCCTGCTACCTAACTCCGTTCTTACCTTGTTGCTTCATTATTGAGGCCAATAATGCTGGGATTCCACTCTTGGTCATAGAGTTTGTATGATGACCAGGAAAACACCCCCTTAAATTAAGTTATGAAACACAATGGGTGATAAAGTGTGTGTAGTATATGCTTTCATTCCGAAATAGGAATGCGATTAAGATTTGATTTGCAGTGACCTATCTTCTCACAAAAGAAGAAAGGAAAGGATTTGGATATGGAATCTAAAAATAGTTACATGTTAATTTAATAACTAGGCAGGTTTTATTCCATCTGCCAAGAAGAATTTGAAAACCATTTCCTGCTGCCACTCACACTATGGAAATGTAAGACTTCTTCAGTGATGAAATCAAAGAGTCAATGATAAAGTCAGATGTTACAATTTATTTCCTAAGATTCATATCAGTTACCTTGTGCGGTGAGTTGTAAGAGGTTATTTAAAACGGTCTATTCAGAAGAATTGGATGTTTGTCTATTTTGCTTTATTATTAATGCCACACATAGAAGGGAACCAATAATATTTTTCCTGGCTGCATATCAACAACACCACAATTTTGGCAGGCCACCTGAGCTACTTTATACCCCAAATACATAAACTAGGTGCTCTGAATTCATATATTCTTTCCTGTCAGCTTGCTGGGGGGGGTCATATACCACCTATATAGCATTTTCAGAAATTTTTCTTTTAATATATAGCAGGCCATAAATTTTTTATCTTTTTGCCACAATCTTTCCCAATCTTCCATCTAGTTTGAATACCCAAAGTCCTTTGCCCATTTAACCATCACATCTTTAATAACTTCATCCTTTAGTTCCCAATCCAACAATAATCTCTAAGTTTTTGATAATTTTTATTTTATTTTATATTAATTCTTTTTCCAATTTCGACATCTCTTTTTCAAACCCAATTTTTCTGTCTAGTTTAAACACATCATTCAGTTGATGATACTGTAGTAGCCAATCCATACACAATGTCTTATCTCTTCAAATTTTTAAAATTTAAGATGATTATGTTCTTCAAACAGGATTTCTTTATAAATTGCCCAATTTGATTCTATTTCTTTTCTTTATCAAGAAGGCCTGTAGCGGTGACAACCACCAAGGTGTCTTTGGTTCCAACAAATTTCTATATCTGCCCCATACTGTGTATCAGGATTTCCAAATTATTTGATTTAGGAACCCCCTATGTACTTTCACTTTATTGTAACCCAAATACGTGTGCCTTCCATAATCTGTTATCCCATCCTTCTATAGCCAATATATCTGTATTTTTCAGGGTCATCCATTCTTTTAACCAACACAAACATGATGCCTCGTAATAAAGCTTTAGGTTTGGCAAAGCGAAGCCCCCTTTTTCCTTTATATCCAATAGAAGTTTATATCTAATTTGGGGTTTCTTACCTTGCCAGATAAATTTAGATAGCTTCTTCTGCCAATGTTTAATGCATCCTGTCCCCCTATAATGGGGATCATTTAAAACAGGAATAACATTTTGGGTAACACATTCATTTTTATAGTAGAGCTTATTCCCCATAATGGCAAATTTAATCTCCAAATTTCCATGTCTTTCTTAATTTCTTTCCATATCCTCTCATAATTAGCCTTAAATAAATTCATATTTTTTGCCGTGATCCAAATTCTTGACTGATGTTAAGTCAGTTCCCTGTTTTGGCATTAGCGTAATAAATGCATTTATTGCACATATATTCTTTCCTGTCATAGTGGCATGCTTTTGAATTAAGATTGGCTTCATAACATGATTACCATCTGAAGAAGTGTGCATGCACACGAAAGCTCATACCAAGAACTAACTTAGTTGGTCTTTAAGGTGCTACTGGAAGGAATTTTTTTTGTTTTGACTATGGCAGACCAACACGGCTACCTATCTGTAAATGATTACCAGGGTTTGAAGGAGAAAAGAGTATTAATTCACTAAGAATCAGCATGAGGCACAACATATAGTTCTTTTTTTTTTTAACAGTGACTCATCAGAGGGCAAGTCTGATGCCAGCAGCTGCTATCATTCCACCTCCAATAGTGTATAGCAGAGTATTTTTAAAAAAGGGGCTGTAGAGGCATGGGACTCGGCATCCTCTGCATCATTCAAAGTTCTGCTGACCTATCCCAGCCAGATTGGAAGATACAGGAATGGACATTTTTTCCTGTTTTCACCACACCTATATCAGGCTAGTTTAACTGAGGGGCCCAAGAGTTAGGCCCTTTGGGAAATGCAGAGATCCAACAAGTCAAAAGCCACTAGCACCACACCAAATAACCCATGTTGGGGTTTTCAGCTGGCCGTGGCTAGCAGGAGGACAAAGGTAATTTGGGTGGAGCTAGAGCCTCTGCCACAAAGGAGCCACCCTTTGTGCTGATGGATGCTGGTCGAGATGCAATTGAGCACCATCCTGAAAATGGTATTGTTAGGATTGTTCTGTAAATTACATGCATCTGGCTGTTACTTAAGCTGGGTCTGCATACAACACACTCTCTGAAGGTCAGTGCAAATCCTTTTATGCCTCCAGTCTGCAAGTTCTGCATTGTAATGACTATACACAGCCACACAATCCTTGTATCTCCCAAATTGTTTCAGCTTCTTGTAAGTGTTGTTGCAATGTAAGCACACAGGGTGGAATGGCACATTATCATTTTCCCATGCAGTGCAGCCACTGGGGTTTCAATCTGAAGCACAATACTAGCATGATCATAAAAAGCCATCTTAACTCCTCTCTCACACAATATTGTTTCTGCTGGAAATCTAGGGATGCTGAATTAATTTGATCCTTCGGAATTCTATGAACTGACTGATCTACACCTCCTGGATTAATGTGCAGATTAGGACTTAGTATCCACTGGCTTTTGCACTTGCTGAATGTTCCCACACAGTTCTCAGCACAAAATGTGCTTGGAAATGAACATTTTGATTTTAAAATATGAATTTCTACATTTATGTTATCTATATTTAAATCAGAGCCATAGCTATATGGGGGGTGCTAGCCAAGTTTTTGCCCTGTGTGAAGCCTCCAGAGGGGAGTCATTGAGGCTCCCAGCCTGTGTGTGTGCCAAACTGGGTCTTTTACCTAGGAGAAATAAAGCATAATTTTGCCACTGTTTAAATGCATTTTAAGATAGAATCAGATTTATTAGTGATCAGATGTAAAGATGACATGAAATAGACTGATTTTTCCGTCCATTAAAAATCCTATCTCTGTTACTCTGCTAGGCAAAAAGATACAGACATTGCTTTACCAAATGAAAGAAGTGCTTATACGTAGCTCTGACCTGAAAAGAGGAAATTTCTCCTTTTATGTATATGGTTGTGCTGCATAGTTAAAGAAATGTGAAGCAGTCCTTTTAGGAATTTGTAAGAGTAACACTAAATGGAAAAGGATTTTTAAATCCTAGGCAGTGGAAGGAAGGGGTGAAATCAGACATGCACCTTTAATTCTTTAACTGCTGACTCCAGCCACCCAGCTGGAGTATGAACAAGGATCACATTAAGTAGACATATAATTATTGCTAGAAATTGTCACATGTATGCATGAATGAGAGTACTGGTAATATTCTAGCACCAGCAATTAAAACAACGTAAAAAGCTCAGCACTTGTAGTACATCACCCCATATTCTCACACTGCCACCTCTGTCACCCAATTCCTGTACCCCTGACTAATTCATGGTGGTCAAATTCTGATCTGAACAAGTGGCACCATCTGTCACAGTTACTATAATTTAGCTATCTAGACAAAAGTCTTTTTAAGTGGTTCATCCCATCGATGGGTAAAGAAGGAACACTCTGTCTTTGTGTTCAGCATGATTGCTGGCTTTTCTAACCTTGCAACCACAGTGCATTGTAGTAGAAACACTGCTTTGGCACAGTGTCAGAGCTCATACAGCCAACCTGCTTTTGCAGAAACATGACAGCAAAGAAAACCATAGTACAACTTATACATCCCTGCCCTTTCAAGGTTTGGGGTCAAAATTTCATATTTAAATGTAATAGCAATGCATAATCAAATAGTTATTATTCAGACTGCTTTACTTGACAGTCAAACATTGACAGCTGTATGGTCAATCTGCTTTCATCGCTTGGGGACAGTCCACATGGGTAAAAGCCGCTGAGCTGAGCTGATTGAAGCCACAGAAATAGTGATTATTGCCGTGGTTATAGAGCAGTTAACAACACAGATTGTATGGAGAGCCTCTTGCAGCACAATCCTATTCATAAGCGCTCAAAAATAATTCCATTGAGTTGAAGTAAGTTTGTGTAGGTTTGCACACTTAACCATTTAATGTTTGTGGTATCTGCAGGTTGACAATACAGATGGCAACAATCTAAGTCATTCTTGGAAGCTACTGGGGATAGAACTAGAATAAATCCTCAATTCTGTGTGCAGCATCCTCCTTTTTTCAGCCCCCAGAGCTAATGTTTGGAGTGGGCAGTGAAGCATTCAAAGGATCATTGGTTGACAACTCAGGTTGACATCTGGCCCCTCCTAGAAAAGAAGGGCTATAAAGAATATCCAGTTTGGACTGGGACTTTCCCTGAGAAACAATGCTTTTCATGACTGATTATTTTGGTGTGATTTTTGCCTCTTAACCCTTGACTTGTCTCTCAACTCTGACTTCCTGGCACAAATTTTAGTTCCCTTCTGGCAGTTCAGCTCTGACAGTAGTAGACCACTGTAGATGTTAAGTCACCGGTGCCAACCATGTGCCATATGGAAAATATTATTCTTTACATCCATTCTGAAATTTATTCCAATTAGCTATAGAATATTTCATATTATTTGATCTTCAGCTTCTTTACTAGTTGCCTAGTTGGTAATGGTGAGTTGGTGAACTGAAATTGAATAGAATACAGTGGTACCTCGGGTTACATACGCTTCAGGTTACATATGCTTCAGGTTACAGACTCCACTAACCCAGAAATAGTACCTCGGGTTAAGAACTTTGCTTCAGGATGAGAACAGAAATCATGCTCTGGCGGCGTGGCGGCAGCAGGACGCCCCATTAGCTAAGGTGGTGCTTCAGGTTAAGAACAGTTTCAGGTTAAGTACAGACCTCTGGAACGAATTAAGTACTTAACCTGAAGTACCACTGTAGTGGGGAAACCCTCCAGTATTAGAGTGCTTTCTGCATTGAACATACGTAGGAATCAAACAGAAAACTGCCAGATGTGTGACATCAGAGGGACAAGTGCAAGAATAAGATTCATTTTTTAATAAACCTATTGGTACTTTATTCACTGAACATTTTTATTACATTGATCCTGACCATTCTGATTTTACAAAAGGAAAGTTCATATTGTCAAATGCCTTAATGCACTGATGCAGTCATATACACAGAATACATGATCACAGAGAAACCCTACTGTGAATGCATCCTTTGTCAACACTCTTATTTTTTACACATTGTCATTCATGGTTACATTGAGGACTTTGATGGTCTGAAGTGGCACAAAGACATGTGCCTTTAGATGTTTGTTCTGGCCCCTAGAGCTGTTTTCAGAACAAGAAGGAGAAATTGTAGGGAAAGGCCCCAAAGCACTAGCAACAGAGTGGTTAGTTTAGCTTTTCGGTGAATTAAGAAATATAATATTCATTTATATGAACCAGTGTTCTAGAGGTACATTTAATTCCAATGTCTAGTTCTCTCAAACATATTATTTGTTGTTTTCCAATCAATTGATTTGTTTTCCAATCAATGCAGTGGATCTTGCTAGAACATGTAGGCTTCTTTCCTAGCCATTTCTGGGGATCCAGCCTCTTCTTTCCTTGTAAACAAGTTAATGGAGATATCATTGTCTCCATTACTTGCACAGGGGGGAAGAAGTGGCTGCACCCCAGAAATGAAGACAGTCACAGAAATTGTCTAGAGATTTGCTGTACAATGTCTTCAGCATTCCAGTGACTTCCAGCTCAGTTTTTAAAATTTGTATTAGGTATCGTTGCAGATCCAGGATTAGTACCTGGGGACTGTTACAGATTGGATGAGACTTAACAAACAAGTAGAATTCAGAAGTGGAACTACTGGGATCAATCATGTACAGGCTGTAGTTATACTGCACTTAAAGATGGCATGTAGTAAGGTTTTAAGTGACAACAAACAGGAACATCCAGGTCATATGAATCCCCTCTCTGACTCCATATTTCTTACCCGTAATCCAAAGGATTTAAATAATTGTTGGCACCTTTGAAAACCAATACCGTGCCATTTGATTTTGATAAAACATTTGAACATATTACCTACCAAACAGATTTAGAAATCATTCTTCTTTCCCACATGCCTCTCTAACTGCATTTCTGCACTTTGGTCAGACTGCCCAGCCTTCATCACAATAACATAGCATTTCTGGTTTGTAAATCAAGGACACTTTGTGGGTTAGAGCTATATGCTGCATCCTTCAAAGTGGCCTAAACAGCCAACAGGAGTAATGGGAATGATTAAACCCTGTCACATGGGGTTAGATCTGGTGCTTTCTTCCCACATGACAGGCTGTGACAGCCAAGCACCATTGGAGCAAAGCAAATGACTGTGGCAGTTTGCTGTGAGCAGAGGTACTGTCAAAACTGTTATTACAAGCAAAATGTTAGATTTATCAAGTAGGGAAGTTTTCAACTACTAGACAATGCAAATTCTATTTATATATACTTCTCCACAAATAGTGACAGGCAATAACTGCAACAGGGTTGTGATATACTGTGGTTGATTTAGTATCCACTGACATGTGCATGCCATGTAGTTAATTTGTGACACACACACAACTGTTCTGTGTAGGCATTGTGCTTGCAACATGTTCATTCTTTAGAAGAAAGCTGTCTTAAGCTATTGCCACTCAGTTATAATTCAAGCAAAGCTTATCATTGCTTTGTAATTGGTGTGCCTGCTTGTTATTTGGAACGATTACAGGCAGGTTGTCAGGAAGTAACGATGTCCCTGTCTGAAGCCAAGGTTTTGTCATACTGTTACAAGACTAGCACATATTTCAGCTGTATGCATCTAGTCATTGAACAGAGGGCATTAGTGTCACAAGCACTTCAAATGCCTCTTTCTTAATTTAGCAGAAAGGATATTAGAAGGAACTGAAAGTGAAAGCCTGTCTTCGAAAGACGGTGTTTGTAGTTGCCTACCATGCCAGTTCAGAGGGCATACAGAACCATGAACATCTCTTCCCATCCCCTTTTGACTGATTTTTGATTGATTGCTTCATCTTCCACTGAAAGAATCCAGTCATAAAGTTTCAGCTGACCTGGACTGACTGATTTCTTCACAGTATGGGTGTATTTGTGTGTGTGCTTGCAACCAGGTTGGGTGAGGCAGCAAGGATGGTTTAGTAGATGAGGGAAATGAAAAGAATGCATATTCTGACTCTCCTGGAAACATATTTTCTCCGCTTATCTCCAACTTTGATATACGAAGAAGAGCCAAGCTCTTTTTAAAAGAAAACGTGTGTCAGGGGGGAAACATTCTTACCCACGTTGAAACAAAGGGGGATATTTGCTAATTATTCTCTACCTTTTGGCAAGGGGCAGCCACACTTTCTACCCTCACAAGATTCAGGGAATTATGGTATATGTAAAAGAATACCTGAATTGTGCACACAATCCCTGCCACTTGTGAAAGCAGCAACAAAAAACAAAAAGGCAGGGTGGGGGGGCTGTGCCTCTGCTAGTTCGCTCCACTCCTAAGAAACTGTTGGAGAATTACCTCTTTGCTTGGATATTTATTAGAAAAATTGTGCCCCAAATTTCACCATCCACAAATTGTTTGCAGGGATATGTTCTCTCACCTAGAAAGAAAGTTAGATGCTAGAGCAAATGGATGAGAGGAACCTGTCTGACTCTACAAGAAATGCCCCATCCTCTCTAAGAGATCCCGTCAGGCTCACCCTGCACTGGGGGAGACCCACAAAACTGTTGCACATTTGCACATCTCGCCTGGGGTAGAACCAGAACTGGCTGAGAACGTTTATCCATCTGTGGAGCAGGGGTGCCAACTTGAATAAAATATGGGGTGGGAGAGGTAAGCTCCGCTCCACATAATCACAAGACGCAGTGCACACACACCATTTGAATGGCAATGCTCATCTATTGGGGGGGGAAGGACCTGGCCCCCTGAAATATTTTATTAGGGGCCCTGAAGGGACCTCAGCTCCTAGGAGTTGGCTTCTGTGCTGTGGAGACACTGGGACTCATTTCTAGGGTGCAGCTTTCTCTGCCTTCTGTCTTCTCTCTTGGTTGACTGCTGTTAATGGTGGGATATTTTCTTCTACTCTGTTCTGCATTTATGAATATTACTTTTTTTCTTTTTATGTTGTTGTAAAACTAAGCAGCGGCCACCACACACACACACACACACACACACACACACACACACACACAAACACACACATCTTACAGGGCAACTATAAAACTAAGTACAAAGGGAAATTATGTGCTTGCAAGTCACTAGAGAATTAATGTATTCTGGAATTTTTTCTGGGTTTATGTAAAAAATACACTTCATATTTTAAATGCTATTTGAAGGATAGCTTGTATTTTGAATTACTCATGCATGCAAATATTGTTAAGCTCTGTTAGTGGGTGTATGGATTTAATAGCTAACTCAATAGTGAAATCTGTAGCAGACATCGGTGGCCAAACTTTTAAATTCTGTTTACTTTTTAGGGAATGAAGATGTTAAAGCAATGCAGACTGAGCCAATATTGTTCTTTTGCCTTCATTCTTCTCTGTACTTGAGTACATAGGGTAATCTTCACCTAGATGAGCAAATAAAAGTAGAGTTTAGCCCTCTTTACCACTGACCCTTGTACTTCGGTATAAGAAATAAGATTGTGCTGGGATTCCAGTTGCATGGAGCTGTAGTTGTTTTCCTGCTTGTGTAACATAAAGCCTTCAGTTCTATGAGGCTATTTAACCTAAAGGAGCCTAATTAACACATGTTCATTGAAAGGGTACCAGCAGTCTGTAACAACATTAAAATCTAATTTGTTAATAAAATCTGGGGTGTGGGTGTGGGTGTAGATCAACGACATACTTGCCTCACTGTTAAATAGTTGGCATTTTTTTATATTGCTTTCCACTCTGAGTCACTGAAACTTATTTTTGGTCTTGTTGCTTGAACTATTATTTTGCTTTTCATGATTTTCATCATAGTGTTGTTTGTCAAAGTATGTGTTGTTTTATTTGAAAATAAAATAGTCCATTATGAAATGCAGAGATGGGAAACAGATATTTTTTTAAATGGTTATCAATTCTAGCAAACTGCTGAGTTACAGAGCATTAGGACATAAATTTATAAGTCTCTTGTAATTACAATTAAATGTTGCTTAATTAGCTGGAAGGGACACGGGTGGCGCTGTGGTTTAAACCACTGTGCCACTTGGACTTGCCGATCGGAAGGTCAGCGGTTCGAGGCCCCGCAACGGGGTGAGCTCCCGTTGTTCGGTCCCAGCTCCTGCCAACCTAGCAGTTCAAAAGCACGCAGTGCAAGTAGATAAATAGGTACCGCTTCGGTGGGAAGGTAAACGGCATTTCTGTGCGCTGCTCTGGCTTTGCCAGAAGCGGCTTAGTCATGCTGGCCACATGACCCGGAAAAACTGTCTGCGGAAGCAGACAAACGCCAGCTCCCTCAATGAGGGAGGGACTCTGGGGATGCGAGATGAGCGCCGCATCCCCAGAGTCGTTCACTATTGGACTTAACTGTCAGGGGTACCTTTACCTTTAATTAGCTGGAAGGGGCTACTTTAAGGTGTAAACTACATTTGTAAACTTAAAGGTTGATCAAAATGTGTATTACTGGTTGTTGTGAAATACAGTAAGTGGATATTTTTTGGATGTTTCTTTTTTATTTTCTCACAACACAAAAGGTATGCACGCACCATTCCATTTTGCAGTTATGAATGAAAAGATATTTCAAAGGCAGTAAATTAGGTTGTGCTGTAAGAACCCAAGCATTTTACTTCCTCTCTCACAACTCCCACTGTTTCCCCGATCTATGATCTGCAAGCTGCTATTATTATTTGTGTTCTACAATTACCAGAAATGACACCTCCCTTTCCCCAGCCTCAAGCTACAAGTCTGAAATGAATAAATGCTGCTTATTGTGACAGTCTGTGTTTTGCCTGTGGAAAAATGACAGGCTGCACTACTGACAGCCAGTTGCTGATTTTTTTTGGGGGGGGGTTAACGGGGGAAGGTTACTACTGTTTCCTAACCTGGTTATCAGAAACTATCCGAAACTATAACAAAAGATAGCATGGTGTATCATGGTGAATAACACTCTCCAACATTTATTTCTCTTAAACCAGCAAACTGTGTTAACTCAGTGTACTTTCTTAGATTGATACAGTACAGGCAACGGCCACTTTGCGTGTGTTCAAAGCACGTATGACCATGCACACACACATTGCCATGAACCTGGAAGTGGCAGGGAAAGAGTGTGTAATGGAAGCAAGGTGGGCTTATATGCACTCTGCTGTTGCACGTGTTGACCCAGCATGCAACCCCCACACAAATTGGGAGTTGCCTATATTAGCATAAGTTGACACTTGGTACAGTACAAGTATAATAATAAGTTAGCCAACAATTATCGTAACACAACAAGTTATTATATTATCTCTGCACCACTCATTGGGATAATTTATGTCTAAGCACTGCATTCTGAATAAGCATAAACAGGTAGTACTGCTAATGGGAGCAATTAGAACAATTTATGAATTGTGGGATCATTTCCACTAGGCCAGCTTGGGAATGCTTCAGTTGAATCAGTGTGATACAGCATGACTTGGGTACTGAAATTTCTACAGAAATGCTTCAGAGCATTCAAAGGCATGCAGCTAATTAGGTTTTAAAGAAAATTATGTTTGGGTGATATATTTACAGCACAGTCTTATGCATGTTTACTCGGAACTAGTTTCACTGTGTTCAGTGGTGCTTACTGCTGGGAAAGTTTGTTTAGAATTGCAACCTTATTTATAATTATGCCCTGCAGATTAGGCTAGATTGATAAATAAACCACTTATAATTTGTCCATGCCCTCATTTGTAGCTTGCAGCATTTTGTAGTTTGGAGACATTCCACTACTGTACTTTCCCCCCTCTTTACCAATTTCCTTCCTGTCAGGGACTGGCTGGACAAAGAGGAGTGGTGGGAGGTACCAGCTGGGGAACCCTCAAGGGAACCCCCAGAGGAGGAAGGCTCAGAGCCAGGGGTTTAGTGGTGGGACACAGAGGAATGGTCAGAAGGAGAAGATTGGTGGGAGGAGGGGTCAGAAGCTGAACAGGTAACAGAGTTTAATGAGCAGGAAGAGCCTATGACAGGGAACAGTTCAGATTCCAAGGCTGAAGCAGAGGAGTAGGGGCAAGAGACTGCTGAAGAAGTCTGGGAGTCTTCCCCTTCTGCTGCGACAAGCTCCCCTCCTCCCTGGTCTCCGAGAACACACAGAGTAATGAGAAGAGCAGAACAGAGGTCAGAGGTGCGCAGACACAGTTTGAAAGTGCTTGGGAAACATCCTGGAGGGGAAGGGCCTTAGGGTAGTAGAAGGCAGGGATCTTCAGTCCTGGCAACTCCTCTATAGGGGCAAGACCTACTGGAAGGGTTGCTGAGTGAGAGTCTACAAGGCTGAGACTACAAGGCTGAGTTGTATTTAGTTTCCTTGAATAAAGAGTTCAGTGACATAATAGCTCTGCTTCCTTTCTTGCTGATCTGACGCTGGCCCTGACACTTTCCTCCCCCTTTTACTCTATATTCCCCATTTGTTTCATTATTTTGCTTTTATATTATTTTACACTTTATCTCATATTTTACAACAGAAACAGAGGCATGAAATTCAAACTAAAAAAGTGCCTCTCCCTCTTTAGCATCATACCTGTTTGTTTCTGCACTTAAAAGAAAATAATAACTGGTACTGAATCTTAATGGGCCTATTAAAGGATCGTGAAAAGCAAGCTTTTATATCAGATTTTAGAAATGATCAGAAAACATAAGGCTTCACAGAAAAGAAAGTATTCCTGTCAATCCAACATCAAATCCTTATTCATCAAAGAGTAATTTTGATGACTTTTCTTCCCACTGCCTTTTATAGAAGTCACTTTCATATTAAGCCTTGCTTTTAAGATCCAACACCTTCAGCAGGTGGTCCTTATTCCAGTTTCTGGCCAGTATATTAATAACAGAAATCAATATATGATCTATTATTGTTGTTCTTAGTAGTCACTTTAAAAGAAAAAGTAAACTCAAAGTGACTTTCTTTACAACAATTTTAAATAATCTTAAATAATTACATAAACTAGTACCTTGTCTGAGGAGTTGCACTGGACTATCTATCTTATTTCTTCCTCTGTGGGCCAGGGCAGGGCAACCTGGGATTTGTCAGCAGTAAGGAGCCATTCTCTGTCTTCTTCCTTAGAAGTCATATTTGAGGAATTAGCTACTCAAAGAGATTTTACTGTAACAGACCTAGCTAGAATTTTTGAACCTGGATATCTTCTCTATTTGCAAACGTCTGGAGTATCTGTGTTGCATTTTTTTTTTAAGTTGCTTGCAGCTGTATGCTGATTCTTCTTTTTTTAAAATATGATTAAACATAATTTTAAAGCCTAGCCCTCATTATTAGCATACTTCCTGTATATTAACTTTGCCACAGTTATTGATGTGTCACAGTTTTAAAAAGTAGTTTACATAGTGGCGATGGATTATCTCTCAAAGCTATCATACAAAGCCAGTTCCAGTTGTGACATTTAATAATGAGGGGTAACACAAACAACTGCTCAAGATCTAATAGGCTATTTACTGTCATTTATGTGTGTGCGCCATGATTGATCAACACTAATAATAGTGTGCCACTGCATATGTAACAGATCACTTGCTGATTTAACAGAGATGTGCTTCTTGTTTGCTAGGAGCTTCTGTCATCAATAACAAGGTCTCTAGAAAAGCACCAGTGGAGCCCGCAGATTCGAGCAGCCTTGATTCTGAAACAGAACTACAAATTAGAGCCAGCAAATTATAGATTCTAGGCATGGCTTTTACACATTATTGCCTCAATAAACTCTGTTGCAAAATGCACAGGTTTTAGCATTCTGATTACCCCGATATTTCTTAAAAGCTACATCATGCTTTGTATTTAGGCACTTGCTATAGGCTTGAGGTGTTTGGCATTCAATAAGTTATATCCAAAGTTATACGAGGAACGTAAGAAACTACCTTATGCTAAGTCTGACACATTGATGTATCTACCTCAGGATTGTCTACTCTGACTGGCTTTGTCTCTGCAGAGTTTTGGCAGGAGTTGTTGGGGTTTTGGACCTGGGATCTTTTACATGTAAAACGTGTTGAACTACTGACTGCAAGTCCCTCCTCTACATACCAAGCCATTCCCTGGGGAGACACAGTGAGCTACATTGGGGAGGAGTGGGCAGAGTTGTCTCATTGCCCAAATGGACTACTGCTCATTTAATTCTGCATACTGTCCATTATTTTGATTTGATTTATTATATTTGTATGCTGCTTTTCATTCAAATGAATCCCAAAGCAGCTTACAAAAATAAATAATAATAACATGACAGAACATAATAGAACACCACAAATTCAGCATGAATCATATAGAACAAATCATTGGTGAAACAGTTTTAATAATTTCTACCACAGCACCATAAAGGAGACCAGTATTTGTAACTCCGTAGTAGAGATGAATTTTCACTCCTCAGATCACCAATTCAAACTAGTTTAGGATTTGAAAGCAAGAATGTGTATTGTTTGTGCTCTTAAGTGGTGCAGTACCAGCATGTGAACTGTATCTGTTAACTAAAATATACTTTTATTGTTTATAAATCTTTCTCAAATGTGAAGAAATCATTCTTTTCAAGAATCAAAGAGAACTCAAGTTTGTTTATATATAAAGGATTAATTCACAAACAGAATTGGAGCTGAGAATTAGTGTGAATTGCCCCAGAACTACTGTCTTTTTTCTTTCTGAAGATTAATGAAACTGGAGGTTATAGAAAATTATTGATGCTTTGGTGAGGGCTGTGGCCAGGAGTGCATTTTTACTAACTCTGGTTAGTATGCCAACTTGGATTACTGTACTCTGTGTGGGGCTACCCTTGAATAGGGTCCAGTAGCTTCAGTTCGTCCAAAATGCAGCTGCCACAGTTTTTACAGAGACCAGGAGGTTGGAGCATATTACTTCTAAATCCTACCCCAAATGTTCTAGTTACCAATTTGTTTCTGGGCTTACTTCAAGGTGCTGGTGTTGACTTTTAAACCTTCATTTTGCCTGGCACCAGAGTATATAGTCAAAGATACCTACTGTTTGGAAGCTTCTGCATTCCCCTACTGTTTGAAATTTGAGAGAGAGAGAGAGAGAGAGAGAGAGAGAGAGAGAGAGAGAGAGAGAGAGAGAGAGAGAGAGAGACTTTGTCAGTTGTGCTGTCCAGATTATGGAACAGTTTTCCTAGGGCAGTAACACTTACCCCCTACACTTAGCCCCCTAATTTAGTCTCTCATATTTTTAACTATTAACTTACCCCCATTGTATCAACAATGAGGCATTTTTTATTTGGACTTTGGACTCTGAGAAACTCAACATCTTCGAACCACATCAAAACACAGCAGAAATAGACACTTGTCTGTTGTTCACTAACAACTATCAGGACTAGTGTCTGTGTTTAAAATGGTAACTGTAATACTTTTATAAAAGTGATTCTGAAGTGAAGAGTGGGTTCAAGAAAGTGGTTTGGGGACACAGTCTAATAGTTCTGTACAAATTTTAGGATGGATCTTCAGGGGCTTGGTGGCATCATACTCTGTTTACATGTGTATTGTGAAAAACAAGATGCCTCCCCATTTTTGTTCATTTTTGTTCATATTGTTAATATTCCTATAGCAAAGCCCAGGGAGACAGGTTGAACCATTGAAGAAATCCTGACATATACCATCCTTGCCAGTCCTCTTCTGTTTTGAAGTACATATTGCAAGCTTTTTTTCATCACCTGCAGCTTGAGCCTGCAGTAGTACTTACCATATCATCTTTATTCCATCTGTGTCTGTCAATGATACACTAGTCCCCCATGGCTCTTGGCATTCACTCATTCTTGGTGAGGCCTTTAAAGTCTAGCCAATCACAAGCATTGGGAGAAAACCTGATAGAGGATGTGCTGTTTCTTTGACTGCCAAAGAAACAGGTTTTGTTGTAGCAGCCACTTGGGTAATAGATTCAGACCACATGGTGTGCCAAAATATATACTACATAAAAGTGCACTCAACAACCACTCTGTTTACGGATATGACAATGACAGAGGTCAGTCACTAAATAGTCGAGATGACAGAGCTTAGTGCACAAAATGTGTTCGTGCCCTAAGAAGCAGAAAAAAGGCAGAGGTCCAGGACTCCAGCTGTTCTGCACCAGTTCTCACAGATCCTTTGACCCTGTGTGAAGATAAGAAATGCTATAGCCTTATTATACCTGAGAAAAGCCCTTGTTTTGTGCCACATAATAATCCTGTTATGCAAAAGGAACTTGCTTAACCAGGCATGTGGCTTAACTCTTCAGGCTAGCATGAATATCCTCTTAATGTAATGTAAGTAATGTAAAACACTGCTTTAAATGCTCACTTGACATGAACCTGTCTTGAGAGGGGCCATAAAGGTAAAGGTTTTGTATGTATGTAGATGATTCCAGGTTTAATCCCTGGAATTCTAATTTTAAAGGACTTCAGTACCAGAACTGAGAAAGACCTCTGACAGAGACCTTCTAGAGTGATTGACAGTAAAGGAGTTTTAGAGAAGAAAATCAGTGGACTAGGCCATATATGGCTGTATCATGTCAAGCTCATTACAATTGTTTTAAAATGTTACACATACTTTTAAAGTCTTCAAACATATAGAAAGAACATGAAGAAAATGGATAACCTAGAAAGATATGAAGGCTATTAAATGGAATACAAGAATAGAGGCTGAAATCTGTAATAGTTGCATGGTTCCATATATTATTACTGCTTATTATGACAGGCTCAACATTTTCTTATTGGCATGTCATGAAATGCATACCAGTTGCACAGATAATTTCTGCTGAAAGATTTTGAAGTGAATAGGACCATAGGCCAATTCAGGTCACTATTTTGAGACATTTTCTTTCTAAATGTGATACAGAAGCACAACAAAGCATATTTTATATGTAACTGTTGTTAATGCTGTATAGAATTAACCCTTTATAATCAGAAACAAAGTGTGCTCAGGCGTTTGTCTGAACATTTGTGGACTGGAGATGGGGCCATGTGCACAGGGACCCCCAACATTCCAGTACACATTGTCCTGCTGCTCACCTTTGTTGAATTGGAAAAGTCCGTCCTGTGTGACTTGACTTCTGCTTAGTACATCTTTTTCAGCCTAAATAGAGGTTTTTGGAGCCAAGGTGCTCAAAATGGCAGAGAATATATATCTCTGGCAATATATATGGAGAAAGGAGGCATTCAAATGAAAGAAAGAAAGAAAGAAAGAAAGAAAGAAAGAAAGAAAGAAAGAAAGAAAGAAAGAAAGAAAGAAAGAAGGCAAAATAGTGGGGAGAAATGAAAATGATGAACCTGAACTAGTCAGCCCCATCTTAATAAGTTTATGTCTGCAACAATAATGCCCAGAGACTCGACTTTTAAAAATTAAAAATGGCTTTCAAGGTATCTGCTGAATGTATTGTTTACCAAATGGTAAACCCAAAGCCCCAGTTCCAAGTGTAAATCTGTTCAGTGCCTGTGCCTTGATCATCTTGAGATCAAGATACATATTATTTTATGTACTTGGAGCGGGCTTATTGTCAGAGAACGTAGCAAGACAGGATGCCAGCTTGTGGCCCACAAAGCTGAATACAGCCCACCAGCCTTGTACTGTGACCTGCCAAACATTAGACATGCACCTCCTCTGCCACCTCCTTCCAGGCAGGAAACAAAAACAGCGGGCTTTACTGGCTGGTTTCATTTAGCATGGTACAGTAGTCACAGGTAGTACATGCCTGCAGTTTATAGTTGTAAGTCATTTCTCTGTTTCTTCCCTCTCCCAGAACGTAGTAAGACTTAGGTCCAAGTGCCTGTTCATAAGTGATCAACACAGATGTTGGTTCTGAAAGGATGAAAAAAAAATCAAATGAGGCAACCTGACTTTTCATGAATGGAATTACCTCTTTATTAATATCTCACTAGTAATTCCACTTCAGGTGTGTTTGTAATGATAGATGACTACCATGAAAAGGGGTGATATGGTCACCATCTTAGAGTAATGAGAAACATATGCAGGAGAGAATGCCAAAAGAAAACACTCTATATATTTTATGTCTTTATTTACATAAATAAGCAGATACAGCAATTAAGGATATTTTTACTAATGGGAGTCAATAGCAAAGATCATCTCATCTTAATTAACACAAATAATTGAGTTGAACAGGATCATATTTTTAAATCAGGTACAGACATAATAAACTTAAAACAATTTGCCCCCCTTTCAGAGGATAAAGAAATGCAGTGGTGGAGCACAGTGGATATTAATATTACCTTTCAGTGGGTGACATCCAGTGTTGCACTTGTGGCATTCTGCTCACATAATAGTAATTTCCTTTCTTCCCCTTCTTCACTAGCTCTCCTGTGCCTCCAAATTGGTTCTAGGAGGTCCTCCAACTATCCAGAGTAGGGGGCGGGGTTGCAGGAGGAGCTTCAGGGGGAGGCTATAATGATCAAGATCTTAAGAAGATGAGTGGCTCCCCAATATATCAAAGGACCGCCTAATCCCTTATATCTCTGCCTGCTGATGGAGGTCTTTGAGGAAGCCAGTTAGTGGTCCTCCATATTTTAACCAATTTTTATCTTTCCTTTATTGTATTTCTTATACACTGCTTCGAGACTTTTGCAATTAACTGGTATATGAATTCTTTAAATGAATAAATAAATGAGTGAGTAATGAGATGGCAATAATTTATAGTAACATAGGTGGACATACTTTCACCACAATCTAAAAGGCAAAGGAGAAAGAAAGCACCTTGGCTAAGGAAATTCAGAATTAGCAAGAGGAATGTAGTATACAGATTAAGTCTATTTTAAAAGTTGACTTTACACATTTATAGGTTTTGATTTAAATGTAACCTCTCTGGACAAAGATCCAGACATCACTTCAGACAGTTCTATCATGAGATCTGCTTAATGTGTAGCAAAGGTCAAGAAAGTGCATAATATGTTATGCTGCTTAGGGAATACAGGTACTATGGGAAATATTATAATATCTTTATATAACTTGATAGCACTCCTCGCCTATACTTTTAAATGTTGGGTTTGGTCACCTTCCATTAAAAAGTACAAAAAGATAAGGTCCACAGGAGGGCATAATCTTGGTATTTTATTATTATTTAAGGCAAAAAAATAAAAGGAAAGATAGTGTAAAAGAAAGTATGGAGAAGACAAGATGGATGTTTGTGTTCTTCAAATATTGAGAGTTGGTTTTCAGGAGCATGGGGTGCTTCCTCATTTTGTGTAGTAACCATTCTGTAGTAATCTGTGATGAGAGAGCAGGTTTCACATTAGTGTTGGGGGATAGTGATTTTCAATACACAATTTCAAAATTCCTAGATATGCACCCAGTTAGATGATTTGTCATAGCTTGCCCCCTCTTGATGGCTGCAGACCCAGAGTAGATTTGTCTCCTTCAATTATTTCTCCCAATATTTTGGTGTACCAAATATTGAAGTGAAGAGGGTATAGCGGGGGGAGGGGGGGTGCTAAAGTTTGTTTTATTATGCCCTTGTTTATTGATTTATTGTTTCTAAATTCTGTATTGTTTGTTAATTGAAGTGATCCCACCCATTAAATTATGCACACACACAGACACAAACACATACAGAGAGAGAGAGAGAGAGAGAGAGAGAGAGAGAGTGTTTATGTGCCACTCTTCATTTAAAATAAATCTCAAAGTGGATTACTACAAAATCATAAAACAAGAAACAATAAGTAAGCCATCATCAGGATAACAATAGCAAAATCAACATGTCTGCAAGGAGGGTCAAACAATTCCTCCAATAATTGACTGAAAGCCTGGGAGAATAAAAATATTTTTAATAGGCAGCAGAAAAGACTTGTGCCTTAATCAATGAAGGCATTCCATAATCAGGGTGCCATGACTGAGAATGGCCTCTCATGTGCTGCCATGTAATGTACATGGCTCTTTTAGGTGGTTATCTGCAGCTGATCATAGAGTATGTAAACTAAAAGCCCTTCAAGTATCTATGTCTTAAGCTGTATAGGGCTTTAGATGTCAACACCGGCATCTTGAAATTGACTCAGTAACTGACTGGCAGCCAGTGCAGCTGCTTCAGATATCTGGTATAATGTGTTCTCACTAGGCTGTTCCAGTCAGAAGCCTGGCAGCCACATTCTGGACTAGCTACATTTTCCAAACCATGTCCAAATGCAAAAATGTTGGATTGAAATGGTATTGATAGTTATTGTAATACTTTTACTATTTGGTTGTCTTTTAATATTATTGCATTCATTTTGATATAATATCACTATTAGCTTTGACTCACTTTAGGAGGGAAAAGTGGAATACAAATAAATAATGAAATGAAAACTGACTCAGGCCAGCTCCGCATAGTTATTTACTGTATTGTGATAGAATATCACTGTATGCTGTAACTGCTGACAGATGAGTAGCCCATAGAATGCAGAATATTAACAAACAGTGTACCATGTCTAAGGGGTATAAAGTTCACAATGGACCTCAGGTACAGGAAGATCAATATCCTGATTCAGTAAGCAAAATATGTGATGCATTTGCAAGGAATCTGAGTAGAAAGATGTTCCAATGAGGAAAAATGCTGCTGAAGTAAGGGGGACAAATCAGGTAGCAGATTGGAGACTCATACTGACTAAGGGCAAAGGCCCAATGCCCAGAGACATAAAAGGAACTGGAAGATGCAGAAAGGAGAATGTGCTGAGAAAAATCCACACCTGTTCTAGGATCCTTCGAATGATGTTTGACAACCTGGGATGGGTGAAAATGAAGGCAGCTATATTTCCCCTGCTAAATCTATGACTGCATGTTTCTAGTAACATACCATATGTCTATTGATATTCTTTACTTACCTTTGAATTAATCAAGGCATTCAAAAATAGTTTTGTATACCTCAAAATATTGTTCTGTTCCCAAGGCCACTGAATGTTAGTGGGGGGTTTTAGTGGAGGCAGGGTGGGAAGGAAGGTGGTTGCTTCTGTATATCTGTAATATAGGGCACAAGTCCATTAGTCAGTAATCAGAGGATGAGTGCCATAGTTAGAATTCCTTTGTATCAGGTTATGCAAAAATATAATGTACCCCTTGAGTGGAAACTGTTAGAGATCAGCTATCAAGCACAGTACTCCTTAATTTTGCTAAGAGTGAATGAGTTAGCCTCATATATGCTTTAGTTACCATAATGGGTACATTTGAGCAAAAGACACAAACATTATCAAGTGATTTATTATGATGTAATAGTAGGAGATAAAATATTTATGGTTGGAGATGTAGTCGCAAACATTCTGGGCAATTAAAACTTTCAAAGTTTGAAGGAGACAAGAAGGCACTAGACCCATTTTGCCTCCTACTTTGGTTTTGTCTTTTACACATTTATGTTTTCCTCTTTCATAGAAGCCTGTTCATAGAATTGCAGAGTTGGAAGGGACCACAAGGGCCATCTAGTCCAAGCCCCTACAATGCAGGAATCTTTTGCCCAGCGTGGGGCTTGAACCCACAATCCTAAGATTAAGAGTCTCCTCTATTATGGCTTCATTGCATAATATTATTCGTTTGTCCACACAGGATTAAATGTCCTAGAATGTACCATAATTCATAATCAACATCATCTTGTTTTCTCGCCATTCATTGGTAAAGTACTTTCTTGGATTGATTGTCTATAAAGGATTAAATTGAGTCACGCTTTAACTCATTCATTTAATACATATCACACGGAAGGAATGTAACCACTCCTGGTCTTTGTTTTATAGAAATTTTAATTTATTTTCAACAAATTATAAACATAACACAGAAGTGTCGCTGTTTCCTTCCCCTCCCTCCTGAAACAGATAATCAGATTATCTAATCTTGCCATTCTCCCGATAGTCTTTATTCCGTAGAAAGAAAGTGCTCTTTTGTGTGTGTGCATGTATATTAATCACAAAGGTAGTGCCATTCACTACGGTATATGATATAGCCTTATGCGCAGATAAAAAAGGCAAAATACTTCTGCCGCAATAAGAACACAAAGCCTTGAAATGTACATAGTTACGTTGTGGATCATGAACTATTTTTCACTGAAAATAGGATACATTACTATTTGGGTACATTTTTTTCCCTTCCTTGCTTCTAAAATTGCAACTCTAGATATTTATAATTCCCCATTTCTTTCTGCAAAACGGAGCAATATTCCTGGTCTGCTTCCCCACAGAGATCTCAATCCAGAGATCCACACACATGGATATGTGTCCCCATTCCTGGGATTATATAGTAAGAAGTCTTACAAATTTATTCTTTTTAGTGCTCTTTTTTCTATTAAAAAAATGAAAATATAGTACAGTTTGTCCATACAGTCAAGATCTACTCAGGTCCTCCACCTGTATGCTTCAGAAAGCCATACCAAGTTTCTGTGCAATGCTGAACTATATTAGTGTATTTCCCCCCTGTTAGTGATAAGAATAATCTGTACATAAATATAAGAGCTCCTCCTCAATGCTCCCTTCTTCTTTTCCTTCTCACAATAACTCTCTTCACAAAAAGTCCAAAACTCTTCTGTGTAACACTTTCATTCACAAATGGATTTGTAAACTGGACAGTGGCAAATATGATCAGCTTCCACTTCTGTGATTGCAGGAGCCAGAATGGAAAAAAGAAGATAAAAGCAGCTATGATCACTGATATCTCTAACCATAAGTGATCACCCAATTCAGTTTACATTTGCAGGGATGAGTCTGTGTCTAGGTTTGTATCCATTAATGGCTTTGCACTAGCAGCCTCCATGGGAGCCCATAAAGCTTTTCCTAAGAGTTGGGGGATCTTCTGGAATAGTATGGAATGTGTGCGGGTCCTCGAACCACAATATGAGAGATATTGCTGATATTGAGGTAATTCTGAATGAAATTCATCAAATTAATAAAAAAAGATTAAAGACTTTAGTCTTATGCAGGTACTAAATGTAATGTAGGAGTTCAATAAACAGATTTAAATAAAATGTTAGTAGACCATTTCTCATGATGGGAAGGAAATACAATTGTGGATTTAGAAAGGGGAATTCATTTGATCCGAAAGAGACACCGGATGTGTGTCTGCATGGGAAACTTTCTCCTCTCCTGTTGATGTTTTCACATACAGCCAAGAAGCACAGGAAGCAATACCATGTAAATTTTATTAGGTTAGCTTGGCTAAAGGGATATGTGCACTTGGATATCTGCTCGATTGAAATGGCTGAGGCAGCCTACAGCATGTATGTGGGGCTCGGATCAGAATTAGACAGCAAATACCTAACTGTAATTGGCACCAGTGATATAAGTGGGGTTTTTTTAAGTTCTCTCAAGACCATCACCTAATTAATTGTTGCCAGAAAGGTCCACTCCTATATGTAAAGATTTTGTTGTTCTTTGAAATGGACATGATCGAGAAAGGCATTTTAGACAGATGCAGTATTTGCATTTATTTCCTGGTGCTTCTTGCCACCACATGTCCCTAAACTCCCTGTCATGGTGAGAAAAACCTTAAAGGAGTGCATTTAAATTTTATTGATTGTTGCCAGTGTCTCACTTTGAAATACCTATACAAAATACTTTCCTATAGGGATTCCTTTAAAAAAATATTCTAGAGTAAAAGCTCTCTATTTTAATTACAGATAGGACATAGAAATAACGGATTTCTATTATATTGAAACTTCTGATCTGACATAGCATTTGCACTCAAATGCCTAAAAGGAAAATTAGGAACACTTAGGGTTTCAGAATTTTATGTGATGGTTTCATTTGAAACATTTCACTAAAAACCAAAAACTGCAAATGGAAAGATCATCTGTAAAAAAATTGGATGAGGGATTATTGTGGGACCTGTCAAAATAAATAGGAGAATATTTTTCAGTGTGTAATTATATGTCAAGATTTTGGAAGCTAATGGACTATTTGCAGTCACATCAAGGTCAGAGGAGCAATTACTGTATATGAATTATCTGAAATCTTTTATAGCCTTTTCCAACTAGTTTTATAGCATCTGTTTATATTAGACATCTTTGCCATTTCACATATTTCTTCCTATTGTTTTCTGCTAAGAGCATTGTAGAGCATTTTGTCAATTTTGTAGTTGTTTGCAAAACCTTCCTTTTATTTCACCAAAGAGCTTGCAATTAGCCCACTTCTTCCTATTGAGAAGCATCTTTGTAATAACAGCTTTCCTGGCACATCTTTTGTTAGGCAGATTTTAAAATCAAGAGCCTACAAAGGATTGGAAAAAAACCCCAGTCTTAGAAAAGTTCAACAAATCCCCCTTCAAGGTCATATCAGTTAAGATTACATAGATTTTCCACTTCAGTAAGCACTGAAGGTTTTTTTTTGTCTTTTCTAGGTGCTAATTTGGAACGATCAAATTAATAGAATAGACTCAACTTTCAGAAGGAGTTGGTTGCTAAACCTGAGGAAGAGCCTGAAATCTTATTTTCCATGTTTAATAGGGTTACTTTCTGCCTATTTTTTTCTCCCTGAAGCTTGCTATATCACTTCTTTGAAGCAGTTCACAGTGTATACTTTGACAGCCACTGGTTGTGAGAAGTATAAGACTGTAGCAAGGATCCCCATAGCATAATCCACCCAGTCACTGTTGGTCACTGATCCAGCTGCATGCATCAGCTTAGTAGTCAAAGGGCATGGTAATTCCCTCCTTCTGCCTTTTCTTTCTTCGAAGGCAAAATCTTCACCTGGTGTTTTTGATTCATGCATTCTAATTATGATGGCTGCCATCGTCAGCCCTGTGGGTGACAGTAGAAATTCTGTGAGCCAAGAGCTAATACCACAGCTTGTTAAGCGACCATGTCAGACTGATTTTAGGGCCCATTTTGCAGTGCACCACAGGCCTATCTAAAAGCATCAGGAGCCTCCGTCTAGCAGGACAGACTCATTGTCTTTCTAAATGTCTCCTTCTGATAAGCAGATCCAAATATGGTTCATTCACTGTGGATTTGAAGGCACAGTAGGGAACTTGGCTCACAGGGTGGATACAACAAAATGCTTAATATTTTCTCTTGGTAGAGAGATAAAGAAACTATTGCCAAGAAGTATTCCAAGAAATATATATCAGTTATAATCACAAGTTTGAAATTTAAATCAGAAGTAGTGGATAGCTATTCTGATATTAAAATAACGTCTCTCATCTGTGCAAAGAACGCTCTGGGGTTGCGCCAGTTTTTGAATCTGATGAAATTCACATAATGACAAGAAATATGTTTGCTGTTCATTGCTTCTTCTTTCAAATTCTTTGGTTTTACTTCTAGTTCCCCTCCCTGACTCATTTTATTCATATTTGAGTTAGGAATGCACGTTCAATGCTTGCTACTTTACTAACTGTTACAGCCTATTCCAGAGTGTTTTACTTTTTGTTTATTCAAGAGTCATCAACTTTTAAATACTTGACATATTTCTCTCTCTTAAACTAAGTAGGCTAAAAGATAGTTTGATAATAAAATGACTACTAGGTTGCACAGTGGAATGTAATTCTGAGTAAAGATGCACTTGTAATGTTTTCTGTGTCCTCTAATAATTTATTTTTAAATACAGGAATACTGCTTTTTCCAGCTACTGCTTGTTTGACACATGTGATGTGATTGTGGTACACAGTCTATTTTCTTTAAAGGCAATGCTACACATTGCACAACTTTAATTAGAATGAATAGCTGTGATCCTCTGCACAGTTTCATGTAGATCTCTTTGGATAGCAGCCAATGAAGGTCAGAGTGTATCATTATGTTTATACTTAGGGCCCATTCATACGGCCATTTCAGCCCTGTGGCAACCACAATTTTCAAGTCCACCTGTGATAACTTACAGCTGTGTTGCCACAGGCTGATCTGGTTGTCTACATGCCAACACCATGTGCTCAACTAGTATAGGATGTCAGCAGTTACAAATGTCTGCCAAAACCCAATCTGTCCTGAGTTTAGTGCTTGGTGTCAGAATGTGCATGACTGGCTCAGTACATGGCAGCTTGGCTGCAAGTCAGTACAGACAGACTGAAAACCACAGCTGCCACATGCTTCCATGAGAATCAGTCCTTACTCCTGGTTCATCTCAAATCCAGCAAATCTAGCCTTTATTTTTGTAAATTGCTGTATTTTTTAAAGAAATGAGAAAAATAATATTTTGACTACTTTATAGAAACAATAATAGGAACCCAGGAAATGTTAGCCATTAGTGCTTGTTACCATAGTGCACAGTTAGTATGTTGTGTTTGAATCACCATAAATGTTGATGGCACATAGTTATCATTGAGGGCAAAACTACACGTTGAATGTGTCATATTCTGCAAATTTACATGAATGAAATTCATGCTGGCTATCCTGGGAATGCAGTGCAAAGGGAAGGCAGGCTTATATATTCCATCCCCAGCCGTGATCAGAACAAAAATCCACCTTTGAAGCTATGAGCACAATAAAACGGTTCCCATTGGTGGCAATGGCAACTTTTAAACTAATGCTTATAACTGTTAGAAATGGGAGGGAGCAGTTTTCATTTCAGTTTCAGCTGGGGACATGTTCTGTGATCCCGGTAACAGCCACTTCCTCACATCTGTAATTAATTAAAGAAGAAATGGATATATGGCTACACATTATGCATTCGTCATAACAGGCAGTGTGACCCAGAGTTTCACTAAATTGCACTCAAAGTGTATAAAGCATCTTATGACAAAGGACTGAAAGCTTCTCTGTGCCTGCAGTGTTCTCTTATTTATCTCGCTCAACCTTCTTATCTGTGATAGCACTCAATACAATATCAGTGGTCCTGGTGAATTACCTAGTATTAGTAGTTTGTATGTGACATAAACAAGTTGTACACCGACCACATTCCAGTCAGTATAAAACAGGAAGTTATTTAGTTTGTTGTATACCAATCTGTATTTATTGATATCAAAATTAAAGATACAATGGCTGGGAAATATAGCTTATATTTTACAAGCCCAAATATGTCTCTGAGCCTCATGGAAAATCTTGTCCTACCCCAATATTAGGATTGTTAATTACTGCAAAGGAAATACATGTGTGGCTTCTGTTTTCAGACATGTGGACCCTTGTCTGCCAAAGCAGTGGCTGCTTACCTGGGGCTTCAGGGGAGCAGTGGTTTGAGGTCTGGTGTGGCTGCAGCCTGCTCCCAGAACCATCTTTGCTCTGACACGACTATTGGGAGAAGTGGAAGCCTCCCCTAGCACTCGCCTGGTTTGGTGTAAAAGTTCAATTCAAATGGGCTAATCAGCGGTAGAGAAGGACAATGGACCTGGCCTCATTCAGGTTCACCCGGTTAACTTAAATGCTAGCAATAGCAGGCTGAGGCCTGCTCAGATCGACACTGGATCCCCCACTCTTCCACCATGCTTTCAGCATGCAGTCCTTGCTGTATTTAGGGCCAGGAATGATTTTTCCTCTGCAGGCAAATTGGCCAGTCTATAGGGTTTTTTTGCCTACCTCATAGCACTTGTCACAACTTTGGAGGATAAGGTTTGCGTTGCATCTCCTGGACACCTCTTAATGGGGTATCACTGTGACTAAGAATCTAGCTGAATGCCTTATCCGCTGGTTGCTATGAGGTAGGCGAAAACCTGCAAGCTGGTCAATTTACATGCAGGAGAAAATTCTTCCCTGGCTTTGAATACAGCAGCCGAGTAAGCAAGGTCCATATGCCACTTCCCTGCTCCTCCACTGAGTGGGCCCCTAACAGACTGGGTGGGTGGGTGGAAAATCCAGTGACAAACAGCCAATAGGGTGGCCTGCACCTGGCCACCCTCTTAAATAGGTTAGGGTGGGCTGGGCACAGCCCCCTGCCACTGATTGCCTCTGCAGGCTCTGCATTGGCTCTGCAGGCACTGTCCACCCCTACCTGAGAGGCCCATTGCAGCCAGAGGTGGATGACACCAGGTGACCATCCCCTCCCCCGGCCACACTGGATGATGGTAGCCTCACCAAACCCACTGCAACCACGCCATGCGGCAAACGTCCCCACCTGGAGTTCCAGATGAGCGGTTATTCTTGCAAGAGTTCATAGTATATTATAATGTTAAAAGAAATAGAAGGTCCATGTTTTGCAGCATAGGGACAAATAGTTGGCACAAAAGGCTTATATATTTCTGCTGAATATGATTAAAGTGCAGGTTCTCTTCCCTTATGTGTGTGCCATCCTGTGTGACTTTCGGGCCACTGGAATTGTGTAGGTAGATGCACCTGTGGACTGACCATAGTTCATCGTAATGTAAAAGGTGTTTGCAAGAAATAGGATGTGTTTCATTCTCAGGGGTCGAGATCACTACTAAAGCTCTGCAGCTGAATCTGATCCACAGAGTTCAGGTTATTAGGTGTCTAACTTTTACAGAAAATGTATTTTGCCTCTGAAAACCTTTTCAGGGCTTTTGCTATCTGTATTCCTGTAATGGAACAATATGCATCACTGTCATCGGAGCACATTTCTTTGAACACCTATGGAGGGCATATAATATACAAAGCTCTGAGGCATTCCTTGCAACAATGAAGACAAAATGCAAACAATGCTTAATGGATGATTCATGATATATCTGTATGTTGGGTCATGCTGTGTTCCAATGCTTGTTCCTCAGCCTTCTATTTTCCCTCAGTTATATCTGCTGCTATAGATTTAATTTGATTGGCATTTTTAAGTGGTATAGCTTAATTTGCACCTCCTCCCCGACTAATACACATATTGGAACATAATTGTATATAAGTATGAATTTAGATATGATTCGTTGGTACAGATTTGTTAATAACGTTAATGCAGAAACATTACAGAACTGGTTTATGAATGAAAACATGAAATTAACACTGGTCAGAAATGGATTGACCCACCCATTCCTACTTTGTTTTAATCTACACATCCTAAAATAGCATATGGATATATGCAAGCAAACACACTGAATTTCAGTGCAGGAATCAAACTAGAATATATTAGTCCCTTCATCTGGTTTAATTGCAGTTCTTTTCCAGCTGCTATGTTTAACTTTATAAACCGACATAGTTACGTATAGGAAATCTTGAAAGTTCCAAAATCCATCTTAGCACTATATACAGTGGTACCTCGGTTCTCAAACGTGATCAGTTCCAGAAGACCGTTTGAATTTTGAAAGGTTCAAAAACCAAGACGCAATGGGCTGGCTGCAAGTTCAATTCAGAAAATTGAAAAACTCGCAGCGGAAGCCATTTTACTTCCGAGGTGTGTTCGAAAATGGAAGCATTTACTTCCGGATTTTCAGCATTCAAAAACAGAATCATTCAGCTTCTGAGATGCTCGAAAACCGAGGTACTACTGTAACAGGAAAAGGCACCACCTTCCCTATATTTCTTCTTTTCTTTTCTTGCTTTTTTGCTTCCAATCTTCCAAACTTGCCAATCTTCCTCATGCATGGAAGACAGAAAAAGAACCCTAGAAATGGTTAAAGCATAAAAGTTGCTCTTATTGAGGCTACATTTTCATAATAATTGTCCAAACCTCTTTGTTCATTATAGGTGATTAATAGTCTGTAGTAAGAGGAAAAGTAGATGATTTCAGTGTCATGTCCATTGTGCCAGGTGATTTAGGAAGTCTCTCTGTTAGCGTTGTCATGTCCTGATTTTTGTATTAACCTTAAGGTTATGTTAACTTCTAAAGTAGCATTCATATTTTTTTAAGGTGCAGACTTGAATGAAGGGGGTTTAAAAAAAGAAAGGGAAAGGTCACATTAATTCTCTCTTGCAAAGATAAATGGAGAAAGACAAAAACTATGCACAGGTGCTAGCATAAATATATTACTGATTTCTCATTATTTATTTATTTATTTATTTATGAGCAGCTGCAATTAGAGAAACTTGAAAGAAATGTTTATAATCTTCAAGGTTGGATTTGATTAATAAAGTGAGCGATAGCCTGCTGATTGTGAAATAAAAAGCTAAATAAATATATGTTGCCATGTTCAGCAATAAAGTAATAAGCACTTCACAGTAAGTGTGATTGGCATAAAACAATGAAGGGAATAATGTCAGGTTCACTCAGGAAACAGCTAACCGTCAAATCTGCAAAGCAGAATGGCTTTTTCAATAAATGTATCCTCAGTTTAAATCTGCTGAGATAGAATGGCAGAGATTCTAACAAATTATTCATGCCATACTTAAATTATGTGCAATCTAGTGCTGCAGTGGCATATTTATTTAATCAAAGCATGATCATTATTTGACAATTACTTTTACAAAGTTCCATAAAACCTGCTAGATAATATTTGTGCAATTGTATTAGCTAAGCTGTGCAAGCAACTGGTAATCCTGTACAGCTGTCCAGGAGACTAAAGAATCTAGAAAAGGTTTGCTGGAAAAAAACAAAACAGTGCAGCTGAAGCATGAGGTCATTAGTGTTTAAGTTTAATGATGAGGGATTCTACTTGCAAGAGCCCACAGAAACTCATAAGAACTGCAGAAAGCACGGGAATACATAATACAAATACAGTGTAATTTTAGCAGCTTTGCTATATATGCCTAAGGAGTGTTACAACATATGGGCCACTGTACTAGCTACCCTTGTGTGTTTATACGTAGGAAAGCATATTATGAGGAAATAGTGCAGGTCACAAGGGGCAAGAGTCATACTGAGTAGTTCATTCATTTATATTCAAGATGATAATTCTTACATACTCTTCTCCATCTTAAAGTAATTAACTTAAAAGTTTAACAGGGCTTATGCTTACCATTTATAATCTCTCCCCACTTCTGTGCTTTCTCAGGAAAAAAAGTGTGTGTTGAGTAAAGAATTTCTATGGCAAGTGCACTTCCCAGTCAGTGGTGACTGGCCCCCCCCCCAAAAAAAAGTATGGGGAACTACAAATCCCATTTCTTACCAAGACTGCAGCACCCGAGAGCCCTGTCAACCCAAAGCTGTTCCTTTGTGCTCTGATCCTGCCTGTCTGGTCTGATAGCTAAATAGACCCTCCACAGTCATAGGCACTATAACTCCTATTACAAGATGCTACAGACAAAGTAGGTACGCGGGTGGTGCTGTGGGCTTGCCAATCAGAAGGTCGGCCTAGGACTTGCCAATCAGAAGGTCGGCGGTTCGAGTCCCGCGACTGGGTGAGCTCCCGTTGCTCGGTCCATGCTTCTGCCAACCTAGCAGTTCAAAAGCACTTCAAAGTGCAAATAGATAAATAGGTACCACTCCAGAGGGAAGGTAAACGGTGTTTCCATGCACTGCTCTGGTTCGCCAGAAGTGGCTTAGTCATGCTGGTCACATGACCTGGAAGCTGTACGCCGGCTCCCTCGGCCAATAAAGCGAGATGAGCGCCGCAACCCCAGAGTCGGCCACGACTGGACCTAATGGTCAGGGGTTCCTTTACCTTTACAGACAAAGTACAGATGAGGGCTATGTCCCTTGTGCATTCTTTTCAAGCTTCTCAGAGGCATTTGACTGTCCATTGTTGGAAACAGAATGCTGGTGTAGATGAGAAAAATCAGTTGCCCAAGGCTACAAACTAAGTACATGTTAGAGATGGTGTTTGAGCACTAAGTGCATTTACTGCCGCAATACAACATTAATTCTAAGAAAACATATGAGGTTGAGAAACAAGTGTCTTCCAGAACAACATAAACTGAGTACAAGGCGGGGATGGCATCCACCCCACCCCAAAAATCCTTTTAGTTAATCTACCCTGAAACTTGTAAATCCAACCCCAAATTCCTTAAAATTTATTTCACCCCCAGTTCCTCCTCCTGCTTCCTAGGCAACCTTTGTTCCCAAAATTAGGCTGCAATTTTGTTGTATTTTTACATGGGAGTATGTTCCATTCAACTCAGAGGGACTGCTTTCAAATTAAGAGGCAATAAAAATCCAGCTGGATTTGCCCCACTTACCAATTTAGCAGCTGCATTGTGCACTAGCTGAAGCCTCTGGACCATCTTCCATGATAGCATTACATAGACACGAAAGTTTATACCCAGAACAAACTTAGTTGGTTTCTAAGGTGCTATTGGACTATTTTTTAATTTTTTTAATTTATTTCAATATCATTACATAGAGTACATTACAGTAGTCTAAGCAGGAGAACACTAGAGTATGAACAATTGGGGCCAGGCTAACCTAGATCTGGAATGGTCAGGTTTGGCAAACTAGCCTATAAACTCACCCCGTCCTTCACTAATCCTCTTTCAGTTCTGTTCGGATGCATACTGCTTGCCTCATTCATTCCTGTTATAAGTAATAGTGACTAGGAGTGGCTGCCAGCACCACATAACACCGGTCCTGAGAGATCTGCATTGGCTCCCAGTACGTTTCTGAGCACAATTCAAAGTGTTGGTGCTGACCTTTAAAGCCCTAAACGGCCTCGGTCCTGTATACCTGAAGGAGCATCTCCATCCCCATTGTTCTGCCCGTACACTGAGGTCCAGCACTGAGGGCCTTCTGGTGGTTCCCTCATTGCGAAAAGTAAGGTTACAGGGAACCAGACAGAGGGCCTTCTCGGTAGTGGTGCCTGCCCTGTGGAACACTCTCCCATCCGATGTGAAGGAAATAAGCAGCTATCTTAGCTTTAAAAGACATCTGAAGGCAGCCCTGTTTAGGGAAGTTTTAAATATTTAATGCTGTATTGTTTTTAACACTTGACTGGGAGCCGCCCAGAGTGGCTGGGAAAACTCAGCCAGATGAACGGGGTATAAATATATTATTATTATTATTATTATTATTATTATTATTATTATTATTATTATTATTGCATGTCCAAATCATGAATGGTAGTTACATCAAGCAACTTTGCAGAATTAGTCCCACATGGGAAATTTATCAAGTTCATGTGCAGATTGAGAAGTCAATGAGGGGAAATATAATGGTGGCTTAGGGCTCACACCTACAAAGTTCCAAAGGATGGTTGGACTGGGTGTGGAGGGTGGGGCTGTAATGAACTGTTGGCACCATTAGTCAACTCAGTCACAAATGGGCACACCAGATATAGGATGATGGCGCTGCTGCTGCCCGTCGTAATAGTCACTACAAGACCAAAAGCACCAATGGTTTGATTCTGTAAGGCAGTTGTATTGCTGGACTACAACTCCCATCATCCCTGGCCATTGGCCATGCTTGTTGGGCTGGTATGAGTCATAGTTCAACAACACTGGGTGAGGGCAAAGTTTCTCTGTCCTTTCTATGACAGTTCCCTCTGTTTCTCCATAAGAGTTGTTTCATTCAAGCATGCAGATAATAACTGCATATTTCCATACTGTGGTGATGAACATTCTTTGGTGGACAAAAACATTTGTTTTTTAATGAGAGATATCAACAGAATATATCTTCAGGAACCTGGAAAACTTCGGGTTAGTCCACCTGTATTTTCTAGGTTACATGTTTATCCGAGTGTTTTGACCTTGATTAAAATTTTTGAAGTTATATCTTCTACTTCAGTTGTTACATTCCCAGATGGTATAAAAGCATCCAGAATTGTCAATGCAGCCTGTTGTCTTACAATGAAAGCTGCTCAGTTTTCCAGGTGAGAAGCTTAAGTTTTGATAGTGCATACATGCTGTCTTGACACCAGGATGGCCGTTCCTTGCTTGGTTGTTAAATTATGGCACAAACACTTCTCATTGATCGCAATTTTAAAGCCACTTCAAGGCCCTGTTTCAGCCCCATGGTTTCACTGTTCCTGTACAATTGAGGAGAATAGCTTCAGTGATGGGTACTATTATGGCCATTGTATTCCTATAAGGTGGAATCTAAGCCACTTGTCTAAAATGTCTGCATTTCTTGCCATTCCTAAGGGAATTATGTAGCCTCCTATGATGCAAAACTGCAGCTCACTAGATGCCACACGTACTATGAAAACCTATTTGTCCTTAGAGGACTGTACATAGCTGTATGTGTTTTAACCATACCAATAGTTTGATTCAGAAGACAGATAACATATAAAGAATTATTCTTTTTGAGATTCCCTGAAGCCTGATCATTAAAGAATCATTCTCAAATTGTCCCAGAAAAAGAGCTAAGTAGCTCTGCCACTTATGCTATTTCATAGTATTATGTCTTTATGCACTTGTTTTCTGCCCAGTAGTTTGATTGTTCACATGATACCAGTATTTTGTATTGTCACTGCAAAACCCACAGTGTGCAAAGTTTATTATGATCCACATTAAAATGGTTTATACATCATGGTTCTATGAATGAGTTTTATAATCAAGTACTGAGCCATCAGAAAAATTTCATCCCTTCAAGCCATTCTTGCTGGCCTCTGGAGGCCCTAGCAAATGTTGACCAAAATCTGCTTTAAAAAAATGTTTGTCACAAAAAGATAGGTCTAATCAAGGGATGGACAAATCTGTCAATTTAAGTTTCTCTCACTTCTCACTTTCCAGTCTACAGTTCAGTTCACCCCATCATGCACATTTCTCCTAATATGTACGTTTTTGCATACAATATATGCATTTTGAAGCATTTGCCCCTAATACAATAAATCTGTGCTTGTTATTTTCTTAAATATATTCATTTTGGGTGCATTGTTCCCTAATATATGCATTTGTGTATATATTGTTGGTTGGACAATTGCACAGCAAAATTTGAAGAAGTGCAAAATATAAAATATCTGCCGTTTGGTTCACATTGTAGTCTGAGAAGGGTAAATTAGGTATGGTCACATTAAAATGTGAACTGAAGATATTTTTCTTCCCTTACAGCTTATCTGCATTTTGTTCCATAGATGTTTCTGTTCCCGAATCAACCAACTTTCTCTTTGCCATGGTGTTGATACATCTTAGGAGGCTGACCTTGGGATGTATGGACAGACTTTGAATTGATTTGATCAGACTGAACTTTTTTCTTACTCCCTTAGGAGAAATGCCCAATCTGCAATGGCATAGTTGTGACAACTTTAAACTGAATATATGCATCCTCACATAAGAAATAAAAATAAATCCAACAATGTCAAAAATAGTCTTACTTTTAAGCACTTAAGTATTCTAACCATTTTGTATTGCTAAGGGATTGTCAAAAGTATGGTAAAACACACAAAGAAAGATACACACTAACTTGGTTCTTGGACAATAGGATGGTAGGTGTCAGTTTTTCTGTCCCCACACCTTTCTGTATCACTGAATGTGCAGTAGGGAAACTTGTCTGTTTTCAAAGAGTACAGATTGAACCACATGCCACATAGCTGTATGTTGTGTACTGAATGCCAATATAGATGCTGTAGATGTTCACTAATTTTCCAAATTAATCTAGTAGTGCATCTGTCCCAAATATAACTAGCCATGAACCTTGAGGATTTCATGGAAGAAAAATGAATAAATGTATAATAACAAATGTGCTTTTCATATAATATTTGACCACTGTTTTTTAAAGTTGTTAGCTGCAGTCGTAAATATTCCTATATGAGCAAGAAAAGTAGTAAGTATTGTAATGTGGTGCCAAAATGTTTCAGAAAGCTATGCTTTCTGTTAAAGATGACCACCACTGGAGTTTGAAAATTGGAAACGGGCCTGAAGGCATGTTCCATATATTCTCTGCTGTAAAAAAATTCAAATATTGAGGTTTTGCCAATTTTACCCAGTTCTCTCTCTGCAAAATTCTAATTTTGAATCATTGATCTTCTAGTTAGAAGAATATTGATTTGCTCTTCAGCTTTAAATTATTATTAAAGCTACAGAAATACATGTGTATGTGTATCAGTGGATCAAATGAAAATGCCATCAAAATTTTAAGCTGTTTCCATGCACTGAGTTTCTGGGTCAAGTAAACCTTAATAGATATTTCACCAGAATTGTCAGATTACAAGCCCTTGTAAGCCTGAAGAAAGTATTCTACATTAACAGTAGGAAACCCACTTTAAGCTTCGTTTCAAACGCGTTGTTTGTTGTCATTTTCCATCAATTTATCTGTAAATAATGTCTTGGCAGAATGTTTGTAGCTTTGCTGGAAAGCTAAAATCCCCAGATTAAGACATATTTAAAAGGATCCATTCAGGTGTCCTGTAAATCACTGTCTGTAACAGAAACATTTGCATGTCATATACATGCAAATGTTTGTTTTACAGTGGTACCTTGGGTTAAGTACTTAATTCGTTCCGGAGGTCCGTTCTTAACCTGAAGCACCACTTTAGCTAATGGGGCCTCCTGCTGCCACCACGCTGCCGGAGCACGATTTCTGTTCTCATCCTGAAGCAAAGTTCTGAACCTGAGGTACTATTTCTGGGTTAGCGCAGTCTGTAACCTGAAGCATATGTAACCTGAAGCGTATGTAACCCGAGGTACCAATGTATTTGTTTGGTTTGGTTAATTTACTACCCTTATCTGTAAAGCTCAAACAATCAGAGTATTTGGTATTGTAACGTGTTTGGTGCTATCCCATGAATGCGTTATCAGAAAGCAAGCCCACTATATCCAATGAGATTTATTTCCAAGTATGTGTATTTATGATTACAGCCTGACAATATATTCCCTATATAAATTGAACCTTCCAAAGGTCCTGATCGTTTCCAAATTGACCTATGTGTGTTTATTTGTTTTGTTTTATTACATTTCTATCCCACATTCTTCTATGACTAAAATCAAGGTGGCCTCCATAGGTTTTCCAAATGCTCTCCCATCCAGTCAGTGATGAGGGCTAGACGTGTTTAGCTTTAACACTCCATGCCAATTTAAATGAAAAAATATATATTCAAACTATTCATATAGGCCCCTCCTTCATAAGTTACTCAAAGTGTACTTATTTTATACTTGGATATCAGCGCCCAAGTACAAAATGTACTATGGGAAGCAAGCTTGGGTAGGGTGGGGAGGGTTGGGGATCTTTTTTGACTACACATTCTTCATCCCAACAAACCACTGTAAGTCTTTTTCTTAACACTATTTTTATTTCCCTGCCCAACTTAATTTGATACCGCGCTGGAAATATAATTCACCTATTGGGCTAGTATTTTCCCTCAAGAACAGACAGCACAATGTAGAAATGTATTCTAACGTTAATCAAGGATGAAAAGGGACAGAACAAGCTGCCCTTGTAGCCATTCAATAGAACTGTGTATTATATGTTCAAGAACTGTAGTCGAGTGACATCCAATAACCCTCCTGGGGAAAGTGACAGTATGAGACTAGGATATGTTTGTGGCTAACAGGATACAAAGAACAGACTTTCTCTTCCTAATGTAAACAGGTTCAGCCTAGGTATAGTACAGTGTTTCCCAGGGGAATCACCTAAATATTTTAACAAGAGAGCCCTAGAATGAGGACAGAAAATCCACCACTGACTTCCAGTGTCTAACCACAGATAAAAAATTGATTACTATTCTGTTGGCTTCAGAAGTTTCCAGATAACGATTTTTATTTCTAAGCTGCGGCATGACATTGAAAGTGTAAGCTGGTGTAATACCACCTATATTTTACTGGCAGTCCACAACAAAATCAATATGCCATATCTCTCCATTCACAGCCTTCCCAGAGCAACATATAAAGCAGTCAGTTTTAGTTATTCATTTATAGATAAACCAGGAACTGGAACGTACACATGAACTCTCTCCCAGGCAGGATTATGTTATACTTTATGTTTATAAGATTACAGGTTTGTGCAGTGTAAAACAACAACAGCAATAAAGTCCAGGATGTAAACATAAACATTGCTTAACAATTGGCCACAGTTATATTTATAGCATAGAACAGTAACTCATGTTAAAGCACTGTTAATTGGAAAAACAATTCCACAGTGAAATAATCTATATAATTTAATTTGAAGAATGAAGAAAGCATTTACATGGCTTCCTCTAATAACAAACTCAGGGGTAAATGCAAACAGGTTTGAAGTCAAAATGTTGCCCCTGACAACAAAGAGGGAGGAGTCAGTATGACCAGGGAAAACTTGTAGTTTGCAAAACTCAGAATACAAAAATATATAGATACAGGGTGAGTCCTTTAAAAGAGGCCTCGTGGAGTACACATGTTCCACAGGACCTCTTTTAAAAGAGTCACCCTGTATTGTAAAGTAACTAAGGTGGCAAAGAAAGAAAAGAACACAGTGGCGTAGCGTGGGTTGTCAGCACCCAGGGCAAGGCAAGTAATTCGCACCCCCTAACCCGTGGATTTGCGGCCCCTAACCCTAACCCTCAGATGTTGCACCCGGTGCGGCCGGCCCCCCCTGCACCCCCCATGCTACGCCACTGAAAGAACATACCTATGATCCCAGAGTTGCGAGTGGAATAATTCCATTTTACAACTAATTTCTTGACTACCAGCAAAAGTGTATTATGAATTTTTGGCTGCAAAACTAAACATGCTTACAGACAGGTAGTGCCACTGAAATTAATAAGAATCAATTGTGGGTAAAGAGTTTCAAGATTAGAGTGTAAATTAAAATGGATCAAAATATCCATGTATGCTGGGGACATTCAGATATAGCCTGAATTATGGTGTACATTTGATGCCTTGCTTAAAATAATTATCTGTTTGTGGTTATTAATCGTGATTTCTGTCAGTCTCATTGTGCATGGACCCAAGTGCATGCATTTTGTTTTTCCTATAACAATAGGTATAACATGAGAGGAAATTGCAATTCTGTCATAGGCACAAATGGGTAAAGGGCAATTCTGATGAAACTGGTGAATTAAGAAGCAAATGGATTCATATTAGCATACAAGGCAATTCCATATTTTGCCGCAGCACCAAGGAAAAGGCTTGACACACACGTACCAGGAAAAAAATCCATCTAAGACCTGCTGTCGATGTGACTGATGAAAACAACTTGACATTTAAGTATTTCAACTGCCAGTTTATCACATGAGTGGCTCCAGTGATTAGTTTCTTAGCAGACACTAACAAAGACAGAAACTGAAGGGACTCATGTACAGCACTAAGTAAGTTGCGAAGGGAATGTTGACATGCACACATTTGCTGAGATGGTGTGAAGCTGTGTATGTTTCTATGTTGCCAGCCAACTGATGGCAGGAAAACACCTGTCTGTAGTAGAGTGAGAGTTGATAATGTTGATTTTGCAAAACCTGCTTTTCCCCTGTGGACTTACAAATATATGTGTGTGCATTGAAATTTCAAAACCAATCTACACCTATAAAATGCATTGCAGTAATGCTATATGGCTCAATGACCTCCCTTGATTTAAAGGCTTCAGCATGAATCCACTTGACCTAGGTTTCAGCCTTAGGCAATGAAATTATTGGGTGTACTGGAACACTGCTACTAACAGTGTTTGGTACTGCAGTGGACGTCAGGCACGGTTGTCTTTCAATCCTTTGGTAATTCAGGAAGTCTTCTCTATGTTCATCATGCTGCCCCACTCTAAGCCTTCGCTGAGACGCGGGTGGCGCTGTGGTCTAAACCACTGAGCCTCTTGGGCTTGCCAATCAGAAGGTCGGCGATTCGAATCCCTGCAACAGGGTGAGCTCCCATTCCTCGGTCCCAGCTCCTGCCAACCTAGCAGTTTGAAAGCACACCAAAAAGTGCAAGTAGATAAATAGGTACCACTCTGGAATGAAGCAAATGGCGTTTCCGTGTGCTGCTCTGGTTTCAGTGTTCCGTTGCGCCAGAAGCGACTTAGTCATGCTGGCCACATGACCCGGAAAAACTGTCTGCGGACAAATGCCGGCTCCCTTGACCTGTAAAGCGAGATGAGTGCCGCAACCCCAGAGTCATCTGCGACTGGACTTAACTGTCAGGGGTCCTTTACCTTTACAGTCCTTCAGTACTCTAAGCATGGGTGAAATGGTAGACTGTCATCCACTAGAGGATGAGTGACCAGTTACTGATGCGCCACCCTGCACTGCAGATTACAGGCAAAGAATGCTGGAGCAGGTGGTCCTTGGTCTGACCCGGCCAAGTTTTGAGAAAGAGGGTGAAGATACTGCATAAAATGTTAAGAGATCCCAAGCATGTGTTTGTTGCTTTCCAAATGTAAAACACATTACTGGACCAGGGGGTTCTAACAAGGAGAAGCATAAGTTGAAGACTGATACAAAGAATTATTTCCCTCCTATAGCTTTGGGTGAGCTTCTTGTTAAAAGCTGTGTGTTTAGCAACCGGAAAAGCTAAACAGTCCAAGAAAAGCTACCACAGTCCAAGAAAATCTGAGAGCAGTATCTGAGCTGCTTGTAGCTGTGGGTTCCAATAACACTTTTATTTTGGGCTCACAAATTTTCTGCATTATACAAGTAGCAATTACTAAGTGCATTAACCTTTTGCATCCAGTGACAGCAAGCTTTGAAATGCTTGAATGCACAGTCATTTGAGCATACACAGATGCAGGATATTACCAGATGCTGCTGCCACTGTCTCCTCCTCCCAAGTGAATGTCAGCTTTACAAGAATAGTACCCATTCTCTTTCCAAACTGTCCATCAGGGTATAGGATGGCATATAAAACATGGGTTAAATGTCCCCGTGCTTAAATGCATGAACAGATCAAGGAGACATGCCTGAAACACATTACAGCTCTTTTCTTTAATGATAAATAATAAGATATGTTTCATCAGAGCTTTTTTTCTAGAAAAATAGATGCCGGTACTCACCATTAAGTTGTCACAGTGAGTGCCACACTTTTTAACAACAACAAAAGAGGTGCTGGTACTGTGTACCCTTGAGTAACCCGTGGGGGGAAGCACTGGGTCTCACTCGGTTTTTCTCAGAATATAGTATACTGCAGGACTTTTTTTTCACCCGGAGCTCACCTCTCAGGTTGGCACCATTGTCATAATAAGAGAACAAGGAAGATGTTCATGGTGAGTTCCAGCACCCAGCACCTCTTTTTCTAGAAAAATAGAACTGGTGTACTACTTGTTATGAATTATGAATTACTGGAATAACCATTCTCTTAGAGCAGGGGTAGTTAATATTTTTCAGGCCCAGGGTTGCATTGTCATATGGTCAACTCATCAGGGGTTGCATGTCAAAGTGGGAATGGCCTTTTAAAAATGTTTATTTTTTTAAAAAAATGGGGGACTGGAAGGGTCACAAAAGCTTTTGGGCACAACAGAATCACAGTAGGGGATCCGCAGGGGAATGTATGTTAAGGGGTTAATGTGCATGATAACTACCAATTGTACACATTCAACAAAGCTCATGGAGAATATCCTTTCATCAAGGGTGAATTGTGAACTTTTCCTAGTCAATATACGTAATCCCCAACCAGTCTTGGGGGATGTATGTATAGTGACTGAATTTTGTACAGTCAAGATTCCCTCTTTGTGAAGGGATTATGTGCACATTCTCCATCTGGCCTGGTGAATGTGCACAATTGCTAGTTATTATGCACATTATGCACATTGCCTTGATGGCAGAAAGTGAGGAGGAATTAAAGAACCTTTTAATGAGGGTGAAAGAGGAGAGCGCAAAATATGGTCTGAAGCTCAACATCAAAAAAACGAAGATCATGGCCACTGGGCCCATCACCTCCTGGCAAATAGAAGGGGAAGAAATGGAGGCAGTGAGAGATTTTACTTTCTTGGGCTCCATGATCACTGCAGATGGTGACAGCAGTCACGAAATTAAAAGACGCCTGCTCCTTGGGAGAAAGGCGATGGCAAACCTAGACAGCATCTTAAAAAGCAGAGACATCACCTTGCCAACAAAGGTCCGTATAGTTAAAGCCACGGTTTTCCCAGTAGTGATGTATGGAAGTGAGAGCTGGACCATAAAGAAGGCTGATCGCCGAATAATCAATGCTTTTGAATTATGGTGCTGGAGGAGACTCTTGAGAGTCCCATAGACTGCAAGAAGATCAAACGTATCCCTTCTTAAGGAAATCAGCCCTGAGTGCTCACTGGAACATGCACATTAACCACTCAACTTACATTCTGACACATAGCCAATTTGGGGCACCATTGGGGGATTCATAAAACTCCACCCAAACCTGTGTCTGAAATTTTGGAAAGCTGATGCCAATATAGACCAGGAATTGGGAACCTTTCTCATCACAAGGACCACATTTCTTTCTGGGTAAACTTCTGGGAGTCACATGCCAGTGATGGCCAAAACAATAAATATGCATTTTACCATTGTACAGAAGGCTAGTTTCTACACACATGTGCACACCCCTCCATCCTTCATCCAGGCAAGACATATGTCAGCCAGGCAAAAATTATCAAGTGTGGTGCAAAGCAGGCTTGGCAAGGGGAGTTAGATGGGAATAGGGTATGTAGTGTGGTGGTGGCTACTCCTGGGGGCCTTATGTCTCCTTAGCCTGAAATTCCCTATCCCTGGTTTAGACAATACTGAGCTTGATGATCTGACTCTGTATAAGGCAGCTTCCTATCTTGCTATCTGCTGTTCTTATCAGGTTTTTTTCCATCTTCCAATTCATTTTTCCAAGACCCAAGTCCATTCTTTTCAACCAAGGCAACTGTTCACTGTTCATAGTCACACTCACCAATATTGCTAATTCTACAACAGAAACTAAAACTACAATTCCCATTATCAATAGCACATCTGTTTTTGTTTATTTTAATGTTGAAAATAAGATACAGAGGAATATCAGTTAAAGAACTGTATTGCTAACTTGTAAAAAAATTTATTTGTCTTCTTACTGCATTTTAAATTTCATGCAGTTGGTTTATTATTCCAAATGGGTTTAGGTCTCTGTTGCTTTTTCATTTATGTAATAATTTATACCTCTACATACATAATGTTCCAGTTCTGACTGAACAAATCTGCAAAGGTTTGAATGACTCTTTAATTGAAATGCAGAGGAAACTCATACGGCTATCTATCCACTCCTACACTTTTGACAAACAGTTATTCTCCAGCAGGCACAGTTTTAACCTCCTACGCTGACCAGTATAGAGTGTGTAGAGAAGAGAAATGAGGGTTTCTAAAAATTTCAAGGAAATGGAGAATGTGACAGAATGGAGGATGCTTGCTTGTATTAAAGGAAGAGACTGAACATGTTTCTCTCTTTGGAAGTAATCATGAATTGCAAATAGTAAAAGCAATCTCAATTCTCTGAGTGCCTGTCCTTATGTAGCTAAAACAGCAACATTCTCTCTCTCTTTCTCTCTCTCTCTCACACACACACACACACACGCACGCACGCACGCACACACACACACACACACACAGGATGTGTCAGCAGCATCAGGGAAGTCACAAGGTTTGCAAAAATAGAAAAAAAGTGTATTGGGGGTGGAGTATTTTTAGGGGAGAATCCTTAAGTGGTGGAAACTGCGAAAACAGCCCAATGAAGAATGAGCATGCTCATGGTCATGGAATATGAACTGTTTGGGAAGAAATGAGAAACTAGGGTAGGGAAATAGACTGGTGTGATTGGAAACCTTAAACAGCAATGCCCTACTCTGCAATATTTTATTGCAGGCATCACTTGTTTATGTTAAGATTCTTGCCTCGTGCTTGCAGTCATGGGATTTTTTTTTAGCCCATGATGGTGTATGTTTTCATTCCACAAAGTGGGAAGTGACGGAGTAAGGATGTTTTGTTTTGCTGTGTTCCGTGATGATATTGTCCTTTGTTCTTTCTCTTTGCTGTTTCATGCTGAAGAAGAAGGAGCTGAGTCAGGGGTGCTCCAAGTGTATTATATGTAAATAAAGTAGTTTAGCCAAAATGCTGTGCTACTGAGTCTGTCATGCAAACTGCCAACACTCTTCTAGACCTAAAGTGTGCTGATGCCTCTTGGTATCAGTCGCTATGATGTTCAGGTTGGCGAAGGAAGGTGCTGAATGACCGACCAGGAGGGAGAGAACATGCCAGTCGGGCATGTGTCTCTATCAGATGCTTACTCGCATGTAGGACGATTCTGACAGTTTATACCGTATTGGCCTGAATATAAGCCTCCCCTTCTTTCCAAATTCCGACCATGAAAAGATAAAGTGCAGTTGAAATTCACGACCTTACAAAAACTAGGCTTTTACAATATCACTGCTGAAACAGACATACAGTAAAACGGAACAGGTGTGTGTGCCTGTGGAATTTTATGGGAGCAGCTTATATTCGGGTATTGTCTTTTTTTCTTTTTCCTCCTTGAATTTTAAAGGTGAGGCTTATATTCGGGCCAAAACAGTAATTTACACAATGACAATTCAAGCTCGGCTCAAAACTATTCTGTTTCATCTATTTATAGAGGTCAGTGATCAGTAAATTGCCTTACCAAGATAATATGCAACATTCCTTTTCATACCAATCAAAACTATAAATATTACTATGAACTATAAATATAACTATAAATAACAATTATTCTTTTACATTGTGATGTAAAATTGAAAGTTAGGCAGGAGCCAAAATTACTAATAATGTCAGTGTTTTGTTCTTGAAACACTGAAAAGATGTAACTTACTACCAAGTGCTAAAGTAACATAGTGTCATGGAGCCAGATGAACAGTAATAGGTCAAGACAATTATGAGATTTTTGTGATTCTCTATCATAGAAACTTTTCCCTTTGTAAAATCAGTGTGAGGTATGGTAAACTTAACAGAAGCTTTAAAACCAAGTACAAATTGAAGAGAAATTTGCTTCCTATGAGGAATAAATACAGTGCTCTTTTTCTAGAAAAAGAGGTGCTGGAACTCACCCTCAATGCCTCTTTCGTTCTCTTAAAATGGCAATGGCACCCACCAGAGAGGTGCTGGAACCACCTCAGAGGTGCCGGAACTGAGTTCCACCTAGTTCTGGCTGAGAAAAGCCCTGAATAAATGTCTCAGTCAGCTTTGAAGTATATATGTTTTCTAACGTTTTTCTTTTGTAATTATCACTTTAGGCTACTGAACTCAGATTTACTATTGAGTCCAGGACTATAAGGAGGTTGATTTTGAAATGTAATGAAGGGAAACTACAGCCAAAGTAAATGTTGGAAGAGTTAAACAAAAGTAGGAATAAATGACCTACAACTGTGTTTTCCTTTTAGCATTGGGAAATGTTAACATTGCTCATAACAAAAAAGTAAGAAACTGTTAAAGAAGTGCTCCTCTGTAAATTATACTCAGAAAGTAGCAAAGGAGGAAAACAGGGAAACTTATGTAACACCCGAGGGTAGTTCAAAAACTGAGGGAGAGAAAGCAATCAGTTAATATATTTCAAGTACAAAGTAGGAACATGGCAAAGACTAAGAGGTCAATCTGCAGAATATTTTAAATGAGCTTTTCTCACAGCCTTCAGTCTACATAAGAAGAATTCACTCATGGGTCCACTTTGAAATGTCAGATCGTTGAGATACAGGCTTCACTCATATTTTATGGGTCCTAGTGGAATCACCCAGTCTGGATTCAAAAACAGGAGGCTGGCAGTGGCTGCATCAACAGAATCAGAATAATAAGGGATGTAAGACAGAGAAGCTTGAATCTTAATTCTTGCATGAAGAACCCAAGTATGGTCTGGTACATTTGATTCAGCGAAGAGGACACTACCATTCTGGGGATTATTGATTTATGTAGCCAGTGTACATGGCATCACTGAACATTAACCATTTTAGTTGTACTGCGGATAGTTCTGAGCATCAAAATGAACTGTAGGAGCACATTGTATGTCTCATTTGAAGTATAAACTTGATATCTGTAGTGGAAGGAATTAAGTCACATGCATGGGGAAAGCATCTATCTGAAGCAGGGAGCCTGCTCCCCACTCATGGAGGCTCCCCACTTATTTTAGAACCCAGATTTTTCAGGAATGCGGAGCCATTCCAGGAAGACTGCATGATAAATGTATCATAACTGATCAAAAAATATAAACAGAGATACAATCTTCCAGTTCCTCTTCAAATATCAGTATACTATACTCAAGTCAGTTTGTCTACCCACACAGAGTAGGCTTGTCAGTTCTATCACTAGTACAAATTGAAATTCACAGAGGCCTTGGTTCATTCTTAAAAGCAGGCTCAGTATTTGTGATACAGCATTTACTTGTCTGAACAATAAGGTAAAGGCTAGGTCCAGTTGCGGACGGCTCCAGGGTTGCATGCTCATCTCGCTCTATAGGCCGAGGGAGCTGGCTTTTGTCCACAGATAGCTTCCGGGTTATGTGGCCAGCATGACTAAGCCGCTTCTGGCGAACCAGAGCAGCACAGGGAATTTATCTGCTGTTTACAGGCTGTATATTTCTGCCACATTGTTTCTATGGAGAGTATATTTGGGGCTCAAAAAGTCCAACTCTAATAAGAGACAAGCTTGTTATTTAGCTGGTTTTGATCTTGATAGGATTTGGGCAGAGGACTTGTTGGTGTCCAGTCAGACTCCTGTCTGTCCAGATCTCCATGCTCATTTTTTGTATGTCCTTTACCCATCTTCCTGAGGAAGGATGGAGGGCAGACTCTTGTCTTCCTGGCTCCTCATGCACTGCCACAGTAGGCTATGTAAATAAAAGGCAGGGTGCAAGGTGTTTGTGGGAGTAATGGGATGCCAGGAAGGGTATCTGGGAGATAGGGAGGCCTGGCAGAGACAGCCCTACACAGTTCCAGATTGGCTTGGGAAATGCTCCATATATATATATATATATATATATATATATTTGCTTTCGTAGATTTTCACGGGTACAGGAATGCAGGTTTTGGTGTCCTCGGGTGTCTTCCCGTGTAAAAGTTGGGGTGTCTAGGCGACGTTTCGACGAGGTCTCACTCGTCATCTTCAGGCTGGTGCTTTCGGCTTCTTGTTACTGGAACAGAGCAGGATCTCAGTGTTTGAGTTCCTATAAATACTGTTGAGGGGGTGTGGTGTATAGCCTCCAATGTTCTGGGCAGAGAGGAAGTTCCCAGGCTAGTGTGCCTTTTCTTCTTTTGTTCCTTAATTACTTGAGGGATATCTTGAGTGATTTCTTGAGTGATATCCTGAGTACCACTTAGGTGGGTCATTAGGTGTGGATTAGTTGCTAAAGTCTTTGTGTCTTGACCTCTTGAACTTTGTGAAGAGTTTTTCTGAGAAGATGGCTGTACTGCACTTAGTTGTGCTCTGGCTTGGCTTCGTGTATAGGGGCGAGCTGTGGTTTTGTGGCCTGTGTCAGCCAGATCTGTGTAGGGATTGCAGGGGGGTGCAGCATCCGGAGGTGCCACCATGGTTTGGCTACTGGATGGTGTCTGTAATTTATCTGTGGAGAGGGTCTGGGAAAACCAAGGGGTCTATGAAATACCCTGCAAAGTCTGCCCAGCCACGTACATTGGACAAACAAACAGACGAATAAATGCACGTATCGCAGAACACAAGAATGCCGTCAAAAAAGAAGAAAAAACTTCCTCTCTTTTCCAACACATGAAAGAAACAGGACACGAAATTAATTTTGCAGATTCCAAATTGCTCTTTAACATGGAACATCACCACAAGAGAATAATCATGGAAGCCATCGAGATAGAGAAACACCCTCACAACATGAACAAGCGTGACGACACATCCCGCTTGCCAGACATCTGGAAATTAGCCCTCCCCACAAAATCTGACACCAGATCCAGAGGCACACAGAACGCCATCACCAATCAACCACACCAGACCCAAACCCAGACCCTCTCCACAGATAAATTACAGACACCATCCAGTAGCCAAACCATGGTGGCACCTCCGGATGCTGCACCCCCCTGCAATCCCTACACAGATCTGGCTGACACAGGCCACAAAACCACAGCTCGCCCCTATACACGAAGCCAAGCCAGAGCACAACTAAGTGCAGTACAGCCATCTTCTCAGAAAAACTCTTCACAAAGTTCAAGAGGTCAAGACACAAAGACTTTAGCAACTAATCCACACCTAATGACCCACCTAAGTGGTACTCAGGATATCACTCAAGAAATCACTCAAGATATCCCTCAAGTAATTAAGGAACAAAAGAAGAAAAGGCACACTAGCCTGGGAACTTCCTCTCTGCCCAGAACATTGGAGGCTATACACCACACCCCCTCAACAGTATTTATAGGAACTCAAACACTGAGATCCTGCTCTGTTCCAGTAACAAGAAGCCGAAAGCACCAGCCTGAAGATGACGAGTGAGACCTCGTCGAAACGTCGCCTAGACACCCCAACTTTTACACGGGAAGACACCCGAGGACACCAAAACCTGCATATATATATATATATATATTTATTTATTTCTGGCTAAGCTTAAAGCCTATATTTCCAGTTGCTTTCCCAGGGCAGCTAAGAAAATCACATTGCACCTAACAATTACAATAAACCAATACCGAACTATTTCAAACACAGCAACCATGTTTAGGAAATAATTCTGGTGTAAAACTGGAGAACTGGTCTGTACATCTGCTATAGGCAGTTCTTGTTCTCTGATGACAGGAGCACTGATGGCAAATTGAGGCTGGATTTGGCCCTTTTCTCAGCTGTTGGCAGTTAATGTCCTATGGCAATATCAATGCTTTCTGATTTATGCCACACAGCATGTGTTCTAGCAGAAATAAAATAATTAATTTGATATATATTTAAACCACTTAAAAACAATTCTAAGTGCCTAACAACAATAAACATAGTAAAACTTTAAACAAATTTTCAAGAAGATTTAAAAACAGATGTAACCAAATCTTGTCTGGATATGCTCGTTCAAACAGAAAAGTTTTCAGCAAGTATAATGAAGATACCTGCCTAATGTCAATAAGCAGGGATTTCCAGATCACAGGTTTTGCCTCACTGAAGAAAGACCCCATATAAATGCAGAATAAACAAGTATGACACCTGTAAAAGTGCAAGTTTCATGTAAGGGTTAAGATGATCCCTGTGATTAGTCAGATAAATGAACTATTGTTTTTCCTAAGAGATTCTATTTTTCTAATTCTGTTGCTCCGCTTTGAGAATCCTCTTTACCCAAACAGATTTGAAATTTCCACATGCTTGGCAAATTATCAGTGTTGTCTGTGTTCTTGCTAAACACCAGCTGAAACAGATTTAAGGATTATTTCTGTGATGTGTGCACATAACTCCCATTAAATGGACAGACTCATGGTTGACAGACTTGAAATTGAATCTCTTTCCAAATAAATATAATATATATATTATAAAAATTCTTCTTCATCCGGATATAAGAAGGTTCAATTTCAGGTCTGTCAACCATGTCCCTGTCCATTTAATGGAGGGTATGTGCACAACACTCAGAAAATAGATACTTATATCTGTATTTTGATTGGCTGAAGCCCTTTAAATAATTTATATATGAATGTAATCACAATATTTCTTGCCTGATGAGCTTCTCGTCTTGATTCAATGATGGGGAAAAAAACCAATACACTAAGTTGTTGATAGTAATGCCTGGGGAAAATATTCTGCACTAATACATTCCTACTGCAGGTATTGGAATTCTTGAAAAGTTACAAAAATTGAAATTATGAAACCACTGAAGGAAACTATTGCATGTAATCACCATACTCTTTTTCTCACAGCTTGACTCTATGACAGTTTGATGGGTTTATTGCAGTTGGCATGGATTGCTTTGGCTAAACTAAATGGCAGCTATCTCACTTGCCCTTGATTGTGCTCAGATTAATCAAAGGCTTTTGAAGTAATGGCTTTTTGTGTCCAGGGTAAGAAACATTTATTTTGTAGATGGCTGCATTTTAAATAAGCATAGATATTTGAAGACATTTATATGCAATGGTCCTGAAATTCTGTTAGACTTTCACTTTTAGCAATATGAGAACTAAAAGCTAGGATGGTTGCTTTGTGTGGCAGTTATACTTTCTATCAAATGCTGCAACTGAACAAGCTAGTGTTGTTGTTTTATATGTGTCGCTTGTTAAGGCCAAAAAGTGGTATAATTTTTAAATGATAAAATATTTTAATTAATTAATTAATAATAATAATACAGCATTTATACACTGCTTGATTGTAATCAAACCTCAAAGCAGTTTACAAAAAGAATAAAACAATAATATTATCAGTTTTGTTTGTAGTTGTGTGATTTGTGCTCATTCTGTATTGTGATAGCTTTTGGCTATAAACAATAAAATCTATTAAAGTGGCTAGTTAAAATCAGCAATAAGCAAAATGCCAGGTTCAAATTCAAGAAAACATCTACATATCTTTATAAATAAACTACGAATCTGTACATGTGCAAAAAGGTCTAGCATATTTCACGGGTGTCCCTAATCCACACTAGGTCTCTAGAACCTAGAGGTCCCTGACACAGTAAGGTATCATCAGTTACACAGAAACTGGTATCATCAGTTTCTTTCCCTGCAGGTGGCCAGTGGGTGTATGAGCCTCTACACAGGCTTATGACACTGTACTTGCTAGTCCTCATCTTATATTCCATTTCCAATATGAACCCAGAACCACACTGGTTGGAGGGGGAGGGGGGCCTCCTAAGACTGTTCAGGTTTTATTTTTGACTTATTTTACTGCTTAAAGAGATGTAAAGTGCAAAACTGTATTTTACGCATCGCAATTAGTAAGCTTTAAAATATCTAAATATTCTCCCTAAAGCTTCAACAGTCGGCATTCAAATAAATTTACAGTAGTATAAAATATCAGATATTTTATAACAACACATTATCTATGTATCAAAAACCAATAGTACAGCTTTTACATTGCTTATCGTTTATAGGTAAATTAAACTGTGAGGATCTTTTTCCATTGTTGCTTTATGAATATGCGTCAGCTTTTCAAGAATTATTCAGAGCATTTTCCCTGCTGAGCACTGTCTTTCCATTGAAATTAGAATGCAGATCTTCATTATTAACTCTGTTACTTTAGTACTAGTGGAAATTCCGAGGAGGGGTGATCATTTCATTGCTGTGTTACATTGCAATGACATTTGTTACCTGAACATTCCTGTGGATCCTGAAAACTACGCTAGCATGGAGAATGTTAAATTATCTTTCTTCCTTGTAATTTGAGGTCCATATCAGGAAAGGCCACACTTTTAAGAAGTTTATTTCTTTATTGGCAAAGCATTCGGTTACATCAGCTCCTAAGCTGCATATCACCCCTGCTAACTAGCTGCCTAAGTGAAAAACTGCGTCTACAGCTCTGGGCTCCAACCGGGACAGTTGAAGCAACAACGTTTTAGTTTACTTAAACCCCCTTGTCTGATGTGGTATGCGCAAGCACGCTATGACTCTTCCTGAGTGGCAGCTTCAGTTGCTACCATCACTTTGAGCCCCTCCTTGTGCATGGAAACAGTGGAGGGGGGACCGGGGAGATTCCAAAGATACAACTGTCTTTGGGACCAATGTAGCCTTTTCCACCTTTGAGACTCCCTACAACTCTTTTCCAGGGTCTTTGGCTGCCTGGTCTCTTCATCTTGAGTGCCCTCTAACACCCTTCTCCCAGCACCTGCCTCATGGGCGACACAGAACCCTACAAATCTCAGGCCCCTTTCTCCTTCCCTGACAGTAAAATGGAGCTAGCAAAAGTTCCCTCCCACCTCCATGGATGAGCACAATGCATTTCTACAGGAAACACCACCCCCCAATCAATAATACAGAAAGCCCTGGTACAGGTGTGCTATGATGATGTGGCAAGGTATATTACTGCTCTTTGTTACTATGTTCATTGAACTATTGCACTGTTAGCCTCATTTGATACAGCTCTAGTTATTTGCACTTGTATTCTGTCCCACTGGACCCATAATTATTTCTCTTCTCTTGAGTCCTCCTAATTTGTAAAGATATTGACCTGTAATTGACCTCATTACTCTCATCCCTCCAGTAAAGCAATTTAAATTTTCTACAGATCTGTTAAAATATACTGTCCGTTTCAGCACTGTTGAATGTCCTACCTGTTTCTTACTTAGAAATTGGTTAAATTTTTTCTGATAATAGTCAGACCAAAGAAACTTTGCTAATAAGAGCTTATTAATGAATAATACGGGAAGCAAGACAGAGCAGCAAGTAGTGAAAATAAGACTGAATAATCAGTGTCAGCAAATCATAAACATAATATATCACTGCAGCCAGCATGGTCAGTGGTCAAGAGTGATGGAAGATGGAGTCCCACAATGGTTGTTGGTTTTTTTGTTTTGTTTTTTAGGATAGTGCAGGTTCCCCATATCTGATGCGGCAGGTGGACTGAAATAATCCTTCATGTGGGATCCGCATAAATAGATTACAGTTTAGGACCAGATTACTTGAAGGACCACCTCCACCCTTATGAACCTGTGCCATGAGATCTGCTTCAGATGCCCCCCTTTTATGCCTGTCATGGATTTAGGTTGTCAGGCACGAGAGATGACCATTTAGGTGTGATTTTGATGGGCTTTTAAAGCACAGCCTGCATTTTCTTGATGGGTTTATGTTGATTCTCTGGAAACTAGATTTAAATCAACTAAGCTACAGTAAACTTTTATATTCAGTCAATCTGTGGCGTTTAAAGTAGTGGTTCTATTTTAGTCTACTTATTTTTATGAATTGTTTTGTATTTTATATATAGTTTTTTGCATTGTATATATTGTAAACGACAAACTGTAGTCAAGGTTTGTTCTATGACTTACCACCTAGTGTTTGCCTGGAGGTGATAAATAATGAGCCTGAGTTTGGGCATGATTTATGCTAATCCGAACCATGACTTAATTCTCATCAGGATGGCAACAACAGAACCAGAGGAGAGCAAAATGTCTCTGATCTCCTCTCCAGGAGCTCACAAGTTTACTCATTTACACTTAGCTTGTTTGGCTTAGCATTTTTTTTAGGGTAATGCAGGTTCCCCATATCTGATGTGGCAGGTGGACTGGAATAATCCTTCATGCGGGGTCCGCATAAATAGATTATAGTTTAGGCTGTTTTATGTTTTTAAATATGCTGTAAGCCACCCATAGTAGCTGGGGAAACCCAGCCAGATGGGTGGGGTATAAATATCATCATCATCATCATTGCACATGGTCTGAGACACAGGCTCCTTCAGAAGTTATGCCAGATGCATGTAGGAGATGCGGGAGCAGCAGTACAAGCAGGTACAAGCTGCATTCAGTTTAACATGAGAAGGCTTATTTAACCACATACGTACCACATTTCTCACAATTCCTTATTAATCTCAATATGGGATCATATATTATCAGTCTATTATCCAATCACCCATCTACTACATCTTTAGTGTAAATAGGGATGCATGAGGCATTCAGTCTTTGCATATATTTCAAACTAATGTGTGGCTAGTTCCTAGCCCCACTTACATAGGTGTAAGTAAAGGTAAAGGGACACCTGACCATTAGGTCCAGTCGTGACCGACTCAGGTTGCGGCGCTCATCTCGCTTTATTGGCCAAGGGAGCCGGCGTACAGCTTCCGGATCATGTGGCCAGCATGACTAAGCCACTTCTGGCGAACCACAGCAGCGCATGGAAACGCTGTTGACCTTACCGCCAGAGTGGTACCTATTTATCTATTTGCACTTTGATGTGCTTTCGAACTGCTAGGTGGGCAGGAGCAGGGACGAAGCAATGGGAGCTCACCCCATCACGGGGATTCGAACCGCCGACCTTCTGATCGGCAAGTCCTAGGCTCTGTGGTTTAACCCACAGCTCCACCCGCGTCCCTACCCTACATCCCCTACATAGGTGTAAGCCTCATCAAATTCAGTAGGACTTACATCTGGGTAGACATGGTCAATGCTGTGAGTGAAACTGCTTGTGACCAACTCCACATAACTAAAACCTGACCTCCAGTATTGTTTATGGGTGCCCTTATCCCAAGGAATCTTTTAAATAGATGCCACAAAAACCCATTACCTTTGACTACTGATAATTCCCCCACCCCACCCTGTGTTGCAGATAAATCCCCAAAGAAGTCGCAGCTCTGAGGATATTAGGGTTATATCCACATAAAATAAAGAAATGCCTTAATGTGTACAGTGATGCTCAGTTAATGTGCTTTCATATAATATACATGCAAGAGAGAGCACTGTGCTGTTAATTTTTTGGCAAGCATTTGAAGGTTTCTTATAAGTGTACTCTTTAGAAAAAATTTAGATGACTATTTCTGGAATGTTTTGTCGAAAACAGAAGCCATCCTTTAGTTTCCCTGTTTCCCCTGCCACAGTTGCGCAAAGACATATTTTAAAGCCAAAAATAAGAATTTTCCAGCCAAGGGATTGACTCAGAAGAGTTGCTGGAGAAAGAAATATCATAGCCAAGTTACAATTACAATTTCTAAATTTACACCCTGCACATTGTATAATCAAAGTATAAAGGGAGTATTTGGTAACTCTATAACAAGCTCTTATCTTTCACCTTTTCCAGGTGCAAAAGGTCCTTATAAGGAACATAACATAACTAGCCACCCAAACCCTAAGTATCTGGTTTGTCTATAGGAGCCCATGGTATAATTCAGTCGTGTGTAAATAATTAGATCATCTCATTTCTCCCAAATTCATTCCTTTCAGATCCAGGTCTTATACTCCTGCTCTTGCCCTCTTACTTTTCCGGTCAAATTGCTTTAGCTGCTTATCTTTTTTCTGAATCAAAACATAATCTTCTTATCCTTGACTTTAAAGCCCTATATCATTCTCATTCCACACCACTCTGACCAATCCTTTTCCTTAACTGTCACATTCACAAAAGCTCCAGTCCTCAGATCACTTACCCCAGAGTAGCTCCCTTTAGTCAATGGGACTACAGCAAGGTAAGCAGAACTGAACACAGCAGCCACAGTTCTGTACATACAACTTGATATCTGCAAACAGTTTCATCCCCATTCTCTTGGGCTTCTTCCTCTACACTAACAAAGTAGTAAAACTCTACTCTTTTTCAGATTTTTCCTATACTTGTTTCCTTACCAGGTAGAATCTGAAAAGAACTTCTTCACAAAGTAGAGTTTGTCAATATTTTTAGCACCAGATACTTTATTTCCCTTCCATGTCACTGCTCCCCATGGAGGCCTTGGTATTATGCTGGGTCCCCAATGTGGATGCTTAAAGGCTTATGATGTAGCAACAATAGTCCAGGCTCCGCAATCCATTCTGGGATTTTGGTGGAACAGAATGAAACAGTTAAGTTTTTCAAAACTCCAGTAGCCACAGTGAAAACTAAAAGTTATGTAGTAGCAGTAAAAATAATAGCAATAGTAATAGTAATAATAATAATAATAATAATAATAATAATAATAATAATAATAAGTAGTAGTAGTAGTAGTAGTAGTAGTAGTAGTAGTAGTACCCTGCCCATCTGACTGGGTTGCCCCAGCCACTCTGTGCAGCTTCCAACATATATAAAAACCTAATAAAACATTACATATTAAAAGGCTTCTCTATACAGGGCTGCCTTCAGATGTCTTTTAAAGGTTACGTAGTTACTCTTCTCCTTGACATCTGATGGGAGGGTGTTATAGTATTTTCAATATGAAATCATCTGATTTGAAGATAAAAATATCCATACATTTATCAGTCATATAAAATTATCAGCTGTTTTAGTGGATTTGAAAGAAAAACATTGTTATGTATTATGTGCATACAAAACTAAGCATATTTTCCCATTTTGATATACACGTGTGTGTGTGTGTGTGTGTGTGTGTGCGCGCGCACACAGTAAAGTGACCTTTCACTGACTTTATTGCTTCAGATATTTACACTTGTTAGCAACTTAATTTCACACATTTAGACTTTGACAGAGTCATTAATGTCATAATAATTACAATAATTACATGAATAATGTTGTTCCAATGCACTACTGGAGAGCTACAGTAAGTGATGGGTAAAATCATGTACTACAAGTGACCTAGGCAATCAGTTCCAAGTTGCTTGTTGTGAGTTTAAAGATGTTGCTTTTAGATGGGTAGCATGAATTTCTGTCACTCGCTGACAAATCATGGAATTAATAATCCAATACCTGCTTATTTAATGAGGGGAAATAATCAATTTCTCATGTTATCTCTTCTGGGCAATTGGCAAAATGTCAGCTTGTTAAGCCTTTAAAGAGGAAGTCTGGTATAATCTGTTTAAATGGTGTGGCGTTGTTTTCTTCAAGCGGCATTTGGCACCAACAGAACTGAGAAAGCATGCAGTTACTGGTGCTAAAAAGGACCCAACAATAAGGGATTTCCCCAATGCCAGCGTCACCTAGTACAGTATACCATAGTACAATAAGTTTGGGGTGATATTATTAAAATAATAGAAAGCATTTTGAAAGCATTAATGACTTTGATGATGCTTATATAATTATTTTATTGGGATATGTGACAACATAAAAACAACAAAACACTGGGCAAACAGTCACACATTTAAGAGATGCAAAAGGTTTAGGACATTATAAATATGTTTGAACTCATTATGGCAAGTGGGGAGCAGGAAGCAAAGTGGGTAGAGTTTACTATCCAATGTGTTGGATATAAATTGTATATATACTGCTTTCATTGTATTAATACATAAGCACTGTTTTTTTATATGTGTGAATTTTTGTATTTGCTAAGCTTGTTCTTTCTTTGAACTGACCTTTTTAGATTTTAAAAAAGGAATCCAGACAAGGAGGTAATGCATTGCTCTGCAGATAGGGGTTGTCTCAGTTTTCAGAGAGTCCCGTGGGACAGTTTATGAAAATAGTGGCCACTTCAGTTTGAATGATGCATCGTGAAATTCTGTTTTAGGCATTCCCATTTTTCCTATTTTTTAAATTTTCTTTATAGAGCTGCAGATTATATGGTTGTATGCTATTGAAGGTTTATTATTATTTTTTGCAGAATCACAGAAATGAGAAGCTATTATGTTAACAATTCTTTTCATCACTGCAGTCTCACAATACTGAACCAAACAGAGTTACAGGGAGAATTCTTTCACATGTAAATGGCCTCAGGATTTCTGTCTCCACTAAACAACAAATTGAGCTCTACATTTAGATTATTTCATGCTTTCTTTTTATGTAATCACATTTTTGCCATTTTTAGATGCCCAAAAGCAGATTCCTAGCAACTATATGTTGATAACTGAAAGACTTTATGAGAAAATATAGTGTTAGCTCATATTAAGGAGAGATGACTGGATAGTAAAAATAATTATTTTAACCACTGTTCATGGGCTTTTCTCATGAAGATTTGATAGCTCACTCACTGATAGCAGTTTCATAGCTCTACAAGTTAATTTTCCATTTAGAGTTGACAGTTGCATGCATTTTAAGTACTCCCATAACTGAGAGTGTATTACTTCCATCCATGGGTTTGTTGTAATGAGAGGAAAGGGAACAGGATTGTTCATGTGAAATAGTTTGCTTGGTGGCCAACTCTAAGCAAAGAAAGAAAGAAAGAAAGAAAGAAAGAAAGAAAGAAAGAAAGAAAGAAAGAAAGAAAGAAAGATTCAGTGTCAGTCAATTTAACTGGAGTACAGTTATCACTATGATTGTTTTACCACTGAGGTGATATTTTTTATGAGTATAGACAAAATCTCAATGCTGAGTCTATTAAAACTCATTTGAATTAATGGGGTCCAGTTTGTACTAGCCTTTATTGTGAGCTGGAGCCTGCAGGATACCTTTATTACTTCGCTGTTACTTTTACCCACAACAATATTATCAGCTGTCAGGTAAGCAGGAAAAGAATAAAGCAGCTGAATGAGATGGAGGTTAAAGGCTTGCCATGGATTTTGAAGCACTTTTTCATACCCTGTCTTCCAGTGATGTCACCAATTTCATAACTTGGTTGCGGGGGAATGGGGCCGGGATATACTAAGCTGTTTCTGACTTTTGAAGAATAGAGTTTTGTTTTCTGAATCTAATTTTGGACTGAGTCAATGGCTATTTACCCATCAGTACCACTAATAGTGGACGCGGGTGGCGCTGTGGGTAAAACCTCAGCGCCTAGGACTTGCCGATCGTATGGTCGGCAGTTTGAATCCCCGCGGCGGGGTGCGCTCCCGTTGTTCGGTCCCAGCGCCTGCCAACCTAGCAGTTCGAAAGCACCCCTGGGTGCAAGGGACCGCTTACCAGCGGGAAGGTAAATGGCGTTCCGTGTGCTCCGCTGGCTCGCCAGATGCAGCTTGTCACGCTGGCCACGTGACCCGGAAGTGTCTGCAGACAGCGCTGGCTCCCGGCCTATAGAGTGAGATGAGCGCACAACCCTAGAGTCTGGCAAGACTGGCCCGTACGGGCAGGGGTACCTTTACCTTTTACCTTACCACTAATAGTAAGAGGATCTTTAGAATAGTATGGAATATGGCACCAGGAGTGGGGGTGGGCAGCTGAAACTGCAAGAGGAATGAGTAGACATTAGAGAACCCCCTCCCAAGTATATTTTGCTCGCATAAAGGCTCTTTGTGAAGTTGCTATATTAATCATTTTAAAAATAGACGTAAGCATCATGTTTGTGACAGCAATACAGCTAAACCATAGCAGTCTGAAGATTTTAAAACCTGAATATATTTTCTGATCACTGTAAAATAGCAGAGCATGGTTGTTTGTCCTAATCTGGCAAATGAACGTCAATATGTCTCCCAAGGAAATAGGTTACATTTTCTTCTTTCACAGTAATATTCCTGCCAATAGCCTCTAGTTTTCAGCTGCTGACCTGAAAGCTTGACATTTCACCAAATTGAGAGAGCTTCTCTATGAGTGCCTAGTAAACCTCTGAAGGGTTGGGAACAAACAAGGCTACATTGTCAGCAAGCAAGTAAATTTCACATTCCCTTCATTTAATAGAAGCCCACAATAAGAGTTTGGCTGTTGCTGATAACCACTAACAGGGGTGATGGCAGAATAGCGATAATAGAGAACTCTATGAGGTTTCTCTGCTTTTAGCTTGGCCCTCAGAACTGCCCACCACCGCCACATGTTGTAAAGGCTCTACATGATCAGGTCACCTGATTATGTGGGTGTTCCAATCCAGCAAAGCACTTACTAATAAGCAAGTGCTCCCAGGTCTTCTCATACAACTATGCACAGCAAATGGTTGACAAAAGAAAAATATAAGAAGTCAGGAACGGGGCTATAAGTGGGACCTGACACATGAGTAGTATGTGAACAAGGCACCTGTGTCTCATTCAGGTGATACAGTTAAATCACGTGTTTCATTCAAATAGTAGTTACAGTTACCACTTTATTAGCTGAACAAGGCAAACTATTATTACTTGTGAGCCACCAGAGACCATTGTTGCTCATCACATCTGAAAATTAGGATGCTTTATGGAAGTAAGTCTCATTGAACTGAGTAGGATTTATTTGTCAATATAGGCGGAGAATAAGTTAAATTGGTTCAAATTTTAATGTGACCCTACTTAATTTACCCTTACCAGCAAATGCTCAAACCAAAATACAGACATCATTCAACATTTGCACTTCTCCAGATTTGGGAATGCAGATCTCAACCAAACAATACATACAAAAATGCATGCAATAATGAAATTAATGTACAAAATTTATTATTATAGGGAAATTTGCTTGGAATAGTCTGTAGCCTATGCAAAATGGCATACAAATTGTATATTTTAGAAGAAATATGCATGAAAATGCATATCTTTTTTAAAAAACTCCAAACTGATGCAGAAATGGGGCAAACCAAGTTTAAGACTAGAAAAATGAGAAATTGAGAGAAACTAAAATTAGCAGATCAGTCCATCCCGACTTGTGAGAAAATATACTGGTCAATTTGCTAAAAACACGACTTGACTCAGTTCTGCTGTGGACTAGGCAATAAAAAGCAGGATGAGAGAAAAATAAAGATTCTATCTTGCAGTTTCTGCTTTTGTGAACCATATGGTAGGAACATGAATAACCTATTTAACATAATACCAATTTTCAATATGGCTAGAGCACACATATTTCACCCTTTTTCCTTTTCCTTTTTGCTTAAAGCTTGTACACTTTAGCCATATGTGTAATTTAAATAAGTCCTTACTGAGTATCTTATAAATATGCATCTGATACATGGGGTAAACCAGAACCTTCTCCCAAGATGCTGTTCGGGATAAGCGGAATCTCTTCAAGAATGTCTTCAAAGATCAATTCCCCCTGTCCATAAAAAATATGTTTAAATTGTCTTTCATAACCCTGCTGTTAGCAGTTGTACTTCTACATTATGTATGATTCCTCGACTGCTCATTGCTTCAACAAACTACACAGTGTTCCATTAGTGATTTTCAATTTCATGCTAAGCTTTGCAATTTATTAGTGTTATTTAGGCTAATGTACTATTATTTTGCATACTTTATACCATGTTTCATTTGTTAGTCATGTGATCTAGTATATTTATCAGGATCAATAAACTCACTGAAATATTATACATTCATATTATTATGACTAAAAGAATCACATCATACTGACAAACACTATAGGGAGCATATTCTGAAGATGGGTTTGCTGCATTGTATGTGTAGTGTCAAGTGCTTGGCATTTGTACTTGGCATTGTATGGTATTTTTTTTATTTGTTGGTTGGTTTGCCTACTCACGTCTTATAAAATTTTACAATGCCTTAAAATTCCTAAAGCTGTTAAGACCGAGTGGCAGCTATTCCAGAGCTATTCCATTGCCTATGCTGAGAGACCAGCTGCTCTGTGCTACAGTCAAACACTCTTGCTGCGCCATTCAGACACCAATTCTTGTCTTCTTTAATCACTCTTCCACGTCTGAAAGAGGCAGCCTTTTGTAGTAGTAGTAGCAGCAGTAGTGATAGTAATAGTAATAATGTTTTTTTTTTATTTGTACTCTGCCCATTTGACTGGGTTGCCCCAGTCACACTGGGTGGCTTCCAATAAATATTAAAGCATAATAAAACATCAAACATTAAAAACTTCCCTATACAGGGCTGCCTTCAGATGTCTTCTAAAAGTTGTATAGTTATTTATCTCCTTGACACTGATGGGAGGGCGTTCCAAAGGGTGCGTGCCACTACCAAGTAGGCCCTATGCCTGGTTCTCTGTAACTTCACTTCTTGCAATGAGGGAACCGCCAGAAGGCCCTTATAACTGGATCTCAGTGTTGGGGCTGAACAATGAGGGTGGAGATGTTCCTTCAGGTATACTGGACCAAGGCCATTTAAGGGCTTTAAAGATCAGCACCAACACTTTGAATTGTGCTCGGAAACGTATTGGGAGTCAGTGTAGATCCTTTAGGACCAGTATCATATGTCCCGGCGGCCACTCCCAGTCCATAGGTGAGGTCTAGCCATTGGAGTCCTTGTAATGCCTATTTGGCCATATCAAAACATCAAAAAATTTGAAATTCAACATAAAAGTGAGTGCTAGGTCATGATAGGCATATATTTGCAGAGTTGCCTGACAGTTTCATTAAATAAACCCATACATTGAGTTAGAGTCATTACTCACTTTATTTTAGTGGCTGCTAAACCAGAAAATGTTAAGTACAGTTCCTATAACAATCACATAGCTTGTGAATTAGGTAAGTAAATAATCATATGGTTTGTTTAGAGGTAGTAAAACTGAGATACAGCAGGGTCAACTAACTGATTTGGTCCATAGTTAAATCACATAAACGTATTTCCAACATTCCATTGAGGCTTTGAATGAAATATTTGTAAAGGGCAATGCCTCTTGTAACCGAGTCCTCTTCCTATTATAGTCACCACACTTGACTCTAAAAGGTCTCCAGGGGAAAAGATTAATTAGATTTCAATTATGTTACAGAAAAATGTACTTTACATACTTGCACTCTGGAAAGCATTATAGTGTTTCTTTAATGTGTTTAAAAATTCAAAAATGTTTTTAAAAGCCACTTAAAAAGTCAAACCAAAGGCACGCTAATGGAATATGGTGTCATCCTTCAAACTGATGTATGTTCAGTTTCACCAGTCCTCACTCACTGTGTGACGTTATGCAGATATAGATGGCATTTTTGTGAATGATCATTGAGATTTCCCCCCCCAAAAAGGCCATTAGAATCAGCTGACATCTACAGAGAAAAATCATTGGTGTTGTGGCATTAGTCTGTTTTAAAGCAACAAGAAACACAAACATACTGAGAGGTAAGATTATGGAGTGTAGTTAGCTGTTTTTGGTATGTTTGTGTGTACTATAATTTTACAATATATATTTTTGCATTCTATATAGATATTGTTATATGCTTAGTTCCAACATGTGATTTATTTATTATATTCCTGCCTGCTTTCAGCTGCGTTTATTTTACATTGTATTTTGTTTTTATTTATGCATTACACTTCTGATTTTGTACAGTGCTTTGAGACTGTTGTGGGAGGCAGTTTAAAAATCTCTTAATAAATAAACTATAGGATCCATTTCTGGTGTATCAGAGGGTTTTTTGTTTGTTTTTAAATCTTATTGTCAAAAAGCAAAGAAGCTCAGCTAAAAATTCACAGTAACATTTTTTCTTCCTAATACAGGTGTTGTAATTTAATTGAGGCAGAGTTCTTTCAATACTCTGGGCTGTTCTACATGTTTCTTTTTTGCTAGGCTAAAATCAGTTGAAACAGACAGTTATTCTAATGACTTGGCAAACCTGCGAAAGACTGAAACACTTATACCACTTTCAAATGTCATAGTCTGTAGTGTAGAACCTAGAACTCCAACTACTTATAAGTACCGTAAGTGTGAAACTTTCTTCATTGCCATTTTTTTCTACAGCAGCCTATGGAGTTCACTGCCTTCACATGGCAAATCCTAAGTGGTGGCAGCCAGTGCGCTGCTTTCCAACATCTGTCTCCATGCTGTTACATTTCCATCTGAATACATTTCCATGTTTGGGGAGCACACTCTTTTGAAACAAGGGGTGAAATTTAGCCTGCTGCTCTTCCCTCTGCACCCACACCTCTTTTTTTTCCTGCTGAAGGAAAGGCTGCTGTCTGTTGAGTTGATTTAGGAGCATATTTGCCAAATTAGCAGAGGCACCATGTGGATAACTTAGGAATTTTGGCTAAGATAGTGGAGCATTCCTTAAAGGTTGCAAGAAAGGGGAAATGGAGCCAAAACTTCAGGACGATGCAGAAAATAGCTTGTTCAAGATAATTAGGGACAAAATCACACTACACGATCATTAGTCACAATATATGACCTTCTGAAGACTCTTCCCCAGAAGGGAAGAGAAGGGGAGCAGCAATGACCCGCAGGTGTGTTAAGATGAAGAGAAAGACAAGGCAGAGCCTTGGGGAGAAGAAGAGGTAGAAGAGGGAAATGCCCATCACGAGCAGACGTTGTGAGAGACAGAAGGGGGAGGCAGAGCTTTTTATCAGTTCTTAAGCTGGTGAGATAAATGGAGAAATGGGAATACTCAACCACAGGTTAAATCCAAATGAAAAGTTAGGGCATCTGTCTAACACAGTAGGGCATCCATTGGGTAGAAGCATAGGCAGTTGGGTTGCAAAGCTGGAAGGAGAGAAGGAGTTGGACAGCAAGATCACACACCAAAAACCACCAGCCCACAAAACTTCAGAGATTCCAAGGGTTTATGATTTTCAGGAAACAAAATAAAGTATCTATTTAGAGGGGTCAACATTTCTGGTTGAACAAATGGATGGAGATAGCAGCACCACTTTCTGAAACGACTGCTAGTGGTAGACGCTTGCCAATTAAAAAGCGGCAGGGTATTGTTTTGATTGCATTAGGGTGAGGGTGAAGGATGCTTGGCACCCGTAAGAGTTCCATGACCCAATTGCCACAGGTGTCTCTTTCTAGTATAGATCACAGGATTTTGACTGCTCTGTTCTTTGTTCTGAGTTAAAGATGAAAAAGATTATCAAATTTAAAGTCTCTTCACGTTAATAGGCACTAACTGGCTGTATCATTCATTCCAATATCTGGCAGTGCAGCTTGATTGTCTTCCATTTTAATCCTGAAACTAAGCATCATCCTAAGAATTGAGGAGCATTAATAATTCATGAAATAGATTCCCAGGTTATCCTGCTCCTTGCAACTGTATCCATTCTTTCTTTGGATAGCCCTGGAGCATTCTAAAGAGTCACAATTGTGCCTTAAGGATTCATGAAAATGTGGCATTAGGGCTAGAATAACTAACATATTTATAATGTACAGAAAGGCTTTCTGATTTTTAGAATAAGTTTTAACTCTGCAGTCAGCACCTTTCAATATAGGTACAGTGGTACCTTGGGTTAAGTACTTAATTCGTTCTGGAGGTCCGTTCTTAACCTGAAACTGTTCTTAACCTGAAGCACCACTTTAGCTAATGGGGCCTCCTGTTGTCACCGCGCTACCAGAGCACGATTTCTGTTCTCATCCTGAAGCAAAGTTCTTAACCCGAGGTTACTATTTCTGGGTAAGCGGAGTCTGTAAACTGAAGCGTATGTAACCTAAAGTGTATGTAACCAGAGATCCCGCTGTATGTGCTATAATTCTCTTTTCTGAAGAGATTTTTCTGAAGTCTTTTAAGTGATAGAGTTCTTCTGATTTTTAGAGTTGACATAGGTCCATCATGAACCAGCATTTGGAGAATAGCCAAATATTTACCCAGTGTTCTGATGTCTGTGCATGAAGTTCTTAGAGGCAAATTCTTGTGCCAGCAATGATTTCCAAAAACTTTGTTTAAATGTGCCTTTGCCAACTGTCAAAGCCAAGGGCTTTCTCATATTTAATTTGCTATTAGTTTGCTAATTGCTGATTGTTTTTCTGTTCTGTAACTGCAAATTAGGTTTTGCAAGCTAAAAGGCTGCTCCAATCACTGGCAGGGTAAAAATCATGTTCTTTCAAGTGAGAAATAGAGCAGAGCCTGCCTAACAAAATCCTTTTTAAAGTGTAGGTGGGTTGGCTGAGTTGCTGAGGTGTTTCTTTTATAGGTGAGCTGAGCCAAAATTTCTCACAATATGTTTTTATGGGGAAAAATCTGAGATTCTGCTTTTCCTTATAACCTCAAGAAAAATGGCTTCCCCCCCATCTCCTTAATTTATGGTACCCACAAATAAGATGGAAACGATCAAGAGGTTTTCTTCTGGATCTCCTGTATTCTAATTTTGTTGCGTTAAGTTGTTCTGCTGGTGATTGATTTATGGCATTTTATCGTATTCCATAGTATATTTTGTTATTCTAACATGGTGTTCAACACTATGGGACCACTTATTTACGTATTTACAGTACATTAATAAGTTGTAATAAGAACAATAATTTGTATACATCTTGGGTGCACTATAGGGACGGGCCTTGGGTGGGGTGCACCACCTCAGTGCCCCCTCATCACTGCTGCAAAGCAGGGCGCATGCCTGATCACAAAAACAATTCTGGGCTCATGGGGCGCTGTGGGCAGGCATGTGTCCTGGCCCCTGCAAGTCCAGCGCTGCTTTTTTTGAGTGGCGCAGGGGCCAGAGCACGTGCTTGTGTCTTTTTCAGCCACCCTCCAGCTGGAGGGCACTGAGAAGGATGCAGTAGCTCACAACTGGGCAGGGCGCCTTGATGCGCGCCCCCCCCAAAAAAACCTGTGCCCAGGGCGATGACCTTCTTAGCGCACCCCCACTATACCCCTGTCTCAGAGGAGTTTCAAAAGGATTATATGAAGAAAGCCACATTGTGCTCCACTAGCAACATGCAAACTGGGGATATGTGAAGTATGGTAGCTCTTCTGTCTATGTCCTTAATAAAAGATTAAATATCACATTTTTCTTTAGTACAGCTATCACTTGAGGGTAGTGATCTTCTGCATTCACCAATGATGACTGCTTGTCATTTTGTTATGTTATTGGGACTGGGATTTAGTAAACCTATTGTGTGCTTCTTGTCATAAGGCTAAACATGATAAAGCTACCCCTTATGGTGCATAAATCACACTGAAACCAATATCAGGCTCATAATCTATTCCATCCATCAAAAACATGCTGTTGAATTTACTGTTCATATAGAAAGCTTGAATAGTTGGAATACTTTGAGAGATGTTCTCACTGACTGTGCACTAAAGCCAAAGCTTCAGTTCTGTAAGATTTTGTTTTGGAGGCTGGCTTTGGTATCTAGAACTAAGCCAGAGCAGTGGAAGGGGGCTTGTATTTTTAATCAGTTTGTCTAGTTTTATAGATGTTTAATGCCAGTTTCTGTTTAAAAGTGTTACCCACCATTAACCTTCACAACAGGGCGGCAAAAATAAATATATTTTCTGGTGTATAAATGCCTGTGATATTTCAGCGTGGCAGATCAGTATGAATGGTAGTTAAGAAAGCACTGACTTCTTAAAAAGTCATAATTATGGAGGTAGAAGTACTGCAGAGTAGTCCTAATAAAAACTAGTTTCTAGTAAATTAAATGCTTTCAAAACCCATAATAGACCATTGGCAGTCCTTTTCTGAAGCAACTGATTCATATTGTGCAATAAACAGTGTCTTGCCATGTACAAGATTGTTTAACAGTTTTCTAGGGTTAAGTGCCTGTTGTTTTAAAGATTGGCTTGCCCAGCATGTTGCAGTATTTCTCTCTAAAGTACATCAGTGCACTATGTTGAGCAATCTTGATAAAGTACATTTTGTTAAATGTTAAGATACTGAAAGCACAAGTTGATCACTTTAGAATATTTTTGTAAGTAATTTATTACTGTTCTCAATAGATTGTTAAAAGGTTATATTCAGTTTTACCATCTCACTGACATATTAAAGGATAAGAGTTTTTAGAAATCTCAGTATGTGCCTTGAATCCCCAGTACACAAAAATGTTATATCAGTGACACAAGTATCATTACCCTGAAGAATTACTGATGGCATGATGATTATGGAAATCATCATCAACTGATCATCAGTCACAATTTATTTCAAATCAATGTCTACACAATCCATTGCCTAGATGAATTTTTTTATTGAAATTGCCTCTGGTGTAGCACAGCTCTTCAGAGATAACTTCATCCCGCATGAGGAGAAGCTCTGTCATGCGTCATTCACTGTTCATGAATGGGACCACTCAACAGGCTCATGGCTCCAAGCAATCCAAATTACTGTACTTAGAACACAAGAGAACCACAGATTATTTGTTATTGACAAAGCACACTAATTTATGAACCAGTTATTATGCCAAACTGTAATATCCATTCCTAGGCAAACAACAAAATCATATGTTTTTGTTTTTTTTCAAATTGGCAATGATTATTAATGTCTAAATGCATTACGGTTGAAAAATTCAAATATAATGGGCTAGATCCACACCTAAGCCCAGTCATGCTCTGAAAAGGGGGCTTAACGTGGAGAAGGGGTGTGTGTGCATGCCACTTGCACCCAGTCCACACCCAACCGTCCCACATTGAATGTGAAATCTGAAGTATTATAATATAGGAAATACATTACAGCAGTATGCAGAAATAAATAGTCAGGTAGGACTGGTGGTTGAATAAAATAAAATAACTCTAAGTAAACAAAGCCATTCTGAGCACAATCTCAAGACTTGTGAGATCAAGAGAACAAAGGGGTCCTAACAGTAGGACAAGCAAAGGAAGAGTGGCTGGAAAAGGAGGCAGGATGGAAACAATCTTTATGAAAGTATTTAGTTACTAAAGAAGGAACCAACTGGAGGAAGAATACTGTATGTTGCTTTTCTGTCTCTCAGCCCCCCCCCCCCAGTTTAGGTAACCCATTGTTGCTTTTACTGCCCAAATGAATCAGGCTTGTAACAGCATTCTGCCCCACAATTAAAAACTTTGCATTATTGGGTTTTCCTTTTATGTGGATGCTTGTAAACACATCGCTGAACCTGCTTACAAGCCTCCTTCAGACTTCCCTGCTAAATGCAAGAAGGTCAGGAATAGAAAAGGCACATCTAATTTGTGTAGTAATGTTGGGCCAGAACCAGTGTGTGTCTTCCTGCTCTCCTTTCTAAGCTTAAGCCTTCGTAGCAGCATTAGTTACATTTTTGAATCTATGTAGAATAACATACAAATTTGCTTCCATTCATATTTGCATCAATATACCACTGGAAGCTCTTTGTATCACACTTCAATCAATAAGAAGTCTATGGATTGCAAATGAACTCTATGCTTATTCACTTTGGGATCTTTGAGGTCTTTGAATTTCATTCAGCTAAGTGGTGCTTAACAAAATTATTATTGTCCAATAAACTACAGCATATACGACTGTTACAGAATTGTTTTTTTTCTTCTGTAGCTTTTGTTTATCTTTGGAAAGATGATTTACTGATCTCAGTTAATATCCTGTTATCAGTAAATAATTATAGGCTTTTTTATCATCTTAAATTGTAGTCCATCCTTCTTCCTCAACATGTGGAAATGTTAAATTTAAGTATATTTTGTTTCCATTCTAATCAGGCTTGCACTCTTCTATAACACTAGAAACTGGTTTATGGCATGCACTGCCCATTGTTTTACAAAGCATTCATGCTGCTGCACAAATTTTGTTCTAGTTTTATACACACTAAAACAAAGGGTCAATTACTTTGTACCTGGAATCATATTACAGTGGTACCTCAGGTTAAGTACTTAATTCGTTTTGGAGGTCTGTTCTTAACCTGAAACTGTTCTTAACTTGAAGCACCACTTTAGCTAATGGGGCCTCCTGCTGCTGTCGCGCCGCCGGAGCACGATTTCTGTTCTTATCCTGAAGCAAAGTTCTTAACCTGAAGCACTATTTCTGGGTTAGCGGAGTCTGTAACCTGAAGCGTATGTAACCCGAGGTACCACTGTATATTATCAGATGGATTCAATTGTTTGAGTTCTTATGCTTATGCAGTCAAAACAGAAACAGCCACAGGCACAACATAGAGGTATTAGCAGACTAAAAAAATTACAGAAGTACAAAATATCTTTAGGAAAAATCCCTAAGGCAAGAGGGAATCCCAGAATAGTCCAATGAGCGCAGTGTGTTCTGAATCTCTGAATGCTGACTTGTTGACAATAATGCTGATACGTTACATGGCTTTAAAGGGTGATTAGGCGGCAAATTTATGGCTACCCATATCGGAGGTGGTATGCAATTGACTGCTGGAAAGAACAACGTTAGACAGCAACTGATTATTTCCTTCTATCGGTCCATGATAGAAAGTGTTCTCTCATACTGGATTATGGTGTGGTACACTGGTTTGACAGTCATAGACAGAAAGTCCCTACAAAGGGTGGTGAAGACAGCACACGATATCATGGGCTGTCCCCTGAGTCAGCTAGATGTCATTGCAGGAGACCATTGCCTCAGAAGAGTGAGGAACATTCTCAGGGATGACTCACACCCTGGCCAGCACCTTTTTAATCTCCTGCCCTCGGGCAGGAGATATAGAAGCATGATAAGCCACACCAGCAGGCTAAAGAACAGTTTCTATCCATGGGCCGTGAGGCTGCTGAATGGAAGACAGCAACATTGCAGCTAACGTTCGGGGTTGGGGGTCGTATGACAGCACACAGAGTATAACAAGGACTGAGAGATTGCGGGGGGGAGGGGGCTCATTTAATATCACTGTAAACAAGTGGCACAGTGACAATAAAGTATTTCTATATTTCTATATCACTCACCTATGCTGGCAAAATACTACTACCCACCCCACATCAACTTCATAGGGGGGTTAAATGCAAAGTAGTTATCTAAGTTGCTGATCTGGAAACCCTAAACTGGACAGAAGCAATCTTTTAACATTTTAACAATAATAGCAAAATGCCCCAGGCTGTCCATGGTTTAAAAGAAACATCACACAGCCTTGGCTCTTTTACATTTAAAATATAAATTTGTGTTTGAAATGCATAAAATGGATGTGAGGGCTCCTAGGGTTGCCATATTCTGAAGAGCAAAAAAGAGGACACATTTGCCAACTTCTACTTTTAACTATGGATCTCTATGATGATTCTTAAATACCTATGAAAAAGAGGATGTGTCCTGGAAAAAGAGGACATATGGCAACCCGTAAGTCCAGATGATATACATTCAAAGGATTCTGTAAAGGGTGCCCCATCTGCATATTTGTTTCTATGTGTTCTCCACACATCCAGCCCTATATGTTGCATACTCTGAATATGTTGCATTCAGAAAATGTCATTTGGGGTGGCTGTGACTCTGTGTACATACATGATAATGAATGATGCATTAATGAACAAAATAACAATAATCTTAAGTCAATTAAATGGAACACTTTTTCCATTAGGAAATGGGATGAACTTGACCAGTTCCTATGCTTGACTAAACAAACAGTAGAGGGTTCTCTCCCTGTTTCTAACATTTGGAGATCTTATAGAAAACCAATGAGCTGTTGTGGGTTATATGAAATATATTCCTATTTCTTCCTTTGAATGTGAAGTTTAGGGATCCCACCTAAATTCCTAAAATTGTTAAGTCTGAATACTATTTAAGGCATATACTTTTTATTCAGATAGAAGGACATTGCAGTTCTATTATCACAATTCCTTTTGCTAAATAGAAGAATTACTTTTGCCTGATACTCTGTTTTGGGTACTTGATTCATACTTCAGGAGAAATCAAAGTAAGAGAAGGATTTGGAAACTGGTCAGAGTTGTTTTGCCGATTTTTTCTTGCTGTCCTTCCAGCACTATTCTGTTCATGTTTACTCAAAAGTAAGTCTCATTGACTTCAGTTTGGTTATTCCTAGGTCAGATGGCAGCCTCATTTATGTATTCACAATGAGCCATATACTCAGGGGAGATTTTATTTCTATTTTTGACAAATGAGATATACTTTATTATATATCTTATATTGAGTTCTGTTCTGGTCATTTTTTGAAAAGAAGGAGAAAAATTAATTCACATAATTTACAGTGATCAGCATATCAACTTATTGGCATTATATCACAACAAACCTGATAATGCTTTAAGTTAGAAAACAAAGTGTTGTATTGTTGAAGCTGTTTTGCAACATAGGACTAATCTATACTGGTGAGTTATAACATTATAAATGTGTTATAAAAGGTGACAACAGGAGACGCTAGTACAGCATTCAATAGAAAATTGCATTGAGAGCTATATAGCATTTTTTTCTTAGCTTTTTTTTTTTATCAGTGTAGATCCAGCCGCAGTAAAGCAGAGATAAGGTATTAAGTTTATTGGTTCAATATGCATTCCTTGAAAGTCATTCCCCTTTGTTTGACTGCACTTTACTTCTGTGTAAGTGTTCATAGGTTAACAAGTGTTTTGGAAATTAACTGATTTGTTTCTGATTAAATGACTGGACGATTGCATTGTTTGTCTCGTTTATGCCAATGGGACTGAACTGGCTTAAATCTAAGAAGTTTGATTTACAATGCAGTTCTGTGCATACCTACTCAGAAGCAAGCCCCACTGAGTTCAGTGGAACTGACTCCCAGATCATGTGCTTAGAAGTGCAGCCTTAACTGGGTTGCAGAATGAGGTGTTGTTTTCTCTTGAATGTGACTTCCTTTTCTATGGATGAAAGTGATGCAATCTACTCTGCTAATGCAACTCAATCCAGCTCTGGCTAATTACCAATGTGAAGCTTTCAAAATGGCAAGAATTTGGATGCATGTTCATGGCTGTATTAGCCAAAGTAACTTAGTGTAATAAGAATCCTTCTTGTGATTTTAAGACCACAGCTTGCTAGCTTTAGTTCATTGTTAGTGCACTGCTGTCTGTGATTGATATTTGGCACAGTGTCAGTCCTTAATTTACTTTTCACATAACTCTTTCTTTTTTTAAACTCCTCCCCTCCCCTTCCTGATCAGGTTCTCCCACAAGAGAGGCATGGAAGAGATGTCATTTGGGAATGTAAACGATAAGCTCATTATTTGGAATACATTTTTTCAATGCACTCCAGTTAGTATTATCAGACTGTAGTAAATTACCTTATACTTTGATAATGGGAAACATATACTTCCATGGAAAATATTATGAAGAAAAGTGTGATAATATTAAATTTCTGACATGCTGTAAGTGGACATTGAGATTATGTGCTTTAAAGCACCAAATTGTGTTATTTTATCATAGCAAAGTAGGCTCTGTGACTGATTAACAGACTTATGAAGGTGAAGTTCCTGACTTGCTAATTATACATTTTTGTGTATGTAAAATCCCCATATGAGTAAGTGACTTATATAGAGGAATAAGGGTTACTTCTTCTTTAACCAAATACCATATTTAAGCACACTTGAAAATAGCAATCTTTTCTTAATCTCTGTTTGCAGGCAAAGTCCTCCTATTGTCATTTGAGTGAAACAGCTATCGTTTGTTTTTAAAAAAATAATACTATAGTCTTTAAGAGTGGACACAATATTTTTTCCAGACTGATCAGTAAAATATGTAGTTATCATTCATTATTTGTATACTGAAACTTAATATTTCTTATTGACCACTTTTAAGGAACATTGTGCCTTTCAATCTCAAGTCATCTTTCAAAAGGTACACCTATGGAAAAAATGCATATTAACAGTTGTAAAACATAGCTTGTCTTAGAAGAATGTAAGAACCGAGAGCTACACCTGAATACCTGCTCAAAAATTGCTGAGTGAGTCCCTCACTCAAGGCTAAACAGCTCCATTTACTATTGCATACGTAGGATCTTAAGTCAGGACTATCTTTCTTTGGACAGCATTCATGAAAGATCCCTGAATACTCAGAAACTATTTTAGATTCTGGTATTCTAGGACTGCTCTAGAAAATTATGGAGGGGGATCCCAAATATTACATACACTGAGCCAGCTTCTGTTTTTCCAAGATTGCAAGACACTGTTAAAATGCAGCTCACACATATCAGTGGAGAACTTGCTCCACAAATTCTGACTTTTAAACAATTATTTGACCCATCATTCCAATCCATTACATCCTCCGAGATAATAATTTCTGTATTGCTTTTCTGTTAGTGAAATAGATGTAAAATAAATAGACTGCCATGGGAGATGAGGTACTTTCTTTCATTAGAGATTTTTAAGCAGAGGCTGGATGGCCACCTATCAGGAATGCTGTAGTAATGGATATCCTACATAAGCAGCGAGTTGAGGTCACTTTCAGTAGTCTGATTCCATGATAACGTATTTAAAACTGCAACACAATCACATTCAGACTGCAGTGATTTTAGCCATAGGGTTGTGCGCTGAAAATTAGCAAACTGAAACTTTGCTGCCGATTAAACATCTTAAAATAAAATTAAAAAGAAGATACCTGAATATTCTGTTTGTAGTCCACATTCTTCACCATTCTGTGTTTCTTTTATCTTTGGGCTTAGAATATAAAGAAAGTTAAGGCTCTTCAAAGAAATAGATTAATAAATTAAATAAAAATGAGAGGAGAAAGGCATTTTAATAAAAGTGAGTTGAGGGGCAAATCGGTAACTGAAGAACTTAGAAAAATGTAAGCTGACACATAATTATTAGACATAATTCTTGATATCAGTCCACAGCTGATATCAGTCCACCTTCCCTTTTTTTTGCGGGAAATTCCCTTATTCCAGTGCCATTTCCTGCTGCTTCCAGCTGCTATCCCGGATTGTTAGATATCCCGTAGACTGTCCCTGGGACAGGTGAGGCTGTTGATCCCTTATTTTCGAGGCTCCCCAGGACAGGTGAAGCTGCTGATCCCTTATTTTTGAGGCTGCTGATCCCTTATTTTCAAATCTGAAAGTTGACAGCTATGTATCAGTCTAATTTTCTCTGGCACATTCGAGTGCTTTCACCATCTTGCTGCAGTATGCAGCACCCCTTACCAGTACAGACAGCCAAGTCCCAGCAAACCCCAGACAGGAGTGGCTGAAGCTGCTGTGAGTGATTTAAGCTACCACATCCACTACTGGCCTAGAGCTACAAGCTGGCCACATTCTTTTCTGATCACAAATGATAAACTCACAGGCAGACACAATAAATTTGATGCAGGAAAATCTAGTTAACATTGCCCTTTCATGTCTTTAATGGGACAGTTACTTTAATTAATGAGGTTTTGAGTCTTTTGACTCAGACTTAGGACAGAGCATAAACAGTGTTCTTTCCAAAAATTCAGAAATATAAGCAGAAAAGTGGAAGATTTAGCTCTAGTTTAGAAACAAGACCAGATAATTTGGAACCCCAGAATCTAGCATGGAGTTTCATTGGCAAAAATTTTCGAACCATCATTCAGGTTTTTCCTGGATAGTTGTTATTTATGAATTGTGATTTTTTTTAAAAAAAATTGTATTGTATGCATTTTATAGTTGTTTTTCCCCGTTGTAAAATTCATTGAAACCTTTTATAATGAAAACAGTTCTAGAAATGGTTAAAATAATAATAATTTAATATAAATCAGAACCTTATATTTATAACCCACTCTTGAAACCAAATAAGAAAGATCTTTTCCAGAAAGGAAACTATTTGATAACCAATGTAAGAGTAAATAATAGGAAACACAAAAAGAAGACAGTTGTTTTATCCTTAAGGGGGCATTCAATCTGCTGTGATCTCTATTTCAGCCAGCTGAGGTACTCAGTTCCGAACCCCATCCTAGCCGACATAACTTGACATTGGCATAACTTTATCATCCTGGCTCTGCCAAAGCTGGCATAAGCCTCCCAAAAGAGGTGTTCTAGGGGTGTGGTGGGGATGGGAACAGAAAAGGGGGACTTAGGCAGAATCCTAAGTCGGTTTAGCTGAGTCACATGATCTGGCAGCCTGGCATAAAACAATATTTTAAAGGCTTGCTTTCCCTCTGCCAGGCTTAGGTAGAGCAACTACATCAGCTCTGTCGCTGAATAGGGTTTGAATCTAGTATAAATTTTGCTGGCTTAATTTACACCAGTTTTTTTTCCACCAGCTGCAACTCAGAAAGGGCACTCGATGACTAACTTAAGACCTGCAGTTGTTTTTTCCCTAAGCACGATAGAGCTCACTTCACTGCATTTTTTTAACTGTTTGCTTTGCATTTTCATAACAATTTCATACCTGAGAATAATATTTCTTCTTCTCAATAATGATTTGACAACAACCTGTTATGATCAGAACAGAAAATTCAATTAAGTCTTCCAATAATCAGCTTGAGTTTTGCGTAAGATGTGCATTCTGTATGATTTCCAAAAACATGAAGTGATAGAAGTCTTGCATAAGAAAAAGATGAAAGATTCATAAATTAATGATTAGCATATTATGAATCGGCCTCACTCATTCTGTGATATTTACTCAAGAAGCCTACATCCCAACAGGAAAGGCCAGAAACTCAGGAATTATGGATAAATTAATAAACTAGCTATTATTTATGGTTATTAATTGACACTGTTGGTTTTCCTTCAGGATTTTTTAAATCTTGTACTTTGCCTAACTGTCACCAAATTTCTTTAATGTCTGTCAGCTAAAGAGTTATTGCAGGTGCTTATTCTCTACTTTAAGACAGAGCTAACAGGCATCCTACTGTGGAAAGCTTTTTTTAAAAAAAAAGTTTCATCACCAGAAAGGCATGGCAGCTAGAGAGGCAAACAGCCAGGAGGAACAGGCTGCTGCTAGTGAGCAGGGAAGAAGGTGTCAGGATAGATATGCCAGATGTAGAAGTGAACAATAATAATTGAAAGCCCATTAGAAATGAAAACCTATGTGGGGACTGAAAAGTAATAGATAGAGCCAGAATGCCCCCTGTTCTGTGCAGAACAATAAAGCTGAAACTCATTGGAAGGGGAAAATCTTGCACCAGACAGTCTAGCCTAGAAGGGCAATGTTGCAACGTAGCAATTTCAAGCTACAGTCAAACACTATTCCCTATTGTGGGGTGTTTGTATTCTCATTCCCAAAACTTCTTACCCTTATTCTTCGATTTTCCCTAATTATTTACTGGAGGGAAATATTATTGTTAGACCCATCACTTTAATGGGACCACTTGGCTCCTGCAAAAGGGAGGGAACAATTTTTAGTGACTTCAGTGTGGTTGGATGTATTCTAATAATTTTTGGGATCGGGGACTTGTTTTTATGGATGAGGCAGCAAGGTTTTATTTATTTCCTCACTGTTCCTTACTAGCAAGATAATGACCCAGTAGGAACAACACTTTGTCATGACTTGGTATCATTTCCAGGAACATAATTGGAAAAAAGAGTATTGCCTTCACTGGCCTTTTCCAGAGGTCTCATACAAAGGTTCCCTTTCTCTGATGGAAGAATGGTTCCGCTAATGGAAGTGCCTTCTACAAAACCCTATGTGATTTATGTTTGTGTATCTTGGAAAAATCAATAGTTATCGGGGAAATCCAATGAAGTCATATTCAATAGACCTAAGTTTTGCATCTTGGAAATTGCTTACAGTATCAATAGAGAACGGCTTATAAACTATCCTCCTTCCCAAAGTAGATCCAGAACAATTGATGTTATAGATGGGAGGAAATAAAGGTCCCATTTCATGTTTGCAAAAGACAAGAGAATTGACCCAAATACAGAAGATACTCCCTAAACTTTTGACTGTGCGGTTGCATAGGATTCTTAGTTCACATCCATCAAAGAGATTTTCAGTTAGGGTAAGTGGTTAATATTAAAGTGCTTCTATGTGTTCACCTACAAAGCAGCTCAGTTAATAGTTCATATAGTTTAATACTACTTTACAATAACCAGTGGAGTGGGGAGAAGGTGAGGAGAGAGACAGTTAGGATATTAAAGAACTTTTGAACGTGTGCCGAAAAGGCAGCTAGCTTTTAGCACCTGGTCTGCTTGGAATCTAATTCTGCATTCCAAGCTGAAGAACCTCTAGGGGAAGTGGTGCTTGATTTGTGGTATAACTGTCAACTGGACAGTTTCGTATTCTGAACCATGTAATTCTAAACTTCAGCACTACATGGAATAAAATACAGCGGTACCTCTGGTTACGAACTTAATTCGTTCTGGAGGTCCATTCTTAATCTGAAACCGTTCTTAACCTGAGATACCACTTTAGCTAACGGGGCCTCCCGCTGCTGGCAGTGCGCGATTTCTGTTCTCATCCTGAGGTAAAGTTATTAACCTGAGGATTACTTCCAGGTTAGAGGAATCTGTAACCTGAAGTGTTTGTAATCCAAAGTACCACTGTACATGTTTTACAGAACTAAAGATTGTTGATGTGTTGCACTATTTTTCATGTTTGAACTTCCAAAAATACCACTACAGTAGCAACTTTTCTAAGCTTTCGAGACCAGCTATTTTGAAAACCATTTTTTAAAAATCAGGAATGTTTGCTATCTGGAAAAATATACTAGGAAGAAGGTAGGCAATGAAGTCAAAATGATTTACATTGGAAATATGGTAAGCACAGTCTTAACTTTCCCAACCAAGTCAATAGGAATTAAATGGGTTTAACTTGGCCTAGATTGTGCCCTTTCTTTCCAACAACTTGAAGAATTTTGTTTTAATGCTGTCATTTTCTATCTGTCGCAAGTACTAAAGTACTTTCTACAATGGAGTGAACTTATAAGGTGTATTTTGCAAAGGGAATTGACAATTTCTTACTAAACCTATAGAACACATACTGGGTTTCAGTTATTTTAGCTTTGCTCATAATTTCAGTTAATTCCCTTCTAAAATGATACATCTTACTTAGTTTACCCCATGAAACTGTCCTCGATAGACACTGCAGACTCTTGCTCTTTCCATGCTGTGTCCATTCTGCCTGCATTTACAACCCTCTTGAGGAACACTGGAAAAACAGTAATATTTATAATCCCTACCCCCCACGATCTAAGTAAAAACTTCACTGGTAAGCCACCCACCTTTACTCTTTTGAAAGTTAGTAAGAATTCATCTTCCCTCCCATCTGCCTACTTCCTCAATAATTATCTCAATGGCTTACATACAGCCTTTTAGTATTTTAGTTTCCTAAGGCTATGCATATTATACCAGCTTTTCCATCTTGGATAGAATCACTACGGCTATCTTTGCAAACTGATGTCTAATGGAAATCGAGATTTTCCCCCCGAGGTTGTCGTTTGTCCAGTTATGACTCCAAAATGGCATACTTAATCTGCATCTTATTCTCTCTGAAATCTGACTTTCTGTCCCTATCTCTGTGCACATTTATGTTTGCTGAAACAAAAAACAGAATCAAATATGTCAGCTGAGAAACTCAAATCATATAACTCTCTCTTCATTTGATATTTATGGTTTCATTTACTTTAGATATAATCTTTGTACACCAGAAAAATCATTGAGGTGTCTTGTACATATAGCTCTGACATCTGACAGCAAATTAGTGCTGTTCAGAACATTAATGGCGTACAATTTTTCATAGATTCCACTGCTTTGCTTACTTAGCTTAAGGTACTGCATTCTTTATGGTTCCTCCAAATGAGTACAAATGATATTTGTTTGGTTTTAAAAATAATAATTATAGTACAATATATTCAATTATTAACATTTTTCTTCAAATTACAGTCATTGAACAAGGAACTTGCTCATATTTGATGAGCGGTTTACTTAATTAGATGGTTTATTACCCAATAAAAATAAATTGAATTTACTGTATGTATCCTATTTATGATAGGAAAATATCAAATATTTTTCAGTTAATAGTAGCAAGAGTGCTTTCTTTCATTTCCCTTCCCACAATAAAAGTCAAAGGTCATTTAAAAGTTACAGAAATCATTTGGGCTCATCCCGTAAGACAGTGGTGGAGAAGCTCTGGCCTGGGGGCCTAATTAGGTCTGACAGGCTTTAGAGGTTGGCTCACCAGGTCATTTTGGGCAAATCATGCTCACCTTACCTGTCTTCCGCTTCTGGAAACTTCAAGCTGTGGTTAAAGGAAGAAGTATACACTTTTGGAATTTTGCACCTTTTTATGATGCCTTGCAGAGCAACAGAAAAAGGTGCCGGCTCAACGCAAAGGAAGAATCAGGAGCACACATGGAGTGCACTCTCAATTCTTTCTTTGCAGCCGCAGCTTGAATTCAAGCCATGGCTGCAAAGGATGAAAAAAAATAACAGAAGTCCTCCCAGAGTGTGCTCGATATTCTTCCTTTTTGCAGTTGAGTCACCTGACACCTGACAGATTGACTTCTGCTGCTTAAATGGGATTTCTTCATCCTCTCCTACAGTGCCCCCCCATGCTTCCAAATGGTATGAGGATTCTCTTCAGCAGGTTTGGAGAAAATGTGGGAGGCAGAGAGGAAAGGGAAGTCTTGTTGCATGAGTGTAGGTCCACTTGCTCAAAGTTGGATGTTTATAGGGCACCAAAGATTATGCAAACACTCATGATGATGATTCAGTTTATTTGGTCTATCAAATAAAGTATAGCATTTTCAAGACAGCAATAGCGGACTGGAAAAAAACACAATATACATGTATAAAAATTGTACCTTTTTCAAATAAGATTACAACAAAATCAATAAACAATCAGAAATACAGTGGTACCTTGGGTTACAGACGCTTCAGTTTACAGACACTTCAGGTTACAGACTCCGTTAACCCAGAAATATTACCTCGGGTTAAGAACTTTGCTTCAGGATGAGAACAGAAATCGGGCTCCGGCAGTGCGGTGGCAGCGCAGCGGCAGCAGGAGGCGCCATTAGCTAAAGTGATGCTTCAGGTTAAGAACTAAGTTCTTAACCCAAGGTACCACTGTAGTTACAAATACAAGCAATTTTAACTCTGAACTCATCTTCCCTTTAATAATTGTGTCCTAATTTTTCAGAAGCAGACAGTTTTGCAACTTATGAAACTTCATCGTGGTTGCATGCTGGTGGCTATTTTACGAAGGGTTCATCACTTATGAGTGCACACTGCCAGTAAAGCAATACCTGTAAATCACTGGAAAACTAATTGAAGTGGGATTTTTGTTGTTCCAAAATTTAGCATTAAGGTCTAGTCTGTGTTTTCATCCACTGATACCCTTTTAGTGCAAATACTACATTGCACAGAGTAATGTTCTGTAGGAGATCCCTGCAGCATTTTCTTCCCACAGTTATTGCTTTAGGCTTGCATTGCAAAGTAGATCTGAAAGTGATGCAGTTCTCGGAGGAACAAAAAGATGAATCTGCTGCTTTTAATTTTAAAACATATGTCAACAATATGTGGCAATGAATTAGTAAATAGTTCAAAGTGCCGCTATGATTTTTATTTTATTCGGCTCTATATATTCACATCTATTACACTCCATTTACAACAAAGGAAGCAGCAGATTGATATATTGTCAGACACCCTATCCATGTTTATGTATTAAATCTATTTTAGATAGAAGAGTATCACACGTCTCAATTTATTAGTTGTACCTACCTCAGTTTTCAAAGCTTCTAAAGTGAAAAATCCAAATGCAGCGTTCTAAAACAAAAATCTGTTGCCATAAAATCTACATTATCATTTCTGGTTTTTATTAACTGTACTTTTATTGTAAGATTTTTACTTTCCTCATAAACCTCGTGTCACTCAGACATAGGTTGCCATATTTCATTTCATCTAGAATTTTTATTGGATTCAGTTTTTATTCTCAGTTTTTGCTTTGTTTTTAGTATTGTGCTTGACATTCCTCATGGGGGCTGACTTATACTATATGTCCTTTCCTATGATGGAAAGAATGTTCTCCTGAGCAACCGTGAATGAAATTTGGTAACTAGAAATCTGTAGAAATAGTATCCAAAAAGTACTTTGACTAGTCAGCACACTTCAAATGTGATGCTGTTCATTCTATAATGGACTGCTTTAATAAACTTGCCTTTGAGGCAGCATATATTTAGTCTGTAGTTTTTCTCTCTTTTCTCATTGCTTTGCAATATACTTTGGGTTGTGATCACATGTAAAATGACATGTTAAAGGTATACAGAATTGTGAAACCCTGTTTAGCAAATGCAGCACAGCAAAGCCATTTAAGGACTGTCTTCAATAACTGAAATTTTGATTGCAGGAACACTGCAAAAATATTCATGAGATGAGTCATTAATAGAAAAGCTCAGTGAGTTGTTTTCTGGTCACTAACAAAAATTTTAAACTATTCTTTTAACCTTGTTAATTAGTGGCTGCATTGCAAATCTTGAAGGAGTTGAAAAGTCAATTTTCATTAGCAAAACTAGGCAATTGTTTATTTATTAGGAGCTGCCACCAATCCCACCTGCCTCTATCCCCACCAAACCCTTCAGCCACTTCCCAAACCTCCTTTCTTTACACCTCAGCCGGCTCGTCTAACCCCTCTCAACTCCTTCAACCCTGCATCCTGTTGTCATTCTCACCCCCTACAGTTTGCCTCAAACTCCCCCTTCCCCCACAGCTCACCCCAATCTCAGGATTCCACTGCCATTGCCACTCACTGAGGAGAGGGGAACAAAGGGGAGAAAGGCTTCATCCCATGCTACTGTCAACAGAAGGAAGTTTCTACAGGGTGAAGGGGAAAAAGACTGAATCCTTTTCATTTCCTTCTTCTCTAAAATGGCAGCAGGATCTTGGGATTGGGATGAGTTATGAGGGGATGGAGATGGGAGAGTTTGGGGCAAACTGGGTGGTGCTGAAAGTGACAGGAAGCGTGTGAAGGTTTCTGTTGTCACTGTAGGATATGGACAGTGTTCTTGATAAAGTCTGTCTGGTTGCATGTACGCAGAACCTCCATGGCTTTTAACATCTAGCAGAGGGAGTGGCCTTGTGGAGCAAGCAGGTAGTCCCAACCCTTTTTAAATTATCTTAGTGGCAAAGTGCATGAATGAGTCAGTATAAGTGGCTTGTGTTTTTTATCCAGTTTACAATTAATCATTTGACACCTGGTACCTCTACATCTGCATTTTTATACATTGCAACAGAGGAATATTCCTTTTGTTGAGAGAAGAATCTGTCATGCTTGTAGGGTTGAAGCCAGCTGAGTATGAGCAGACCCAAGATAGGCAAGGGTATCCTGCCCCACAATCTCCTTCTCTCTTTCTTCACTATATTTTTCTCACACTCCCTTCTCTCTCTCCCTCCCTATTCAGCAGGCTGCCCCAGGAGCCCCAGGAGAGTCCCTGCCCCATTTCTCATATTCTTCCTTCCTTTAGGGCTGCAGGCTGCCCTCCCTTTATTGGCATCATAACACTCACGTTATTCCTCTCACATTGCATTTACACTTGGAGCGATAGCCACACAAAGAGAATCAGATGTACATAATTTGCATACAATTAGATTATAACATTCAACCTCTTAATTCTATTTGGACTAAAAGGGTGTTTGAAATGGCCCCATCCCTCAGTATAAGGACCAGCAGCAGCAGATTTTCCTTCAGCAATGCAGTTAGTTTTCCATCCACATTAAGTTTTCTCACAAGCATTCATGTCATTATTTCTATGCTGTCTTTTATTGATGGAATGGAACATGTTCCCTGAACTACCTATAGAACCATTTCTACCTTCAAGCTTGCCTTCAAGGCCTCCTCCTAGAAGTCTTTTGAAAGATGGTGAAAACTTTTCTTCTTAGACAGGCATTCACAGAAAGATAATAAGCTAAGTTTGTGAATTTTCCCTGGTGCATGTTAGGTTTTAGAATGCTGATGCTAATGTTTTATGTATTTTATTGGTTGCTGCTTTATGGGTTTTGTGTTAGGCTTTTTGAATTATAAAAAAGCAAGATAGAAATAAATAAATTAAATATCACCGCATACACCACCACACACATAATACCACTGAAGGCAGTTAACACTTTCCTGCTGTGGACTGTCAACTTGTAACAATGTCAGAGATAGAGTAACCCAATAATTTCCAGCATTCTTATTACTGTTATTCTTGAATCCTTTCTATTGCTTAATATGATTTTTAGCTGCTGAATTTTTATCTCAATTGTTTCTTGCTTCTGAGAGTCACAGTTTCAGGGGCATTATTCTAAATCTGAACAGAACAGTGACTTAAATATTTTTGTTGTTGTTCTCTTATAGCTTTATAACCACAACAGACAACCCAAGAGCCAAATTTTGTACTGTGGGTTTTATACCTTAATGCAAATAATAGACATAAGGCAGGACTCAAGGGTGCACACCTGCATAATTCAAGCCTTTTCTCTTCAAAATATTAAATGCTACTAGGAAAGGGCTAGGACAATATTTATACAAAATCTGAAAAGAAAATATGAAGCCATTGCCTAATGGTTATTTTGAAGGAAAACCACACAGGTTATACAAGCATGTTCCCCTTGTAACAGGCATAGTAGGTGCACATTTGAGTATCAGAACCTGAATACAAAATATATTCAGTTTTCTGACATTTTTGAATGCCATATACAGAACGTGCTTCTATTCATTTTGAATAATTAAGATGAATTAACTGGTCCCATTTTGTCTAATCAACTCATTGCAAACATGTACAGTGATGTGTTGTAATTTGATTACTCACCAAAGTTCTCTTTAAGTTCAGTAAAATCAATACAAGCCTTCAATTGCTAATGCTGCTCAGCCCTAATTACCCAGCTTGTCACACAGTAGTTAGACATTTTGTATAGTTGTTTTGCTATTTCTTTTTTTATTTATCTCTTGGATCTACCACTAATAAATATATATGTGATTCCACCTGATTTTAAATTGGCTAGAAATGACCAGTTATGTGTCATTTCACTAAGAGATTAAATGCAAGGATAAGACTTTGACATTAAGCTTTGATTCTGTGAAGCTACATTAAATATTTTGTCAGTAGAATATTTGGGGGGAAAATTGTACGTTTATCATATGTTGTTTAGCTTACAATATACTTTGGCATTTAGCAGCTGTGGCAACTGTGTTAGATAAGTAATTAGTGTTTGGTCACTATTTTTTGTTACACACATAGCTCAAGATTGTATTATACATTATGAATAAGAATGTGTGAAAAATACTTGAGAAAAATTACTACTTTCCTTCAAAATTTCAGTGGAGTTAAGGGTTGTGACAACTTAGGGATGTGCTACACATGCATCCCTTGGAGAGAGAAAAACAACCACCATTGACCACAAAGCAGACATACACAAAAAGCCCTTTATGGCTTCTCCCCAAATTAGTCAGTGATTCACTCTTCCTATACCTATTGTAACATTTGCCATCTACCATCCTGTAGCCAAGGTTCAAGAATACAAATTATTCAGCATAGTGGTGGAGGATTCATGACTGCAGCAAGGGCTAGCCAATCGACACTCTGCACAGCCGTTTGGGAATGAGGAAGAGCCATGGGTGATTGCATGATTGGTAAAGGGTATAACCAACCAGCACTCTGAACAACTAGCTTCTCGTTCAATTGGACTTTTTTGAGGGACGGGGGATGGGACCGATTGCCCTTGAGCTTAATTCACTGGAAGTTTGTGTGTCTTTCCTTTTTTTAAAAAAATAATTTTTATTAACCGACCAATCAAATCACATCACATCACATAAATTCCAAATTACAAAGCCGAATTTTAAATTTTTGTTGAGGGGACCCATATTTCAAGATCCGAAAGGGGATTCTGATCATCTTCTTGCTACTTCATTAATGTCCAAATCAGTCCAAATAAAGTTCATAATTCTATCCAGTCTTATCTTGCTGTTTCCACATCTCATCTTGTTCATATATTTTTTCTTTTTTTCTTTATGATCTCTTCTGGTAATCTCCTTAAGCAGATAAACACCAATTATATACTGTGTGAATTTTTCCGTTCGTCCAATCCTCATATCGAGATGGTTTCCATATATCATCACTTTTAAATAACATCGCTCTTACCATCATTAATCTCAGGATCTGTCTTTCTTAAGTCCCACTGAGGAGTCACTCACAATATAAAAATATCTCTTTTCCTCCTCAAGTCCTCCGACAGAGCTGGCCATCATGGCGACGGTATTTTTAACTGCGTCATTCCAAAGCTCTTAAACTTTCCACGCTCTTCTTAAAACATGCTTTGGTTAGAAAATTCATCTCCACACAGTCGTAAATCCACAGCTTAAGTCATTAAAACGGCATTTCTGACTTGTGGGGGGGGGGAGATTCTTATTTAATCACATAGAGGAAAGAAAGGGAAAAAAATTTCCTGTCCCCCATCCAGTCCCTTTGCCATACCGAGTCTTGGCATATCTTCTCATGATTGATTCTTGTTCCTCCGACTCGTCTTGTGTATCAGAGTACTCTTCAGTTAGCAGTCTTTACTTCCCCTCCTTCCTTGAAATATGTGCATTCACTTCTTCCTAATTATTCCTTTTGAAGTTCTTGCAGCTAGCAGCGTGGATCAGAGACAGCGTCCAGGAGCACCGAAATCCACAGGAGGGCATTCTGCCTAGTGCCCCCATCCCCACAAATTCGGGGTGGTATAGGGCACAGCAGGCAAAGGCAGCCCCCCCCCACAACCCTGGGGGGGGGTAGGGAGGCTATTTACTCCCATCACAGCCTCCTAATTACCTCCTGTGGGTTGGAGAGATGTTATTGTCAGCCATCTTCCGATGCGCCCCTAGTGGCCCCCCGAAGTTTGTGTGGCTTTCCAAAACAATGTGAATACAGATCCATTATGCAGGGGTTGGGGTCCTGTGGCCCTTCAGCTATTAAAAAAGGTAAAGAGCCCCTGACCATTAGGTCCAGTCGTGACCGACTCTGTGGTTGCGGCGCTCATCTCACCTTACTGGCCGAGGGAGCCAGCGTACAGCCTCTGGGTCATGTGGCCAGCATGACTAAGCCACTTCTGGTAAACCAGAGCAGCACACGGAAACGCCGTTTACCTTACCGCCGGAGCGGTACCTATTTATCTACTTGCACTTTGATGTGCTTTCGAACTGCTATGTGGGCAGGAGCTGGGACCGAGCAACGGGAGCTCACCCCGTCATGGGGATTCGAACCACCGACCTTCTGATCGGCAAGCCCTAGGCTCTGTGGTTTAACCCACAGCGCCACCCGTGTCCCTCCTTCAGATATTACAGAGTGGCTGGGATGCAGGAAGCTGGAGTCCAACAACTGGAGGGCCACAAATTCCCCATTCCTGCATCAATGGGTACACCTCTTAAAAATGTACATACTTATAACTTTATGATTTCACAGGATTGAGTTTATGCACAGGATTGGATCCTAAAATCTAAAGTACATTTAGTAAATACAAAGGTTATTGTTTTCCTCACTGCAGATAATTCATCCAAAAAGAAGGAAAGAAAGATCTATCTGTCATGGGGCTATTTTGACAAGCTAATATGAGAGGAGTGTGACAGAAGGTTCTGGCAAATTTTGCCCCTTCGTGCACACTCGGTAAAGAAGACCTGAGCAGTCTTGTGCTGTACCCTAAGGTAATAACTCTCAAAAGAAGCAAGTACCACATAATAAAGCACCATAAAAATAAGTCAAAAATTTAAAAAGCCTGAAAGAATCCTAAAACTGAAAACATCAAAAGCTATAAACCAGTGAAACCAAACCAGTATAGTTCATCCCCAACCCAGTGTGACAACAGCTATGACAGTTGTCCAGCCTCTTTGTTGCCACTAAGGTCACATGCCATAAACCACATTTTTGATAGCCTCACTCCTGATGGATCAACAATATTAAAATATCAACAGATTCCGTATACAGTATACATACATTGATAGTGCTGTTGACAAAATGAAATATTTACAAAAAGCTAACGGGCAGTAAGCTTGAAAAGCAAGTTTATTGTTTGGATTAGTATCCCTTATGATTCTAGCATATTTTCCATCAAGAGTCTACCTCCTAATCAGAACTAATTGTTCATTTTAATTATGTCCCTTTCATCTTTACTGCCCTCCCACTCCTGTCACACTTGGTATCCTCTGCAGGTAGCTCTGCCAGTCTCCTGCTCGCTCTGTTGCTCACCTGACTTTTCACAGTAAGATCAGCATCTTCATGTCCACAATTATTTCTAATGCCATAGAGACCTCCAGAGTATTGCAGAATACTAATGTAAATGGGATTCTTGCCTTTCACCTCAACTCTCCTATTCAAAAAGTTGTTTCCCCAGTTGTTCATAAGTCAATCAGTTGAAAAATTGCTAATGATACCAATGCTGTCAGACAGCAATACAATGTTGTTGATAGCTCAGTCAGTAGGCTTTCAATCTCAGGGTTGTGGGTTCAAGCCCCACATTGGGCAAAAGATTCCTGCATTGCAGGGGGCTGGACTAGATGACCCTCGTGGTCCCTTCCAACTCTACCATTCTATGATTCTGTGATTTTAAATGAAGGGGCTTGAACTTCCTATATTCCATGTAACAATGCATATGTAGGAGGCTAGTCATGAACCGTGGAGTGATATTAATTCTATAAATGCCATCAATAATGGTGCAGTTCTCTACAAGTCTATTCAGATGCAATCCCCATTGAGTTCAATGGAATTTACTTCCAGGTAAGCAATTATAGGATTGCAGCCTAAATAAGATGTAGTATTCAAAATTGGCACTCTGTTCATATTTCCTAACTGAGGATTAGTTCTTTTTGGTTGGCAATTCCATAGATTAGAAAATCTTTTCCAGTCTTGAACTGTAGTTCTTTGCATGCCTATCTAAAAGTAAGTCACTTTGAGTTCCAATGGGGTTTACTCCCAAGTGAGTGGGTATAGGATTACGGCTTTATATTTGAAACATTGGCACAAAATAATATATATTTGTATGCATCTATATGTTAACTGTATAAAAAGCATTGTGTTGAACAGGAATATGTATTTGATGTTATTTTAGTAGGAGTAAATCCTTAGGTTTTATCCTGGTATACAACTGGTTAAAAGCCTGCTATATTGTATTATGTACTGAAAATTGGTGCATTTGCTTTAATATATTGAAACTCTCTATGATCAATGCCTGGATTTCAACCCATTTTGAAAACACCTGCATATTACAGTAATAACCTCTATATAGATGAACCATACTTCTTAAAATCAAAAGAAAATGAAAAGTGAATCTTATCCATTCCAGCTGTGGATAGGAGACACATTTTTAAAAATTAAAAGAACTCTCTTTCAAGCTTCAGTTTCCTGCCTGTGTAGCAGACTCCCCACAACGATGTTCTCATTAAAGGTCTGACATGACTGACTTCACCTGGAAAGTTATCCATTATTGGTTGGCAGTAGATAAACCCATCAAAAGATGTTACAAATAAGTAAGAATTTATTTGAAAAGTGACATTATCCTATTTCTGTCAGGGAGCGGGGCAAAATAGGCAGCAGTTTATTAGATTTACAAAGAAGAAAACTGTTTGGAAGTAGATATTTTAAGGTCAGCATTTTTAATCCAGAGCTGTGGCAGCAGATTTGATGTTTTCATAAATGGTAGCTTTTATCAGCGATCTGGTTTGGTCAATTCATTCCCCCCCCCCCCACCCTCCGCCTCACATGCAGTGACACTAAACCAGGAGAACAGGAACAAGAAGATTCCTTGCATTCAGTGACACTCATTTTCTATTACCAGGCATCACTATCAGCAGAGTGGATTAAATATTTGAATGAAAAGAAAAGTGAGCCCTAGCATACAGATAGCAGTGCAGAATAAGCACAGAGGTGTTTTTCAGCCTGGTGGTACCTACCTTCTCTTTGCCCTCTCCTTCCTCTCCAATTTGCCACATTTGAAGGATCCATCTGTCTGCTAACTCCATACAGAGTGCAAACAGAGGAAGGTGAGGATGTCACCGTTAAGAGGTCACATTGCCTCACTATGCCCCAGGGCTAAAGACTCCTGCATCAGTCAACTAGTATAAAGGAATGATAAGGTGTTAAAGAGCTGAATTTACCATTAAGATTTAATTATACAATACAGGCAACTTCCCATTTACATGTGTGCGATTCAATATGTGTGCAGACTACGCACATGCACATTGCACCAAACTCGTAAGTGACCCGAAAATATCACAAAAAGGGGCCGAATGGAGTGGGGTGGGGCGGAACGGGGTTTTCCCCAGGCTTTTTCAATGGTG